>NC_134013.1:70393333-71670000 GCF_040712315.1 Castanea sativa
TTACAAATTGATATATCAATCATCAAACACACAACAAACAAATAATTAAAAATTTTATTTATTATATTTTTTATGTGCACCAATCACATTTATTGTCATATAAGTTTTTAAATATTTTGTAGTAAAACTAGTAGTAGTTATTGTGGGGTGTAAAGGAACCCAAGTGGGCATTTGGGCCCTTTGGGCTCTAGCAAGGAGGGTCAATATGTTCTTGGGCTAAGAACTTGTTAGTACTGCGGATCGGCCCATACGCCGAGGGTCCGATGACACATCCGAGGGTGAGTTTCTCCTCGGACAGACCCAAGAAAACTCGTAGATTCAGTACAAAGGTCAAGGCAGAACTCTAGAAAGACTGTTGGTTAAGAGGGGGAAGCCCTGAACCTCTTGGATACACCGATGTTAGAAAGGTATCATGAGCCAAGGCTGCCACCTCCACATTAAAGACTCTGCACTTACCTCCCTGGCCGCATTAATGGGGAAGTGACTCGTAAACAGTAGAACTGAAACTTCTGGTCACTATTCAAAGGCACTAAGAAGAGAAATATCTAGTGGGAGGAGGTTTGAGCAACACGTGGATAAAGTATCAGGAAAAGAAGTATTTAAGGGGAATGAATGCCAAAGAAAAGGGGGGCCAAGAAAGAAAGAAAGAAATTAAGAATTGTAATCTTTGAGAAAGAAAGAGAAATAATATAGAGAGGGTCCTCGGCTTACGTCCGAGGAGGTCTATTTACAATTATCGTTTATTATTTACAAGTGTTTGTAACTTTTAGCCTGTTATCAAGTTCTCAGTACTTCTAACCTAGGTTTCAAGCCCACACTCTACAAATTTCATTGTTTAAGGCTCATTGGGCCTGAGCCGGTAGTTGTCTTTGGGTCCAGGTGCAATTGTGCACTTACAGTTATTTTATTTTATTTATTTATTATGATATTGATATCACAATAATTACGTTTAATTCATTGTCACATTAGTTTACAAACTTTGAGTAAATTAGTAGCAACTTTAGCATTTTCCTTGTTGATCTTTTGTTAATACTAATTAAATGCTAGTTTTCATTTTTAAAAAAATTGTTTATATAACCCCACAAAAGGTAAAATCCTAGCTCTGTCCCTCTATAGAATGGTTATAAATCCACTTTCTTCCTCCTTTTATTTTTTTTATTTTTTTATTTTAAGGATCATGAAGCCACTTTCTAATAATATGGAGTCTCACATAATTGAAAATTCACATGTTAAGAGAATGGTCACATAAAATATCTTCTCACTAGTTTTGTAACATGTGTCAAGAGTTTTATAACTCAATTGACACTTTCTAATATTTTCAACGAAATCATTCTACGATTGAATTCTCCCTCTTCCTACTTTCAAATTATATATACATATATATATAAACCATTTTAAGAAATTTTTTATGCAAAAATGATTAACTATTTTAATAAGTTTTTCAATTCTCTATAAAAAAAAAAAATTCAAAATGGATTAATGTATGAGGGTACCTTTTAACATCTAAGTTACGAATTGGACTGGTAACTTTGCAGGTCTTTGGGCTGATTTCTTGTGTACCAATCTAAAACAGGTTTTAGCTATGTAAGGATTGCATTTGTTTTGGGATTTATGTCGGCCCCTTCTAAATTGGGCCTTGGCATTGGACCCATTAAACCACTATATAAATGCATAGGGCCGTAAGCGAAACCGGAAACGGTTACAATCACACACACAAAAATTAGCTTGTGGAGAAGAAGAAGCGCGAAACCGAAAGCTCAGAAGAAATGGCGGGAAATGATCCTCAGAGGCAGCTCCTAACCCTAATTCGCGATTTCGCATCTGAAAAATCGCAAGGAGGTACGAATTAACTTCCGTTTGGTTCTCGAGAAAGTGTTCGCGAAAAAAAAAAAAAACTCGGAATCTCATTCTTTTCTATTCTGGTTTCGATTTTTCAAATTTACATTACAAACTATTTAAAGTAAGCTAATTACTCGAATTAGGCACAGAAAATTGTAATGAGTTTATTTTCATGTCCCGAACAATATAGATCTAAGAACTAAAAGGTTAAATTCTTCGATCTTCCTACATTTTCTTGGCAATCAAACATATGCTTTGGATTTTCTTATTTCGTTCCAAACATATGCAGAGCGAAGAGTAGTTGGCTTGAAAAAGCGAATCGAAGAACTTCGATATGAGCTCGACACAGCAAATGCGGAGCTTGAAGATGCCAAGCGCGCAAAAGAAACCGCTGAGCAAGAGCTTAAAGGCTATGAAGTTGAATTGACTATGAACGAAGCTTCGATTCAAGCCCTAGAGGTTTTGTTTTGCTCTGGATTTCGTGTCAATTTGTCGTTGAATTTCCTCTCAGTTAGATCAAGTTTAGGTCGAATTAATTTCAATGCAATTGCTCTTAATTTCTTTCAGGCAAGGATTTCTCTGATTCAGGACGAAGTATCCACCATTGGATATGATGTGGAAGCTCTGAAGGTACTGATAAAGCTTTTTATTTTTGTGTGTAATTTGAACTTTTTTTCCCTGATAAAGCTAACTTGAATTCTGTTTTCTTCAATTGAACCTTGATGTATGGGAAAATGTGATTGGATCTTCCAAAGAATACTGAAGGAGCCTTGCGGTATAGTATTGTCATCCTATACTTGATTTTTCTTTTTGAGTATGGAATCGTTGTTGTAGTGTAACACAAATTTGGCTTTCATGCATTTATCTCTACTGCTCTTATTGTCCATGCAGAGATGAGTTTATAAGCCAAATGGTTGAGCTCAACGCTAGGATAAGGTTGGTTTTGTACTCTCGCTTACGCAGATCTCAGCGTTTTACTCTTTGAACAATATAGCTGAGTCAGCTGACCAGTGCTTGACATACAATCTTGATTCCTGGCAATGATTCCATATGGAATATGAAGCGTTTAAGTGCACGTGCATAGGATTCTCTTTTAAATGGATATTGCAGAATGTAAAGAAAGGAAATCCCTAGAAAAATTTGGGTGTTGTATCTGTTGTCAAAATGGTGGTGAGTGACACAGCATGGCATGGGCCTACCTTTTGAAATAGTGTAGTACTTGTAAGCGATATTCAATTTTCAAGAGAATAGATATAGGCATATAGCAAGTGAGTAAGCTTTTTAATGCATTAGAATATGTACTGCCCCATGCTGGTGTCCATTGTACTTATGTCCCATTTAGGCGTTAACTGCATTGTACTTATGTCCATTGTATTTATGCTTTGTTTCTTATTCTTTTGCTTGCCTATATCGACTAATACCTTTATTGTTATTATACTTTATCAATTAGAACATATCATTATCCTCATTACAGGATCTTGATGATCCTACAACCTTGCACCAAGAAATCAAAAAGCCTCTTATATCTACTGATTTAGTACAAGATACTGGAAAACAACTTGCTATATTATTGGCATGAAGATTTTGAGATTCTTGCTGTTCTTAGAGATAGTATTCAATAAAAACTCATTTTTGGATTCTACGGACCTTGATGTAGTATAGAAGAAAGTGTGCAGAGCGTTATAAAATATATCTAGCATATTCTGATTTCTGTGATCATATTACTGCTTGTTAATACAGGAAATTTCACCAAGAGACAATGACTTGTGATGTACACCATGAAAATTATGTTGGAATGGCAACAGGTGATAGCTTTGGAACAATTTTTCAGTTTAATATTATCATGGAAATTGATTTTGCAATTCCTGGCATTGATGTTTGTTAACAAAAAAATAAATCAGGGCATTCGCCTTTTTGTATTGTTTCTGTGGTATGATCATGCAGCATGTGCCTTTTATTAGAAAAAAAAAAAAGGCATAATGGGCTTCCCATTTCCCAATTAGTCTCAAGTATATAGGTTAAAATCCAAAAACTTCCGTGAATTGAACTGATTTGTTGGTTTCTGATTTTTCATAGTTCAACACAAATCAATTCTACATTTCTGCATCTTGGAAGCTGAAGTTTGCAAACACTTGTTGAATAATTAAATTTCTGTTATAGAATGGTAAACTGCTATTGATTGACAGTGTCCTGTCAAATTACTAAGGAAGCATATTGGTAATTTTGGAGACCCATTAGCTAATATAAATATGAAACCTCAAGTCAATCATTTTAGCTAACGTTTTGCTCATTGCATATACGAAGGAGCTTTTCTATGTCTCTTCCTGACCCCCATGTCATTTTTTCCATTTTATTCTTCCCTCCCTATCTCCTCTTTGTTTTCTAACTGAATCTTTCTCGCGTAGAATTACTTACATTGATTCATGTTGTTAGCTAGAAACTGAGGAGCTTGTAACTTATTTCAGAAACTGAAGACAAACCCGTAACGGAAGTCACTGAAGTTGATCCAAAGTCTTCTGAGGACACATTGGCCCATATAATATCTCAAACAACAAAAGAGGAAGAAGAATTCCAAGCAGAGCTGAATTTTCAAAAGCAGGTGAGAAGTTAGTCCTCTGCATAAAAGTTCTACAGTATAATGCATTTTTCGAAAGGTCTAGACTTTACATCTCTTATTCCTTTCTCATTTGACATCTTGATGAACCCCAAGGGGTGTAATCAGCCAGGGATCATGCCTTGCAAAGCGGAGGTTACTAGTTTAATTCTCCACTACCCCATCCCATTGGGGCTAAAACTTATTTTAGATAGAGAGAGAGATCTTGTTGAAATTTTCTGTAAAAAATACTTAAATTATCTGTGACTCCTGCAGGTCCAGCAGGATTTGATTGATTTTGAGAAGAAGGTGTCTCTGATGGAAGTGATAATGAAAGTAAGGAAAGCGGTAGATGACATAACAATATATCCTTATCAAAACTATACGTTGGGTACTACCTTTTGAAAGGTCACTAACTGTTTAATAATTTTTTTTTTTTTTATAAGAACTGTTTAATAATTTATGAGAACCAAAGATAAAATTGTATCATAAAGAAAACAGTCAAGCTCATATGTACAAACAACATTACAACTGGTAGCAAAGAGATATTTAGCTTGCAACTAACTGACAGTAAAAGGGCTTCATTAAAAAATCTTGACACCGTTATTAATTTTTTCATTTTCCTTATTCTCATCCCGTTTTTATTTTTATTTTCTGGGTCACCCAGCAACCAGAAGAGCAATAATGTTTAATATATAGTATAGAATTGGGAAAATGTGCTTGCTTTCTTTCATCTGAGCTATTTTTTTTGTGCTTCAACTAACATAGTTAACGAGCCCAACTAGCCAAGAATGTTTCTTTGACTGTAAACACGCAGAGTGATGAATTGGAATTTAAGTTTGCTTCACTCAGAGAGGAGTTGCAGAGGAGTTGTATTTGTCCGAGTTGTCATTTAGATAATGTGGAGGCTCTGAGTGGATTTGATCAGGTAGACGAGGCAAACTGATCCTTTGTAAGTAGTCTACTTGCCATTACTGCATTTATAGTGTTGATCTTATCAAATATGTACTGCAATTGCGCACTCGAGGGTCTACACATTCATTTACTTACTGTTCATATAGAAGTTGAGTAAAACCCCTGCGTTCCAGGGAAGATGCGACTGCCCATTTTGTACAAAAGATAATAATAGGAGGAAAAAAAATGCTAATTGTTTGGAAATGCTTTATGTTTTAAAGCTTCATTCAAATTCTATCAAGCTTATTTCCATAAACACTTCAAAGAATCCTAATTTTCACACCCTCATACCTTTGTTTTGCTAGATAATTCCCTGCTAACTTAATATTTCCCTCCCCCCTAACCCCCCCCCCCCCCCCCCCCCCAAAAAAAATAAATAAATAAATAAATCAAAATGCTTTACTTTTTATCTATCAGATCTAATTTTCATTTCGAACAAATAATAATCCCAAAGAAAACCGAGAAAATTAGGACTATGAGACAACGACATATCTCACGAAGCCAGCCTGCAGCTACATAGGCCAGCTGTATCCATTCTCATCCGTTTCATTTACATTTTTGGACTTGTATTGACGATGGTTCAATATCATTTACATTCAACAATAGGAATGTTGATTTCGTCACTTCATCATGAGACAGCTCCTGCAATAAATACAATAATTATAATGATAATGACATGACAACACTTTCATTATGGCCACAAGTTTAAAAACTCCATAAATGACTCAATTTACTGAAATTTATGTACAAGTAGAATTTCCAGATAATCAGTACTATCAGGTAGAACTTACAATTAGTTTGGGGGGTCTTATGGTGGGAAAAATGGTGTGCAGTGCAACAACTCCTGGACTGGTAGACTTAACATCTTGACCTGTGTAGAGAATAGGCCAGAAACGGGTCGATGGTCGGAGAACTTGCTTTCACTGCGAAAATAGGATATTTGCTTTATCCCTCTCCCATACCATAGAATTCTATCACACCTGCCATTACATGATCTCGCCTCATACATTGTTCTAGCAAAGTAATTTTTTTAAAGAAATTGCCACTAATATTGTAAATTATGACAATTGACAATGAAGATGGAAATTCATTTCAGGTCAAACTATCACTTGCAACCTAGGACTGGGTCAATCATGGTCATATGGCCTTGAGACAGTTCAAATTTTAAGCAAAAACTGTGATTGATAAGAGCAATGTTAGGGATACAAAAAATTTTGACAATTACTGACATGATAAGTTGTGATTGCAAAGTAACATCATTGGATTGATTATTAGCATCAATCACAGCATACTATCTCTTGTGAAAAAAGATAGTAAAAAAATTCTCTCCAGACTTATTGGATTGATAATTATACCATGCTGGAGTCCTTTGCTTCTCTCCTGCTTTGCTTGGAAGGCCACCTGAGTACCGGTTGTGATTTGAGGAAGAATACTTGTATGTAGGTGCAAAATCTATATCTCCCTCCTGCCAACCCTGAAATACTCTTGCATCTTTTTGTTCCCTCCGAAGCTGATCAAACTCTTGCAATGCTTTCCAGTCTTGCTTCTTTATCAGCTGCCTTGCAAAACTGTCCTCCAAGCATAGTCTATAGTTGAGATCCCCGAACCAGAATATCTGGCTATTCCACAGACATAATACATTTCAATTTATTAAAGATCAAAAATTTTGTTCAGCCTATATCATATAACTTTAACATTCTTCATCCTCTTCAAATTATCTTTTTATTAAGGTGTTGAATTTTAATATTTACTTGGAATTCGAAATAGAAGTTTGATACTGAAAATATTTTTGAATGTTGAATAAGATTTGAAATGTAAAGATGTTACTGTATAACAGTAATGTGATGCGATTAGCGTTAAGATCTTGTTGAAATCCAATTTCTTCCTTAGTACAAGCCCAACAAATATCAAAGTAGATGAAGAATTTTATGGTCGTACTATTGACAAAAACTAAGCTTGTCAAAAAAATTTGATCTTAAGAAGGATTGAAATTCAAAATCATAATTTTTAGACCTAAAAATACCGAACACCAACATTGAACAAAACAATATAAAATCTTATTGCTTATTTGTTTGGAGTAGGACCACTTACTCATGTCCCATGATATTAAGAGGGGGTGAACTATTATCAGTTTTAGCTGCTTGAGGGAAAGAAGTTCGCCTGAAAATCTCCGAGACTTGGTGATTCCTTCGGATTTCATCACCCTTTTTCTCACCAGAAGCCAAGTGAGCAGCAATGAAGCAAAAACTAGTTCCTTCAATTGACATGCTAACAGAAACCGCACCTTTGTTTCCCAAATAACCCATGATGCCACAAGCCACTGAACAAACTTTCACATTCGAAACGCAAAACTTCCTAAGCAATTCCCTCTTCATCCACACGCTTACAAAGACCCCAACCATCTTCTTGCTTGCCATTAGCTTGTACTTGCTGTTCCCGTTTAGCTTTTCACTTTGATTCCTTGATCTCTCTCTTGTTGGAGTCCCAATTCGGCCGCCAACACTGCTCCTCTTTTTCCAATTGGGACTCCCTGCGTAGTGGTAATTGTCACTTGAGATTATATTCAACATCGGTGTCAACCAAGGGGATCCATATTTGTTATTGAGAGTTTTTCCTATAAGCATGTTCCAATTTGTAGCTTCGGTTGGATCTTCGGCTCCTATTACATTTAGGGTCTTTAATGGTACAATCTCTTGAAATCTGCAAGAGGAATTTTCTTTGCTGTCAAATGAGTTCCTTTTTCTGACATAAGAGATTAAACAGAGATAGATATGTACATACATAAGGACATTAAGATGACCCGTTCAATTATTACATACCCAAGAACGTACATGTCCGCAGCATCCTTGAGATTCAACCACTCATCCAAATCTACAGCTAGACTACCTACAGGAGATCTTCCAGCAACATTCCACGTACCAACAAAGATTCTGAAGTGCGCAGAGAGATATTTATCACACAAAGTTTTTTTTTTTTTTTTTTGTGTGGTTTATTTCTTAATTTGAACTTAAAAATAAAAGTCTCACCTTAATTCATTGATTGAAATGGTTGGATCCATTTCCCTTGACCGAAGGAGAACATTGTCCAGGTAATCATCACTCTCATCCTCAACTTCATATGCAAGAGAATTCAGTAATTTTGAAACAAAATACAATTGAAAGCCATGAAACTTAGAAGGAAAAAAGAGGTAGAAGAATAAGAAGAAGTAGTTAACCTGAATCTTCACTCAGATGAAATGGGTCGGCTCTTTTTTTCTTCCTCTTGAACCATTTGCTAAGCCTCCGAGTTTTCGACTTCTGGTTCTCAATATCCATAGTTCACAAACAAAACAATCTAGTCCATGCATGCCATATAATAATCACAAGAAGATGGAGTAGATATGCCTTGCGAGAATTTTCGAATCTTCCTTACTTGAAAGCCGTTCAAAATTGAGCATAACTGCTAGTTTCATCATATTCAACATTACCACTAAATTTTCCTGGGTTTTGGTGTGGATAGCATCGTTGAGCCAATCGCCTTATGTGAGAGATAAAAAGAAAGAGGCAAAGCCAAGCAGGAAGCTTGTACGTTATGTATTTCCACAGCACGCGATAACCCCGAGAGAGGCCTTCATTTTGAGAGCAAATCAATGTTAAAGTCAAAGCTTGTTGGACCAAACTTGTAACCCCATATATCATTTCATGGTGAAGTTCCAATGACTGGTTCAGAGAAGGAAAAACCGCAAAAAGATAGTGGCCTCACAAAACTTTTTTTATTTTCATTTTCTTTCGATAATTTGGATTTTTAGACGTTAGGTGGTGCTGGTCACGTATGTCTCATGGATTTTTACGTGACTAGATTATTAAGTCAAACAATCTAGTATAGGCATGGGTTGCCCTCTAGAGTACTGGACCACTGAGAAAAGCTATCATAATTCATATGCACATTTATTGGATGCACCTTCTCCTACTCAATACTCCATCTCTCCATCAAACAAATAATAATCATGCAAGGATTAGAGCTGTAAGATATATATAGAACTTTGGTAGTAGTGCTTGTTGGTATTGTGTTGTTCAAAGTATAGTTTTATCCGAAGAGTTTTAGTAGTAAAGCTTTTGAATTCTAATTGTGGAATATGTTAAATGGTGCTTGATTGCACTTGTTAGGTCGAATTCTAATTATGGAATATGTTAATTGGTGCTTGATTGCACTTGATTGATCATTAATATCAGGTTCAATGCTATTTTAGCTAAATTGACCTCTAGTTTTGTTACTTTAGCTAATCTATTACATACAACAACTACATCACTCTCTATACACTATTTTTATTCTATTTAACTCTCTACAAATATATCTTTTTTATTCCTCTACTCCTCCAAAATCAACCCAAATCAGTTACTAAAAATATAAAAATAAAAATAAAATCAACCCAAATCTATTGTGGCCAACAACCTTCGCAGCATGATTTGTCATGGCCAACATCGAAAAAGAGGTATGTTAGAATTTCAACTTATAGTATCCACTCTATAATGATTACTCTTTAACATCAAACTAAGATGCTAATTGAATTTTGGTATAGGCACATTTCAAACTCTAGATCATTTATTCAAAGAGGAGATTTTACCAATTAAGTTAACTGAAATTTAATATTTTTGGTAAACTATTAAGCTTGATGCGAAGCATTTTTTAGTGAGATTTGCTCAAATTTGGCTAAGCAGGCTAAGTTTGCTAAGAATGCTCTTAAAAAATAATTGAGCGAGACTAATTATATCTAGAAGTAACAAAAGTTAATAAATAAATACCCATTTAACTAAACATTGTGCAACTCTCTAAAAAATTGATAAATTGTAATAAAAAAATTCAACCTTAATTAATGCACTTCAATATTCGTTAATTGAACCCTTTTATCATTTTTCAAATCAAGTGAATATTAATTTCCTTTACTTTTTTTTGTTTAATCCGTCATCATTAAATGCTTGGCCACACACATTTACCCTCCGTTTGGATAGAAATGAAAAATGAAAATTATTTTATTATTTAGCTTATTTTTGTTACTATTTATGGACTCCACTATACTTTTGATATTATTCATAGGTTCCACTGTACTATTTCAACTAACTTTTACCTTTATCTACAGTACTTCCAGCAAAAAGTTTTCAGTTTCAGCAAAATAAGCAGTTCACAAACAGACTCTTAGTAGAATTTTGCAATTAACAGCAAATTGTAAAAAAATTTCCCTAAAATCTTCAATTCTCAAAAGAAAAAAAAAAAAACAAAAACAAAAACAAAACAAAGTACAAAAGAGTTTTATGGAATTTAAAGCTCATTTTTTATTCCAAACAACACCTAATTTTCCAAAAAAATCAATAGAGTTTTCAACCAAAAAGAAAAAATATTTCTATGGGGACCCGAGGACCGAAAATGGGAAGCACTGTTGTAGCCTACAATTGTTCCTCTTGAAGGAGCATTCACGGTCCAAGGAGTGAGGCGGTCTGAGGAGAGAATGGGAAGTGACGGAGCGTCCTTGGGGAATATAATGGGTGAAGGTGGGTGCCTCAAAAGTTAAATGGGATTTTTGTGGGAAGTTTCTTGTAAAGTCTCACATATTCCTCCGCATTAAATAGTTAGCAACAGCTTTATCAGCTGCATTAATGAGGAAGTGACCTGAACAGTGGATCCACAACTCATCAGCTCTTTCCACCACCTTCACCAGAGGTCTAGAGGGACAAGTGTCCTAAAGAGGTTGAGGAGAATTGGAGATGGAAGGCTAAGATGCAAGTGGTCATGGAGTATATAAAGGAAAGCAACTCTCAGATAGGGGGATCCAAAGAAAAGAATCAAAGAAAAATAAGTCACAGCCAGAACAGTAATTGAGAGAAAGAAAGTGAACAGTACTTGTAAAATTCAAGAACATTGTCCTCGGGCAAATTTGTAAAGACTCATTTGTACATTTAAATCTTAGACTTCTAATTCTTCATACTCTATTTGTGTCCTCAGGCGAAGTCCAAACTTATTCATCCCAGTCCCTTTACAAGTATCTATTGATTTGGGCCAAATTTGTGAACTTTTATCCCGCTATTCTAAGTAGGCTTGGGCTACCGGATTTCGTGCTCTTACAATTTCTTTTTTGTAGCCGAGCACAGACGAGGTCAAGATAGATAGTCATACCAAACATGAGATATTGTTACATTATATCCAATTCTAGTGGCCGGATATTGCATCTCAATCTCAGAATCTATATATAATTCCTCAACCTGTGTTCAAGTGGTAATAAAGTAGTCTGAGTTTGATTTTAAAAAGAGATTTATGACTTACAGCTCAGTATATACTTGCATATTAGAAAAGGACCATTATATTCACTTGTTTATATATATTACAGCCATTTCACTCTTTTTTTTCTTTTTTCTGGGCAAGTCAAGTTCACTCTTTATTTATGCTGAATTTATTAATTCTTGAGACGTGCTAAAGAGTAAGCTGGGATAGAGAATTCAAGAGAATATTAATGCATCTTACAAAAGAAATTATTATAATTATTAATTACTAATTAAGTGAGATCGGTTCTTAATAATGATGGCCACGAAAAACAATCTAAGAGATCTATTTTTAGACTAGCTTGGTACGATTAGCATTGATTACTTTAGCATTATCAGTTTATCCTTTCTAGCAACCCTTCCATTCTATCAAAATCATCCATCCACTTTTTTTTTTTTAATTTGGATGTCCCAGAATATTTGTTCCATGTTAAAACAATAATGACTAATTTCCTTGCCTCCATTTCTCTTCACATTTCTTGCATAGAGGTAAACACTCTCTCACTAAATTGAGTCTCATATAGAAAAATTTAATGAGAATTTTCTTTTTTTGGCTGAGTGAAAAGTATTTATGGTCAGTTATTTTCTCTCTATTTTTTCTCAGGCATAAAAAGTTATTGTTAATTATTCCTAATGTTAATGATGTTATGACGGAAACTAATGGCCTGTTTGGAAGTTTAGAAATGAAGGAGAGTAAAGGAGAGGAGAGTAAATGGGAGGAGAGTAGTGGAAAGGAGAGTAAAGGGGAATGATTATCCTCCACCTTATTTGGGTGTTTTTAAAATTAGTAAGGGGGAATGGAGTAATTAGCCCTTCCTCTTGTTTGGATATTTTAAAAATTAGGATGAAAATGAGAAGAAATGATTTAAATAGACAAATTTATCCTTATTTGAAAATGGACTTTCAACATTAATATATAATTAATTTGTTAGATTAAATAATTATTTAATCAACATTCTCATTCCATCAAATACCACTAATAAAAGTATAAAACAATTATTAACTATTATAAAATAATTTTTATTACCTCAAAAAAATTATAATAAAAATAAAAATAAATTTTCTTTATTGTATATACCTGTGATGGGGTTTTGGTGGAAATAATGAAATTGAATCAATGTTCAATACGCCACTCTCTGCGTCGAAACTGCTCCATGATGAGCAGCTTTGCGCTGTGGTACTCGAACAAAAAGAGAAGCAGAGTGTACCAAATGATACACTGCAAAACCACGACCTGAACCATGAGAGAACCAGAGTCTTTACCGTACATAGCTATGAGCAATGGAATTCCCATAACCAAGGTGTTTGGCACCATGGAAAGTGAGAAAATCGTTATCATCCACTCTAAGCTACCGTTCTTGCCTCTTGGTGAAGTTGGTCCAAAAGGTCAAAATGACGAGCATGATGATTTTCTGAAGCGTATCGGCGGCGATGAACTGGAAATTCATGGAGTACAGATCATTGGTAGAGATGACATGGTTAAGCGTGTAAAAAAAAAGGGTTGTTTAGTTTCAGAGTTAGTGAAAGAGTGAGATTCAATTTTTTTTTCATTTCCCTTAAATTTTTTCAGGAAATAAATAAAGATTATTTATATAATCAGTTTGTAATTTTGATAATTTAAAAATGGTAAATTGAGAAATTCATTTGATTAATAATTTATCTACTTTACTCTCTCTCCAAATCTCTCCAATTTGGGAGAATTAAAAATGAGGGGTTAGAGGTAGTTGAAACCCCTCCAAACCCCTCTCCCTCCCCCTCCATCCTTAAAAAAACCTCCAAACAAAGTAATTGAATTATTCTCCTTCCCTCTACTCTACTCTACTCTCCCTTCTTTTTTAAACATCTAAACAAGCCATAATTGTTAAACATCTAAACAAGCCATAATTGTTTTTATTTTAACAGGTAGCGGCAAGGGTTAAAATGACATGATATTAAAAAGTTAAAAATCAAATTAATACAATTAGAAGATCATGAATCAAACTAAAATATAGTGTAAATATATAAATACTAGGCTGCTCTAATATTATTATTATAACACCGGTAAAACTCGAGAATAAAAAAATTTTAAGTTACAGTGACCACCTCTCTATCAGTGTAAAAAGAAGGGCAGATCACCTGGACCATGTCATTAATTTTTTTTTTTTTTTTTGGGCTAAACTGGACCATGTCATTTATGAATTAATGGTACCTGTCACTGTGTATGATTGGAATTTGGATATTCTGGAGAGTCTAGCAATGTAAAAAGAGATTTTTTTCTTTTTCTTTTTTTCTTAAGGGAGAGAAGGAGAGCAGTACACATCATGATTTGAGATGCTTTTTGTCACATATAATATTGTGACACAGATTTCCTGTGATTGGTTAGGTCAAATCCTCTGGTCCGGAATCAGATCATAATGCACCCAAAGCTACAATTAAAGCACCGCCTTAAGTTTTTGGATTTGGGAGTTTGAGACTTGTGGGGTTAGACCTATAGTACCAATCAGTTTTCACACGACTTTTGGTAAAAAAAATTTAATAACGTTGTTTGAGTGTTATGAAAATATGTGTTGTGATATTTAAGCAAACGAAAATTATTGTTTAAATAACAGTACCAAATAGGTGCTTAATATTCATGTAAATTATTTCACAAACAACTGTGCCCGTGGCTATAGATCAATGGTAAGAATTTCTGTATTGCTTGGCATGATTCTTGGCAGGAGTTGAGAATTGATAAGTTATTATTGATTTTTGCATGAGTCATTGTTGACATTATATTATTATCTACTATTGAGTTGACAACTTACTATTTATTTTGTATGAGTCATCACTAATACAATTCTATTATCATAACATTAATTGCTTTATTTCATTTTTCCATAAAAACTTTCTTTAAATGGATTGTTAACCAATACCTTAAGGGCATTCGTCAGCATTTTCCATCTACTATTAACAACTTGCCAGCTCATAATTGTAGAGTTTATTATAATTTTAATGTGTCTCTACTCTCTAGGCTTATTTGTCCTAAAAAAGTTTGGGTTGTAACGGGATAAAATTATATATATATATATATATATATATATATATATATATATGATTTTAACATGAATTTATATAATACAAATTTTATTGTGCATGCATGTTTTGATGAAAAAAAACTAAATAACTTATTATTATATAATTTTATAATTATCATATAGTTTATCAAAGGTTTTATAATTTCGTATCATAGGATTTATTTTTTGTTTATATAGATTGTAGTCATAACATATGTTCTATACTTCTATTACTTTTAATTAATAGTGACTTAGTCAGGATGTCAATTGAAAAGAATTAAACAGTTTTAATTAGATCTTTTGAAAAAAAAAATTATTAAAAAAACTGTTAAAATTAGGATTTAAAAAAAAAAAAAAAAAACCAAAACTGAGGGTTTAATTTGAATTCCCCAAACTATAAGGAACTGATATAAATGATCTAAAACTTAATAAAAGATAATCATAACTTCTAGAACCTAACTTTCATCATATAATATAATACTATATATGTTTTTTAACTGAACTTTAGATATCATATCAAGTTATTAGGTCCAGTAGATTTAATTCAAAATCAATGTCATAGATGAAAGTTTAAGCAAACAAATGGATAAATAAATTTTTAAATATTTTTGGTGTCAATAACTTGTGCCTAGTGGTATTGTCTAATTCTCTAATTAATTTTTTTTTATAATTGATTTTTTTTTTTTTAAAGGTTTTTATAATTGATTTTGAACTTTCTTTCTCCCACTTGTTTTAAGGGAAAAAATATACTTTTTTTTGTTATCGCATTTGTCAAGAAGCAACTCCACATTTGGGTAGGCATGTACGTATATACCCTCAACCCCCTAAGATTAAAGACAACCAATATTACATAATTTGCAAACGTGGTAAGTTTGTATTGATTTTTATTCGAGTCCAGTTTATTACTGACATTATTTTTTTATCTACCATTAATAATTTATCACATCAATAAATGTAAAATTTATTTGTATTTACATATTTTTCGATTAAAGACAGTATCTTTGACTGCCCATTCTATAGAGCTGGCCCCTTGTAGGCCTATGGATCCCATGCATGTGGGTTCACAACCTTGTGGGAGGGGCGTGGATGATGGAACCACCAAACCTGTGAGAAGATGTTTACTGCTAAGACTGGCGACCATCCAAAATTCCTAGGCAAATTTAATTTCTCATTGACGAGCCTGATCTTTTAGGTCCTGCCTTAGCCTTTACCAGTCCCTACTTTTTTTTCTTTTTTATTTATTTATAGGAATTAGTTCCTCCGTAATATTCACTTCATAACTCTACACCAACGATACATTTAGCGGTTGGGTTCTAATTAGTTTAATAAATAAATATTTCTTTTCAAAAAAAATTAATAAATATTTTGTTGTCAAATAAAAGGCTTAGAGTTTGAACTCCTCTTATACCAAAAATTAATTAATATTTTGGTCTAAGAAACACAAATACTTCGTTTAAAATGTTGCACTTATATCGTACTCGTGTCATACTAGTGTCGTATAAGCTGTTTTATATTATAGTTTTTCAAAAATTGTTCATGTCACTATGTCGTACCCGCACTCGTGTCTGTGCCTGTGCTTCCTAGATCTTAGTCTCGTAATAAAAAACAATCATTATGAAACGGTTTTCATAAGTTAAAATTTCGTTGTATCAATCAAAAAAATAAATTTTTTTTTTACCTCCGATGACAATTTAGCATGGACCCAGCTCGATTTTCTTCCTAATTGATGCAGTGACTGTGGCACATGTGGAAAGAGTCGGACATAATAACGGGTAGCTTTCGTAGGTAGAGACATTCCAACGAGAAGTAGATCGGTTTGGAGTCGTTGCAGAGCGCAAACAGATATCTTTCAACCTCAAACCATTATGAATTGCACGAACCTCTCTACCTGCCTTTGTTCTTTTTGGACCACTTCTTCTTCTAATCTTAATAAATTCATATATTTATGTATTTCCCTCTTCCTTTTCTCATCCAAAACCTCCCTTCCCACCTTTCAGATTCAAATTAATATGAAAATCTCTAACATGTATCATGTACATCTATAACCTCATTTAGCTATATATATTGATTAATACATGCATACACAATTGTAACCTCCAGTTGCATATTGTTCAAAACACTCTATAATTTTTTTTTATATATAGAAAAAGTTAACAAATATTTTAATAGTATTGATTTAGAAAATATTTTTAAAAACTTTTTATTAGAAAAAGAAAAAAATAACTAATTTTTTTTCATAATTTTTATATTTTTTATGTAAATAGTATCAAAACTACTCCGATAGTCTATTAAAAAATACTATAAAGACACTCCTGTGAGGATATTTTTCCCCAATTAATTGGTATTGTCCGCTTTGGGGAGCCAATCCTTCACGGTTTTGTTTTTCAAGCGACATGGGAGGTACGGATCTTCACCCTCTGGGGGCTTTACACCGCAGTCCCACATCGGCAAGAAATCCCTCCCACGCATGGTTTATAAGCTTCTGGAGCAACCATGAGTGTACCCCTGGCTCCCCAAAGTGGACAATACCAATTAATTGGAAAAAAATGTCCTCACAACTCCATTAACGGGAAGCAGTATAAAATGTTGAATATTATCATTATGGACAGCCAGCAGTTTTGTAACTTCACGCTTCTCTTAAATCCTTGTTATACAAAAAAATAAAAATAAAATTGCTTCTCTTAAATCCATCCCCTGTATTGGAAACTCTGTTGGTCTTTAATGAGGCTGAACTACTATTTTGTTAGGATTATGGTTGTACTTGATACATCTATTTCCCACTGTTACAAAACAAAAACAAAAAACAAAAAAGAGTTCAATATTCATTTAATATACCACAAGATACATTGATTTCTTTCTTCCACCAACCTCCCTTTTTTTTTTCTCTTCGTTTTTTTAAGAAACAAACAAACACAAAAAAGGCTTCTCAACCTCAACTGGAAGTCCCATGGACAGCATGTTTGGATGTTTATAGGTTTTATTTTTTTTAATCTTATTTTTTACCCAATTTATTATTTGTCAAAAAAAATTAATTAATCCAAACAAATGACACGGCAAAGAGGGAATTTTAAAAATACCATTTTTTAAACTAAGAAATTTTGTATTCAAAACTTCATGACTCCAACTATAGTATATGCCTTTTTTTTTTTCGCTGAATAAATACTTTATTGCTCAAAAACTCAACCCAAAATAGGGGAGAAACAAAAAAAATCGGGCCTGAACCCATCTCTAACAAAGGCCTGAGATACATGATAAGGCAATTTGGAGATGGGAACCAGCCCTAACTAATTTACAAGAACTGCCCATTGGGCTAGCAAGTGTGCAAATACATTACCCTTTCTATGAACAAAAGAAAATTCAACATTTGAAACACAATTAACTAAGCACAAAATATCTTCTAGAATAGAATAGGCATATACTAGAATAGCATATACCTATTCTATTCTATAGAAAGCCTGAAATAAAAATAATAATAATAACAACTATAGTTTGCCTAGCTTTCAGTGGTCCCTCACTCCCTAATTGTACAAACTCCCGAAGATATCCAAATAAAAATTGAAAACTACAAGGCACAAATGTTGGTTCATTTATTAAATTCCAAGGTATCCAATTCTATAAGTCACGCATCTCCATAAACGCGTCAAAGTACGGCTTTAAATGTTGGGTGAGTTTAATGTTTATGCCAAATTCTCATAAACTTTTTTTTTTTTTGTTTCAAGAATTCAATGAAACGATCAACACGACTGTAATGTGCACAATTTAAATTTTAAATAAAATAGTAATTAAAATATCTGAAGAACTTTCCCATGAGTTAGTAGCATTAAATTCCAAAATCACCAAAGACATTCTGAATTCTCATAGTATTTTTGGCTAAATCCAAACAGTCATTGAAATTTGAAATTAAGAAAACAACCTTTTTTAAGTGAATATTTCCCCAATTTCTGAAACTTTCTTACTTTCTCTTCTTCTTCTTTTGGGTAGGAAAATCTTTTTCAGACCCCCACTTAGCTTTGATTTCATGTCTATACCTATTTTTTTTTTTACTAATCCTAATTGTGTGTTCTAAATTAGGATCATTGATTGAAATAAAATCCAACCCCACTCTAAAAGAAATTAAAAACCCCTAAAATTGTGGTATTGAGTGATTGAAAAAGATAGGGTAGGGTCTGAATATTTCCCAGCCACATAACCATCCAATCTATTGCAAGTTGATCCGACCAAATGAAAATATTAAACACGTTAAAAAGAGAGGTCATACTGACAAAAAGAACTATGCTAATTCATAATCAAATTGCAAAACATCAACTTAATTGATTGGATTGGAGGTTAAGCAAGGACCTTATGATCAGTCAACGACATTAGCTAAAAAGAGAGAAAAAAATGGACAGGTGGTTCAATAATACATCTGACCCATGTTCATGAATCTACAACAAGATTGTGACTATAATTATTGAACTTTGACATAATATTGAAAAGGCAAAAAGAAAAATCAAAATCAAAATATTGTGGTTAGAACTCATCTAATGAAACAGTTTTCTTTCTAATCACAGTCTACATCTAGTTAAGTTTGAGGGTTGATCTACTTATTACCTTGATTGTGGCTGCCAAAATTAGGTTTAATTTGACGTGACAAATAATAAGTGATTTTTTTTTTCTTTTTTCTTTTGTGCTGGACAAATAAGTAAATAACAATATCGCATATGTAACACCAAAAAGAAACAAATCACATATTTTAAACAAAATTGAACCTCTTAACTTTGAATAAATATAACATTCACCCCTTGACTTCTACATTTAAACACTTGACCCCTTGGAGAGGAGAGGTCAAGTTAATGTTAGAGTTAGACACCCTTTGAAAATTCAAAGTTTTAGCTCTTTCTGACTTATCAAAATACTGGGCTCTACCTTTCTTAGCATCTGAAACCAAATGCTGCCTAAACATAGCAATGAAAGTTTCCACTCTCTCATTCAGCTCCTCCTTTGACAGCCTTGGAATCTCAGCATCGTCTTCAACTTTCTCTTCTGGCTCATTGTTCCCACTACTAATAATTTTCTCACTATGTACAATCTCCTTGCACTCTATAGTACATTCTTCAACTTCTGGTGCTGACCATGTACAACAATGACTCTTATTCTTCTTGTTCCTTTCATCCTTCATTGCCACATTGTTGTTGCATTGTTGGGTTTCTTTGGAGGCCTCCTCAGACCGTGTAGATGTGAAAAGAATGGCTAAGAGAACAAGGTTGAGCACTAGAAAAACCCATGCACGCCATTGCTCGACTAGTAAAGTTAGCATAGCACATTTCACACATGCCATCAGGAGAGCTAGTGTTCCAGCTGTGAACAAAATTGTGTGACCAGTACTACCATCTTCATGGTCTCTCTCTTCTATTACTCTCTCACTCTTTGTGATCTTCCTCACCTCCATATTGTGTTTTTTTCCTAGCTGAGTCAAAAGGAAAAATAGGGTCTTGGACTCTTGGACTCTTGGAATGAGGGTGCTACTTGCTAGTGTAACACTTTTATAGAGAATTGGAAAATGTAGATAAAATTTGATTAATTTACTGCAAGATATGTGGTGTTTTTTATTTACATGATTATGTGGGAGGCAGTGAGGCTTCACTTTGAGGGGCCAGGTTTGATGATAGTGATGAAAGTGGAGGTATAGGAGGAGACAAGCAAACATATTGTGCCTGCACTAGTGCAGCACAAAGAGTAGCTTTATGATTGCTCCCACAGTCCCATTGATTTTAGCTTTGTAACTTTGTGTTTGTTTAGCTTTGGCGTGCACAGCATCGGCATTGATCCAACCAAAGCAATTCCATTGCCAACTACGTACGTACCTTGGAATTTGCAAATGTAATTTGAGATTAATTGTGTAAAATATTGCATAGGCTTTATCTAGTCAAGTTATTTTAATGTGTTCGTAGCGAGTGATACTGGTCTATTATGATTTTATTATATTTATAGCTTAAAAATGGATGTGTCACCTATCACCAAATTCAAACATTTTACATGTGTATTACCATTTTCTATACCAAACATTTTTTTAATTTGAGGGTACTATCCAAATTTAACTTCTTTATATATATATATAGGAATTTCGTTTCTTGTTTGTGATCCATTCTATGTTTTAGAATGTCTTATAATATGATATCTGTAGAAGTATAAAAATGAACAGAGTCTTAATAATTTATGTTAACTTAGTCTTTACATTATTTAAGAACTAATGCTCATTTTTTACTAGTTTTATTTGAATACACATTGAAGAGGTTAATTTATAAACTACTTACATTTTATATGAAAGATAATGTATTAAATATTTTTCAGATTAATTACTGTAAGTTATATATGATGTTCTTCCAAAACTTTAAAACTGAACCATGTTTTCCCTTAACTATTGGTAATAAGTACCTATCAAAAAAATAAACTATTGGTAATAAGTATTGATGGTGAACTAAAAATTGAATCAACTTCAATTCGTCCATAAGAGTCGTCTGGACTAAAAAGATTATCCTAGCATAAAAGGGTCGTCCCTCGTAGGACGGACATCCATAAGCATGAAGGTTGTCCATGAGGAAAGATCCTGGACGACCCTCATCACTTGGAAAATATCCAAGTGTGAGATTTATCTACAAGAGCTTATGAATTGGACCAAGTGTAACCATTTTGATACATGAGCAAGATCCTGGTTTATCGCTATAACTTCCTACTAAATAATTAACTTCCAATGACAGTTATAGAAGATAGGATTGAACATTCTAACTTTTATAACAGTTATGGAAATTAAGTTTGAACCTTCGGACTTCCACATATATTGGGGAAGTTACGAGACAAGTAACCGCTCCAAAGCACACTATATAAGCACTTGTCCTCATAAAATGAATGTAAGTTTTCACTACTCCTAAAAAGTTGAAATTCTTGAGTCCCAAAGAAAAAACTAACTTAAAGCATCGGAGGATTCTTGGCCGATTCAACTAGGGATGGCAATTTAGATCCGGCCCGCGGATACCCGGCCCGGCCCGACCCTAATGGGCCGGATTTTACCCGGCCCGATAAAGAATAGGGTCGGGTATGGGTTTTTTTTTTTAAAAAAAAAAAACCCGAAGCGGGTTCGGGTCGGGTCCGGGTTTTATAAAAAAAATCCGAAACCCGCCCCGGATAAAAACCCGGTTATGGAGGATAAGACATTTTGTAAGAATTTCTTAGTCTTTTTCATTTGTTAGTTGGAGGATAAGACATTTTGTAATTTCCTAGACTTGTGGGATTTATTTTGTAACTTTTTAAGTGATTTGTTGATTTAAAATCTTAGTTGTGATTTATTGATTTATGATTAACTTATAATTTGGTTTGATTTGGTTGCCCTATAATGTGGCCTAAATGCCAAATTTTGGCATTTGGGCCATGTTAAATGGCTTGAATAGGCTTGAATCTAGAGAAAAAATTTAATGGGCTTCAAAAAAAAAAATTTTTTTGTTAGGCTAGATTTGGGCCCAAGAAGATAAACGGGGTCCGCGGGGCGGGTATGGGCCCCGGGAAAAAAACCCGATTAATAATCGGGCCGGGTCCGGGTTCCGGGTCTTGGTCCGCGGGTCGGGTCTGGGTATGCAAAAACCCGGCCCGAATCCGACCCGTTGCCATTCCTAGATTCAACCCGGTCTCCTTTGATTTTGTATCTTTTTCTTTTCAAGCCTTCATCACTAGTCTATTGAAGCTCGAAACATTCAGTCTACTAATTTTTCGTGCATCATCAAGTACTTTGTCTCCTACCATAAGAATTCTTGTAAAATTTGACAGACTTCCAATTTCTACCCATGTTTTGTCGGAAAATTTTAACCATTGAAAAATGCTAAAAGCTAGGATAAAGTTCAAAATATCTGATCAGTAATAATTTGATTAGAGTAAATCACTTCATTCCAGTAAAAAGGAAAAAGTGCAATTAACCTTTTTGATTTTAACATGACAATGACTCTACTACTATATACATGCCACCCCTTTCTCACTGGGAACTCACAATGTAGGCCATCTATGCTGCTTGAAATCTTGCTTATATGAAAGCACAGAAAAAGTGATTTCAGAAAATGTTTTCTCACCAGCATTGAATTGATTCTTTTTCTTTTATTTTTTTTTCCCTTTTGCTTACAGTAAATTAATCTGAAATATATGATCAAGTACGAACTTATTAAACTTGAATAAGTAATTGTAAAGCTTTAAGAAACATTTCAGCACCAACACACAAGTAAAAATAGAGATTTAAAACCAATGTTGAGTACCATGGGGAAGTGGAAATATTCTCATACTCAAAAACCGCATGCCTTTTACAAAAAGGAAAGCAGTTTTGACAGTGCTCATGCAGATTTTTGCCGGTTGATGATAGCAATTGAATTGAATGAATGAAAAGTGACGATGCAAAGCACGCTTGTTGGATACACAGAATCATTCAGAAAATGACCTTACATCTTGCTTTATACTACATCCTCAGCAGTGAAGCAGAAATTTTTCTCTTGCTCCATTTTGCTATGAGCTTTTGTTTTGACACATTGTTGAAGTGGTGCACAATCACTTTGTACCCATCAACTTCTTCTTCTTTTTTTTTCCAACTCATAGTCCACCACTAAGAGCATTCCCATCAAAGCTTCTAAAAAATTTAGCATTTACTATCTCAAAAACCAACTTCATAACATATAACACTTCACTTTATAATATCCCTTACATCAAAACTTTTTTTTTTTTAATACTTCATTTAAATATTCTTTCTTTATTATTTTTTATTTATTTTTATTCTTTCCCTCTCTCTCTCTCCTCTGTCTCTTTCTTTCTCAACCCAATTATTCTCAGCACCACCGGCCACCACATCCACCCACCATCACCGCCAACAGCCAGATCCACCACAACCACAAACAACAGCAAAGAAAAAAAATCTCAAAAACCTCTACACTGCTGAAACTGCACACCACTGCTGAGACCCTGCCAAAATCAAATCACAACCACCACCACGACCAAAACCCAACCAAAATCAAATCACAAACCACAGAGCACAAAGAATAAAAGAAACGAAAAAGAGAAACAAAAAGAAGCAAAATCAAGAACCGCCAATCAATCTCTACACACAAATTCTCAATTCATCTAGAATAAAAGAAGCAAAAAAAAATGGCTCAACAAATCAATCAATTTAGCTATTAGAAAAGTCTGAAAATCACAGAGCACAAAGAACCCAAAAGCCCACCGACCTCACAGAACCCCAACCTGGCGACCTTGACACCGATACAAAGTGTGTCGACGCAGCCACACCAGTAAGTTACGCCGTCGATGCAGCATACCGGATCAGTCTGGAAACACTTGATGGGGCAGGATGTGGGTTCGTTGTTTGTGTTAGCGCAGAGATCGGCAATGGCATATGGGTATGGAGATAGCACAGAGATCGGATGGTGGAGGAACCGTATTCGGATCAGACAGTGGGGATGGATATAATGGCAATGATGATGACGAAGAGAGAGCATGTGGGTTTGGAGAATAACGGCGGCGGCATGTTTTGGTGAGCTATGGAGGGCTCACCTAAGAGAGAGAGAGAGACACCTAAAGGAGAGGGGGATGGAGAGCACGGGAGAGAGTGAAAAGGAAAGTGAAAAGAAATAATAAAAAATTGTAGCACCTTGCTGCAGTGAGGTGTTAGTGATAAAACCTCACCGTAGCAAATTGCTAAAATTTTTAAAATTTGACACCCTTGATAAAGATGGGTTTTTACGATTTGAGGTGTTAAAAATGCTAAAAAAATAGCATTTAGCATTTTTAACACTTTTAATAAGAATGCTCTAAGTAAGTTGTAGCAAAATTTATTCCTAAACTTTTTTGTTATTCTTTATACCCTTTCCATGTTCATGGACAAGGCTTTGGCCCAATATCCAAGAGTGCTAAACGGAATGCAAAACCAACACATGATCATTTTAGAACATGACCCATGTCTGTATTTTATATGAAGCACTGGACCCATTTCAAACAAAGCCGGATACCAACTCATGATCATTTTAGAACACGTACCTTGCATTTGAGCACTGAACCCATTTTTCAAATATCTTTTCGCACGGCAGAGACAGGCCTTTCAGCTTTTTAACTCAGAAGAAGTGTATGCTTGATAAAGGTAAGAAATTATCATTAGGGTGAGCCACAGTTGCCTTAACCATGCCGGTTGCGAAGGGCCTAGGGCAACTAAGAATATATGTTCATATGTAAGTATGTAACATTGTACGGGCTACCCAAAGAAATCTGAAGTGAAAAAATAAATAATAAAAAAGGGCCTTCACAGCCATTTATTTATAAGCCCTACCTACATGTTGAGTCACTGCTCGTTACTTCCAAACACTAGCAATCTACCACCCACTATCACCATGTGCATATAGAGATACATCCAAAATTCATAATTAGGCCGCCACAATAATCTGCTCCGTTTGATATAATGACCGGAAAACTACTCTATCTCGTTTTGTACATCTAAAATCGTATGATTATGTGGGGTTTTTGTATATATGCCTCACAAATCCATCTAGATTGAAGTAGATAAATAAAAATTAAAAACCCAGCAAAACAGAAAATGAAACTAAAACTTCAAAACTAGTTATGGAAAACTAGAACCATCTAGATATCTGTATATGCAACTTGTAGTCTGTTTATGAACAAAAATATGACTCTAACCATCAATGCCTCAACTTATATACATAGCCTTATTATTCAGCATTTAATGGTGAGTTCTAACAATATTACTAACGATGCAAATGACATTAGACCTTGCCCAAAAATCAGTACAGACATTACTGATAAGTAACATCTACATTTAGGAGGAGAATTTCATAGGAATGTAAAGAAATTAGGTTGGACAACAGAAACTTCTATAGAACAAAATTCAAAAGGCAACAATTAGAAGTTAATGGCCATTTAACAGTAGATTATTACTATCTCTCTCTCTAATATATGCAGCCTGTCACGTCAGATTTCTTCAGAAAAGCACTTTCATGAGGAAAAAGACATGCGAAGGTTAGTTTTGCTTGTATTTCATATCCAAATTTCTCCCTTTTGGATGTAAGAAACAGCCAACTTTACTACCACCATCTCCTCCCAGACAAAGAAACAAGCTGCACAAAAGGGGAAACAAAATAATATTTTAGACAAGCTTATTAATCATCTGGTTACATGAAACTCAACAAGTATGAGATTATGCACTGAGAGCACCCAAAGGCCAAAGAAATCAGTGATGTGTGTATATTTGGATGGGTAAAACTTAGGTATAATATTTTAAGTGAAATACATTAACTTCCCCAATAAAATTTTTAGAACTCATAACTGAATTGAACTCCATTTTTATTGGAAAAAAAATAACACTGTTTGTGCTTTATCGGCTCCCATAACTAAGAGTTTGAATTTGATTGGAGAACCTAAAGAAATATACCTAAATTATACCCTATTTGGATTACAAAATGCATCCATCTACATAAATAATTATAATTAATTTCAATGGCGATATGATCTTTAAGAATCTTCTTATAGAACTCTATGAAGAAATGAATCTTCTTATAACACTTCAGATTTTTATTTCTAGCCCTTCACATTCAATAGAAATGTTGAACACAGGATACTAATAAATGCCCAATGAACCAGAATTCCCACCCAGTATACGTTAGGCCAAACATGCAAATTCATAAATCATATCTGTTTACTATTCAGAATGTACTGAGCCAGGTCATAAAGTATTCACAGATATATGAGATCAGAGTGAGGTATCTTAGGTCTGGACACAATCAAGGGAGTGAAAGGAAGCGGAAGAATTGAAGAAAACCAACCTGACGAGCAACTTGAGCTAGTCGCCGACCATCCCTAGATGATTCATTATTTAAACTAGAATCTTGTAGCTCTGGTGCACCACTTTGATTCTCTCCTGCCCTCCTCTTTTCAAGAGGAACACTTTCATCAAGGTTGCCCAAGGATTCCTTCTTGCGCTTCCTCTGAAAGGTGTATTTGAGAAGCCTATTGTTGTCTGATTGACAATAACCCTTTGTATCATCAGATACTTCAGCATCTTTCAAATCAGAATTCATCAGTGGTATGTTGACCATCCCAACATTCAACTCCGGACTTGGATGCATCAAATTATCTGCAGTGTCACCTTTGTGTTTTCCCAACTCAGAATCATTCATCTTTGTGTCCTCTACCGCATTCTGGATAAGTCCAGATTTTTTAGTTGCCTTCATGCTCACAGTAAGATTAGTAGAACCTAATCTAGGATTTATGTCACGTTTAATTAATGTCAGTCCTGGATCCAGACGAGTCAAAGGCTTAATTTTGGATTCAATTTCATTTATTCTCAGCCTATCTTCACCAGATTTGACATTTCCATTGACTGAATGTGAAAAAGTTCTGCAACAGGAGAGTACAGAGAATGACTGACAAGGTTTGCTAAGCTGATCAGGAAGAGGCTTAATTGTGGCAATGCCATCCCCGCTTTTCATCTCATTTTTCCCTTCCCCTTTGTGAACAGTCTTAGATTCCTCTTTGTCTGCCTTAATAGATGGTATAGTACAGGCACCCTCAGCAGATTTAGCAAACCTGTTGATGGAGTGTGGTTTACCACTGGAAAGAATAGAAGATTGCTGACAAGGTTTCATGAGATGACCAGGACGAGACTTCCGTGAGTTAGCTTTGACTTTTCCAAATCGGTTCCTTCTTCTTCGTGATGTGCGGACCTTAACAGGCTTCTTTACTTCTTCCCTAGTTGAGTTCTTCATTATTTTCATGATAATGGTCCTAGTTGAGGGTACGGGACATTTTCCTTCTTCCTTGTGAATCATTTTAGTGGTCAACTCATTCTTTTCGGGGGAATGATGATCACCTACATCTCCAGAAGTAGGCACTATTCCATCTGGTAAGTTTCTTTCACATGCATGAATTCTCTGTGTAAATCCATTTATGTATGGCTCAGGTTCCTTGCTTTTCTGATCTAATGGTGCATTCTTCAAGTCAGAAGTTGTCACAGTTTCTGATGCTGAACTTGAAGGTGGAGGAGGGATCATCAGCTGAGCTGCAGTATTTTCACGAGAAGATGCATCTTCTTTCCTGATCCGTCCATTTAAAGCTTTCGCTTGGCTTCTTTTCACCTTCTCCAACTTATCCCATACATGTTTCACCTCTGTCCTAAGATCTGCTATCACATCCTCTGCCTCATTGAGCTGCGCTTCAAGCTCGTCAATCTTTCTTTGCTGATTCAACGATGTCATCTCCGCTTCAGCTGTCTGTAAGAAGGAAAGACTGGTCAATTCTGTATTAATTTCCTACAAAATCTGAGAAGTACACCCAGAGCAGGCACTGTTAGTGAACTCAGATGCTTTTTGAATATTAATGCACTGAAATTTTCTATAGGCTTGAATGAGCAATGCAATTTATTGACATACTACTATGACTACCCATAGGGGCAGACCTCCCAATCAAACCAAGACCTTGCACAAGCCATCCTCAGAGAATGAAATTGTCAACATGTATAAATTAAATTAATCGGTAACTTACAATGATATTGGTGAAACAGATAATGCCTTTTGTTTCTATAAGGGTAGGTAGACATAAAAAGAGGCATAGAAGCAAATTATAACCAAATAATAGGAAACGAGACTGTAGATTTCTTTTTGACCAACAAATTACATTTTCCTTGTATTATTTGTGGAAAAGGCCCAGGACTAAATTCAACAAATTTGAGCAGAACATAGTGGACTCTAGTTACTCAAGTCACTAGATTGACCTCAAACACCAGGCAGTGAAGACATTATTGAAAACTTGAGAACATTTTACACCCAACAAAGAAACAATTATCTAACAAAAGAAGATGGTTCAGAAATAGCTGAATTCATCAAAGACAAAACTCCATCCTTTTCTGTACACAGAAGGTTGTGGTCCAAATTTCTTATACAATTTAATAAAGTGGATATGAAATCAACAGTCCATCATGCGATAATGAGATTAAATGAGTTTGAATACAAATTTCCAAATTGCACATAGATTGCTTCATTGTAATACTTTAGAAGAACCTACTCCAAATAAGAACCAATCTTTCTGGTCCTGTCATTCAAATATCTTTTGAAGCAATCTTTACGCTTGCTCCTCTATTGACACATTTTGCAATTGCTTGGGGAAATAACTCAAGGCATAAGATGAGAGCCTACAGACATAGAAGTTAACATACAAGGCACATTACTAAGCCTCATGAGATGAGACCCCGATACTAACCCTTGAACATGTTCCTTTTCCAAAACAAGTAAATGAAACACATATGCACAGAATAAGCAAATACACAATCTTCAAGCAATGCCCAAAAAAAAAAAAAAAAACACGTATTCAAGTTCAACTTCACTAGAAACCAAAACTACATATTTTACTTCTACCCAATTAAGAAGACAAACCGAACACAAACTCTGTTCATTCAAAATTCATCCCAAGTCCAATAGAAAATACTAGAAACTCTCCTTAACCAATAAAAGAAAATCACAGAAAACCAAAGACACATCATTTCTAGCAATGGGTATCACTCATTAATTTGGTAAGCATTTCGGAACTACTTTCTAGCATTAATCGCGTTAAAAGTAATCGCTTTGTTAAGCCATTGCCTTGTAAGGTATTTAAACTAATTTTTCAGATTTCAAAATTTTAAATTGCACCAAACCATGAGCCAATAAGTGATAGCATTATTCAAACCCTATCATTAAATGGGTTACTTTCCAAACCAAATAATATTGCACCGGCATTCCCCTCCGTTTAATTCAAACAGCAAGTATCAGAAATTCAAAAAGTAAATACACTGTTCTTTTTCTTTTTTTTCAATTCTTTCCAAACAGCCCCTAATGTAGTGTCAGAATCAATGTAACACTCAAAAAGATCATAATTTGACATCATTGAAACCAATACAAAACCCAATTGAACAATAAAATCAAACACAAATTTTTTTTTTTAAAAAGGACCTTGGAATCGATGAGTTGCTTAAACCGAGTCAGCATTCGAAGCGCCTCGTCTTTGGTGGCACGAAGATCGTGCTGAAAGCGAAGCGCTTTCCTCTCCGACTGCATTACACGCGCCGCCGCCTCTTTCGCCGTGTTCAGAATGATCTCCGCGTAAGCTTTCTTCAACGCCTCCATTTTCTGCAACCCAACACAAAATAAATAAAAACACACACACACACACAAACAAATCATTTTTGTTCAATTTCAAATCTTTATTTTATAAACGAACCGACAAAGTGAAAAGAAAAAATCGAAGTTCTAAAAAAATAAGGAAAACAACAACAACGTTGTATAAACGGCGGTGGTGCTAGTTACCGTTACCTGGGCTTGGTCTTCCATGAGTGTTGACTGGAATGTGCCTTGTTTTTGGGGTTTTCTCTCTCTGAGTCTGAGAGAGAGATTTTGATTGTGGAATGTGAGTAAAAGAGAGAAGATAAAAAGGGAGGTTTATTTAAGTTTATTTTTTCCCACTTCACTCGTTGCAGTGTGTGACTGTTGTGTGTCTGTTATAGAAACTTCAAAGTGGGTTCACTTGCCGTATTACGTATTTGCCCCTGTTTTTGAATTTCAAATTTTATTTCGCGAAAATGAACTTTTGGTCCCTATATTTTGAATCAATTCTCATTTTAGTCCCAAAATTGATTTACTTGCTAATGTTATCCCTAAAAAAAGAAAATCGTTTTTAAAATGGTCATTTCCATCAAACTAGAAACAGAGACATCCTACGTGGCTAACGGAATGCCATGTTTGCTAACGTGGCGCTGACGTGGCTATTAAAATATTATTAAAAAATATTATTTGGCATATTTAAATGCCATGTCAGCATTTTAATTTTTTTAAATAAAGCCACATCAGAAAATTTATATAAAAAAGAAATTAATTTTTTTTAAAAAAAACCCTTAAATCTAATTTAATTATAAAAAAAAACTTGTTTCTCAAAAAAAAAATTAAAAAAACAACTTGGTGTTCAGTGTTCTTCGTATTCTTCCCCATCAAACCCAGGAAGAACTCAAACCCACATTCCCAGAAAACAAACCTAGCAACCAAACAACAAACATAGACCCAGATCGGCAGAACCACAATAGCACACCATAACAAAAACAAAAACCCAAACCAACAACACACCACACGGCCAAACCCACAAATCCGACCACCACTTCAACCGTTGCCCACCAACCACAACCCCAAACCACAGCAACAGAAAAAAAAAAAAAAAAAAAATCAACCACAACAGGAAATCACCACTTCCTCCTCCACCACTTCTCAAGAAATCACCACCATCCACAGCAAGAAAAAAAGATTAAAAAAAACCCACAAACCAAATCAACCAAATCGGACCATGACTCCTACGATCCAAGCTCCGACCTATGAACAATCAGACCCACGCTTCGATCCACGCTTACAACTCCTTCGATCCACGTAGACCCATGAAAAGAGAACAAAGAACAGAGAAAGAGGGAGAGAAGAACAAGCCTCCGCGACGTTGGGTGCTGGGTTGGTGGGTTTGGGTCTCGATGAGAACAAAGAAAAGAGGGAGAGAAGAACAAGCCTCCGCGACGTTGGGTGCTGGGTTGGTGGGTTTGGGTCTCGGCGAGAACAGAGAACAGAGGGAGAGAAGAGAGAGCAAAGAAAAGAAGTGAGAGAGGAGAGAGAAGAATAAGCCTGAAATGAAATAGTTCCTTTGTTGTGGGATGATAGGTGTTGGTTTGTGTTTGTTGTTTGGTTGCTGGGTTTGAGTTCTTCCTGGGTTTGATGGGGAAGAACACGAAGAACACCTTTTTTTTTTTTTTTTTTTTTTTAGAAACAAGTTTTTTTTTAATTAAATTAGATTTAAGGTTTTAAATTTAATTTCTTTTTTATATAAATTTTCTGATGTGGCTTTATTTAAAAAAATTAAAATGCTGACATGGCATTTAAAAATGCCAAATAATCTATTTTAATAATATTTTAATGGCCACGTCAGTGCCATGTCAGCGCCACGTCAGCGCCACGTCAGCAAACAGGGCATTCCGTTAGCCACGTAAGATTTCTCCGTTTCTAGCCTGACGGAAAGGACCATTTTAAAAATGATTTTCTTTTTTTATAGATGACATTAGCAAAGAAATCAATTTTGAGACCAAAATGAGAATTGACCCAATATGTAGGGACCAAAAGTGCATTTTCGCCATTTTATTTTTATTAATGATTTCCTAACATAGTAAAATGTTATCCTTATCACAATTTTTTTTGGGCTAATTTGCAAACTACACCTTAAATTTGTGGGGAATTTAAGGGCCTGTTTGGTTAATTAGTTTAAGTAATGTTATTTGAGTGTTTTTAATATACATGTAGGTGAAAAAATGTGTTGAAATGTGTGTAAAGTTGTTTTAAATTTGTTAAAACTCAGCTGCCAAACAGCCCCTAAATTTTACGCTCTAAATTTTCAATTTAAAATTTTATTTTTTGAAATTTTATTCCATTTGCATTAGTAGCTTATTCGTTCGTATATTTCCGTTAAATGTCACATAAACTTATCACGTATATTTAGTTTATCTAATAAAATAATATATCATTTTTCTAGTCTAAAAAATTTAAATAATTAAAAATGATGTGGCATATATGACATGTGTGGTAGGTGAATATGACACATCTACTAGGTAAAACCCAAATTCTGAAACTTTAAGATGTCTAAACACTTCCAAATTTTAGTGGTGTAGTTTGCAATTTTTTTTTTTTTGTTCTCCTAATTTTATTTTCAATCACTCTTATTTATTTATGTTTAAAATTTGTATCTCTTTATCAATATCATTGTTCTTTACATTGTATTTTCTTTTTTTGGTGAGATTTATATCTCTCATGTTGGGCGAGAGAAAGTGAAGAAGACAACCTCCCACAACAAAACACCAACCAAAATTTTATTTTTATCAGGTAAGTTGCTTTGTTTGTAATTTTTTAACATATATAAATGAAGTGTTTATATTATATTATACTATATTGTTCTTTCTCAAAAAATATTCTATTATATTGTTTTATAAGCTTTATGGTATAATATGAAAAAAAAAAAAAAAAAAAAAAGGGGGAGGGGGGGGGGGAGGAAGGGACACGGTTTAATTTATCACTATGGTTAAAAGTGGATTTAGCTTCACTTTTTTTTTCAGCTTTTCCCCCTAAATTTTAATTCTAGGAAGATAGGATTTTATTTATTTATTTATTTTACGATAGGAAGATGAGATTTTATTTATTTATTTATTTATTCTGCGAATGACAAGGTTGGAATTTAGAAGTTTATTGAGACGACGTCGTTTATGCATATTTTAAGAAATTGACTGATTTACCCTTGGCGAAATGGGTTCTGACTTCCGTATCGTGTCCATCTCTCTGCAGCCGAAAAGGAAAGTGTGGGGGCCCAATGGGAAAAGTATTCTAATTGGACGAACAGAACCGGACGCTACAGGTGATGAGGTCAGCCTGTTCAAACGCGCGACCCAAATCCCATTTTCAATTTTTAAATTTTGAAATTTTTTTTACCGTTTGCGTGGGTGTTTCGTTGCTCTTGTTTGCCAAGTTCGCCAGTCGCCACTCTCTTTGCCTTTGAGTCAACCTTGACTCTCTCAGTCTCAGGTTGATTAAGGTGGAGTTTGGATACACGTTTTCACGTTTTGCGTTTTGCGTTGTGCGCGCACTGTTCATGTACGTTTTTAGCAATTTTTTATTAAAAATGGGTCCCGCAGTACTATTTACACATTTAAAAATTATTTTGCTACAGTGTTTTCATTTTTCAGTTTTCAGCAATAATTTCTATCCAAACGGACCCTAAAATTAAAAAATTTTAAAAACAAAATAGGTTTCAAAGTTCAAACAAATCTGATGTGGACATTTATACCTTGTCAAACTTAAGCCACTACATGTTACTCTCCTATTTTTGACCAATACACACAAGTTGATTGAAAAAAATGGAACCTTGATTTGCCACATATATAAAATTATATTTAATTTTGTATTACAAAAATGTGTTATTTATATTAAGTTATTAACAATAAGTTACAATTAATAATTTGATATTTTATAAACTTGTTTACAAACATACATATAATATAATATAAACTCTATATGAGTATATCTTTATGCAAAATCCAATATAAAGTATATTATTATTATTATTATTATTTTGATGAACAGACTAAAACTTTATTCATGAAATACAAATACAGGAAACATCATGGATGAGGACTTGTTCTAAGAAATAAGGACACTCCTCTATCAAGGCACAAAAATCAATCAAGCCAAAAGCTTGTTTTGTTAATAAGTGAGCTGGCTTATTGCCTTGTCATCTAATATGAAAGAAACTCACATTTCTAAACTCATTACATTCAGCTAACATCCCATAAATCATTGTAGAAATAGAAGATGGAGTAGGTGAACATTCTTTTAGAGCCCGAACAAGGGTTAAGGAGTCTCCTTCAAGAACAAAATCTCTTATGCCCAATTCCTTAGCAAAAATAATACCAGCTTCAAATGCTTTTGCTTCAACTTCAATAATCCCCAATGGAGCATGAATTTTCTTGTTTAAACCTGCAATAAAATTCCCTTCATGGTCACAAATTATAACACCAACACCAGTAGCCTTTTGAGCCAAGAATATAGCAACATCCACATTGATCTTGTATAATGGAAAAATAGGAGGAAACCACTTCACTTCCAACTAAGTTTGTTGTTTTAGAGGGGTATTGTTTGCAATCCAATACTCTTCCAGGTATGATCTACACCAGTCCCCCAGTAACAGACCTATCTTCCTCAACTTGCCATTAATCACCTCATTTTTATTAGTCCACAAAGCTTATGCAACAGTAACAGCAAAGCCAGCATCTTCCATTACCTACTGTGCATCCATCAAAATATGCCATAGGAACTCAAAGAAGGTCCGAAATGGAATCAATGACAGCGAAGTGAAGAGAGATGAAGAAACCCATGTGTTTCGAGCCTTTAGGGACTCCCAAAACAAGTGAAAGAAAGATTCTGAAGCATTGCCGCATTCCTCACACACGCTATCAACCAAAACATTTCTACTAACCAGAGTTTCTTTTGTAAGTAAGCTGTCACGGGCAGCTCTCCAAGCAAAATGTCTGATTTTGTGAGGAATTTGAATTGACCCCAATCTCTTCCAAAACCAGCACAGATTACTCCCATCAGAACAAGAGCCAATCTCCCTACTTGTCTCTAATTCTAGAGCCAACTTACAAGCACTTCTTACAAAGAAAAAGCCATTTGAAGTTTCAGCCTTGCTTGCTCACTCCCAAGTGCAGGAGATCGTAGCAATATAATTCTCGGAGTACCGAAGTCGAACCACAAGGAGCAGGATAAATTCAAAGACAATATAATTAAATAACAATTTGGGTGAAGAAGAAAAATAATTTTGCTTGGTGATTGTTAACAAGAATAATAATAAAAACTGATTTAAATCAACAATGTAAATACTAGGGCACCAGGGTGTTTTCTTATATCGATATGAGATTCTTTGTGATCTAAGAAAATATCTATTTCATAATTGATTGTTCTTATACAATTAAAAACTTATGATTCGGTTGAACTGAGACAATTCAAGAAGGCATGATAACCTCGATTAATAATGCGGTTAGAAAAGTTTTTCAGAAAAAACCCATTCACTTTAAAATCTAATTTCTATTTGAAACTATTAGAAATTCATCTAAACAATAAGAAAAACATGATTGAACTTATTGAAAGCATGGAAGAACTAATACATCAAAAGAAATCTAATTGAACAATCAAATATGTCGTTGATAAAACTCTAGAAAGAATCACATTGAATATGCATACCGTATAAAAGAAACATAACCCCTAGCCCTAGCAAAGAGTTTAGGCTGCCATTAGAGAAAGGAAAATACAAGTTTTCTCTGCCCAAAATTCGTTCCCACAGCCTCCCTTCAAAACCCTAACATAAAGTGTCCAAAGAAAATAAAACTTTTCCTATTTTAATTTTCGTCCAGGTTTACAGCGGTAACTTGTGAGTTAATTTCAGTCTTCAAAAATTGAGAATTTCGAAAAACTCAAAACTAGAAAGTTGTAGATATTTAAGTCAATATTCCAACCCATCTAGCCTTGTGTCAATTGAATTTTTGAGAAGAGAGATACGCTCAAAATACTGATCGGTGCTCAGATTAGATTTTTCCTTTTTAGATTCTGCCTCTTTGATTTCTTTCCTTATTTGAAGCTTCCAATCATGGCAGACGATCCAAGCACTCCAGCTACACCTCCTTAGACATTTAAGCATGGTCCTTTAGCTCCACTTGATTCTAGTTTGACCTCCATTCTCTCACAAATTCCTGTAAACTCATTTTTCTCACATGATTTCCTAAAAGTAGAAAATTACACACAATGAATGACATCTTATTCAAGAAATTATGTAAAGATAAATAATAGGGACTAATGCAAATCATGACTTAATTATACAAATTAAGCATAGTAATAAAGAGATAACGCCCACATAAATATATAACAAGTATACATTTTAAGGCGTTATCAAGCCCATACCTACCTATCATCAGGCATTCTAATACTTAAAGGAATTCCAGCGATAGCCTCAGCCTTAAAAGGAAGAAAAGTTCTATTCAAAGGATTCAAATACCAGCACTTGTTCTCCACATCAAAAAAATCGCAAATTCTAGAGTCCAACAGAAGCATACCTCTAGGTGAAATTACTTTGTGAGTAGAAAAGCTAGGAACTCAATTATCCTCCCAATCCCAGATCTACTTACCATTCCCCACCCGCCAACAAAGCCCTTTCTGAACAATTCCTTGTGCAGCCATAATACTCCTCTAAACATAAGATGGTTTTTCCCCCAAAGCAGCATGCACAAAATCACAAGTAGGAAAATATTTAGCTTTAAAAACCTAATAAACAAGGGAATTCTGACCAACTTGAAGCCGCCAACTGTGCTTTGCTAAAACCGCCAAATTAAATTGTTTCAAAAGTTTAAAACCCATCCCCTCACAAGCTTTAGGAATGCACATTTTCTCCCAACTCAACCAAGCCATTTTTCTTTCATCTTGTTTTTGTCCCCACTAGAAATTCCTTCTCATACTAATCAATTCATCACAAAGAGAATCAGGAATCTTAAAACAACTCATGGAATAAGTTGGGATAGCTTGAGCTACTGCTTTAATCAAAACCTCATTTCCTGTCTTAGAAAGCAATTTTTCTTTCCAACCTGCTAGTTTCTTTGCTCATTTTTCTTTGATATCATTAAAAGTATTCTTTCTATTTTTACCAACCAAAGAAGGAAGACCAAAATATTTCTCATGCTAACAAATAATTTGGGCGCCAAATCTTCTCTTTATTTCTTCTCTAACATCATCATCTGTATTTTTATTGGAAAAAAGAAAAAAGCGAAGTTTTAGCCCTATTCAGTTGTTGACCTGAAGGCTCTTCATCTAATAATATAAAGACTCTTCATATAATAATATAAAGTATATTATTATATAATACTTAATTTTTAAAAATAAGTATATAATACTTAAATCAAGTCTCATAATCATAAGTTTATTCATGAATACATTATTATGTTTGAGTTTGAGACTCATTTGTTAAATGAACAAAAATAAATAAATAAATATTCTAAGCCAATTCTAACTTGGTTCATTTATAACTTTAGCGGCGTTCAATTAGTAGCTAACTGTATTACAATTGTTATGTTTTAAAAGTTTAGAACAATTGGAAAACCGTGAGCACAAACTTGTCTATATATAGATCTTAAAGTCTATAGGATTTATTAGACAATGCTTAAGGTGGTACAAATCATAATATAAGAAAAAAAAAAGCTGGTTCAGGAATTCGAAACATGCCAGGGTTGACCGATCGAGAGAATAGGTTTGACCCATCAAAAGATGGATTCTGTAGAATTTAATTAAAGCCCAACTGCTCATTAAGTCCATTAAGTGATGAGGGTTTCAAATCTAATTCTCCTAATATATAAAGGAAACCTTAAGACACGTTTTATTATGACTTTGGAGGTGCTCTTGTAAGATCTGAAAGGTACCGTGCCTTCTCATTTCAAAGTCACTACCGAAAAATCATTCTCATACCATTAGAACCGGTAGATTTAAAGTTGCTGCTACAAGATCAACAACTGCTAATAATTTAAACTTTTGAGTGGGATCTCAAAGTCACAAACGTGGGAGTTTGTGTTTAGTAAATTCAAGATAGAAAAGTCCATGGAGTCAGAGCTGTTTGTGGTCGTATTAGTAAGTTCTACCAGAGGTACCTTTAGATTTAGGGTTTAAATCTATTGTAAACTTTTATTATATCATAGAGGATTTGTTTACCTCAAGGATAGTTAGGTTAAATCCTCTCCAAGTTTTTTACCTTGAAACGGTTGGCTTTATTAGTTTTCTTGGGTCATGATATTACTGTCTTCTTTACTTTTCCACACTAAGTAATATGATTGCATGTGTTTAACCTAGATCTCATAATTAACCAAAGTAACTACTTGACTAATTCATTAGGTTAAACTAATTTGTTTAAAAGGGGCTTAAACAGATTAAACAACAATTACATAAAAGAACTTGTGAATAATGTTTTAGAGGAGATGACAATGCAAATGAGGAGTGTTGACAAAGATTCTAGGGTGACGCGTCTGAATTTCATGATTGATTCCACTAATTCATTTTTGTAACATTTGCCTCCTCTTACTTTGTGAATCAATATATATAATTTAATTATAGGCAAAAAGTGATATTATGTTCCACAATATTTTTACAATAACTTTACAACAAATTATTGGTGACAAGTTATTGTTGATTATAATTTGGCTCGCCACTTACATCATTTTTTTACCCACTAATAACAGTTTGCAACTTAAAATTTGTTGTGAAAATGCTATAGGCCTCACATTACTCATAGGTAATAATTCAAGTAAAATGAATAGTCGTATTAATAAAAAATGTATGACACATATCACTCAATCAATACATAAAAATGTATGACAATCCTTTTTTGTTAGAATGAAAATGTATGACAATCCTAATTCCTAACAAATGAGGCCAAATTTAAGGCAAGAATCAAGGATGTCGCTTCATGTGCCAATACCTCTATGACAATAAATTATTAGATTCGTTGGAAGGGCTGTTGAAATTATTAGATTCATTGGGAGGACTATTGAAATTATCCTCCCAAAGAATGAAACACGACCACTTATTTAAGTGTGTGTATAAGCTTCTTAATCTCTCAGAGAGAGAGAGAGAGAGAGAGAGAGAGAGAGAGAGAGAGAGAGAGAGAGAGAGAGAGAGAGAGAGAGAGAGAGAGAGAGAGAGAGAGAGAGAGAGAGAGAGAGAGAGAGAGAGAGAGAGAGAGAGAGAGAGAGACATAAATGACATTGTTTTTATTGGTAGGGAGGATCACTTTGGTAGCCTCTCAATTGACCTAATATGGTGCGATGGTCATTCCATAAGTATAAGTGCTTGTGGGTGTTGAGGCAAAAGCCGATGTTCAAGTTTCATTCAAGAATATGAATTGAATGTTCTAATTTAATGCGTTTTATATAATACGGTTCACTTCAAAATAATTCAATACGGATGAATCAAAGGGCCGCAACAACTTGTAATTATTCATGAAAGGCGAAGGTGATCAAAAGAGAGTTTCACCTCATCCTTGCACAGAGCATTGCCATAGTTTTATCTAAATTAGTAAAACCATTTATGTTAAAGATTTTTTTTTTTTTTTGGTAAACTACATATTTGGTCCCTATCTTATACACCATATTTCAATTTTATCCCTAACCTTTTAATTGTGTCAATTTGGTCCCTAACCTTTCTTTACCGTGCCAATTTAATCCTTACAATTATCTTTTGGATGAAAATTAATGACATGTCTAATGGCCAAAATAAAAAATTAGCTTCTGTTGATGTGATAATAAACTAAAATTTTATTTTGGCTATTTGCTATGTAAACAATTTTCATCTAATACATAATGACAAAGACTAAATTGACACGACATTAAAAGGTTAAGGACTAAATTGACACAATTGAAAGGTTAAGGACCAAATTGAAATATGGTGTAAAGGCTAGGGACTAAATATGTAGTTTACCCTTTTTTTTTTTAAGAAAGATTTTTAATTAAGTGTGCATTGGTTATGGTAGAACCGTAGAAGTAAATATGGTGAACTTGTGCAAGATGGGTTGTTATTTATTTATTTCCCTGAATGGGTTGTTCTTGTTACTTGTTACGAAGGTCGGCCTGCAAACGAATATATAGCAGGAAAAAAAAAATGGTTTATAATTTCGTGTAGAAACTAGAAACAAAATTCAATTTTTTCTACGGAAGCAAGTGAGATTTTGGAAACAAATGATATTTTGGATGTGTTTTCGTTGCCCCCGAAGAAGCAAATGATATTTTGGAAACAATAAGGATTTTTTTTGGAAAAAAACAATGAGGATTTAAATTATAGGGTGAAACTTAGGTACAATACTTATATGCTATTCTTTGGGTTCCTCTCTTAAAACTCTGCTATGTGGTTTTTTTTTCATGAGAATTTTTTTTTTAATTAAATAGCGACATGACAATACTTATATGCTATTCTTTGAGTTTCTCTCTTAAAACTCTGCTATGTGGTTTTTTTTTTTTTTCACAAGAAAAAAATTTTTTAATTAAATAGCAAGATGACAGAATCTTAAGAGAAAAATTTTAGAAACTTCACCTAAGATACTTTACATAAATTTTGTCCTAAACTATATAAAGTACGAGTATAGGAAAATCATTATAGATCATTTAGAAATGATTTATTTAAAGAAACCTTTTTTTTTGGTGGGGGGGAGGGCCGGCTAATGTGTATGTAGGTGTCTTTGAACACAACTATTATTTGGATGGTGGGTTTTAGTTAAATTAATTGGTAAAAATTTTTGTCATCAAATAAAAAATTTGGAATTCGAACACAACCTATACCAAAAATCGATTTGTGTTTTAATCTAATGATAAAAGTAATTAAGGAGTTGTTAAAATCCTATTATATCTAATAATAATAATAAATAAATATATAACTATTACTTGGACGTGTGTATATTTCCTCATTTCACATATATCTGATAATCAATTAAATCATATAGGTTTCTATTAATTATCTGTCATTGTTTTTAGATGGACCTACTTTGCATCCAGTTTTGGTGAAAGAGGGATGCCTCATGGTAATGACATGTGTATTACATGCAAAACTTATCATATGAATATGTCATGTGAATTTCAAAGGAATAAATTCTATTGGACAATGCATTTATTCAAAATAGAACAAGCAGTTCTCAAAGCATTATTGCCATTTGCCATGTATATGATGATCAGATCAGTACATGCAAAACGTTATTTATATAAGCAATATTGTATCCATGTGATATTTTCGTAGATTGTCACATCAATCCATGGAGTTAATGCCTTTCTTTTTAATTATGTATGTACTAATACTTTATCAACAGTAATTAACATGACAATACGGTGACAATATAGTGACAATTTATGCCTTAGTACTCCTTAAGTGTTATGATTAAGCTTGACCAAGCTTTAACTGCAACCTTCCACACCAGGAAATTGTGACTTTATGCATCCTTTACGTAAACTGAGGAATAAACTAGGTGGCTGCAATAACATCATATGTAAATCAAGTGTGGCCAGTGGCCACAATTCTTAAACCTATGCTGGAAGAAAACGCAAAGCACGGCTCAAGTAAAAGTATCAGCATGATGGAAGACCAGTTGGCTTATAAATCCAAATCCAAATATTAATATTAGGAAAAAAAAATTAACGGATGCGTTGAGGCCGGGTATTGATTTAGGAATTTTTTTTATGAAAAAAAAGTAAATGATTTTTATTTAAGCTAATTTTAATATTTTCCATGAAAGTGGCAATATAAAAAATTTCCTAAAATAGCTCATTAAATATTCTAAGGGCATCCAGGACCCTTAATAATAAGCCTAGTTACACTAGTGAGTTAGCAAATTTTATTTTTTGTTATTGTTGAGGTAACATCCTTTGATTAGTATACAACAAAAATGATGTCGATGGTAAACCAAGAGAAAAAAAGAAAAAGAAAAAAATACATAAAGATATCACAACTTGACACGTTAATAAGATTTGTTTAAAAAGTAACAATTAATTTCTTTCTCATGTAATAAAGCACTAAAATAAATCTAAATGATGCTGCAAATGTACAAACCCTCCAAGCTTACTCTGCCAAGTGGCTTTCCTAAAGGTGACTACATCATTTTCATAGAACTAATTAACACTGTAATGAATTAGTTGGGGTAGTTAAAATAGTAAATTAGTTGTTGAGAAATATTATGGGTCTCTAACATTGCTCTTATGTAATAAAGCACTAAAATTTGTATACAAATAATGTAAAAAAAAAAAAAAACTCCAAGATTACTAGGCCAACTGGCTTTCCCAATGGGTGACGATATCATTTTCATAAAACCAATTAATGGTAGATTAGTTGGTTGGGCAGTTAAGATAGGCTAAAAGCTTCATAACTTCCATTACATTGTTTTTTAGTTTTATGAATGTTTGACTCTTTGACCGCACCAACCTTGTGTCCTACCTAAAATCTATATCGACTCTTGGCCAATAAAAGATGCAACATAGAAAAAGACAACACAAATATCAAACTTATTTGCTAAAATAAGATTTTTGACCAGTCTCCAATTTAAGAAAAATTCAAAGGATTTCACCACTTTAAAAGGCCCAACCTCATTTCATGATTAAAGACATTCTACCCTAGTCTTCTTTACCATCAAATCTATTCTTTTCGTTGAGGATACTATGTTACCTTATCATGTTAACATCATTTTCTATTTTATCACTATCTTATTATGATTAAATATCTTTAGATTTTTTTTTTCTTTTTTGATAGGAAATATCTGTAGATTACCAAGCTACATAACTGTGCTACGAGCTAGGTTTGGTATGCTAATTTTAATTGTTTGGTTTTTTAATCTAGTTCTTTGAAGACTTGAGAATTATATGATTTTTCAATGAAATGAAATGATAACATTCAATCATATTGCATATGACTTGATTTTTTCTGACTTGCTAAGAACAAATTAGATGGCATTACTGGGAAGTTACATGCACCTATAAAAGTTTGGGAACGTGGAAAGTGATGTGGGAGCGTATATAGCAGTTACCAGCCCATACAAAAGTGTAAGCAGTAGAAATAAGTGACATTGAAGTAGTTTTCAAAGGTTACAATGAACCATATATCCACCATTGCTATAAGTGTTGTTCAAGCCTAATGAGAGAGAGGGAGAGTTATATGATTTTTCAACGAAGTGGTGATAATTTATTATAATCCTATTGCAACAACTTGATTTGTCAAAAGATAAATAGTTCGACTCATTGATAATTTTGTTGGTAATAATTCTTAATTTGCTGACTGGATAAGAGCAGTTCATCTTAGCATAATAGGGAAGTCACACCTGTAAATGTATGGAAACATGGAAATTGATGTGCGAGTGTATATAGCAGTAACCAACCCATATTAAAGTATACACATTAGATACAAGTGGCATCAAAGCAATTTTAAGAAGTTTGGAGCACCATCCAACATTGAGACCAATGTTGTTCAATCCCTAGGGGAAAGAAACACGTGGAAATACCAACTGTTAGCAATCATCAAGCCTTTAAGTATATACTAGCCTCATCACACGCACTTCGTGCCTGAGATGAGGCTCTTTTTTTTAGTGGTAGTAGCAAAAAAAAAAAAAAACTCTGTTTTTTATTATATATATAATTTTTATTTTGAGAATGTAATTTATATGTGGATAAATAAGTTTGAAAATTAATAGGAAAGTGACCCTATTTTTTAGGTAATGTTTTAGTAGAAGTTAGGGTTGTATTTTTACCGGATTGTCCTTTAGTTTTGTCTCTACTTAAACATAAGAATGTAAGGGTATTTTAGAACAAAAAAAAATCTGAATTGTTCTTTAGTTTATTTATATATATATATATATATATATAAATTTAGATTTGTTTTTGGATAAACGTGTGGTGTTTAACTTATTTTTCTATTTAAAAAAAATAAATGTATAGTTGCTTTGAAGAAGTGGGTTAGTGGAGAAGTGTTCCTATTTTATAGGCAATATTTTAGTGCAAGTTAGACATGTATTTTTACCAAACTATCTTTTAGTTCTGTCTTTATTTAAACTTAAGGACATAGGGGTATTTTGGAACAAAAAAAAATTTGGTCCAAACAGAGGCAGCCTAAATAGTAGTATAGATAAAATGCTAATTTTCAAGAAAAACACACCATTCTCCACTGAACTTGCTTATACAGAGATTGTATCATTGTCTTGTAATATATGTAGTTTGCTTAGGACTGATTCTCTTGTAATTCATAGGGTTTTAGATGGTGTTCTTACTAATAAGTGTTTCCTTGTAATCTTGTTTATATAAGTTTAAATCATGTTCACAGTTTTTTGTTAGTCCTATTTGATCTATAATGCATTATCTTCGACGTGGTTTGATGTTTAGAATGCTTACTTAGGCTTGATCTATCCGTTGTTTTGTACTTTTTACCTTTGAACTATTAGTGTTATTAGAGCATCCACAGCAGATATGGTATAAAAAATGTTATTTTCCAATACCAAAAGCCTACTTTATTATTTTACCACATCATTTTACAACATCCCATTTATCAGATGTTCTATCATTCAATTCTATACATTAAAATAATATTTACTACACATTAAAATAATATATTATCTCTCCCTATCATCACCATCAACAACAACAACGGCACATCCACCACTGCCGCAACAACGACCACCAACAGCAACAACACCGACCAGCCACCATCGGCACAAACCCACATCCACTAACGCCATCTTAAAGAAAAAAAAAACCAGAGAGATTAGCACAACCACAAATCCCAAAATCAACTAACCACCGCTCAAATTAGCCAACCACGACTCAAATTAACCAAACACAACCCACTACAACCATCTAAAAACACAAAACCACCAAACACAATGCACAACAACCACCCTAAAAAACACCGCCACAACCACCGCAAGAGAAAGAAGATAGATCTAGTAGTGTGCGAGATGGTGGAAGGCGAGATCGGAGAGACCTAGACAACCTGGACGGTGAGATGGTGGTGAGCGAGATTAGAGAGACTTGGACGGCGAGATAGCGGTAGGTGAGATCGAGCAAAGTTTGACAGAGGCGAGATCGAGATCAAGGCGAGAACGACGCCGTCCCATTTGTGGTGTTTGGTTACGCCACCGTGGCCAGCCATGTTGCTCTAACCTAATCGAGGCGAGAACGACGCTGTTCCATTTGCATGAGATCGAGATCGGCAGATTGTGAGGCTGAGGGAGGAGCTGAAGTTTGAGGTTTGAGGTTGAGGGAGGAGCTGGGAATCTCATCTGAAGAGGAAAGAGAGAGACAGATTGTGAGGAGAGAGAAAAAAATCAATTAAAGAAGTGAGAGGAGAGAGAAAGATGAATAAAAAAATATTAAACCATATGTCATTCGGTGTCCGTACTGTGCCAAAATTGTAAGGGTACTGTTTAGTGTTGCAAAAATTTGGTACATTTAACACATCTAATAAAGTTCCGATTTTGGTATTTGGTGTGCCAAATGTGCCATATTATAGCATTTAGCACATATACCACATCTGCTATGGATGCTCTTATAATTTAGAAGTGCTCAATTTACAATTGGACTTAGTGTTATTATAATTTAGTGCCATGGATTGCAATGACATTTATTCTTACTTAGAACTTTAGTCCCTATACTTGGAAACTTAAAATTTAATATATTTGCTTTTTGCAGTTTGTTGTTATTGTTATTTTCATTTTCTCATTCGAGCATAAAAAGTTATCTTAATTGAAGCAATACCAAATTAACCACATTCCTTCAAACGCAAAGTCAAATAATTCATCCCACTCGTAATAAATTTGAAGCTTGACAAAAGTTATTCAACCACTCATAATAAGTTAAAATAGGATAATATTAAAATATATACTCTCAAACAAAGTGATATAATTTTTAATTCATTATGGAGTTAGCCTCAAGGATTGGAATAAATAATTTGGGAATAAAAAATCCTTGAAAACTTTAACACGATGAACGAGAGTATTCCTAAACGAATTTCACTAAATGAGACCCTATTGATGAATTAGACATATGACAGATAATATGTATTGGCTGGATGGTGTTTGGCAATCACTTAGAAGACAATGACTTCAGCCACAGTCCAAACCTTCCACTCCCAGTCAATAAAAGAATGGCAGTATAGTAAATTTACCAGATCCAAATCCCAGACCTCTGATTGGCTGTCTATAAAAGGTGATTCCCCAATGAAAAAACTAGAATATATAAAAATCAATCCAAAACCAGAATATAAATCAATCCGATGGGTATCATTTTTAGTGCAGCATCCAACCGGCCCTCCTTAGTGGACCGGGCCAAAGCCTCTGGTCAAAAAACCCCTTAATTAAACACTCAAAAACACATAAACTCTAGTCAACAAAGCAGTAATCATCAGCCACACACTCATCCATTGAATAAAAAATAAATTAAAAAAAAAACAAAAAAGCAAAAGCATGATCAACAACAAACCAGTCCCCTTCCTCCTCTTAAAAAGCACTTAAAATAAACACGGGTTAAATTGCTTTTTTTTTTTTTTTTTTTGAGAAAATGTTAAATTGCATATTTGATCATGTTGACATTAATGGAATTTGTTAAAACAAGGTCACTTTAATGACGTGGCATTAACAATTATTATTTTTAGTCTATAAAATAATGGTAGTAACCTTTTTAAAATAAAACATTTTAAAGTATATATGATTTTAGAATAAGGGTAAAAAATTGTGGACCAAATATATAATTTATCAAAAAAAAATCTAAATTTATGAATTTACAACTTGTTAAAAACTCCCTTTATTCCACAGGGTCACCCAACTAAAAATGAAAAAAAAAAAAAAATACTAGAGAAACAAAAGTTTCACAAGTTGTTAAGGTGATAAAATATAATTGATGCAATATTACATTTACATAGGTCCAATATTGACAACATGCCATCTCAATAATTATAAAAAAAAAATTAAACAATCTTTTTGTATCACTAAACTTAATGAAAATTAAAAACATTCATAGTCAACAATGAGTCCTTAAAAAAGAACTAAAAAGGAACTAAGTCCTTGCTTGAATTCAAAATAAATAAATAAATTAAATCTCACTTTTTGTAAAATACAACCATACTCTTGTGTCTTGTTTATCAATCATAATTAATTCAACCGATAAATATCTTATGATTAAATATGAAAGGTCAAATTCAAATTTTCAAGTCCTATAATATCTATTATTATAAAGAAAAAAAAAAACTAATGTTATCCAACTTATATTTTAAGCAAAAAATAAACAATAAATAACGAAAACAAGTATACCTACCCAACACTAAACAACAACTGTATCACCCAAATTTCGAACCAATTTCTACTTCAAGACCATTTCCGCGTCTTCTTTTCTTCAGTCTTCGCAGACGCCACACAAAGTCAGTGTTTCTCTCTCCCCTCCCACACACACACACACATATACACACTCCATTTTCAACAGTTCCACGCATAACAAAATTCCATCTTTGATTCGTTCTTCTTCTCATTATTCAAGCTCCAAAATTCTGAAAAATCCATACACCAGCCTTTTCAATTATTCCCAATGAATAATAATAATTGTTATTATTACTACTTCCTCACCATATCGATCCTTTTGTTCTTCAATTTTGTCTACTTAGCTTCTTCAGCTGTTGTGGAAGACGATATTCGGTGTCTCCAAGGTTTGAAGAGAGCATTTGAAGACACAGAAAGCAAACTGAGTTCATGGAGCTTCACGAACTCCACGGTTGGGTTCATATGCAAGTTCGTTGGTGTGACGTGTTGGAACGATCAGGAGAACCGTATTATCGGCATCGAACTACGTGAGATGAATCTCTCAGGTGAGGTTCCTGAGTCTTTGAAATACTGTGGGAGTTTACAAACTCTGGATCTCTCAGGTAACAGCCTCTCAGGTTCGATTTCTAATGATACGTGTACGTGGTTACCTTATTTAGTAACTTTGGATCTGTCACATAACGGTCTTAGCGGTTCTATTCCAACTCAGCTTGCAAAGTGTTCGTATTTGAATAACTTGGTTTTGTCAGATAATAAGCTTGTGGGCACTATACCTTTTGAGCTTGCTAGTTTGGCTAGGTTGAAGAAATTCTCTGTGGCTAATAATCAGCTTTCGGGTCGGGTACCTGCGGGTTTGGATAAGTTTGATAAAGATGGTTTTGTTGGGAATAGTGGACTTTGTGGAGGACCTTTAGGAAAGTGTGGTGGGTTGAGTAAGAAGAATTTGGCTATTATAATTGCTGCTGGGGTGTTTGGTGCAGCTGGGTCTTTGATATTGGGTTTTGGGGTTTGGTGGTGGAACCATTTGAGGTTAAGTAAGAGGAGGAAGAGAGCGTATGGGATTAGGGGAGATGATAATTGGGCTGAGAAGTTGAGGGCTCATAAGTTGGTTCAGGTTTCTTTGTTTCAGAAACCGCTTGTGAGGGTTAAATTGGCGGATTTGATGGCGGCCACGAATAATTTTAGCCTAGAAAGTATAATTGTGGGAACTAGGACGGGGACTACGTATAAGGCCGTGTTGCCTGATAGTTCGGCACTTGCAATTAAGCGGTTGAATACTTGTAAGCTTGGGGAGAAGCAGTTTCGTTTGGAGATGAATCGATTAGGCCAGCTTAGGCACCCAAATTTGACGCCCCTTTTGGGGTTTTGTGTGGTGGAGGAGGAGAAGCTTTTGGTGTATAAGCATATGGCTAATGGGACTTTGTTTTCTTTGTTGCACGGAAGTGGTGGTGAACTGGATTGGCCGACTAGATTTAGGATTGGTTTGGGTGCAGCGAGGGGTCTTGCTTGGCTGCACCATGGGTGCCACCCTCCAATTATGCATCAGAACATATGCTCCAATGTGATCCTTGTTGATGAGGACTTTGATGCAAGGATTATGGATTTTGGGTTGGCAAGGCTGATGAATGCTGCTGATTTTAACGAGACTAGTTTTGTCAATGGGGATTTGGGAGAACTTGGTTATGTAGCTCCAGAGTACACGAGCACAATGGTTGCTTCGCTGAAAGGGGATGCTTATGGATTTGGAGTGGTGCTACTTGAATTGGTGACTGGGCAAAAACCTCTTGAAGTGAGCAATGTTGAGGATGGATTTAAGGGTAAGTTAGTGGATTGGGTGACTCAGCTCTCTAGTTCTGGTCGAATCAAAGATGCCATCAGTAAGGAACTTTGTGGAAAAGGGTATGACGAGGAAATTTTGAAGTTCCTGAAAATTGCATGCAGTTGTGTGGTCTCTCGGCCCAAGGACAGGTGGTCGATGTACCAGGCTTATCAAGGATTAAAGAGTATGTCCAAGGACCATAGTTTTTCTGAACAAGAAGATGAATTTCCACTGTTATTTGGTAAGCCAGAGAATGATTCCATGTAACTTTGGAGAAGTGATGGGTGAAGCATGAGAAAGTGGTTTCAGGATTTCTACATCTCTTGGTAAGTTTTTGAAGACTCTTAATGTAAATGGTGTAATCTCCATTTTGCATAGTTTTTACCATTTGTCAGTATAGCTGTATCATATAATAAACTGCTTACAACTATAGGCTCTTGCATTTTGGAAAAAAATCTATTTGTTTGCCCTTTGTTGTATTAAATACAGCCTCTAATCAGGCTAAAAGACATTTGAAATATGCTCCCCTGTTTGTAGCCTACTGCAATTGAACATCACTATGTTATCAAAGGGATCATTCAAATTATTCACAACTTTATCGTCTAAGCTTTTTGAAGAATCAGTTTTCTGTTTAAGAAAAAACGCCTTAGGTTTCCAGAATACTCAAGATATACTACATGGTCTCTACTATTTTCCTTTCTTAACAGGAATTTCCACAAGATCTGCATCTTTTGCTTTACATGCCTATGCTTTAATTGTTCTTATTACCTCCTTTTACATGTTGTAGAAATCGATTTGTATTGTTTACTGTTGTTTGACTGATGAAATACCATGAGCTCTTCAATAAATTTACAGTTCCAAGGAAAATTATCTGTCAAATTTTGAAGTACTGAGTGTTGACACAGCACACACTGGTGGTCCACTGGCAATTTTCATTTAGTCTTTCAACCAATCATTTAGGTATTTTAGTGCCCTTCACTGCCACCCAACCTCTAGTTGGGGTGGTACCTCTGGCTGTCCCCAAGTGGGAGAGTCTGGGTTGAGTCCCTGTGGGTGCTAGTCCTGTATTTTCTGTAGCAAGAAAAAGATTGGTGCCCTAAACTTATTAGCGGCAAGACCTCTTAAATAAGCAGAACTCACAAAAGCTGATGTGCTCTCTACTGCACGGAGATGAACTACATTCTATTGAGCTTCTATGGCATAAACCAGATCAGTGACTACCACTACTGTGTAGTTCTGTCATTATGGCTAGTCGATTATAAACACTGGTTTTGCTTAACTGTTGGTGTCTTAGTCTTAGAAATATATCTGCATATTTAGACACTTGAAATATATCTGCATATTTGGACACTTGGAGCTATTCTGAAAAGAATGGTTTGAGTGATGTTGCTATCGCATGAAATGAAGCTTGAAACTGAGGTCTTGGGTCTTGGCAATGGCTAAAAAATGTTAGGAGAAATGTTGTGGCCTTGGGGGACTTTTAGGATGAGACTCACAATTCATGTGAACTATAGGAGCATTATTCGTAGAGTCGTACTTGATTTTCATGCAATAGTAGTTGTTTAGAATTTTAATGCTTCATTTGCGAGTTTATAAAGAAATGGAATAAAATGGAATGAATAAATTATAAAGGAATAGAACTGAATGTATTTATGTAATCAAATGGAAAGGGAGAAAAAAAAGAGGAGTGGAATGAAATTATATAATTTTTTTCATGTTTTAAAATAAAAGAATAGAAATTAATGAAATATAAGTAGTATCATAGAAGAAATGAAATAGATTTATTTTATAACAACATTACCATTATAACCCTATTTTAAAATAAATAGTTGAACGTATAGGGATATTTTAGGAAATTTAGTGTAAAATTCATTAAATTAAATTTCATTTCCTTTGATTCCTCCTAATTCTAGGAGAAAAATGAAGGAACGAGTGTTATCTCTTACGTATTCCATTCCCTCTTAGAGCACTAGTAGTGGGGGTGTTTAGTTGCTATTTTACTCACCAAACTCGTAAAATGAAGCTCCAACCGGGTATGGGAACTTAAATTTTTTTTGCAACTTGCTACAGTAAGGTTGTATAAAACCTTACTGTAGCAAGGTTGTATCATTTTAAATTCTCTCTCCAAAGGTTATTGAGGATAGAGACAAAGATGAAGTGATGGAAGAGATAATAATTTTTAATATTATTTGTTGGTATGTTTTATATTATTTTAATGAGTTGTTTGTAAAAATAAAAATTGGTATGTTGAGATAGTTGTAAAATGAGATGGTAAAATAGATAAAATAGGTTTTTAGGGTGTAAAATAGAACTTTTTTACAATCCCCATTGCTAATGCTCTTATACTCCTAAACAAGAGAATTATTATTTTTTTTTTTTTTGAGAAACACACACACACATATATATATATAGGGGAATGGGGATGAGATAAGGGAATACACTCACACGCCAACATCAAAACTGCATGCGACAGTTAGTGTCGTGGAGCAAGTGATAAACTTCTTCTCAATATCATACCTTACTGATGTGGGACGATTTAACAAGAAAATTATCTTTCTATATTCTCCATTAAAACTCTCAAAAAATGGAATAGAAAGAATATTTTAAAATAATTATCTTCATTCCATTCCTTTTTCTCTTTTCAAATGGAGTGTAAAAAATGAGGTTAAAGGGTTTAAGGCGAAATTTGCTAGTTCTTTAATATTTATTTATTCTTCCTTAATTGACTCAAAACTCCCAAAAATAGAGAAATTGTTTTATTTGGAAGGAAAATAATAAAAGGCCCGATTAGCTAAAGTGTCAGCACGAATCTACTTATAAAATAATGTATCTATGACCCCATTTATCATGCCATTTCGAGACCATAAAACAAACGGCCCATAATTTAGAAAGGGTGTTTGTGGAGTTGTGAAGATTAAGAGAGAAACCTCATATCTAGTTGCTCTGATGGTTTTGTAAAAGCCTGCATGTCCCTACTACCCTAGAATATCCTATAAACACTTCAACATGTTAAGTGTGACAAATGGAGAGGGTGGAGACCAATTGATCAAGATGATTTTTAGCTGAGTTTGGTTGTTGGTTAATGGGTTCACTAGATAATAATATTCATTAACAAGGTGATGGAATTGGAACACGTTTTGGTGTATGGTTTGGTCAATGTTGGAGGGGAAGAATTTATTCCTAATTAGGCAGAAATAAAGGTCATTTTCCATGGTGGGATGTCGTGGTTATTTCGCTCATTGAAGGTCGAATTTATTTGAAGCCAATTCCTGAAAGGCGTTTCATAGAAAATTTCTAGATTTAGGACAGTAAGCTCTTTTCAATACTTGTTGGGCTTAGTAGTAGTCTCGAAGAACACGGGGATGTGGATTCTAAGAGACCACACTTGGGACAATTACAGAGATAGAGGTTTGATTTCTTGTGGGAAATCTCTCATAAGCACATTTCAGAAAAAAATCTTAAGTTTGTTTGGGATTTTGGTTTTCCAAACCCATGTAAATTGCAAATTATGAGAAGGTTTTTGAGATTTAAGAAAATGAAAAGCTTCCTTCATTGAACAAAATCCCATTGGGACCTGACCATATCAGGTTATCTTGAGCATGATGAACTAGAGGCAAAGGGGTACCCTTGATAAGGGAGTTGGAAACCAAGGGAAGGAGGTGTAGGTTACAGTTAGATTGCGGTCTTTACTCTTAATTAGATCCTGCACTAGATTTTGATCATGAAAGCTTAGCGGTCCTTCAGTTGTATCTCAAAAGGGAAAAGTTTTGCTACATAGAAGTATGCAGTAATTGCTGCATATAGGATTATGTGGCAGTAAAAAGAAAGTGACAAATGTTTGGAGGTCCACCTCATCATGTGCATTGCAATGACCCTTGGGCACATGTTGCTTTCTTTTTGCTGCCAAATAACCCATTATGCAGCAATTGCTGCATACTAGTATGCCCTTTCCCATCTCAAAATGAGCTACAAGGTAGCCAGTTATGGTCCCAAAAGTTGATATTTTGTCCATTCCCTCTTGCCATAAAAAGCCATTTCTAAGGTAGACATTCCCATTCTGTATGGCTTTTTAGATAGTTTTAATTTTACACATTCTCAAAAGTAATTGAAATCGTGACTTTGCCTCAAAAAAAAAAAAAATCGTGACTTTAAAGAATTAACTTTAGTCTTTAACACAATTAACCTAAGAATGGCGCGTGATGTTTGCGACATGCATAGAAGAAATGGCCGCAAACTTTCAACTACATATAGGGAAATACGAATTGTCCTCCGCAACAATTCAATCATTTGAAACAAATTTCCAGAATGGAGGAGACTAAGATAAAAGTACAAGACAAAATATACACATATAGAGATAATACGTAAAATATGCAAATGTCTAGGAAGCTCAAGTCGAATTATCAAGATCAATGAGATCTCCTAAAGTCATCATGTGTAGAGGCTTTGGTAAAGCAGATTTCCAAGTTTGTAATTTTTGATAAACTTGTCGAATGGTTGGATGATATTGTGGATTGGCGTGCAAGCATGCCGATGCCAGGGACGGAGTTATGTATTGACCCGTGGGGGGCTCTAGCCCCCCCCGGGCTCATGAGATTTTTCTTAGTATTAGTAGTATCAACGAATGTCTTTGTAACAACTGACTTGAGTTTTTGATTGTGTTCAACAACTGACTTGATTAGTAATAGAAAATTAATAAATAAAAGTGGTGCTTAGAGTCTTTGACCCAAAGAGTGATTGAGTGACTTTACAACAACTGACTTGATTAGTAATAGAAAATTAATAAATAATTTTTTTTTTTTTTTGCTTAGCCCCCCTTCGATTGAACTTCTGGCTCCGTACCTAGCTGATGCTATCTTTGTCACCAAAAGCACCTTTTTGGCAACTTCGTTTGAAGGATGTGCAAGTCGTTGGTCCAGTACATCTTTCAGAAGAAAATTATGGGGTGTCGATGGAAGATGATGCAAATGGTGATGATAGAAATGAGATCAGATCACCTGGATGCTTTCCCATAACAATTTCCAATGTGATTACTCCAAAACTGTAAATGTTGCACTTTTCATTGACTTCCATTGTGTGCACAAGCTCTGAAAGTTAGAGATCAAAGTTATGCTCTACTTTCAAACAATGATTCAAACTAAACTCGCAATAGTACTCTGGTTGCCACCTATGTACATACCACTCAATCTACTTTCAAACAAAGATTCAAACTAAACTCGCAACAGTCCTCTGGTTGCTACCTATATGTACATACAACTCCATAAATTCGTAGTTATAAGGCTTGGTTTGGATAGCTGAACGCGTCTAGCGTTCAACGTTTCCAGCCTTTTTTCTTTTTTTTTCTTCCGTGCACAGGTTTCAACCGGGCGACAAGCAGCACTATTCATCACTATGCTGGTACTGTTCATGAACAGTACACGCACTTTTCAGTTTTTTTTTTTAAATGGGACCCACGGTACTATTCACACATTTAAAAATTATTTTACTACAGTGTTTTCAATTTTCAGTTTTCAGCTGTATCCAAACGGACCCTAAATTTGAAGTAACAAGTGTAAACCTTTTGCTTCTAGAAGGAAAATGATAAAAATTATTACCAATTTACTACCAAAATACTCATTAGAAAAAATTACTACTAAAAATCTTATAAATTACTATGAAGGTAATAATGAATATGATTGATGACACATTTGTTGGGTGTACACATGTGAGTGTAGTTTCACATTATATAAAGATAAGAAACTTGAGTGATTAATATAACATAGTTAAGCTCATACCCTTGTTGAGGTACGAATTTTCGGGCCCTAATTTCATTAGCCCACTCCCTAAAAAATACCCACACAAGCCCATAAATTATTTTGAGCCCACATAAATATTCCCCTTATATATTACCCAAATATTCTCCATGTTATTGGGCTTCCATGAATATTCCCTATATAAGCCCCATAAATTGCCTTGGGTCCTCTCACAAATATTACCCACTATATCTCACATATTATCCAACTTGGGTTTTCACAAAAATACTCACCATATTGCTACCAAAATTGGGCCACAAAATTATGCTATCTCCATAAAAAAAAAAGCCCAACAAAACCCCCTCTAAAGACCGTTACAATACGGCACCTCTAAAAGCCCCTTACGATACAGCACCTCTAAAGCCCATTACAATACAACACCTCTAAAGCCCATTACAATACAACACCTCTAAAGATCGCTATGATACGACACTTCTAAAGCCCGTTATGATATGGCACCTCTAAAGCCCGTTACGATATGACACCTCTAAAGATCGTTATGATACAGTACTCTAAAGCCCGTTATAATACGACACCTCTAAAGCCCGTTATGATACTGCACTCTAAAGTCCGTTACGATATGACACCTCTAAATCTCGTTGCTACACGACAATATTTTTACAAAATCTTACAAAGCTCAAATACTAATTTAGCACTTATTTTACAAAGCCCAAATATTATTTGACATTATTTTACGAAGCCCAAATATTATTTTGGCATTATTTTACAAAGCCCAAATATTATTTTGGCAAAAACAATTACATTATGCTCAAAGCCCAAAACTATTTCTTGGCAAAATATAATCTAAAATCCCTAACTCATGGGAAATATAAATTACTCACCTCTCAAGTTTATTTCTCTCAAACAAAATTTATGGGAACTTTGCTTATTTTTCCATAATCAACTAACTTCAAAAGCCCATGTATATCACTCATGACAAAACTATTCATTTTGTATAGATAATCAAGCCCAAAGAAGCTCAACTACAAAGCCCAGCTGAGCCATCCCAGCCCACATACAAATCCTAGCAGCTGAAGTTCACGTGAACTGACCAGTCAAAATTCAGCACAACTTAACAACTGGAGCCCATTGCCATCAAGTTATAACTTGTCCAATTAGACCAGAAGAGGACACGTGTCCATCAAGGGTTAAACCCTTCTTTCACAAGCTGAAATTTCATCATTTCTCATGTGACATAAAGCTGAAAATGACGTGACAAAAAGCTGGGAAGCTTTAGTCAGCCAAAGGAACCAAGGCACTTTGTTCGTAGGCCACCCTACCCAATTGAGTTGCTAAGCAAGCCATACCCGGAGAAATATGAGACTCCCACCTTCATTGTTTATGATGGGAGGAAAGGAAATGTGATTAAGCATGTCAACAAGTTTCTTGATTCTATGGGTCCTTTTGCTGGAAATAATGATCTTTGCTTAAGGGAATTCTCAAAATCTCTTACCGATAGTGCTTACACATGGTACTCCACTCTACAGCCAGGTTCCATTGCTGCATGGGATGACATGGTTGAAAGTTTCTGCTCAAAGTATTTTCATGGGGAGGAAAAAGTTACTATCTTCACACTTCACAACACCAAGCAAAAGTCCTCCGAAGGACTTCTCGACTTCATTTGGCGATTTAGAGATGTTGCTTTTGATTGTTATGGGCAGTTTAAAGAGCAAGAGCTAGTTGAAATTTGCATTGACAATATGTCTCATGAGTACCGAGCCCATTTAGAGAACCTTGATATTACTCTGTTTGCCCAGCTGCTTTAGAAGGCTCGTAAGACAGTTGTGTCAGTCAAGCTTTCCACAGCTGAAAAGCCCAAGTCAGAAAAGAAAAATGCTCCTTAAGCTTTTGTAGTCTCCACCAATGAACTAATAGTTGGAGAGAAGCGGAAAAGGGAAGAATAGGGAGAGTATCCTCCCATTCCATGCACTAATGAAGAAATGATTGCTGTCATTGACAAATGGATGGCTGATGGAGTGCTTAGGCCCTTTAAGCCTAGCCGAAAGCCTACCCCTGAAGATATGCGAAATCCCCTTTATTGTCGGTATCATCGATATGTGGGTCATGGAACTAGAAATTGTAGAGCAGTTTAGGGAACATTCACAAGAAAATTTTAGATGACACTTTGAACCTCACTCGTGAGCAAGAGGTCCAACGGAACCCACTGCCTCAGCATCACAGAGGGAAAGCCACATCAATTGTACTTTTTCATAATGGGACTGATGAGAATAAAACTGCCAGCGATACAAGCATGCCCCCAGCAACTATCTCTGCTTTTCAAAGAAACCCTACCTTTCGGAATTTGTTTAATCAATTGGGGCTCAAGGAAGAGTCAAGGAGAACAGCAACCGAAGCTCTTGTATCCATTGCTGCTAGCTTAAGAACCCACTGCCTCACGGCTGAAGCTCATGCTAGCCGAGCTTTCCTAGAGACTACTAATGTCATCAATTTCACCGATGAGGACATGGAGGTACAACACCTCGATCATAGTAGACCATTATATATTGCTTCTCAAATTAATGATGTTCACATAAGAAGGGCACTAGTAAACATTACTGCATCACTTAATCTTATTCCATCCAGCACACTTAAAGCAGCTGGGATCCAACTCAGCAAAATCGTTGGGGCTCCTATTGAGGTTTTTGGTTTTACTGGTATTCATGAATGCACTATTGGGAGTATACAGTTAGTTCTCAAAGTGGGGCCCATTGTTGCCCTCACTAGGTTTCATGTTATTGACTCACCCGTTTCTTATCATGCTCTACTTAGGTGGCCATGGCTTCACAAACACAAGCTTGTGCCATCCACTTATCACCAATGTGTCAAGGGAAGATTTAATGGTAAGCCCATACGCTTCCCAGCTAATCTTGCACCATTTGATCTATCCGAGGCACACTACTTTGAGGCTACTTTTTATGATGAGCTCGCTCTAAGTGGGGAAGATTCCATTACCCAGCTGGCGAGATATTGAGAATGATCCAAAAATAGACATGAGGTCTTTCCTTGACTAGAGGAAAAAGAAAAGAGATTGTGGGGAAACCCCCAGCAGTACCTCATAGCCGCGATGTGTGCAAATCCAGCTACCGGATGGTCGTTTGGGGTATCATTTATGACGATACACGGGGCCTAGCTGTCTCAAGCAGAAAGGTCTCGGACTGAATGAAGCAAGTACTACTCCGACATGTTGTTATACTCAAGAAACAGAAACCCCGGCGGTAGGAAAAATTCTGCCCAGTAGTTTGACAGAACTACCTGAAGAGCCCCTAGCGGTAACTAATTTTTCACCTGATGTGGAGTTGGAGACCATTAATCTCAGTGATGATTCTAGTATCCAGCAACCAACTTCAGTTAATGCAACTTTGCCATCGTTAGAAGAAGCTCAGCTTGTTTCATTATTGAAGGAGTACATTGATGTCTTTGCTTGGGAGTACCATGAGATTCCCGGTTTGGATCCTAACCTAGTAGCACATGCTCTTAACGTGGAATCAGGGGCAAAGCCAGTAGTACAGTTTATGCGGACTTTCCATCCTGATGTTAAAGCTCAGATTATTCAAGAAGTTCAGAAACTTCTCACAGCTAGGTTCATCAAGCCTATCATGCATCCAAAGTGGCTTTCCAATATTGTACCGGTCAAGAAGAAGAACGAAAAATACGATGCTGTATTGACTTCCGGAATCTTAATAAAGCATGTCCCAAAGATGAGTTTCCACTTCCAAATATGGATATGCTCATTGATTCAGCTGCTAGGCATGCTATGTTCTCATTCATGGATGGTTTCAATGGTTATAATCAACTCAAAATGTCGTCCAAAGATGTAGCCAAAACAGCCTACTGAACTGCTATTGGCAACTTTTACTACACCTTTATGCCCTTCGATCTTAAAAATACCAGAGCCACATATCAAAGGGCTATGACTGCAATCTTTCATGACATGATGCATAAAGAAACCGAGGACTATGTGGACAACATTGTTGTGAAGTCAAAGACAAGAGAAGATCATCTTGCCATCTTACGAAAAGTCTTTGAAAGGTGTCGACTCTACAAGCTTCGCACGAATCCACTCAAATGTGCCTTTGGAGTTACAGTTGGGAAATTTCTGGGATTTCTTGTCCCCCAAAGAGGCGTAGATGTTGATCCTAGCAAAGTGCAAGCCATTGCTACTATGAAGCTACCCACTACACTCATACAGCTCAAAAGTTTCCTTGGTAAACTCTCATACATCCGGTGGTTCATTCTAGGTCTCGTTGCCCTCACAACTGTCTTTACACCACTGTTGGAAAAAGGAAGACCCTTCCGCTAGGATTCCAAATGCCAGCAGACATTCCTCCAGCTGCAGCAACTCATGACCAGACTGTTAGGATGTGTGCCCTTAAATCCTTTTGTATGATACCATGTATGACATTATGTATTACTTAATGTTATGATTAATAAAGTTGTTTTATTATTATCTAAAATAATGGTAACATGAATATTTAGACATTATCATGTTGTCCATAAGATGCATAGTATGTGATTTATGTGAAAAGTTACAGAAGATATAAATCACAAGTTCTTTGTAAACTCAGAATTATAGTTTGTAGTCGGTGATGAAATTAGGCATTTCATCTGCGAAGACTATGACGTATCAACTAAGATGATTTGTCTTGATCATGGAAGTGGATACTTCTAGTTGGTATGTTGATATGTTTTAAGAGTTAAGACATATTGAACTGGAACGCTGTGAGATTTATTATTCTCCTAACGACAGTAAAATGAATAATAAATCCCACGACTTCTATTTGCATAAACTCTTAATCTTGAGAGAATAATGGATCTGATCATGACGTGTAGGTTGCTTTAATATATCAGGAGTGAGATCTAAAGTCAAGATCAAAACCTCAGTATATTAGGCAGCCACATTTAGTGTTGATGAAACATATATTCCCAAGATGGAATTCATAATCTCTTAACAGAGATATAAAATATTTCTTTGAGATAAGTTTAATGAGTTTGGTTATTCAGAGTGTTAGGCCTAACTACTTTAGTAAGGAGATACTGAAGTATATATTTATGAAATTGGATTTCATAAATATATAATGAATAACTTAAAGGATTAAACCGGGTACTCAAGGATAAAGATGTAGTAATCTTCAAAGTGACAGTCTACATTCATGACTTTGTATTACTACAAATATTTAATGAAAGGGTTGCATGGCAATAAAGTCTTGACATATAATTTATTAATAAAACCTAGAGTGCAATTATATTTATATAGTGGTATTAAATATAATTAATGGTAACTTTGGACTTGTCAAGAGTTGACAGAAAAGCCCAAGGCCATTGGAGCTAGTGTCTTATTGGTTCCTTTTGGTTCTACTCCAAGCCATACACTAAAGCCTAATTGGAAAGGCCCAATAGGCCATCCCAATTAGATAATCAGTTAGATATAAAAGGAGAAACATACAGAAAATTAGAAAAAGAGAGACATCATTGTGAAATGGTGTGTATGTATTGAGTGAAACCATTCGATAAGTCTCCCTTGGAAACTGATTGAGAGACCACCCTTCTTGGGCGTAAAGTGGAATTGGAGTGAAGGTTAAAAGTGTTCCCAAGTACTTCTAATCTTTTGTTTTGAATTTCACCACACCAAGGTACGCTATTTTGTTCTTAAATTGTGAAATTTACATAGTACATGTTATCAATTATGAATGAAATAGATCCGTGTTTGTTGCTTCCGTTGTGTGTTTTGTATGAGTAACAAAACCAGATTTTCCAACAATTGGTATCAGAGCCAAGTTTTCATATCATGATTGTATAACATGTGATTGGATTTTAGAATAAAAGAAAAACGTTTGTGCATTTTGTTATCTTAAAGAAATTCATTTGAATCCTTGTTATATAATAATGATTGAAGGCCATTCGGTTATATTCATATGCAACAATCTATATCAGTGTTGTTAAAAGCACTAAGCGCACTTAAGCGCAAAGGCCTACTGGAGCCTAAGCGCAAAGCGCAAGCGTGCGCCTGATCGATGTGAAGTGCACATTTAAAAAAAATTAAAAAAAATTATTAATGATCAATACAACAATCAAATGATCAATTAATCATATAAATTACAATAAAACATTTTATATAATTTATATAACATTTATATAATTCTATTGTTCTTTACAAAATATATGCAACCATGATATTTGATGGCCATGATTACAAAACATGGTTGAATCAAAATAGAAGTATAGAACCAAAAAGGCAGAGGCTAAAAAGTACTAGAATTTTAAGTAATGTTATCTTTGCCTAACAAAATATCTTTGCGTAACAAAATCAATGCAAATATGCAATGAAATCCTAATCTACATAATCATCATCATCGTGATCAAGCAAGGGACCATCATCATTTTCATCAAAAGATTTGTAGCCCTCATTATTTTCCTCATCATCTTCATCTCCATCACGAGAAGCATGTTGTGAACTAGAACTTGAACCTGTGGCTTGTCCTAATGGTCTCATTCTTGATCTGAAGTTGAATCTTTCTTCTTCAACTCTAGAAGCTCTAGCAACACTGCCCCATGTCAAAATATCATCATTAAACACAAGATCATCTTCCACAAATTCTTCTACTTCATCTTCTTCTACTCTTCCAATCAACCACTCATTGCTATCATCTACATCTTTCAAGGAGATTGGATCAATTGTGTCAAGCAAGTTATATCTCCGCTTCAAGGCTCTATTGTACTTAATAAATACCAAATCATTCATCTGGGATTGTGCTAACCTATTTCTTTTCTTGCTATGCACCTACACAATCCATATAGCCATATATTAAAATGCATAGATGGTGATATCATGATAATTAAATCATGAAATAAATTTCACAATTAAGTCCCTAACTTTTTAGTTACTCACATGTTAAAACATACTCCAGTTCCGCTTGCACCCTGATGAACTACAAGCTAGGCTAAGAACTTTTACAGCAAATTGCTGTAAACTTGGAGTTGAAGCTCCAAAAGCAGACCACCAATCAGCTGTTAAGGAAAATAAAAAATGGTCTTAACTCTTAAGTCTTAACCCTTAACTCAAACTTTATAAGAACTATATAATTTTTCCATTTAATAAAATGGGCAAACTAATAAGTAACAACTAACAAAAGCTAACAAAGCTAATACCTGGTGCTTTTTTCTTTCTCTGCCTCTTAGCCATTTCCAACCCAAAGAGGCCCTCTTCTCTCTTATATGATGTCAACTCTTCAAGAATCTTATCTTGTTGATTAATGTTTGGAACCAACCTTTGTATGCATTTGTATAGGCCAGGCATCACCTCTTCATCTTGCTTAATTTCAGAGCGATTATCATAACAAAATTATGGATTCAAGAAATAGCCAGCCACATGCAAAGGCTGATGGAGTTGACAGTCCCACCTTCAATCTATTATTTCAAAGATTTCTTTGTATCTTTCTTCACTTCCATTAAAAGATTTTTCAATTGCTTCTTTAGCTCGATCCATAGCCTCATAAATGTATCCTATGGCAGGCATTTTCTCTCTATCAACCAATCGAAGCACACGAACTATAGGACTTGACACTTTAAGGCTATAAACAATAGTGTTCCAAAATGTATGCATTAGAACTGTTTGAGCCACCCTTTTTCCTGTTAGCTCATTTGCCCACTTGCTACAGGTCCAATCCTCTAAAGTAAACATCTTTCTCAAGTTTTCCTTTTGCTTGTGTATGCTTGATAATATGAGAAAGGATGTAGCAAATCGAGTTTTAGCGGGCCTAAGCAAGTTCCTTTGCCCTGTAAATTGTCTCATCATGTTTATGAGACCAGTATGATTATATATATACCCAATAAGCTCAATTGCCCTTTTTATTGTTCTCATGATTGTAGGAAGCTTTGCAATGTCTTCCAACGTTAAATCCAAACAATGGGCAACACATGGGGTCCAATACAAATGAGGTCTTTTTGCCTCCAATAATCGTCCTAATAATGTAAAAATATAAACAATTAATAACAACTAAGAAAAAAATAAAAATAAAATATGAATACTATTTTCTAATTTCATGAGATTAAGATATATAGTTCTATATATAACTTGTTACCTGCCATCACATAACTTGAGTCATTATCAGTTATAACTTGTACAACTTTGTCTTCTCCAATTTTCTCCACCATGCTATCAAGTAGTTAATATATCCTTTCTCCGATCTTCATATATGAAGACGCATCAATAGACTCGATAAACATGTTTCCCTTAGAGCAATTCACCAAAAAATTTATCAAAGATCTATGACTTTTATCTTTCCATCCATCAAACATAATAGAACATCCAGTTTTTGCCCATTCTTCTTTATGGCTCTTCATTATATTATTGGTGCGGACCACTTCCTTTTTCAATAAAGGAACTCTCACTTCATGGTAACTTGGGGGCTTCATACCAATTCCATATCGTCCAATGGATCGAATTGCAGCATTGAAACTATCATCATTAATAACATTAAATGGAATTGCTGCTTCATACATCCACCTTGCTATATCAACACAAGCCTTATCTCTTAACTCTTTCTTGTAAGCATCATTAATTGTTGTTTGGACCCCCTTTCCACTCTTTCTCATTTTTGTTGATTTAGGAGGAGGGACAAATGTATCCATAGGACCTACATGCCTTGGTTTCTTTTTACTAGTGCCATTGCCACCTACATTTTGCACTCGTTTGCCACGAGCATCAACTTCAGCAACCTTATCCTCCTCTTCTTCATCAAAAGCCACATCATCAAATTCAACCATCAAATTTACTGCTCTTTTTTTGTTTTTTTTCTCAGCATATATTGATTAACTTCTTCCTTATCATGTTCAAGGCACTTTTGACAGCCAACAATAGCTCTATAACCTCCAGCTAAGTGTTGCTTAAGTCTATAAGCCCCTCCTTTTGCAACTTTCCCATAGAAATTGCAAGTTAAATCATTTTTATTGTTTTCATTAGCTAGATACGCATACTTCCATGCAATATCTTTTCTTGAATTTGAATCTCCAGTAGGCAGTAGCCATAATGCATTAATGCCCTATAACTAATAACTAACATTAGTTAATAACTTAATCACTTAATAAATTTAAGAAAAATTCAATATGAGTCTAAGTGCTATGTTGACACCTATTAAAGTAACTAAAGTTACTAAACAATTAACACATATAAATAATTTCATACATTCATACATGTTTTTTTTTTTTTCATAAATGACCCAACTAAGAATGAGAGGAGCTTTGGGTTTCATTAATGAGGGAAAAAATGGAATAGGTTTAAGAAAAAAGAAGAAGAAGAAGAAGAAATAGAGGAGTTGTCTGATTGGGTCGTGGGTTTCAAAATGAGGAGAGAGAGAGAGAGAATGGAATAGGTTTAAGAAAAGAAAAAAAAAAACAAAAGAAGAAAGAGGAGTTATGTGACTGTGTCGTGGGTTTCAGAATGAGGGGAAAAAAAGAGAGAAAGAGGAAGAGAAGAAGATTGAGGACTGGGTTTCAAAAAAAGTAAAAAAAGAAAGGTTTAAAAAGGAAGAATAAGAGAGAGAGAGAGAGAGAGAGAGAGAGAGACGTACCTTTGAATCTTTGAGCTTGATATCGAGAGAGCACTATGATTGGGAGGGAGCAGTGGGGTTGGGAGTGGGGTTGGAGTGTCTGATTTAGTGTGTTTGTTTGTGTGGTTGTAGTTAAAAGTTTAAAAATATCTAAAGAGATAAGACTTAGGTGTATGGTAGCACACCATACTATCAGTTTTTATATATTAAATCAATGACTTATATCATGCATATTTAGATCTAATGGCTAAAAATTAAATCAGGATTTTTTAAAGAAGTATACAAAAAGCTCAAAAAAGCGCGCTTTGCGCTTAATAAAAAAGCGCAAAAAGGCACGCTTTTGTGAGGGGGCTTCGCTTTAGAGGAAAAAAGCCCAAAGGGCTGTGCGCTCTGCGCTTTGCACTTAAGCGTGCTTTAAGCACACTTTTAACAGCACTGATCTATATATGTGATTGTTGGATTGAAGATCATTCGATTATATTCATATGCCATAATAGTTATTGAATATTGTGCCGTGTCTTAGTAATGACCAAGGATATATGACTTCTGAAAATACCTGTCATGTGTTAAATGTTTATCAAGGATTCAATATAATATACGGATTGCAAATATAGAATAGCAGTTTGACCTTCTCTTTGTTTTGCACCGCTTGGACCTTCTATGCACCGCTTGGCTATAAAAGACTATTTAATATTCCTGGAGTTCCCATGCATTAAAGATTCAAGTACTTTATATCATATTGAATTTGTATATATATATATATATATATATATATATATATATATATATATATATTTTGCAAGTGGGATCCAATAGGTATTATTGTTTATAAAGTAATACTTGTTTTTAATATGAGTATTACTCGTTCATGAATTGATTAATATATATATATATATATATATATATATATATATATATATATATATACATTGTAAATGTGGAATCCGAATGTCATAAGCATTGAAATACCTTATATCTATTGATAGAAAGTTGATATGTTTTATATGTTATTAAGGATTCAAGGGCTAACTTCATGAATTGATTAATATGGGTAAATGTTTATATATATATATATATTAAGATCAGTTCATGTTTATATATATATTGACCTTAAAAAATTTAATTTAAAATATCTAGTGGGAGAGAGATACAAAGGTTGGATCACATGGCCTTCATTGTCGGTTTATGGTAGTAGGACTAAGCACCTCGCCTTGGCATATATGTCTTGCTCCCTTCGGAGGGTGTTTAATTCATGGTACTACAAAATAAGCCTCTTAATGATGGATGATGTGTTTTTACATTAAGGACGACCACACTACCGTGGAGTTACTTAATGACTCACATAGAATTCAGTCAATGGTGTATACTAGACTAAGTTTAATGTTAACCTCCCTTTGGAGCTATGTCATTATTACTTAGAGGCTAAAGGAAATATGTCATGTTATTAGTGTTTGATAAGAGTTATTATGATAGCACTAATAATGAGAATAGTTCTCAATCAATCGTAGTGTTTATAATTTATTTGCTTCCAAGGAATTTTAAACATGAGATTGGGATGTCATTGCATATTTTATATTATGGTTTTATTAAGGTTCTATAATATATGTTTATGTGCTAAATTGATAATGTCTAATTTACTAATTATATTCATGTTTATTATTTTCATATTTAAAATCATGGCATCATTTAGCCCACTTGTTGCTATTCTTAATCAAAACAAACTGACTGGATCCAACTATGTTGATTGGAAAAGAAATTTGGACATTGTTTATACTGCTGAATAGCACAAATATGTGCTTACTCAACCATGTCCTAACTTTCCTTTATTAGATGCTCATCCTGAGAAAAAATAGCGATATGATCGTTGGCAGAAATCTAATGAGATGACCAAGTGCTATATCCTAACATCTATTTCAAATGTTCTACAGCATTAAATGTAGGATGTCGAACTAGCTTCAAATATAATGCTAAGTCTAAAGGAGATGTTTGGTGAGCAATGTCGTTTTGCAAGGCAAGAAATTATGAGGCAAATTTATAGTACCAAAATGGCTGAAGGTACTTCAGTGAGGGAGCATTGTTGATGATCTCTAATCTGAATACATTGGAAGTTTTAGGTGCTAATATTGATGCAGAATCCTAAGTGGATATTATACTACAGTTACTGCCGGAATCATTCAAGGAATTCAGACTTAATTATAATATGAACAAAAAGATTTATTCTTTGTCTGAATTGATGAATGAAATGGTAGCGGCGGATGGCATCCTTGGTACTTCTAGTATTAAAGCCAATGTTGGTGAAACTTCTACTTCTCAACCTAAGTCGAAAGGCAAGGGTAAGAAGAAAAAGAAAAAGGACTTCACCAAGCAAGATGTTAAACAAATTGCCTTAGAAGTTGCCAACAAAGGAAGAAAAACCAAAGGAAAGTATTTCCATTGTGGTGAGAAAGGACATTGGAAGAGAAATTATCCAATATTCAAGGCTGCCAAGAATAAGGGTATGAAAAGTTCATTTCTTTTTTAAATATGTTTAGTACAGAATCTCACGGATTTCTGGTGTGTGGATTCAAGTTATAGTAATCATATCTGTAATTCTTTGCAGGGGTTCCAGGAGACTAGAAAGTTAAATGAGGGAGAACTATTTCTTACTTTGGCTGATGAGAGCAAGATTGCAGTTGTAGCTATTAAAGTGTTTTGATAGGGTACTGATTTTACCTATCTCCAAGTCGTCCATACAGGTCGTCCATAACCCAGCTGGAATTGTAAACACCCTCTGGAACCTACCCGCAACTACCTCGTCCAAGGAAGAAGAGCTCTGGACGAGATAAGCACCACTAGAGAATAGACGCTCGTCCAGAGCTCGGACAACCTCGTCTTGAAGGAGTTTGTCTGTTAGACGAGATAGCCCCTGCGCATGTGCCAAAGTACACTCAACTAAGGAATTCCAGGACGAGGGTATCATACTTAGGAAAATCTCCGAATATAATGTGCTAATACTTTATCCCACGCATAACTGTCAAGTATCCGTTGTGAAATAGAAGCAATAACTCCTAAACGGTTATGAGAGTTACGTTTGATCCTTGCGCCTCCTTGAATCCAGGGGAAGTTCCAATTTCGATAACCGTCTATGAGAGCAATATATAAAGACTGATTCAGACAAGGCAAAGGTATGTTGATTTTACTCCAAAAAAGTTGGAACTCCAAAAATATAGAGAGAAAAACTAACTTTGCCATCGGAGGGTTTTTGGCCGGCAGCCTCGGTCACATTTGATTCGCTTTTCTTTTTTTCTTTAGGCCGCAAAGAGAGCAAGTGGTCCTTTCAAGTCCGAAGCATCCAGCCTACTAATCTTCTTTGCATCATCATGTTTAATTTATGCTTTAATTCTAGAGTTTTAATATTAGAAGACTGTCTGTATGTACCTAATGTTTGTAGGAGTTTAATTTCTGCAACTTATTTAAGTAAACATAGATATTGTGTTATCCTCAAATACAATGTTGTAATAAAGAAGGATAAAAGGTTTATATGTTCGGGCAATATTGTGGATGATTTTTACATTTTAACTCCTGACAAGCGTGAATTATACAATTCTGAATTAGATAGTAGCTCCCATGTAAATTCATTAAAGAGAAAGTTTCTTTCTACTAGTGATGCATAGCTCTGCCTCACGGGGACAGCAGGAAGAGAAACTAGTTGGCAGAAATTTTGGCACTTGTGTTTGGGTTATATTAATTTAAATAAGATTCAAAGATTAATCAAAGATGGAATTTTACAACCCATGGACTTTGATGGATTTCCAGTTTGCGAATCTTATTTGGAAGGTAAAATGACCAAACGACATTTTAATGCAAAAGGTAGAAGAGCCCAAGAGTTGCTTGAATTATTTTATATAGATGTATGTGGTCCTATGTCAACCCAAGCAAAAGGAAGTTATGAGTACTTCATCACTTTTACGGATGATTATTCAAGATATGATTATGTGTATCTAATGAGACAGAAGTCCAAAGCCTTTGAAAAGTTCAAAGAGTTTAGGGCTGAAGTTGAAAATCAATTGGGTAAACGCATAAAGGCCATTCGATCTAATCGAGGTGGCGAATACCTTCTTGGGAATTTCAAGGATTACCTAATTCAGAATGAGATTGTATCCTAATTGGCTGCACTTGGAACTCCTCAACAAAATGGTGTAGCGGAGAGAAGGAATATGACTCTTTTGGAAATGGTTAGGTCCATAATGAATTACTTAACTTTACTAATTTCTTTTTGGGGGTACATCTTAGATACAACAATACATCTTTTGAATTTAGTTCCATCAAAATCTGTTCCCAAACATCCATGGAATTATGGAGTGGGCATAAACCTAGTATGAGATATCTCCACATTTGGGATTGTCCAGCACATGTGTTAAAGAGGAAGCCTAATAAGTTAGAACTAAAATCAGAAGTATGTTTGCTTGTGAGTTATCCAAAAGAAACTTGGGGTTATTAATTCTATAGTCGAAATGATAACAAATTTTTTGTTAGTACAAATGCTAAATTTTTGGAAAATGACTATATAAATAAATTTACTCCTAGAAGTAGAGTTGTATTGGTTGAAATGAATAAACCTGTAAGTGAACAACCAATAGATGAAATTAGGGATGATGTGGTTGTCTTCGATACACCACAAGATACTACTCATGAGATGACAAGTACACAGGTGTCTCGTCGTAGTGGGAGAATTGTTTAGCCTCCTATAAGATTTATAGGTTTGGGAGAAACTTATGAAGCTATCCCAGAAGAGGCTGAATCGGATCCCTACACTTATGAGGAGGCAATGAATGATATAAATGCACATCATTGGGTCCAAGCTATGAAATTTGAATTGGATTCTATGTATTCCAATCAAGTATGAGATCTTGTAAAGGTGTCTAACGGCATTAACCTATTGGTTGCAAATGGGTTTATAAGAGGAAGAGATGGATAGATGGAAATTTTGAAACCTTTAAAGCAAGACTAGTAGCGAAATGGTATACACAGAAAGAAGGTATTGACTATGATGAAACCTTTTCGCCAGTAGCCATGCTTAAATCTATCAGAATTCTTTTATCCATTGCTGTTTATTATGGTTATGAGATTTGACAAATGGATGTCAAGACTGCATTTCTTAATGGCAATCTTGAAGAAGGAATCTATATGATGCAACCGAAAGGTTTCATAGTAAAGAACCAAGAGCATATGGTATGCAAGTCGAAAAGGTTAGTTTATGGATTAAAGTAAGCATCTAGATCATGGAACATTAGATTTGATAAAGCAATCAAATTATTTGGTTTTGAACAAAATCTTGATGAACCACGTGTGTACAAAAGACATCGAGACAAAGTAGTAATATTCTTAGTGCTTTATGTTGATGATATTCTACTCATTGAAAATGATGTAGGGGTAATATCATCGGTAAATGTGTGGTTGTCAAGCCAATTTGAAATGAAGGACTTGGGTGAAGCTAACTTTATTCTAGGGATCAAGTTTTGGCGAGATCGCAAGAATAAGATATTAGGTTTATCACAAACTGGGTATATAGATAAGGTTCTAGAACTGTTTAGCATGCAAAACTCCAAGAAATGATTATTTCCTTTTAGACATGTATGACATTATGTATGACTTAATGTTATGATTAATAAAGTTGTTTTATTATTATCTAAAATAATAGTAACATGAATATTTAGACATTATCATATAGTTCATGAGATGTATAGTATGTGATTTATGTGAAAAGTCACAGACGATATAAATCACAAGTTCTTTGTAAATTTAAAATTATACTTTGTAGTCAATGATGAAGTTGGACATTTCGTCTACGAAGACTATGACGTATTAACTAAGATGATTTGTCTTGATCATGGAAGTGGAGACTTCTAGTTGGTATGTTGATATGTTTTAAGAGCTAAGACATATTGAACTGGACCGCTCTGAGATTTATTATTCTCCTAATGACTGTCAAATGAATAATAAATCTCACAATTTTTATTTGCATGAACTCTTAATCCTGAGAGAATAATGGACCTGATCATGACGTGTAGGTTGCTTTGATATATCAGGAGTGAGATTTAAAGTCACGATCAAAATCTCAGTATGTTGGGCAGCCACATTTAGTGTTGATGGAACATATATTCTCAAGATGGAATTCATAATCTCTTAACGAAGATATAAAATATTTCCTTGAGATAAATTTAATGGGTTTAATTATTCAGAGTGTTAGGCCTAACTACTTTTGTAAGGAGATACTAAAGTATATATTTATGAAATTAGATTTCATAAATATATGATGAATAACTTAAAGGATTAAACCGGGTACTAAAGGATAAAGATATAGTAATTTTGAAAGTGGCAGTCTACATTAATGACTTTGTATTACTACGAATATTTGATGAAAGAGTTGCATGTACAATAAAGTCTTGGCATATAATTTATTAATAAGGAGTGCAATTATATTTATATAGTGGTATTAAATATAATTAGTGCTAACTTTGGACTTTTCAAGAGTTGATAAAAAAACTCAAGGCCCATTGGAACTAGTGTCCTATTGGTTCCTTTTAGTCCCATTCCAAGCCATACACTAAAGCCAAATTGAAAAGGCCCAATAGGCCACTCCAATTAGATAATCAGTTATATATAAAAGAAAAAACATACAGAAAATTAGAAAAAAAGAGAAATCATTGTGAAATGGTGTGTATGTATTGAGTGAAGCCACTCAATAATTCTCCTTTAGAAACTGATTGAGAGACCACACTTCTTGGGCGTAAAGTGGAATTGGAGTGAAGGTTATAAGTGTTCCCAAGTACTTTTTTTTTTTTATTTTGTTTTGAATTTCACTACACTAAGGTACGCTATCTTGTTCTTAAATTCTAAAATTTACATAGTACATGTTATCAATTATGAATGAAATAGATTCATGTTTGTTGCTTCCGCTGTGTGTTTTTTCTGAGATACAAAACCAGATTTTTCAACACAGACTGCCAACTGTATGTGCACACATACTAGGGAAACCACTCTAGCTATATTTGGCTACCAATGATGAGGCAATTGGGGCACTCATAGCCCAAGATGACCAAGAAGGGATCAAGCGACCGGTTTATTATGTTAGCAGAAAATTAAAAGATGCTGAAACCCGCTACCCAAGGGCTGAAAGGGCTTGTCTTGCTCTAATATATGCTGCCCAGCGACTGTGTCATTATCTGCTAGCTCACACGGTACAACTCTTAACAAAATCTCATCTAATCCATTCACTCTTGTGGCAATCGGTTCTTTCCGGAAGGCTAGCACAATGACTCTTACAATTATCTGAGTTTGAGATCATAGCAATTACACCAACAGTTGTAAGGGGTTAAGCCATCGCTGATTTATTGTCAAATTTCCCTGGTGAGGACAATGGGGACTGGGGGTGGCAAAATTTGACACGACCCGCAAACCCGACACGACACGACACGAAATTAGCAGGTTATGGGTTGAGGCTTAACGGGTTCGTGTCATATTCGGGTTGACACGACTAACCCGTTTAATAAATGGGTTGGGTTAGGGTTGAACACATAGAACCTGTTTGACCCGTCTGACCCGTTTAATTAAATGATATTTTACCAATATACCCTTCAAACTCTAGGTATATAAACTTATTAGTTGTTGTGATTTATTTTCTTTGACATATTGTGATTGATTATTTGTGATATTGGGATATGCTTTAACTTTGAATGATTATTTGTGATGCAGTTACTCGTTAGTTCTAAATTTTATATTAAAAATATTTATTTGTTTGTTTTTTCATTAATTTTTATTTTTCATTTTGATAAAATCTGATAAACAGGTCGACACGACTGACCCGTTTAATAAATGGGTCGTGTTAGGGTTGAGAAATCTTGACCCGTTTAATAAACAGGTCGGGTTAGTGTTGACCTATGTAGTCGAATACTCATGACTTGACACGACACGAACCCGACACGCGAACACGAATTGCCACCCCTAATGGGGACATTACTGATGATGTACTTGGCAGGTTGCCAGAAATCGTACTGATGGAAACAGCTGGGGCTGTTTGGACTTTGCGATTTGATGGGTCCTCTACTATCTTTGAAGGAGGGGTTGGAATAGTCCTATCCAAAAGTACCGGAGAAATAATGGCTATGTCATTCAAGCTTGATTTTCCATGCACCAACAATATGGCTAAATATGAAGCATATCTTACGAGCCTAGCGGTGGCTCGTGAAATGGGTATCAAACATCTTCAAGTAATTGGAGATTCAAATCTGGTTGTTTGCCAAGCTAGAGGAGATTTTGCACTCAAGGAACCATCTTTAGCTCTATATAGAGCTATGGCTCAAAGGTTGGAGGACTCTTTTGAAGAATTCAAAGGTTTGCGGTGTGGGTCAATGGGTGGGCCAGCTTTAGACTTGGGGCTTAGGTCGACTACAGTGCATAACCATATATAGCTATGCACTGTAGCAATGTACGTAAAAAATTTACCTATACCACCACCATTGCAGCACCCTTTTTGTATATAGTGATACTAAAAATAGTTTTTTAGCACCACCATTGTGGACGCTCTAAGGGAGTTGGAAACCAAGGGAAGCTGGAGCTGTAGGTTACATATAGATTGCTTGTCTTTACTCTTTAGATCCTAGACTAAATTTTGATCATAAAAGGTTAGCGGGTCCTTCAGTTTTATCTCAAAATGGGCCACTTGGTAGCTAGCTATGGTCCCAAAAGTTGATATTTTGTCCACTCCCACTCGCCATATAAGACCCCTTCTAAGGTAGACATTCCCATTTTGGATGGATTTCTAGATAGTTTTGATTTTGGGGAAAGGAAAAGGGTTAAACTTGTTTCAAAACAAACAAACAGCTTTACACATTCTCAAAGCAACTGAAATTGTGATTTCAAAGAACTAACTCTAGGCTAACCCTTGCAGCTCTTAAACCACAAGATTTTTCACTCAATTAACCTAAGAATGGCGTGCGATGTTTGTGACATGCATAGAAGAAATGCCATTGGGTTTATTCATGCAAACTTTCAACTACATATAGGGAAATACGAATTGTCCTCCACAGCAATGCAATCATTTGAAACAAAGTTCCAGAATAGAAGAGACTAAGAAAAGTACAAGGCAAAATATACACAAATCTATATATATAATAATAGGTGAAGCTGAGAGAAAATCTAATTAGATTTCAATTGGATTATCAATTTTGTGCCACGTGTCTTTTTTTGGGGGGGGGGGGGGAGGATCAAGTGAGTTATTGTATAATTAAAAGTTTTCTTGATTTTGTTGCCAAATTGTGAAAACCAAAGAGACTACAATTTTTATACCAATGAAAGGGGTGGGCTCCTCTCCCGTTTGTTATTCTTCAGTTCTCTTTCATTTTAATTGGATTCTCAATTTTGCGCCATATATTCCATCTAAATTTTAAAATTTTTGTGCCAAAATAAATAGTACATTAACAGTACCTAATACAAAAACCAAGAAGACCACAAAAATAACCTAACCAAGAATATTTCACCTGGACACTTCTATATAGACTCTCAAGCTCCTCTCTCTCTCTCTCTCTCTCTCAAATGTTTCTCGAAATATAATCTCAACCCCTAACCACTTGCTACCATTGGCAAACAACTCTTAACAACACACCGGCAACCCCTCAATGCACAACAAACAGATTTATTAGTAAACTTGCAGCCCCTTTTCTATTCATATTCATTGACTTTTGAAACATTGTCAATTCCTTTTCTCACATTTTTATTTTTATTTTTTACAGTTAACAACTCTTTTGCTTCATAACTAACCATTGAATTTAACAATATCAATATTCAAATGTATAAATGAAACTTAAATCCTGTATGAGGATTAAAATAAGCAACCATACAAATTTGAAAAAAATGGCTTTTGGAAACAATACTTCATTATAATGCTATTTAGAGACTTTATTTATTATTAATTTTGTTGTTGTCGTATGCCTTTTTTGTTTTGGGTTGCATCTCAACAATAAATAAAGGCAGTAATCCAATTATTTGTGGTAAGAATATAATGGTATGATTGGGCAAGACCAGTAGTTCTTTTTCTTCCAAGTCCAATGTACATGACTTATTTTTTGGAGGCACTAAGTTGAAAGTGGTATTTTTGGGAAATTTTCATATTGCATGAGATAAGATCTATAATGAAAAAATATATAGTTGAATTTAGTTATACAATTAGTAACAATGACCAAAATTTAATACAAGTTTTTTATACAGTTAGGTAGATGAGATTTATTGATTAAAAATTTAAAATATATTTAGTTTCTCAATAGGTAAATATAGAGAGATAGTATTTACTTAGATCCAATATAGGGGATGACACTCAAAACTGGTAAATATTCATCAATAGCTAAATCATAGCATTCCGTATGAATGTTGTTACTTTTCTTTGAAAAGATCATATCCAAAAACAAAAAAAAACCAAAAAAATAGGAAAATTATAAATTCAGCCCATTATTAGAGAAATTTGTTTAGTATACGAGCTTTTATAATGGTTTTTTTTTAAAATTTTTTAAATTTTCATAGTTTGTAATGCTCTTCAAAGCATATACTTAGTTATGTGTGACTTTTAATGAAGCTAAGCATTGCTAGAAACAGTGGTATCATATAGCGGAAAATATAGTGGAACAAATGAAAGCTCTCAAAGAAAGTTATTTATTTGTCTTAATTCGTGAGTGAATTTTGGTTTGGAAGATTCACATATAAATGAATCTGGAAATATTTCATATGAGAATCATATAGCATAATATAATAGTGGGTGAATGCCATGGTTGAGAGAGAAGATACTTTAAAGTTTGATTTGTGAGCTAGAGGATAATAGTGGGTGCATGTCATTTGATAATTGTATCTCTGACCTTAAGCTTTGCAAATCAAATGTGCATAACTTAACCTTGACTCTTGAGGCATTGTCATTGTTCACAGTTCAAGGCAAGCTTTGAGTTTAAAATTTTTTAAGACAATTTTTTTCTCTTGAATGTTGTCATTCATGGTCATTTTATGTCATGCGGAACTTGATATCAAAATCATGTATGAAGCATAGCTCCTATATACCCTCATGGAATGTGGCTTATAGTGTAGCTTATTTGCATTCTTAAAAAAAGTGAATACTAAGGTCCCTATGTAAGTGGAAGCCAAAGCTTTTTTGTGGGTAGTGAAATTAGCAGGTCAAAAGTAGCTTTAGAATGTGGTAATTAAGGATAATTCTAAAAATTGAGTTGAGGTAGTGACCAATAGATCTAAATTAGTGCACTAGAGAACTGTTAATTTTGTTGTTGAAATCAGATTGCTATATGCAACATTTGACCCGCTGGAGTTTAATTGGGTGTATAGGAATGCTAACAAAACTACATGTCTTAGCAAGATGGTCATTGTCAAACTCTTTTCCAAGTTATTTTGATGAAGGGATTAGTCCCTTAGGAAATGTTTTCTTGGCATGATTAATTCTATTTTTACGTTTATTATTCTAAAGGTTAATTTCAATTTGTTTTTTAGTTCATTATCAATAAGCAAACAATTTATATATATATATATATATATAATAGTAATTGTTTTTAAATGTACTATGCATATGTACAGGGTTACACACTAGTAGAGATAATATGTAAAATATGTAAATATCTAGGAAGCTTAAGTCGAATTATCAAGATCAATGAGATCTCCTAAAGCCATCACGTGTAGAGGCTTTCTGAAAGCAGATTTCCAAGTTTGTAATTTCTGATAAACTTGTTGCATAGTTGGACGACATTGTGGATTGGCATGCAAGCATGCCGATGCTATCTTTGTCACCAAAATCACCTCTTTGCCTTTGGCAACTTCATTTGAAGGATGCACAAATAATATATCTTTGTCAATAGTATATCTATTCCCGTTACATAATCTGTATTTGATTTCTAGACGATTTCTTAATTTTTTATTGTTATGACTTCATTTCCCGATCAAAGAGACCTTTACGTAGACCATCTCCATCCGAAGACTCTTGAATTCTATCTTCACTCTGAAAGAAAAAATTTAGACTTTTGAATTACTTAATCAAAAGATAAAAAAAAAATGTTAACCATAACATTTTGCTCCTATGTATTATGTTGGAGTATTTTAAAAAAATTATTATATTTTATTTTAAATCCTAATTAAATGGTCATTTAAGTAAAATAAAATAAAATAAGCTTCTATTGATGATGTCTTTTCCTTTTTCTTTTTTTTTTTCTTTTTTTTTTTCTGAGAATGTTGATGATGTCTTTTCAGATTTTAGGAAATTTTCCTATTCCTAAATTGAAATTGATTTTTTTTTAAAGTTTGATTTTTAAAAAAATTGAAAAAAGAGTAATGTTATAGCCACAAAATATTTGACAACATTTTTACAAATTATTGATGTGGCAAATTTTTACTCGTTCTAATCTGAGCCACCATTAACATTACATTTTTATTTATCAATAATTATTTGGTAAATGCTAAAATCATATCAGCAGTTTGTAAAAATGTTATAAAATAATTTGTATTTGTACCATTACTTTTTAAAAAATAATAAAATCAAAGTCTGTCATTATGAGTTGGCTGAAGCCAACTAATGCAACTCTCTCTCTCTCTCTCTCTCAAGTCACCTCCATTGTCATGAGGTGGTATACCATGCATCTGATCCATGTATCCCCTCTCTCACTTGGGGGTCGGTCATATTTCTCTATTGCCACAGCTCCACCCTCTCCTCTGATTCTGTTGACAGCAAGGTTACATGATGAGTTTAAAATAAATCAATATAAGATTACAAAAATTATCGTTTGGAATCAGGACTGAACAATTAAAAAAAAATCTTTTCACTGCCTCTTCATTGATCTTAGACATCAGTCGACTCCCTCCTTACAAATTTAATTGCCGAGTCAACCATCTTCTAAAGACCAAAGTGTACAACTAAATTTATATAACAACTAAAATTTAAATTATATTATATATATTTATAAACTATCCATTAAAAGCTTGACATATTATATTTTCCTTAAATATTAGAATGTAATGCTATATCCACAACGTTTTTATAATAATTTTAGAACAAAAAGACAAATTATTATCCTTTTTTTTTTAATTATATGAGAAACTATTACTGATTTAATCTGAACTAAATATTGACCTTATTTTTTTTTATCTACCAATTAGCCTCATCACACACGCTCTGCACGTGCGATAAGACTTTTTTTTTTTAGTTTAATATAATTTTTCAATTTAAATTTATTTATTGTTAGTGAGGCTATACATAAAAGAATTTTCAAGAAACTAAAATTTAAGATTTGAAATTGAGTAAACTGCTAGATTTAGTGTATGCTAGTTTTTAGGAAAAAATGTATCAAACTTGTGTGAAATATATTTAAATAGAGAGTGTGCTAATTTTTAAGAAAAATGTTATAAAAACAAAGTTATTGACCATTGGGAGGACATTGAGATCTTGCATGGGAGGGATAAAGCTACTGGCATTGGTGCAGAGCATATGAACGAAGTAGTTGAAGTTATGGGTGAGGAAGGAGAAAATGAGCTGAATTCTCCCATTGCACAACAACCATGTCAGCATTCTCTATCAACAAGTTCTGCAGCTGAGCCTCACCAAAGAAAAAGGAGTAGCAAAGATCCACTCGTTGAAGTTGTTGCAAATATCAATTCCTCTCTTAAAGAGTATTGTTCATTTGTAAAAGAATACTTTACAGCAAAGAAAAATCAAGAGCAACCACAACCTTTTGGTGAAGAGACACGACTTCTACTTAGTCCCCATTAATTTGTTCTTTTGGAAGTTGTGTAAAAGACATATTTTGGATATTTATCTCTCTTGATATATAACTTTTTAGTTGTTAATAATAATTTTTTAGTTTGAGATTTTGAATTTTGTGAAAAGATACCCATGCATTTGGGTGTCCTCTCTAGTTGGTATAAAACATCTTAGTTGTCAATAATTGGCAAGATATTTTATAAGTTGACTATGACTAAAAATATTTAGTCATCATCTTGTCTATTGAATTATCAATATTACCTCATGTATTTAAAATTAAAATATATAAGGATTAAGAAAAATAATAATTAAAAATATATTTTATTTATCTTAAATCCAAATATAAATTTAGGTATCCAAACAATGGAATTTCAATTGATGAATTTCAAATCCTTCATTATTTAAAAAGACCAAAGACAAAGAATTTTAAAATCAAGGGATTTCAAATCCAAATGTTGCCATCCAAACACAACCTTAACATATAGAGAAGAGATTAAAAAAAAAAAAAAAAAAACTTGCTAATTAGAATTTGTGGAGAAATAAAATTGCTGTGAACCACGTCCGATGCAAGGATCCGCAATGTTAGTGGTTTTCTCTCTGGCCCTGCTGTCACAGTCACGTTTGGGCTTTACGAACTTGATACCAATAAAGCCCTACGTTAAGCTAATTGGGCTCGACCACTGGCTGTGTAAAATAATCTATCCTAATAAAAAGGACTACTTGAAAGTGTAAAAACTAAAAACCCCCTCCAATAACCATAGAGTGCTAACTGGGCTTGAATTGAATTTGAGCTCTGGCAATGGCGGTGGTTTCACTCTCATCATCGTCTCCATTTCTCTCACCACTACTCTTCACAAACCCTGCTGCCCCATCATCAGCTCATCCTAATCTTCCTCTCTTCACAGCGACCAATCGGCCACGTCCACTTTCTATCGTCTTCTCCTACAGTAATCTTCGCCATTCTTTCATGCTTGCTTCCTATATATATATTTGAACTGTTTAAGCAAATTTCTGCGTTTCAGTAATTTATTTATTTGAACTTTTTTTTTAATGCTATATTGTTATCAGAATCGAGGAGTGATTTGAGTAGCGAGGACAAGAAGATTTTGCTCGAGCGTTATGGTCTCGATCCTCACGACCTCTTATTTGAACCTCCTCCTCCTCCTAAGGTTCTCTCTCTCTCTCTCTCTCTCTTCGGATTCTGTTTGGTTGCTGAGAAAATTGAGAATATGAAGATATAAATTGTTGTGCATTTTATGTTGTTTTGGTTTATTGTGAAAATAAAAGACTTGCCATTAAAGCTATAAGCCAAGTGATTGTACTAATTGTAGTTGGTTGAACTTAATTTTTATTTTTTTGGTTCAAATTCTGTTTGGTAGCTGAGAAAACTGAGAAAAGGAAGAGAATTGAAGATACAAATGTTGTGCATTTTTATGTTCTTTTGGTTTTTTTGTGAAAATGAGAGACTTGCCTGTAGCTAAACTTGTAGTTGGTTGGATTTTCATTTTTGCTCAATGATTTATTGGGAAAACAAATTCTTCATAGTTTTAAAACTTCAACTGGTTTCAATTTTTTTTTTTTGGTTTTTAAATTCTGGTATGGAATTTGATTTTTTAGAGTAAGAGAACAAAAGAAGTGCAAAAGAGAGGAAGAGGAAAGGAAGTTCAACCACCAGAGGAGCCTAAGCCGCCACGGACTACCCATAAATTGCTTCAGGTATTCCTTTTTTCCAATTTCGTTCTTATGAGGGTTAATTTTAGCTGTCTACCTAAATTTAAACTATAGGGTCATTTGCAATGTACGGCTTAAACTATAAAATTTTTTGCAATCGACACCGTAGTTTGTGATTAATTTGTAGTGTTTGTCTCACCATCTAAATTTAGTGGCCTGGTTTGGTGATGGGATGCGCTCATGTGTCAATATTTTTTTTATTGTTTAGTTGTTGTTATTAGTGGTTCTAAAACCCACGACCTCACCCTCCACTTTGCTCTTACAATTATAAGAGGTTCCATTTGAGATAGAACTAACTCTATGGTTAATTTTGATAAAGGTGGCTGGAATGTATCGGCTCATTAATTTGTTAATTTTAATACAGATTTTGGATGGTGGGGTGGACATTGCAAATTAATCTTGAATTAGAGTATTGATTGCAAAAATTGGTAGTTTAGGGTGGAATTTCCAAATGACTCCATAGTTTAGTTAAATACAAAGGCCTGGTCCAAATTAGTACCTGTTAAGCAATGTTGGGTTGGAATGTCTAGTGCAAGCAATGTCATGAAGAATTGCTTGTCTGAATGTAAAGGGATTGCTGGGAATTCTGGTATTAATGTGCCCACCAGTTATGTCATTTTAGAAAGTTCTTCATTTTATATGTATGTGAATCTAGAAAGAATTAGTTTGCATTCTTTGGTTATTCAATGTTGGATGGACTAATGTTTTAAAAGTGGCTACTAAAACTATGTTAGGTTTGTAGGATTCGGAATTTTATGCATCTTAAGACTTAAAAGTTTTGCTAATGTAAGATCAGTTTAGGGAAAAAAAAAACCCTTCAGAACTGCCAGTGTTTCATCCTCAAATAACTTGAATTTTTTAATAAGTTTACTTGTTTAGCCAGACTTTTTCCTCTCCAAAACATTGCTTAAGTAGGAGAAAGTCTTTTCGAAATGTGTTGTGCAATAACACTCACGCACTGTAACTTAGAAAATAGTTACCTATCAAAAAAAAAAAAAATATAGTTATACAAATAAATCGACAAGCATGTGCACAAATTCGTACACACAAATAACACAAGAATTTATGGAATTTGGCAACGGCCTACATCCATGGACAGTGACAAGGAGAAAGTTTTGGCACTCACTGGAGAAAAAAAAAAAATTAACCATATATATCTGATATTCAATAGTAACAATGGGAGGGGGGACTTGAACCCTGAGCGTTTTCTTTGGAAATACCAGAAGGTGCCAATTGAATATTTCAGCTTAATGGTGCAAAAGGGTTTTGGCACATTGTTGTTGCCACACAAGGAAAGGTAATTGAAGATGAATTACAAATCAAGCCAATGTTTGCATAAGGCTAGCCTACATAATCAAGATCCCACAAAGGTGCAATTTGTGCAACCTTTTTAAAATTTAATCCATGTAATTAACATGATGTTAGGACTTAGGATACAAATAGATTTGGTATGGCTTCATTTTCCTTCACATAGTTTGTGAAGTTTCAAGATCCTCACTGCTAATGGGCCTTTGCTACAGTCAAGGCCAGCCCATTCCAGAATATGAGAATTACCAAATTGCCCTCATTCTAGCTTAAATTAAAACTAAACCAGCAACTTTCTAACCTAAAAAACTTAACACTAAGACTCAATAATAACTAAAGTAACCTATGAAAGGTGCTAAGTATTTAATTTCGTTTTTCGTTGAATTCCTCTTTCATCATATGGCTTGATGAGATGCTTGCTGCCACTTCCCGTGGCCCTGTAATTGTAGATTGAAAACTTATATGGGGCAATACACTTTCTATTGGACACTAACATGCTTTGTGTCTTATTCTCGGCAGTCTGAGGTTTCCTCTGTTTAAGCAATCTTAACTGTATTGACCATCATAGGTGCTTGGAGGAAAGGCTCGAAGAAAGAAGTTGCTGTCACCAAAGGGTATGGATGTACGCCCAATGATGGTAGTTGTGAAAGGCGCAGCCTTTGATATATTGCAGGTATAGTTTAATCTTGGCTTTAAATGCTGTTTTATTTTATTTTATTTTTAAAGAAAAAAAAAGATTTCTGATCATATAAAGTTTTTTGATGTCCAACACTAGTCATCAGCTAGATGAAAAAAATACTTGTCAACACTTTTGTGCTTGTCAGAATAACTTTTTCTACATTTTTTAGGCAGCCTGTGGCTGTCCTGCATCTTTAAGGCCTGGCCGCTGGTTAGACTTGTACAGTGGTACTGGATCTGTTGGTATTGAAGCAATTAGCCGAGGCTGTTCTGAGGTACAATTAATAACTCAGTTAATATCACTTGATGGTACAAATTATGACGTTTTGCTACTTAGAAGGTCAGGAGCCCCAGCCCATTAATATTGTTGAACAGATAAAAAGTTGAAGTAGCTTTCTGATTTGAGGTGAAATTAGATTTTTGATTTGAGTCCCGAAATTTGTGACAATATTTAAATAAGTTTAATATTGCATGGCTAAAAAATTTCATTGCATTTTGTAATCTTCCTGAAATTCATACCCCATGGAATTGAAAATTTTCAGGTGCATTTTGTTGAGATGGATCCTTGGGTTGTATCAGATGTTTTACGTCCAAATTTGGAATGTACTGGGTTTCTTGATGTTTCTGTCATACATACTGTTCGTGTTGAAAATTTCTTGGAACGTGCAGAGCAATTTGTAGGTATGTGATTTTCTTTTCTAAAAAAAAAAACTGTCTCTCTCTATTCTTTTAGCAACATAAGCGCAGAACTATCCATAATATTTATTTGGTTGTGTCCGGTCCAGGATATTGAACAATGAGTATCAGTCTTGCATGCTAAGAGGGACATAATCTGCCTGGATAAATGGAACTCACTCGGCTCTTAGACCTAGAATAATATTCCAGAATTGGAAATTTAATAATTGAATTCAATATTTTCTTTCCAGATAAGAATAGTGTTGTACATCTCACTGCTGCCCTAGGGCATTTGATGCTAATGTTGAAGTTTAGCTTGTTTTAGAAATTGGAACCCAATATACCTATCAAGAAAAAAAAGAAATTGGAACTCAATATGGGGTTTAAGTGATAGCCCAAACCTTTGCAGTACTCCATGTCTATGGTTTGAACCCCACCTCCCCTTCCTCTTCTCGCACTATTTAGTTATAAAAAATATAAAAAATAAAAAAAAAGAAGAAGAAGAAAAGGATGTTTTGCTCAATATACTGAGCGCCTTGCAAACATTAAAACACTTTCTTCTGCATTATTACATTGGTTTTTCTTGCTTTCCATTTAATTAGTGAAACATTGCTGTATAATTGTTAACAACTTATGTGTAATTGTGAAAAAAGTGTACCTAAATGATCTCCTTGAACAATGAGAGAAATCAAAATGATAGTGGCATTGACTTGTTGATGCAGGACAAAACCAAAACGATGCAATGACAAAATTAAAGAACAGAAAAATAAAAAGATTAATAACCTAGGAGGCAGCACCTAGGCTTGCTTGGACTTACTACCCAGTAAGAGAGAGCTTGAAGTCAGCACATATTCTTGCTGACGCAGGACAACTAGAACAATTATACGCAAAATTAAACAACTGGAAAATAAAGGGATAGGAACCTAGGAGTCAACACCTAGGTTTGTTTGGAGTCAACACCAAGCAAGGAAAAACACTAGGAGTCGGCACTTAGGGTTGGTTGGAGTTAGCACCAGACCAAAGAGACCGAAAGGTCTTTTCTTTTTTTCATTCATCAAAATCAATCTCCAAAAGGGGTACAATAGTTTGCCTATATTCACCAAATGAGAGGGAGCAAAGAGAACTTAAAATTAATCAATCAAACTGTAAACTGTCTCCATAAGTGTACAAGAATATAGTTATATGGACTGAATTTAACCTAATGCTAATTGGCTTAGAAAATCCTGGTTCTTTTTTTTTTTTTTTTGAGAAACACACACACACACACAAGGGAGAGGAAAATGGGTTCTAACACAAAGACACATCACAACTCCACTCAAAAGCCATGGTATCCTAATTCTAATTAACTTGGGAAATCCTAATTATTGAATTGCAAAAAGACCCTTTACTCTAGGAAATCAAATAAAATACTAATCAATCTAATTAACTACTAATACCTAAAATAGAATCCAATTGACTAATAAAAATATAATTGACTCCAAAAATTTAATAGAACTAAATTAAAATAAAGTTTTTTTTTCATGCTTCCTGCATCACATATCCATCCGAATTACTACCTCTAGCTTAAAAAAACATCGGGAAGCATTAAACTTTGACATGGTTACAAATCGTGCTGCACGTAAACTTCCCAAAATCAAGACTCTAGTTAGGGCATGCTGAAGCCACAAATATATGTCCTCAATAGTCACCGGGAGATGCTGATAATTTGCTACTGACAATGAATTGGATCACTGAGAGTGCACACTAGTTGGTGCATGCTGAGAGCCATGACATTTATGCCACAATAGTCAACCCAGAATATATTGATCCTAGCACTGTTGACTATAATATTTATTACTGGCAATTAATGGATAAAAAAAGATAATTAAGGAATTGTTACTTATAATTGGGCTTCCCCTTTATATGCATTCTAACTTGCCTCAACAACTTTTGAACAAATAAAAGGGTTGGGTGGGGCCAGATTTGTATATATGGAGTGGTCTGGGTGCATGTCCTGTTGCAGTGACAATTGTTAAGGAATATAGAATAAAATGGATATAAGCTGTGGGAAATAATGATTAAACTCACGGAGAGGTCAATTTCATTGAATGAGTCAGATTCTGAATGGTATAAGTTTGTAATTACAATTGACTTTGTATTCTATCCATTACAATTTTAGATCTGGTTTGTTGTAGGTAAAGGTGGATCATTTGATTACATTAGCGTTACCCCTCCATATACTGAAGTTGACTATGGCATGCTCATGGGCCAAATTTCGAAGTCACCATTAATTGGAGAAGACACCTTTGTTGTAAGTTTGGATCTCATGTTTTCTGCTTTACTTAGTTATGCGTGTGTTTTATTTTTATTTTTTTTTGGGGGGGGGGGGGGTTGAGTTTCTCCTATTCTTACAAACTTTCAATATCTAGGTGGTTGAGTATCCATCAAGAACCAACATGCTCGATTCATGTGGATGCCTGGTGAAGGTAATCCTAATACGTATAAATCATTGAAAAAATCAGGCAACAATATATAATGCATTATCGTAATGAGCTCACAACTGCAATTGTTGGATGGATGTTAAATTTGATCATTTTAAACCAGGTGGCAGTACAATGAAGATTTGTAGTAAATTCCTTATATGAAAGTGTCTCCATATCTATGCATGATTACCCTCTTCATTTATGCTTCAACTAACCCCAAAAATCACTTCTACTTCATTTATCTACTGATGGATTGAAACTGCAGTGCTATAGTTCAAATAACTAGCAATGTGATTTTTTAGTATGCCAACTAATTTGGTTATGTATGTTTGCTTTTGTGTTTTTATGGGACTTTTACTCATAAAATGGGAGTGCAGATAACTGAGCGACGGTTTGGACGGACACACTTGGTAATATATGGACCTAGATGGGCCCAGAAGAATAGGAAGTAAAGTCACTTAGGAAAGTATCAGTAGAAGTTTAACTCAAGTCTGCAAGCAGAGGTGAAAACTGTATCCTGGAACTGCAAAGATTTTGCAGTGGATGTGATTGTGCACCTTCAAATGCTATGATTAGGTAGTGTACTATTTACTATTGTCAGTTTGTGGTAATGCCGCATGAGCTTTGATGGATCTTAATGGTTTTAAATTTTCCCATGGTTTCAGTTATTTTCTTTTTGGTTATATGTAGTTGTTGCGTCTTTTAACCAGATTTATTTGTTGCAGGTCAAAGTCTAAAATTGGTAATTCAGCATTCCCTGGCTGCTTATCAACTATTAGAAGATTGATTCAAACCATACTGGTTCAGGTTGATTTGTGAAATATGTAAGGAATCTATAAACCAAATTAATATTTAAGTACATGACAAGTGGGTGTACATTTATTTATCTTCCTTCAATGTACAAGGTTCTGAACTTTGTTAACAACCATTTGCCTATCTATTGTGTGCTGTATTAATTTTAGCACTTAAAGCATCAGAGGCAAGTCTGTATGTGATTTTTTGTTTTGTAGCCTAGACAGGCCATCATTGGCACAATGTTTACATTTTTTGTTACCTTTTTCAATCACTATATGAACATTTGAAGTTTATTTTATTGCTGAATTTTGACAAATATCATAATGTGGTTTTTATGACATTTGTAATGGGTCCATTTGATGTCATAAAACTAGATTCTAGGAGTCTCCAGTGCCGGCTCAAGGCCTAGGCCTTAGCACCACCCCCCCCCCCCCCCCCCACTTGGCCAAATTTTTTCAAAGGTTTTAAGGCCTTAAAATTGTAAACAAAAATTTCTCAAAATTGTAGAATGATAACTAATATTTTTAAAAGAAAAGATATGTGGGTTTTGCATTTTTTCCTCAACTTCATGAAGGCCCAAAATATTGAGCCAATAGAAATCCAACACAATTGAAACCCTAAATTGTTTCACACAAAGTTGTTATGAGTTTGTTATGAATGTCCCGAATAATCATTGTAAATCAATTTTCCTAACAACTTGTAAAAAGCTATGTTATTAAAATCTAAATGCAAAAACTATATTAGCAATTTTGTATCTCAAAAGGCAAAAATGGTTATTAAAACTTTTTTTTTTAAAGTTGAATAAATAATATTTAAATATTAAAAAATTCACTAAAAAAATGCATCGCCTTAGGCCCAAAATATAGCCCTAGGCATCTCAACTGATTGACTATTTGACTCCATGAGTTGATCTTTATAATGCTTAGATGGGAGGGGTGGGGTACTTGTTGAAGCACATGTTTGTCGCACCTAAAATTTTTTGGTTCTATAGTATAGAATCAATAATGGAGCCTTGAGAAAAACAATTTGTCTCCTCACATGTCTTGCTTGTGCCTTAGTAGAAACTGAGTTGTGTTAAAGAGACAGTGTAAAAAAGTTGCAATATGGATAGTATAAAGAGAAGGAGATTTTGCTCAAACAGGGGAAGGTGGGGCTACCCCTAGTCGATACTTCGAGTTTTGTAGGGGGAAGTGTGTCTTTTCTGTTCTACAAGACAAGAGGAAGTTACTTGTGGAATGAGAAAATCAAGGAATCAGCCATACCTTTTTAGATCAAGATATACATTTCCGTGAAGCTTATTTGAAGCGTGCTCATTTTGGACAGGACTATGATATGGGCTTGGTTTCAAGGTGGGTTAAGGACTGGCTGACTATTTTTGTTCATAAAATGTACTTTATCTTTTATTATATAAATGCATTCAAGTATATGATTGTATATAGTCATATGTATTTGTCTATTTTTGATCACTCTGTAGTCTATACTACTTAACAGGGTGGATTGAGTTTTGTCACCAATCCATTATATGATTATATCTAAACTCAAGTTCTGTTCAGAATTGTGTTATCTGAGACCCATCCTAACTAATTTAGGATTGTTTTGAAGAATCATTTCAAATTCATATAGATATTACCATTTATTTTCTCCTATGCTGGAAAAGGGCAACCTATGGATGTGTGGACATTCCACTCTATTTTCAAAGTACTGAGACTTCTTTCTACTTTCTGCAGTCATTTTATTGTAACTTTTGTGGGTAATGCTTACTCTGTATTTTCTTCCCTCCCCTCTTTGAAATGCGAATGGTTGGGGTTAGGGACCACAGTAAATTTCTATGGAGAATATTCTTTGGTGGGACCCAAAAACAAAATGGTCGTCTCTATTCTCTTCATGTCCCAGTTGTTGGATGAAGTGTTGTGGCCTTAGTGGGCCTTACATTTTCTCCATAATTGAAAGAGTTGCCCCACAAGTATTATTGAACTGTAATCCTACAGGAATCATCTATAATCTTAGGAGGAAATTGTGCATAAAAAATAATGAATATGTTCATTGAATTATCTTGCCTTGGAAACAAAAGTAATTCTTTGCTTCCGTTGGATACAGTGACATGGAAACTTTGTGAAAATCAAGGCCTCAAAGATGATACAGTCATCATATTATTATGTCTTAAATGCATTAGTTTGTTTATGACTTTTTTGGGGGGTGGGAAATTTGCCTTATTTTGGATATTTGTTCACCAAAGTGATTACTTCAGTATGTACATTTATTATGCATTTTTTGTCTTAATAGATGACTACAACTGATTATGTCATTAATAGTAGAACAATAATTTTCAGATGGACCCCAATAATGTTAATCATTGCATGTGAGCTATCTTGAATTTGGTTTTTTATGGTCTGTTATTGTCTAATTACTGTGGTAGTTCTCTACAGCCTGTGTAAAGTTTGGGAATCCTGTTGTAAGTCTCTACCACCAGGAGATTGCAGGTTGCCTCTTCTTTTTAACCATCACTCTCATTTGGGGGAGCTTATTTTCAACTTATTCAGCTTATTTGGCTCATATACAAATTTTTTAAAGCTTTACTTTTTCTCGTCACAACAATATTTTTCCTCAGTTTATTATTTAATTCCAATAAGCCAATGAAAAATAAGCTCTCCCGTATGACTTCAGGGCATTTTTTTGTTATGCTGGTACTTTGCTGACATTCTTGTACTGGATAGAGGCCCATTCTATAATTTTATCATGTGTATTGACTGCCATTATCAATTTTACGGTTATTATGAGAGTTGACTACTTAATTTCCTTTTAGTTACTCTTCTTGTGTTATGACAAATATGAGTGTATCTTAGAGAACTTTTGTTAGAATTTGAGACATCATACAGATATAGTACCTATCATATTCAGCTTGTTCCGTGCTAAGTTCATATTGCTGTTGTTCTGTTCTACAGTGTTTCAGTGGTTTTATGTTAGATGAGATTACATTGTTAATCCTCTTTTTCATCTATAAGCTTTCAAGTTCTCTGGGATTTATTTGTTAGGGTGAAACTTTCTTGAAGTGTGATGAGATAATCTTCTTCTGAAGTATGATGATATCTTGAACCAAACAAAGGGTGATGAGGTCATCTTTTTCTGTAAGAATATGGAGAACAAATGCTTTTATGATTCTTTAATCATCTGTTTTACTTACAAAAGAAACAAATGCTTTTATGAATGGTCCATTGTATTTTCCATGCGATGGTGTCCAATAGTGACTAGGGGACAAGTAAACATTGTTTGCAACTAACCAATTGAAAGGATTGCACTAACATAAAAGTTAAGAGCTTGAATTAGTTGCTGGTTTCTCTTGAAGTATTTCTTTCTTTCTTTTTTTCTTCTGCTTCCATTTTTGTTTTCAGTCATCTTACCCGTCTCTTTGGTAGGATTTGTGTTTGAACTTTCAGATAGGGAAATGCTATATCTTGAGCAATTTATATTACTATCAGAGCACAAGGGTTCAAGTTTCACACATGAAATTACTTTAACACATTTTTTTTGCTTTAACTATACAATTGCCCTTGAGACGATATGCAGACTAATTTAGTTTTAAGCTGTTGGTTACAAACCTGGTTCATTAAATTATTGTTGAATGGAAAAGTAGGATAAAATACTTATCAAGTAAGAAAACTGAAATTGGGGGCAGAGGCAGTGCTGTTATTTGTTGATATGCCTTTATCTTTATATTTATATCTTTTTTAATTTATCTTTTCTTGTTCACTGCTCTTCTCATTTTGTGCTTGCAGTTACTCAAGAAAGCAGTTGTTTGAGTTATGTTTGTGTGCACTAGCATGCACACTTGTCTCCTGCCTCCCCTTTTTCCCCTTGGGTAGGCGGGTTGTTATTTGTTAATATTTTGTGTGCGTGCACGTGTCGGGGAGAGAGAGAGAGAGAGAGAGAGAGATTTAGCATTTGATCAAGAGGGTAAGATAATCTTTTATGTTGGAACCAACTTCCCGCTAATGGGTAGTTTCTCAATCCTCATAGTTCCATGTAGGCACCAGGCTCTATGTCTTTTATAAACTTAGGGTATGCAAGTATTAGGGAGGTAATGAGGTGCCTTTGGCAGCTGCATGAATATGCACAAAGAAAAATAAAGAAAGAGAGCTTGCATGGACCCTATCTGTATATAAAAAGCAACTAGAATAACAAACTTTTTTGTTTTATTGGTCGTGTGCGCTCTTTCTTCTTGTGTTCTGCCTTTAAATAGCACAAGCCACTTACCCGCCAAGTTAAAATCCACTTAATATCTTGTCCTATTGTGCTCTCTCTTCTATTCTCTTGTTCTGCTTGCCTGGTATGTCCATATTGATCTTTGTCTACTCAATACCAACATGGTCGTCCTGAGCTATTCTTCATTCCCTGCTTTGAACAGCCTGCCAATTTTCTTGAGTGGAAAGTTATAGAAGAAAAAGAGGGGGAAAGAAATGGCGTCTAATGGTAGAGTTTTCAGGGCAATGTTTGGAGCTCTTGTATTTGTCGGTGTCATCTGGTTTATAACAGTTGGAATCCTAGCAAACCGTGCAAGTAAAAGATCAACAATAACAGTTCAATCATCTCAAATCTTCAAGTATTGGAAGCTGATTGCAAGAGAGAAGCATGCTGTTCAGTGGGATTTCAATCTTAATTACGTGAGCAAGAGAAGAGTACCCAATGGACCTGATCCCATTCATAACAGGTACATGTTTTCTGTTGATCAAACATATATCATGTAATAATATATGTGGGACAAGATCCAAAGAAGAAATCTAATCTGAAATTGCATACTACATTCTATTTCATAATAGCTCCAAATCTCAGTGTGGTTTTCACTTTTCAGGCTTGACAGTGTCTTCCAAAACTTAAGTGTCCCTACTCCCTAGCTTTTCCCTACCCTTCTTGTAAATGTGATGAGAATGACCATTTCTCTTGAGAGAAATAGAGGGGTGTTAAAAAAGAAAATTTTTATCTATGTTTTCTTCTTTTCTTCTCATTTAACATTTTTTCTTCTGTTTTGGTACCACACAAGAACATCAAGAATCAAACTTCATCCAGTTCTTCTTTAGCCTTTGGTAAATTAAGTTATAGCTAAGGTGGTAAAATTTTAAAAGAACCATTATGCACTCATCTATGACATGCGTGGAAGTTGATGATAGGTTTTTTTTTTTTAATTTATATATTTTTTTTAACTCTTTACCAAAAGCTTCTTTGAACCAATCTTTCTCTTATTTTGATGAAACAACAAATAAAGACATCGGGGGAAGACGTGGACCACTTTATGGAAAGTTAATATAACTCTTAACGCTCCACTAAAAGAGTCCAGACCATTATTCACGTAAAAAGTTTGCTGTTCAATACGACGAGATTTGCTGCCCATATAATTAGGCTCTTAATGACAACTATCATATTATACTATAAATTTTCCTAATATTTTAGGTTAAAGCTTCTGAGTTGGAAGGTTCTCGATTAATAAATTATAATTATAGTGTTGCACGTATTTGTTTATTTAAAGATAATTCAATTGTTCACAGAAGACTCTGCGCGAACTACAGTGCTCTTGGAGTCTTGATAGTGTTTCATTTTTGTGTATTTTACTATTATATTATAATAATAGTAATATAATATAGAACTAGTTTTTTCTCTCGTGTTAACATTAACATCTTTTATAATGTTTATCCAGGAGAGCAGTGAAGACAGGACAGCCACCTGGACGAACCTAAAGCATCAGAGGGAATGTAAAAGCATTGGAAATTGTGTGGATGGGCAATGTACAAGAGATTTTCTAGATTTACGATCCTTTCAATTATTAGAAATCCCAGTTGAAATGTGATGGTGCCCCCCTGAACACTATCGCCAAGTACTGCTATAATTGGGGTCTGAGTGCTTAGATATTTTGTAGTTAGATTCTCTGCAATTCATGCAGGTACAATATCATTTTGTTCCAGCCTTAGTTTAGATTTGTGGTGATTAGTTTTTGAAAAGATATATATGGAGGAGGTTAGTAAATTAAGTTCTTTTGTTCACTCCAATGTTCCAAACATTCTCTTAAGAGCTAGCTCCAACATGGTCAGTTTCTCCCAGACAAAAATGCACGAGAAGCCTGAGAAAGATTGAGCTTTTGGAGGTATCCCCAATTAAGTGTTTGCTTGTCCTTACTTGAATGCTTTAGAGAGAGATTCATGGGAAGGAATTTACTTTGCAAGGAAAAAAAAAAAAGAAAAGAAAAAGAAAAAAGAAAAAAGCAAAGTAGATACAATAAGAGAAAGGAACACTATCCTAAAAAGGTTCTATCTCAATACGCGATGAGTGAAGCCTGTAACGTAGTTTATTAATCCTGCTTGTTGTTGCTTTGGTTTGGCATTTCTTTTTCTTTGAAGTGGTTTGTTTGATTTGTGCTCCCAACTAAAGCAATTCCCATATCAATTGTATTCTTTTTCTTGCTTTTGTTTTGTTTAATTTTGTTTTCTTTAAAAGGGACGGTCCTTAGGCAATATATTGTCCTTGCCAGTTCCCTTCACCCCTCAAAAGAAACGGATAAGGATTCAAACATTGGGACAATTAATTCATAGAATATTTTATCCTTCCAAAGTGAAAATGGATGTATAAAGAAACAAAGATAACATATAATGAAATTGAATGGAAAACATACTTTGTATGTTTCTAAAAAAGAATTATATTTATAATAAAATGATTAAATTGTTCGCGCAACTTATATCAACCCTCTTTCTTTTTCTATTTTTTTTCAAATTTGAGATTAATTGTGAACAAAATATATGATGATATGCACAAACACGTGTAATTGTACTTGGTATGTTATTTTAAAGAGAAAAAAACAAAAAACAAAAAACAAAAAAAAACAAAAACATACTTTGCATGTTACCGGGCCTGAATTTTGTTTTAGCTTTTGAACACCCCCATATTATTAGATATGCATTTAGAAGTAAGAAAAAGCATGAAAATGATGAAATTCATCCCTTGGCCCAGTTAATTTTTTAATGATACGTTTTTTTCCACTATAATTAGTGGTGGTCAGTAGCACAACTAAATGAATCTCTCTCCAAGGTGAAAAAGGAAGAAGCAATTTCTGATAATTGCTTTTTCTTTTACTTTTTCTTTGCTTCTTTTTGGGTTTGATTTTGATTGGATCGAGAAGGAAAGACTTGGTCCAAAGTAATTTAGATTCAAAATTAAGTTCCTTTTTTGTTGCATGGGAGACAGATTCCGATCTTGGGCAGTTCTTTTGATTGAAAGACTGTTAGTTTTGTCATTATAATATAGACCCTGAGGACCTTTGTGCCGCATGGTTCATCGACCAAAACGATTGATAAAGATCTGGGTCACAGCATTGTTGGTGGTATCACCCCCATTAAATGTGATCAATTGGACTAACCAATTTTTTCCATGAACATTATATAAACACCTGAACCTGCTTGTAATTCTCAAGATTGTATTGAATGAATAATATTCTTGTTGTGAATTACTAAATTGCATTTTTGGTTTCTCAAATGTGGAGTGCTTCAACATTTTGTTAGTCGCGTAAAAAATATATGACCGGAATGGAACAAAACTCATATTTGAGAGACCAAAAAGGTATTACACCCTATATTACGTATTTGTGGGGATTGAAGTTGAACTGAATGGGCAGGTAACCTTGGTCAAATATAAAAAAGAAAAAGAAATTGGTAGCCTATAGCCATCTGGTGCAATTGGTTGATATTGCTAATGGAGTTGTTATGAAATTAGCTGTTTATAAACAATATGGACTACACTTGAGAAAAAAGTTTGTTTATGCAATTTATTTAGTAAATGAGCTAAGTCATAGCCTAAGTTTAGGCTTAACTATTAAATAAGCTGAGTTCAAACACAATAATGTGTTCTTAAAACAATTTGTGAGTGTGAGGCTTGAAGTGTATATAATATTATCTATCTGTATGTATATGTGTATTGATATAAACTTGAGATTGGATTGTGTAAGTATATAAATATATTTAATTATTTATAATATAACAAATTATTGTTCGTAATTGATTGAAAATAAAACAATGTATTTTGTATGAAAATTTTTATATAGTTTTTAACATTATAATAATAATAAATCTAATTTTATAAGTTCATAAACGAACATTATCCATCTAGTTAACTCAATTATTGTTATTGGAAAAAATATACCCCTTTCAATGATTTTCCTAAAAATATAGAACTCCCTTGAAGTTTTGAGTGTAACACTTAACCTCCATATTATATATTTTCATATGTTGATCATTAAATGTGTAACACTTAACCCCCTTGAGGTTTATGGGTGTGACACAAAATCTCTTAGTGGTAGTGCTTTATATGAAAATGCAAATTTAAATATGGATATGTATTATCATACAAGCAAATCACTGTTTATTTTAATGGATTTTTAACCATTTAACATATAAATAAAAATATATTACATTAGGGTTACATTTAAAATTTCAAGGGTTCCTTGTTTTATGATAAATCACAAGGGGTTTGTGTACTTCTTTCATTATTATTTTAACTATAATTTAGCTATCAATTATTAGTGTATATATAGAGAGAAGAAAGAATAGAAAACCTAGTCAAATCGGCCAAAGTTACAGTAAAGAGATGTAGAGGAATATTCTCCATCTACACCAAGAAACCTTTAACATGTCTAGCATGACAAGTAAGGTTATGCGTTACAGAGTTATCTTGTCTATGAGTATGTGGAAAAATAACAGCATTGAAGGCCTCTGATTTAACATCCACAATAAGGTGGCCAAAAGAAGCAAAAGACTCTTCGTCGCTTCGTGGAGCTTTGATTACTGCTTCTAAGTCCCCCTCTAAAATAATGGAAAGAAAACCAAGGTCTTAGGAAAATTTTAAAGCTCGAAACACTGCAAGTGCCTCCAAGTTAGCAATCGACGGTGGGAGAAATTGTTTTAGACAATGAAGCTAAAACCCACCCTTTGCAATCTTAGAAAATTATCCCAATGCCTGCCTCCCCAGATTCTTTAAAAACAACTCCATCGAAATTAACTTTAAGGAAAGGGTTGAGGGAAGTATATATTTGTGAAGGGAAAACATATTTTAATTATAATGTTTACTATGTATGGAAAAAGGAATAATGTATTAAGCAACTCGTGACTAAGCTTAAGTTTATTTTACAAAAAAAAAAAAAATGAACCATGCTTGAGCTCAACTTGTGTGGGGAATAAAATTATATAAATAATTCTAAACTTTAAATATTAGGCTTGTATTGACTCGATTATAACCCTAATTACTAATATAGCCAAATAATTTTTTGAAATAGGTGAAATAGCCAAATAGGTTAGGACTTGGGAGTTGGGATTCTTAGCTTTTTTCATTGAAATACTGGACAGCGTACACGGCATGGGCGTGCAGACAAGAACTAAAAAGAGAAAAAGTATAAAATATTTTTGGAAAATAAAGTTGGAAAGAAGAAATGACAGTATGACACAATGGAGAATTGGAGATAGTGTATATACCATGCTCATGCGGGGGAAAAGAAAACATTACAAAGATATAAGATATGTTAAAAGTTTGAAAAGAATAAAGGGAGGGAGCTATCCAAAAATAAAACAATGATAGTGATCAAAGAGAATTTAGGACATTAAAGAGAAAAAGGAGAGAGCAAAAAGACAGAGAGAGACTAGGAAATGTATTAACATTTATTGAATATCTTATATTTAGTTTTAATTTTAAAATGTTAAATTTTTAATAATTAATAACAATTTGAGTAAAGTTCATGGTATGTTTTTGTATTAGAACTTCATTCTCTCTCTATTGTGTATGTATTTATTTCTCAAAAAAAAAATCTTTTTTTTTAATTGTTTAGTCATGATAAAACGTATCAAGTTAGTCATTACCTAGAAGGATTTGACACTTTAAATTTAGCTCTTCCTCTCACTTAGGGTAGTAATATGTTCTGAAGGTTTGGTTGCATGCTCGCTAAAGTAGTGTATGAGTTAGGTTCAAAATATCAGGAGACGGTTCACTGGGTTTCCAATATAAGAGTTAATTAACAACAATTTTTTGGGATTGTTTAGTCGTGATAAAACATATCAAGCTAGTCATTAAATCATTAACATTTATATATTTTGTTTAAACTTGTGAAATATTTTAGTTAAGTTAATTGCAATCATAGAGACCCTAGCAAATAAGATTGAACTGTCATAATTAATTTATTTTTTTCGACTTATTAGCAACTAAATGTTTACTTAGTTATGATTTGTTATTTTCCTTTGGAAAAAAGTTAGTTACAAAATTAATTGTAGTGTTAAGCTACAAACTTACTTAATATCTTTTTATTGAAGGTTAATTTTGACAAATTTACTATTGGATTACAATCTTCTTCTTATATCCTTTATACTTACAAAATTTCAAGAAAATTAAAGATCATATAAAATTATGCACAAAATATAAGCTTATAAATCATATAGTAAATAATATCAAATTGATACAAAATTTAACACGTGTATTAAGAGCATAAAGAACATGCAATTCAACAGTTGGATTTTCAAAATATGTCGTAATATTTATTTTATTAAGTGGGTTTGTAGTCTTAAACTACAACAAATTTTATAACTAAATTTTGGCATCTTCCTTTCAAGTTATCCCTAAATTAAAATCTAAGCTCTGCTACTTGGTTAATGAAAAAACTTATCAAATCTTTGAAAACTAAGGGGTGTTTGGTGGTTGTTTTCAAACAACAATTTTCAGTTTTTAAACAACATTTCACGTATTTCTACACACTTTTTCACCCACACATATTTTCACAAATATTTTCAAACAACAATTTTTAGTTTTTAAACACATATACCAACCCTAAACCTTTAAAATTTGGATGCCAGATGACTTTTTTTTTTATAAGGTAAAATACAAAATTTTTTTTTAATTCAGAAAAAGTAAAAACAAAAGACTACACCACATCAGAATGAAAATTATTGTTAATTTTTGTTGCGTTTGTGGGACTCATTTGACAAACTCAAAAAAAAAAAAATGTGCCTTTTTGTAAAGCCCAACAAGTTCAAGTAAGCTAGTGAAGTTAGGATTAGCTTACCTGCTGGAGCTAACACTAATATCTTATATTGCTTTTTTCATGTTTTTATCTTTAAAATAAAATGAAGAAATCTCAAATCTGTGGTTACAATCAAATCCAAGCCCAGGTTAGTCCAGTCCATTTTATAGCCCAAACTAAATAAACCTGCTAGAGCGCAAGCCCAATTGGTTACAATCAAATCCAAGCCCAGGTTAGTCACTCACGATTAGAACCAGTTTCTGTTTTCCAATTGGATTGTGTCTAGATCCAGTTTCTGCTTTCAATGTTATCCGCTAACTCTTCTTTTTTGGAGAGGAACATATATAGTTTATCCACTAACTTCAAATAATGATAATAATAAATCTGTAACACATTCATTCATATTGATTGGTTTTGGATTTGTTTGAACTTTGAATAAATTTATTTATTTTTAAATTGAATTTGTTAGAAGAATAGTAACAGAAAGTTGTAAATAGCTCAAATAAGGTTTTTTTTTTTTTAAATCTACTTTCTCCCAAAAAAAAAAAAAAAACCTATCATTAGTATCAATGTATCATTAGTCATCATTACTGGATTTAAAAAAAAAAAAAAAAAAAAAGGTACACGTGGGGAAATTCGAAACTACAGATATAGATGACGCGATAATCATTCTAATTCTAATTCCTTAAACTTCGCTCAAGGACTAGTCTAGTCTAGGACTAGGAGCCGAAACACGTAAAATCTCAACTGATCAACAAACAAACTCACTGATGTGTTGTTGTTCCACACGGTTTCGGGCCCCACAGATATTTAACCCGAAATCCCACGTGGCAGCAATCATAACCACTGGATCAAAAACCCGTTGAGAATAGCGCGTCTCTCACCGTGGACCCCGGCCGCAGATAAGGTTGAAGAAAAATTTCAGCCAATTTTTATTGATTTGACTATTCTATTCTGTTACTGTTACTGTTACTGTTACTGTTACTGTTACTGTTATTATAATATCCCATCCCCCATTGAATTCAAACTCCTCTCTCTCTTCCTCACCTAAGTTTTTATTGTGACTTTTATAATTTTTTGAAAGGTGACTTTTATAATTAAAAGCACTGATTTATTTTTGGTTCATCCATCATCTTCGAATATCGAAATCGAAATCGAAATCGAAATTACCAAAAAAGAAGTTGAAGCTGTGTGTGAGAGAGAGGGAGAGAGCAATGGGGGCTTGTGCTTCGAAACCGGAAGGCTGCGTTAAAGGTCGAATCAAATTGCCGAAGAAGAGAAGGACCTGCCGGAAACGAAGAAGAGGTGTAAAACGCCACGTTTCGTTCAATGACAATCTTCAGTTTCAGAACAACATTGATCGATCTCACCGTAACCCTACCATCCAAATCCAAGGTCGTCATTCTCATTCATTCATTCATTTCTCACCTTTTTTTTATTAATAATATTGATTTATTGAATTAATCAATATTTATCCTGACGAAAATCAGGAAGCTTAGATGTTGCTTGGTTCGATTCCTCTTCAATCGTCGATTCTGAACGTGACGACGAGTTTTATAGTGTTCGCGACGGTATATTATTTAAAATTTTCGCTTTTTTTTTTTTCTTTTTAATTCTTAATTATTGGTTTTGAATTGAGGAGAATGGATTTGATTACGTGTAGATGCGCTTTCGCTGAATGGTTCTGAGTCGACGGTGAGCATGTCGTCGCGAAAGGATTTGAATCTGCCGAGGGAATCGAGGCCTCAATTGAATTTGGATGGTTCTAGTAATGAGGGTGGTGCGAATGCTTGCTTGCCTCGTCTTGCGTCTACGGGCACTGGCCTGGCGGGTTCGCGGCGAAAATTGATTTCAAAGGTCTCCTTTAAATTGATGGAAGGTCAAGCTGATTTAGCAGTTGGTGAGTGTGTGTTTCTGAATTTTGCTTTTGTCATGTTTTAGTGATATTGGAGCTTGTAGTTATAGGTGTAATGTAACGTAGCTAAACATGATTGATAATGATACAGTTAGAAGGGTGAGTTATTTGTATATGTTAGTTTAATTTGATAGGAGAGAGAAATATACAACGGAAGTGAAAATTAACATGGTTTAACCTGACACATATATTTATTACAGAAAGGCTTTATTTTTAGGAGGCTATATTTTCAGTGCTCCTGTGCATGGGACCCGAGAGTATGTTGATACACGTGTAAGCATTCTATTGGGTTTAGTGCATAGGAGCACTGTAACGTGCAATTAGTATAAGTTGTATATGTACAGTTGAATCTAGACTGCTATCTTTAATGGTGAGTAGTTTTGTCTTTGTTTTGCATTTGTGATCGTGGTGAAATCTGGCGTATTCTTCTCATTTTTAGTATAATGTGAAATAGGGATCTAGTGACCCATGCTGCGTCCAGATAATAATGCTAGGATATAGTACAAGCTATAATGTGCAATTAGTATAAGTTGTATAGGTACTTTGAGTCTAGACTGATATCTCTATAGTTGTCTTTGTTTTGCATTCGTAATTCTGATGAAATTTAGTTTATTCTTCTCATTTTTAGTATAATGTGAACTAGTTCTTTGGTAAGATAGTTGATTGGTAGACCAAAAGCTCAAGTACGTGATCTTTTTGTTTTGTCTCAGTTTCACCCAAGGCGCTTCGGCAAAAACCTGTGGCGGGTACCTCAATTCCTTACTGCCCAGTAGAGAAGAGAATGCCTGATTGTTGGTCACCGATTGAGCCAAGTGCCTTCAAAGTCAGGGGAAAGAATTATCTTAGGTGAGTATGTAATACTTTTAGTAGGGTTACGTTTACTTCATAGTCATGGGAAGTGAGCGAGTGTTAAGGTGTGAACTGTGGATGCCTTTCTCCTTGAGTTTTTTGTTATCTTCTTCTGCGTGTTTCAATTAACCGAAATTTACTTGGCAGGGATAAAAAGAAAGAATTTGCTCCAAACTGTGCTGCATATTATCCTTTGGGAGCTGACCTCTTCTTATCTCAGAGGAAAGTTGATCATATTGCTCGTTTTTTCGAACTTCCTCATATAATTTCAGCTGGAGAAATCCCTTCAATACTTGTTGTGAATGTTCAGGTATCCATATCTTTCGTTTTCTTTGTCTGAATTTTGAACCTTGCATCCCTTTCTTCATTGCTAGTGGAAAGATGCTGCAAAGAATTGTGGTTCTTAATATCCAACTATATTGTCTTTGCCAGACATTTGGTGATATTATTTTGTTAAATCCTATAGGGGCATGTATAACGTATAAAAATGCTTGTAAGTCTTTGTACGCTAGGAAGGGAAACCATTTTATTTTATTTTAAAAACCATTCTTTTTCACCTGCAGATACCATTATATCCAACTACCATCTTTCAAAGTGAAAATGATGGAGAAGGAATGAGTTTGGTTCTTTACTTTAAGCTATCTGAAAGTTATTCAAAAGAGCTTCCCTCTCATTTCCGAGAAAATTTAACTGTAAGTTGGATGCATCTCTATCTTTCTGCTCCTTAACTTTTGCTAAATGTTTCTAGATGTAGTACCTAAAGCTCTTTATCTTTGAATATGCATCCCCTGGAATCTCTCTGACTCTGTTTTTTGTGTTTATATTGTATGCATAACTTTATTAACTTGAATTTTTATGTTTCTTTCCTTGACAGAGGTTGATCAATGATGAAGTGGAGAGAGTTAGAGGTTTCCCCGTAGACACAATTGCGTCTTTTAGGGAGAGATTAAAAATCTTGGGCAGAGTAGCAAATGTAGAGGATCTTCATTTAAGCGCTGCTGAGAAGAAGCTTATGAATGCTTACAATGAAAAACCTGTTCTCACACGTCCTCAACATGAGTTTTACTTGGTAAGTTTGTTAAATTATTATATTCCATTAGAGTGATTGTACTTTATTTCTCATTCAAAATTTTTTTAAAAACAATTTTCATGGTGAGCAATCACTAGCTGTTATTTATGTTACACTTACCTGATATTTATGATACAATGTGCACAATGTGGTGGCCTAAGGTTGCTTGTGTATTTCTCTTTGGGGGATCAAAGATAAATTTGAAAGTGAATGAGGAAGTCAGTATTGCTATATGTGGATCTTGTTTGCCTCATGTAGTCCTGTGATTGCAAGAATCCTTCTCTTTCTCATTTTATTTTTCATCCATAAAGCTAAGTTCTAGCAGGAAAACCGCAATAGATGTTTATATTCACCAGTAGAATGAGCCGAAATTATTCATCCCTATAAAAGACCTTAGCTAAAGTAACTATTGTTTTAGTGAACTTGCATATTTAAGCTTGACATGACTGTATAAAGATCAGTGAAATTACATAAGAAATTCTTCTTACTCAATGTTTTTGATTTATTTTTATATGAACATTGTTACAGGGGGAAAACTACTTTGAAATTGATTTAGATATGCATAGATTCAGCTACATTGCCAGAAAAGGTTTTGAAGCATTCCATGACAGACTGCAGTCATGTATCTTGGATTTCGGCCTGACAATTCAGGTAACTATATTAGTTGAGATTCTCAGACAGCTAATCTTTAGTTTTTGTGAAAATCCATATCTAACCTATGCTGCCCCTCTTTGTTGATTTGAAACAGGGGAACAAGGCAGAAGACTTGCCAGAGCATATGCTATGTTGCATAAGGTTGAATGAAATTAACTTCACTAAATATAAACAACTGGGCTTTTGATCAACAAGTGTTTGAACGCTGTAAGGTTTTCCAAACAGTGGAGAATCGACGAAGACTATCGACCCCAATGTCTATTTATTTATACATCCTCCCTTGTGGGCACCTTAACAAATTAGATTTTGTGGTCTCCAATTTTGCCACTTGAGTGTCCTCAATTCGTTTGTACAGACCAAGAGAATGTAATAAAAATGCTCTCATTTTTTTCCCTAAAATTATGGTATATATAATAAGACATGTTAATGATTTGATATCAAATGTTAAATCTATTAGCTGTTTGGATTTTCCTAAAATTACTCCTTTGGTATGGCGTGTCTAAGTACTAGCTCGATGCCTTTTGGTTGGCTAAGCACAAGCCTGGGTTTATAAAACTTTAGGGTTCATTTGGTTGTAGGGGTAGAAAAGTGAAGGAGTAGAAAAGTGAGAGGATAGAAAAAATTTTAATTTGTCACATTTTTGTTTGGTTGGTAGTAGAAAAGTGGCAGAATTGAAAAAGTGAGTTTGTATAAATTTACTTATATATCCTAGTTAAAAAATGATGGCCAATTAAAACAAAGAAGTGACAAACAACCAGAGAAAAAAAAATCACCCAATTTATTAAAAAATAAAAATCATACCCATAAAAAAAATCACATCTAGTTAAAAAAACAAAACAAAACAACTATCACACCCACCCACCGTCCAGAAAATCCAAAAGAAAAAAAAATATAAGGCAATTATGTCCAAGAGAGGAAAAGAAAAAAAAAATGGGAGAGGAAAGAGCGCAGGAAAGGGGAAAAAAATGGCAGAGGCAACGCGCCCAGAAAAGGAAAAGAAAAAAAAATTGGCGAAGGCAACGTGATTAGTAAAGGAAAAGAAAAAAAAAATGGTAGAGGCAATGTACAAGTGCACATGGGCATTTTCGTTTACTAAGCAACCTCATTTTCTCTCTTTAATTTTCTATCCATTTTGAGGATAAAAGTTTTTGGTGGATCCAGAGAAAAAACACTCGAGCTTCGCTATTTATTTTCTTACCGCTTCACCCAACCAAACACACCCCTCACAAAGCATATCCCATTCTATGTTGACTAGTTTTTAATTTGGTGTCTATTAGGCTTTTAGAGTTCCTATCTAATCATGTGGGTGAGTGTAATCCCCTTGTCTAAATCAAATTCATTGGAAATGGTTCTAAGATGTTGATTTGGAAACTTTAAATTCAATACCACATGGATAACATGCGGTTGGAAACCATTGGACTAACCCTTTGGATTTTTTTATGAGAAATGTGATGTACATAATATTTTTATAATAAATTTTAAGTGACAAGTTGTGTTTGGTTGTTACGAGTGGAGAAAAAAATAATTTAAATGGTAGATACAAATTAAAACCAATAATAATTGACCACATAAAATTTGTTGTAAAACTATTGTAAAAATATTGTGAATATAACACTTCTCTTTTTTTTACGTGTAATTTAAAATTACCATTTTCATATTTTAATGAGTTGAATATGCATTTTTAAAAATTTATTGTCGAATTATATTTTCTTTTTATATATTTTCTTTTTATAGCTTCTTGCAAAATATCAAGATATTGCAAAATATCAAGATATTAAAGTGTGAGGATTTTGGTCAACAATATCCTTCAACATGATAATATAAACAAAGGTTTGCATCCTTGGTCATTTGTGAAGAAAGAGTCAAGCCTGAAGCTGCTGAAAGTGTGCAATATGGGAAAGCTTGCTTGAGAGAAATTAACCCTAAATTGAAACTATAAAAGCTGCTTGAGCGAAGCTTAAGGTTGCTGAAGCAAGACCATCATCTTTTCTTTTCTTTTTTTAATCTTTTAAAGCACAACTTGTTGCACAAGACACGAATGATATTATTACACATATCAAGACAAGTCTTACTTTGTAAGTCTCTCACAACCCCTCTTGCTTTTGTTTTTTACCTTGCATCCTCAATCCTCATGCTATACATTTAACGAGGATTTTCAAAAACCCATGTCTTGTGCTTCATAGAAAAATACTTTTATTTTCCCAGTGATAAATTGATCCCCAAGAGATTGCTTTAGATCACCGTCTTTGTAGTGAGTTTAATTGTTACAAATATTCAAGGAGTTTTTTTTTTTTGGAGGGCAAGAAGTTTTGGTTTATAGGATTCAAGAGTTTCTAAGACTATTGCAATAGGAAGGGAGGTGGGCCGTTGCATAGGTCATGTGAATGGTTTAGGATAAAAGATTTTGTGAGTCCTGACTAATTGTAACTATTTATGAATTTTCTATGAGATTGTTTGCATGCCAGGGTGGTTTTTTCCATTAAGGAAATTTTTGTTTTGTTTTCTACTTTGTTACCGAATCTTTATTTCATATTCTTTATTATTTATCTTTAAATTGATTTGATATTTACAAAATTTTGGTTGAACTATATATCTGTGGTTTGTTTTACAACTAGTGTGATTGACTCATTAAATCCAATAATTTTGTTTTTTAATCACATATAGGTAGTAAACTTATTTTGTTAAGAGATCAATAGCTATCTCGTATATAAAATATTTGAAAATTATTTTATTTTGTATCTTAAAATTATATATAAAAAATGAATTTATAGATTGAATAGTAAATAAATAGTATGAAACTTTAATAAAAATAAGAACTTATAAACTAATTATGTAATTTTCAAAATATTAATCCAACAAAAATTTATTAACTAGTGTAATATGAACAAAGAGATCAACCACTGGTAGGGAGGAGATATAAGTATTTTAATAAGTTTGTGTTTGGCAAAATTTAAAAAACCAGCTTATTTTACTATTCAGCTTATTTTTGCTACTATTCATGGGCTCCAACACTTTTTGGTACTATTCATGAGTTCCACGGTACTATTTCAACTAACTTTTACCTTTATCTACAGTACTTTCAATAAAAATTTTCAATCTCAGCAAAATAAGCGAATCCCAAACAAACCCTAAATCTAAACATGTTAGCTTGAAAGAAAAACTTAGTTTTTCAAAACAATAATGACTAATAATTCCATATCTTTCAATAAATAAATAAATAATAAAATAGGTCCTTTCCCCTGGTTTTCATCATATCAATAGAGATACACTAGAAAACACAGAAAACTATCTTTACACAAGATTTTTCATCGAAATAAATAGAGCCATAGATGCATAATTTCTTTCAAAATTATATAGTCATTATTGGGAAGCTTGTTATAATTCGAGCTAACAAAAGCACAGTTACGTAAGTAAAAAATAAAACATTCTCATAAAACAACAATTTTTAACATGGTTTGGCCAAACAAAATACTCAAACTACTCTTTGAAGAAAGCTACACCATCTTCTTGCAACAGTGCTATTTCTAATACTACAATTCTATTCCTTAATAGACAAAGAATACTCAATTGCTTCTTTAATCATGAAAAAAATTTCTGTAGCAAGAAAAAGTCATTTTTTTAATACTAAGGAAAAATTATTTCCTTCCACACAAAGGAAACCCAAAAATGAAACCAAATCCAAATATGAATCCGAGACAATTTCTAACAAATATTCACATTAACTCAAATTCCATTAAGTAATCTCCCCTCTCTATCATGATAACTTCACCTTAAACCAAGCAAACTTTCCTTGAAGAAGACAATTGTTGTTTCCATGATGAAAGCCAAATTTGCACATGCATCTTAAATCATTTTTGTACATGTGACAAATATTGTATTCATACCAATATCAACTTTGAGCTTTGATACCAGTTGTTGTGATTTGGGGTTTATTGAAGCGCATTTACATAAACATGAAATTAAAAGTTTCATACAAGACAACAATATTTAGCGTTGCTTAACTAGCTTCAAATCTAAGTCCATGGGCAATTTTGAAAAAATTCATTTGTAAATGATATGTAACTACACTTAATCATACCCCATAAACAAAACTCACAAACTCTCACAAACAATGTTCAAAAACCTCACAAATACAAACAAAACTGCTCACAAGCCTCATGCACGCAGACTCACAATTCCAAAATTCCAATAGACCTAATAAGTCCCTCACACAAAAAAATAAAAACACTCAAACTACTCTTCAAAGAAGCTCACTCAATAATCTTCAAAGTCTTCTCCCCTCTTCATGTGGGAGAACTTTTAGGCAAAAGCCATTAAACTCTATAATAATGCCTATTTATAAGACACCAATTAAATTCCTCCATGGACATTGTATATCCTGTAACTTTTATAATAAGAAACTTTCATTTTATACCAAAGAAAATTCAATTTCTTCCGCATCCAAGGAAAAATCATTTCCTTCCAAAACATTTGAAACTCAATAATACCAAGTACATATAGTAATTTGAGAAAATTTCTAATCATTTTTAACAAAATAACTTGAGAAGGAAAATATCAATAGAACATTGTTAAACAAAAACACATTTATGAGTTTTTGGTCAGCATGCATGAAATAAATTAACACCTCTCACAAAAAAACAAAAAAAAAAATCCCATTAGACATCAAACAGTTAATGACAGACATTCACGTATCACAAATCCCATAAAAACAAAATCTGTGAGGGAAAAATTATATATGGAATTTATAGACATGAAGATTGTTAGGAATATAACCGAGACATTCTAATAGGATGTACGAGACCCACTGCATCTTCCAAAGAGAGCAGAAAAAGAACATCCTTGAGGCTTGTTTTCACGTCTAGAACGAGAAGCTGCTGATGATGAATCAATCTCTTTTCTCTTAAGGTCTTGGGTGTGTTTCTGTTCTCCTTTCTCGGTGTTGTACAGGACACCAGACTTTCGCTGGAGCGTCTTAAGCCGATCGTCCCAAATGAGACCGGACGAGCCTTGCCTCCGGAATGAGACATCTGATCTCTGCAAAGTTATCATGGATTGATGTTAAATCAATCCTTGTGTCTGCTGGTGTCCCTTTTTTCTTTTTCTTTTTTATTTATTTATTTATGTCTCTCTCAGTTTCTTGATTATATTTTTTGTAAATACTCTTTTCCCTTCTAACTAAGTTATTAACGGTTCTTGTTTGGATTTTCTATGTTTTTCATGTCGGTGATTGGTTTAACATAGAAATTGGCTGAATTTGAGACATATTTGGTTAATTTGTCCAGCCTTCAAATGGTAAATGGTTGACAGATGGATGAATTAGAATATCTTGTCGCTTTGAATGTTGTTAGGGCTATTATTAGGTGCTAACAACAATGGTCGTGGTCGATTAATATTGTACGTTAAAACTGGTGGTTATATAAATCCTGTTGTTCAATCCCTGTAGGCCTATTTTCTAGCCATCAAATATCCCATTATAGCTAACAAAAAAAGGTTCTATTGCACTTAAAAGTTTTAAGTATCAGCTAACAAACTCAGTATGTAAAAGCATCGTCTCTATTTGAAATTGATATTTGATATATTTCATTGTTCACATTATAATTATAACTATTACAAATCTCAAGATGGATTTAGTGTCACCAAATTTTAAATGATGACATGACACGATCTACACTCACATGATCTATATATCAAATGAAAACAAATTTGTAGGCTTTAGCAAACATTTGACGTATGTAAATCTTCTTGGATGGCTCAGAAATATATTTGTGATTGCTGTTGATTCATGATTGCTTAAAAAACAAAATTGCGCACGTCCAACTTATATAGAATTTAAAATTTTGTTCAACTAGTAACCAATTTTTTCAACAGTCAAAATTTTCATGAAGCTTGACTCTTGGGCTATAACACATTATTAGGATAGGAAGAAATTTAATAGTCAATGCTAATAATACTCATATCTCACAGATTGTCTATGTTTTGATACTTTCAGATAATTAAAACGTCATACTTATTATATAAAACTCTCATTTTTATGGGGTCCAGGAGGTGATTAATAGATACTTAAATTTTAATAGAAAATCATTAGAGCAGGTACTTAGTAATCAAAAGATTCATCTAAAATATCTGGAAATTCTGCCTGCATCTCACTATCCTTATCCAAGATAGAATTCACGAATGAACTCACAGATGATGAAGCTTCCAACCTATTATTGTTTGTATGGCCTCCAATGGTTGATCCAACGTCAAACTTCCCAATACCCTCCTCTTGTCCAACTTGATTTAAGCCATATTCATTTCCACTAGCAAAGTTTAATGGGGGTGTTTGCGCGAAAGTTGACGGGTTAGTTGATGATGAGAAACCTGGGAAATGGCGATCTTGCTGTTGCTGAAAGCCTGGGAATGGGAGAGGGTCAGTGATGAGAAACTCGCTCCAATTGAAGGAAGAAGATGGTGAATTTTGCACTTGAGACAGTTGGCAAGAATATGATTGCGGCAGTGGGCTTAATTGTGTGACATTGGAAGAAGATGATGATGAACAAGAAGAGGTAGCTTCATTAAAGAAATGTGGTTGGATGGTCTCCTGGTTAATATTGACTTGTTGAAACTGATGAGACATGAAATCCAATGAGGGAACTATGTTTTCATTAGAGGGGCTATTTTGGAACTCCATAGGCATGTTCATCATGTTGGTATTTGGGAATGATGTGAGGACTGAAGATGGTTCTAGTTTGGGTGTTGATGCATAGTTTAGGTTTTTATTAAAAGGTCCAATCTGGTTTCCTGTGTTTAGCATGCCACTAATGTTTCCATAATCAGAAAGGATCTGAGAATATGGCTTATGAGTGACTGGATCAATTCCCATTTTGGAAAGCTTTTTCCTCAGCTTGGTGTTCCAGTAGTTTTTGACATCATTGTCTGTTCTTCCAGGTAGTTGTTTTGCAATTAGAGACCACCTGCACCACATAACTAATAACTATAAGGGTTGTATGAGAGAGAGAGAGAGAGAGAGAGAGAGAGAGAGAGAGAGAGAGAGTCATTAGACTTGCACTGATTACAGAATACAGGCTGTTAGACAGTTGTTATGATCTTCTAAGACTTAGGTGATGCATAATAGCTAGGTTTCACCTCTTATGTGCATGCACTAGTAGTTTCAGGGCTTGAGGGTGCACATTAGGGTTGTGGTTACCTCACCAATAAAATATATAAAAATTAGATTTTTTTTTTCCTCATTTCGTGGGGGATAGTTCAAGGTATTAACTTAAACCTTATATATAAGGCATTGCATTTGCCAGTTAAAAAGAAATGAAAAAGAAAAAGAAAGAATAGGGAGTAAGAAGTACTAAAATCTCAAGATCCACCTGTGTTTGCATATAGTATAAGACCTAAGTCTTTCAGTTCCTGTTTTTTGTGACTTATTTTCACTTTATTCCAACTTATTGGACTTATTAAATTATTATGGACAACTTCTTTAAGTACTATGGTTGTAATTTGTTTAATAAATTTTTATCTATTTATTTATTATTTTAATTTCATAGTAGGATTTAGGGAATTTAAATAGAAATATGAGAAAACACTAATTGAATTACAAAACTCTTTGTTTAACTAATTTTTAAAGTCAAATAAACCAATGAAGAAAAACTCTGCCAAACAAAAAAGAAATCTTCTAAGAAAAAATTCGAGGAACCCTACCCTGAAAATCTGCCAAAGAAAACTTGTTATATTCAAGATATTCAAGATTTGACAAAATAAATCTCTTTAGAGAGAAGGGTTTCTCAAAGCCATGAATTTTTTAGTGAAAAGAGATGTGAAAATCAACCATTCCAGTTTTCTTTTTTTGGTCAAAGTTTACAAATGAACTCAGAGAGTTCACTAAGAACAAGTAAAAATATGAGTCATATATTTGAAGACCCACCTACTTCCTATAGCTTTATGAAGGTTTATAATGAGCTCTTCTTCTTGGGGTGTGAAGCCGTCATGCTTGAGGTCAGATCTAAGGTAATTGGTCCACCTAAGCCTGCAGCTCTTCCCACATCTATTAAGTCCTGTACATAAGCTCATGCATACATATATTCAGCTTCACACAATGTAGATTAGTCTTACAAACGATGAAATATTAAAAGAAAAACCAAACAAAGAGTGCCAAATAAAACCTGCTTTCTTGGGAACCAAGGTCCAATTTCCAATCCCATGGTTAGATACGTATGCAAGTATTTTTGCATCCTCCTCGGCAGTCCAAAGGCCCCTCTTGACGTTTGATTTATCACAACAAGGTGGTCTTCCCATTGAAGGGTTAATGGTTTTGAGAGAGAGAGAGAGAGAGAGGAAGGTAACTATGTAATGGTGATGTAATTTTAAACCTTTGCAAGGTAGATTATAAAAAAAATTAAAAAGGAAAGGAAACGTTTATCAAATGAGGAGGCAAGAAAAGCATGAGATTTGGCTCCCAATTAATCACATTTGCATGATTATTTTCATCTTCTTCAAAAAAAGGGTTTGAAATAACATCACAAAATTAATAATGCAAGCAGTTTCTCTCTCTTTCTCTAGCTCTTTCTGGCTTGGCTCCAAGAGCACTCTATTCAGGTTCAAATTGGGTGAATTATTTTGTTAAGTTTCAAGCAATTAAATATTAACATACTGCTTTCATTTGGTGATGTTTGACATGAAAGCAAAATGGCTTCTTTAGGCAATTAGGCTAGCGAATGATGCAATTTCTATGCCACTAAGTGGAAGGAAATATATTATGTAACTATCACATACAACGTTCTTCTTTTTATATTAAAAGGAAATTATAAATATGGATATTATAAATTTTATGAAAAAATGTTACACATTTAGTATACATGCAGAATCAATATCATCAAAATTGGAGCTTGGTTTGTTTTTCTGGGCAGATATATAATAGTGGATGGGAAAGGGGTTCAAATGATAGACATAAAGTACTACAAAAGTTGATATTACCACTAAGTTATATATAGTACTTGAATTCTAAACTGAGCCTAACTTGTATTCATAATTAATAACTGAAATCAGCTTCTCATAATATAGTATGTATTTTTAATTAAAAAATGTAAAAAAAAAATAATAGGATAAATATTGTAAATACAAAAGAATGGTCAATAGCTTGAAAATTATTTGCTGTGAGGGCATAAAATATTTTTTTATAAATGTAGAGCAATCAATACCATCAATTGGGCCTAGCTTGTCAATAGTGTATGACTTCTTTTTTCTAAAAGGATGATTGTTACAATTGTGTGTAAGAGGTATATTATAGTTAACAGGGTTTTACAATTTACATTGCACTGTCAAATTTCCAATTTTCAAACTGAAGTTATTGGGACAACGGATCGAACTCAGGCCCTCCTATTTTGATATTATATTAAATTACTAATTATGCCAAAAACTTAAGTTATTAGAATATAATAAATTTAACTGTTTAACTATACAATTCTAACACTCATGCACTATTCATATAAACATATAGTTGTCCTCACATAGTCTTATATATAATTTATTAAATGGCTTCTATCCATTGCATCAATACACAATACAATACAATGCAAAGAAGTGCCGTGAAATTTAACCCAATTTATTATTATACATTTTCAATTAAGAAATGTCAAAAGAATAAGATAAAAGTTGTAAAGACTAAAGAATGGTCGATGGTTTGAATGACGAGATAGTTTGTTGGTTTGTTTATTTTTTACTGTACAAAGTTTTAAGCTCTATAGCTTCAGTGGTTGAGCGTTTATTATAGAGAGTTTTTTTTATAGTTAAAAACTCTTTTATAATAAAAGCTCTTTAGCATTTAAAATGTTTGACAAATTATAATGATAAAAAAAATTTATAATTGTTACACACATTTCATAACCCAATGAGTTTTTAGAGGTGAAAAAAAAAACCGGAAGTGTTTTATGTTTGATACTTGAATTCAATTAATTTAATTGATTATTAGTATTTATTTTTATTATTATTATTAAGCTCTTTATCTTTTTCAAAATGGATGAGTACTAAATATTATATTTATTATATTAAAAAATAAGTATGTGTTCAGGCATTCCTATATTTAGTTTAACTTTAAACCCTTTTTTCAACTTTAAGGGAAGGAGAAAAGCTCTTTAGTAAAATTATCAATCAATGACATATTTTGCTTAAAACCTTTGAGTCCGCTATTATACTTATATGAAACTAGCCTAGGATATTATATCTTATGTAGTGAAATAGATTTTTCTTATGTACACAAGTGATATTTGTTCTTACAATTGTTAAAAATAAAAAACAATCAATATTCAATTATACTAACGAACTCCTAAAAAGAGTGAGCTTAGACACTAGGTGGTAGATACAGAGATAATCCACTAGGAATCGAAATCCTAGTGAGATTAAGATCAAGTGCAATATCTAAGTATTGCATCCAGTGCAATTGTTATAAATAAAATACAATCAGTATTTAGTTCTACTATCGAACTCCTAAAAAGAGTGAGTTTAGACACCAGGTTGTAGGTACTAAAATAATCTACTTAGCACTGAATTCTTAGTGGGATTGAAATCAAGTGCAATATCTAAGTATTGCACCATATGCAATTGCTTTCAATGGTTGAAATTAAGAGTTAAAATAAACAACTTTCAATCTCAACTGTTGAATAAAATAAGTAAAAAAAAAGAGTTATAAGTAAGAATGATGGAAATCTTTTATGAGAGAAGCATTAGATAATTGCACCCGATGGTTTTGCACCAGATCCAAATCCTCTCAAATATATTTTTCAGACAAAATTGGGTCAATTTCAAATTCTATTAAACATTTTATTCAATTAATTGTGAGCGACTAGAAATGCATGATTGAAAATCAGTGGTAAGAAAAGCATGATTTTTTCATGAAAAACCCATGATACTTTTTTTTTTTTTTTGAGAAACAAAAACCCATGATACTTCAGCGAATAGGCAACTGATTTTTTTTTTTTTAATAAGTTGCACACATACCATTGAATTTTAATTACATCCTCATCCTCCATTCATTCTTGTAGGACAACAGAGCTCATTAGATACAACAGCGCTTAAAATTTTACCCAAAAATCGTTAAACAAACACCCTCCCCTTCTCCATAGAATTATGCACCCAAGGTTAAAATATTTTCATTGTCAAAATTTTGTAATCAGGTACAAGTAGAATATATGAAAGTTTCTTTTTCTGGGTGCACTTATTTATAGTTTCATCTTCTTCTTTTTTTAGAGTACATTAAAAAGTAAAAACCAAGATGGAAAAAAAAATTCATACAAGGAAGAGAGGCAGGTTTGGTCCAACCAACTCTGGAACAGATCCTACTAAGCCACAGCTCAATGTTATATACAACATTTAGAGGATTAAATCTCACTCGCCCTGTATAGAACAAAGGAAAAACTAGAAATGTTCTTCCTAGGATGAGCAAACCTGGCAACTCTTCCTACATTTTCCATCATCACCAACCATGTAAAGAGGGTTCTTTTTACACTCACCAGCCTTAGCCCATACAGGGCAGTTCTCATTCTCATCCACACAATCCCCTTTGCCTCCCATGCCTTCTTGCTTGACTGGTTTCTCGAAGGACCTTACGTGAATCCACTTGGTTGCAGACCACTTCTCTCCCTCAATAACAGGGCAACTTCCATGCAAGCTGTGTGTATCTGTAGTTGCATCAGGATTAAGACTGAAGAACAGCAAGGCATCACCCTTTTTGGGTTTCACTGCATGGTTACAAAGAGAAAATTTCAGATTGCATGATGATGATAGGGAGCAAACTTGGATTCTATACAACTGGATGGCTGAAAACGCTATGGAAAAAGGTTTGAACATATAAATGGATCAGCAGAACTGGTGATTAGATTCACTCCTATATAGGTACCATCATATGGTGCAAGTTGCAACACCAAGGAAAAAAATTGGTGGTTTTTGCGCATGATAAGAATAAGTTTGCGCTGGGATCTGATGCTCATATATAAGTTTATTACATCTTCAAAATTTTATTGCCAACCAACAATTCAGATATGACCAGTGATCTGTTTACAAAAGCAATTAGCACACAACCTAGACCTAGTCTCCCATGCCCTGACTCAAGAAGAAAAAGAAGGGAAGACCACATATTTTCATGACTAAATGTACTTAAGTAACTCATATCTAGTTCAGTATTTCACTGAGATTCTACTACGGAAATTTAAGGAGATACCAGTCTGAATTTTTTTACCAATAAAAAGGCATATATGAGTTGAATTCATTTACCAATAAAAAGGCACAGGGATCTGATGACATATATGAGTTGATTAAATCTTCAACATTTTTATTGCCAAAAAACAATTCAGAGATGACTAGTGATCTGTTTACAAAAACAATTAGCACACAACCTATACCTAATTTCCCATGCCCTAACTCAAGAAAAAAAAAAAAAAAAAAAAGGAAAGACCACATATTTTCACGCACTAAATGTATTTAAGGTACTCATGTCTAGTTCAGTATTTCATTGAGATATTACCACAGAAATTTAAGGATTAACCACTCTGAATTCGCTTACCAATAAAAAGGCATGTATTAGTTGAATTTGTTTACCAATAAAAAGGCATTGGCATCTTATAACATGTATGAGTTGATTCAATCTTCAACTATTAAAAAAATTCAGAGATAACCAGTGATCTGTTTACAAAAGCAATTAGCAAACAACCAACACTTAATTTCCCATGCCCTAACTCAAGAAGAAAAAGAAGGGAAGACCACATATTTTCATTCACTAAATGTATTTAAGGTACTCTGTCTAGTTCAGTATTTTACTGAGATTCTACCACGGAAATTTAAGGAGATACCACTCTGAATTCTTTTACCAATAAAAAGGCATATACTTAGATGAAACCATAAAAGAGAAATTCAGGTTCGCTATAGATCAAAAACTTAATACCTGCATAGCCATTTTTAGCACAATCAGACACATCATTGTCTTTTGGTTGAGACACCTTTGACTGTAGGAGAAGAAAAAAAATGCTGACTTAGTTAAGTGGAACGAGGGGGAACAAAGGAAAAGTTACACGCAGAGACACGCAGCTGTATTTGTGTAATTAGATAAAAGCTCTCCATGGAATTTATAACATATAGAAAACAGAAAAGGAAGACCATCAGATAATCAAAGTCAAAAGAAATTCTTTACCGCTGAATTGGGAAAGACTGTCTCCCCACCCTTCTCAACATTAGACAAATACATCAATACAGTGGCAACTCGGTGGCCACCCAATTTTTGATTCTCCATGTCATGAAAATAATCAAAATGTGGTTCATATTTCTCCCCGTGCAGGTAGTGCAGTACTTGCATGGCCTCCCCATTTTCTGGTTATGTGATCCAGTTAAGAAAGATGAAATAAATTTTTTTATTGCAATTGAAGTATAAATTCTAAATCAACAACGAGAATGTAATGATGTTACCTATTGGAAGGAATGTCCATGCAGCTATCCTGGCCTCAATATCAGCGACTACTTCATCCTTCAAGGTGAAACAAAGACACCGAGTAAGCATTCCAAGTTAAAATAATTGGAAAATGCATACTTAGCAGAATGGTTATGAACACAGATTAACTAAATAAACAAAACCTGTTTACATGCATATCACACCCAACATAACTAACAGAGCTTCATGCCACTTCATCCAAGGCAGAGCGCAATTTTTTTGCTAAAAATGACAAACACTAAACTTAGATTGAATTAGATACAACAGAGATATCTGCATACATCATTATATTATGCATTGGGCTTGGTTCCCACCTATTAAATTATTTAAAATAGTTGTCTATGGAAAGCCATGGATGATCCTTGCTTACTGAGCCAAGGTGAACCAAGGCTATTTTATTTCCAAAACTTGGAGTCACTGAAAAAGTCGGAGAGTTATGCTCTACAAAGACAAGGTGATGACTTGTTAGAAGAAATTTATGGGTGAGACAAAATAGAGGTGACCCATTGATAAACCTGAAATTGTGAGCATTCTCTAAAGGGAGTGTCCTATAAGAAGCACGCAAGGTTCAAGATATTATAGCAAAGTTGCAGAACTCATCTTTGTAGAATTATTAACAAGTTAGTTGATACATAGAAAGATTAAAATGATAATATAGTGATCCCAGCATGTTTCTAATGAGAGTGAAGTTTGGTCTTGGGGTGCCCCATGCCCGTCCAAGTAGTAACAGCATGCGTCTGCAGGCTTTTATGGATTGAAGTAGGTCCTTATAACTAATGAATTTCACACAGAAAATTTCCTATGACAAAGCAAAAGGCAGAAAAGAAATATTAAAACCAAAAATACATCCTATATATTCCCATATTATGGCTGGTTATCAGTTAACTACTTGGCAAAGGTAACACAGATTCAAAATTATACCAACCAATGCTGAAGTGCTTGACTTAAAGCCATAAAATATTGTTTCTACACAGACAAAAGGAAGCAGTTCAACCCACCATTTTCATTAATATTTCAATACGTTACATGCGTCTTTCTAGGATACCAATTACCTATGGACTGTAAACCTTTGTTTATCTTTCACTCAATCATTAAATTGACTAGTTAAGCAAATAATGTATCTAATCACCTCCGAAACGAATTCAAAAATCATGCCACCAACTTACTACAAACTAAAATAGACTATACCTTCCCACCTCCAAATTAAAAACAAAACATCCACTAATACCACTTTCTAAAAGCCAAAATTCTGCTTACAATTGTCTCACAATCGGGCCACTATTCCTTTTTCTTTTTTTTTTTATAGGTACAATTAGATCGGATCTCTATTCAAGATCACCATAGAAACAAGATTTGACACAGTAAGATTTACTACAACATGTTGCCAATACATATGACTCTTTTAACTCTCAACACTAAAAACCCAAGGCAATAAGTTTCTGTCATACTGAACACAGAATTTAAAAACATAATCTCAAAAAAAAAAAAAAAAAACCATAAATATACCTGATATTTCCGCAGAAACATGCCAGAACTCGTTCGAACTTCACTCATAATACTCTTACCCGACTCATTATCTGCCACCATCGACTTCTCCAGCTTATCCCTTGCCTACTTCCACCAAAATTAACACAAACCCACATCGTATTAGGACAAGAACTACATTTTAATAAAATGAAATTCCTAATTAAGCTTATTTATTTCTATGTTTGGAAACAAAAAAACAAAAAAAAAACAAAACAAAACAAATACCAAGTTGAATGAAGAATTTTAAAAATGTCTTACCAGATTGATTAGGTGGTCACACTCTTCATCACTCAGAAATCCCTTATAAAGGAAAGCCCTTCAGATTTAAAATGCACCTAAGAAAAGTCAATACAGCCCACAAAAAAGAACTAAAATTTATTAAAATAGCAGAGAGAGAGAGAGAGAAAGACCTGGGACGCCATGAGAGCTGAGTGACACGAGAGGGATCAAAAGTAGCAGAGGAAACACCCTTCTTGAGTTTCAGCACCGATCCCTGCCTGGAAAAAAAAAAAAAAAAAAAAAAAGATCGCATCAAATTCAAACAATTCTCAGTGGCATTTTCACAAACACATACACAACAAACAGGGAGAAAGAGAGAGAGCCGTACATTTTGTTGTCCCCAAGCCATCCGGGCAATTGAATATTCGAATGGGACAGATCAGGAAAAAGGAATAGGAAACAGAGAGAAAGTGCGAGAAATTTTCGAAAATCCATGAGAGAGATTTAACAATCTGAGAAAGACAAAGGTTTGCTTTGGTTTTGAGGTTTTATACAATTTTATTTTCTAGGGGTGAAATCAAAAACAAATGCCCAAAACAAAGAGGTTTTGCTGATTTAAGACAATTCCAATTGGGCGCACATTGGATTTTGACGTTACGTGGTGTTTGTGGAATTTGCAATGTGGTGTGAACTGTAACTGCCGAGTTCTTCAGTTCTGGATTCTGGAAGGTTCTTATGGTAAACGCCAATGGTTTTGGTTTTTACTTTTTAGGACAACAATTAAAGTAACCAAGACAAATACAATGTTCCCTAAAAAAAAAAAAAGTTTAATATAATGTCATCAGTCAGTCTTCACATGTTTCTAGTCAGAGGTTTCAATGTTTTATATGGATTATACGTGGAAAATGCTACGAATTTTGCGGCAATTTGCTAATGTGATAACCTTATGTTGCGTTTGGGAGTTCATAAGAAAAAAAAATAGAATAGAATGGAATGAAATGATCATAAGAGAACGGAAGAGAATGGAATGAAATATAATGTATTTAAGTAAGGGAAAAGAATGGAAAAAAATGAAATAAAATGAAATTAAGTAACTTTAATTGGATGTTTTAAAATAAATGAATGGAAAGTAATGAAAATGAATGGAATGTAAGTCATCTTGTTTGGGAGTAACATGGAGAGAATAGAATGGAATCATTTTATGATAATATTACTATTAAACCCCTATTTTAAAATAAAGGGTTGAATATATAGGAGTATTTTGGGAGTTTTAGTAAAAAATTCATTAAATCTAATTCCATTCCTTCCTATTCCTTCCAAATTTGGGATAATGAAAATTTAAAGTTTTAAGAGAGTAGAGAGGAATAAGTGTTCCCTTTTACCCATTCCATTCCCTCTCACTTAAACTCCCAAATAAGGGAATGGAATTTCCATTCCCTCCATTAAAACTCTCAAACAAGGGAAGAGAAGAATATTATAAAAATTATTCATTTCAATTCCCTCCTCCCAAACGAGGCGTTAGTAGTGGAATTAAAAATGATAGATCCACAACTTCACTGCTCATGAATTACCATTTGAGCATACTATGGCATATATTTTAGTGAAAGTTATGATCCTAACATCATTCATTATATATAATCAATAGTCAAAATTTTGGAAACCCTACTCAGACTCCATCTCATTTCCTACTAATAAAAGGGTAAGTTATTTTAGATCACAACATTTCACAATATTCTTTCTCACAACTATTTTATGTTATAGATTCTCTGTCATTTTTATATTAACCTGTTACTTTTCTTTTGCTATTTATAAGGTGAGTTTGGTTCAGTTTTTTAAAATTGTTTATTTTTTTTTTTAAAATTGTAGTTGTAAAAAGTGCAATATGAAAATTACATTTTTGTATTTGCTAAAAATATTAAAAAAATTCTTAATTAATAAAAGTCGAGTGTTTTGGTAGCACTTATCAAAATTATGGTCTGAGGTGTAAATTACCAAAAATGACAAAAATATATATATATATATATATATATATATATAAATTTCTTTCATATTAATGGTTTCACCTTCTTAATAATAATAATAATAACATGGACAATTTACATTTTATACCTAATAATATCCTTACAAATTTTTTTAAGGAATTAACAAAATATAAAAATGACTATCAATAGTAATTAAATTCCATATATAGGAATTATATATGTATCTTATTGTATATCTTTAAGTGTATCCATGCATATGCATAGAGTTACAAGCTAGTGTATATAAAATTGAAACCTTTGACTTTTAGTTGATCTCTCCACAATTTTACACGTCAGCATGTTTTTTTAATTTTTAAATCTATTTTTTTTTCTATTAAATATACTAGCTTGTAACCTTATACATATGCATGGATACACTTAAAGATATACAATAAGATGCATAATATAATTCCTATATATATAATTTAATACTATTGATAGTTATTTTTATATTTTGTTAACTCTTTAAAAAAATTTGTAAGGATATTATTAGGTATAAAATGTAAATTGTCCATTTTTTTAACGATTCATTTATTCTAAACTCTTTGGTTTTTGAATTTAATAACTCACTTGGATGAATATTTATGATGTGGTCCCACATTTGATTCTGAAATTAAGAAATAAAACTCTTTAAAAATAAATAATTTAGGAGACATGATGCAAAATTGCAACTCTAATTTGAAACTCGATACTCTTTCCCTCTTTCACTATCAGTTTTCTCTCCACAACCTAGACCATTCTCTCCCACAACTCAATGCCTCCACCTCCTCCAGCAGGGACGGGCCTAGGATTTCAAGCTGGGGGGCCGGAGAGAGTGCAAAAAAAATTTCAAATACGCATCCATATAGTATTAATAAATTATCAATTAAGACAAATACCCAAAAATCATTGGAATAGCAAAATACGCATCCACATTTTCTAGAATTGGAATAGCAACATTAATTGTTGGCCATCCCACTTAGTTGATTTCGGAAGAATTTGAATATTTTCTTTTGAAAAAATCAATCATTATAGTTGATTTTTTCATGATCTACAAATAAAATAGGAATCATATGCATCATCTCACAAACAGTTGTTGTTATTGATGATGCGAAGAAAATCAGTAGGCTGGATATTTCGAACTTTAATGGACTACTTACTGTCCCGGTGGTCTGAAAAAGAAAGAAAAGCAATCAAAGGTAACTGGGGCTGCCGGCCAAGAACCCTCCGATGGCAAAGTTAGTTTTCTCTCTATAATTTCGGAGTTTCAACTTTTTGGGAAATGTAAAACGTACCTTCGTTTGGTCTGAATGGACATTTATATAGTGTCCTAAAGACAGTTATCAAACTTGTAACCTCCCCTAGATTCGAGGAGGTGTGAGGGTTCAAAGATAACTTCCACAACTGCTTAGGAGTTATATATTTCTCACACAATGGTTACTGGAAGTTATGCGTGTAATAAGGAATTATAACACACTCGGGAATTTTACTAAGTGTGAAGGCCTCGTCCAAGGATCTTCCTGTTGAGCATACCTTGCTTAGGAACAAAGGTCGTTCCATCTATGGATGGATTTTGTTCAGGATGAGGTTTGTGGCTCTCCAGGACGAGACGACGTGGCTTTGTTTCCCTGATCATACGAATCTCGTCCAAGCTTCTTCCTCCATAGACAAGATAATCATTGATGATGTTTTCATAGTCCTTGCTTCGCTGGCCTTATCCTAGACGACTTATATGGACGATGTCGGGGTTGGTACTTTATCATACCCTATCAGTTACTAACTAAAGACAAATACTAGAATCTAGGTAATATGCATGATGCATTTAATTATAAATTTAGTATTTCTCACTTCTTTTCAATTTATAAATTTATCTAATTTAGCATTATGAGTTAACAATAGGCACAAGTGAATCACTGTTATTTTCTTAAATTTGTGTGACAATTTTGTATATTATATGATTTGTTTTTTTCTTTTTGTCTTTGGTCTGCCTTTATTTATCTCTTTGTCTTTGTGTTGCACTGACCCACTAACACAATCCCACTACTACACTATAAATTTGTTCTGCACTATTAACAAAAACTTTTCTTAACTTCACCTTTTTTTTTGTCAAATACTGTCTACCCTAATATATTATGTAATCTGAGTAATCTCTACAAACTCTACTCTCTCTCTCTCTCTCTCTCTCTCTCTCTCTCTCTCTTATCTATACTATTATTTAAGGGACATCCGTTGTTTAGATTCCTCACTTTTTAGTTCAAAATTACTCCTACAGCCTTATGTTTAAGTAGAGACCATTGTTATTGATTCCGTTCCGGCCGGAATTTTTTGTTCTGGTATGTAAACCAATACCAGAATACCCCACGTTCTACCTCGGGTCAGATTTCGGGCAGTTTCGGTCCATTCCGGCCATTCCGGACAATTTCGGCCAATTCCGGCCGAAATGTAAATTTCGACCAGTACAGGATTTGGCCTGCTATGGGAAAAAAAATAAAAAATAAAAAATAAAAAAGTAAAGGTCCAAAAGACGCCGTTTTGGACTTCACTAAAGTCTAAAAAACCTAATGTTTTCTATTCTTTCTATTCCTATTCTTTTCTTTCATTCTTTTGCTCTTAAATCCCTCACTCACTGCCGTCGTTCTCTCTGTGGAGTCTCTATGCTATGCTCATCAATCTCACTCTCTCGTGACTCCCTCTTTCTCTCACTCTCTCGGATTGAAGCTTCAACTAGGTATTCTTTCTCTACTCTCACTCTCTCGGATTGAAAAAAAAAAAATGTCATAGATTTCTTATGATTTGTTTTAACTTTTAAGATTTACGAACTTAGGAGTTAGAACTTAAGATATGTGATTAACTGATGGGTATTTCGTTTGTTAAGAAATAAGAACTTAAGCTTCAGTCTTTTGTTTGTTCATTTCTCTCGGATTGTCATAGATTTTTTTTTCTCTCTCAGATTGTCATAAACTTTTTTTTTCTCTCGGATATGTGATTAAGTGTATTTAAGATATGTGATTTGTTCATTTAAGATATGTAATTTGTTTGTTCATTCACTTCATGCAAATTAAATTAAATTTTAGCTTCTGCATTTGATTGAATTTCATTATATTTCATTGAACAATAAACTATGGTTGATCATCATAGTTCAGCTGGTACTTCTTCTGCTTCTGTGGCCTCTGCTTCTGCAAGATCAGAGGATCCCGCAGGGGCTCATGCCCGTGCAGTGCCTAACGCAAAAAATAACACTATATGTTTGCATTGTAATAAGTTGATCAAAGGGGGTGGTATTACTAGACTTAAGTATCATCTTGTTGGGATTAGGGGTCAAGTTGAATCATGTAAAGTTGTTTCATTTGATATTAGGTTTCAAATGAAACAAATAATTGAAGACTTAAAAAAATCTAAAAAAACCAAAAAGAGGATTCAGTTAGAAATTGGGAACCCATATGGTGATCCATTTGATATTGATGAGGAGGAGGAGGAGGAGGAGGAGGATGAGGTTAGGGTTGGTGAAAAGAGTCCCCCTCAAACATTAGGCAAACGAAAATTTAGGGGAAAAGATGTTGACACTGATATAGGTCAAATAAGAGGATAGAATAAAATTAAGAGTTATTTTGCTCCTAGAACAACCTCCGGTGCTCAACCCTCTATGAGAAGTGCTTTGGCTACAAAAGCAATGATTGATAATGCAAAAATGAATGTGGCAAGATGGTGGTATCATTTTAATGTACCCTTTTATGCATCTCAATCACCCTATTATCAACCTATGATAGATTTCATTGCTGCTATTGGGCCGGGATTTAAGGGGCCTTCTTTTTATGAGTTGAGGGGACCCCTTTTGAGAAATGTTGTGCATGAAGTTAATGATTTTTTGTTAGATATAAAAAATAATTGGAAAGTATATGGCTGTTCAGTGATGTCTGATGGGTGGACAAATCAAAAACAGCAACCAATAATGAATTTTTTGGTGTATTGTCCAAGGGGTGCCATGTTCTTGAAATCTATTGACACTTCAGGCCCTACAAAGGATGCTGAAACGTTGTTCAATATATTTGATTATGTTGTTCAAGAAATTGGTGTGGAATATGTTGTGCAATTGATTACAGATAATGCTTCTGCCTATAAAAAAGCTGGAAAAAAATTACAGTAGGAGTATGGTACTTTATTTTAGTCTCCTTGTGTAGCTCATTGCATAGACTTGATGTTGGAGAATATTGCTAATCCTAAGTGGTCCCCTCTTGTTGATGAAGCAATTAAGAAGGCAAAAAAGATAACAAAGTTCATTTACAACCATGGAGTTGTTTTAGACTTGATGAGGCAAGATTTTACAAATGGAAGAGAGTTATGTTGTCCTGCAATTACAAGGTTTGCCACTAACTTCTTAGTCTACAAAGCATGCTAAGGTTTAAAAAAGAGCTTAGACAAATGTTCACTAGTGATAAATGGCTTTCATGCCCCCATGCTAAGACTGCCATTGGGAAGGAGATTAGTAAAATTGTTTTGGAAGATTATTCGTTTTGGTCTCAATGCAAGCACATAGTGAAAGTTAGTGAGCCTTCAGTTAGAGTACTTCGTCTTGTTGATGGGGATGAGAAACTTGCTATGGGGTACTTGTATAAAGCAATGGACAAAGCAAAAGAAGAAATAAAAAGAAGGTTAAAGAACAAAGTTTCTTTGTATGGACATTATATTAGAGTTATTGATGCTAAATGGGACAAACAACTTCATAGTCCTTTGCATGCAGCAGATTGCTTTCTTAATCCTGCAATTTACTTTAGGCCTTCATTTAAAAGGCAAAATGAAGTTCAAAGAGGGTTGCTAAGCACTCTAATGAGGTTGGTTCCCGATCCTGACATTCAAGACAAAATAAGTTCACAACTTGATGAGTACAAAAAGTCAATTGGTGGCTTTGGCACATCACTAGCAATCCGCCAACGAGAGAGACTAAATCCAGGTAAACATTAATAATTTAATAGTATTTCCTTTCAATATGTCTATTTATCCTTTATAGTTGTTATTGTAAGATTACATGGGCAATGCTTATTTTATATTTTTATTTGTTATTGTAGTTTCATGGTGGGAGCAATTTGGCCTTGGAGCTCCAGATTTACAATCATTTGCCATTTGTGTGCTAAGTCAATGTTGTAGTGCAACTGGTTGTGAGAGAAATTGGAGCACATTTGAATATGTTTACTTAAAGAAGAGAAATAGATTGGAACATAAACGAGTAAATGATTTGGTCTTTGTCCATTATAATTTGAGGCTTCGACAAAGGTAAATTTATCACCGTTACTCATATGTAAATGAAATGTACTTTCAAATAATTATAATTTATAAAATGTTACTAATGTTTAATATTCTCATTGGTAGGAACATTCGAAGGAATAAGTATGCATTGGATCCTATAAGCTTGGATGCCATTGACTTGATGGGAGATTGGGTGGCTGAAGAACCTGCACTTCTTAATCCAGATGACATAAATTGGGATTGTCTTAATGAACCAGCAGCCCTAGTGAATGTGGAAGAGGATGTTGAACTTGAAACTATTTATGTTGATGACGACGATGATGATGACAACAACAATGAACATGACTTGACAAATCTTCCAATGGGTGTTGGTAGTTCTTGTGGGAGTTCTTTTGATGATGAATTTGATCTTTCTCTCATGGATGATGATGAGGAGGAGTAATATTATGTTATAAACTTTGTTGGCTTATTAGTTATTATGGGCTTATGTAAGAGTTAAGACTAAATGTTTTGTATTATTTGATGTTTAGTTATTGTCTTGTAAATCTTCTTATTGTGTGATGTTAAATTGATGTTTAAGACCTAAGAGTTAAGACTAAATGATTTGTATTATTTGAAATTTACTTATTTATCTATTAGAATTGACAATTTTATGTTTTACAAGAATATATATAATTTAATTTTTAGAAACCCCGAAACACCCTAAAGCGGTACGCCGAAATCGGCCAGTACCGAAATATTCCATTTCACTAGACAAACCGAAACGGGGTTCGAAACGGTATTAATAACAATGGTAGAAGAAAAAACTAAAGGACAATCCTGTAAAAATGCAACTTTAACTCCCACTGAAATATTGTTTAAAAAATAGGACCACTCTCCTATTAATTTTTAAATTTCTTTATCCACTTATAAATTAGATTTTCAAAATAAAAATTATATATATATATATATATAGAAAATCTACAAAATAGGACTACTAACCAAAAAAAAAAAATAAAAGAGTGAAAAAAATAAAAACTCTCCACAATCCCCACTTTCTTCTAAAAAAAACCATCCCACCTTCTAAAAAAAACCACCCTCCCATTTCTATTAAAAAACACCTGTCCTAAGTTTGGTAAAAATTAAAAATTAAAACTACCCTGCCTTCTTTAAAAAAATCTCACCCACGGTTTCCTATTAAAAAAAAAAAAATCTGCAGCATATCACATAAAAAAAAACCCAAGAAAAAAAGAAACTAAACATATTTCAATGTTATTTTGTGTTCATTTTTTAGAGTTAGCTATATTTTTTGGCCATATTAGTGGTTTTAAATCTACAATTTTTGTGAAAAAGTAAGTGTAAATTTTAAATTAAAATAAGTGAAAAAATATAATATTAATAAAATTAATAATAAAAAGTCTTATCTCAGGCGTGCATTATACGTGTGACGATGCTAGTATATATTATACAGGTGAGAGAGAGTGACTACAATATCTTCTTCTCAGGTTCTATTTCTCAGTTCGCACTGCCAATCGAGTCCGCCAATGGAGTCCACCGATCTATTTTCTTTTTTTCTCCCCGATATGGGTTTTGGTCTTAATAGCCCCGATCACCAGTCCTTTATTACCGGTCACCACTAACGTCCATCGCCGGCACCGCTAGAAAAGTTTCACCGACCGTCATCAGATGCCATCACCACCGCCGGTAGTAACCAAAAATAAATATTTAAAAAAACCCCCCAACAGACCCCACTAGCCATCACCTCGTGGGTACCATGGCTGAATTCATCTTCAAAATCGACTGCAACGGTGCGGCATTGATGGATTCGTGAAACCACCAAGTGTATTTCCTTTTTTTTTTAATTTTTTTTTTAATGTTGTGGTTTCTGTATATTCGTTATCAGATTTGTTTTTGGACTTTATATGCCTTTATATTCTGTTTGGTCGCTGAGAAAATGTGGAAAAGAAAGAAAATTTAGTTCTATTGATGGTAAAGTTTTCGTCTTTTTTTGGGTGGTTGGGGGTGGGGGATATCGTTTAACTTAGTTGAGGAAACCAGAATACAATAGAATATGATATTAAAAGAATTTAAAATATAAATTTTTGTCTGGTTTTCTTGGCATCCAAACTGAGCCTAATTAATTTCAGGGGGGTTCTGTTTGTTCTGGTTCTGGATTATGTTTGTTTGTTTGTTGTATCAGTTGTTTGCCTTTTCTATTTATATTTATATCTACGGCTGGATTGGATTTTTTGTACTCAGAACTGTGTTTGGCTAAGAAGACAACTAGGTATCCTCTTTAAGGCACTGTCTCAGTTTCCATTAACGGGCAACTCATGAATTGTGCGGTTGACTTTGCATTAAATTCTTGCAGAAAGGACCCAATATTGCTTTGAAATAGTCTCCATCTTTGTTTTGTTTGAAGCATACTCAACAAAATGTCTTTTTTTGTTTCAATTTTTAGCTGTCATGAATTATTTTATTGTGGAAGGTGCTGTTCTAATATGATGTAGATCCTGCTTTTGTTTGCAACTCATTGCTTGGTTGTCCTTATATGGGATCTCCATCGAAATGGCTATGTTTTTAGTTTCAGAAAGCATTTTTAGCTTAATAGTTTATCATTGGAGAGCAGGCTACTATCCCTTTGCAGAATCCTTAAAAATCATTAGGATTAGTTGTGGTGGTGGCTTCTCAAAATTTACCACTAGATGTCAGACTTTAGTGTCAAATTTGCCAGTGTTTTCAGTTTCAAAAAGCATTTTAAGCTTAATAGTTTATGATTGGAGAGAAGGCTTCAATCCCTTTGCAGACTTAAAACTCATTATATATTTATTTTGATCTTTCCTCTCTATTATTTTTTCTTGAACTCAGGGGGAGAACCATAGAAGATCAAATTCTACTTTGGCTTTGTCTCTTTAAAGAATGGTTAGTGATATTTTTACTTTAATTTTAGGATTTTTCCCTTACCAATATAGAATTTTCTAATGTTCCTTCACTATCAGATTTTTATTACTGCAAGGACCAGTTTCGAGTGTATGATTTTTTTGAAATTGTGTTCTAGCCCATGCATGACAGGAAATTTGATGGGTTTATAAATCTTTGATCTCAGAAATATGAATAAGAAACATTTAATATTTTTCTTTGTTTGGTTTGTTGGTGCTGAGATGTAAACATTTAAGATTTTTTGTTTGGCTGAGGAGGGTCACTTTGTCAACAGTGTAGTAAATATGTGGTTCTAGACTTCAGCTCTGTTTTCATTTCTTTTAATTCAGACTTAGAATAGTTTGAATTTGTTGGCTTTCTTTTATTTTAGATTTAGGATTGAGGTTGGAAAGTGTATTTAATTGAGTTACTGCCAAAGATGGGCTATATTTTCCAGATATAGAAACCTAACAAAACTTGATGTTATTTGTAAATTACAATTAAATACGTAAATCTGTTAAAATAGTTGTTTTTTTAAACCCATTACAAAAATCGTTTTTATTGGGGTTTTAGAATGGTGGATAAACTAGCTTTTGCTTTTTTAAAATCATTACAAATAACAATATGGGACTCAAATTTTTCATAGCTAAACCTGCGAATTTCATAAGATTTGTTATTGTTTCTGACCTCAACTCAAATAAACTTCAATTCTAAATATTCTGAAGTAATATGTTTGCATATGTAGATGTGGGTCATGGGTTTGTATATTAGGTCATTCTTTCCGTTGGGTTTGTGTTTGAACAACTTTCAGTGAGTTCATTTGGGTGTTATGAACACATTCCTATCTCTCTTTTTCATCCTTTTCTATTAATATCAGTTTGTGTTTAATATATTGTAGATTAAATAGTATTTACTGATGTATCTTAGTCATTGGCAGCTTGGGGGAGGTTTGATATTGTGGGTCTTCTAAGTTAGAAGTTCAATAGCAGTTTTGGGTATATGGGGACAACCAAAGATGCAATGGACATAGATTATGAATCAATCTTTTGCTGTGATGTTAGCAACTACACCATTGTTCAAATGAACTCACAAAACACCGGGTATGAATTGATATGGTCTCCATGTATCTTTTAGTTTTGTTTTTAATTTTTTCATTCCACTTATCTTTCAACCTTGCAGTGCCACGAGTACACAATTGAAGAGCTCATCACAAAGAGCTTCAACAACGTTGACATTATCCTCTTTAGCAATCAGATTGGCCAGATGAATATGGAGAAAGGTACATCATGGACAACAGTACCTAATCTTTCTCCCTCTCTCTTTGGTATTGAAACACTAATTTTTCATTTTTTTTTCCTTTTGGGTTTTCAATTCTGGCAGATTATTATTGGAACACCAGTGTTTGAAGAAATGCTTAAACTGAACTTTTTATTGGATGTGTGGCACCCAATTGTTTATGCACGTACTATGCTATTTACAGATTTCTTTTAAATTTTGTTGTGAATTGTGATATCAATATTTGGTTAAGATTAATACTTTGAACTAGATTCTCATGTTTTTGTTGATTTATGGTTAGATACATAAGTAACTTTCTTCCTACCAGATAGTTAGATACTCTTTTTCTTTTTTTGGTAAAAATTTCCACACCCTGCTGTTGTTGATTAGTCATAAAGTTAATTAAGCTATTTGTGTCTTAGTGAGAAGAACATGTATTTTCATGTTCTATGGTTCTATCTACCAAATTACTCTCAGTTCTTGGTTTGCAAAAGTCTGATTGCAAAATTAAGATTAGAGCTCTTATAGAGAAGACAGTGACAATGTGCCATTTTTTCCAGGGCTTTCTGCCATGGAAGCTTATGCTGCTATGCAAAGGGTTCACCCAATGAAATTTGGATTTCATTAGCATATCAAATTTCAGTTTGAGTCCGACAAAATCTTTATTCAAAATTTCCACATTTTCCCTCCTTTCAATGAGTTCATCCTTCAATTGATTGATCTCACTTTGCAAAGCCATCTCATGGGAAACATGCAAACCTTTCAGTTCTACTTTCTCAGCCTTAGATTGCCTTATTTCTTTTTCTAATGATCCACTTCTCAATTCCCATTCTTTGAGCGTAGCATCAAACAAGGTCTGCTTTTCTGACAAACTTGAAATATCAGATTGCAATTGTGCCTTCTCCCTAGAGAATTGTTCTTGGGCATCACGCAATGAGGTGGTCAGAGTAACCGAAGAGTTTCGACAAAAATCTCTTCTTTCCAATAATTTTAGTGTCTAAAGAGAAGTTATATTTAGGATTTTGTAGAACTTTTTTGTTATTTCTATAATCCTATTTGATAACAAGCCATTGATGAATTTGGGATCTAGAGTAACCTAAGAGTTTCAACTAGGGGCTAAAACTTATTGACTATTGGTCCATTAAAAAATATAATGGAGTGTTTCTGTAATTTGGTTTTTGGATTATTTGGTTTACTGTTTAATATAATTGAGATTTCGACATAAGATTCCTAGGTTGGAGTTATCATTTTTTATACAATATGGAAAATCACTTGATGATGACCTCTTTAAGCTGGCAACAACATAGTACAATGTTGTTTTCTTCTACTTCTAACAGAGTAATTAGCTTAAAATTAAAATTAGTCATTATAGAAAGGGAGTTATTAAGACGTGAAATTTCAAGGAAGAAACTGAAAAACACAAGGAACTAATTTTCTATAAAATTTGATGTGATTCAAAGATTGTTTGTTTGGTTAAAGAATTGAAGTTTAGCACTGAACTTTGAGTGAGTTGAAATATGATGCAAGAATGAGCTTTTGGTATGAAATTTGGTGTGACAACATCTCTCATACTAAATCTAAACACGTGAAAAGGGTTTAAGTATTTTGTAGTGTAACATAATCTATTTATGCTTTTCAATTCATGTTTACTATTTTAAGTCATGATATTCAGTCACCTGGCATAAAGGGAAAAAAAAAATCAGAGGTTGAAATCCATTTTTCATTCCCTGTATTTGAAGAGTGTTTATGACAATAAGTATGATATATGATTTGTTGCAGTGGGTATTTTGGCTCTGGAAAAGTTTTTCCATATTAATAAAGTATAGTCACACTCATTATGGCTTTGGGAAGTTGTAAGTGAAGGGTACCCGTACCAATGCTGAGTAGCTCCTGTTCCTGTTGCGGTTAGAATTATATTGTGCCATTGTGTGTGTGGTGCATTTGCTTTATGGGTTGTAAATTTTTTTGGTGTTTTGGCTACTTTTGTTTCAGGTGAATTTCATGTAAGATGTGGTTGAGATTTATAATAGAAATGGTGTGTTTAGCTAATTTCAAGCAAACCTTCCGCATCTTTCTCTTCCGCAATTGTGTTGTTTCAGATCATCACCTTCATGATCCTTTGTATTTGAGATATTTACATGATAAATAGTCTTCAAGTATGTTCTTTTAGGTTAACACTATAATAATTGAAAGCAAGAAACTCCTAATTTGTAGCATCTCCCTTATTTGATTACAAGGACTGCACTACTCATATTGTCATTTTCCTGTGGTGCTAATGACTAACATGAATATATTCTTTTCTTAAGTTATCAATTTGTATTTTACTATATAATTAAATGTTATCAGTTTAGTTTCTTCTTTTATATGGTTGGGAAAATTACAAAGAGGTAAACTATGGTTAGAAGTGATTGGATTCATATGAGCATAAAATGTTTGGGTTGGAAGATCAAATCAAAACATTGAGAAAACAAATCAAGGAGTTGAAGAAGAGGCTGTTCGAATCAAAATAGAACTTTATCCGATGACTGTTGTAATAAACTTTTTTTTTGCCATTTCATTCCATACCGTATATTTCTTTGTTGTAGAATGCTTATTATTTTTTTTATGCTAAGCACCTCATGGTAAGCAAAGGTGAAGAAAATTTTGCATTAAAAATGTCTAGACATGGATTCGTACCTGCTATGGAGACATGGAGTGTTTAACAGCAAAATTAGTTAGAGAACTTTGTCTTTTATAATACACTGCTTTTTCCTTCACCTTTTTAGTCTATACAATGTGATTCTCAACAAACAAAAAAAAAAAAAAAGTCTATACAATGTATTTCTCCGTAGTGGAATGATGCTAATTCTTCTCTCTCTCCCTCTCCCCCCCCCCCACCTTTTTTTTTCAACCTTAATTAGGGTATGCAAAATTGAAGAACAATTTTTCACTAAAAATGTTCATCCAAAATATCATTGCCCTCACAAAAAAGAAGGGGGATAGTTCAAATATAATATAAACTTGTGTATCGCACAAGTTTGCAACTAGTTATATAAAAATTACAAATCTTTTATTAAAAAAATCAAAGTTCGAGGCTCTCCTCACCTGTTGTTATAACTATCAAATTCTATAAAAAAAAAAAAAAGACAATTAATAGTTAATTTTTATGTCCAAAATTTTGGGATCAGCCAAGCCACAAAGAAACATATGACAATGTTTCAGGAAAAAGAAATATCCATGATGTATTTCAATAGAAAATTGTAGTAGTGAACATTTCAAGCCTGACTATGGACTGAAGGGAGTTTCACGATATTTAATACAGGATCAAATTACTTCAATTAAAGATTCAAATGGTCAGATTTCAGGGAAATCTCAGTTAAATTTGGTTAATCCAATCAAAATTGATTGAAATCAACAAAAAATTTGGGCAGATAAAATTTTGTTAATCTCTTTATACAAGACTTAAATTCCATTAAAATTTAAAAGCCAATAAAATATGGTATCAATAACACTGATATTTTGGCAACAACGGGTAGAGATCAAAGCAGTAGAGCTATTGATTTTTCCCAGTGTCCTTATGTTTTTCAATGCTATGTTTAGGATGTAATATAATTGGGTTCAGTCAAAGAGTGTCAGTGCAGTAAATCTAAATGTTTATATCTTAAATAATACATTCTGTTTATTATTAAAAAACATTAACAATAACAATAACAACAAAGGGTTAACCTCGGAAACAAGAAAATATAAAAAATAACTTGAAAAAAGAAAGACCAAATTGAGAGAGAGTCTAAAGACAAGCAGAGTAACAGATCCTAAGCTTAAGGAGGGTAGCAGGGTACATTAGCCTTTTGATAAAAGCACTTCACTCACCAAATTTTTTAAGTTAATGGATGAGGAACCAAGTGGACCTGTGGCCTCTTCGGCTAATTTTTTCCACTCCATGGCCTTTTTCTTCATTTTCTTTCCCTTGTCTCCTTCCAACAATTCTCTTACCATCTTCTCTACTTCCTCTCTTTTGACATCAAAGTCAATTTCCATGCCGATGGCCCATTCATTGCAAGTATACTTGCAATTTGTTTGTTGATCTGAAAAGAATGGTAAGCAAAGCATTGGCACTCCTGCGCATACACTTTCAATGGTGGAATTCCAGCCGCTATGTGTCAAGAACCCTCCAATTGAGAGGTGGTTTAGCACTTTCTCTTGAGGGCACCAACTAGTTATTAGACCTCTTTCTTTAATTTCCTCCTGAAACTCGGGTGATAAAATTGTTGATCCGCCTTCAACTAAGTCAGGCCTAATTATCCACAAAAATGGGTGCTTACAATTTGCAAGTCCCCAACCAATCTCAACCAATTGTGATGGTGTCATGACAGCTATGCTACCAAAACTCACATATATCACTGAGTTGGGTGCCTTTGAATTAAGCCAATTGAGGCACTCGGTTTCTTCCTTCCATAAACCATACCCAATTGATTCCAAATGATCATTGGATAAGTGATTGAGTTGTGGTTCTAGAGGGCCAATAGCATATACATGAGGAAACATGGTAGAGAGAGCATGCAAAACTTCTTGCTCTAACTCATTGAATGTGTGAACAATAATTCCTGAAGTACTAGGAGCTCTCTCTATTAAATCAATCGTAGATCTAAAAACAATATCATTTGGATCAATGGTTCGGCATGGAAGATCCCTCAAACGTATGTCTCTCATACCAGGAATCCAGTCTATAATTGTGTCAAGATACCCATTTGTCAAATAGCTCTCATCTGCAAAGACAAAAAAGATTTCAACATACAATGATTAATTACAATAAAATAATGCAAGATTTCAATTGGATTTTGCAATTTTTTTTATACCTTTAAGAGGTAGGATGCCTTTGTCCATGAGAGAAGGAATCTGCAGAATACCCATTACGCTGCAAGCAGAGAGAGTGAAGAACAACACAACAGGGATTTTGAATTCTTGAGCAGCAGTAATTGTAAACGACATGACAGCATCTGAAACAATACAAGTAACTGGAGGATTATCTGAAGTTGCACTGTTGAATTTTACAAGGAGGTCAGAAAATGGAGCCAAGAAGTTGTTCATAATGGATTCACAAAGAGAAGGGATGTCTTGAGTGGCGTTGATGTCTGATGGAGGAAGGCCATCGGGGATGGTTTCAAATCGAAAGTCAGGCAAGCCATCTAAGGAGTTGGGACCTCTGGATTTCATAAGACGTTGGTGGTTGAACTCAGTGTTGACAAAGGTTATGTGAAACCCTTCATAATGGAGAAGCTTTGAAAGCTTTAGCATTGCCTTTATGTGACTTTGAATTGGGAATGGAATACAAACTGCATGAGGCTTATTAGCTACTTGCGACTTTGAATCCATTTCCTTCGTTCTGTAGTGTGTGTGAGTACAAAATGCATATGCCTAGTCTTATAATATATACATTCTCTTCCTTGGACGCCAAACATATGAGAAATATCCAGCCGCTGCTCTTTGACTCTTCTCTTCCTTGAACGCCAAACATATGAGAAATATCCAGCCGCTGCTCTTTGACTCTTCTCTTCCTTGACCGCCAAACATATGAGACCGCTCTCTGACTCTTCTTTTCCTTGGACGCCAAACATATGAGACATGCTCTTTGACTCATGGACAACTTTTTCTCTTTTTGCTTAATAAAGAATGATTACCAGCAATATAGATATATATTTTTTATCTGTCTGCCGACAATAGTTTGGCACATAATAAGCGTATATGCCCATTCATTATATCTTATAATATACTTTCTCTTCCTTTTGTGTGCTTGACAAGTGACAAGTCACTTGACAACCCCCGTGAACATCATTCAAAAATTCAAACTCTACCTCTTCTGTTTTGTGTGCTGTGCCCACACATCAGAATACTACAGGTACAATGACTTAGAGTATTTATTTTAGGCCTATTTTAGTATTATTATTTAATACGTATATCAATATCAATATTTATTTTATTTTATTTTGGTTAACATCAAATTTTTTTTTTATAAGCAGCAATATCAATTCTATTATAAATATTATATATATATATATATTTTAAAATATTATATAGATAAAAATAGACTTTTGATCCCTATATTTTGAACCGATTTCTATTTTGATCTCATTTTGCTACTAATGTAGTTCCTAAAAAAAGAAAATCAATTCTATTTTGGTCTTTGCCATCAATCCACTAACAGAAAAGTCATACGTGACAAACAAAATACACTATTAGAGCATTACCATCAACTCTTCTATAAAAAATGTCATTTTAACACACTAAAAGTCTATTTTATTATTTTAGTATGTCATTTTGACACACTAAAAGCCTATTTTATTATTTTACCACAATATTTTACAATACGCTATACATGATCTACCATTTTAACATTACACCACGTTAAAATTAAAAAAAAACCCCCAGCTATTTAAATAAAAAAAAAAAACCAACCAAATCACCTACTAGGCTACCATTAACCACCCACACATCCCACCACCACTGGCACTGCCATCACCCCCACAACCCTCCACCAATTCCATAAGAACCCACCGCCTGAGACAAAAATGCCATCAGACAAACAAAAAGGAAAAAAAAAAAAGAAACGAAAAAGAGAAATAAATAGAAGAGAGAGAGGCCGGCGGCCACAAAAGCCATCAATCCCAGCCCCACACCGTTTGAAATGCCGATCTCAAACCCAAAGAAAAAAAGCTTTCCACAAGTGTGAAAGAAGAGGGAAGAAAAATATCAGAGGGAAGAATTAAAAAGCCGATAACCCAGAGAGAAGAGAGGAGAAAAAAAGAAATAAGAAAAGAAAAGAGAGATGGCCAGCCTCTGTGAATGTACGTGTGAGAGAGAAGAGAGAGAGAACAGAAAAAAATAAAAGGGGTAGGAGAGAGAAAGAGAGAATAAAAAATAGTTTTTTAATTTTGCAACATGCTAACGTACGTTCTCTCAATAGAATGGTACTGTAGCAAGTATTGCAAAAATGCTAAAACTTTTAGCATTTAAAATACTTCATGAATTTTTTTTGTTAAATACTAAAAACTTTTAGTTTTTTTTTATTAAAATAATATTTAAAAATTATTTGACATTTTTTAAATGTCACATTTTAATTTTAAAAAAAATCATGTCAAAAAATTAAAAAAACATTTAATTAAAAACATTTTTTACTTTTCATTATTTATTTATTTATTTTGGTAAGAAACTTGTTCTTATGATCTTCCCCAAATCAAAACATACACTTGTTGCCTTCTTCTTTTCTATTGCTGCTCTTTTCGGTCTTTTCCTTTTCTTTTTATATTTTGACATTTAAATAACATTCCAGAACATGTTAGATTAATTTCACATATTAATATGAATTTCGAGTAAAGTAAGTTGTCCATGTTTCGTGAATTTTTGAAGCACTTAAGGCGATAGAAGTAAGAAATCAGAGTTATGACTCAAGCTGAATTAGTTCTAGTTTTCCATTTGGTGGGAAATTTTTAAAGCAAACCAAAGAAACTCCAAAAAAAAAAAAAAAAAAAAAAAAATCCCAGAAACCATACGGTAAACAGAGCCTAAAACCTCCCCAAAAAAAAAAAAAAAAACTCTCAATTTCTACTCACCCAAAACCCCATCACAGCAAACAACAATATTCACAAGAAACTTCAACAAATAAGAACACCCAGCAACAAAGAATACCATTGGTAGAAAGAAAATAACCTTAATCTGTACCAAATTCCCAAAATCCACATGCATAGCCGAAGCCCACATCCAAGTTGTTTTTGAGATTAACCCAAATCTGTACCATTTTGGAAGCCAATCAACCAATACTCCCTTGAAACCCCAAAAATCAAAAAAAAAATAATTTGTAGACCAAATAGCTTCAGCCTTCAGCTCTACGTCCTCCACCGCCGCATCATTTTCCTCATCCCTCTAGCCAGTCCTCCACCTCCGTCACAAGGCAGATCAACCTTTTATTGATTTGGATCTTGACTCTTGACTTGCAGATTGGCCTTGTATTGATTCGGTTGCTGTCACGGCATGGCTGGCGGCGGCCCAACGCGAAACTAGTGAAGTTGAAATGGGTTCAAGGTGGCGCTTTGGTTGAAGATTAACCGAATGAGGGTGGTGATTTAAGAAGTGTGGTGGTCGGGTTCTGGGTTTCAAAGTGAGTTTGGTGATTGAAGAAGTGCGGGTTGTGGCTTCTAGGATTTGATGATTTTCTGGTTTTGAACTTTCTGTGCTTGTGGCTTTGGGAATTGATGATTTTGCTGGGGTTTGAGAAAATGAGGGCTTTGAGATTTATGACTTTGTTTTTTAGCTGAATTTTTTGGGTTTTCTATGTGTTTGTTTCTCCAGAAAATTTTTGGGTTCGCTGGTTTGTTTGAGAGGAAGAACATGAAGTTCATGTTCTGGGGAAAGAAGAAATGAATTTTCTTACGAAAAAAAAAATGAAAAGTAAAAAATTAGAATAATGTTTATTTTTAATTTTTGTTTAAATTTTGTGATTGGCTTTTTTTTTTATTAATTTAAATACTGACATAGCATTTTAAAATGCCAAATAATTTTTTTTAATATTATTTTGGTGGACATGTTAGCATCTAAAATGCCAATAGTGCATTCCGTTTGTTACGTAAGACTTTTTTGTTAGTGGGTTGACAACAAGGACCAAAATAGACTTAATTTTGGTCCATTAAAAAATATAATGGAGTGCTTCTGTAATATGGTTTTAGGATTATTTGGTTTACTGTTTAATTAAGATTTTGACATAAGATTCCTAGGTTGGAGTTACCATTTTTTATACAATATGGAAAAGCGCTTGATGATGACCATTTTAAGCTGGCAACAACATAGTACAATGTTGTTTTCTTCTACTTCTAACAGAGAGTAACTAGCTTAAAAATTAGTATTAGTCATTGTAGAAAGGGAGTTATTAAGACCTGAAATTTCAAGGAGGAAACTGAAAAACACATGGAACTAATTTTCTATAAAATTTGATGTGATTCAAAGATTGTTTTTTTGGTTAAAGAATTGAAGTTTAGCACTGAACTTTGAGTGAGTTAAAATATGATGCAAGAATGAGCTGGTATGAAATTTGGTGTGACAACATCTCTCATACTGAATCTAAACATGTTAAAAGGGTTTAAAGTATTTTGTAGTGTAACATAATCTATTTATGCTTTTCAATTCATGTTTACTATTTTAAGTCATGATATTTAGTCACCTGGCATAAAGGGGGGGGGGGGGGGGGGGAATCAGAGGTTGAAATCCATTTTTCATTCCCTGTATTTGAAGAGTGTTTATGACAATAAGTAAGATATATGATTTGTTGCAGTGGGTAATTTGGCTCTGGAAAAGTTTTTCCATATTAATAAAGCATAGTCAAACTCATTATGGCTTTGGGAAGCTGTATGTGAAGGGTACCCGTACCAATGTTGAGTAGCTCCTGTTCCTGTTGCCGTTAGAATTATATTGTGCCATTGTGTGTGTGGTGCATTTGCTTTATGGGCTGTAAATTTTTTTGGTGTTTTGGCTACTTTTGTTTCAGGTGAATTTCATGTAAGATGTGGTTGAGATTTATAATAGAAATGGTATGTTTAGCTAATTTCAAGCAAACCTTGCACATCTTTCTCTTCCGCAATTGTGTTGTTTCAGATCATTACCTTCATGATCCTTGTATTTGAGATATTTACATGATAAATAGTCTTCAAGTATGTTCTTTTAGGTTAACACTATAAAAATTGAAAGCAAGAAACTCCTAATTTGTAGCATCTCCCTTCTTTGATTACAAGGACTGCACTGCTCATATTGTCATTTTCCTGTGGTGCTAATGACTAACATGAATATATTCTTAAGTTATCAATTTGTAATTTACTATATAATTAAATGTTATCAGTGTAGTTTCTTCATTTATATGGTTGGGAACATAAAATGTAAACTGTGGTTAGAAGTGATTGGATTCATATGAGCATAAAATGTTTGATATGGAAGATCAAATCAAAACATTGAGAAAACAAATCAAGGAGTTGAAGAAGAGGCTGTTCGAATCAAAATAGAACTTTATCCGATGGCTGTTATAATAAACTTTTTTTTTTGCCATTTCATTCCATTATGTGTATTTCTTTGTTGTAGAATGCTTATTATTTTTTTTATGATAAGCACCTCATGGTAAGCAAAGGTGAAGAAAATTTTGCATTAAAAATGTCTAGACATGGATTCGTACGTGTATGGAGACATGGAGTTTTTAACAGCAAAATTAGTTAGAGAACTCTATCCTATGTCTTTTATAATACACTATTCTTTCCTTCACCTTTTTAGTCCATACAATGTATTTCTTTGTAGTGGAGTGATGCTGATTCTTCTCTCTCTCTCTCTCTCTCTCTCTCTCCCCCCCCCCCCCTTTTTTAACCTTAATTAGGGTATGCAAAATTGAAGAACAATTTTTCACTAAAAATGGTCATCCAAAATATCAATGTCCTCACAAAAAATAAGGGGAATAGTTCAAATATAATATAAACCTGTGTATCGCAAGAGTTTGCAACTAGTTATATAAAAATTACAAATCCTTTGCTAAAAGAATCAGAGTTTGAGGCTCTTCTCACCTATTGTTATAACTATCAAATTATATGAAATGTAAAAAAAAAAAAAAAAAAATTAAGACAATTAAGAGTTAATTTTATGTCCAAAATTTTGGGATCAACCAAGCCACAAAGAAACACATGACAATGTTTCAGAAAAAAGAAAAATCCATGATGTATTTCAATAGAAAATTATAGTAGTGAACGTTTCAAGCCCGACTATTGACTGAAAGGGGTTTCATGATATTTAATACAGGAACAAATTACTTCAATTAAAAATTCAGATGGTCGGATTTCAAGGAAATCTCAATTAAATTTGGTTAATCCAATCAAAATTGATTGAAATCAACAAAAAATTTGGGCGGGTAAAATTTTGTTAATCTCTTTATACAAGACTTAAATTCCATTAAAATTTAAAAGCCAATAAAATATGGTATCAACAGCACTGATATTTTGGCAACAACGGGTAGAGATCAAAGCAGTAGAGTTATTGATTTTTCCCAGTGTCCTTATGTTTTTCAATGCTATGTTTAGGATGTAATATAATTGGGTTCAGTCAAAGAGTGCCAGTGCAGTAAATCTAAATGTTTATATCTTAAATAATACCTTCCGTTTATTATTAAAAAACATTAACAATAACAATAACAACAAAGGGCTAACCTCATAAACAAGAAAAAAAAAAAAAAACTTTAAAAAGGAAGACCAAATTGAGAGAGAATCTAAAGACAAGTGGAGTAACAAATCCTAAGCTTAAGGAGAGTAGCAGGGTACATTAGCCTTTTGATAAAAGCACATCACTCACCAAATTTTTTAAGTTAATGGATGAGGAACCAAGTGGACTTGTGGCCTCTTCGGCTAATTTTTTCCACTCCATGGCCTTTTTCTTCATTTTCTTTCCCTTATCTCCTTCCAACAATTCTCTTACCATCTTCTCTACTTCCTCTCTTTTGACATCAAAGTCAATTTCCATGCCGATGGCCCATTCATTGCAAGTATACTTGCAATTTGTTTGTTGATCTGAAAAGAATGGTAAGCAAAGCATTGGCACTCCTGCACATACACTTTCAATGGTTGAATTCCAGCCGCTATGTGTCAAGAACCCTCCAATTGAGGGGTGGTTTAGCACTTCCTCTTGAGGGCACCAACTAGTTATTAGACCTCTTTCTTTAATTTCTTCCTGAAACTCAAGTGACAAAATAGATGATCCGCCTTCAACTAAGTCAGGCCTAATTATCCACAAAAATGGGTGCTTACTATTTGCAAGTCCCCAACCAATCTCAACTAATTGTGATGGTGTCATGACAGCCATGCTACCAAAACTCACATATATCACTGAGTTGGGTGCCTTTGAATTAAGCCAATTGAGGCACTCAGTTTCTTCCTTCCATAAACCATACCCAATTGATTCCAAACGATCATTGGGTAAGTGATTGAGTTGTGGTTCTAGAGGGCCAATAGCATATACATGAGGAAACATGGTAGAGAGAGCTTGCAAAACTTCTTGCTCTAACTCATCGAATGTGTGAACAATAATTCCTGAAGCACTAGGAGCCCTCTCTGCTGCATCAACCACAGATCTAAAAACAATTTCATTTGGATCAATGGTTCGTACAAAGCTTGGAAGATCTCTCAAACGGATGTCTCTCATACCAGGAATCCAGTCTATAATTGTGTCAAGATACCCATTTGTCAGATAGCTCTCATCTGCAAAGACAAAAAAGTTTTTAGCATACAATGATTGATTACATTAAAATAATGAAAGATTTCAATTGGATTTTGCACTTTTTGTTACACCTTTAAGAGGTATGATGCCTTTGTCCTTGAGAGAAGGAAGCTGCAGAACACCCATTACGCTGCAAGCAGAGATAGGGTAGAACATCACAACAGGGATTTTGAATTCTTGAGCCGTAGTAATTGTAAACGCCATGCCAGCATCTGAAACAATACAAGTAACTGGAGGATTATCTGAAGTTGCACTGTTGAGTTTTACAAGGAGGTCAGAAAATGGAGCCAAGAAGTTGTTCATAATGGATTCACAAAGAGAAGGGATGTCTTGGGAGGCGTTGATATCTGATGGAGGAAGGCCATCGGGGATGGTTTCGAATCGAAAGTCAGACAAGCCATCTAAGGAGCTGGGACCTCTGGATTTCATAAAACGTTGGTGGATGAACTCAGTATTCACAAAGGTTATGTGAAACCCTTCATGGTGGAGAAGCTTTGAAAGCTTTAGCATTGCCTTCATGTGACATTGAGCTGGGCATGGAATACAAACTGCGTGAGGCTTATGAGCTATTTGTGTCTTTGAATCCATTTCCTTCGTTCTGTTGTGTGTGTGAGCGCAAAATGCATATGCCTAGTCTTATAATATATACATTCTCTTCCTTGGATGACAAACATAAGAGAAATATCCAGCCGCTGCTCTTTGACTCTTCTTTTCCTTGAACGCCAAACATATGAGACTGCTCTTTGACTCTTCTCTTCCTTGGACGCCAAACATATGAGACATGCTCTTTGACTCTTTCAAATAATTTGTCAAAATTTGGATGAATGTAAAAATAAGAACAAGAAGAAGAAGGCAGATGCAAGCAAGATGAAGGCAGATGCAAGCAAGAAGTGAAGAGGTAGTTCAGGCAGAGAGGCAGAGGAATGAAACAGAGCAGTTCAGGCAGAGAGGCAGAGGAATAAAACAGAGCAGTGTTGGAAAAGATGAAGTTTGCTATACGACTGACCTGAGTTTGAATATACGACTTGTAGTTTAGTTTTAAGTTTATTAGAAGATGTATATAGGGACACGTGTAATTCTGGGATTAGTTGAAATTGGGTGTTAGATTAGGATCCGTATAATGTGGGGTTAGTTGAAGGTTAGTTATTTTGTTTTCTGTTGTTAGTTCTTGTATATATACATATTGTACAAATCAGTTTGGGATTTTGATATACGAAATAGAGAAATTCACCAATCAGTCTCTTCTTTCTAGCTTATCTTTCTTCTCTCTAGCTATCTGTTTTTCTTATATAATTGACAACTTTTTCTCTTTTTGCTTAATAAAGAATGACTACCGACAAATTATTTTTTTGATCTGTCTACTGACAATATTTTGTCACATTATAAGCGTATATGCCTATTCATTATATCTTATAATATACTTTCTCTTCCTTTTGTGTGCTTGACAAGAGACAAGTTAGTTCACAACCCAGGAATATCATTCAAAAATTCAAACTCTATCTCTTTTGTTTTTTTAATATAACATTATAACTATTTAGTTCTTATTCAACTAGTGTGCTGTGCCCACACATCAGAAAACTACAAGTACAATGACTAAGAGTATTTATTTTAGGCCTATTTTACTATTTTAGTATTATTATTTATTACGTACATCAATATCAATTTATTTTATTTTATTTTTGGTTAACCTCAATTTTTTTATTTTTTTATAAGCATAGATATCAATTCTATTATAAATATTATATATATATATATATATATATATATATATATATATTTTTTATGAGAATATTATATAGGCAAAAATACACTTTTGATCTCTATATTTTGAACCGATTTCTATTTTGGTCTCTAAAATCAATTTTATTTTGGTCATTACCGTCAACCCACTAACAAAGAAGTCATACGTGGCAAATGAAATGCACTATTAGAGCATTACCATCAGCTCTTCTATAAAACGAGAGAAATGATATGTCCACAACATTTTTACAACATATTTACAACATATCCTAAGTGGTAAGTTGTTACTGGTTGTTATTGTTGAGGCAAAAAAATAATCTTAGTATTAAGTTCAAATTTGAACCAATAACAACTAAACACCTATGATTTGTTGTGAAAATATTATAAAAATGTTGTACACGTAGCATCTCTAAAAAAGAAATGTCATTTTAACACACTAAAAAGAAACTTAGGGCCTGTTTGTTGAGTTATTTAGGGCCTGTTTGTTAATATTGTGTGAACAACAGTTTTTGTTATTTAAATAACATAATACGTATTTCCACAATATTTAAACAACTTTACTGGAACAATATTACCAAACCGGCCTTAGATTTTGGTTTTTGATTTCACAATAAATTAACAAAGTTATTCAACACACTAAAAACCATTTTCTACTCACGCCATTTCAACCCAAACACGCCATTTTAACACACTAAAAAGAAACTCTTATTTTCTACTCACCCAAAACCCCATCACAGCAAACAGCAATATTCACAAGAAACTTCAACAAATAAGAACACCTAGCAACAAAAAAAAAAAAAAAGAACACCCAGCAACAAAGAACACCATTGGTAGAAATAAAATAACCTTAATCTGTAACCAATTCCCAAAACCCACATGCATAGCCAAAGCCCACATCCAAGTTGTTTTTGAGATTAGCCCAAATTTGTACCATTTTGAAGCCAATCAACCATTACTCTCTTGAAACCCCAAAAATCAAAATAAAATTAATTTGTAGACCAAAGAACTTCAGCCTTCAACTCTACGCCCTCCACCGCCGCATCATCTTCCTCATCCCTCGAGCCAGTCCTCCACCTCCGTCACCAGGCAGATCAACCTTTTATTGATTTGGAGCTTGACTCTTGACTTGCAGATCGGACTTGTATTGATTCGGTTGCTGTCACGGCATGGCTGGTGGCGGCCCAACACGAAACTAGTGAAGTTGAAATGGGTTCAAGGTGGCGCTTTGGTTGAAGATTAATCGAATGAGGGTGGTGATTTAAGAAGTGTGGTGGTCAGGTTCTGGGTTTCAAAGTGAGTTTGGTGATTGAAGAAGTGTGGGTTGTGGCTTCTGGGATTTGATGATTTTTCTGGGGTTTGAGAAAATGAGGGCTTTGAGATTTATGATTTTGTTTTTGAGCTGAATTTTTTGGGTTTTCTGTGTGTTTGTTTCTCAAGAAAATTTTTGGGTTCACTGGTTCGTTTGAGAGGAAGAACATGAAGTTCATGTTCTGGGGAAAGAAGAAATGAATTTTCTTACGGAAAAAAAAAAAGAAAAGTAAAAGAAAAAAAAAAGATTAATGTTTATTTTTAATTTTTGTTTAAATTTTCTGATTGACTTTTTTTATTAATTTAAATACTGAAATGGCATTTTAAAAAGCCAAATAATTTTTTTTAATATTATTTTAGTGGACATGCTAGCATCTAAAATGCCAACAGTGCATTCTGTTTGTTAAGTAAGACTTATTTGTTAATAGGTTGACAACAAAGACCAAAATAGACTTGATTTTCTATTTTTAGGGACTACATTAGTAGCAAAATCAATTTAGAGACCAAAATGGGATCGGCCCAAAATGTAGGGACTAAAAATATATTTTCACCTGTTATATATTATATATTACTAGTATAATGAATTAACATTTTAGCTAGAGTTTAAATTATTAAATAAGATATGAGTTGATAAGTTTAAATATTGTAAACAAATTATATGAGCTTTGACTAATGGATATATATATATATATATATATATATATATATATATATATATATATATATATATATATATATATATAATACTTAGCGATAAACTCGAAATGGTACACTAGTATTAACTAGTACTGAAATATTTGGTTTCCTTAATTAAATCAAAACGGTCTTCGGTATAGTATGACTCTCTAGCGCCAAGCACATAAGAAATAACCATAATAGGAAACTTTTTCTCTTTTTGCTTAATAAAGAATGACTACCAGCAATAGTTTGTCACATAATAAGATTTGTTGGGAAAATGCCGTAGACGTAGCATTACTTATAAATGACGGATCACTTGGCCTAAGAAAAAAAAAAACATCATATTATTACCAGTAGTTGCTCTTTAATTTTATATCAACTTTAGCAAATGTATGAATGCCACCGATATTTTATGTAATAAGTGGGTTTAAATAGCTCAATTAGAAAAGTTTCTAGACATAAAATAATAGGTCTACATTATCAATCTCATTTACACCGAAAATCTGTTGATATCTTTGTCTGATAATAAAAAACAATTGTTAGAGCATTTTCATTAGCTCTTCTATAAAAAATGTCATTTTGACTCATTAAAAGCCTACATTATTATTTTACCACATCATTTTACAATATTCCATTCATCAGATGTTTTATTCTTCAATTCTATACATTAAAATAATATATTAACCTCTCCCATCATCATCATCATCATCATCATCAACAACAACAACAACAACAACAACAAACAACGGCACAACCACCATTGCCACCAACAACTACTGCCGCAACAACACCGACAACCACCACCAGCACAAACCCATATCCACCAACACCACCTTTAAAAAAAAAAACACTACCAGAAAAATTGTTGCGGCCACAACCACCAGGAAAAAAAAAACCCCCTACCACCAATATCAACCCATAACCACTCGAATCACAACCACCAAAAAACAAAAAACACAACCCACCACCGACCCACCGCATCCCACACACCCACCCACTACTGCCGCCAACCCACCCACAACTGACCCATCCTTCAAAACCCATTCACAAGCCGGCCCTCCCACCACCGAATTCGCACATCAGAACCCACCACCCCCGATTCGCCCATAACCAACCAACCCACCCACCTCTGAATCTGTCCATCACAACCCACCACCATTGATCCGCCCATCACCATCTCAACCCACCCACTGCCGAACCGAGTATCAAATCACTACTACAAAAAAAAAAAAAAAACACAGCAGCAGAGATTGGCATCAGGTCGGGGAGGTGGCGCTGCAAGGCTGAGAGGAAGAGAGAAAGGCAACGAGAGTGAGAAGAACAAAGAGTGATTGAAGTGGGTTGGAGAGGTTTGATGTCTGAGACTCTGAGGTAGAATGAGAGAGAAGAGAAAAGAAGAAAGTGATGAGAGAGGAGAGAGAAAAGAGAATAAAAAAAATATTAAACACTGATACCATTTCTGTCCGTCCGCTCTCATATTTGAGAGCGTACTGTTCACTCATGCCAAACATTTTGGCATTTACAACACCTGATGAGAGTGGTTTTTTGATATTTGGTGTGTCAAATGCCAAATATTTGACATTTAACACACCTAATGAGAATGCTTTTATTGAGCGGATGCCATAAAGTAGACAACAAAGAACAATTGTTATATGTAATAAACTAATAATATAGTTAAAGTTGTTATGACTTTAGCTAATGTATGCATAGTACTGAAAATTATATGCAATATAGTTTAAGTTGTTATGAATGTAAAGTGGCAGACATTTTTTTGGTATGCAGTCTAACCTCTAAAACTCAATCAAGATTGCCACCTCCTCTTGCCAATCAAGTTTGTCATCCTCTTATGCCAATTAAATAGTTTGGCACTATCAAGAATGCTTCAAATAACATATATAAATGTGTGTGTTCAATTATGATATGAAGAGACAAAGATATCCAAAAATCTATAATGTAATGTAAATAACCACTTGAATAAAGAAGTTTTTATCTATATTATATTATCTCTAGATTTCTTTATTTTGTCTTGATATTTCTTTTACTAGTAAATGGATATTTTGTGCATAATACATTATAAGTTCATATAAAATTTGTAAAGTTGTGATTTTCAACTATGTTTTGTTGGCTTTAATTCTGTGTTAAATTTAATTGTATTCTGTCAATCTTTTATCGGTATGTTTGTGGGATCTAATGTAAGGGTTGAGTGTGAGAGTTTGGTAAAGAATTGTGAAGACAATGAAGTTCGAGACTTGCTCACCACTGACTCGCGAGTGGACAACCTGCAAAAGGTCACGTGAGAAGCACATGCTAGAAACTGAATAGTCTCTTTCCAGGTTGTATTTTGCGAGTCACTTCGCGACTTGGCCAACCTGCGAGTGACCTGCGAAACTCTCTGTTTAGATGATTTTAAAGAGTGCTTTCCTCATTTCTTTACCCACACTATATAAGCCCACATTACTCATGAAATTATAAGGAGACTTTTAGAGTGAAATCCCTAGCAATACACTTGAGAGTTAGAGATTGTAAACCCATAATTATCTACATAATTTCTCTTAGTTTTCCTCTACTCCTACCTCTCCAATTACAAATTCTTGAGCGGTTCTTAGCCTAAACACTTACTTCACCCAATTTGAGTGTTGAGAGAAGTTTTGGTGCGTGTGGGAAGCATTTGAAGAAGCCGCCATCGATTGGCGGATGTAATTTGGAGCTAATTTTGGATCCTAATAACTAGTGAAGAAATGACTCAGTGAAGTTCGTTGGTAGCTGGAACTCAGAGGGTTCAAGTATAGTAGGTAAATTAGGTTTGGAGGGTCTTTTTGATGTCCTTGTACTCCAACTTTATTCACTAGTGGATCATTTCAGTTTGGAGGGATGTGGAAAGGTTTTTCGCCGAATACTTCGGTTTCCTCTTCGGTAACACGTCTCGGTGTTATCTTGTTGTTTATATCTCTCTTCTCTTTCTCTTTAAGCTTTACATTTATTGTTTATTGTATATGCTTATACTTTAGCGAGTTGATCAGATTTTATTAAGATACACTTACTCTTATTCTGTATTTAGTTAAGTAGAGTAAAAACAATCTAGCCGTAAGTTTTAATTTGGGGGTTTAAACAAGCAATAACAGTTTTACTATTGAGCTTTTTAGAATAATTTTGTAAAAAATTATTTTTATACATCATGTATAAATATCATATTCATCAGGTAGTATTATATTTGATAATTGGTTATATTCCAGGTCATTAAAAAGTGAGTAAATATGAATTATTATGATGATATAATTCAAGTATGAACATACTATTTGAATGAGCTTACAAATATTTAATATCAAATGATTAACTTAATCACATAATTATTTTCGATATTTTTTTTATAGAGTGTATAATTAAAAGAATTAAATTTTGTAAGGATGTGGTGTAAAACCCATGTTTTATCCCTCTAATCCCAACAAGCCACATCATCTTATCACATATTCAAGAATAAGCACAATTACACCCAATCAATTCTAATACTCATATATAAATCCATACAAAATGAGAGTTTATTGAGATGTTATTAGGTGTGGTAGGATGTATTAAATTTTATGTAAAATGTTGATGTGACAATCACTTATTGAATAGTGTAAAACATGAGTTTTACACCTCATCCTTACCAAATTCGACTCATAATTAAATTTGCTTTTGTGATTTGCTAGTTTTTTCTTCAATTGTTGCTGAGTAATTAACTTGAGCAAGAATGTCATATTCCGAAAATAATATTTTTTTAAATATAAATCTTAGAAAAAGAATAGATTTTCCAACTAAATTCAAACACCTTGTTGCATTGAACAATAAAATATTAACTGTATTATTTTTTACCAATTACAATTAAATTCAATGCAGCTAAAAGTTTATATTTCATTGGAGAATCTAATTTATGGCGCCTAAGTGTTTACTTAGAATAAATGCACTTGCCTCTATAAATACATGACAACAAATTAATATTTTATCATAAAAGAAAAAACTATTATGTTTTACTGAATATATAGAAAAGAATAGACAAAAATACAATTTATATCCTATAACTTTGATCAATTTGTCATTTTAGTCCACTAAGTTTAAAAATTGTCATTTCATTCCATTAACTTTGAATAATTTGTCATTTTAGTCCGCTAAATTTAAACATATTTATTTTTTTCATTTAAATAAATTAAAGATTAACCTCTCAAATTGTTTTTTTTTAATATTAAAAATGTCAAACAACTTTGTCTTAAGGGAGTTTAATGGCAATGAACATAAGGACTAAAGTGATCATGTTATCAAAGTTAATAGAATTTAATGGCGATTTTTAAACCTAATGGACTAAAATGATATTTGATTAAAGTTATATGGTGTAAAGTGTATGTTTTGCCATTCTTTCCATTTCATTTCTTTTTTAAAGTCTCAAACATATGAAAATTATTGGACTTCTTTGTACATGTCCACACTCCGTTAGAGTCTATTGTGAAAACCAAGGAGAAACTATAATAAAAATTATGAAAATCAAAATTCGTGAAAGATTTGTGAACCTATTGATGAAATTGACTTAGATGATGAAGAAGGTGATTTGGTTGAACTTCAACATGAAACTTGGACAACTATGAACCAAATCTCTTTTGGAGTTTGTAAATCATTTTTAAGATAAACAATTATTTCCTTTTATTATTTTTTATTTTATAGATCTATGGTTTTAATCATATTTTAGTTTTTTTTTTTTTTTTGAAAGCAATCATATTTTAATTGTTAATTTGTGTGGAATTTAGATTTATTGCATAAATTCAATGAAATATGAGAATATTGCTGACAAAATATTTATGTCACAAAAACATGTTTAGCTGGTTACATGACTTATTAATCTAATGGGTCGTGCCAATCCATATTGACCATAATACATCCTATTTATCAAACAAGTTATGCGAGTCGTGTTGTGTTACTTGTTTAATAAATAGGTCGTGTTAGGGTCAAGGGTTCTTAACATGATTAATAAGCGTGCCATGTTTGTGTTGACCTATTAGTTTGTTGAGTTATTTAGGGTCTGTTTGTTAATATTGTTTGAACAACAGTTTTCGTTGTTTAAACAACATAATATGTATTTCCACAATACTTAAACAACTCTACTAGAACAATCTTACCAAACGGGCCCTTAGATTTTGGTTTTTGATTTCACAATAAATTAACAAAGTTATTCAAATTAATCTAGTTAGGCCAAATTATCAATTATGTATGTGACTGTTAGAGCATATATTATATGGCATATCAAATATGGTGACACTAATAGCATAATATCAATCACAATGGAGGCGTTGACATGGTGATGAAGTGGAAAACCCAAGGAAAATTATCTAATGAAAAACCTATTACGGGGAAACCTTCCCCAAAAAGACAATGCACTATATTGAGAGGTTTTACAAATTAGTATAAAACCTTTATACTTAGACTCTACAAACCATAGATGAGCTTACAGTAGAAACTTTCTACTACTCCAAAAACATTGAACTCTTCAATACATGGATGCCTTCATGGATGACACACTCGTGTTTATGACTGGAACTTCTAATTGACTCCAAAAACCTCTTGAAATTTTATTTTACATCAGGAAGTTTGTGGTAACACTTTAGCCTTGATCACCAATCTTCAAGGATACTATCTTTAGATTTTCTTTTTGCACTCAAATTTGATAGTGAAAATTGAGAGAAGTAGATTTGAAACTTTATTTGTGTGGCAAAGTGTTCTTTCTCTCTTGTTTTGATCGTCCATAATGTGTCCTTATATAGTCTAGCATGTGAGCATGAATTAGAGTTGAAACAAACGAATTACGAAGCCATATTAGAATTAGGTTACATGATTCTCGATCGATCGAAAGGTGTTGAAAATCTAGAAAATGTTCTTTCCTCAAACCATTCTTGGTTCTTCGTCATGGATTCAACAATCCACATCATAAACTCCACAAGGCTTAACAATGCACATCATATTGAACCTTATATAATTGAATACTCATGAGTCAACACAATATGTGAACACAAATTGTGACCCCTAGTAGACACCTTATTTTGTACCCGTTAATAGATTTTGGTCCCCGGCCTCAATGATGAGCTTGACATATGTCAACAAAGGGTATTTAAAGAGTTCACAATAGTTTGGAAGTAATTACAACTCAAAAGTGCTCAAATCGCGTTGAAAACGATTCCGAAAAGTGACCTTTTATTTCATTGAAAAGTAGACACACTGGGCTTCAATTTGAACACAAATTTTGCCTAATTTAGATTTATATTGTGTAAATTATGACTGTTTGAAATTGGACCATCAAAACTGTCAAGAATTAGGGCATGCTTACGGATGAATGAAGGGTGTGTGTGCACCCTCAAAAATGCGTACGCAGGCTGATTTTCTAGGCAGTAGAACTTCATTTTTAAGGGCCCAAATATCATTCTTTAATCTAAGCCGGCCCCTAGACCCTTGGGAACGTCCAAAGACCATTAAAAAGCCCCGAAAACCCTAATTTTAACGTATAAATACTCATATTATGTTTCCAATCAAGACCCTAGGTAGAGAGTGATTTTTTGGCCTCCATCTTCTCTAAAACCATATTTTAACTTAGCACGTTTTTTTACAAAATTAAAACCTCTCTTTAGTTAGTTCTAAGGTAGAAAGCTTGTTTTCCAAGTTGTTTTCTAAAACTTTTGTTCTTGAGTTATGATTACTAATTATTGTTGTGTTCTTTAATTATTCTTATTCCCTTAATCTAATCTTTGTGTTGAAGGCACTGAGGGATCGGTTAAACAATCTCAAATTTGTGATTCTAAAGCAAGGTGAGTCTCTTTCTCATGATTTGTCACTTTGCTACAAAGGATTCACATGATTCTTTGTTTGATGCTATCTTAATTGTTCTTACCATATTTGATTGATGTTATGATCTTTTTATCCATGTTTTAATATGATTTTAGGTTGTTTATAATTTGTTTTAGTTGTTCTTGGTATATTATTTTATTTCTATGTAAAGTTTAACATGTTATTTATTTTATGTGTGTTTAGGATATTTATTTGGTTTGCTTGTGGTTATTTTATTTATGCTGATGCTTTGTTTTGTTTGCTTTATGTTAGTTTAGCATTTAGGGTTCTAACATGCTTATTTGATTTCTATGTTTGTATCTTTAAATAATTAAATTCTTAAAAATGTAATTTTTCGAATCTATGCTAAAGGATGCGTATGCATCTTTGAGTATGCGTGCGCATGGTTTAACCATGCGTACTCATAATTGAGTAATGCGTACGCACCCTGAACCCATATTAGGCAAAATCTTGTTTTTATTTTTTTCAATCATTTTTTACATCTAATTTGATTCTGTTTGACTCTGTTTTAGGTTAATTATTTATGTTTAATTATTTTCCATGTTTGTTTGAATCTTTTTGCCATGTTTGTGATTTAATTGTTATCTTTTCCTTTTTAGTATATGTTTGATTGTGTTTTATTTGTTTCCTTTTATATTGTGATGTGATCCTTAATATGTTGTGTGTGTTATTTCGTTAAGTACATGATGTATGTTTAGGTTAAGGATTATGGATCTCTTAATAAATTTTTTAATTAAATATGGTCTAGCAACACATAATGGATGCCAGCCCACAAGCCGGACAGTCTTGGGTGTCTAACACCTTCCCAAGCTGTACCCATAAAATTGGTATGAAGACCTATGCATGTAAGTGATTGGCCCAAAAGTCCCAATATGGTTCTTAGACCTAATTTAGGTGGGGACTCCATTTTTCCCTGTCACGGTCCACTCGGCCAAGGTGTACTCCCTTGCACTCACACCCCTATTAATATATATTTATGAATTTATACCTTGTTGAAGAAACTTTGAGCTTTCAGGTTTAATGCAGATAGCAAATTTAGGGTCTGTTTGGATATCACTTATTGCTGAAAACTGAAAACATTGTAGAAAAATAATATTTAAATGTGTGAATAATGTCGTGGGACCCAGTTTTAAAGAAAAATTTGCTGAAGTCTGTACTTGCAGGTCTTATGAACAGTGCACGGGACCACCCAAAAAACGCAGCCATCAGCACAAACGCAAACGCATTGCTATCCAACTAACACTTAGACTTATATATAAATTTTAGTAGTTCTCAAGTAAAATATAAAAGCCAATTTTTTTTTTTTGGGTGCTAAAATGAAAATATCTCCTAAAACATAAGGAATTATTACAAATTTTTTTGACAAGCAGCAAACTTGGCTAGTGCATGCGACCGAGTTTGCTTTCCTTTCCACAGTTGTTAATAACTGTTGTGGTTGATTTATAAAAAAAATGTTGTTATAGTAAACTCATGTTAAAGTAATGCTGCTAGAATCACAACATTCCACCTTTACAGATATGAAAAAAGTTGTGATTGGGAGTAAATTTAACCTTCCATTCTTCCATAGATTTTTTTTTACGGTTTATGAATATACGTTGGTCTAGACTAGATTTCTAGAGCTGACTGACTAAAGAATCTGCATAAAGTAGTTAGAAAAGAATTGTTAAGTTGAGATCAACTAGGCCTGGTTTGTCTCAGTGCTGTCAAGAATTAAAACTGATTGACAGTGAAAATATGAATGAAGGGAACATGTACGCATAAGAATATTGGCAAATGCATCATCCCCTTCATATCATTTTACATGCAATTTCTTCGTCATATTAGTAGTACAGCCTCAATCATTCCTTACTAATCACCATCATACTAATTTCGATACCCCTGACCAGGAAAGAACACTATGATTAAAGTATCATTTTGATAAAAAGCCTGTAATTGCAGAGGAATAATGCACTTTCTTGGAAGAATTCAAGGAAGCAGAATCCCTCATTGTTAAAGACCTATGCGACAGGGATACCACATTTTCTCATGGTCGGGTGCATTCAAAGTCCCACAACACAGTATAACTTTTTTTTATGTGTGTTGTCTAAATCAAATTTGCCTTTTTACAAAAGTTCATTTGTGGACAAAGCTTAAAAATTTAGAGGGCCTCATTTCAGACAAATTGTGATCATGCAAAAGGGAGAATCACAAAAAGGGCTTGAGACCCACCATTAAAAGACTACCTTTGGAACTCTTCTTCTAAAAGATTCACAAAAGCTAGGGGATGAAAATCATACTCAACAAATGTCAGCTTCATTTTCACGTCCCTTTATTTCTTATCTCCCTTTTTTTCAAGTATTTGGAAAGGATTCATGTGAGTTCAAATTCATCATCCATGTGCCATACAATAGAGACTAGAAAGCAAGAACAAGAACCATAAATATCTATTTTTATGAGGAAAAAGGGTATAATCATGTAAAGGAATAAAATTTCATTGACAAGATGAAAAAAAAATCTTCCTCAGGGATAACCATTACCTCTTTTTTGCTTTGGCTACTAGAAGTCATTAAAAAAATTCAAAATCTAAGTAAGGACCAGATGAGCTATCTGAGTCAGTAGCACCCTTGTCATTGGGAGGCACTGATGACTTGAAAGCATTGTTCAAAAATGCAAGATCAATTGGTTTTGGAATTTCTGGAGGGTGAGTACTGCGAATGAGAGCCCAATTAACACTTTCAAAGAAGGGATGCTGTTTGATCTCAGTGGCACCTCTTTTGAATCCTAGTCTCTTTTGTGGGTCCTTTACAAGCAGGCCCCGGATCAAATCCTTAGCTGCAAAGCTGATACTTGATCCGTCCTGAAATTTTAGTGGTTGACCAACAACATTGAATAATGTCTCGCGGTTTCCATTGCCTTTAAAGGGTGTCCTCCCATGTAGCAACTCATACAAGAAAATACCAAATGTCCACCAATCGACAGCACTCCCATGACCATCCCCTCTAATTATCTCAGGGGCTAAATATTCATGTGTACCAACAAATGACATAGAGCGAGCGCTAGTTGGCTCTGCAATTAGTACAGGAAGTGAATCTGCATTTGTCATTCTTTCACTCCTTGCCTTTGTTATTTTGGAATTGAAAAATCTAGGCTTAAAGCAAGAAGGTTGTAAGCAAGAAGGCTCCACACAAACGGGTAATTTGCAAGCTGGATCAATGCATGATGGCTGAATACAGTAAGAAGATATCCGGCATGATGGATCTACACTGGATTGAACAAGGGTGGGATTCACATAGCATCTTAATGATAAGTCAAAATCAGAGAGCATGATGTGCCCATCCTCCCTTACCAATACATTTTCAGGCTTTAAGTCCCTGTACACCACTCCCATCATGTGTAAATACTCAAGCGCAAGAAGAACTTCAGAAGCATAAAATCTGCAAGGGCAAAAGAGAAAATCAGACAAATTTTTCTTGATTGGTGACATTGTAAATATTTGCACCCTCCGAACTCAAGTTGGAAAACTTTCAAATAACCCAAGGAAACCATTTACTTTAATTTATTGAGCAGTCTCTAATGACACACCTTTTGTCTTTTATAATCAGAAATTTGAACATAAACAAGCCTAGAGTGCATGAGGATGGTGCTAAGGATGCTTGGGCAAACTAAAATGACATTATTAGCAAAACATAGTTCATTAATCTGAGTTTAGTTGATAACTATACCCTACAAATCACCAACTTTCTTAATGTCCACTAGAGTTCCATAATGAGATGCTAAATAGGAGTATAAACAACTTCATCAAAGGATATTCCAGCATTGAAGTACCCGCGGTTACTCAAGAATTCACATTCTAATACTGAATGTGGAACTCATAACTAAGGTCAGGAGAAGTTAGATTTAATGCGTACAACAAACAAGGCCCATCACTATCACAAGTACACCCATGATTTCTGCTACCTCTCAGCAATCATTCAAGATTCATTGTCACAGCTCATACAGTCATGCATTTGTACCTCCCTCTCACATATGTATGACTGTATGAGACTGAGACCCATCTGCACAAGCATATGAGAACAGTGTTGCATACAGCTGTAACATATAATACCACCTGCATTCTTTTCCCTCATTATCGAAAACTAATGCATACAATAGACAAGTACTTGTTTCCCTTTCTCTTTCTAGTTCCACGTACTTGTTTCCCTTTCTCTTTCTAGTTCCACAAACTAGTATTTTTCAGTAGCATCTATCCTAATTAACACTGTTTCATCACAACTTAACACAAACAAAAACAATATTCAACAGATAAACAAAAAGAAACAAATGGGAATTTCAAAGTTTACGACTAACCTTGCTACCTGCTCCGTAAAATGCTTGCCCGGCTGGCGTTGCCGGAGAGTGTGAAGATCACCACCGCTGCAGAACTCCATTAACAAGCAAGAAAACTTGTCAGTCTCAAAATGAGAATAAAGGGTTGGAAGGAATGGATGGTCCAACAAACCCAATATATCCCTCTCAGTCTGAGCTCTCACAAGCTTCTTCCTTCCAGCCAACATAGCCTTATCCATAACTTTCATTGCAAACAAGCAACCCATCCCTCTTAACTCAGCCAAATACACACTCCCAATATCCCCACTTCCAAGCTTCTTCAAAAGCCTGAAATTCCCTATACCCAAGTCCCCATCTTTAGCTTTAAAACACTGAATGGCATCCCATCTAATATCATTGCCTTTGTGAGGCTTTGAAGGGTGAAAACTCCTAAAGCTTGATTCATTTCCATCAAAGCTATTGGATTTACTTGCATTACTCAAACTGCTTATCTCACTTTCCTCACAGTCCAATACAGGTTCAGCATTCTTGTGAGCCTCAACAGTGCTGGCATTGCTCATGTTGCTGCTACTCACACTGATATCAGACCCAAAAACTGTACTGCTACAAAGACTGGTGCTAACACTGGCATTGAAACTAAGGTCTTGAAGGTTGCTAGTGATGGATTGGGTGCCATTATTTTCACTAGTATGGACTGGTTTATCCATGCCTGAGGGAGACAGAGATAAGGAATTTTTAAGTTTTTTAAAAAGTGTTTGATGAAAGGTCTAAGAGAAGGGTTTTGGTTGTGTTTAAAATGTGAGAGGATGATGAGGTCAAGGTGGGTGGGGGTGAGACCGAGGTGGTCAAAGAAGGGCGAGAGAGATGCGGGCGTGAAGAGAGCTGAGCGTAAAGACCCAAAAGGAAAGGGTGAAAAAGGGTATTCAAATTTGAAATGAGGGGACGAGAGAGTGAGAGTGAGAATGAGTGAGAGAACCAATGAGTAATGAGTTGGGTTTTGAGTCCATTTCTCTCTTGCACTGTCCTAGAAAATGTTACAGCTTGGAGACAAAACACAGAAAGAGAATCACAGAGAGAGAGAGAGAGAGAGAGAGTCCCTGTTTCCGAGGAGGACAAAAGCCTTTCAGTTTTTCTAAACGAACATGTTCAAAAGTTAAAACCCCTCCCCAGCCAATACCGTTACTTTGGGGTTTTGGATTTGTAGCTGGAATGAGATACATCATGGTATGAGTTGTTGCCTTGTTGGGGGATAAATTATGAATATTGGCTGAAATTCCATTAAAATTTTTACAACGCAACAAGTTATTATTAGTAGGCAAAAGTTTGCCAACTTAAATAAAAATTAGTAAAAACTTATTAATTTATTTATTGTGAAAATTATTGTATATGTTCCGGATTTGATGTTAATTCAACTTTTGTGAAATCATTATTAATTTACTTGTTATAGATCCGCAAGCTCATACGTTGGATTAACAGTAAGTTTAGAATGCAAAAGTTATTACTTGGATGATAATGGTAGAGGAGAGGTTGATGGTTTCTAAGGAGAGGGTGCAGTGTATGGTAGACAGTAAGTCGTGGATTGTGGATTCCATTGGATATTCCCAAGAACCAAAATTTTAGAGCATTGGTTAAATTATCATTATTTTAGGTAAATTTGTTAAATAGAGAAATTTGGAATATTTACTGTCAGTGGTTGAAGTTTACATTTTACGCCAAGAGAAATGGAGAAATTATAATGTTCTTATGGTAGACAAGTGACGTGGTCCACCATTCTACTAAAAGATTTTCACCTGTTTAAAATTGTTGAGTTAAATTTTTTTTTTTTTTTAAACAGAAGCTGATTAATGACTCAACAATTTTAAACAAGTGGGAGTTTTTTAGTGGAATGGTGGACAAGTGACGTGATCCACCAGAGGACTGTATAATTTCTCGAGAAATGTAAGATCACAATATTTTCACAATAAATTTTAAATAGTAAGTTGCTATTAACTTTTATTAGTGGGCAAAGTAATAATTTCAGTAATGAACCTAGATTAAAACCAATAATAATTAAGTCATCTAGAATTTGTTGCGAAATTATTGTATAAATATTGTGAATGCCGCATTACATTTAATAACGACTAAGCAGAAGCATGACCCTTTTCCCTGCAATCCATTAATTACCAAATAAAATAAAAAATAAATAAAAATTGTCATATGTTTTTTTTTTAGAACTATCATATGTTAATAGTATAAACAATGCAAGGAATAGTAGGTTCCAGTTAATTCAACTGGTAGAGTCTGGTTGAATAAGAAATCTGGAGTACAATTTTCACTTACACAAAAAACCGATTGGTATAAAAAGCAGAATTATCAAAGTAGACATCATAGGTTGAAACTCTAAAAAAATAAATAATGCAATGAATAATTAATATGATGCAAATGACTGACACTAAAAATGAGTTGAACATTGCTGGATGCACATTAATTTGTACGATTTTTACCAACTCCTTTAAATCAATGGGTTTTGGCTTACTTCCAATACTGTTTAAAAATGAATCTTCTTTTGTTTTAATGAGAGATTGCCACATCACCTACTAATTAAATAAAATGTAGGGATTAAAACTCACTATTACTTATTATCGTATATTTAAAATAAAAGGGCATGTCCAGTTAAAAAAGAACTGAAGGTAAATCACGCCTTAAACCAATGGAGTAAAGAAGGGGTTAAAAAAGGTAACATAAATCTTTTAGAGCTAATAATGTTGCTAGAGTTATGTATTATCTAAATATCGTAAGGATAAATGATGCTTTGATGGAAATAAGATTATGCAGATTCCTTACCGGTAGACATAGCAAAAAGGCTGAGACGTTACACCAGCTTTCTTTATTACATTATTTAGTTTCCATTGGTGATTATCATTGATAATCTTATTATGTGTTTCTAAAAGTTAAGTCTTTTTGGATGTATAATACTATAAGTGTTTTTTCGAGACTTTCTCACATTTTTCGGTTAAAAAATACTTAATATTCTTTAAAAAAAAAAAAAAAAAAAAAAAGTAGAAGTCATGGGTTTATCCGTTTATGGATTCCATTGGATATTCCCAAGAACCATAATTTTAGAGGGAAGAGTTAAGAGGCCCACCTTTGGTCAATCATGGTTTTTGATGCACATTAGTTAAATGGAGAAAGTTTTGAACATTTGCATTCACTCGTTAGACCAAGTAGCCAACTCTCATGACCAGAAATGTGCCATCCATTATTGTTCCACCCCCCCCCCCCCCCCCCCCCCCCCCCCCCCCCCCCCCCCAAAAAAAAAAAGTCATATGTAAGCAATTGATGCCTAATGCCCCAAATAGAAAAAAACCCCCAAATTTTAATTAAATTAAGCTCAAATATTTGACATTACTTAAAATAATTTTTTTTATCAAGTAGAAATGTTACATTCATAATATTTTTTACAATATTTTTACAACAAATTCTAAGTAGTAGGTTATTAGAGGCTGTTACTTATTGAATACAACATAAATAATTTCAGTAGTAAGTTTAAATTAAAACTATTAACAGCTTAACAATTAGGATTTGTTGTGAAAAATATTATGAATGTAACACATCTAAAAAAAACAATACAGAAAAAAAAATTCACAACGTTTTTTACAATAATTCAGTTGACAAACTTTTATTAGTTTTTACCTAGGTCCACCACTAATATTGCTCTTTTACTTACCACTATCAGTCTACCATATCAACAGGTGTGAAAGTTTTGTCAATTTTTTGTGTCTATAGACTTTCTAAAAAAAATCTACATTATTCATGTTAATTAGTAATAATTTTGCATCTAAAATAAGATAATAAAATTTAAGTAATATTTTTTTTAAAGTCATATTTAAATATATTAAAGGCCTCAATTTCAGTTTTCGCCTTAGGCCCTCAAATGCATCAAGCCGCTCCTGATTATACCATATTATTTTACAATATAACCAACTTCCCAACTTTTATTTTCCTATTTTACTCATTAAAATAATATATATTACCCACTAAAATAATATAATATATAATTTTTGTGTTGCTGCTGTGGGGGGTAAAAATGTTCGAACAAACGTTTGGGCTTTGTGCCTGATTGGTTAATACAAGTCTGTTTGGTCAGGGTCCATAGGCCCACAAGTCAGTCCGCATTATAGTGGTCTGAGGAGTTGTCCGAGGAGGAGTATATCCTCGGACAGGCCCAGCAATGGCCCTGGGACTTGCTAGACGGATTGGAGGCAGAATTCTGGAAGAACTGGTGGGTATAAGTGTGATCCAAGCACCCTTTAGAAGCAAGAACGTGTGAGAAATATCTGAAGAAAAAGTTGCCACCACCACATTAAAGGCCCTGTATCTACCTCCCTAGCCGCATTAATGGGAAAATGACCTCTGAACAATATAATTCAGCCTTCCTGCTATTATTTGAAGACTTTAAGAAGGTGGTGGATGGGACAAGTATCTAAGGGGAAGGTTTGTATGACACGTGGATGAAAAAGAGAAGAAGAAGAAGTATATAAGAAGACGAGAGAGGAAAGAAGGGGGGACCTGCTTCTGAGCTAAAAAAAGAACTAAGAATTGTAATCTTTGGCATAGAAAGAGAAGTACTATACCACTCGTCCTCGGCTTACGTCCGAGGAGGTTTCTTTGTCATATTTACTTATCATTTGCATAGATTGTGGCACTTTAGCCTGTTAATTAACTTCCAACATCCCAATCCTAGGTTTCAAACCCATACTCTACAAATTTCATTAAGGCTTATTGGGCCTGAGCCCATCACTTGTTTTGGGGTCCGGGTACAATTGTGCACTTACAATTGGCGCCGTCTGTGGGAATCTAGCGTGGAAGGAATTGGAACATCATGGCAGGCTTAGGTTCGCATCATGCTGAATCTCAGGGATCCCAGCCCGAAGATCTTTTTGAGCGTCTTGAGTGTCGGAGGGATCGAGAGAGAAGTGTGCATACTGTATATCCTAGCGCGAGTCATACGCGTGGTGGAAGCAGTGCCACCCATGAGGATGATGCCAATGCCATGCAGAGGGAGATTGACTACCTTAAGAAAAAGCTGCGCTGTGTCAGACGAAGGCGGGCTTCACCCCCATCTAATCCTTCCTCAGGAGGGTCCCGGGGAAGTAGTTACAGTCCAAGGTCTAGGACTCCCCCCAGCGAAACCTTCTCTTACCAAAGGGATGACCTACCAAGTCGTAAGCATAGGAAGCTTCCCTCCAGGGGCTTGGGGAACGATGCTATGAGCCGAGCGTTACACCAACTTTCTAGATCGCCCTTCTCACGCAGGATCGAGAAGGGAAGGCTCCCTAGACGGTTCACCCAGCCCACCTTCACCATTTATAACGGCAGGACAGACCCGGTGGAACATGTGAGCCACTTTAATCAAAGGATGGCGGTGCATTCTCAGAACGAAACCTTGATGTGCAAAGTCTTCCCTTCTAGCCTGAGGCTTGTTGCTATGAGATGGTTTAACGGACTAAAGTCGGGGTCTATCGATTCGTTCATGGAACTTACTAGGGCATTCGCATCTCAATTCATTACATGCAGTAGAGTTCCTCGACCGTTGGACTCGCTATTATCTATGGCAATGAGGCAGGGTGAGACATTGAAAGCATACTCCGACAAGTATTGGGAGATGTTCAATGAGATTGATGGAGATTTTGACGAAGTGGAGATTAATACTTTTAAAGTGGGCCTTCCCACTGATCATGACTTAAGGAAATCCTTGACCAAAAAGCCCGTACGGAGTGTACGCCGCCTCATAGACCGTATCGACGAGTACAAAAGGGTTGAGGAAGATCAGCAGCAGGGTAAGGGTAAGGCGAAGGTTATCCCGCAGGAGAGAAGGGATTTCAAGTCGGATAGGTACCATAACAATAAGTCGAGGAGAGATTACTTTGGGCAATCTGGCTCAACCACTCCTCAAGCAGTTAACATTGTATTCCGAGAAGCAGTGCACCAACTGCTAGATAAAGTCCGTAAGGAGCCCTACTTCAAGTGGCCCAATAAGATGGCCGGGGACCCCACGAAGCGGAATCAGAACCTCTTTTGTCAATGTCATTAGGATGTGGGTCATACTACCGAGAATTGTCAGACCCTCTGGAACCATCCAGAGCAGCTTGTTAGCGAGGGAAAATTGAAGCAGCACCTGTATCAACCAAACGGGCAGGGTAGTCAGTCGGGTTCAAATAATCAGAAGAACAACTCATCTCGGCCGCCCTTGGGGACGATTAACGTCATATTCGCTGCACCTGGCAGGACTGGTTCCTGTCCTACCAGGGTGATGACAGTGTCACACTTCCAGGCTGAGGAGTCAGGCTCGAGGCTGAAGAGGATCAGAGGGAGTGTGCCTATCCTAGGATTCTTTGATGAGGATAAGGTTGGGACTATTCAACCCCATGATGACGCCCTGGTGGTCACGTTGAGGATAACGAATTACGACGTCAAAATGGTGATGATCGATCAAGGTAGCGGTGCAAATATTATGTACCCTGATTTATTCAAGGGGCTTAAGTTAAAACTGGAGGATCTCACTCCCTATGACTCACCATTAATAAGTTTTGAAGGGAAGACTGTTATACCAAAGGGGCAGATTCGATTACCCGTACAGTTTGGCTCGAAAATGGTTAAGGTGGATTTTATTGTGGTTGACACATATTCTCCATACACGGCCATTCTTGCCAGGCCTTGCCTGTACGCTTTAGGTGTCGTCTCCTCGACTTTGCATGTTAAAGTAAAATTTCCTTCGGGGGGATTCATCGAAGAAATTCTTGGTAGCCAATCAGTGGCAAGGCAATGCATATTGGCTGCAGTACTGCATCAAGCCAAATCAGAGTCCTCGGCCTCGGCTGCGGAAGACTTATAGCAATTAACGACTCTGGATGCGCCCAGTGCGGTGACAACAGAGGATGCCATGTGTGAAGATATGGAAAGATTCCTTATAACCGATGATCCCGAAAGGTTCTTCCAAGTTGGGACACGATTACCACACTAAGAGAAGATGGAATTGGTGAAGTTTTTGAAAGACAACATCGATGTCTTTGCCTGGGATCCCTATGAGGCTCCAGGGGTTGACCCAAGCTTCATTTGCCATCATTTGAATGTCAACCCTACCTTTGTTCCCAGAAGGCAACCACCTCAGCGCTCTTCGAAAGAGCATTCTGAGGCTGTCAAGGAGGAGACGCTCAAGCTCAAAAGGGCTGGGGCTATTAAAGAGGTTTTCTATTCGGAATGGTTGGTGCACATAGTTGTAGTTAAAAAGAAGAATGGAAAGTGGAGAGTATGTGTGGACTTCATATACCTAAACAAAGCCTGCCCAAAGGACTCGTTCCCGATGCCACACATCGATCAGCTTGTGGATGCTACGGTTGGGCATCCTCGGATGAGCTTTTTAGATGCTTTCCAAGGCTATCACCAAATACCATTGGCATTGGGTGATTAGGAGAAGACTGCTTTCATTACTCCAACAGAGAATTATAATTATAAAGTAATGCCGTTCGGGTTGAAAAATGCCAGGGCTACTTACCAAAGGATGATGACCAGAATGTTTGAATCACAACTTGGAAAGACCATTGAGGTATATGTGGATGATATGATAGTGAAGAGTAAGACAGTACCTATGCATGTGAAAGATCTAGACGATACCTTTCAAATACTTAGGAAGTACAAGTTACGCCTTAACACCTCAAAGTGTTCTTTTGGGGTGGATTCCAGAAAGTTTCTGGGCTACATGGTGACTCATATAGGAATAGAGGTAAATCCGACATAGGTTAGGGCCATTCAGGGCTTGCAACCACCTCAGAATCCAAAAGAAGTTTAGAAATTGACCGGGATGACTGCTGCTTTCAGCAGATTTATCTATCGGTCAACTGACAGGTGTAGACTCTTTTTCCAACTGTTAAATAAATGGAAAGGATTCCAATGGTCCGAGGAGTGTGCTTTAGCTTTCCAGCAACTTAAGGAATATCTTTCTTGGCCGCCCATTATGTCTCGGCCGGAGGTCGATGAAATCCTGTTTGCATACCTAGTTGTAGCCATCCATGCAGTCAGCCTGGTTCTTATAAGGGACGACAGCGGGGTACAAATACCGGTTTATTATGTCAGCAAATCCTTGAATGAAGCTGAGTTACGTTATTTGCCTTTAGAGAAGGCAATTCTGGCTGTAGTCCATGCCATGCGGAAGCTTCCTCACTGTTTTCAGTCCCACACCGTTGTGGTTTTAACCCAACTGCCTCTCAAGTCAGTGTTACGAAGTGCTGACTACTCGGGAAGGGTAGCTAAGTGGGGGACTATTTTAGGACCTTTTAATATCAAATACATGCCACGCACCTCGGTGAAGGGCCAGGTTCTCACGGATTTGGTGGCAGAATTCGTCGAACCATCGTTAGAAGAAACTGCGAAGGAATTACACATGGATGAAAAATTAGTTGGCATGATCATGGGCAAAGGACCTCCGATCTGGAAAGTGTATGTTGATGGGGCAGCCAACCAGAGGGGGTCTGGCGTTGGACTTGTTTTCGTATCCCCTGAGGGAATTGTTTTTGAGAAATAATTGAGATTAGCATTCTCAGCCACTAATAACGAGGCCGAGTACGAAGCGGTTTTGGTTGGTATGAATATGGTATGTAGAATGGGGGGAAAGACAATTCATATGTTCTCGAATTCTCAATTAGTCGTGGGCCAAGTGACGGGGACCATGGAGGCTAGGGATCCAAGAATGCAAAAGTACCTGACCCAAGTCAAGTGTTTACAATCCGAGTTCGATTCCTTCATCCTTTCGCACGTTTCTAGAAGTGGAAACACACATACGGACTCGTTGGCTACTTTGGTGACATCCTCAGCTCAATGTTTGCCCAGGATTATCCTCGTCGAAGACTTGATAGAACCAGCTCTAACTACTGCAAGTGTCGTCCGTATCCATCTGATAAGGCCTGGACCTAGCTAGATTGACCCTGTGGTCTCTTTTCTAAAGGGCGATATTCTTCCCGAGGATAAGTCTGAAGTAGATAAGATTCGTCGAAAGGCACCTCGTTTCTGGTTGTCCGAGGATTAGAAATTGTATAAACGCTCCTTTTTCGGACCATACTTGCTATGTGTACATCCTGAAGCAACGGAGGCACTTTTGGAAGAATTACATGAGGAAATTTGTGGAAGCCATACTGGGGGAAGATCCTTAGCCCATAGGGCTCTGACTCAGGGATATTGGTTGCCCAATATACAGAGGGAAGCGCAAGACTACGTAAGAAAGTGTGACCAATGCCAAAGGTTCGTTCCTAATGTTCATCAACCTAGGGGAGTCCTTAATCCTTTGTCCAGTCCTTGGCCATTCGCTCAATGGGGACTGGATATAGTTGGACCCTTTTTGAAGGCTGAGGGAAACAAAAGATGGTTGCTTGTGGAAACTGATTACTTCACTAAGTGGGTCGAAGCGGAGCCCTTATCAAATATTAGGGATACCGACTCCAAGAAGTTTATTTGGAAGAATATTATCACTAGATTTGGGGTACCTCACACACTTATTTCGGATAATGGCGTCCAATTTGATAGTAAAGCTTTCAGGAAATATTGTAGTGACATGGGCATCACAAATAGATACTCCACCTCAGCTTATCCTCAGGGAAATGGACAGGCCGAGACCGTTAACAAAGTCATAGTCAGTGGACTTAAGAAGAGGTTAGACGATGCGAAGGGTAGATGGATAGAGGTGTTGCCACACGTTCTATGGATGTATCGGATTACGCCGCGGAGATTCACTAGAGAAACGCCCTTCTCCATGACTTATGGTGTTGAGGCGGTGATACCTTTAGAATCTGGTTTCCCCACGTTAAGGACGAGTTCTTTTAGCCCAGGAAATAATGATGGCCTCCTTGGAAAAAGCCTGGATCTGGTTGAGGAGAGGCGAGAGGCCGCCATGGTCCAAATGGCTTATTATCAGCAGAAGCTTAAATGAGGATATGATGCTCATGTGAAGCTAAGGCCAATAGCGCCTGGGGATTTGGTGTTGAGGAAAGTCGTGGGTATTGCCAAAAACCCAGCATGGGGAAAGCTAGCACCAAATTGGGAAGGACCATATCGAATCATCTCTGTAGCAAGCATAGGGTCATATCGATTAGCTGATCTAGATAAAAAAATTGTACAACGCCCCTGGAATGTAAACAACCTACAAAGATATTATTATTAATAAAAAGTATTTTTATCGTTCGTTGTTCAAATTATCAGTATGTACTTCGGTTTATCTCTCACTATTTCTAAGTATCAAACAGAAACTTGGACATGCATGGTCCTCGGACCACGTGCCTTGTGGAAATTGATATCCTATTGTTTGTTAAAAAGAACCTTAGTTATGTCGGGTCCTCAGACCTTCTACTTTGGGGAAATTAACATTTCAAGTTACTATTTCCAAGTATCAAACAGAAACTTGGTCATGCATGGTCCTCGGACCACATGCCTTGTGGAAATTGATACCCTATTGTTTGTTAAACAGAACCTTAGTTATGTCGGGTCCTCAGACCTTCTACTTTGGGGAAATTAACATTTCAAGTTACTATTTTCAAGTATCAAACAGAAACTTGGTCATACATGGTCCTCGGACCACATGCCTTGTGAAAATTGATACCCTATTGTTTGTTAAACAGAACCTTAGTTATGTCGAGTCCTCAGACCTTCTACTTTGGGGAAATTAACATTTCAAGTTACTATTTCCAAGTATTAAACATAAACTTGGTCATGCATGGTCCTCGGACCACATGCCTTGTGGAAATTGATACCCTATTGTTTGTTAAACAGAACCTTAGTTATGTCGAGTCCTCAGACCTACTACTTTGGGGAAATTAACATTTTAAGTTACTATTTCTAAGTATCAAACATAAACTTGGTCATGCATGGTCCTCGGACCACATGCCTTGTGGAAATTGATACCCTATTGTTTGTTAAACAGAACCTTAGTTATGACGGGTCCTTAGACCTTCTATTTTGGGAAATTAATATTTCAAGTTACTGTTTCTAAGTATTAAATAGAAACTTGGACATGCAAGGTTCTCGGACCACATGCCTTGTGAAAATTGGCATCCTACTTGTTGTTGAAAGGAAGTTTGGTTATGTCGGGTCCTTGAACCTTCTACTTTGGGAACATTAGTAAAAACCATACCACATTAATGTTGAGGTGTTGATGAAACACTTGGATTGCTTTATGCTCCAAATTGAATTCTAAGTTAAGTTTTTGATTGTGTATTGTTGTGTCACATATGTTATGCTCTTGAGGCATGATTTGCAAAGTATAAGCTAAGTATGTGTACTTCTATTTAAAGTTATAACAAATTGAAATATTGGAAGTGGAGTTAGTTGTTCCATTCATTCATTTTTGTGCTGATGAGTATTTTTATATTAAAAATTGGAAGTCAAATGAAAATCAAACCAGACAGTTTCTCATTAATTTCTGTTAATGTACATTCAAAGCAAAAATTTAAAAATCTGTTACATAACAAAAAGAGAAGTCTTAACTAGCCTAAACCCTAAGCCTTAGAAGGGGGGTTCTGCTGGAAAGTGCTGGCAGCCTCTGTGCGTTTCAGCTCTATTTCGAATGAGGACTAGACTTGTTTTCCCTTATCTGTTGCCACCGATGGGAGGACATTAGGCTCGGTACTTTGGGTCGTAGTCTTCTTGACACCACCACCCTGTTCCTTCTCTTTTTTGGAACCCTCAGGTTCTGTAGGAGTTGGAATGGGCTCTAGAATCATGGGAAAGAGCGTGGAAGATGTTGTCTTAAAGGCAGGTGTGACAGGAGGAAGTTCTTCTATCACCTGGATGTCTTGGGGAAGCCAGATGTTTTCTGGCTTCCTCAACTCGAAGGTTGAGGGAATCCCTGCCACATTTAAAGCTTCCTCCCACACTTGTTGACAGTATTCCCGGCATAGCTTGGCGAACTCCTCGGTTAGTTGGTTTTCTGTCGCCTCCACCCCTTCCTTGTAAACGACCTTCTTCGCGGCCTCCATGGAGTCCTTAAAGGTGCGAGCCTTATCTCTCATTTTTGCAAGCTCCTTCTTCAAGTCGGAGTTCTCCTGTTGAGATTTGGATAAGTCTTCGTTCTTCTGACGAAGAAGCTTGCGTTGCCCCTCCACCTGGGTCCTCATTGTCTTCAGGCTGGCCTCGGCACTGTCCTTTTCTCTCTTTAGCTCTGACAACTGTGAGGTTAGCTTCTCGTTATGCGCAAGAGCTTGGCCTAAGGACTTCTCGGTCTCCTGCCTAAGCTCCAGTTCAAGTCCAGCTTTCTTCCGAGAATCTTCCACCCACTTCTCGGTAGCAAAGACTTCCTGGATGGCCTGTGGTGAAATATCAAAATGAATGCATTATTAGTAACGCGAGTCTCAAGTACATAAGAATGTTTCTTTCGTTAAGGTGTAATGAAAGAATAAGGTGAGGATAAGACTTAGATACTCACTAGGGCCAAGTCCCTTTTTAGCGAAAGGAACAGATGCGGCTGGTTCATCTTGTCCAGGGCGTCCATGTCCTTAGGCAGAAGAAGGGGACGTTCGAAGGCATCGGCTAGGTGGAGAGCGTGACCTTGCTGGAACGCCCTAATACTAGATTGGCAGGAGATTAATGCCTCGTCCAGTTTCAGCTCGGGAGACCAGTTAGCCGGTGTACGGCATACCTCGGCGAGGTCCCTGTTCTCCCTGCTTTCCACTGAATAGGCACGTCCCTTGCCTTTGCTAGGTTTTTGTTGTTGTTGTTGTTGTTGTTTCAACTTCTTCTGCCTCTCCGCATCTGTCTCCTCGACCTCACTTTTCCTCTTCTTCTTAGGCTCCACAACGGGAGGCTTAGGATCAGAGGGAGAAGGGGGTGGGGGGCAAGGATGGAGGGACCTGCGACCCACCTGTTCCCTTTTGAGAGACTCTCGCGCCCCTCTTATTCATCAGCTTCCGTAAAGCGTCCATTTCTTCTTCTTCAGAGCTTGAGTTAGGCTGTGCAATCACCAGACCTTATATGCCTGAAGTTTCGGTGGGCGCGTGTTCTTCGTCCGAAAGGATGACGAGCTGCTCCTTTTGGGATCTCTCGGCTCCCTCGAGTCGAAATTGGTCTATCTCCTCGACCAACGATTGTTGCGAAGACCCTGGCTTTTCTCGGACAGCGGTTGTCTAAGAATGTGCCGAAAGAGGAATCGCAGCGATTGGGCGAGAATATAGGATGATGGAGGGATTGTCTGGGAGTTCGCGGTCGGAAAGGAAGCTGGGTCGTGCCACGTCTATCCTCTTGCGTCATTTGTCTCCCGCAATGATCGCGTTATCAATTTCTTGGAAGTCCACTGATATAGGGTTGTATCCTAGTATTAGGTGGGCAGCTCTCACTTGTAGATCTTCACTGACAAAGACTTCAGAGCGAAGGACACGGTTCAAGTCAGCAATGTTGCAAAGGCTGAGACGTAGGCGTACGTGTTGTTCATCTGTGAGAAGAAACATCCGAGAAAACAAGCATGGTCAGACTAGTGGTAAACATCAAGGAAAAAAGCAATAATGTGCAATAAAATTAAAAGCGGTAAAGGCAATGGGATTGAATCATGTGTTAGGAAATCTAACTCCTAAGGAGTCACACCTGGCTCTTCCCATTCGACTGGGCAGTGAGGACCGTCAGACCAGTTTCCTGAGGCGATGAGATAGTCGTCTTTCATGCCTTTGTTGGATTTGGGAAGACAGGAAATCAGCCTAACGATGCTAGACCTAGATTTAATATAATATCCTACATTTTTGAATTTATGGCACTCGTACATATAGGCAACGTTGTGCCATGTGAGGTTCAGACCCATTTGCTCGTTCAGAGTCTCGACACAACCTAAGACTTTAAACACGTTTGGTGTGCATTGGTCTGGGCATAACCTATGGTTGCGAAGGTATTCACTGGTCATGTTTTTCATGGGGAGGGTCATCCCACCTTCTATGAAGGCGATCATGGGAATGATGACTTCTCCCTCTCTCCTAGCGCTACTTACGGCTTCTATTTGGCAATATCTTAAGCCTACGTCATCAGGAATTTGGTATTTGGCCCTAAAACCTTCCATACCGGCGTCATTATCTACTAAACACTTAAATCTACCCATTTGGTGGGAGCGAAAATGAAAGTTTGAAGAAGGAAAGGGGTTTAAATGGTGGCCGAGGATAGAAGCCGAGAAGGAATGAGTAAAGAAAAGTGAAAACTTACGGGAGTTGGTTATGCGATTCTTCACGAGCTTTTGAAGAGAAAAAGTAATGATTGACACTTAGATACGATTGATTTCTGAAAGAATGAATGAAAGTACGGGTTCCCAGGCGTTTTGACGTGCGGGAGGCGGCCTCGAAATTAAAATTCTCCCGCTTAAATTTTTAGAGCCAATCTGGGCCGTCGGATGCGTATCCCACCGTTGAACGTGGGGAACATATATAACTTGCGGTCATAAATGCGCACATTCCGGGTTTCGAAGCGTCAGAGACGGTTTAAGTGAACAAAAGGGCCCCTACATGTGCAGCGGTCTGCAAAGCGTGTGGAGGGTGCGCTGTTTGGTTCAAAACTCTATTTTTCTCCTCGGATGGGAGGGAAAAATAAAGTTTTAAGGGGCTATTGTGGGGGGTAAAAATGTTCGAACAAACGTTTGGGCTTTAGGCCTGATTGGTTAATACAAGTCTGTTTGGTCAGGGTCTATAGGCCCACAGGTTAGTCCGCACTATAGTGGTCCAAGGAGTTGTCCGAGGAGGAGTATATCCTCGGACAGGCCCAACAATGGCCCTGAGACTTGCTAGAAGGATTGGAGGCAAAATTCTGGAAGAACTGGTGGGTAAAAGTGTGATCCAAGCACCATTTAGAAGCAAGAACGTGTGAGAAATATTTGAGGAAAAAGCTGCTACCACCACATTAGAGGCCCTGCATCTACCTCCTTGGCTGCATTAGTGGGGAAATGACCTTTGAACAGTAGAATTCAGCATTCTTGCTATTATTTGAAGACTTCAAGAAGGTGGTGGATGGGACAAGTATCTAAGGGGAATGTTTATATGACACGTGGATGAAAAAGGGAAGAAGAAGAAGTATATAAGAAGACGAAAGAGGAAAGAAGGGGGGACCTGCTTCTGAGCTAAAAAAAGAACTAAGAATTGTAATCTTTGGCATAGAAAGAGAAGTACTATACCACTCGTCCTCGGCTTACGTCTGAGGAGGTTTCTTTGTCATATTTACTTATCATTTGCATAGATTGTGGCACTTTAGCTTATTAATCAACTTCCAACATCCCAATCCTAGGTTTCAAACCCATACTCTACAAATTTCATTGTATAAGGCTTATTGGGCTTGAGCCCAGCACTTGTTTTTGGGTTCGGGTACAATTGTGCACTTACAGCTGCTACAATGCAACAATGATCTTTTGGAATTCAAATATATTATAATTTTTACAATTGTGGCACTGTAGCACAACTGCAATAGAATTTGCAATTCTTAAATTTTACAAGTCTGAATGTTAGGCTCTTTATGTGACTTGATGCTAAATTTTTCCTACATTTCTCATTTACAATTGCAAATGGGAATGCTCATAATATAATTCAAGGAATAAATAATATGATGCAAAAGTCTGACACACCTCCGTTGGCCCAAAAGCAATGGTCTGGCACACCAAAAATGGGTTAGACTCTTACTGTATCTGTATGATCATGACATTAATTTTGTACAATTTTTACCTAACCCTTAAAATAAAAATGAAGGAAAAAACGTTGACATGAATGTTAGAGCTAATAATGTTGCTAGACTTGCCCATTATCTAAAAATTTTAGTAATAATAAATGATGTTTTGATGGAGAATAAGCTTATGCATATTCAGGTAAATAAGGCCAAAAAGCTGAGAAAGTAAAGTTGGTCTCTAATTTAGAGGGCTGATATGCAACTTAGTTTAAGTCTGCCATTGCGATACAGTAAGGATATGTTGAGAGTTTCAAATGTACCAGGTTAAGGTTTTTAGTGGGGAAGCATAGATATGTTACAAAACCTACCTATTCTTTTTTTTCTGATAAGAGTGAAAAACACTACCTACTGCTTTGTAATGTAGATACATTGTTTGACCACTTGAAAATTTCTCTTTTGTTGATTTTTTTTTCCTTTCCTTTCTCTTTATTTCACTAAATTACATAGATAAAAAAATCTTCAACAGGTGTCGCACCAAATGTATTTATCTTCATTCTATTGATGATAATCACCTGTTATCTTGCTTTTTGTTGGCCGTTTTTTTTTTTCATGAAGCAACTAGATATTGTATCATATTAACAGTTGTTTGCAGGTGTCAAATTTCAAATGGCACCTCATGTTGGTGTTTCTTTTTTAAGAGATTACATTGACAATGCTTAGAGGTGGATTTTTCTTGTCTACAAAGATCCCAAATCAAACCTTGAATTACAATCAAAGAACTGAAGAAGAAACATCACCTAATCTTCAGCAATATAAATGCGATATCCAAATCATGTCCTTCACCTAATCGCATTCAACATGAAGCTGCCAGAGCTAGTTGCTGCATTCTTTCTCTTCCTAGCATTGCATTTGATGCTCACTGGTAATTCCATAACACAAACATTTGCTTGTTCATTGATTCATTGAATTCACCACATTGTGGTAATATGCTAATGTTAATGACTCAATCCAAGAATCAGTCTGCCAATATTGTATGAATGAATTTCTATCAAGTTTAAAAGGGTGTGCTTTTGCTTCCATGTGCCATGTATTTTCAATGAGTTATTGTTCCTAAACATTTTTTTTGTGTACTAGAAGCATTTTAATGTAAATGAAAACCATATTGCAGGGAGTGCAGCAGCAACTCAAGTTACACTTTATGTGCAAAACAAATGCCCCTTTCCTATATGGCCTGCAACAGCCCCTAATGCTGGCAATCCTGTAATAGCTGACGGTGGATTCTACCTTCCCTCAGGTCAGACACAACGGATTTACGCCCCATTGACGTGGAGTGGCCGGATTTGGGCCAGAACAGGCTGCAAATTCAATTCCAATAGGAATCCCACCTGTGAAACTGGTGACTGTGATGGAAGACTAGCATGCAATGGACTTATAGGCACACCCCCAGTCACACTAGTGGAAGTTGCATTTCAAGAAGATCAAGGCAAGCCAAGTTTTTATGATGTGAGCTTGGTTGATGGCTATAACATCCCCGTTGCAGTCACAACAAGGCAAACATCACGAAAATGTACCATTGGAGGGTGCTTGAAAAATGTGAACAAGTTGTGCCCACAAGAGCTTGAGGTCTTAAATATAAATGGGGAAGTGGTGGCGTGCAAAAGTGCTTGCTTGGCTTTTGGTGTTGACAAGTTTTGTTGTACGAATGAGTTTGGGACCCCAGAAAAGTGCAAGCCTACCGTCTACTCAAAAATCTTTAAGGATGCTTGTCCTTGTTACTATAGCTATGCTTTTGACACACCCTCACCATTGGTAAACTGTGCCTCGAGAGAGTATGTGATAACATTCTGTCCTTCAGGTTGGGGTGATGCATACACATCCATATAGAGTTTTACATAACTTATATCTCGATGATTGTCTAATTTCAAATTTGATTAAAAGCTGAATGCTTGTTATGCAAGGCCTTGTTATTTAATACAATAAATTGTACCGAGGTTTGGCTGATGTATCATGAGCTCAAGGCCAAAAACTCAAACTATGTGTGAGTTTGGCAACACTTATTTGTATCAGCTTATTTTACTATTCAGCTTATTTTTGCTACTATTTATGGGCCCCACTACACTTTTTGGTACTATTCATGAGTATTACCGTACTACTCATGGGTTTCACTGTACTACTTCAGTTAACTTTTACTTTTATTTACAATACTTTCAGCAAAAAATTTTCAATTTCAGCAAAATAAGCGGATCCCAAAGAGCTCCTATAGGTGTGATTTGAAACCTTACATGCTCTTTTGAAAATTAATGTCAAGAAAGTAATTATACCCATTGTCTGAAAGTTATTTATATCATGATAGCTTGGAGCCTTTGACAATGACTTTAAAAATTTGCACTTTTACTCAAATTTATATATTTAATATAAATATACATGCATTTGAATTTGAAAAGGTAAAAATAATAAATAAATAAAAGACACAATGCCCATTTGTAAACTTATGCATTGATTGAGGCTTTTTTTTTTTTTCAGATTAAAAAATTGATTGAGGCCAATTAAAACTTTTCAAAATCTTTTTTGAGAATGAAAACTTTTCAATTTCGCTCCATTTGTTTCAATGAAAAATCTTGTGTAAAGATAGTTTTTCTTGTTTTCCAGTATTTGGTAACATAAAAAAAGATGAGTCAAAAGAAAACTATCTTTGATCAACGTAAAAAGTATGACTTATTTTTAGAGATTGTTTTCCAATAAATTTTTTTGAAAAACAACTCTATCTCACAGCAAACTAAATAAGGAAAGTTAAGAGTATATTTTTCAACTCATTTAAAGATACTACCAAACATTGGAAAATAAGATAGTTTTATAGAAAATACTTATTGAAAAATGACTCATTTTCTAAAAAATATCATTGTTAAAACAAACAGAGAGTGCCAGTCAAAATACGGTACTTCAAAAAAAGAAAATCTAAACAAGAGACAAAAAGCTCGTGTGCACAAAACATTTCATGACCAAAATATTTACTATGTATCGATTGCGAAGTAGCAAAAGATGTTCCAAATGTGACGTCAAACTAAATTTGCGCAAGATGGCAAGCAACCTTGTTTGATTTATGATGAACAGTTTTTTTATTTCCAAATAGAACACAATAAAGGAAAGTTAAATTCAATTTATGGTGTCCTAGGTTTTTGAATGTTTGTAGGGCACATAATCATGCCCCCAAGCCAAGTTCTTATGAAACCCAAATTAAAGAACAATCAATAAGAGTAATCTCATAGGTTGAAACTATATCTAAAAAAAAAAAAAAAACTAAAGAAGACTATTCATATATGGCTAAACTATACCTTGCATTAAAGTTTAGTCCAAGTTTGTGGGTCGTAATTAGCTTAATTAGAAAAGTTTTTTGTTGCCAAATAAGAGATCTAAAAATCAAATTTAGTATATATAAAAAATTAGTTGGTGTCTTGACTTGATGAAGTGAACGCTATATGTTGAAAAATAATAATACTAATAATTCTTCAATAATTATAATAATGGAGGAGGGAGATTTGCCTCTATGGAACCATGTCCACCAAAATAAACTCATCTTTCTTAGTAAAGAATTCTTGGAGAAATTACAACATAAAATAAATGGATTATAGGTGAATTCCAATTTTTTTTTTTTTTCATTTCTTTCTTCTTCTTTTTTTTCCAAACCATTCTCTTTGATTTTTTTTTTTAATCTTGTTTTCTTGATTTTGGCCAATCTATGTCCCCTTATTGTGGAAGAGAGGGAGGTGAGCCAAGCTATATGTTGTTGGGGAACTCTACATGGATCTTACCACCTGATCCATCCATAAACCTAGACCCTAAGCCTAAGGTCCTTGTTAACCTTCCTATGTAATCAAAGGGCTCCAAAGCAACAAACAAGGGATTGAGCTTTAGCCTTTAGTCTCATGAAAAAGAGTAGACAATACCATTAAGTTACAAATCTTTTAGCATATTGATATGATATATTAAGATTTTAATATGGCAATGACATGAATTGAATTTAACATTAGAATAATAGAATGACAATAAGTTAAAAAAATATAGAGAAAAAGTTGTAACTTTGTAAATTTGAAAGACAAAAATTAAATTTAGAATAGATTTCGGGAATAAGAAGTAAATAATTTTGTAGCTATATGCTTATATTTTATGCATAATTTTGTGTCAATAAGATATTATTTACTATATGATCTATAAACTTATATTTTATGCATAATTTTAAATTACAAAAACTTACGATTCAAACAATTTATTGATGACATAGTTATTGATATTAAATTTTCTAGAAATTTTCCAAACATAGAGAATATAAGAAGAAAATGTAATCCAATAATGGATTTGTCAAAATTCACTTTGAATAAAAAGATATTGAGTAAGGTTAAATTACAACTAATTTTGCAGCTAAATTTTAGTTTTTTTTTTTTTTTTTTTTAACTCCTACAGACCACAAAAGAATGGCATAGCCATAATTTAATGAATTTTTTGTTTTTGTTTTTTGTTTTTTTTGTTTTTTTTGTTTTTGTGTTATGGAATTTTAAAGCCGAATGGCCCAAAAATAGGACTCAATATATGTCCACTACATTGGACGAGACATGGTTATGTTGGGCCCATCTCCAGTCCAGTACATACAAAGCATTGAAATTTGAAGCTTAGTCCCATAAAAAATTGGACTCAAAAGTCAGATTGGGCTTGTGTCGATCTAGCCCAAACTGTAGCCCTTAACATTTTGAAACCTGAACTGTATGAAACCAACCTCTTCAGTCTTCAGCTCCTAAATCCAAGTATCTCTTTTCTCCGGTATTCACACACAGGCACATATGAACATGTTTGTGTACTTTTTTAGCTTTTAAGGTTGAATTTTTATTGTTTTAGATTTGAAGTGGCTTACATTCTTTTTATTTTTATTTTTTTTTTTTTATACTTACAACAATAGAGGGGAGGGGGAAATGGAACTCAACATCACACGCCAATACAAAAACTACATGCCGGCAGTTTGTACTGCAGAGTGGAAGTGGGTTATAATCAACTATCAAGTGATGAGAGAAAAATCACTGCAACAATATGATTGGATACATGTGCATTAGCTAACAGGAGAAAGTTTTGAATATCTGCATTGGACAAAATAGTCAACTTATTGATCACCTTCAATATGCAATCCATTATTGCCACACACAAAAAAAAAAAAAAAAAATACCATGCATTGTAAATTATAATATAAAAGTACTCATATAAGTTGGCGTATAATAGAAAAATATGTAACATATATACTGCACTATTTATATTACATTTATTTATTTTTTGTTATTTCTTTATAGTGTGTGTGAAGAAAGAGAAACAATTAAAAAATAAAAAATTTAAAATTTTAATAAAATTTAGTGTAAAATAGATAATTTAAGGCATGGTGTTTTAAAAAGTGAATATATAAAATAGAAAAATTAGATTTTTAGAGCTGATGAATTTTCTAACACAAATTCTGACATACTTCAGTTACCCCCCTGCCCCCCCCAAAAAAAAATCCAAAGATCCGGCCGGCACATCAAAAATGGGTTTAACTTTATTTACTGTATGATGACATTAATTTTGTACGATTTTTACCTGAACCTTAAAGAAAAAGGAAGTAAAGACGATGACATGAATGTTAGAGATAATAATGTTGCTAGCTTATTAGTAATAATAATATTAGCTGATGCTTTGGTAAAAAAATATAAGCTTATGCATATTCAGTTAAATATATGCCCCAAAAAAAAAAACTGAGAAGTTCTATTAGCGATAATGAGAATAAGAGCATCCACATCAGTGGATGCAAAATCATGTAAAATAAAAAAACAGATCAATTTTACACATTTTGCCTCAAAAATGCCATACATCAGTGCTTCTAAAAAGATGTAAAATTGTGAAAATTAATACACGAGCTACAGTAACCGTGTAAATACACACGGCTATTGTAGCTCGTCCATTTATTATTTTAATCCTTTCCCGTTCGCTCATTTTTTTCTCTCTCTCCTCCTTGCTCAACAAACTCAACAAACTCAGTAACATCCACAGATAAATCAAAAGAGATACACTTGCTCAAAAAAAAAAAAAAAAAACACACACACACACACACAGAGATACAAACACACCCACACACAAACAAACCCATACAGACAAACAACAAAGAGACAGATCGGTGCTTGATCGGAACTGGGTCTTGCCTGATCGGAGCTAGGGAGACCTCGGATCTGCTCGGTGCTTGTGGATCGGAGCTAGGGAGATCGGTGCTTGTCGGGTCTTGCCTGATCGGAGCTGTGGATCGGTGCTGTGGATCGGAGATCGGAGCTGGGATCGGTGGTGCTGTGGATCGGTGGAGCTGTGGATCAGTGGTGCTGTGGATCAGAGATCGGAGCTGGGATCGGTGGTGCATGGATCGGAGATCGGGGCTGGGATCGGAGATCGGTGCTGTGGATCGGAGATCGGAGCTGGAAAATGGGTAGAGAGAGAGAGAGAGAGAGAGCATAGTCAGAAAAAATGGGTAGAGAGAGAGAGAGAGAGAGAAAGAGAGAGCGCGGGGATATAAAAGGCAGTTAACCGAAATAATAAAAAATTTGGAAAAATTGATTATTTAATTAAAAAAGATGGTAAAATAGATGAACTGATGTGGATGTTTTGTATAAATGAACGTGTAAAATAGAAAAAATAGGTTTTTAGTGTAAAAATAGATGTGTAAAATAAACGAACTGATGCTGTTGCTCTAAGAAAGTAGAGTTGGTCTCAAATATAGAGGCCTGACAGGCAACTTAATTTAAGTCTACTCAGAAAGGATATATTCAGAATTTCATTTTTTTTATAGGGAAAAACATTACCTGCTGCTTTGTAAAGTTGACAAACTGTTGAACTTGAACCACGTAAAAGATTCTCTTTTGTTGATTTCCCTCTCTATTTTACTAAATTACATAGATAAAAAATCTTCAACAAGTGTTGCGCGAAATGTATTATTTTCATTCCATTCATAATAATCACCTATGCAATATCTTTTTGTTAGTGCTTTTCAGAATCATGTTAACAGTAGTTTGCAGGTGTCAAACTCTAAATGGCACCCTCTGTTGGTGGTTCAGTTTTAAGAGATGACAATACTTAGAGCATCAGCATTGAAGAGGCCAAACCTCTCCTCTATGCCAAATTCCACACTAGCATACCATTGAGCCCCAAAAGAGAGCTCCATTGAATGTTGGGTTATGGAACAATTGCAAAAAAAAATACCATGGAGCTACAGTGCGATTCTAAACATAGAATCGCACTGTAGCTCAATGGTAAACGTTATATTAATATTTTATTGTAAATATCAGTCCTTTCTCTCGCCACGGTCTCTTATCTCTGTCTCTCCATCACTACACTTGATCTCTATCTCTCCTTCTGCTCCTGCATGAACTACAGTCCTAAACTTCTTCTTCGAAGTCGTCCCTACATACCCACCACTCCCTCCACTTGGGTTCGACACATCATCTTGCTCGTCCCTACTATGTCCCCCACCGCCACCCGAAGTCGATGGCAAAGCCAACGGCCTCTGCTGGGTTGCCACTAGATACCTAGTTGGGGTTCGATAGTATTGCGAGAATTGATGGTGGTGTGGAACCATGTAAGCATTGTCGGAGGCCATGGCGGTGGCGGAGGAGATTGGAGAGTTATGTGGGTTTTTGGCGGTGGTGGGTTTGTGACTGATGTGGCCGTGGGTTAGGTGGTGCGGGGCGGCAGCGGCGGCATGGGTCGGTGGTGGGTTTCTGGTTTTGATTTTGATTTTGATTTTGATTTGGATCGGAGATCGGCGAGTGATTTTGATTTTGATTTTAGATTTTGGGTTCTGTGGAGATCGGAGTTTTGGGTTGGTGGTTTGTTGGGGTCCGGTGGGCGATCGGCATGGATTGTTGATGGTGGGTTTTTCTTCAAATTTTTGTTTTGGGATTGTTGTGATTTGCTTGATTGGTGGTGATTTTTTGTTGTGATTTTGGTATGGATTTTTAGATTTTGGTATGGAGCTACAGTGCGATTTCTAGTACTTGTTTGATTTGGGTGATTTTTTGTTGTGATTTGCTTGTTGTTTGTTGGGTATGGGTTTGCTAGAGGATGAGGCCGGTGCTAGAGGTTGAGGGAGAAAGAGAGGAAAAGGAGGAGAAAAAGAGAAATAGTGAAGAAAAGATTAAAAAAGAATATTTAAATAAAATTGGAAAAAAATAGAGTTTTTGGATGTTGGGTGTATTGTGAAATGGTATGATATAATTGATAAAGTAGTTTTTTAGATAGTACACTAGGATAGAATTAGAAAAAATCAATGCTGATGCTCTAAGAGGCCAACATAATCATGGCTCTTTCTTGACTACAAGGATCCCACGTCAAACCTTAAAGTATAATCAAAGAAGAAACATCACCTAATCTTCAACTACATAAATGAGATATCCAAACCATGTTTTTCACACAATTGCATCCAACATGAAGCTGCTTGTACTAGTTACTGCATTCTTTCTGTTCCTAGCATCGCATTTGTTGCTGACTGGTAATTTCATATCACGAACTTTTGCGTATTCATTGAATTCATCACATTGAGGTAATATACCAATGTTAACGACTCAATCCAAGTATCAATCTGCCAATTTTGTGTGGTTGAATTTCAATTGAAGTTTAAAAAAGTGTGCTTTTTGTTTCTATTTACCTTGTAATTTCAATGACTTATGGTTCTTAACTAGAATTGACAATGTTGACGTAATTGAAAACCATATTGCAGGGAGTGTAGCCACAAATCAAGTTACATTTTATGTGCACAACAAATGTCTCTTTCCTATATGGCCTGCAACAGCACCAAATACTGGCTATCCAGTGATAGCTGATGGTGGCTTCTATCTTCCCTCAGGCCAAACACAACATATTTACGCCCCATTGACATGGAGTGGCCGGATATGGGCCAGAACAGGCTGCAAATTCAATTCCAATTGGATTCTCGCCTGTGAAACTGGTGATTGTGATGGAAGACTAGCATGCAATGGTCTTTTAGGCAAACCCCCAGTCACGCTAGTGCGAATTGCACTACAGGAAGATCAAAGTGAAAGGCCAAAAATGTTTTGACCCATTGTGATGAATTAATTCATTAATTAGCCAAGTTTATTAATTAATCAAATTAACAAGCAATGTATGTAGCAGTACAAACAAACACCAACTAAAATAAAATACAGTGGAAAATAAATTTGACAAGGTGATTAATTTTCGAATGGGAAAAACCTCCAAGGCAAAAACCTCATTGGGTGATTTTAAGGTCGCCATTTTCGAGAATTTATTATTATCACAACAAGCGGTTACAAGTAAAGGAATCTCAGTACCTTATACCAACCTAGAGTTGAACCTTTACCCCAATACACAATTGGACTTGTTTTGTAGTGACAATCTCTCCTTTTAATGCACGGCTCCCAGTACGTGACTAACCTTTAAATGTGCGGATCTCAGTACACGACTTGATCACGAAGTTGCTTGGTCACAAAACCCTACGGTGTACAAACACAACAGCTTCTTCAAGATGAATTAGAGCACACTAGGTTTTCGGTCACAATTTGCATGAACAACTCTTTGCTTCACACTTGTGTAACTGTGCTCCTTGTGACAACCCTTAAAATAATCCATATATATGTTTAGGGTTGTGAGAAAAGAAAGTCCAAACACATACTCACAGATTGGCATGAAATTAGAATTGAAAATCTTATTTTCATAATTCTCGATAGATACCATATTTGTCGAGCAGCTGTCGAGCTTTAGGCTTCAGCAGCTTTTTAAATCTCGATAGATACTACCTGTTGAGATTTAAAATCCAGCACTTCATCACTTAATTCTTGGATAGACTTGCATGGTTTTAACAGTTGAACTTGAAACCTTGTTCCTTGAATTATTAAACACATCCTAGATTTACCCAATTACAAGTAAAATGCGTTTTGTCAAAGGATTAGTTATTACATGATGACATATTGATGAGGACACAATTTACTATTTAATTATTGTAATTTATTATTTTTGGTATTTTTATGTAAAAACGTTATTTTAGGTTTAGGTGATTTAATTCCTTGTTTTTAGGTGCATTTAATGCCTTTTAGGTCAAATTTGATTCCAGATATGGTAAGGTATCAATTAGGAGTTATTTTAGAATATATTTTCTTGTCTGTCAAGTTTTATGGAGTCCTTAAATAGGCTCTGAAGTCTGTAAACGTTTTTTAAAGAAAATTATTGAATAAAATTCAGAAAAGGTGAGGCTTTGCTCTCTTTTGGTTCTTCAAGAACTGTGAACTTATCAAGGATTCTTCCTTGTGGCGTTCAAACTTTATACCTTTGGTTCATGATTCTTTATAATCATTGGGTCAAGGTCAACTTATACCTTTGGTTCGCGTTTCGATTATAAACGTTGGGTTAGGGTTTCTATCAAAAATCTGAATTTTAGCTTTCTTGGGCAAGTATTCCAATATTTTTGTTAGGTCTCAAAGCGTGTCGATTGAGGTTCGCATCATTTGGTATTAAATATTCCAATATTTTTGTTGGGTCTCAAAGCGTGTCGATTGAGGTTCGCATCACATATGCTCCTAACATGAATCACATATGTCCTAACAATCTCCCCCTTTGGAAATCCGTGACAAATCCACAACAAACAAATGAACATACCATAATTGAACAAGCTCAAGAATGTTCAATTTTTCCCCACAGACGGCGCTAATTATAAGGACACGGTTCACTCCACAGCCTAGATGGAATGGACAATGGCCCAAAGAGCCCAAAACAATAAATTTGTTAGAGAGTGGGCTCGATAATGAACGTTCAATGAGTTAGGATTATGTCTATCACAATAGGCTAGCTAATATCAAAATGAACAAGACAAGCAATTTGAACAAGAAAAGTTCTCCTTGGTCTCCTTCACTCCAGTATCATAGCCTTCTTGCTCAGCCTTGGCTGTAGTTTCCTCTACTTTCTCCAGTTTCTTTTTCAGAGCCCGTAGTTGCTCCTTGGTTATGGTGAGTTGGTCTTCGGCCTTGCGTAGCTTCTTGCGCTGATCTTCTGCTTGTTTCTCAGCCCCATCCAGAGTTGCTTCTACACTCTTCTTCTCTTTGATCGCCTTAGTCAATTAGACATTAAGGTCTTTGATCCTCCGTTCAGCTAATGTAAATGCCTCAATGGCAGCTATACGCCGTCTCTCATCTTCCTTCATATGCTTGTGGGTATCGTCTACCCATTCCTCGGTGATGTGTGTTGTTTGGATTGCCTTCATAAAAATAAAAGAGAGAAATTAATAACATGAATACTTAAAAAAAAAAGGAAGAAGAGCACTTACCATAGCCAAGTCCCTTTTCAGGGTTAGAAACACTTCATGTTTTTTCAATGTTCTCAAGTCAGCCATGTCTTGAGGCAATAGTAGAGGCTGCTCCAAGGCATTGGCCACATAGCTTGCTCCCCCCCCCCCCATTGGAATTCTCTGATAGAGGAGTCTAGAGGAAGAGGAGCTTCTTCCAATATCAAGGGAGGGTCCCAGATTTGGACCCTGGGGTGCCGGTCAAGCCCTCTCTCTATGATTGCCCCTTGTTTGAGGACTTTCTTTGCGCCCTTTTGGCTATTTTGGCACCCTTTTTAGGACTCGAGCTCTTTGGAGGAGATGACTTCTCCTTCCTCCATCACGTCTTTGCCTTTCATGTCTTGTTTCCTTTTCTTGTTTGCAAGCTCAGACGAAGAAGTATGGGTGGGCAAAGGAGTTGAAGGTCGGGTTTGGACAGCAACCTCGGGCATAGATCCCCCTACGTGGGACTCGAGGAGCTCAAGCAGGCTCGTCTTAGGTTTCCTTTATAGCACCATAGCGTCGGGGATGTCAGAAGACTCTTCGACGTTGTTGACCTGAGTAGGGGGAAGGTGGCTAAAAGCGGCACCTGGAGAGTCTGGGGACTGAGGCTGGTTAAAAGTTTTGAAGTCCTCCTTGGAATCTGAAACCTCCACTACCTCGGCTGTTTCTTCAAGGGCCACGTGAGAGGAGGTTGCCTTTTCCTCGGCACTATGCTGAGAGGGTAGTTCCATTGGTTAAGTACCTGCGAGAGGAGGACCAATGAGGAAGCCGGGCACTGCAATGTTGATTTGGTGCAATTGAGGATCCTTTGTCTTAATCACGTACTTGGGAGCTTGGAAACTGGTGGAGATGGGCTGGTATCCAAGGATGGGGTGAGCTGCTTGTAGTTGCCTGTTAGTATGTACGAAGATCTCTAATTGGAGTATCCTCGTCAGGTATGGTTTGTTGACTAAATTGAGGTTGGGGACGTTAAAGTGCTTATCTGCAAAAATTTCAAAACCAAAGTCATTGTTAGAGGGGGAAATCATTGAGTAAAGAAAAGTAAAATCATGAACTGCACAGAGGGTAATAGGAAAGTGTTAGTGACAAATGGGTAGTGTTAGAGCAGTAAGCCTAAACCTAAGTACCCCACCTAGTTTCCCGTCTCGTGTTGGGCAATGAAGTTCATCATGCCATTCCCCTAAGAAAATTAGGAAGTCTTTGTCCATACCCTTGTTAGTATCGGGGAGACATGATATGAGCCTGACTTTAGGGACCCTAGTTTTGAGATAATATCCCTGCCCTTTAAGGTACTGACAATTATAAACCCAATTAACATCGTGATGGGTGAGGTTCACACCCATCTTCTCATTAAGGGCGTCTATGCTACCTAGTATCTTAAACATATTAGGGGCATATTGGGCTAGACAGAGTCTGTGGCCAAGTAAAAAATTCCTAGTCACTCTACCCATAGGGATCCTCATCCCTCTTTCTATGAAAGCAATCATGGGGATTACTACCTCCCCTTCCAATCTCATAGTATGCCATTCTCCTTGATGGCAATATTGGATCGAAACCCCAGTTGGTATGTGGTAACGGGCCTTAAAGTTCTCTATGCCCTCTGAGGTGTTTACTGAGTTAGCGAATCTACTCATTTAAGGTGTGAGTGGATAGGATTGAAAGAATAAGGTGTAAAATGAAGGGTCGAGGAAGAAAAGGTCCTAGAAACGAGAAGGAACGCTAAAGGTTACTTACAAAAGTGTAGAATAGCACCTCGAACTGAGTCTTGAGAGTTAGAGATTCAAAAAGTGGAACATCCAGAATCTTCAAGCAATTTATATAGGGGTGGGGAAAGTAAGTGAGAGAGTTCCCGCTCAAATCCCCACAAAATTTCTTCACCGTGGGATCTTCATCACACTGTAGAACATGGGGATAGGGCGCCATGTGGAGTAAATACTGAGGCGCCCTAAATGCCGAAGCGTTAGGAGTGTGCTCCTTTGCAGGTGAAACGATACCTACACGTGAGGAAATAACGTGAGAGTGGGATATACAACTGCCAAAGATCGAAATCCCACTTTTCCCTGGGGAGAGAAAAAGTACAATTTCAACGGGCTATTGTAGGGATGAAGAGCCCAGATCTAGATATTGGGCTGTTGGCCGTGCCCGAGAACGTCAAATGGCCCGAAGACAAATAAGTACTAGTGATGGCAAATAGATTTTTGGGCCGTGGAAGAATACAGACCGCGGTGAGCTAGAAATGTTGTCCAAGGAACAATCCCTCCTTGGCTAACAGGGTGGAGGCCTAAGGTTCGATCACCCACCAAGAATTGGGTAAGGGGCAATCATGCTTGGAAGGATAAACATCAAAAAGGGATGAGACAAAAGAGAATTGAGAAATATCTGAAAAGAAAGCTGCTACCACCACTTTGAATGCTCTACATCTAACACCCTAGCCGCATTAACGTGGAAGCGATACCTGAACGATAACTTTAAGCCTTACAGCTACCCTCAAAGACTTTAAACCTTACAGTGAGCTGTTATTAATAACAGCTCATTGTAGCTTGAAGGTAAACATTAAAATCAATTTTTAATTCCCAATGTTTTTTTTGTCAACAATTCTATCTTCTCTCTCCTCTCTCACTTCTCTATTCTCTACTCTCTCTTTTCTCTCTGCCGTGACTTGTGATTGTTCTTGGTGGTTTCATGGTTCTGCTTCGGCGGTTCGTGGGTCTGATTTGGTGGGTGAGGTCATGAGGCACGATGGTGTCGGGTCGCTGGGATTCGTGGGTTTTTTGGTCAGATTCATGGGTGAGGATGTGCTTAATGGTGTCGCCGTCGGCTTGGCCGTCAGTCCTGGGTGACTGTGCTTCGATGGCTCTGATTGGTTCATGGTTCGTGGGTTTTTTTGGTCGCGAATCGTGGCTAATTTGATTGTGGGTTGTGGCTGATTTGGTTCATGGGTTTTTTTTTGGCCATGAGTTGTGGCTTATTTGGCTGTGGGTCATGGATGATTTGGTTTGTGGCTTGTGGGGTTTTTTTTTTTGCTGTGGTTGGTGGTTGCAGGTTGAGAAGTGGTGGAAGAGGAAGGTTGTGGCTGCTATGGTTTGTGGTTGTGGTTGGTGGGGCAACGGTGGAGGTGATGGAGGTGGCTGTTGCTGCTGTGTTGTGATGGTTTTTGTGTAGTTGTTTATCATTATTTTAATAAGTTAATTGTATTATTTTAAATGAGTTCTTAAAAATATAAAACCTTTGCTGGAGAGTATATTATAAAGTGGGTTGTTAAAATAGATAATGTAGTATTTTGATTTGCTAAAAGCTAAATTTTATAGATGTTTTAGAGTGTTCTTATAAAATGTGCTAAAAATGCTACATGATAAAAACACACCTACATCAAATATGTTAAATCCTAAAATTTTTAGTATTGAGCTACAGTGAGCTGTTATTGGTAACAGCTCACTGTAGCTGGATTGTAAAATAAAAAAATTGTTTTTATTCACCAACGACTCTTTTCTCATTTCTGTCTCTTTTTCCTCTCTCACTTCTCTCTTTGTGGTTCGGTGATTGTGGTCTAATGATGGTTGTGGTTCACTGATGGTTGTGGTCCATCGATTATGGGCCGTCGTGGGTTGTGGTCTAATGGTCAGGGTCGTGGGTCCAATGACTGTGGGTTTTGATTTTGGGTTGTGGGTCGTGGGTCATGGTTTGATGGTCCAATGGTTGTGGGTGGTGGCAGTGATGGTTCGATGGTCGGAAATTGTGGTCCGATGGGCATGGGTCGTGAGTCTGACGGTTCGATGGTCATGGTTTTGGTTCCTATGTGTCATGGGTTTGATGGTCTGATGGTCGTGGGTTTGGCTGGTAGCGGCAATGGTAGAGGTAAATGCTTTTTTTTTTTTTTTTTTTTTACTACTGAGGTTTGTGGTGGTGGGTGGATGTGGTGGTTGTGGGGTGGATGTGGAGGTTTCTTTTTTTTGTTAGTTGTGGCATGGGTGGTAGGTTTGTGGTGGTTGTGGTATGGGTGCTGGGTTTTTGGTGGGTGGTGGGTTTTGTGATGACTATTGGTAGTGTGGTGGTCGGTGGTGCTAAGAGGGTTGTGAAAGAGAGAGGCAGGGAGAGAGAGGAAGAATAAAAAATGAATAAAAAATAATAAAGAAAGAATATTTAAATAAAGTGATAAAAAAATAGAAGTTTTGATGGAGGTTGTATTGTAAAATGATGTGTTACATGTTATAAAGTCGGTTTTCCAGATGCTAAATGTTAAAATTTTTACAACCTGAGAATGCTTTTAGTGAATGCTCTTAAGGAATTTAAAATTGGCCGAAATGCCAAAAATAGGACTCGACATATATCGATTACTTGGACGGGACATGGTCTTGTTGGGCCCATATCCAGTCCAATACATTGGAAGAAAGCATTGAAGCTTAGCCCAATAAAAAATTGGACCCAAGTCATATTGGGCTTATATCTTTCTAAAAGAGTCTTTTCAGCCCAAACTGTATATAACATTTTGATTTAGGGTTTGCAATTCACCAGTGGAGCTGTAAATACAATATGCACCTCAAGAACTGAACTGTACGATGAAACCAACCTCGTCAGTCTCAGCTCCTACATCCATGTATCTCTTTCCTCCACACATATGAACATGTTTGTGTGCTTTATTTTTTTTTGCTTTTGAGGTTCAATTTTTATTGTTTTATAGATTTGAAGTCAGTGGCGACTCCAAGAATTTTGTCCAGGATGTTCCTATTCCACTTTGAAAAAATTTTGGGTCATTTCGGTCTATTTTAGGTGTTTTGGGACATTTTGGTAAATATCAGCCAAAATTCAAAATTTGGCAAGCATGAAGTTTGTACTTAAAAAAAATAAATTTTTAAAACCAAAACAAATTTGCATTCTGTACACCGAAAAACCTCAAAAGGAAAAAAAATTAAAAATAAATAAAAAGAAAAGAAATTAATGAACAAAGGTACCGGTACAATAAACTATAAGTTCATTTGAAATATTAATAAAATTATTAATTATTGTTGTTTAGTTGTTTCATAAATTTGTTTGTCTTTTATAAACTATAATTTGTTGTATTGTTGTTTCTGTAAGTGCACAATTGCGTCTGGACTAAAAAACACACGTGGGCTCAGGCCCAATGAGCCTTAAACAATGAAATTTGTAGAGTGTGAGCTCGCAATCTATTTTAGTGATATTCGAAACTTGATGAACATGCTAGAATGTTACAATATTTGCAAACAACAGACAAACGGGGCAAAATGAACCTCCTCGGACGTAAGCCGAGGACAACTTATATATTATTTCTCATTTTTCTTTCAAAGGTTACAGTTCTTGATATTTGTCTCCCCTTTTTCTTTACTCTCTTTCCTCCTTAAATACTTCTTCTTCTGACCTCTTCATCCATGTGTAAAGCAAATCACCCTATTAGACACCTATCCCATCCACCACCCTCTGGAAGTCTTTAAATGATAGCAAGAAGGCTGACTTCTACTATTCAGGGGTCATTTCCCCATTAATGCGGCCAGGGAAGTAGGTGCAGGGTCTTTAATGTGGAGGTAGCAGCTTTTTTCTGAGATATTTCTCTTACACCGTTGCGTTCGGAGGGTGCTTAAATCCCCCTCTTAACCAACGGTTTTTCCAGAATTCTACCTTGATCTTTTTGGCAAATCCCAGGGTCATCGTGGGTCTGTCCGAGGAGAGATTCGTCCTCGGACAAATCCTCGGACTCTCGACTCATGGGCCGACCTGCAGTTCTAGGGGGCTTTTTGTCTAAAACAAACTAGTGCCCATCAATAAAGCCCAAGGCCCAAATACCCACCTAGGTTCTTTTAGTCCCCACAGTTTCATTAATTATTAAATTATTAATTGTTGTTTAGTCTAATATAATTTAATTTGTTTGTCTTTTATAATGTATTAGTTAATTAAATTATTAATTATTGGTGTTTAGTTGCTTCATTCATTTTTTTTTACTAACTATTAGAGTCTAGTACACACCCCACTGTGCGTTAACACACGCCTTATGTGTGCACACACCCCTACCTCTGCATGCCTTTTAGTTCAAAATTTGTTTGGCATAATATTTTTGAGGGTGTTCTTGATATTGCTTGAAGATGTTCTTGATATTGCTTGAGGGTGTTCTTATATTTTTTTTAAGGGTAAGCGAATAAAAAAAAATTATTATATATATAAAAAAAAAATTCAAGCCAGGGTGTTCTTAGGAACACCCTGGCTACTGAGTGGCGTCGCCACTGTTTGAAGTGGGCTACAAAGCGTACAATCAACAATCAAGAGTGATGAAAAAAATATAAGAGCATCCACATCAGTTCTTTCATTTTACACATCCACTTTTACACTAAAAACCCACTTTTTCTATTTTACACATCTAATTTTACAAAACACCCACATCAGTTCATCTATCCTACCACCATTTTTAAGTAAATAATCAATTTTCTTTAATTTTTTATTATTTTCCCAACTACCCTGATATAATTAGCGCGCTCTCTCTCTCCCTACTCATTTCTGATTTTTGCTCTCTCTCTCTCTCTCTCTCTCTCTCTCCCTCTGCCTCTTGATCAGCTCTCCCTCTCGATCAACTCCCTCTCCGATCACGAGCTCAGACCAGCTCTCCCTCTCGGATCCACGATCAGCGAGCTCCGATCCGCGATCCGCGAGCTCCGATCCGCGATCTGCGAGCTTCGATCACGATCCGCGAGCTCCGATCGCGATTTGTGAGCTCCGATCCGCGTCCGCGAGCTTCGATTCTCGATCCGTGAGCTCCGATCCACGGCAAGACCCACGAGCTCCGACCAGTCAAGCACCGATCTATGTTTGTGTATGTCTGTGTTTTTTTTAAAATTTTTTTATTTTAGCAAAGTGTATCTCTGTGTATATTCTGTGTTGAGAAAAAGATGAGAGAATTGAGTTTGTTGAGCACAGATTAGAGAGAGAAAAAAAGGAGCGAACTTGAAAATGATAAAATATTGTATAAACGAGCTACAGTAGCCGTGTGTATTTACACGGTTACTGTAACTCGTGGATGGTTTTGCAAGATTTTACACAGTTTTAGCTCTACTGATGTAGGAGATTTTTTGCTCAAAATGTGTAAAATTGAGAAACTTTTGTATTATACATGACTATCCACCAACTGATGTGGATGCTCTAACTGCAACAATATTTACGATTGGATACACATCAGCTAAGTGGAGAAAGTTTTGAATATCTGCATTCACTCGTTAGACAAAGTAGCCAACTTATTCATCATCTGTAATGTGAAATCCATTATTACCAATAATTAAAAAAATAAAAAATTACAATGTGTTATAAATTAGTATAATATAAGAGCATTCACTTTGGTGGGTGAATAATAGAAAAATGTGTAAAATTTAAAGGTAAAAATATCATTTTGATTCATATATTTTGGAGTTACAGTTAATTTAGTTCTTACAATTTGGTAGTAATCAATTTGATCCATATTATTTTCATCTTAGAGTTAATTTGGTCTTTTTCATTAACTAACTAACAAAAAATATTTACGTGACTAATGGTGCGTACGTTTGACACACTTAAAGCTTAGATGGCTTAAGAAATAATTAAGAAATAATTAATTAACATAAAGAAAATGCCGTCTCAACATTTAAAAAATAGAAAAACCGTATCAGAAAAAAAAAAAAAAAACTGAATGGATGATTTTTAAGCCAAAAAGAAATGAATTTAGATCAAATAAAACCTCAAAAATCAAAAGTATTTGTTATTTTCTTTCGATCCAAAACCATTACAGGACACACTGACACATTGAAACAGAGCATTTACATATCAAAATTGATGCAAAACCCAAAAGATAAACAAGATCTAGAACATAAATCAAATCCAAAGCAAAATAAAAATAAGACACCCATATCTAAACAAAATTGACCTTGGATCCACAATGACAATGACAATTAAAAAGAAAATACAATTTTTTTTTTGGTGATGGAAATTAGCAGAGAACCATTGGGCTGCATTTGGTAAAGCCTCTTAAGTAACTCCAGTGGTTGTCTCTTACAATCAATCTCCGCTTCATCTTATGGTACTTCTTGGGATCTGTCTTCATACCACTCTTCTTTTAGATCTCCTCAGCCTTAACATCCTCATGGATGAGGAAATCAGCTTCCCCACCATCATAAACAATGAGATCGGGCCCACCATCGTGACCCTAGTCGAGAGCATGCTTGGTACACCACCAGTACTCCTGGAGGGTCTCGCCATTTCAGGCGAAGACCGTGGCCGAGTTACAAGCGAAATCTACGGTGATGGCGTGGTCCTGTTTTGAGAAAATATTGCATCAACACCAATAGAACTGGGCACCAAGGATTGTCATGGTCTCATTAAGGACAGATAGTGTGTTGGATTTGAGTTCCATAGATTGTGGGTTTGGTTCATTTTTCAGCAAATTTTTCTTTGTTTGGTTGTGTTTGGATCGAAAGAAAATGAAAATAAATAACAAAGAATTTTGAGCTTTTATTTTTATTTTATTTTAATTCATTTATTTTTGGCTTAAAAATCATCGGGTGTTAAAAAAAAAAAAATTTCTGATGTGGTTTTTTATATTTTTATATGTTGAGGTGGCATTTTTTTAAAGTTAATTAAATTTTTATAATATTATTTCCTAAACCACCTAAGCTTCAAGTGTGTCAATTGTGCATATCGTTAGCCACATAGACATTTTTGTTAGTAAATTAACGGTAGGAGGTCAAATTGACTGCAATATAAAAATAATAAGGATCAAATTGACTGCTATCAAAATGTAATGACCAAATTGACTGTAACTTCAAAATGTAAGGACTAAAATGATGTTTTTGCCAAATTTAAACCAACATAATTCATTCTGCATTTATTTTTTGGACAAATTTTATTTACAAAATTGGTTGTAGTTTAAGGTTACAACTTTACTCATTAAAATAAATATTATTACATATTTTAAAAATTTGATCGTTGAATTGTATGTTCTTTACACTCTCAATATACATGTCAAATTTTGTGTTAATTAGATATTATTTACTATATAATCTACAAACTTATATTTTATGCATACTTTTAAACTACAAAAACTTGCAATTCAAATAATTTATTGATGACATAACTATTAATTTTTAATTTATAGAAATTTTGCAAGTATGGAGGATATAAGAAGAAAATATAATCCAATGGTGAGTTTGTCAAAATTCAACTCCAATAAAAAGATATTAAGTAAGATTGTAACCTAAAGTTACAACTAATTTTGTAACTAAATTTTATCCTTATTTTTTTTATTTCTTATTTTACATAATATTGTGTAAAGAAAATAAATTTTTTTTTTTAAAATTTAAATATTAATATTTTAATGAAATGTAATGTAAAATAGATAATTTAATGCAAGGTATTTTGAAAAATGAATATGTAAAAAAAAAGAAAAGAAAAGTAGGTAAACATAAATTTTTGCATGAGTTGATACTAATATTCAAAAGCAAATTCTTACATACTTATCAGTTGACAAAAAAAAAAAAAAAAAATCCAAAAATCTTGCCGGCACATCAAAGATGGAACTTTACTGCATGATGACATTAATTTTGTACGATTTTTACCTAATCCTTAAAGAAAAAGGAAGTAAAAACGATGACATGAATGTTAGAGCTAATAAAGTTGCTAGACTTCCTAGTAACAATAATAACTGATGCTTTGGTGGAAAATAAGCTTATGCATATTCAGTTAAATATATGGCCAAAAAAAACGGAGAAGTTCTGTTAGGGATAGTGAGAATGAGAAAGTAGTGTTGGTCTCTAATATAGAGGCCTGACATGCAACTTAATTTAAGTCTATTCAGTAAGGATATATTCATAATTTCAATTTTCTGATATATAGTGAAAAGCATTACCTGCTGCTTTGTAAAGTTGACAAACTGTTGAACCACGAAAAAAAAATTCTCTTTTGTTAATTTTCTCTGTTTTACAAAATTACGCAGAAAAAAAATCTTCACCAAGTGTTGCGCAAAATGAATTTATTTTCGTTCTATTGATAACAATTGCCTGTGATCTTGCCTTTTGTTAGTGATTTTCCTCTCATGAAGCATCATATTAAAAGTTCTTTGCAGGTGTCAAACTCTAAATGGCACCCTATGTTGGTGGTTCAGTTTTAAGAGATGACAATACTTAAAGAGGCCAACAAAATCATGGCTCCTTTTTGTTTACAAGGATCCCACGTCAAGCCTTGAAGTATAATCAAAGAACAAACATGAAACATCACCTACTCTTCAACTATATAAATGCGATATCCAAACCATGTTTTTCACACAATCGCATCCAAAATGAAGCTGCTAGAGCTAGCTACTGCATTCTTTCTCTTCCTAGCATCGCATTTAATGCTGACTGGTAATATCAAAACACGAACTTTTCTTATTCAGTGAATTAATCACAATGATGTAATATGCCAATGTTAATAACTCAGTCCAAGTATCAATCTGCCAATTTTGTGTGGTTGACTTTTCTATGAAGTTTAAAATTGGTGTGTTCTTTTGTTTCTATTTCCCTTTTAATTTTAATGAGTTATGGTTCCTAACTAGAATTGACCATGTTGATGTAATTGAAAACAATATTGCAGGGAGTGTAGCCGCATATCAAGTTACACTTAATGTGCACAACAAATGTCCCTTTCCTATATGGCCTGCAACAGCACCAAATAGTGGCTATCCAGTGATAGCTGATGGTGGTTTCTATCTTCCATCAGGCCAGACCCAACGTATTTATGCTCCATTGACATGGAGTGGCCGGATTTGGGCCCGAACAGGCTGCAAATTCAATTCCAATTGGAAACCCGCATGTGAAACCGGTGACTGTAATGGAAGACTAGCATGCAATGGACATACAGGCAAAGCCCCAGTCACTCTAGTGCAAATTGCACTACAGGAAAATCAGAGCAACTCAAGTTGTTATTATGTGAGCTTGGTTGATGGCTACAACATCCCTGTTTCAGTCACAATGAGGCAACGACCAGAACAATGTACCATTAGAGGGTGCTTGCAAAGTGTGAACGACGTGTGCCCACAAGAGCTTCAGGTGTCAAATAAAAAGGGGAAAGTGGTGGCCTGCAAAAGTGCTTGCTTGGCATTTGATAACGACATCTTTTGCTGTAGGAATGCATATGGGACCCCAGAAAAGTGCCAGCCTAGCGTCTACTCAAAAATCTTTAAGGATGCTTGTCCTTGTTACTATAGTTATGCTTTTGACACCCCCCCACCATTGGTAAACTGTGCCTCGGAAGAGTATGCGATAACATTTTGTCCTTCAGGTTGGGCTGATGCATACACATCCATATAGGGTGTGTTATATAGCTTATATCTCTATGGTTGTCTACTTTCTAATTTGATTATAGGCTGCTTGTCATGCAAGTTAATACAATAAATTTGTACTGACTGCAGAACTTCTTGATGTATTAGGAACTCCATACCAAAAACTCAAACTATGTTCTGATCATCCTACTTTAAATGAATTGGAAATAAGGTCATTCATCTATAATCTACTTGAGTTTGTGTATCAGAGGCTTGCTTCAAACATTGATTCAAATATTCCACTTCATCTCAGTAGCCTTACTTGTTATGAAAAATAGTGTCAAGAAAGTAATTATACATATTGTCGACATTCGATATATATCGTGATAGCTTTGACAATGCTATGCTCAATTATTGACTTATATATAGTAGACTTGTAGCACAAAATAATGTTTTTAAAAATTTGCACTTTTTATTCAAATGATATATATATACACACACATGCATTTATGTATTTGAATTTGAAAAAATTAAAAAGACATGGAGGCTCATTTTTAACTTATGCATTGATTGAGGCTTTCTAAAAAAAAAAAAAAAAATTTAAGATAAAAATTGATTGAGGTCAATTAAAAAAATTTCAAATTCAGTGTTATTCAGGACTTCAAAAAAAGAAAAATCTAATTTTTATTTAATTTTTTTTGGTCAAATAAGAGACAAAAAGCTTGTGTGCGCAACTGGTAGAAACTTAGGATTTTATGAAAGATAAATACCAAAAGATTTGGTAAACACAAATAGCTTGTGTGCACAAACAATTTCATGACCAAATTCAATTTATGATTTCCTATGTTTTGAATTTTTTTCCGGGCAGATAATTATGCCTCCAAGCCAAGTTCTTCCAAATCCCAACTCAATCCAAACTAAAGAAAACTATGCATATATGGCTAAACTATACTTTGCACCTTTAAAGTTCGGTCCAAGTTTGTTGGGTGTAGTTATTTTTATTGATAAAATCTCTTGCTATTAAATAAGAGTTTTTTTTTTTTTTTTGATTGAGGAAATGACAAATAAGAGATTTAAGGATAAAACCACGTTAAAAAAAAAAATCAATTAGTATCTTGATTTAATGATAAAAAGTAATAATTATTATGAAGCAAATGTCATAAATTGAATTTCTATTATATCTATAGACAAAATAAATTAGTCCAAAGTTTAATTTTTCTTTCACAAATTTAAGAACTTACAATTTAATCCCTAAAATTTTTAAAGGCATTGATATATTTGTATATATTCACAAAAGAATGGCATAGCGATAATTAAATAGAAAAATTTATTGTGATATGGAATTTAAAATTGGCCGAAAGGCCAAAAATAGGACTCAAAACATGCGCACTACATTGGACGAGACATGGTCATGTTGGGCCCATAATCAGTTCAGTACATTGGAACAAAGCATTGAAGCTTAGCCCCATAAAAAATTTGGACCCAAAAGTCATATTGGGCTTATATATTTCTAGAACCGTCTTTTCAGCCCTTAACATTTCGATTTAGGGTTTGCAATTTATCCCAACGGAGCTATAAATATGCGCCTAAAGAACTGAACTATACGATGAAACCAACCTCTTCAGTCTTCGTCTCCTCGACCCAAGTTTCCTCTTTCCTCTTGCCTCTTTCCTCTTGTTTTCACACACGGTCACATACACACATATGAACATGTTTGTGTACTTTTTATGCTTTTAAGCTTCAGTTTTTGTTGTTTAAGATTTGAAGCAGGTTACATTCAACAATCAAGTGATGAGAGAAAAAAATAACTGCAACAATATGATTGGATACGCTCCATGATTCATTGGTATTTAAGTCTCTGATGATTATTTACTTTATATTTGCTTTTTTTTTTTTTTGGGTTTTCAATTCTGTGTAGTACTTTTACATGTTTCTGTGTTTTGATTTAGTTCTCTTTATCAATTATTGGATCATATGTTTCTGAGATATGATGAGCAAACCTTTTGGTCCGTGTTTCTGAATTAACCGTGACTGATAACAATTTAGCACTCTCTGATCTCTCTCTGATTTTAATTTCTATCTTTATTGTGTTCTTTCTTTCAAAAATTTTGCCTTTTTAATTAATAGATCTATTTTTTTTTTTTTTAAATTTTAAATTTCCTGTAATATTGGCTCTGTGATTACATGCCTGAAAGGGCAATATACGCTATTCCGACTCAGAACATGAGCAGAAAATTCAATTTTGAAAATGAGAGCTTTTATTTATTTTGTCATTTGGGTTTGTGTGTGTATGTGTTGTTTTGTTATGCTGTGATGAATTATGAATAAATTCACATGTCAGACTTCAGAGATTATTACAATCAATGAGAAGTACATTCATCTATTCTGAGCATAATCTGTGTGTTCTGTTTAATTTCTTTTGGAGCATATATTTTTTGGCAAAAATATTGGAAGGAAAAATGCAATTGTTTTTGTGTTTGATGGTATGCATAATTTATTGTTGGATGTTATTAACATTGTTGGGGGCTTAGTGCTTAGAAATCTAAAAAGCGCACTAAGTAATAAAAGTTTTGTTCAACACTGTGTGGATGCAATTTACTTTAAAGGAAGGTCTATAGTATTGGACTGATAATAATATAGAAAACTAGTTGTGATTGATAAATTGCATCTAAGTTTTGACCTTGGTCGAAATTGAAGCGAATGAGGCCTTTCATGAGCTCTAGTAAAATGGATAATGCAGAACTCTTTTGTCTGCTGTGCTAATTTGGATTGTAAATGTGTTTGGAGGTTTCTGTTGGAAGAATTATAGGTTAAATTACTCAACATGTTTGCGGGTCAAAATTAAAATAAAATTAGACTACATGTTTAGAAATTAGAAGCACCTATTGAGTCGAAATACAATTTCTTAAGATTAAAATTTCATCAAAAATATCTAAGCTAACTAAACTTAAGAGCTAAATATTATTTTCTAAGGGATCTTTAAAATGTTGTAGTAAATTGATAAAAATTAAATAACTAGACAACTTTTAAAACATTTTTTCAAAAGGTGGTGATGATTCTTGTATATCCTGTTTGTTTACAAATAGCTAAATATAGGAAATTTAGGTTTCCTGCCTCGTAGTTTATTGGGTTTACCAGGAGAATCAAAGTTCAATGGTATTTCCTCAGGAGTATTATAGTTTTTTTTTTTTAAATTTAAAATTTTATTTTTTTAAGAGATCTCCTATTTTACAATACAGGAGAATTGAGCTAACTGAAAGGAGAATTAAAGCTTAAAAATTCTCTCCCATTTATAAAACTATACGATTACTTAAAAAGTGGTCATTTGGTTCTTACAATTGTGGTATACTAACTGTGATAGTTCTATTCTCTTTCAGGATGGAAAACCCATTGCTATTGAGTGAAAAAATTCTTATTTTAATTAATTTTTGTTGTTTTTGCTACTTCCAAAGCTAATTGAGTTTTTTCAATAAATGCTAAGGACACTTGTTAACTGTATTGCTCATGGACTTTTGTAAAGAGATAATTTAATACCTCAGGTTCTCTAAACATAAAAACTTGAAAAAGAAAAATAAATTCGACGCAGTTGATCACTCGAATCATGGTGAACATTTTGGTTATCTGAATTTCTCGTGTGTGATTGCATCTGGTCGCTCGTTGCTGTTGATCTCGTTTTCTTGTTTCGCCTTCCCATGATTTGCCTTATGTAGAATATGTCTATTTCTTACCTCAAGTTCATGTTGAAAAAAAATGATATTAAAGAATGTCTTTACTTTTCATTCTTGAGATGTACAAATCACACTGGGAAATTACATAAAAGCTAACAGAAGTAATTCTATATAAATCTTATTCCTAACTTGAAAATGAAGTATTCATGAGCATATTTTAATTCAAGAAATTATTAAGTTAACGTATGATTGAAAATTTTTATTATTTCCTACTCTTTGTCGTCGAAAACTTACAAAAAGAGGTAGAGATTATGTATCTGCTTTGTCATCTATCACTGCTCCATAGTCATATGGAATCATTCTTTTTCACCGGATAACAATGGAAATTCATTATTATGTTCTGATAAACTCTGGTCTTTGGAAATATTCTTCAATGACTGATAAATTTGTTACATAGACCACTTATCCTTGGGCCTTGAAACCACATATTTATATGCAATTTTCAAGAACTGCAAAATTTCCTTGTCATGACCTTATACACATTGCTATCAATGGCATCTTTGATTCGACTAGATGTAGACAGATGATTCACCCAATCCACCGAGTTACTTTTCAGTCCATCCTCAAAATTGCTCACTTCATGAGGTTTTTACATAGTCACCAATTCTGGAGTTGCATAACTAAGTTCTTCCAAGTTCTCATTAACAAATCTACTCTTGGAAACATCATCAAAAGTCATCACACTTGCCAACCCAAAATCCATGATCCTAGCATCAAAATCCTCGTCGAAGAGGATCACATTGAAGCATATTTTTTGGTGCATGATTGGAGGATGGCAACCATGGTGCAGCCGAGCTATATCTAGCTGGCCGATCCAATTCAATACCACTTTCACGCAACAAAGAGTACAAAGTCCCATTACGCATATACTTTATACACCAAAAGCTTCTCCTCCTCTACCACACAAAACCGCAAAAGTGGTGCCAATTTCGGGTGCCTAAGCTGGCCTATTCGGTTCATCTCTAAATGAAACTGCTTCTCCTCAAGCTTACGAGTATTCAATCGCTTGATTACATGTGCCGAACTATCACACAACATAGCCTTATAAGTAACACCCGTTCTAGTCAATGCAAATATTTTCCAGTTTAAAACTGCTAGTTGCCATCATCATTCATCAAAACAAGCGGTTTTCAAAACAAAAACACTTGAACAAGCTTCTGGGCCTTCAGTCTCTCACCCCAATCATCATCCAATCCCATATACTTTCTTCGGCCAAATCGGCCCGATGCCACCTTTTTACAAAATTTTTAACAAATCTACTCTTGGAAACATCATCAAAAGTCATCACACTTGCCAACCTAAAATCCATTATCCTAGCATCAAAATCCTCATCGAAGAGGATCACATTGAAGCATATTTTTTGGTGCATGATTGGAGGATGGCAACAATGGTGCAGTCGAGCTATATCTAGCTGCCCGATCCAATTCAATACCACTTTCACGCAACAAAGAGTACAAAGTCCCATTACGCATATACTTAATACACCAAAAGCTTCTCCTCCTCTACCACACAAAACCGCAAAAGTGGTGCCAATTTCGGGTGCCTAAGCTGGCCTATTCGGTTCATCTCTAAATGAATCTGCTTCTCCTCAAGCTTACGAGTATTCAATCGCTTGATTGCATGTGCCGAACTATCACACAACATAGCCTTATAAGTAACACCCGTTCTAGTCAATGCAAATATTTTCCAGTTTAAAACTGCTAGTTGCCACCATCATTCATCAAAACAAGCGGTTTTCAAAACAAAAACACTTGAACAAGCTTATGGGCCTTCAGTCTCTCACCCCAATCATCATCCAATCCCATATACTTTCTTCGGCCAAATCGGCCCGATGCCACCTTTTTACAAAATTTTTAACAAATCTACTCTTGGAAACATCATCAAAAGTCATCACACTTGCCAACCCAAAATCCATTATCCTAGCATCAAAATCCTTATCGAAGAGGATCACATTGAAGCATATTTTTTGGTGCATGATTGGAGGATGGCAACAATGGTGCAGCCGAGCTATATCTAGCTGGCCGATTCAATTCAATACCACTTTCACGCAACAAAGAGTACAAAGTCCCATTACGCATATACTTTATACACCAAAAGCTTCTCCTCCTCTACCACACAAAACCGCAAAAGTGGTGCCAATTTCGGGTGCCTAAGCTGGCCTATTCGGTTCATCTCTAAATGAAACTGCTTCTCCTCAAGCTTACGAGTATTCAATCGCTTGATTACATGTGCCGAACTATCACACAACATAGCCTTATAAGTAACACCCGTTCTAGTCAATGCAAATATTTTCCAGTTTAAAACTGCTAGTTGCCATCATCATTCATCAAAACAAGCGGTTTTCAAAACAAAAACACTTGAACAAGCTTATGGGCCTTCAGTCTCTCACCCCAATCATCATCCAATCCCATCTACTTTCTTCAGCCAAATCGGCCCGATACCACCTTTTTACAAAATTTTTAGGCAAAAAACATTGTTTCGGAAATAATTGGGGATATACCACTTTTTCCAGTACTCGAGATCACCAAACTCGAGTACTAGATTTTATAATTCCATCGTGGCATTTCGGATTTAAAAAATACCATACAGTACTCGAGTTTATTGGGATTGAGTACTGTATACTATGAGTCCAGTAAACTCGGGTATCAATCTGTGAATTTAAAAATTTCACCTGGTACTCGAGTTTACTGGGCTCGAGTACTGTATACTGTGGTACCCGAGTCCAGTAAACTCGGGTATCAATCAGTGAATTTAAAAATTCCACCTAGTACTCGAGTTTCTTGGACTCGAGTACCATTTCCATCAAACTCGACCCTTACCCACACTTAAGCTCTCTAAACACCCACCCACACTTTAGCTTACTCCCTTTCTCAGTCTCCCTCTCACTCTAACTCTCCCACACACTCTCAATCTCCCTCTCAGTCTCGCTCTCGCTCTCGCTCTCGCTCTCATTCTCAGTCTCCCTCTCACTCTCGATTTCGGTCTCGGTCTCCCTCTCACTCCCTTTCTCAGTCTCCCTCTCACTCTAACTCTCCCACACGCTCTCAATCTCCCTCTTAGTCTCGCTCTCGCTCTCGGTCTCCCTCTTACTCCTGGTCTTGGTCTGCATCTTCACATGGTATGTCTCTTTATCTCAATATTTGTTTGAGCATTGGGTATTTGTGGGTATATGTGGGTATTTGTGGTGTAATTTTTGAATGTTTATTTTTTTGTTGTTGTTTTTAATGAACATTTTCATGTGTTATTAGAGCAATTAGTCATTGTAGGACACAGACATAGCTACCAAACAGAAACAATTTATAAAAGAGTGTTTGGATTATAAGGAAATTTCTAGTATCACTGCATTTTATTTTGTTTTTCTCTCGTATCATTTTGGTTTGCACTGACCACTTAGTGAACGTTGTTTTAGTTTGGTATATGACTGACTTTGTTGCTTGGAAATGCATTCACATAATGAAATTATATTATTTTGGGTGGATTATTACATTTGGGTTTTAGATTTTTTGGAAATTTTTGCTGTTGCTTGGATCATCAAACATCCATGATTCATTAGACTGTAGTACAAACTAGAAAGACCAAGCTATTTCATTAGGAAACATATGGTCGTGACTTTTTGTGTGATAATGGTTCACAAAGCACATGCTCTATGAAATTTGTTGCCCCGAACACTTTTGCTAAGCAAATGCATGCATTTTTACCTAAAAACAATGTATGTTCCCTGAAATTTGTCGATGTGGGAACGATGCACTGTTTTTCTCTTTTGAGACAAGTTTACATTGTCAAATCTATCATTGACAAGTTTACTTTTATAAAAAAACCCACAATGTTATTTTGAAAAAGGTTTTGCCAAATCTGAAAGGGCTAATTCCAAGCTGAGCCTAAATTTTTTTAGGGCTTGATGTTGTTGAATAATGAGTAGGATGCATGGACTACTTAACATTCTAAAGTGTAATTCATTTTTTCTTATGATATGAGTGAAGGCTGCATTAGATATATATTATTGTCATTTTCAGTCAAATATGTTTATAATTAAAAATAAAGAAGAAGAAGAAGAATAAGAAGAAGAAGAAGAAGAAACTTTATGCTTTGCATTTGACCTAATGGGCTAGTAGTCACTTAATGGACCATTAATCACCTTTAATTTATGCCAGATATGGACCCACATCGAGTGGGACCCTCTATATAGACTGTCTTGACGAGGCAGGCTGTGCATCGTTCAAGTTTGCTTTGGGATGCTCATTTGGAAGGCGAGGTATGCACTTGTCCAAAATCATAGTCAATATAAGTTTGAAGCGTAATTATTATGTGCTTAGTGAATGCTATTATTAATACTAAGCTGCTCTGTTTGCAGGAAGTGCCAGGTCTACTAACTTGTCGTCACTGAGAGAAAGGTCTGTTTGAAGGTGAGTTAGATCCACGGATTGCCGGTTATATCAGAGATGCGGGATTAGATGGGCTACTTCGGGTCCCACATATGGATCTTGACCATGCATTGATCATGGCCTTAGTGGAGAGGTGGCGGCCAGAGACGCACTCATTCCACTTGCCATACGGTGAGGTGACCATCACGCTACAAGACATAGAGGTCATAATGGGGGTACCTGTACATGGCTTGCCGGTGGTGGGATTTACCCATATCGAGCGTTGGCGTGACTTATGCATCGATTTGCTAGGTACCCCCCGTCCACCGGAAAGACCAGTCAGTACGAAAATGAACACTACAGTATTGGAAGGGTCGAGGATAAAAGCCAAATGGCTCGAGGAGCAGTTTATCAACCCTCTCCTTGTTGACGCCACTGAGGTGCGTGTGCAGCAGTATGCTCGGTTTTACATACTCCAAATGTTGGGTAGTATGTTGTTTATGGACAAGTCTGGTGAACAGCTCTCAATCATGTATCTACAATTTTTCAATCCAATCAGCAACGGAAAGAATTATAGTTGGGGTAGTGCAACACTAAGTTGGCTATATAGACACCTCTGTAACGCAGCACTAAGTGCTATTAAATTTTCTGTTCCTGTTCTCTATAGATACAAATATTTCATTTCTCACATGTGGTCCTGATTAGATGATCCAGCCATTACTTGTTGCAAACTTGGAAATATTTTGGGGAACTTTTGTTATTATAAAATGTATTGGTGAAGCTTGGGCAGAAAATTTGGTAAAATTTTACAAAATTGAGCAAAGTAATCTAAAAGAGAGCTGATGCCAAAGCTTAGTTATTGCAAGAATGGATGGATCAAGAGATAGTATTTCTGAAATTTACCAACTCAGGGCTCTAATCATGCAATATTTCTGAGATTTGAAAACAAAGGATTATGATGGTACAACCCTGATGTCCTTCAACATCTTATACCTTTTGATCTCTCTCTCTCATTAGTTTGTTTCTCTCCTCTCCTTTCTAGGCATCTCATAGTAAGGAATTTACCTACTGTGTTTTAATCCTATAATTTTTGCTTTATCAGATATGGGACGTGGCAAGTGGAAGGCTAAAACTCACACTAACAGGACACATTGAACAAATATGAGGTTGGTCCCCAATGAATTATTGATGATAAATCAAATTCTGTTGGCTAACAATGATGTAGATAATGGCCATATTGACCAGTTATTAACATGGTAAAAAAATTTGTTGTTTTGATTCTAGGCCTTGCTGTCAGCAGCAAGCATATGTACATGCTTTCTGCTGGTGATGACAAACAAGTAAAATGTTGGGACCTTGAACAGAATAAGGTCAGAACCTCTTAACTTGATATTTGATTCTAGGGTAGTGTATGTTTCCTACCAAAATTCTGAGTTCCCCCTTTTTTTGGGAGGGGGGGGGGGTAATTTATCTTTCATAGGATGTGGGTAGATTTGTATTGTTACTATTTTGGTATGCATATGGGGCTTCATACATCAATGGGTTAGATTTGGGTTATGTAATGAAATTATGTTTCTCATATTTTCAGGATCCACAAGTTGTTACTGGCTCCCATGATACAACCATCAAGTTCTGGGACCTCAGATTTGGTAATTAATTTGCATTTTGATGATTGATTTCTATTACTATATCATTATTTCAATATTGCTATTTTTTTTTTGGGTGGTTTTTCTGTTTTCCACTTTTCACTTATCAGTTATTACTTTGCAGGAAAAACGATGTCAACTCTTTGTATGGATTTTTGTAGTCCTTTCTCTAAACTTACTTGGAATTTATATTTGTGGATAGATATTACAACCGTGACACTTACAAGATGAAGCTAACAAACTCTTCTCCAGAGTGTATAGTCCCACTTCATAGGCACAAATTATTGTTATTACATATTAATTGATGTAGTGAAAATGTATTATATGGTTATAAAACTTATGTTTATTTGGGTTGGCATAGTGTCAAAGTGAAACCATGTATACTGCCAAAACATTTATTAGTGTCAATCCGACCTATTTTGCTCCTTGTAAGTTTGTTTACTTGTGTTCCTTGCAAATATGTATCTTAACAAATCTTTGATGCATTAGTAACACTGTAATGTAATATATCCAAAGTTCTTTAGTTTTCCTTTCATCTAAGCTAATTTGTAATGTGTCATTAACATTATTTACTTGTAATGATATGTTTCCAAAGCTTTTGTAGCAATTTAATCTTTATTACAATAGTTTCTTAATGCAAGCTCTTTAACTTCACGTTTTCTTGATTATGCTAAAGGGTATGAATAAATTAGTCTAGCTTATAACCAAGCTCACTTACAATTAGGATTTTGATTGGATTGGATGTTGTCACAGTAACATATTTAGCCAGCAAAAACACAAATGCTTCACTTTCCATGCATTTTTTAGATTATAAAGTATGCATACTCTCCATAGCTGATAACATCTCTATATACATAGCAGCATTCAATCCCATATCCTTCAAATCACACTTTAATCAAAGGAGAAAATGCAGAATGGACTCAGGACTTTAGATTAAAATCAAAACCCTATTTTTTTTTTCAATTTGAAATAGTAAGTACCTAAAATTTGAGAATATCTATTGCAAATATTGGAACCATATTATTATCACAAAATAGAGTATCCAAAAGGTATGCTAGTAATATTTATATAATCTTCTGTTCTGCATACCAACAAGATAGCTGACTTGTACAAGAACCAATTTTTATTCATTCTCCTTGTTTTGGTCATTTAAAAACAACAGAATCCTTTCACTTCTTACTTCAATTATCTTCCATGACAGGTGATTTTTCTTACATGGATTTTTATATTCACATCACTTTAGGCAAAAGGAATTGTGTGGCAAAGAAGATTGCAAGATATGTGATAATCTTGATGTGGATCAGCCATGCATATGTTAGTTTTATCTTTGAAATCGCTTTTTGTATTCTAGATTTTCCTTTCAATGCTTTTTTTTATAAGATGAATGAGAAATATTTTTATAAACTACTAAAAACTAAAAAGCAATGTATAGTTACTATCTCAACTCACAGACCAAAAGAACTCCTAGTCCTAGTAAAGAGCAGCTATACAATTGCATGTCACAATAAAGGACAAAAAACACACATAAGGAAGAGGTAGCCTTTGTAAAACCACCCTACCAGCAACCAAAATCTAAACAAACCCCATTTAACAGATGCACTACAAAATCTTCAAGCTGAAACTCCAAGTATTGCAATGACTCTGTTCCAGAGAGAGCCTTCATATTTCAAAATGCCCTTTCCAAGGATAATTGCATTTCTTCGATGCCAAATATCGTAGATTGCTCCTAAAGCTAGCTTACACACCACAGCTTGGAGAGATTTTCCCCTACACTTCTCCACTCTCCATTATGTGATATCTTCCTATACAAACTTGGGCGCCTAGAGATGGCAGCACCTCATTAACTCTTTCCTAAATAAAGAGCACTAAACGGCATGATAAAGAGCATTAACTCTTTCCTAAATAATAAGCGAGAACTTCATGCAAATGGATGTTAAAATTTTTATGTGCATGATTAAAACACTCCAGAAATTGGGGCCAACACCGATTGATACTCGAGTTTCAAGGACTCGGGTACTGTTAACACAGTACCCGAGTCCATGAAACTTGAGTATCAAATGGCATGATACGCTCGACAGATTGCGGCCAACTCAGATTGGTACTCGAGTTTACTAGACTCGGGTACCACAGTATACAGTACTCGAGCCTAGTAAACTCGAGTATTGTATGGCATTTTTTAAATCCAAAATGCCATGCTGGAAAGCCACGGTGGAACTATAAAATCTAGTACTTGAGTTTGGTGAGCTCGAGCACTGGAAAATGTGGTAGATTCCCAATTATTTTCGAAACAGTGTTTTTTGCCTAAAAATTTTGTAAAAAGGTGGTATTGGGCCGATTTGGTCTACTTTCTTCTTCTCATTTCTCTCTATACAAGAAACCCCCCCCCCCCCCCACCACAAGAAGATTCTAGGCACCCCCTCGCTTCCCCCTTTCCTTTCCTATCCCCCATAAAAGTCCACTATTTCCTTATCAAACTAAGCCAAAAAACTCGATATCCTGCCCAAGATAATTATTCACCACCGAAAGCAAGTTCAGCCTATCCAAGCTAGAAAACTTGTATGGTGAAAGTCCAATAAACTTATTATTCAACAAGTTTAAACTATTCAAATACAAACACGTTGCGAGCTCCCTTGGAACAGAACCAGAAAAATCATTATTAGATAAATCTAGAGTTACTTTAAATATGGCATTCAAGTACGTGTTGAATTAGATATTGCATTAGATATTGTACCGTACAAATTGTTACTTTTTTTTTTGAGACAAAGGTAAGCAAAATATTATTAAGAAAAACCACAAGTTTAAGGCAAATTCGAATGGAAAACATCTTCCTCAGGCAGAGATTCTACCCATACATCAGTATCTGCAGTTAAAATTGCTTTTTTAGCTAAACAATGAGTTAACCTATTCCCCTCACGCCGAACATACTGAAACAAACAACCCCTCAGCATTCCTCCAATTCGCTTAGATTCATCAATAATGTGACCAAACAAAGTATGGCAGCGACCAAATCCCTTCAAGGCAGCAATAACCCGACTACAATCGCCTTCAATAATCACTCGAAACACACACAACTCTGCAGCAAACATCACCGCCCTCTGAGCCGCCAAAGCTTTAGCCATTTCAACAGAGAGCCAATATTTTGCTGCAAAGCTCTAATAATCTGCTCATCACAGTCACGAACAACTACACCAACTCCTGCTGACCTAGTTTCTGCAAAGAAAGTTGTGTCGAAGTTCACTTTGTAATGATCCTAAGGGGGAGGAGACCAACGCACCAGGGACCGACGCACTGGCTCACTCTGCACCTGAGGATTAACTTCCCAAAACTCATCAACTAAGCCTCGAGCTCACTCACCCAGTTCATACAACGGCCACACTGACTAGTGCTCTCTCAACCTGTTACGGAACTGCCACAAACACCATGCCACAGTAGCAAAAAGTGCTACACTATAGCTTGAACCATGATTAAATCTCTCTTCTCTTCCTCTCTTTCTCCCTCTTCCTCTAAGCAACTAGCAACCAATAACTATAACATCACACAACCACTGCAACTCACATCCTAGCAAACCCACCAAATACCAAACACCAGCCAACAACCACCACCACAACCACAATAGTCACAACAACACCAACCACCAAAACCCATTAAAAAAACCACCAAACCCACCGCAAACAACAAGAAACTACTACTGTGAGGATAAAAGGCCTAAGACGTATTTTTGGGCCATGGGCTTAACCTGAGAATACTTGCTTGTTCGAGGACAGATTAATGGTAGTAAGGATGTCAAGCTTAAGCGCCCATGAGCAGATTATTGTGTAATGGGTTTGCAGAAGTAGTCCGAGAAGGGGTATCTCCTCGGCTAGGTGAAGTGAAGATCAGATGGTACGTTATGCTGACTATAATGATGTCTTGAGAAGTCTTGTAGATGAAGATATGTTTCACAAGGGAACAATAAGGAAGAACAGATAGGAAATATCTTGAAGAAAACTGCTACCACCGCATTGAATGTTTTGTACCTAAGTCTTTGGCCGCATTAATGAGGAAGTGATATCTGAACATTGATCGTTAGCTTTACAGCTATTACCTAAAACCACAGAAAGGTACGGATGGGACAAGTATCCAGGGGAACTGCCTAAAGCTACACGTGGAGAGGAGGAGGTATAAGAAGGAGAGAGGTCCCGGAGATAAGGGGATCGAAAAAAAGAGAGAAGACAACATTGTAGAGCTAAAGATCAATAGTTGTAATTTGTACTTGAGAAAAGTGAAATATAAGATCCAGTATTCTCGGCTTGAGTTCGAGAACAATTACTGTTATATAAATTACTCCATGTGTATGATGTTGTAATCTAGCCCATCATCGTTGTTATTTAGAATCACTAGAACCTAGGTTTAAAGCTCACTCTTTACAAATTTATTGTATTGGGCTTTTTGGGTCTATTTCAATCTTAATCTTGGGTTTAGGTACAAATTTTGACCTTACGATTGGCGCGGTCTGTGGGAATCTAGTGTTTTAGGAAGTTTAACATTATGGTAGGCTTAGGTCCACACCATGCAGAGTCTATGGGGTCCCAGCGTGAGGATCACTTCTTGCATCTTGAGCAGGAAAGAGATAGGGAGGGCAGTTTTCATACTGCGCACACTAGTAGGAGTCAATCACGAGGTGGAAGTAGAATTCCTCACGAGGAAAATGCTAAGGCCATGCAGTTGGAGATTGATCACCTGAAGAAGAAGTTGCGCTGTGAAAGGCGAAGGCGAACTCCCTCTTTTTCTGACCCTTCTTCTGAGGACACTTAGGGTAGTAGTTACAGGCCCAGGTCAAGAACTCCTCTTAGTGAGTCTTTTTCCTACGAGAAGGATTACCTTCATGGTCGTGAGGGTAGGAAGCCTTCCTCTAGAGGCTTGGGAAATGATGCTATGAGTAGGGCGTTGTACCAAATTTCCAAGTCACCCTTCACACGTAGGGTGGAAAAGGGGAAGCTCCCACAGCAATTCACCCAACCAACATCCACCATTTATAATGGCCGAACGGACCCTGTGGAGCATGTGAGTCATTTCAATCAGAGGATGACGGTGCATTCTAAGAATGAAATTTTAATGTGCAAAGTCTTCCCTTTTAGCTTAGGACCTGTTGCGGTCAGGTGATTTAATGGCTTGAGAGCAGGTTCTATTGATTCCTTCATGGAACTCACCCGGGCATTTGGGTCTTACTTCATCACATGTAGTAGAGTTCCTCGGCCCTTGGATTCGTTATTTTCCATGACCATGTGAGAAGGGGAAACCTTGAAAACATACTCTGACAGATATTAAGAGATGTTCAATGAGATCGATGGAGATTTTGATGATGTAGCGATAAGGACTTTCAAAGTTGGCCTACCTATCGAGCACGACTTAAGGAAACCTTTGACCAAAAAGCTTGTAAGGAGTGTACGTCGACTTATGGATCGCATTGATGAATATAAACGGGTTGAGGAAGACCAACAACAAGGCAAGGGAAAGGTGAAGGTTATCCCTCAAGAGAGGAGGGATTTTAGGTCGGACAGATACAACAACAGTAGGCCCTAAAGAGATTTTGCCAGGTAATTCGGTCCTACCACTCCTCAGGTGGTTAATACTATATTTCGAGAACCGGTGCATCTGCTGCTGAAAAAAATCCAGAATGAACCATATTTTAAATGGCCCAACAAGATGGTAGGGGATCCCATGAGGTGTAATCAGAACCTTCATTGCCAGTATCATCGAGAAAGGGGTTATACTACTGAGGAATGTAGGACCCTGTGGAATCATTCGGAGCAGTTAGTTAAGGAGAGAAGGTTAAAACAGTTTTTGTATCGGCCTAATGGGCAGGGAGACCATTCAGGTTCGGTAAATCAGGGCAACACTTCTTCAAGGCCTCCTTTGGGTACGACTAATGTTATCTTTGCTGCTCTTGGGAGGACTAGTTCTCGTCCTTCCAGGGCGATGTCCGTAGCACGAATCCTTGTCGAAGATTCTAGTTCTGAGCCGAAGAGGACTAAGGGAATATCCCACCAATTTTAGGTTTCTTAGAAGAATACAAGATCAGGACTATCCAACCGCATGACGATGCTTTGGTGGTTACGTTGAGGATAGGGGGCTATGACATGAAGAGGGTGATGGTTGACCAGGGTAGTGGTGCATATATTATGTACCTTGACTTGTTCAAGGGGCTAAACTTAAAACTTGAGGATCTTACGGCTTATAATTCGCCACTGATAAGATTTGAGGGGAAAGCTATCATACCAAAGGGGCAAATTACGTTGCCTATGCAATCAGACCCAGAAGTGGATTTCATTGTGGTACATGCCTATTCCCCCTACACGGCCATTGTGACAAGACCTTGGCTACATGCTCTAGGTGCCGTTTCCTCAACCCTATATGTCAAAGTGAAGTTTCCATCTGGGGATCAAATCGAGGAACTAGTTGGGAGTCAATCTGTGGCTAGACAATGCATGACGGCTGCAATTCTACATTAGCCTGGGTCGAAGTCCTCGGCCTCTGCTGAAGGGGGGCTCATAGCAATCAATGTCTCTAGCCACGCCCAGGGTGGTAGCGGTAGAAGAACCTGCGTGTGAGGAGTTAGAGAAAGTTATTATAGATGATGACCCTGAAAAATTCTTTCAGGTGGGAGTTCAATTGCCACCTCAGGAGAAGGAGGAGTTGGTTATGTTTTTTGAGAAAGAACATTGATGTATTTGCATGGAATGCTTATGAGGCCCCGGGGTAGATTCGAGTTTCATTTGTCATCATTTAAATGTCAATCCGGCTGTGGTGCTGAGGAAATAACCACCTCGGCACTCATCTAAGGAGCATTCTGAGGCCGTCAATGAAGAGGTACTCAAGCTCAAAAAGGCTGGAGTTATCAAGGACGTGTTTTATCTTGAATGGTTGGCTCATACAGTAGTAGTGAAGAAGAAGAATAGGAAGTGGAGAGTATGTGTAGACTTCATAGATTTGAATAAGGCTTGTCCTAAAGATTCTTTCCCAATGCCTCGTATAGATTAGCTGGTGGATGCCACTGTTGGGCATCCTCGGATGAGTTTTTTTGATACCTTTCAAGGTTATCACCAAATACCTTTGGTTTTGAATGATCAAGATAAGACATCCTTTGTCACTCCCACAGGGAATTATCACTATAAGGTGATGCCTTTTAGTTTGAAGAGCGCAGGAGCTACCTATCAAAGGAAGATGACTAGGATATTTGATCAATAGCTGGGAAAGACTATTGAAGTGTATGTGGATAACATGGTGGTGAAAAGTAAAACAATTTCCATGCATATGGAAGACCTAAATGATACATTTTAGATGCTAAGAAAGTACAAGTTCCGCCTTAATGCTTCTAAGTGTTCTTTTGGTGTGGGATCAGGTAAATTTTTGGGTTACATGGTAACTCATCGGGGAATTGAAGCTAATCCTGCGCAAATCATGGTAATTAATAGCTTACAGGCACCTTGAAATCCTAAAAAGTTCCAGAAGTTGACAGGGATGACTGCTGCCCTTAACCGATTTATTTCTCGGTCCGTAGATAGATGCATGTCTTTCTTCCAATTGTTGAATAAGTGGAAGGGATTTGAATGGATCGAGGAGTGTGCTTTAGCTTTTCAGCAACTTAAGGAATATCTTTCGTGACCACCCATTATGTCTCGGCTAGAAATAGATGAAGTTTTGTTCGCATATATTGCTGTGGCTAATCATGCCGTTAGTTTGGTTCTGATACAGGTTGATAATAGTGTACAGAGACCAGTTTATTATATGAGCAAATCTCTACATGAGGCCGAGGTGCATTATCTACTGTTGGAAAAAGCAATCCTAGCAGTGGTGCATGCTATGCGTAAGCTTCCCCATTACTTCCAATCTCATACAGTTGTTGTTTTAACTCAACTTCCTCTTAGGTCTATACTTCGAAGTGCTGACTATACAGGAAGAATCGCCAAGTGGGGTACCATTTTGGGGGCTTTTGATATCAAGTATATGCCTTGCACCTCTACGAAAGGCCAAGTCCTTGCTGATTTGGTGGCGAAATTTGTTGAGCCATCATTAGAAGAGAATGCTAAGTGGTTGGACATGGATGAAAAATCAGTTGGTATGATTTCGTGCAAAGAACCTTTGATATGGAAAGTGTACGTTGATGGAGTAGCGGACCAAAGGGGATTTGGTGTGGGGCTAGTTTTGGTGTCTCCTGAGGGAATTACTTTTGAGAAATCCTTGAGACTGGGGTTCTCGGCCACCAACAATGAGGCAAAGTATGAAGCTTTATTGATAGGAATGGCTGTGGTTCAGAAGATGGGTGGAAAAGCAGTGCAAATATTCTTAGATTCGCGATTAGTGGTGGGCCAGGTAGAAGGAGAGTTAGAGGCCAGAGATCCGAGAATGCAAGAGTATCTAACCCAGGTCAGGTGTTTACAATCAAAATTTGAATCTTTTACCTTGTTACATATCTCCAGGAGTAGGAATATCCATCCTGACTCCCTAGCTACACTTGTGACATCCTCGGCACAAGGCCTACCTCGGGTTATCTTTATCGAAGATCTGTGTAAATCCACTGGAACGAATGGTGACACCATTCAGATTCATCAAATTAGGGTGAGACCTAGTTGGATGGATCCTATAGTGTCATTCCTTAATAATGATATCTTGCCCGAAGAGAAGTCCAAAGCAGATAAAGTACTCAAAAAAGCACCTCGGTTCTGGCTGTCCGAGGACTAGAAGTTGTATAAACGCTCTATTTCGGGACCAAATCTGTTGTGTATACACCCTGAAGCAACAGAATTACTTTTGGAAGAATTATACAAAGGGATTTGCGGAAGTCACACAAGAGGAAGGTCTTTGTCCCATAGAGCTCTTACACAGGGGTATTGGTGGCCAAATATATAGAGAGAGGCATAAGATTACGCAAGAAAGTGTGACCAGTGTCAGATGTTTGCTCCCAACATCCATCAACCAGGAGGTGTCTTTAACCCCCTGTCTAGTCCTTGGCCTTTTGCTTAATGGGGCTTGGACATTGTAGGACCTTTCCCAAAAGCCACAGGAAATAGGAGGTGGTTGCTCGTTGGAACAGATTATTTCACTAAATGGGTTGAAGTTGAGCCCTTGTCAAATATTAGGAATGTGGATGCAAAGAAATTTGTCTGGAAAAACATTATCACCAAGTTTGGAATCCCTCATACTCTTATTTCAGATAAGGACCTACAATTTGATAGTAAGGCCTTCAAAAGATATTGCTATGATTTAGGCATCACGAATAGATATTCCTCTCTAACTTATCTGCAAGGAAATAGGCAAGCCGAGGCAGTCAATAAAGTTATAGTTAATGGGCTTAAGAAAAGACTGGATGTTGCTAAGGGAAGATGGGTGGAAGAATTGCCACATGTTTTGTGGACGTATCGAACTACACCTCGAAGATCCACTGGAGAGACACCCTTCTCTATGACTTATGGAGCCGAGGCTGTAATCCCTCTGGAAGCGGGGTTTCCGACATTGAGGACGAGCTCTTTCATCCCAAGCAGTAATGACAATTTATTGGAAAAAAGCTTAGACCTAATTGAGGAACGGCGAGAAAATGCCATGGTTCAGCTAGCTTATTATCAGCACAAACTCAAGCCGGGGTATGATTCCCATGTGAAGCTACGACCACTTGCACTTGGAGATTTGGTATTGAGGAAGGTTTTGGGTACTGCAAAGAACCCATCATAGGGAAAATTGAGACCTAATTGGGAAGGACCTTATTGTATCACTTCGGTAGCTGGCATAGGGACATATTATCTTGAAGATCTAGATGGATATGTTGTACCACGTCTCTGAAATGTAAATAACCTATGAAGGTATTATTATCAATGAAAGGCATTTCTGCCATCTTATTTCTGTTGACACTGTGTTACGTCGATTACTATTTTTCTAAGTATCAAATTGAAACTTGGCTATGTCTGGCTCCTCGGACCACATACCTTGAATAAATTGATATTTTTATTAAGGATTAAACAGAACCTTAGTTACGTCTGGTCCTCAGACCATCTACTTTGAAAAAATTAACACTTCAATTCATTCTTTCTAAGTATCAAACTGAAACTTGGCTATGTCTGGCTCCTCGGACCACATACCTTGAATAAATTGATATTTTTATTAAGTGTTAAATAGAACCTTAGTTACGTCTGGTCCTCGGATCATCTACTTTGGAAAAATTAACACTTCAGTTCATTCTTTCTAAGCATCAAACTGAAACTTGGCTATGCCTAGCTCCTCAGACCACATACCTTGAATAAATTGATATTTTTATTAAGTGTTAAACATAACCTTAGTTACGCTTGGTTCTCAGACCATCTACTTTGGAAAAATTAACACTTCAATTCATTCTTTCTAAGCATCAAACTGAAACTTGGCTATGCTTGGCTCCTCGGACCACATACCTTGAATAAATTGATATTTTTATTAAGTGTTAAACAGAACCTTAGTTACGCTTGGTTCTCAGACCATCTACTTTGGAAAATTAACACTTCAATTCATTCTTTCTAAGCATCAAACTGAAACTTGGCTATGCTTGGCTCCTCGGACCACATACCTTGAATAAATTGATATTTTTATTAAGTGTTACACAGAACCTTAGTTACATATGGTCCTCAGACCATCTACTTTGGGAAAATTAACACTTTAGTTCATTCTTTCTAAGCATCAAACTGAAACTTGGCTATGCCTGGCTCCTAGGACCACATACCTTGAATAAATTGATATTTTTATTAAGTATTGAACAAAACCTTAGTTATGTCTGGACCTCGAACTATCTACTTTGGAAAAATTAACACTTCAATTCATTCTTTCTAAGTATCAAACAAAACCTTGGTTTTGCCTGGCTTCTCGGACCACATACATTGGCGAAATTGATATCTTTCATTATTTGCCTAGGTATTACATAAATCCTAGTCTTAGACCACATTTTTCTCGCTTTGGGTTTATTTACATTCTTTGGTATTAATTTTTTTGCGACTGCTTGTTAATCTTGGAAAGAATATATCCCAATATACAAGTTATCAAATGAAAACATGGGTGTATCTGGATTAATGATACAAGGGTTTTAAGAGTTCATTCATCCATTCTTGAAATAAGATTATTTTCTTGTCAGATTATATATATATTACCAAATTATGTCTTAAGACCTACCCTGTTCAATTGAGCACCAAATCATTCATATTGTGTATATGAGTCGCATTAAGACAAAGATTTAAACATCCCTAGTAAATAACATCTGTATGGAATAAAAGATAAAAAAATCTTGAGCTTGTTATTATAAATTTGCATAGTTACATTGTAGATAAAAACATAGGCAGAATTATAAAAATAAGCATATGGTAGGCTGGAGTTATCGCAAATGTAAGCAGGGAGAAAAGGGAATCCTGGTCTACGCCTTAGTTTTCGGTGGAGGGTCTTCCTTCGATTTGGTTGTAGTTTCCTTTGTTTTATCTTCAGACCCCTTTGATTTGGCCTCAGTCTCTTTAGGTTGGGGAGTCATTTCTTTGATAGTGAGGGGAGCATTTGAAGCTTTGGTCTTAGACAAGGTCATAACTTCTTTTCCTTTGTCTTTCTCCCCTGGCCGAGGATCACCCTGGCTAATCTTCCCACTCAAACCCTTATTAGTCTTCTCACCTTGATCTACAGCTTAGTTAGGACCTGTAGATGCTTTAGGAGGTGGAAGAGAGCCTTGGACGGTGGAGGGTTGTATAGGGAACACTGTCTTGGGGGCAGTTGGAGGAGGAGGGATGACTTCAATCGCATGGATATTTGGGGGATACCATATGTTTTCGGCCTTCTTCCACTCAGAGGTAGCAGGGACTCCTGCCACATTGAGGGCTTCCACCCATACCTGCTGGCAGTAGTCCCGACATACTTCAGCGAGCTCTTCAGCCAGTCGGATCTCCGTTTCTTCGACCATGGTTGTAGGAAGCTAGTGATGCGGTCTCCATGGTCTCTTTGATGGTGCGAGCCGCTTCCTTAGCCTGAGCTAACTCACCCTTCAAGCCTAGAATTTCTTGTTGAGCAGTGGCTAGCTCTATTCCTTTGTTCTGGAGCTGTTTGCGTTGCTCCTCCGCCCGAACCTCGGCAGTCTTAAGTCTAGCCTCAGCGCTTCTCCTTCCTTTCCCCTCTTTTGTCAGCTTGTCAGTAAGCTCTTTTTTCTCCTGCTCGGCCAAACCAAGGGCTTTTTTAGTCTCGGCCCTAAGGTTGGCCTCGGCTTTGGCCTCGTTTTGAGCGTCATTTACCCATTCCTCGGCAACGAATACCTCTTGGATAGTCTGCATAAAAGTAATGAACCGGTGCATCATAACAAAATAATACTAATAGAAAACAAATGATAATAAAACAACGTAAGAGGACATGTTGACACTAATGGTTACTCTTACCAAAGCTAAGTCCCTTTTTAGGGACAGGAAGAGCTCTTGTTGCCTCATTTTTCTTAGGGTGGCCATGTCCTTAGGCAGAAGTATAGGCTGCTCTAAGGCCTCCGCTAGATAATGGGCATGCCCTTTTTGAAAGTCCTTTATGGTGGAATTTTAGAGAATAGCAGCTCTGTTCAACTCCAGCTGGGGAGCCTAATTAGACTGAGTTTGACGCACCTCGGCTCTTTGCTCTCCATGGAAGAAGCTCGTGTTTGGCCCTTTGCCGTCTTTTGTTGTTTCTGTTTTTTCTTCTATGCCAACTCCTCTTCCTCAACCTCATCTGTTCTTTTCTTTTTGAGGTTGGGTATTGGAAGAAGGGTGCCTAGAGGAGGAGGAGGGGGTGGAAGATTGGAAGGAGGCTAAGATCCTAAAGCGCTCTTCGTGGTGGCCTGCCTGCCCCTTTCGGCAAGTAGAGTCTTCAAGCTTTTCCCTTTTTGTAGAGACATGTCTTCTTCCTCTTCCTCGGCGCTGTTATCCACACGCGCAACTACGAGACCTTTGATACCAGAGCTCTCGTCGGATTCGTTTTCTTCGTCCGAGAGGTTAACAATGTGGCCCTCTAAAGTTTTCTCTACTTCCTTAAGTCAAAATTGGTCTATTTCCTCCTCGAGGGACAAGCGTGAAGATGTGGACTCTTCTTGAAAGGCTGCTACTTCAAGTTGTACAGGTGGGGGGGACTGCTGTTATTGGGCATACATAGAGGATGACAGAAGGGTCGTCTGGTAGATCACGTGAGGCAAGGAATCCCGTTTTTGAGACATCTATTCTTTTAAGTCTCCGGTCACCCGCGATGATTGCGTTACCGATGTCTTGGAAGGTAGTCGATAGAGGTTTGTATCCCAAGATGAGATGGGCTTCCCTCAACTGCCTGTCTTCACTCACAAATACCTCGAATCTTAAAACTCTGTTGAGGTCCTCGATGTTGGATAGGCTCAAACGAGGTGATACGTGCTGCTTATCTGCAAAGATATCCGAGAAGCCAAACATGGTTAGACCAATAACAGTCGCCAATCACAGAGAAATTAAAGTGCAATGTAAATTTGAATGATAAAATTAGAAGAACTAAACCCCCTGCCAAGGGACCTAAATTCTATGGAATCACACCTGGTGTTCCTTCCTTGACTAGACAATGAGGACTGTTGTACCACTCCCCGGAGGCGATTAGGTAGTCGTCCTTCATGCCTTTGTTAGATTTGGGAAGACATGATATGAGTCTAACGATGTTAGACCTAGACTTGAGGTAATACCCCGCGTCCTTAAGTGAGTGACACTTATACATATGGACAACGTCGTGCGATGTGAGTCTCAAACCCATTTGCTCGTTGAGAGCGTCGACACAACCTAAGATTCTAAATATGTTAGGTGTACATTATACAAGTAGTCACGGGTTACGTTCCCCATGGGAAGCGTCATTCCTCCTTCTAAAAACGTTATTATAGGAATGAGAATTTCCCCTTCTTTCCTATCGTTGTATATGGCGTCTGGGGCACGGTACCTCAAACCCACTCTTTGGGGAATGTGGTATTTAGCTCGGAAGCCCTCCATACTAGCGGGAGTATCTACTAAAATTTTGAATCTACCCATTTGGACGAAATAAAAATGACGAGAAAAAAGGAGGTAAAATTAATGGTTTCGAGAAGAATGGTCGAGAAGAAAAGAGCTTGGGGTCATGAAAACTTACTGGAAAAAGAATACGTGATTCTTCAAGAGCTTCTTGGGAGTTAGGAAAATAAGTAACTCTTAAGGGCTAATTGATTACCGAAGTAATGGAATAATTGCAACCTTCCAGGCGTTTTGTATGAAATGCAGCATTGAGTGGGAATTATCCTACTCGAAATTTAAGGGGAAATTCTGACCTTTAGATTTGCATTTCACCATTGGACGTGGAGGATAGGGCACCACCTGTAGCATTTATTGAAGGTATCGTGGGTTTCGAAGCATCAGGAGCTGTTTCAAAAGTGGGAGGTGACATTCTTACATGTGAAAATTTGAGAAACATGCAAGAGTTGTGGCATTAGGTCAAAACTCCAATTTTCTCCTCGGATGGGAGAGAAAAATGAAGTTTTGAGGGGCTATTATGAGGATAAAAGGGCCAAGGCGTATTTTTGGGCCATGGGCTTGACTTGAGAATACTTGCTTGTCCGATGACAGATTGATGATAGTAAGGATGTCAAGCTTAAGCTCCCATGAGCAGATTATTGTGTAATGGGTTTGCATAAGTAGTCCGAGAAGGGGTATCTCCTCGACTAGGTTAAATGAAGATCAGATGGTACGTCATGCTGACTATAATGATGTCTTGGAAAGTCTTGTAGATGAAGATATGTTTCACAAGGGAACAGTGAGGAAGAACGGATGGGAAATATCTTGAAGAAAGCTGCTACCACTGCATTGAATGCTCTATACCTAAGTCTCTGGCTGCATTAATGAGGAAGCGATATCTGAATAGTGATCGTCAGCTTTACAGCTATTACCTAAAAACCATAGGAATGTGCGGATGGGACAAGTATCCAGGGAACTGCCTAAAGCTACATGTGGAGAGGAGGAGGTATAAGAAGGAGAGAGGTCTCAGAGATAAGGGGATTGGAAAAAAGAGAGAAAACAACATTGTAGAGCTAAAGATCAATAGTTGTAATTTGTACTTGAGAAAAGTGAAATATAAGATCCAGTATTCTCGGCTTGAGTTCGAGAACGATTATTGTTATATAAATTACTCCATGTGTATGATGTTGTAATCTAGTTATCATCGTTGTTATTTAGAATCACTAGAACCTAGGTTTAAAACCCACTCTCTACAAATTCATTGTATTGGGCTTTTTGGGCATATCCCAATATTAATCTTGGGTTTAGATACAAATTGTGACCTTACAACTATTAACAACCACAAGAAACTGCTACCATAAGAACCACCAAGAGAAAATAAAACACACACACACACACACAAAGAAATTTCCAAAAACCATCATCAACAATTACAAGAAAACTGCCATCACACCACCACCAAGAGAAAAGAAAAAAAACACACACACACAAAAACCAAACCCAGAAGCCCACCACCACCAATCTGGTCGATCTAGAAAGCTGGAAAAAACATGTCGATCTCAACTATGCCACCACATTGATCTCCATGCAAAATGGTCCAATCCAATGCTAGTGGCAAGTTTTGTGTGTGTGTGTGTGTGAGAGAGAGAGAGAGAGAGAGAGAGAGAGAGAGAATAAGAATAATTAAGCTTTAAAAAACTTGTACATAAAAGCTAAAAAGTAATAAATTAGCTAGTTATAAAAAACTATGCTAAAAGTTTTGTTTGGAAACAACTTATTTAACTTTACACTAAAAACATGTTAAAATATACTTGTACTTTGAAATTTTTTTTTTTAAATTGAGATTTTAAAAAGCTGTATATATAAGCTAAAAGCCGTACATGTACTTTTTCATTATGTGTTTTATTTATTTATTTTAATTTTTTATACTGATTAGAATTTTAGTAATAATAATTTCTAAATAAAAAAAAATATTGGTAATGATATGTAATCATGGTATTGGACCAAATAAATTGGATTATAATATAAATATATACTTTTAAAAAATTTAAATTGGAAACATGGGTTCTAACTTTAACAAAATTAATAGGAGTAATTACACATAACCTACCTATGGTTTGGGCGAAAATCACTTTGTCTACCCGTGGTTTGAAAAGTATCGCTTAACCCACCTGTTGTATGTTTCCATCAATTTCCGTAACCCACCTCAGTCCCAGCCGTTGCAAAAACACCTTTTAACCCTAAAACACAAAATATCGCGGATCAAAACACCCAAAACTCAAAAACTTTTCGAGAGAGAGACTCGTGGTGAGATCGTAGTGTTCTTTGTCGTTTGGAGTGTTTGGAGGGGGAGAAAACACAACTTGAGTAACATTAAAGCTAGGGAAGGTATGTGTGACTGCTGTTGATCTGCATTTGGGTTTTTGATGGCATTTTTTCCCACAACCCACCCACGTAGTTAGGGTTTGTAAAATTTTCTCCAAATTAGTGTATGTTAAATGTGAATTTTGCTATTTATATGTAGAATCGCTTAGGATGTATCCAATGTACTGCTATGATTGTTTATATAATGCGTATACCTGAAAGAATCAAGTTTATTTGTTAATGATTACACTTGTTTGTGAACTGTGGGTAGTGTGGTCCCTATGAACTTGTTGGGAATCTGGGTTTGCATGTGCTATATGTGGTCCTTTGGCCGTGTGTTGTCTCTCAACAACAAAACAAATTTTATATGAAAACAAAATAGCTCTATGTTTCGCTTGTTGTCTCTTTTGGTTTGTTGTCATTTTCAGCACGTCAGTATGTAAACAAACTACTTATTTTAATTGCAGATGGTTGACTTCATATTTAACATTGAAATTTATGTTGGGGGATGTTTTGTAGAGGACCCAACCCTTCAATATGTAGGTGGGTCTGTACATACGTTGACAGAGATTGACCCTGATAAATTAAGTTTCTTTGAAATTCGAGATTTATGCCATCTAGTTGGTGCTCCTAAAAAACTACAGTAGATATACATATTTACTTCTTGAAGGTGATATAGAGAATGATTTAAGGGGCATAGAATTAGATGCAGATGTGGTGAACATGACTACCCTTTATAGGGCATGACCAGCTAACAAAATCATAATCTATACTGACATAGATGTGGAGCCACTAGCAGTTGAGTATCCTGATGGAGGGGGAGTGGCAGATGATGGTGTAGGTGGTGGTGTAGGTGGTGATGGAGGGGTGGATGAAATAGATGTAGAGAGTGATTATAAGGAAATTTTTGATGATGAGAATGTTGAGGTTGGTGATAGAGTTGAAGAACAGGATGCTGAGGTTGGTGCAAGGGTTGAAGAACAGCATGTTGAAGGAGATGATGATGATGATGATGATTGGCTATATGAAGGCCTAGAGGGGGATGACTTTGGTGATGACATATTTGCTGCTCCAAACTCAACTCCACAAGGTTTTGCTCCAAAATCAAGTGATGCTCCCAATACAGCCCCAGAATCAAGCAGTGCACCCTATGTAGCCCCAGAATCAAGCAATGCACCCCATGCAGACTCTGAGTGGGCTGAGCCAGCTCTTGAGGATGACCTGGTAAGTGTGGATGGGTCTGATGATGAGCAGGTACCTGAGCAGCCAGAGTTTAATGCTAAGAGTGACATGAGAAATGTTGTACTGAAGAAGGAGATGAAGTTTCCTAATGCAAAGGTGTTCAGAGCTGCTTTGAGGGAGTATGCACTTAAAAAGCCTATTGACATCAAATTCAAGCTTAATGAGAGGACCAAGATATCAATTCACTGTAAGAATGAGTGTTGGTGGAGATGTTATGCATCTCAAATAAGTGGAGAGCTAACATTTCATTTTAAGACCTTGACTGATGACTGTACTTGCCCCAAGTATTTTAAAAATAGCCAAGCAACATCAACTTATGTTGCTAAGAGGTTCATTGAGGATTTTAGCAAAAATCCAAATCGAGAGGTGAGTGGTGTACACAACCATGTGATGCAAAATTTATCTGTTGACCTAAGTGTAAACCAAATGTATAGGTCAAAGAGAAAGGTAAAGGATTTGATCAATGGAGATGAGCAACTGCAGTATGATGTCCTTAGGGACTATGCACAAATGATAACCACTGTAGACAAGGGGAGTAGGGTTATACTCTAGACAGAAATGACTAATGAGACTTCCCAGCCAAAATTTAAGAGGATGTATGTTAGGTTCAATGCTCAGAAGGTAGGATTTTTAGGTGAATGCAGGCCATTTATAGGTTTATATGGTTGTCACATAAAGAACAAATATTATCTGTCACTGCTAAGGATGCAAATGAAAACATTTTTCTAGTACCCATGGCTAATGTGGAACAAGAGAACAAGGAGTCTTAGATATGGTTTTTGGAAATTTTTGCTGATGATATAGGGAGGCTAGAGGAGCTTCAGTTGGTCTTCATTTCTGATAGGCAAAAGGTATGCAAGTTTTGTTCAGTTATACTTGAATAGTTTAGTATATATGTAGTTGAACTAACATGTTTTGCTTGTTTGTTTGGTTATTTGTAGGGGCTTATACCTGCAATAGAGACACTATTCCCTATTATGGAGCATAGATACTGTGTGAAACACATCTACAACAATTTCAAAGTAGATCACAAGGGATTGGAGCTGAAGGATGCACTGTGGAGGCGTGTTGCTGCCACAACAATAAGGGAGTTTGAGAGATGCATGTAGTACATAAAGGATTTGGATGAAAAGGCATGAGTATCTTGCAAACATTGCACCTGCACAGTGGACAAGGTCACACTTCACTCCTAGAGCCTTAACAGATTGTTTGGTAAATAACTTGAGTGAGTCTTTTAATTCAATGATATTGAAGTCTAAGGACAAGCCTATCTTGACAATGTTAGAGTGGATTAGGGTTAGACTTATGACTAGGCTTTACACAAAAGGGAAGGGATAGAGAAGTATGCTAAAAAGTTGTGTCTAAGCATACAAGATAAGTTGGAGAAATTGAAGGTTGAAAGCAAGCCATTTAGTGCTACCCCAGCTGGCAGTTTCCTTTATGAGGTAGCTAGTCAGTATGAGAGGCATGTAGTTGATCTTGTCAAGAAGACATGCAACTGTAGGTATTGGGATTTAAATGGCATTCCATGCAAACATGCCATAACAGCCATTTATACAAACATTGAGATACCAGAAGCCTACACCCACCCATGCTATCACAAAGAAACTTACATAGAGATATACAAGGAGGTACTTCCTCCCATGCCAGGCCAGTCAGAATGGGCTGAGACTGGACAGCCTGCTCCTGTAGCACCTCATATATACAAACCACCAGGCAGGCCACCCAAGCAAAGAAAGAGGGCTCCTGATGAGCCTAAGAACCTTTACAAAGCAAGTAGGTTGAACAGCCCTGTAAGGTGTGGGAAATGCATAAAAGAAAGGCATAACTCAAGAGGGTGCAAGGCTGGCATCACTAGGGAGACACCATGGCAGAGGAGACAAAGGCTTGAAAGAGAAAAAGCTGTAAGTAATTGACATTTAAATGGCCAAAAAAAAAAACTTGTTTTTAAACTTACAATTAATGTACTAAAATTGAGTTTTGTTGCAGGCAAGGGTAGGGGTGCCTGCACCTAGTACTAGATCTGGATCTGCACCTCAGGCTGCACCCCAACCCCCATCCTAGCAACCTACCCAGACTTACAACATGAGGTCTGCCACTCAACCTTCATCCTCACAACAAGGAAATCAAGCTTCACAGCAAGGAAAGCAAGCTAGGCCAGCTCACATGAGAGCAGGATGGTTCTCTTCCTCACAGCCAGAGTTTCACACACCTAGGGAGACCTGGGATACCCTACCAAGTTCTTCACAGGTAACTTAGTGTAGTTACCTCTTTCCTAGATGGTTGTGTAGACTGGGATATTTTTTAACAAGTGGATTTATTTTTTATTTTGTAGCCTTCACTTGCAAATAGGAGCATTGGTGGTGTGAGGACTAGAGGAAAACTTGTTGCATAAGGGCCACCAAAAATGAATTTAGTGGGTGGAAAGGATAAAGGCAAGAAATGAAGCTAGTGGGTATGCATGCCAGCATTGGGAGTAAAGCTAGTGGGAACATGCGGGCTTGCAGCTAGTGTTTTTTGTTAAGACCACTGTTGGCTTTTTGTAATTTTCAATTAGTGTAAAAAACAATCACCTTTTTGTGTATATATATATATAGCTGACCTTGGAATGTGTTTTTTTGTAATTTACCATAAGTTAAGGTACAATACACTCCAAGTTGTTATTATGGTATGAAATTTTGTGGTATTATATGGAAGTTGTGGTATTTATTGAATTCAGTTTGTATGGAACATTATCTGTCCAAACCAGATTATATGGAAGTTTTATTATTGCTGCTATAGATTGTGTCCAAGTAGATTTTTCCAATACAGAGTGTTTGGAAGTTGTTATTGTGAAATGGTTGTTATGGTATGTGCAGGTAACTGTATGGAACATTATTTGTCCAAACCGGATTATATAGAAGTTTATTTATTTGCTATTACAGATTGTGTCCAAGTAGATTTTTCCAATATAGAGTGTATGTAAGTTGTTATTGTGGAATGGTCATTGATAATTGACCAATACTTCTTTCATTATATGCCCAGAGACTAATGGCATAACCAATACTTCTTTCATTGAATGGTTGTTATGGTGTGCACAAAACAATACTCAATAATTGACCAATTCTTTCTTCATTAACACATCAAAACATTACATCAGTAGGCTAGTGCCATAACTATGCCATAACTACTTTAGGGCAACAACATTACAATGCAAATTCATTAACAGTATTCTTTACAATGCCATAACTATCTCTACCAACCAATTAACTACTTCAGGGCAATAACCTTGGTCTCTTCACTCCAGAGAACTCAATTGAGCCAAAACACAACAAAAAAAAAAAAAAATATCCATGACAAAATACATGCAAACTTCCACATTCTCTGCTTCTCTTCAGCAAACATGGCCTTTTCCTTAGCTTTTGCATAGGCAGCTCGAGCCTTTCTCTCCTTCTCCTTGGCTTTGGCTTCCTCTTCAAGAGCCTTTTCTGTCATTTGCCTAGCTTCTTCTGCCTTTTCCAGAGCTGTCCTTTCCTTTTCATTGGCAAGTTGGAGAGCACTCTGAAGCCTTGATATCCTCTCTAGAGCCAAAGGTGCAGTTTCATTCCTATGACGACAGGTTGGGTTATCAAGCCAACAAAGAAAGGACACTTAGGACCAACCTTATAACAGCTACAACCTAAGAACCTCCTCTCAAAATTGTACAAACTCAGACTTGTTCTCAAAACACAAGTTTGCTCATTGCACATATACCCACATGAACTCGAGAAATTACCACTTGATGAAGACATATCAACAAAACACGATTCTTGGGAAGCCCAAATTTAGAGTTTCACACAGTAAGTTGGCATTTGAACAAAATCTGAAACCCTAAATCGAGAACAGAAACAAATACCTTGATTTTCTTTACCGAAACTACCTTCCCTAGCTTCGATGTTGCTCAAGTTGTGTTTTCTCCCCCTCTAGACACTCCAAACCACGAAGAACACTACGATCTCACCAAACGTCTCTCTCTCGAAAAGTTTTTGAGTTTTGGGTGTTTTGATCGGCGTTATGTTGTGTTTTAGGGTTAAGAGATGTTTTTGTAACGGCTGGGACTGAGGTGGGTTACGGAGATTGATGGAAACATACCACAGGTGGGTTAAGTGATACTTTTCAAATCACGGGTAGACAAAATGATTTTCGCTCAAACCACATGTGGGTTATGTGTAATTAACCCAAATTAATAAGTTTATGAATTTAAAAAATTGAAGTATATATTTATATATATTAAATTTAATATTATATAAAATTGTGGTAAATTCAAAATAATATATTGGTATTGACCGATATCAAAATATATTTTTTCCTTGATTAAACCAAAACAACTTTTGATACGAGAGTGACTCCTTAAGAAAAATAGAATTGGCCCAAAAATTGGTTTGAAATTTGTATTATTTGAAAATCAAATGCTGCATTTATTAGATAATTTGGGGTTGTCTAAATTTTTGATTTTTGACTAAATCAGCTTTTATGTTTGTGTATATGTTTTCGAAATTTGTATTATTTGGAAATCAAATGCTGCATGTATTAGCTAATTTGTGGTTGACTAAATTTTTGATTTTTTACTAAATCAGCCTTTATGTTTGTGCATATGTTTTCAATGTTTCAGTTTTCACCTTCTCATTCCTATTCTCTCTCTCTACACACACATGCATAAACATAGTTTTTATTTATTTACTTATTTTTTATTGAGTAATATAACGTCCATAACAATTGAGTTAATAAACTTTTCCTGAGTTATTGTTGTAACTAGAAAATCAATATTGATTCTGTAAAATATAAAGTTTAAACAATAACATGTCTTTCGGAAATTCATAAAAGAATGGATGAATAAATCATAAAAATATGATCCAAATCAACACTAAATATTTCGAGCGGAACTGTTGGTAAAGGCATGTCGGAGAGAAAAAAACATTGACTTTTTGTCTAGTGTGGGAAGACTGAGTAACACTGACAAATCACATATATAGAACTTTTAACACTCTCTGAACTCTGTCTAATTTTATTTATTTATTTGGTTATCTCTCGCAAAATATTTTCCTTTTTGCTTAATATTTGAAAATTTTAAAACAAATATCATTGGTCACTTTAAACTGTATTATATTTTTTAAATTAAAAATTTTTCATGTTGCTCCAAGAGTAATACATGCTTTAAAAGGGAAATACACGCTATTCCGACTCAAACATGAGCAGAAATTTCTTTAGAGAAAATATGAGAGCTTTTATTTTAGTCATATGGTTTTTATATGTTTATTTGAAATGCTTTGAAACTCAATATTTTTGTTGTTTTGACTCCTTAAACACCTAACCACCATAGAAAATAACTACACATGCTAATTTGCAATGAAATTGTAAATTTAGATGCATGCATGATGATTTGAGCATGCATGCGTAGGCGTGAAACGTGAATATGGGTCCCTGCTACACCATGCGTAGAAAATTATTTGCTTCTTTGATATTTGATTGTTACGTTGAAATGCTTTTTTTCGATTCCTTCTTCTTTTTTATTAATTCTTTATATAAAAAGCAGACCTTAGTTACGCTGTTTTAAGCGGAATACATTATATTGTATTCCCTTATCTCATTTCTCTTCTTCTATATGTGTGTGTTTTTCTAAAAAATATAAAAAATATAAAACATAATTATTATTTTCAATATGTGGATTCTGGTTAGCTCAACTGGTATATATATATATGAGTTAAAAAATCTGATATGAGTTAAAAAATCTGATATGTGTAGTTATGTGTTTAAGTTTAATTAAATAATCTAATATGTGAGTTCCAGTTAGTTTAATTGGTAAAGTTTCTTGTGATCGAATAAGAGATATGAGTTTCGATCTCCGTCTTCATAAAAAACTAATTGATATTTTGGTCCGATAATAAAGAGCAATCATATGGAATAGACTCCATAATTGAAACTATTTAAAAAAAAAAAAAAATCTAATATGCCATACATATATAAGGTAATGTCCTTAAGTTTCACTAAATATTTTTATTTTTATTAAGAGGCTTGTAGATCAAGTCATAATACCGTACATATATAAGAATGACTCCAAGCGTTGTTAACATGACATGTTTAACTTTAACATTCGAAGGTCTCGATATAGGAAATTCACAGCGTGTTTGCAATCAAGCCACTTGGTCTTGTCCCATCGAACAAAAACCTAACAATATATTGTAATCAAATAGGCGAGTACTGGTGAACATCATGAGTCACTTAACATGTTCCCTATTAAAAGTCCTCGCAAAATATTCAACAATGTCGAAAGCAAAGCAATAACCCACCCCTAAATTGAGACCAAGGGACATGATAATGGAATATTCAAAGATGACCCATAGAATACCAAATAAATAACTCTTTTAATCCGATTGGTGGATGTCAAAGCCCAACAATTATTGGAGATTATAAGTGAGAGAGAGAGAGTATAAACCCTACAACCAACTTTCTAAATTCATTTAGTAAAATAGTAATAGGCAAAAACACCATTTTGGTCTCCACATTTTGGGGCTATGGTCAATTTAGTCCTTACATTTTGGTAGCAGTCAATTTGGTCCATGTTATTTTCAAGTTGTAGTCAATTTAGTCCCTACCGTTAACTCACTAACAGAAAATGTTTACGTGGCAAATGATTTGCCTTGTTGGCACACATGTGGCTAACATAATAATATAAATCAATTAATTAAATATTAAAAAAAGCTACATAAAGAATGTAGGGTTTATACTCTTGGTTGTAAATCCAAAAATTTAAGGAATATCTTTCCACTATAATAATGTTAGAGCACATGTGGTCTCCCCAGCATCAACTATGAAATTACCTAGAAAACAGTAGAAGAACAAACAAAAGAGTAGCTAGCTCTGTGGTTGCTTTACGACCCTACTCCTTTTTGACCCAACTATGAGGGGTCGAAATCATAGCTACCTAACCCATTTTTGGATCATCCTTCTTCAATTGCACTTTTATATATGGGTTTCTAAATTTTGATCTTAAAATTAAAATAATTAATCAAAAGATCAATTCAAAGTTACAAACGCCTTATTTTTAGTCATTTTTGTGGGGAAAAAAAAAATTCTACTTTTGAATAAATTTTAAGAATAATAATATTTATTAGTTTCAATATTTGGTAAGTGTATATATATATTTTCCCCCCCATAATAAGTATGGCTGTATATTTATGTCTAAATTGATTACCAATTCAATTTCTTTTTGGGTACTTCGTCTTCATTTTTATTGTATTTTATATATTTTTAAAACTAAATTAATTAACTATTAATCTAACAATTGAATCAATTATCCAATGGTTGAATTAATAAATCATCACATATATCGCTTGAACGTTTGATACTCGTAGTTCTAATAATTACTATATGATCAAAATACAACAATATATACAATACTGTTAGATTCAAGAGATCTATGCAAAACCTACCAATTACCAAGGGTCACCTGCTATGATATAAAAACAGAACTAGGATTTTATTTTTAGGATATGAATTAAGTTTTTTTCAATATTCAATAAAAATAGAAGAAGAAAAACTAGTAAAATATATATATTTTTTTTGGTCACATGTGGATATGCCCCATTCTTGAAATCAAATCCTTTACGCATCATTGGTTGAAATTCTCAATATTCTAATGTCCTTTTTTTGGGAGGAAAAATTGTAACACCGCTTAAGCTCTGGTATTTGTGATATTTATATTATCAATAACATGATTCTCTGTTTGAGTTTCATCATTTTGCATACTAAAATATCTTAACACAAATTCTTAAACTCTCTAAAATACTCCTATTTTTTAGTTAAATAATTTTAAATTTAAAACCACAAACTTGTTAAAAGAGCAATTTATTATTTTTAAAAAGTTCCTAAGTTTTAGAATTTCAAACTTTCATCAATTCTTATGTAGTGAAAGATCCTAAAAATTAGGACACTATTTCAATCTCACTTTCAAACATGATTTTACAAAATCCAAAATAAAAAAGAGTATGATCGCACACGCAAAACTTGTGTAATAAGTCTAGTTATTAATATTATTTTGGAACGGAGCCGTAGATATGGGGCAACAAGTCAATTGATTTATTTTATTTTTTGAGCTTTTTGTCCAAATTAATTTTTGGGAGAGGAACGCGTATAATTTTTGTCGACCCAAACTTCAAACTCCTATGTAAGAGTTATGTATATTAATTTTTTCTGGCAATTGATCTATCCAACCATGATTTTTTTTTTTTTGGAAAAATATATATTACCTTATCAAACAGGTAGCAAAATTGTGTTATGCGGCCAATAATCATAGGACTTACTACGATTCCGTCCGCTTTTATTGGGCTTAAATTTGGGAGTTCGAATCTTCTTAGCTTTCACTTAGGAAGACCAAAATTGTGTATTTGAATTAGTTCAATAAAGTTTGACACATGAAGGTGCTTGGATGGGTGATCAATGCATACTACTACTAAAAAAAGCCAATTAAGGTAAATGGCTTATGATAATAATTGAGATTCGAATTCCTCTTCCCATCAAAAAAAGAAAAAGAAATAAAAAGGTTCTTTCTCTCTTCTAATACTAAAACTATCGATCGGAGGGAAAAAAAAAAAAAACCCTTAGCCATTGAGGTGATAAATACTTCTTTTTATTTTTTTCTTGGGAGTGTTTTGTAAGTAATGGAAGCTCAAAAGACTGTGACTCGCTACATGTTAAGATTGAGGTCCAAAATGGAGGGCTAATAAAAATTATTAAGGTCACTATAAAAACACAACTTGCTTTTGTTGGATGTGAAGACGAAGACGGGGAGGAGACCGTGGAGTGAATGGTCCCTACTCCCTAGTATCTAAAATGTGCTTCCTGTGAGGTGGAAATTTTATAATTAGTACCTTTGGAAACTTGGTGAACAAGGATTCGAGAAGTACATGCACCAAGACTTGGGTAACTACGCTATCCTGACCTATGGCGGCTCTTGGAATATGTTCTAAGGGGGTATTCAAATTCATTTTGAAGAGGTTGACAAAGACCTCTTTGTAAATAATATTTTCTTGTTTCATCTTAGGTAGGAGATGAATCATGCAGTACATGCGAATTCCTTATTAGAAATTTACTCATAATTAGCAAAGGAATAAAGGATAAACTATAAGTTTATTAGGCATATTATTTTGAAGATATTAATTATCATTGTTAAGAATAAATCTTGGAAATTAGTGGGTTCCAATAAATAATTCAACTGGTAAAATCTCTAATGGTTGAATAAGAAATCAATTTAGAGTTCAATTTCCGTTTACATTAAAAACCGATTGGTGTCTTGATTTGATATTAAAAATCACAATTTTCACAATCGTACCCCATAGGTTGAAACTTTATAATAAAAAAAAAAAAGTGAAAATCATCTATTATCTCTTACTATAATAAAGTTATTAATTTTTGTTGTTAAGATAAATTATTGTTGTTAAGTGAGTTTTAATTATTAATGCTTAGAATACTTTTAATTTATTATTTATTAGTATTTGTGTTTGAAAGAAAACTATGATTCTTGGAGAGAGAGTTCTAGAAGAGAAAGCAATGAGAAAACTAAATCTTGCTTATTTAATAGATTACATGAGATACAAGTATATATAGGCTAACCAATCATAACAGAATTAGGCGCCAATACTTTCCTAACAGATTTTTGTAAAGACCAACAGAATACAAACACGTGTACAAATATGTAACTAACCAATACTTCAAGTCCTTAAACTAAACTACATACTAGTTTACAATATCATGACTAAACTACAGGTCCTTTATGCAATTTATGTAGCTATGCTTGTCTATGAACTAAGACTCTGTTGATTGATCTACTTGAGGCAACACCATCAGCAACACCATCATCCTTCACATCCCTCCTCAAACTAAGGGGAGGAAGTCTCATGAGTTTGAAAGAAATAGCATGAAACCGAGGAGAAGGCAAGCTCTTAGTAAATAAATCAACTAATTGATCCAAGGTAGAAATGTACTTGAGAACTAAATCCCTATTCAAAACCTTCTCACGAACAAAGTGGTAATCCACTTCAATATGTTTAGTTCTAGCATGAAAAATAGGATTAGAGGCTAATGCAAGAGTTGAAACATTCTCACACCATAAAATGGAGGATGATACAAATAAATCCCTAAGTCCTTGAGAAGCATTCTTAACCAATAGACCTCAGCAGTGGTAGTAGCTAGTGACCTGTACTCAGCCTCAGTAGAGGACCTAGACACAACAGATAGCTTCTTGGCAGACCATGTTATAGGTGAAATACCTAAGAAAACAACCATGCCAGTGATAGACCTCCTATCAAGAGGATCCCCAGCCTAATCAACATCACAATAGGCTGAAAGAGAGAGAGAGGATCAGGCTTAAAATGAATGCCCAGGTGAAGAGTACCTCTCGGGTATCTCAAGATCCTCTTTGCTGCAATTAGATGATGCTAAGAAGGCTTGCTCATGAACTGACAGGCCTGCTGGACTGCATAAGACAAATCTGGCCTAGTGAAGGTAAAATATTTCAAAGCACCAACAAGACTTCTATAGGCAGTGGGATTAGAAAGTAGAGGACTGATAGAAGCATGAGAATGAGAAGAAGCACATGGATTAGAACAAGGCTTACAATCTAACATATGAAACTTAGACAATAAGTCTTTTGCATACTTAGATTGATGCACAAAGAGACCACCACCAGTATACTCAATCTACAAACCTAAAAAGTAACTCAAAGGACCTAAATCCTTAAGAGCAAAGGCAACGCCAAGCTCTTTAATGATCTCAGCAACAAAAGTACCATGATTGCCATAATGTCATCCATATACAAAAGCAATAAACAATATGATCTGAATGAATAAGAATAAACAGATTGCTATCAGCACAAGAAGCATGAAACCCTAAGTGAAAAATCTGAGATGTGAAGCTGTCATACCAAGCTCTAGGAGCTTGTTTAAGACCATAGATAGCCTTATGCAAAAAACACACATGATAAGGCTTAGACTGATCTTTATACCCAGGTGGCTGACTCATGTATACCTCCTTTTGCAACACACCATGAAGAAAGGTATCGGAAACATCCAATTGCCTAAGGGACCAACCAAAATGAACAACCAAGGCCAGAATGATTCTCACAGTTGTAGGCTTAACCATTGGACTAAAAGTCTCAGCATAGTCCAAGCCATATTATTGCAAGTAACCCTTGGCAACAAGTCTGGCCTTAAACCTAGCAATACTCCCATCTCTATGTCTTTTAACCTTGTACACCCATCTCCATCCCATGACATTCTTATCAAAAGGCAAAGGAACTAGAGTCTAAGTATGCTATTGTTGCAAATTAGTAAATTCAGAATCCATAGCTTCGACCCAATGAGGATACTTAGAAGCTACATAATATGAAGGAGGCTCAGTACAGCTATAATCAGTTTGAACAATAAAAACTTTAGGCTTGAAAATACCATTCTTGGACCTGGTAAGCATAGGATGTGTATTGGTGGTCAAAGGAAAAGGATCTGAAGGGGTACTAGGAAGGGTTGAAGGAATAGCAGGGACAGACCGAACAGAATCAATAGAAGAAGGACCAGGTAACACAGATTGGACAGGAATCAAAGAACAAGAATTAGGATCAAATAAGACAGGAGCAGAAGAACTAGGAGTAGAAGCAGATAAGATAGGATCAGAGGAAGGACCAGAATTAGACTGAGAAAGAGGAAGCAGTGAAGAAAACCAAAGATCACAGGAAAAGGAGAAGAAGCAGAAGCAACGAAGGAAGACCCAGAACTAGAAACAGGAAAAGTAGGAAAGACAAATTCATCAAACAAACAATGACAGGAAATATACACTCTACTAGTAATAACATCCAAGCAAATATAACCTTTGGACTAAGGAGGATACCCAAGAAATATACATTGACTTGACTTGGGATCAAACTTATTAGAAGCATAAGGTCTTAGGTAAGGGTAACAGGTACAACCAAAAGTCCTCAAAGCATGAAGTGGTGGTTTGTGACCATACAATCTTTCCCAAGGTGAGATAAAATTCAAAACAGAAGAGGGAATCCTATTGAGAAGGTAAACAACAGTACTAAAGGCATAAGACCAATAAGAAAAAGGAAGATTTGAATGATGAAGCATGGACAAACCACTTTCTACAATATGCCTGTGCTTCCTCTCAGCAACGCCATTCCGTTGAGGAGAGTAAAGACAAGAAAATTGATGTTGAATGCCATGTTCCAAACAAAAAGATTTGAAATTGGTATTAACAAACTCACCACCACCATCAGACCTCAAGGTTTTGATTCTAGCATTAAATTGAGTTTCAACTAAAGAATTGAAATGCAAGAAGACCTTGAACATATCTGACTTTCTTTTCAACAGAAAAAATGAAGTAAAACGAGTAAAATCATCCATAAAAATCACATAAAATCTGTGTTCAAGAACAGAAGTAACAGGAGCAGGGCTCCATACATCTGAATGTACTAATTGGAAAGGAAATTCAGTACATGATACATGTTTAGGAAAGGGAAATTTGTGCATTTTAGCACTTATAAAAGATTTACACTTGGAACAAATATCACTAATAGATGAAATCTTGACAGAAGGAATGAAAGACATAGCTAAATGTAAAATATTTGCACAAGGGTGTCTAAGCTTATTGTGCCAAAGTAGAGTTTGTGGAGACAGTGCAACAAAGCCACTAGAGTTGACAAGTGAAGAAGAGGAGGAAGGCAGAGAGGAAGAAGCAGGTATAGGGTAGACTCCATCCTTACTTAGCCCTCTGTAAAGCACCTTCCTCGTAAGTAAATCCTGAATTAAGAACTGATAGGCATCAAAATAACAAAATGCATTATTTTGAAGACATAGTTTGTGAATTGGGAGTAATTTGGGAGCAAGTTTGAAGCAATTTGAGGAACCCTAAGAATATTGTTCAAACAGAAATTATGAGAAGAAGTAACAAGCTTACCATTAACAATGTGTCACAGGTAAATCATGCCCATTGCCAATTGTTATAGACTCACTTGCTATAGGTTGTTGAGCAAGAGAAAGCTGAGACAAGTCTGGTGTGATATGATCAGAAGCACCAGTGTCAGTCAGCCAATTTTGATTTTGATTAGAATTTGTAGAAGCAACCATTGATCTTGTAGCCATGGAAGCAAGCTTAGTTGGAGCATGTCTACCTTGGTAAGCAAAGTTCATGCGATGATAACAATCCAAGGTAGAATGTCCATTCTTGCCACAAATTTGACATGTGACCTTTTGACCCTGAGAAGAAGAAGAATTGGTCTGTGGAAAAAAGGTGAATTGATGATCAAACACCTGATTATTACCATGATGAAATTGACCACTACCAGAAAACTAATTACCACCCACTACCCCTATTATTGCCATTCTTGCATCTTCCTTTACCTCGACCTTGATTGAACTGATTGAATTGTTTGACTGCCATAGCTAAAGATGAAGAATCCCTAAGATTTGAAGTAATTGACCTCTTCTTGATTGATCTTTCTTCAGCATTCAAGAGAGTATTCAATTCTTCAAGTGTGAGAATGTCATTCCTAGTTCTAATTGCAGAGCAGAATGCATCATACTCTGATGATAAGGCTTCAAGAACCAGATGAATGAGCTCTTCTTCATCAACACAGACTGTTACAGTCCGAAGTTTCTATACTACTATTTAAGGAGCTTCTCCTGTTTGGATTCCACATTTTGGATGCCTAAAGTATCCTTATCATATCCATTTACAAGTTTTCAACTAACGAGGATAAACATATAAATTAAAACTCCTATACTTTAAAACCCACAAACTCACGTACGCTTTGCAGTTTCTATCTCACTTTCTATCTCTCATTCTTCTTCAAATTGAAGACATTTAGATTAGCTCTACATCATCCTTTCTTTTTCTTCAGATTAAAGTCATTTATTGTCAGAGGCTCCAACAAATTTTCAGGTTCTATCTTTTGCAAGTTCCTCTTTGTTTTCTTTTCTTTGGTTTATGATTAACTTTCTTTGAGCTCTACTTTTTTTTTTTATATGTATCATGTTAACTCTTTTTTATTTTATTTTTTTTATAAAAAAAAATGTAATTTTGAAATGAATGGTTCCTTCATATACTTTACCATTGTACTTCTTAATGAATTGTCATTTCATGTTGTAGGTATTGTGATCCAAAGACAGGGCTGCCTTATGCTACAAAAGAAGCATTCAACCAATAAATTTTCAGGTTCTTACTTTTGCAAGTTCCTCTTTGTTTTCTTTTCTTTGGTTTTTTTTATATGTATCACGTTAACTCTCTTTTTTGAAAATTTGAATTGAAATAAAAATAGTTACTACAATACTCCCTGATTAATGATCAAAATATAAATGATCAATTACTATTTCCTTCTAGTTAGCCAAAATATATATATGTTTTTGGCGTTAAATTTTATGTTATTATTATTTAGTTATCTATATAAATAGTTAATGATGTGGTGATTAGATTTTAAAGAGTCCATGATAGAGTTAAATTCTAAAAAATCTTTATCTTCTATTTTCTCACTTCTTCTTTTTTTCCTTCTTCGTATTTTTTTTTTCTTTTTAAGAATTTTTTTTTGCCATCATTGTGTATGTTTTTGGCGTTAAATAGTTGATGGTGTGGTGATTAGATTTTAAAGAGTCCATGATAGAGTTAAATTCTAAATAATCTTTATCTTTATTTTGAACAATTTTAATAGGATTTTCAAGAAAAATGATCTCATCAAAATTTAAATCAAATAAAAACTCTAATATACTTATACTATTATCTTTAATAATTTGCATCCATTACAATTTGAAATTACTTTATTTTTTAATTACAAAAAATTCCTACGGGTGTGATGAATATTATGCATTTGTGTTTGTGATAAGTTCAACCACTAAGAAGTTTTGTTTTTTTTTTTTTGGTAGTGGGTAAAGAGTGTTATTTCAACTCCGGGGGGGGGGGGGGAGTATTTCAACTCGGGGGAGGGGGGGGGGTGTTTTTATTTTTATTTATTTTTATTTTTATGAACATGGGGAGTGTTTTGGTGTACTGGGGGTGTTTTATTTTTATAGAACTTTTTTTTTTCAATAGGAACGTGGGTAGATATTTGATAGTGTGTTTCTTTTTTTTAGGGTTTTTTTTTTTGTTTTTTTTTGTTTTACTTGAATTTCTAAAGGTTTCACAGTGAAGAGTTTATTTATTTTTTTTTAGTTTAAGTTACGTGGGTAGATAATTAATAGAGCGTTATTTGAATGTGGGGAGTTTTTTTTTTTTTTTTTGGTTGATGAATGTGGGGAGTGTTTTGGACCTTTTGGCGTACTGGGAGTGTTTTTTTTTTTTTTTGGGTGGCCGGGGTAGTTTTTTTTTTAAGAATGTGGGATAGTATTTCAATGTAGAAGTAGGAGTAGTGTTTCAAACTTGGGTAGGAATTTATTTTGGATGGAATTTACTATTTTAACCCTATTTTGATTATTTTAGATTAATGAAATTAGGGGTACTTTTGATAGTAAAAAAAACAATAATCAACTTTTGGAATCCTTTTAATACATACAATCCTCTTAATATATACAGATAACGCGCATGCTAACATTGGTTTGTTGATTAAATTTTTTTTTAAATACTTGGTTTAACCCTAATTCTTTTATCTCTCTCAGGTTCACGTACGCACAAATTTTTTGGATTGCATTGAGGAGTCATTGGAATGGAATATTAGATAAGTTCGGGTGAGAGACTTTACAAGAATTATTATATATATTAAACCTCACATAAAGTAGTTGTTATCTAAGAAATTGTTGTAAAAAAATTTCTTTTGTAATAGAAACTATATTTATCATTTGCATAATTCTATGTCAAATTCAATTTAAATTTTTGTCCATAAGTATTAATTTACTACTTCATAAAAAATGTTACGTACCTTTTTCTTAGTTTTAAAGGTTGTTGATGTTGTTGATATATTTGAAATTTAAACTATTTTTAACTTTTGTTATGGATGTGTAGTAAGTATTGATTTTTCATCACACCCCTAAGTTTTTTTTTGTGATTGAAAAATGTAGTAATTCCAAATTATAATAAATGCTCTAAATTAACCTTTACCCAAAAGAACAAATCCATAGATTCTGAGCCCTTCCTAATGCTCATCAGTTCATCTCTAAGACTGAGTACATGAGAGCGTGATATTGATGCAAACCTTTTCTCAAGCACTTTCCAAGCACCTTGTCCAGACCTTTGGCCTACAGTAAGAGCCAAGATTGATGGAGAGAGAGTTGAATTGAGGAAAGTAAACAAGGCTTGCTCACAACTCTTCCATTGGAAAAACTTTGGATTAGCTTCATTTGTAAAGTTTCCTGAGCTATCCTTAAGAAAAGGATCTGGAGCATGATCATCATCACTGATGAAATTGATCATTAAATATGCTACCAGAATCACTTCAATCTGATGTCTCCACACCATATAATTGTTGTAATCAAGCTTCACAGTAACCATACTTGTAGTGGCAACTCCAGGAATTTTGTTCAGGGTGTTCCTATTCCACTTTGAAAAAATTTTGGGTCATTTCGGTCTATTTCGGGTGTTTCGGGACATTTCGGTAAATACTGGCTGCAATTCAAAATTTGGCAAGCATGAAGTTTGTACTTAAAAAAATATTCTTATATAAAACCAAAACAAATTTACATTCTGCACACTGAAAAACCTCAAAAGAAAAAAAAAAGAAAAGAAATTAATGAACAAAGATACCGGTACAATAAACTATAAGTTCATTTGAAATATTAATCAAATTATTAATTATTGTTGTTTCATAAATTTTTTTTTCTTTTATAAACTATAATTTGTTGTATTGTTGTTTCATTAATTATTAAATTATAAAATTATTAATTTTTGTTTAGCTTAACATAATTTAATTTGTTTGTCTTTTATAATGTATTAGTTAATTAAATTATTAATTATTGGTGTTTAGTTGCTTCATTCATTTTTTTTACTAACTATTAGGAGTCTAGCACACACTCCACTGTGCGTAAACACACACCTCATGTGTACACACACTCCTGCCTCTGCATGCCTTTTAGTTCAAAATTTGTTTGGCATAAAAATTTTGAAAGTGTTCCTAATATTACTTGAGGGTTTTTTTTTTTTTTAAGGGTAAACAAATAAAAAAAATTAAATTATTATATATTAAAAAAAAAAAAATTCAAGCCAGGGTGTTCCTAGGAACACCCTGGCTACTGAGTGGCATCGCCACTGCATACTTGCCATATTTGACAAGAGTAACAGAGATGGATTAACACCATGAGTGATTGATGAACTTGAGGTTGACCCTGTTGTTGCAGAGGATGAAGAGCTAGCAGAAGACGCCATTAATGAGGCTTTGATATCATGAAAGAAAACTATGATTCTTGGAGAGAAAGTTCTAGAAGAGAAGAGAAAGCAACGAGAAAACTGAATCTTGCTTATTCAATAGATTTCATGAGATAACACCATCAACAACACCATCATCCTTTACAGTCTTTTACTCTTTCAATTCATTTATTTAACAATTTAGCTCCAAAAAAAAAAAATCTTGGAAATCATCTAGCTATTATCTCTTGCTATAATAAAGTTATTGATTTTTGTTGTTAAGATAAATTATTGTTGTTAAGTGAACTTTAATTATTAATCCTTAGAATATTTTAGTTTATTATTTATTAGTTTTTATCTTTACTCTTTCAATTCTTTTATTTAACAATTTAGCTCAACTTTGACAGCTTATTGGTATTGATTAGTATAAAAATATATTGTTTTCCTAACCAAACCGAAATGACATCCGGTATGAAATTGATTCTTTAAGAATCATGAAAATCACCTAAGTGATAACTAAGTTTATAGTCAAGTTTTGTCCTTTAAAATTTTTGAAACAGTCATAGAACACTTTAAATTGTTTTGTATTTTTTTAAATTAAAAATTTTCCATGATATTTGCTTCGGGAGTACTACATGTCTGAAAAGGGAAATACACGCTATTCCGACTTAGAGATTGAGCAGAAATTTCTGTAGAGAAAAAAAGAGTGTTTTTTTTTTTGGTTTTTTTGTTTTTGTTTTGTTGGTCATATGGTTTTTATATATTTATTTGATTTGCTTTGTAACTCAATATTTGTGTTGTTTTGACTCCTTAAACACCTATAAACCCACATAGAAAATGATTACACATGCTAATTTGGATTGAAGTTGTGAATTTAATTAGCTAGATAATTAAAGTTCATGAACAATTATGAAAAATGGGTACATATGCATGCATATTGATGATTTGAGCATGCACATATATATATATATACACACATACGTACGTACACGTGAAGCATGAACATGGGTCCCTTCTACTCCATGCCTAGAAAATGAATTGCTTCTTTGAATTTGTTTGTTGTGTTTAATTGTTTTCTTTTGATTCCTTCTTCTTTTTTATTTTTTTATATAAAGAGCAAACCTCGGCACACTGTTTTAAGTGCAATATTTTATATAAGTTTCCCAATTAAATTCAAATACTTAATTGTATTAACTAATAAAATATAAAATATAATTATTATTTCCTAGAACATATATATATATATATTTAATGTAGTTGTGTATTTAAATTTCATTAGAGAATTTAGCTAATATACTATACCTAAGGTAATATACTTAAGTTTCACCCTTAAATGAATGTTTTTATTTTTGTCAATAACCTTGTAACTAAATTAGTTGTAATCTCTTAGTATTTTAAAGATATTCAAGGATCAAATCCCCCTATTCCCCGTTATAACTATTGAATTATCAAAAAAAAAAAAAAACTTATTTCTATTTTCTTTCATGCAATTTATCTTAATGCCTGTTTTTGTTATGGATCTAACTTGGTGTTTTTTTTTAATAATATGGACTCAAGTCAGAACACCAGTGCATACTAATCTATTCAATTAGGAGAGGTTGGGTGTCTATAATACCTTTCTAATCTTGTACCATACCAACTTACTCATCTCAGGTTTAACTATTTCTTTGTATAAATGGGTTAAAATGGTTCTTGCACTTGAACCAAATTAAATGATGATGCATTCTCCATCATATAACCCTAGAATTAATGGTGTACTCGGTTCATATCTAGGATGATTCCAAATAAGGCTGTTTCCAAGTGTTGTTAAGATGACATGTTTAAAATTTGAAGGTCATGATTTGGGACACTCACAACGTGATTGCCATGGAGCCACTTGATCTTTTCCCACTGAACCACAACCCTAGCAATATATGTAATCAAATAGGCGCTGTGAACATCATGAATCACTTCACACGTTCCCTGTTAAGGTTATGTTTGGTTGGAGGATAGAAAATAATAAAGTAGAGAAAATAGGGGAGATTTTGCGTGGGAGGGGTGTTTGGTTGGGGAGATTTTGGGGAAGAGAAAATAGTGGGACTCAATTGTTTTCTCGGGAGGACCCAACTGTTTTCTCTCTAGGCCCACCACATTTTAACCCCCCCTAAAAGAATTGGAGAGAAAATGGGGATGAGAGGGGAGTGGATAGAAGTTACCCATCTACCCTACCCCCACACCTAAATAAACTAACGTGATTTTTTTTTTCATCTTTTTTTTCTTCTCCTTCATGTTGAAGGTTTAGGTTATTTTATTTGTTCGTTCCAACAATACTTTATTTTCTTAATAAAATATTTATATATAAAAAATTATGTAATAAGGGTATTAAAGTAAATTTATACAACCTCTATTTTCTATCATTTCATTTTTACTCTTTAATCAAACACAAATGAGGAAAATTAAAAACTTTTTTATCCTCCAACTTTTCCATCATCTTCGAATTTTCTATCCTTTCACTTTTTCATCTTTTTTAAACCAAACTAACCCTAAAAGTACTTTCAAAATATTCAACAAAGTTGAAAGCAATGCAATAGCCCACCCCTAAAATGAGACCAAGGGACATGATAATGGAATATTCAAAGATGAACTAGATAATACCACTTAAAAAAAAAAAAAAAAAAAAAAAAACCCTACTATCAACCTTCAAAATTTATAATAATGAGATTTATGAAGAGGTATGATGCGGTTTAAATATCTGTTTTGCATGGAAAGAGTGTAATAAAGAATCATAATGATATTATTTACAGAATCAATGAATATATTCATTGGGTTAATTCATAACTTTAGATGATGATGCCTTGGGCTCTCAGTTTGGTGCTTAGGTACTGATGTTTCATATGCTATTATGCTTGAGATCATCTCATCCCTCTTGATGCAAGTCTTTCCTTCTTGTTAGGGCTGATGGTTAGAACAATTCTGAAAATAACACCTCAAGTCTTTTCTTCTTCTTAGGCTTGTTGTTGGAAAAATTCCGAAAATAACTCTCAAGTCCTTTTCTTTTTCCTATCAAAAAAAAAAAAAAATCGTTTTCTTCTTCTTGGCCTCGTTATTGGAAGAATTCAGAAAATAACGTTTCTAAATTTTTTCTTCTTCTCTTAGCCTTGTTGTTGGAGGAATTCTGAAAATATAACATCTCTACGTACTAACAAAAATTTTAGTCCAGATTCTCTCTTAAAATTTGAAATTTCTTTTCATGATTCTTGATTCTTCCACAAAGAACTTTCTTTAATAGAATTCTATAACACACCATCCGCTCAAAAACTCTTTTAGAAATATCTTTTCACTGCAATAATATTAGAGCACATCTCCAACATCAACTATAAAATTACCTAGTAACTCTAGAAGAACAAACAAAAGAGTGGCTAGCTCTGTGGTTGCTTTCCGACCCTGCTCCTTTTCGAACCAACTATAAAAGAAATATTTCTTTTGGATTGATATAAAAGAAATATTGGACTTGAAACAAAATCAATTAAATAGTATAAATAAATGACAGATTCATTAAAAGTATCAAACAACCATGTATGTTTATTAGTATTAAAGTGTTAATTGAGTTACAAGGTTTTTGACATGTATTTTTTTAATACTATGTTATTTGACCAAATAACCATGTTTTTCTGCAATTGCACTTTTACTTATGGGTTTCTAAAATTTTTTTAAACTTAAAATAATTAATCAAAAGATCAATTCAAACGCCTTATTTTTAGTATTTTTGTGTAAAAATAAATAAATAAAAAGATTCTACATTTGGATAAATTTTATTTGTTTCAATATTTGGTATAAATTTTTGATAGAATAGTTCATTATTATTCATAAATATTTGTGTATAAATAATACTAAAATATAAGGATGATGATGCCTTGGGTTCTTAGTTTGGTGCTTAGGTACTGATGTTTCATATGCTATTATGCTTGAGATCATCTCATCCCTCTTGATGCAAGTCTTTCCTTCTTGTTAGGGCCGATGGTTAGAAGAATTCTGAAAATAACACCTCAAGTCTTTTCTTCTTCTTAGGCTCGTTGTTGGAAAATTTCCGAAAATAACTCTCAAGTCCTTCTCTTCTTCCTATCAAAAAAAAAAAAAAAAAAGTCGTTTTCTTCTTCTTGGCCTTGTTATTGGAAGAATTCAGAAAATAACGTCTCTAAACTTTTTCTTCTTCTCTTAGCCTCGTTGTTGGAAGAATTCTGAAAATATAACATCTCTACGTACTAACAAAAATTTTAGTCAAGATTCTCTCTTAAAATTTGAAATTTCTTTTCATGATTCTTGATTCTTCCACAAAGAACTTTCTTTAATAGAATTCTATAACGCACCATCCGCTCAAAAAATCTTTTAGAAATATCTTTTCACTGCAATAATATTAGAGCACGTCTCCAACATCAACTATTAAATTACCTAGTAACTCTAGAAGAACAAACAAAAGAGTGGCTAGCTCTGTGGTTGCTTTCTGACCCTACTCCTTTTCGAACCAACTATAAAAGAAATATTTCTTTTGGATTGATGTAAAAGAAATATTGGACTTGAAACAAAATCAATTAAACAATATAAATAAATGACAGATTCATTAAAAGTATCAAACAACCATGTATGTTTATTAGTATTAAAGTGTTAATTGAGTTACAAGGTTTTTGACATGTATTTTTTTAATGCTATGTTATTTGACCAAATAACCATGTTTTTCTGCAATTGCACTTTTACTTATGGGTTTCTAAAAAAATTTTAAACTTAAAATAATTAATCAAAAGATCAATTCAAACGCCTTATTTTTAGTATTTTTGTGTAAAAATAAATAAATAAAAAGATTCTACATTTGGATAAATTTTATTTGTTTCAATATTTGGTATAAATTTTTGATAGAATAGTTTATTATTCTTCATAAATATCTGTGTATGAATAATACTAAAATATAAGGATAATCGCATAATAAAATTTAAAATTCAACATCATTTTTAAATTGAAGTTTTGGGTGCATATATATGTTCATATAGCATAGTTTTTGAACTATAAGAATTTGATATTTTATGAGTATGTACTAAAATATCATCATTCGCATGAGTGGTAGTTTATCTTGCAACAAAATATCCTTTTATATGCATCATAAGTGAGATTTTAAATTAAAAAAAAAAAATGTATATATTCATGTGTAAAAAATTCCTTAAATAGTACCATCTCCGTCATCATCAGAAGAAGGGTCAAAATCTAAGGGAGTCCTTCTCCGTTGCTTGTGGCGTAGCCTCTTGCGAAGATGGTCAATCTCCAACTGCATGCTTCTAGTTTTCTCCTCATGAGAGATGTAACTCCCGCCACGAGACTGGCTCCTACTAGTATGCATGGTGTGCACACTAACCTCGTGGTCCCTCCTTCATTCAAGATTGAAAAATTGGTCTTGTCGTTGAGAACCAACCAACTCCTCCCGGTTGGACCTCGAACCTACCATAGCTAGATGTTGATCTCACTAAAGCTCAAGCTTCCCCACAGATGGCACCAATTGTATGGGCAACGTTTTGATTCCTAAGCCCAAGAGGTAGAAGAATTCAAACCCAAAGAGCCCAACACAATGAATTTGTAGAGAGTGAGCTTAAAAAATAGGCTTCAATGAATCAATCAACACGCACAATGGATTAAAGATAATAAGAAAGCAAAGAAAGACAAGCTTGTGCGCTCTCCCGCCCATTCTCCTCAGCGGTCAATTTCGTAGTGAGCTCTTGGTTCTTCTGCTTAGCAGCGCCCAAGGCCTTGTTGGTTTCGGCGTGGAGGTTGGCCTCGACCCTAGCCTCGTTCCGGGTGTCCTTCACCCATTCCTTGGCCGTAAATACTTCTTGGATGGTCTGCAAAAATAAAGGGCAAAAGAACGCTATATCAAACAAGAAAGAGATAACCAACAAGAGGGGCTACTCCAAAGCGTTAGCAATATAATGAGCGTTCCCCCTTTGGAACTCCCTGATAGAGAAGTTCAGGGGAATCGCTGTACCATCCAGCTCCAGTCGGGGGTTCCATGTGGGGTGCACTTCGGCCACATTTTCAACATCCCTACTATCAACTGAGGAGGCCCTCCCCTTGCCCTTGGCCGTCTTGGATATTTTAAATGGAACCTCCTCATCATGTGGAACTAGCTCCCCCTCATCGGCCACCTCCTGCAATGAGTGCACGGAGACCTGCCCCTTTCTTCCTCTTCAACAGCATATCTTCTTCTTCCTTTTCTTCCAAGTTGCTGGTTATGCGTGCGACAACGAACCCGAGGGACCTGACCCTTGAGGATCTATCAAGTTCGTCTCCAGAGTCCAAGACCTGAATTAAAGGCTCCCCTTGCTTCTCCTTCGTTTCCTCAAGTCGAAGCTGGTCTATTTCCTCTTAGAGGGACAATCGCTAGGAAGTTGTCTCCTTCCTCGGAATTGCTGCTTCGCGAGGAGCACAGTTGGAGGGCAGTTTCACTTGCACGATTTCTTCTCTGGCTAGGAACTCAAGTACTAAGACATCTATTCAAGCAAACCGAGGATCACCGACTCTGATCGCATGGCCCACGTCTTGAAACTTGTCGGATATGGACTCGAAGCCGAGGATGAGATGGACGGCTCTCAGCTATCTGTCCTGGCTTACAAACACCTCGGATCTCAACACTTTATTGAGATCGGGAACGTTGATGATGTTGATATTAGGAGTTATGTATCTTTTATCTGCAAAAATAGCTTAGAAGCAAAACCATGGTTAGAATAAAAACCATGGTTAGAATAATGAAGCCTTCCATCAGAGAGAAACAAAATACTAAAAGAAAGGAGAAAGCAGCAAAACTACAGAACTAGTGCCCATGTTAAAAGATCTAAACCTAGGGTACCCCACCTGGCTCTCTCTCTTGGATTGGGTAGTAAAGATCGTCATGCCATTCACCCAAGACAATCAAGAAGTCATCTTTCATGCCCTTGTTGGATTTGGGGAGACATGAGATGAGCCTAACAATGAAAGACCTAGACTTAAGTTAGTATCCCAAATCTGCAAGTAGATGACACTCGTACATCCAGACGACGTCGTGCCAGGTAAGGCCTAACCCCATTTGCTTTTTGAGAGCATCTACACTGCCCAAGACTCTAAATAGGTCGGGCGCGCACTAGTGAGGGCAAATCTTATGGGATATCAAGTAATCTCTAGTCACCCTTCCTATGGGTAGCCTCATCCCCCCTTCTATGAAGGCGATCATGGGAATGACTACTTCTCCCTCCCTTTCTAAGGTCAATCCATCCCCCCAGAAGGCAGTACCGCGAGGAAACACCCCGGGCAATCTGATATAAGGCCCTAAAACCCTCCTTACCGGAAGGAGACTCTACTAGGAGAGCAAATCTATCCATCTAAGTAGGCTAAGGTGAAGTGAAAGAAATTTTTGTGAAGAAAAGAAATAGAGAACAGAAGGTCAAGGAGAAAAGAACCTAAGAAGGAAAGAACTTATGAATATAAAGCCAGGGGTCGCTTCAGGAGCTTCTTAAGAGTTTGAGAGTTTGAAAGTTCGAAAGTATTGAAAAATGGGAGAAATGAATCTCTCAGGTGCCTTTTATAGGAGGTAGAATTGGGAGGGAGTTATCCCACCCAAAATTCGAGGAGAAATGCTAGCCGTAGGATCTTCATCTCACCACAGGATGTGGGGAGCAAAGCGCCGCCTAGAGCATTTAATGAGACGTTGCGGACTCCGAAGCGCCAAAACAGTTACAGGGCACGTGAAGTGACTTTCTCACGTGTGGAATTCAAAAGAAGCGTGTGGAGTTAATGATCCAAGTTCAAAACCCACTTTTCTCCTCAGATAAAAGGAAAAAATCGGAGTTTTGAGGGGCTATTGTGAGGAATAGAAATTTGATAAGGTTACATTGCCACGTGTCATACCTGAGGCCGAGGAGGCCACTGCAGTTCCAAGGAGATCACACCCTCGGATAGTAACGCCACGTCAGTGGCACGTTACCAGAGGAGGTCATATTGAAGAGAAAGAGTTTCGGGGAAGGGGTTAGTCCTGACTGAAGGGACGGTGGCTACCACCACATTTAATGCATCCCACCAAACCTCCTAGCCGCATTTATGGGGAGAGGATCCTTGAATAGTACTGTCTTGGTTGCCACAACTCACAAGGGGTTTAGGAAGGTTTTTGATGGGACAAGCACTCAAGTGGTAGCCTGGGCAAACAACAAATGGAGGGCCAAGATCATTTAAAGGGAGCTATATAATGTGAGAGACCCTTCAGGGGGGGGGGATTGAAAAATTTGTAAAAAAAAAACATTGTAGCAACAAGAATTGAAATTGTATCAAAGTCTGAAAGAATTTTATTCAAGAACCACTCTTCTCGAACCTCGCCGAGGAAGGACTCCTTTGCACAAGTCTGTCTTTCTTTGCATTCTTATTAATTTTAATCAATTGTGTGTGTTGATTGATCCATTGAATCTTAGTTTTTAAGCCCACTCTCTACAAATTCATTGTGGTGGGCTCTTTGGGCCTGAATCCTTCTACCTCTTGGGCTTAAGAATCAAAACGCTGCCCATACACCTATATAATTATGTATATTATAATTTTTTGGCAATTGATCTATCCAAGCACGATTTTTTTTTTTTTGGTGGTAATATATAGTATTACCTTGTCAAACAGGTAGCATAAATGTGCGCGTTATAACTATGTGGCCAATAATCATAGGACTTATGAGGATTCCATCCTTTTTTATTTGGTTTAAATCTGGGCGTTTGAATTCCCTTAACTTTCACTTAAGAAGAAAACAATTACATATTTGAATTACTTCTATAAGGTTAGACGAAGACGCTTTTTTTTATAAAAATAATTTAACATGCTGCTAACCTTGCAGTTCAAACCCTTTCCCCCTAGATCCCCAAGCACTTTGTACATGAGGAGGTGTCAATTCAGCTACAAGACCTTTGGCTAGACGAAGGCGCTTAGATAGGTAATCAACACTAATTTAGTACTACCGCTAAACTTGGTCAATTAAGGTAAATGGCTTATAATATGAAACAAAATTCTTCTCTTTAATTACTGTAACTATCAATTAGAGGGAATTAAAAAAAAAAAAAAAAAACTTTAGCCATTAATTAAGGTGATCAATGCTTCTTTTTAATTTTCCTTGGGAGTGTTCTGTAAGTAATGGAAGCTCAAATGACATTGGCAAAATGTTAAGATTAAGGTCCAAGATGGAGGGCTAAAAGCGTCTCCAATAGGCTCTCTAAAGCCAATTTTGAAGAACAAACACTCCAAGAACTCACTCTAACAATCTCTCTATCTCTATATTTTTTTTAGAGTTGCTACAGTACCTCTCTTGAAGAATAGAATACTGTAGCATTTATTGTAGCACTTTCAAATATTTTTATCTATTAAAATAATCACCCGATTAAATAAAAATTGATTTTTTTTTCTCTTTCCTCCCTTTCTTTTTATTCCTCACTCTCTTCCTCTCTTCTTTATCTCAACGACTACAAAACACAATCCAAAAAAACAAAAAACTTTTCTCATAAACCTCTCATAAACCAAATCAAATCAGAACAATAAAAACTAATATGAAACAAGAGAAAGAGTGACCCATCTACAAAGAGAGAAGTGAGACCAATCTGTAAAGTGAGAGACACATCTGCACTGCAAGTTGCTACTGGTGGAGAAGAGGACACGACTCGTTCTTTCTCTCTTAGGTGTGAAGAATAACCGTTGGTTTTTGTTCTCCACCGGATCTCTCTCTCTCTCGATCTCTCTTAGATCTTATTTATGAACTTTGGTCTGTGTGGTCCGTGGGGTTGAGTGTGGTGAAATATCAACTGTGTACTGTGTAGGTGAAAGTGTGCGGTGGAAAAATGAGGTTAATTAATTAGAAAGGAATATAAAAAAAAAGGCAAAAAGGCAAAAATGCAAAACTGACCCTCTAACTTTCACTCTTTTTCATTTCAGTCCTCTAACTTTTAGTTTTGTCAATTCAGTCCTCTAACTTTCAATTTTTGTCAATGCAGGATTTCGTTAAACCCAATTATGGGCTGCTGTTAACTTTCAGTTTTTTTAAATTTTAAATATCGAAATTAAAAGAAAAAAAAAGAAAAATTTGTAAAAAAAGAAGAAGAAGAAGAAGAAGAAGAAAACATTTAAGGGGAACGACGATGAAACTGAGGAATCACTCGGTTTTCAGAAGGGGAATCAAAACTATTGTCGCTCCGATTTCGGATCACCAGTCGAAAAACTCGCTAGGGTAGAATTCACCGCAAACAGAAACAACCTAAGCCTAGCAGGCTTAGCTAGACTGCGAAGCAGCCGATTGTACTCCAACATTATGTGCTTGAGATCCTTATCATTCGTCACAGAAATCAAAGCGTCGAGATCTTTGCCAAGGAGTTGGTACTTGAAGTAAAGATTAGTGTCGTTGCAAATCGAAGAAAGCTTAGACTTGATAGCGTTGAACTTGATGTTGCGATCGATGGCTAGGATTTTGGTTTCGTCGCCGACATAAGCGAGTTGGTTATCGTGAGGGAGTTGTTATCGTGAGGCCTAGGTTGAATCTTACCATTATAGCTGCACATGAATTTGACTTTGTAGTTGAAATAAACATGTTTTTGAATTTTGTTTTAGCATCTTTATTAATTTTGCTGTTGGGGAGGTGGGTTCATCAAATTTTAGATCCCACCAGATTGTAGCAACAGATAGATTGAAAGCTTTTAGGATCACGCGGTGATGCCATTCACTTGCAATATGTTGTGATTCCTCGGTTTTGGTTTAAGGTAATGCCGTTCCCCTTAAAAAAAATTTCTTTTAATTCCAAAAAAAAAAAAAAAAAACTGAAAGTTAACGGCAACCTTAACGGAATCTTGCATTGACAAAAATTGAAAGTTAGAGGATTGAATTGACAAAACTAAAAGTTAGAGGACTAAAATGGAAAATAGTGAAGTTAGAAGGCCAGTTTTGCATTTTTGCCTAAAAAAAAATGAGCTAATGATAATTTAATGAATAATAAATAAAATTCACTAAAAAAAGAAAAAAGAATAATAACAATCCGGGGGTTAATGATTTTTTAAGAAAAGTTAATGAGCTAATTTCATTCTAAATCACATAAATTTGACAAATTTCAAGACTAAGTTTGATAAATTTCAAAATAAATAGAAGTTTTAAAAGATTTGCACAAAACTAATCTAAATTAATATTGTAAAAACTAACAACTCACAATATTGTTTTCACAAGTAGTTCATGAAATCCATAAATAAATAAAAAAATGACCATTCAAAATTTTGAAATTTTTTCCATTTGGATATTTAAAGAATAAAACCGTTGGGAATGAATTAATGAAGATTATAAAAAAATAAAAGAATAAAAAAAGCTGAAAGAATGAATGAAGAAACAAAATTTAAACGAAATAGAGAAGCGATAGAGAAACTGTTGAAAAGTATAATTGAAAAAGTAGATATGCAAAAAGTAAAAATAACTGTTTACTGCCCAAACAGTATAAAAATTTAAAAAGACTGTTAAAGATATTCTTATAAAAATTATTGTGTTCGCTATTAAAAATACAAGTTACTTTTGTTAGAAGTGAGGACGAAGACGGGGAGGAGTGAATGGTCCCCTACTCCTTAGTATCTAAAACGTGCTTCCAACGTGTGAAGTGGGAATTTTATAATTAGTACTTAGGAAACTTGGTTGACAAGGATCCAAGACTTGGGTAAGGGTAACTATTCCATCTAGACTTGTAATCAGGGACGGAGCCAGGACTTGGAGTTAGGAGGGGCGACTTTGCTGCTAGCTGTGTGCGGTGGCTCTGACCCTTGAGTCTATTTTTTTACTACTAAGGATTTTCGTTAAAAATTTTTTAAATGGCCAAGTAGTTTGTTCTGGGTAAAATATATTGATTGGACTTAATTTTTTTAGTTTTATTATATTGGTAATTTTTGTTGTTGAGCTAATTTTTTTGAGTTTTTATATTTTGTTTTAGATTTAATCTATTAATTTTTTATGTCCTTTAAAAGGTGAAAAATACTAAAACTACAAAAATTTTACAAATTGCTAATATGATAAGTGGTTATTGATATATAAAAAGTTATACAAGTGTACGAACTAATAAGAATTTGCTACCTTAATAGTTTGTATAAACATTGTAAAAACGTTTTTGGCTATAAGATTACTCTCAAAAGAATTAATGGCATTATTAAGGGGGGCGAAGTGTAATTTTATTGAACAAAATTGTTAAACTTAGTACCTATTAATATAATAATATTTTTATAAAAAAAATTTGGGGGCCTTTGCCCCCCCCCCCCCCCTAATCCAATAACAGCTCCGCCCATGCTTGTAATATTAATAATAAAATAAAATAAAATAAAAACCCTAAGCTGTCGAAAATTCTATATAAATGTAGGCAGCTCCGCATTACTCTTTCATGAGTAAGCATTATTCTCAAACAATTCACAAAAGGTTTGAGAAAGAAAAAAATGACGATGATGATGGGGGAAACATGGTCTCAAATTGGCTCATTGATTGCTACCATAATGTTTCTTTGGGCAATGTTTGACAACTATTTCCCTGATCATCTTCGTAGCTTTATCCTAAGTTATAGTATGAAATTGGCGAGTTTCGTGTACCCCTATATCAATATTACGTTCAATGAATTCATTGGCGACAGTGACGAGTACATGGATCTCAAGCGTAGTGATGCCTATGCTGCCATTGAAACATACCTCAGTGGAAAGTCCTCCAGGGAAGCTAGAAATCTTAAAGCAGTAGTTGTCAAAGACAGTAGTCAACCTGTACAACTGAGCTTGGACGAGAACGAAGGGGTTACTGATGAATTTAAAGGTGTCAAGCTTTCATGGACTGTCAAGAAAAACACCACGAGAACACAGTCATTTTCTATCTTCCCGGAGATAGACGAGAAGAAGTATTACAAGCTCACTTTCCATAAGTCTCACCGAGATTTAGTCTGTGGGGCGTACATCAATCATGTAATGCAAAAAGGGAAGGAAATAACGGTGAGCAATCGACAAAGGAAGCTGTACACTAACAATCCTAGCAAGAATTGGGAAAGGTACAAAGCACGGAAATGGAGCCATGTGACTTTTGAGCACCCAGCAACTTTTGACACTTTGGCCATGGAGTCAAAGAAAAAGTTGGAAATCGTCAATGACCTTGAAAAGTTCAGCAAGGGAAAAGAGTACTATACAAAGATTGGCAAGACCTGGAAGCGTGGCTATCTTCTTTATGGTCCTCCTGGAACTGGTAAGTCTAGCATGATTGCTGCCATGGCCAACCACTTGGAGTATGATATCTATGATCTTGAATTGACAACGGTTAAGGACAACACAGAGCTGAGGAGGCTTTTGATCGAAACCACAGGTAAGTCGATCATTGTGATAGAAGATATTGATTGCTCACTTGATCTTACGGGTCAACGAAAGAAGGAAAAAAAGAAAGCCGAGGATGAAGAAGCCAAGGATCCTATTAGTAAAATGACCAAAGGTGAAGAAGACAGCAATAGTAAGGTCACTCTCTCTGGGTTGTTGAATTTTATAGATGGCCTTTGGTCTGCTATTGGAGGAGAGAGGATCATTGTTTTCACCACTAATTACGTGGAAAAGCTTGATCCGGCTCTCATTAGGAGGGGACGTATGGACAAGCACATAGAATTGTCTTATTGTGGCTTTGAAGCATTCAAGGTTCTTGCCAAAAATTACTTGGATGTTGACTCACACCCTTTTTTTGTGACTATTGGCCACTTACTGGAGGAAACCAATATTACTCCTGCTGATGTTGCTGAGAATTTGATGCCTAAGTCACTGAATGAAGATGCCGAGGCTTGTTTGAAGAAATTGATTGAAGCTATCAAGACGGCCAAAGAGGAAGCAACAAAGAAGGCTGAGGAAGAGGCACGGTTAAAGGCAGAGAAAGAAGAGAAAGAGAAGCAAGAAGATGTGAAAGTTGATGGCTGTTTAGCTAAGGTGAAAGAGAATTGCGTTGGAGTACTTGTGAAAGATGACGAGGCCTTAGCTAAAGAGGTGAAAGATAATGGTGTCACCGCTTGAAGAAATTAGGATCAGGGACTGAAGTAAAGAATAGGTTTAATGGTATATTTTTTATAATAGGTTTAATGGTATATGCTCTGCATGATGTATAATAAAAAATAGGTCCAAGTGTGATCTTTATGTAGTAGGTATTTGTGTATGTAATAGGTTCATATAAAAAAAAATATATAGTTGTGTAATAGTATTGTTGTGGTCAGAAATGACTCAGATAGTAGTTTGAATAGACGTATGTATCTCAGTTAATTTGTTTAATAAGAACCACTATGTTAACTTGTTCTTTCTTTGTTTTATGTATCTTAGTTAATTTGTTTAATAAGAACCACTATGTTAACTTGTTCTTTCTTTGTTTTATGTATCTTAGTTAATTTGTTTAATAAGAACCACTATGTTAACTTGCTCTTTCTTTCTTCTTATCACCACAATATATAATACAATCATCTTCTAAATCTTTCCTTTGGCATCTTATTAGCATGGCTAGATATTTTGGTCCTAATTTTTTTAAGAGAAAAGAGACTATATTTTCATTTAGACCCCTTAAATCAGATTGCTTAACCTAATATATTAACCAAGTGATTACTTACATTAATTATTTAGATCTAGGTTAAACACAAGTAAATCATATTATGTAAAGATGCGGAAAAGTAAATAACACCACGATATGATGACCTAGGAAAACCGATGAAACTAACCAATTCAAGGTAAAAATCTGGGAAAGATTTGACCTAGCTATCCTTAAGGTAAACCAAATTTACTATAAGATAATCGAAATTTTTACAAAAGAGAATCAAGGATTTGACCTAGCTACCTCCAGTAGTAACTTATTGACAAAACCACATGCAAGATCAAAATCTATGGACTCTTTCTCTTCTTGGATTTATAGCAACACAAGCCGCATTGCTTGTGACTTTGAGATCTCACTCAAAGGTTTTAGTTCACCTTCACTTGTTGATCTTGATGCAACAACTATGTTCTACCAATGCTTAATTGTAGTTTTGGCTCCGGTAGATTCTTGTGTAGTTAGAAGGTACAAAACCTCTCAAATCTCACAAAGAATAACACACATGTCTTCTTCAGCGCACTCAAAACATGGCTAGGGTTTTTCTTTTATATGTGGAGAAATTTAGATGAAACCTTAAACGTTTTCGCAGGCTTTGGGCCTGTTTAAAAAATTCTGCAGAAAATTGTGCCTACGATTTTCGATTGGTCAAGCCTAATTCTCGATCGGTCGAGAAAGACAGAACTTCACTTTTCTTTTTTTAATCAGATGGACTTCAAAACTTAAAACAACCTTATTTAAGCATTCCCTAAACACCTAGACTAGACATGTTTTGTTCTTGGTTTACCAACACAATACAACAATGATTCTAAATATTTAATTCTAAATCTTTAGAACCAAACAAAGACTATCACCAAGATTTCTTGTCGAGTGTGGGAGTTGATATACCTATTAATATTGTAATTATTGTTTGAATTAGAACAAATGATATTTTGAAAAGTACAATAACAATAAATAAATAAAGAGAAGAAAGAAAGAAAAGAGTGTTAGAGGTAGATTAGTCTAATAAGATAGACTTAAGCCCAATTCCTATATGTGTGCAAGTCAAATATCCTACTTGTACTAAAAGTGTATTAACCATAGTTAATGTATGGTTAGTCTAGGGTTTATAATACACTCTCATAAAGATGTAGCACCTAAGGGTTTTCTCTGTGTATATAGGTCGTTAGGTTGAACCACATAACCCATTGTGTTCTTGTATTCTTTATTTTATGTTTCTATTTCGCATCTATTCTAGCATATTCAAAATGGTGTATCAATGCCAACATTTAACATTATATCAGAGCCAAACTCTATTCTTAGACTCTAGCAAAATCTATCTCTCCGTCAAGCTAGCTTGCTCCCTAGATCCACCGCCTTCAAAAATACAGATTTGCCATCATCTAAGTTGCAGCCATCAAATCTAGACCTAGAAGCTCCAATCTATGTCAAACCTTAGTCACCACTGCTTCCTATTCATTTTCAGCAAGTCGTAACTTTACTCTTAAATCTGTGCAAATATTGCCTTCTTTTAATGAAACTAATCATACGGTCGAGCTCTTCTAGTGGAAGTTCATGTGCCTTTTCATGAATATTACTCACAAATATCCTTGTTTGGCCACGTGTTACTTCGACAGCTTCGTCGTTATCTAATCTGCAAAACCACCAAAGCCTTGTCATCGCACTCCGTCGTACACGCCTCCACGTGCCATTGCCATGCCATATGCCTCTCTGGTCTCTCAAGCACTTCCACGTGTCGGCCATGCCTTTGACATCATGATGATGTCTCTCTTAGCCATGCCTGTAGCCCTATCAGCACCATGTCATCCATTATGTTTTTGCCATGTGTCTTATCAGTCTATCTACGTCATTTGTCTCAGTTGACTCAGATCGACCTCACCCTGATCTGACCTGTGGACCATTGCTGGTTGACCGTGGACTTTTAGGCTTGACTTTGACTTTTAAGTTGACTTTTGACTAATTAAGAGTAATAAAAGTAGGGCCTATCTTGCTCAGTTTTTTTTTGCATAAATTCTCAATTTTGGGTTTCGTTTCTTTATTTGAAACTTGTAAATCGCTTAAATGGCCCATTTCTCATCTATTTTGGGACTCTCCTACGCACAAAGACTTGCAAATCGTGCTTCATGATGATGTTCTCTTCATTGATCTTTTTGAGGCCTTTGATGTAGCTGTTCTCTAGTCATAGAAGCCTTTCTTGGTCATTGATGCAGCCTTTCTTCTTCATTTTTTATATGTCTCCTTCATTGAGCATAGTTATTTTTTATAGTCCTAGATCCTTTCGGTCTCTTCCAAGGTCATTCTTTAGGCTTTCTTCTTGACTTCTTCAAGGCATCTTCATAATTATCTTCATGGTTTCTTCAAGGAAAATTTCAAGGGATCTTTCTAATCTTATCCAACCTAAAGGCTTCATTGAACTCCACCTTGAGTTTGAGAGGGAGTGTAAGAGGTATATTAACTCAACAGTATAGGCCAAAGCCCAATCCTTCTATGTGTGCAAGTAACGTCTTCTACTTGTACTAGAAGTCTATTAACCATAGTTAATATATGGTTAGTCTAAGATTTAACCTACTATATATATCTATGTTATGTTCATTGTAACACATGAATTTGTACTATATTCTCATAAAGATGTAGCCCTTATGACTATCTTTCGTGGGTATAAGCCCTTAGGTTAAACCACACAACCCCTCGTGTTCTTGTGTTCTCTATTTTATGCTTCCGTTTCTGCATATATTCTAATATATTTAATATGGTGTATCAATGTTAATATTTATAAAAAAGAATGCAAAATAATTAATACCTTATAAATATTTTTTTATAATAAATTCCATGACATAATTCAAGTTTGATGTAATGAAAGAAAAGTTTGGAAAACCTTCCATACAGAATCAACAAGAAAATCCTACAGATTTATCTATCTCAAGTCCAATATGGGAAACTCTCTTGTAGGTCCCCAATTCTTCATGTAAGCTCTCAATGAAGTTGTTCAATCAACTAGAGATGTAATCCAGAAGAGAATGGACATAGAAGAAAAGGAATGCATTGTGAAGCCAAGGATGAGGCTTTGATGCGTCTTTTTATAGATTGCCCAATTGAAAAATTAAATAGGCTAACTCACTCGTTCCAATTAGGTTTTTCGAAATGCATTTCACTTATCTATACTACTATTTAAGGGGTTTTCCCTATTTGGATTTCACATTTTAGATGTCTAAAGTACTCTCATCATATCCACTTACAAGTTTTTAACTAACCAGGATAAATATGTAAATTAAAACTCCTACACTTTAAAACCCACAAACTCACGTACGCTTTGCAGTTTTTATCTCACTTTCTATCTCTCATTTTTCTTCAGATTGAAGACATTTAGTTTAGCTCTACATCCTCCTTTCTTTTTCTTCAGATTAAATACATTTATTGTCAGAGGCTCCAACAAATTTTCAGGTTCTATATTTTACAAGTTCCTCTTTGTTTTCTTTTCTTTGGTTTATGATTGACTTTCTTTGAGCTCTACTTATTTATTTATTTATTTATCACATTAACTCTCTTTTTTTTTTCTTTTTTTTTTTTAAATGTAATTTTCAAATGAATGGTTCTTTCATATACTCTACTACTATACTTCTTAATGAATTGTCATTTCATGTTGTAGGTATTGTAATCCAAAAACAGGGCTGCCTTATGCTACAAAAGAAGCATTCAACCAACAAATTTTCAAGTCCTATCTTTTGCAAGTTCCTCTTTGTTTTATTTTCTGTGATTTATGATTGACTTTCTTTGAGTTCTACTTTTTTTTTTTTTTTTTATATGTATCATGTTAATTTTTTTTTTAAATGTAATTTTGAAATTTTGAATTGAAATAGTTCCTTTGATTTCCTCACTTTTTTTTTTCCTTCTTTGTATTTTTTTGTTCTTTTTAAGATTTTTTTTTTTTACCATCATTGTATATGTTTTTGGCGTTAAAGTTGTTGTTTATTTAGTTATTTATTTAAATAGTTGATGATGTGGTGATTAAATTTTAATGGGTCCATGATAGATTTAAATTCTAAAAAATCTTTATCTTCTATTTCCTCACTCTTTTTTTTTCCCTTCTTCGTATTTTTTTTTCTTTTTAAGAATTTTTTTTTTACCATCATTGTATATGTTTCACCAACTGTTTCATGATGTTTTGGAGACTGTCCGGTGTAGTCTTGCTGATGGGGATGCCGATGCCTTGGTCTTGAAGGTTTGATTTTTTACTTCATATTTTTTTTTCTTAGCTTTTTCTATATGGCTTTGTTATTTTATGATGAACGTGTTGCAGCTTTAATAGGAGAAGAAACAAGTTCTGATTGTTTTTTTGTTTGATCTCTCTTGGATTGTTTATAGGAATAAGAATGAGATAATAGAGAACAATGCAAATAATAGCATTGTCTTTTTTCCTTCTTCGTATTTTTTTTTCTTTTTAAGGAATTTTTTTTTTACCATCATTGTATATATTTTTGGCGTTAAATTTTTTTTATTTAGTTATTTATTTAAATAGTTGATGATGTGGTGATTTGATTTTAAAGAGTTCATGATAGAGTTAAATTCTAAAAAATCTTTATCTTCTATTTCCTCACTTTTTTTCCTTCTACACATTTCTTTTTCTTTTTAATTTTTTTTTAACCTTCATTGTATATGTTTTTGGTGTTAAATTTTATTTCTTTTATTCAATTATTTATTTAAATAGTTGATGATGTGGTGATTAGATTTTAAAGAGTCCATGATAGAGTTAAATTCTAACTTTGGTTTGTTGATTAAATTTTATAAAAAAAATACTTGGTTTAATCCTAATTCTTTTATCTCTCTCAGGTTCATGTACATACAAATTTTTTGGATTGCATTGAGGAGTCATTGGAATGGAATATTAGATAAGTTCGGGTGAGAGACTTTACAAAAATTATTATATGTATTAAACCTCACATAAAGTGGTTGTTATCTAAGAAATTGTTGTAAAAAAATTTCTTTTGTAATAGAAACTATATTTATCATTTGTATAATTCTATGTCAAATTCAATTTAATTTTTTTTCCATAAGTATTAATTTACTACTTCATAAAAAATGTTATGTACTTTTTTCTCAATTTTAAAGGTTGTTGATATATTTGAAATTTAAACTATTTTTAACTTTTGATGTGTAGTAATTGGCTAACTTTTAGGTCTAAAAAACTAAATTTTTGGATTAAACAAAAATTGATAAATGTTATTAAATTTTTTTTAAAGGAAAACAACACCACCAAAAGAAACGTGTATCTCCTGCCATAAAATTTGAAATTTAAGCTTTTATTTACTTATGTTATAGATGTTTAGTAAATGGCTAAATTTTAGGAATGTAAAAACTACATTTTAGGATTAGCCAATAAATTATAGCTGCCATACATAAAAGTTGAAAAACAAAAAGGCAAAACAACACTATTGGTCCCTGAAGTTTACCCTGTGTGCACAATTGTTCCCTCAAGTTTGAGGCAAGCACAATTAGTCCCTTAAGTTTTAAAAATAAGTTGTATTGATCTTTTTATTAACTGCTGTTAACGGTATTACTTACGTGGCTAACGGAATAATGACTTGACATTTTTTTAATGATGTGGCATATTTTTAATTAAAAATTAAAAAAAAAAAAATTTGCACGTGAGATAAAAGTATTTTAATTGGTTTCTCTCTCTTCTTTATTAAAATAATTTTCTCTCTCTCTCTCTCTTTTCTATTTGTTCTCCACCTTGCTTCTTTCTTCTTCATGGAGAATACCATGTGAGGCGAAAACTTTGGAGCGACGGCGCTATGTGTAGAGCCAATACTCTGTACACAATATATGTAAAGCTTATGGGTTTTTTGCAGCAGTTATCTTTGAGGTCGAGTGCTGGGACGAGAATCTAGAGGGGCTTCCACCTGTTCGACAAAATGGCTGTGGCGACGGCTTCTTTGGTTGGAAGGAAAGAAAGGATGTGGTAGAGAAGAGAGTCCGGTCGGTTGCTGATCCTGTCAGTGTCGATCACTGCATCTCTGTTAAGAGTGAGTTCGGTACATTTTGACATCGATTGAGCAGATGATTCGCTCATCGACACCTCGCAAGAAATTAAAAATGAAAGGGAGAAGAGAAGGGCTGGATTTAGTGAAGAAGAAAGAAAAAAGAGATAAAAAAAATGGCTAGAGGAAGAAGAAGAAGAAAAAAGAAAAGAAACGGAGGAGATGGGTTTGGTTTCCGTGAAGAAGAAAGAAGCAAGGTGGAGAACAAATAGAAAAGAGAGAGAGAGAAGATTATTTTAACGAAGAAGAGAGAGAAACCAATTAAAATAGTTTTATCTCACGTGGAAACTTTTTTTTATTTTTATTTTTAATTAAAAACATGCCATATTATTAAAAAAAAGTCAAGTCATTATTCTGTTAGTCACGTAAGTAATACCGTTAACAGCAGTTAGTAAAAGGACTAATACAACTCAGTTTTAAAACTTAAAGGACTAATTGTGCTCGCTTCAAACTTGAGAGACCAATTGCGCACATAAGGTAAACTTTAGAAACCAATAGTGTAGTTTCGCCAAAAAAAAAAAAACAAACAAACAAACGTTACTAAATTTTATGATCTTTCTAGGAGCATTTCCTTTACAATTTTATTGAACAAATGAATTATATTTATATGGTTAAATTTAATTTTCCTTAAAAAATAATGTTACTTTTTTTACATTGGTCAACACATTAATTATATAAAATTTAAATATTCATTATTAAAATAAAAAAGATTGTTCACTTCAAGAGTTCAAACTAATCCTTCATGCTGTTTTCAAAAAAAAAAAAACTAATCCTTCATGCTCTCCAAAAATGACACCGCATCTCTCTCACACACATTGTATAACCATGCACTTTTTGTCAGCGTGACACTACAAAACTGCACAAACAAAACATAGTGAGAGTCACAGTCAAAGAGAAAGAGAGAAAACAAATAGAGATTTGAGAGACCAAAAAGACGGTTAAACCTCTAATGTGGCGTTTGGTACAGGGAATCCACATTACTCTCGTCATCCAGATTCCTAGGAATGTGATTCCTAGGAATCACATTCCTAAGAATGTAGCTATTCCTGTGTTTGGTTTCATTGGGAATATTTTAAGATTCCTAGGAATGTGAGATGATAATGTTTGGTTTATTCCCAGGAATCTTAAATGAATTATTTATTTTTCCTATTCTATCCTTAGATTTGAATGTGAATTACCAAGTCCTTAAAAAAAAAAATCTTCATCTAAATAAATAATGAAAAACCAAATATAAATTATTAATTATGAAAAATTCATTAAAATTATAGTCTAAACATTTCAAAATGACAGGTACAATACAAAAATAACTATATAAATTCTCAAATGCTTTTATTCTTAATAATAATTTTAAAAGAATTTAATCCATAATAATTTGTTTTATATTTGATCTTAATTGCTTAAATGATAATGAAAAAAGGGTTAAAATTGTCAATTTATAAAAAATACAATTTCCTTTAAGCTTGGGAATCTGGATTCCCACCTGTTTTAAAGGGAATCCACATTCCTACTGAGAGGGGAATCCACATTCCCCTGGCATCTGATTCCTTAGCGTGATTTGTAACCAAACATGGGAATCTTTAAACATTCCTGAGAATCCTAAAACATTACCCCATACCAAACGCCACCTAAGAAAAATCTGAGAATTCACACAAAATTTTTGGTAATGTTTAACTGACTCTCACTCTCTATCTCCTAATCCAAAAAATTTCAAATACAACATTCAAACCCACGTTCAACTTTTCCCTAAAAAAGAAACCACTTTCAAATTTATCCAAAAAAAAACCCTACTTTCAAATCTTTAACAAAACTTTCGGATAGCTACTGCTAAAAAAAACTAAAGTTAAAAACAAATCCATAAAATTTTAAATATCACTACCAACCCACCCACGTTCAAATATACAAGTGAGGATACAACATGGGTATACAAAATAAATGTATCCATGAATTAGAAAAACAGAAAATGAGAGTCAAGGACGATGCAATAATAAAGCAGGTACAAATCATTGTCACGTCTACTTAAAAAAAAAAAAAAACTTAATTACATAGTTTTTATATAAATTTTTTTTTAAAATTTTGGTAATTAAATGATAGTTCTTCAAGTCCCAAGCTGAAGTAGACCATTTCACATACATGGAGCTATGCAATATCATCATAAGGTTAGTTCAAATATTTCATTTTACAAGTTTATGCTTGATATTTATTGTGCTTATTATTATTATGTACGTTTTAAAGTCTCTATTAATAACAAAAACTAACACATTTTGTATCATAGGTTCATGGCAAATGCTGTTGGAAAGCAATTAGAATGTAGAAAAAATAGCATTGCTCCACCAACTTCTTCATCGTAGCCGGCATAATATTAATAAGCTCACCTATTCTATGTTTCAGATGTAGTGCATTATTTTACAGTTTTACCTTATGTAAATATTTCAGTTTTCTACATTGATCCATCAACTTCTTCATAATAGCTTTTGTAAAGGTCATCACATGTATTTTGTAAGTAGTCTTAGTGTTACAATTTTATTATAAATTTTTAATATATGCACTATTTATAAGATTTATTCAGAGGATCTTTTTTTCCTCCCCTAAAGGTTAATATTAAATTATTGCATCATCTTCTAATCAATAACACGTTGATTACTGCATAAACAAAATTGGCAAAAATGGATAATAGTTACGGAATACTAGCCATTGAGCATGCGCTCACGCGCGTGCTCAGAGGCTTTTCTATTTTTTAGGTACGGGTTAATTTAGAGCATTTATTATAATTTGGGATTACTACATTTTTCAATCATAAAAAAAAACCTAGGGGTGTGATGAGTATTATGTGTAGTAAAATAATTTTTCATCACATCCCTAGGTTTTTTTTTGTGATTGAAAAATGTAGTAATCTCAAATTATAATAAATGCTCTAAATTAACCCTTACCCAAAAAATAGAAGAGCTTCTGAGCACGTGCGTGAGCGCGTGCTCAGAGGCTAGTATATATGACTAGACTACTATTTAAGGAGTTTCTACTGTTTGGATTCCTCTTTTTTTTTTTTTTTAAATGCCCCTACACCCCTATATTTAGTAGAGAAAAAACTAAAGGATAATCTGGTAAAAATACAACTTTAACTCCCACTAAAACATTGCCTAAAAATTAGGGTCATTCTACTGTTGATTTTCAAATTACTTTATTTACTTATAAATTAAAATTTTAAAATAAAAATTATATATATAAAATAAAAACACGGGTTTTTTTAAATTAAAAAAAAGCCTCACCGCATGCACTATTGTTGATTTTCAAATTACTTTATCTATTTATAAATTAAATTCTCAAAATAAAAAATTATATATATAAAATAAAAACACAGGTTTTTTTTTTAAATTAAAAAAAAAAAAAAAAGCCTTGTCGCACATGCTAAACGTGTGTGATGAGGTTAGGATATTTGACTAGATTAAAAAAATTTTATATTCAAAAGCAAAATATTGAAGGTGCCAGGGAGAGAGTAAGAAACATGATTCAAATTATACTAGCCTCATTGCAAGCGCTTCACCACATGCGCAAAGCGCGTGCAATGAGGTTTTTTTTTTCTTAGTGGTTCTATTGTAGAAAAAAAAAAATTGTTTTTTTTAAATTTTATATATATAAATTTTCATTTTGAAAAATATAATTTATAAGTGGATAAAGTAATTTGAAAATTAACAGGAAAATTGTCCTATTTTTTAGGCAATGTTTTAGTGAGAGTTAGTGTTGCATTTATACCAAACTATCCTGTAGTTTTATTTCTACTTAAACATAGGAGTATAAAGGCATTTTTGAACTAAAAATTGAGTAATCCAAATAGAAGAAGCCCTTTAAATAATAATTTAGATTAAACTAAAAACGTGATTTTAACTAATATTTTAACAAGTAACACACACTAGTGTAATATGCTAACGTAATATGGATGTCAGCAACCACATCACGAGGTTGTTAACCAACGGAACCAAACAATACTGTTTTCAACTTCCAATACAGTTTCATTAATCAAGCATGAAAGGAAACGGTGTCGCAGACTTAAAAGTCCTACGGTGTCGTTTTGTCAACTAAGAGATTAAAGAACTGAGACGTGAAACGCAGTCATGTTGCTTACAGGATTGGTTAGTGCCGGTCTACACGTGTGTTGACTAATACATACACATCAGCAAATCAGTTAGTTTTGGAATCTCAGCGACTTGGATAGAACTTATTGCTGAAAACTGAAAACTGAAAACTGAAAACACTGTAGTAAAATAATTTTTAAATGTGTAAATAGTATTGCGAGACCCACTTTTAATAAAAAATTGCTAAAAAAGTACATGCACAGTGCGTTCACAGTACGCGCACAGTGCCGCACAGTACGCGCACAGTGCCGCACAGTGTGCGCACTGCGCACATGTCCCCTCTGCAGCAGAATAATAATAAAATAAAATAAAAATAAAAAACCAAAACGTAAAACGCAAAACGTGGAAACGCAACAACTGTATCCAAACCCCCTCGTAATGTTTGTTATTAAATCAGTTACCGAGTTTGTTATGCGATTAGATGTATAAAGCCTTAAACCAACTAGAGATGTTACGTCTACAATATGTTTACAACATTTTCACAATAAATCACAGATGGTTAATTGTTATTGATTCAAATTTGAATCTAACACAAAGATTACTTTTTTGCCCCAATAATAATAACCAGTAACAACCCGTCATTTAGGATTTGTTGTGAAAATGTTGTAAAAATATTGTGGACATATCATTTCTCTAAACCACTTGTAATTATCCAGTTTAGATTAAAAAAAAATGCAATACAATTTAAAAAAATTATTGAATACTCCGAAAATACCATAAATGCTTATTCCTCCCTCCCACATAAATTGCAGGTCTCACCATATATTTAATTAGTGAAACTCATAGTTATGTAAGAGAAGAGAGCATGCATTTATAATACTCTGAAAGTACCCAATAATTACCCTACAATTCAAACCCTTTGATAATGCTTTTTATATTTCTTAGGAAATACATAGAAAAAAAAAAAACTTTTGATGCCTAAAGAATAATAATTATATGTTTAAATATAAAAAATTTATGTACATGGGACAATAACTGAGTCATTTGGCTAAAAATTGTAAAAAACGGAGTTTATTATTGTTATAGGTACTGTTCAAAGTTATTTAGCAAAATGAGGAGAGAGATTGAATTTCGGCAACGGTATTGCCGAAATTGCAAGAAAAAGTAGAATGTGTTAGGGGAGAGAGGAAAATTGAATTTCGGTAATGAGATTACCGAAATTCTTGTCCTGCCCTTACTTACGAGCCTGCCCGTGAAGTGCCCAAAATGCTGAAATGAAAAACCAATTGTGGCAATGGCATTGCCGAAAATAGGAGGAAAAAAAAAAAATTTGTGGCAACCAAGTTGCCGAAAATGGAGGGGGGAAAAAAATTCTACATCCACAACATTTTTCACAACAAATTACAGGTGATTAGTTGTTATTGGTTCAAATTTGAACCTAACACTAAGATAACTTTTTTGCTCCAATAATAACAATAAGTAACAACTTGTCATTTATGATTTGTTGTAAAAATATTGTGAAAATGTTGTGAATGTATCATTTCTAAAAAAAATCGTGGTGCCGAAATAGAAGGAAAAGAAAAAAAAAAAAAAAAAGTGGCAATGTGGCAATGCCATTGCCGAAATAGAGGGAAAATTTTTCCCTCTATTTCGGCAATGGCATTGCCACATTGCCACTTTTTTTTTTTTTTTTTTCTTTTCCTTCTATTTCGGCTCCACGATTTTTTTTGAAATGATACATCCACAACATTTTCACAATATTTTTACAACAAATCATAAATAGCAAGTTATTACTTATTGTTATTATTGGGGCAAAAAGTTATCTTAGTGTTAGGTTCAAATTTGAACCAATAACAACTAACCACCTGTAATTTATTGTGAAAAATATTGTGGACGTAGCATCTTTTTTTTTTTTTTCCCTCCATTTTCGGCAACTTGGTTGCCACAATTTTTTTTTTTTTTTTTCCTTCCATTTTCAGCAATGCCATTGCCACAATTGGTTTTCCATTTCAGTATTTTGGGCACTTCATGGGCAGGCAGGGCAGGACAAGAATTTCGGTAATGTCATTACCGAAATTCAATTTTCTCTCTCCCCTGACACATTCTACTTTTTCTTACAATTTCGGCAATACAGTTGCCGAAATTCAGTCTCTCTCCTCATTTTGCCAAATAACTTTGAACAGTACCTATAACAATAATAAACTTCGTTTTTTGCAATTTTTAGCCAAAAGACTCGACAATAACTAGTATATCTAAATGATTAAATGTACCATTTATTGTTGCTAAACTCTTATTGAGTCATATCAACCTAGTATTTTGGTCTTTTCGGGTACTTCAATCCATTCGGCCCTATTCTGTCCACTCTGGTCTTATTTTGTCAACTTTGGTCATATTCAGTCTATTCAGTTCAATTCAGTTCACCTTGGTTCTATTCTGTCCACTTTGGTCATACTTGTCTAATTTAGTCTACTTTGGTCACTTTTGTCCTATGGTCCACTTATGTCCTATTCTGTTCACTTCCGTCTTATTTAGTCAACTTTGGTCTTATTCAATCCATTTGGTCCCACTTTGGTCTTATGCGGTCCTATTTAGTCCACCTCATTTCCATTTGATCCACTTCGGTCCTATTCGGTCCACATTGGTCCTATTTGGTCCATTCTGTCTACTTTCGTTCTATTCGATCCACTTTGGTCCTTTTTGGTCTACTTCTGTTCTATTCAGACCACTTCGGTCCATTTTTGTGCACTTATCTTATTGGAAAAGATAGATTTGGGTTAAGAGCTCTTAATCTGAACCCAAATCTATTAAAAAAATATAGATCTCTGAAAGTTCACTCGGTTTGTAAAACACAAGTGAATTTTTAGACCCCCAATTTCAAAAATACCAACACAAACTTATATCCAAGAAATATGTGTGGAATATGAAATATAAGCTATACCCAAATTGGTAAAACACTCTAAACAATAATTAATCACAAACAAAACAACAATTAAAAGGAAAAGAGTAGGGAAGAGAGATGCAAACACAAAGATAACACCGGCACGTGTTATCGAAGAGAAACCGAAGAACTCGGCAAAAACCTCTCTGCAACCCTCTAAGCAGTAAAATGATTCACTAGAAAATCAGTTGGGATACATAAATAGCAATAGACCCTCCAAGCCTACTCTACCTAATGCACCTAAGCCCTCCAAGTTTCTTGCTCCAACAAGGTTAAACTTAATCGTGTCTTCTCTAACTTTCTAGATCCCGCAATAAGCCCATTGCATCATTCAAATAAATTGGTCCTCTTTGAATTGCTTCCCAAGCACCAAATAACCTTCTCACTGATATGGGTATGGTGAGATAAGAATTTGGCTAAAGATCCTCTCAAGTGTATGTCAATGGAGAGGGTGAGAGTAGAGGAATTTGAGAATCAAAGGTATAAGATTGTGGATGAGCCAATCTTGTTGTTCCCTAGGGTTTATCTCTCAAAATTCTCTCTGGAAGCTCTTTACATTTCGTGGGTATAAGGGTATTTATAGTAAGGTATGTGAGGGAATGTGAAAAGTCATTTTTCTGCAAAATAAGGGGTTCTGGTGACTCACTCGCGACTGGGACAAGTCGTGAGTTCTAGTCGCCAAATAATAGAATGGCCAGACTGTACTTTTTGTCTTGTAGTGCTCCAGCTGTCGTAACCCTTCAACTTCCTACATGCTTCACACGTGTGGCACTTCTGGCAAGTCATCAGTCGCGAGTCATTCTCGAGTTCTAGTTGCGAGAATGCTCTTGAATGCACACGCATTTGAATTCTTCACACTCTCTCACACACAACCCTTACATGATTCCCACCTAAATACAGGATATCTAATTGCTGAATTACAAGAAAATTTTGCACGGAATAAAGCTAACACATGATTGAATTAATTCAACTTTACAATCTCAAACTCGTAATATCTAAACCTTTAGCATAGTATTTATTGTTGTTACACTTTTGGCGTGCCACATTAACATGGTGTTTTTCAGTTCACTTGGTTTGGCTTAATTTAAGTGAAAGTATTTATAAAATATAAGTCTATGAATTGACAAATGTACTCTTTAGGGAAATTAATTACTCAATTGTTTTGACATCATCACTTTTAAATGAATTGTATGAAATTGATAAGGAACCAAAGATATTAACTAATGATTTTTTTTTATATAGACTATTAAATTGTGCTAGGTTGTGTCTATTAAAATTTTCCACTTCTCGACTCATCTCTATTGTTGGGTTAAGATAACTTGACCCCTGTTAATTAATTCAATTACCCAAGTTGATTAATTAGGTTCAATTGCATGCAAATTGTGGAGACACCAACAAATCACCAAAAATACTAAATGTAGCAGGAAATAAATTTAACACAGTGATATGTTGAGAAATGGGCAAAACTGTTAGGACATATGTGAATGATGTTAGGAACATATGTCATTTAGAACTAGCTAATCCTTTGACAAAATACACTTTACTTGTAATTGGGTAGATCTAGGATGTGTTTAATACTTCAAGGAACAAAAGTTCAAGTCCAAGTATAAAAACCATGCAAATCTGTCCAAGAAACAAGTGAAGAAGTGCTGGATTTTAAAACTCAATAGCTAGCTCAACAGATAGCATCTATCGAGATTTAAAAGGCTTGTTTAGCCCGATACTTGACAGCTGCTCGATAGATAATTTATCTATCAAGATTTATGAAAATCAGTTTTTCAGATTTGATTTCACTCCAATCCGTGTGTACATATTTAGGCTTTCTTTTCTCACAACCCTAAACATATATAAAGATTATTTTAAGGGCCGTCAAAGGTTGCACAAGTGTGAAGCAAAGTTTTATTCATGCAAATTGTGACCGAAGACAGAATTTGCCCTAGTTCATCTTTCTCTTGAAGAAGCTACTGCGTTTGTATGCCGTTGAGTTTTGTGACCAAGGAGTTTCGTGATTTTCATCGTGTTGATGAACTGATGAACTTTGTAGCCAACATATTTCTCAAGTTGGTGAGTAAGTCGTATACTGGGATCCGCACATCGATTGTTAGTCACGTACTGGGAGCCGTGCACATCGATTGGTTAGTCATGTACTGAGAGCCGTGCATTAAAAATGAGAAATTGTCACTATAGAACAAGTCTAATTGTGTATTGTGGTAAGGGTTCAACTATAGGTTGGTATAAGGTATTGAGATTCCTTTACTTGTAACCACTTGTTGTGATATTAGTGGATTTTTAGAAGTGGTGACCTTAAAATCACCCGGTAGGGTTTTTGCCTTGGAGGTTTTCCCCATTCGTAAACAAATCACCGTGTCAACTTTATTTTCCACTGCATATTAACTTAGTTGGTGATTTTTTTTGTGCTATCACACGTTTTGCATGTTAATTAAATTAATTAATTAACTTGACTAATTAATTGGTTAATTTATCACAAGGGGTCAATATATTCTTGGCCTATCAAAAACCTCGCAAGGCAAAAATCCCACTGAGTGATTTTAAGGTCAACACTCCTAAGAATTCACTAATCAATAATCAAGCAGTTACAAATACAAGAAATCTTACTAACTATCCTTGGCCTATCCCAAAATACCAATCTATAGAACCTTCATCCCAATACCCAATTGTACTTGATCTTGTAGTAGCCTTCTTTCCCTTGATGCACAAATCTCCAATTTGTGACTAATCCTTTGCACAGATCCCAAATACGTGACTAACTCCAGCAACTTGAATAGATGTTGTTGGTTGCAAAGTTTTTTACTTCATCAACAATAAATATCTGGAAGCACTTGATTACAAAACCCTATGGCGTATAAACGCAGTAGCTTCTCACAAAGAAATAAGTCTCTTGATCTCTATATTTGTGTATGACGGCCTTTAAAGAAAACCTTATATATGTCTAGGGTTGTGGGAAAAGAAACCCAAAACAAATAAGCAAGGCTGGGCCGAATTTCAAATATGGAAATTTTGAAATCGTAATTTTCGATAGATCGAGTTGGTGTCAAGCTATCTATCAAGCTTCACATTAAGTCTTGATAGTAGGCTTCTATCAAGCTATCTGTCAAGCCTTAATGAACAAATTTTCTTCACTTGTATCTTGGACTAGTCTTTACGTCTTTAATACTTGACCTGAACAAAATGTTTCTTGAAGTACTAAACTCATCTTAGATCTACCCAATTACAAGTAAAATGCATTTTATTAAAGGATTAGTCAATTACACAAAATATGACCCTAACATTTATGTCATTATATTTTTATTGCTTTGGTTATAATATTTGTGGCATTTACATATAATTTCTTGTGTGGTTACCTATTTAATTAATTTAATCCATCGAGAGATGATTGTGGGTTAGTCGAGAATATAATTATTGTCCCTTCTTGGGTTGCATTTTCAAACTTGATCTTATACTCAAAATCAGACTAACATAATCAAACAAGATGCATCGTCATGGAAGTTTCCAAAATTAATCCCAACAATCGGGAGAAGTACTAATATTATATGGTGAGTTGGGATAACCATACTATAATTTTTTTAATAAAAATTCAGCTAATACATTTTTAAAAAATGTCACCTCATTGCTCTGTTAGTGACATACATAAGAAAATTAGCAAAAGTAGAAAAAGAAAATAATTGCTTTCATTTTTAAAACTTAAGGACTAAAATGCTACTAGAAACATGAGAGACTATGAGTTCGTTTGGATAGAACTTATTTTGCTGAAACTGAAAACTAAAAACACTGTAGCAAATAATTGAAAAAACATGATGATTTTTTTGGGATATACGGGTATTGTAGCTCAGCTTAAACTACTGAAGCAAATAAATACAACTTTTTTTTTTGTTTCCTTCTTCTATTCACTCTTCACCGTACTCTAATGCCTGTGCCTTGGATACTCAACCACGCCCACCAGAGAAATCCACAAGGAAGACCTACATCAGTCCGACGTAGGCGAAGAGCTCAGGTGAGAAATCCACGAGGAAGACAACCCCAGTTCGACGCCGGCGTGTACTCTTCCCCAGACCATAAACCCATTTCACCCTCTTCCCCAATTTCAGTCGACCTCCCACCCATGACACCTCTCTTCCCGTAAACCCATTTCACCCTTTTCCAATGTGAAGATTATACTATCAACTGAAGGTTTTTGCAAGGTAAAAGCGGTTCCATATTTTCTTGTTGTGAAGTTGATTAAAGCATGAATCTTTATAGCTTTTAGTGATTTACTCTACCTTGTCTCCTTCTAATCCTTATATGAAGCTTCTGGGGTGCTTGTGATATGGGATTGGTGTAGTTCTTAATGCATTGCCTCAGTTTTTAAAGAGCCATTTTGAATAAATTCAACTAGGTTCAACAGTTGTATTTGAGTGTATATGTAGAATGTTCTCTTCCTGGTTGTTTTTAGAATTTGATTTGTAGTTTGTAATTTTGCAATATATTGACTTAAAATGGGAGAAATTTCTTACCCTTAGCACACTGTAGAAATGCTAATAGTGAGCCCATTGATGGGTTAACCATAAAATGATGTGAAAAGCATATGAATCTTGAAAGATAATTGAAGACATGGTTATAGGTTCCAAATTTGTGAAGTTTAAAAATTAAAAATGACAGAAGCAAAAGTTTATTGATAGTTACAAGAATTTACATGTGGTTCCATTTTCTCCTGTGATACAAATTAGTAAAATTGACTGGGATACTAGGAGCCAAAGTAGAAACTTCTAAATAATTCTATGGTTTATAGCATGTCCAATTTCTTAAGTATAAACAGTATAAGGTATGGTTCTTATGATCAGGAACAAATAAGTAAAGTTTGCAGCGTATTATAAGCATAGAAGTCTTGGTCAGTGGCTGATGGGTTAAGGACATGAGTTATGTGTGTTTTGGTTCATACCCTAGTGTCTACAGAGTATAGTTTTATTGTAGAAAAGATAAATCCACCATTGATGGTTTGTCTTGGTCAAAATCGTGGATTTTGCAAGAATTCACTCTAAAATGCCCAGTCCACAGATTAGAGGGTTGTCCATTCCCTAAAACCACAGGTTAAGGGAGGGAGAACCTTCAGCACATGATGGGATGAATTTGGTTATATTTTGACTTCAGTAACTTATCAGTTTATTTTATTTCATTAGATTTTTCTTTTCATAAAGCTCTTTTCTTTTTCTGTTTTCCTTTTTTATGTTAAGCTGCCTATAGAGCAACAAGATCAGACAAAAGATTCATTTCTGTTTGCAGCAAACTCATTTTTATTCCTAATATTAGAACTTTTAATTACCTAGGGTATGATTGGGTTGTCAAGATGGTACCCATTTTACCCATTAATCATTAATAAAAGGTGAAAACTGAAAAGTGGGAATCTGCTTTGTAGGGAATCTGCTCTGTTAGTAGATTGTGATTATTTATTTATAAATTGTTAAAGTATGACCTAAGGGCATATATTAATTGAAACTCTTATTATTTTTGTATAAACTTACTTTTTTTTTACCACTTACAAAATGTCACATCAACATTGTAACAAAGTTATAACACAAAATGGTATGATACTAAATTAAAAAAAAAAAAAAAAAAAAAAAAAAATATATATATATATATATATATATATATATATATATATATATATATATATCCTACCATCCTAGTGCAACATTTCAAGTGTCAATTTCACAACTTTTTGAAGTCTTCAACTATAAAAGTAACGGAGACTAATAATAATAATAATAATAATAATAATAATAATAATAATAATAATGTTAGGCTTATGTAAAATAGATCACATCAATATATCGTAAATTTGGTGTAAGGTATGTCCAAAATTTATTTATTTCTATCAATTTGCATGTGAAGCAGTTGTTTGCTAAATTTGGTGTGTCTCGATTTCCAAACTTTGAATTTTGAGAGGCAACAACTATTTTATTTAAGGTTTATCGTCATCTGGAATTATGACACTGAATAGGACAGAAGTTAAATTACAGCTCAACCTACTTTACAGTGCCACTTAGTCATAAGATTAAAACCTTCATTGCACTAAAAATGAATTGTCATAATTGACCTACCCCTTATTCTAGTTTGAAAAATACCAATTTCAGTGAATATGTTATGAATATATAGAATAGTCCTTGCTTTGCTAAGAGATTCCTTGAGTTCATGTGAATTTGACATGCAAGTTCATTTCAAAGATTACCTTTACTCTTTTATAATGACTCTAATGTGATTTTTGTTAACGAAAACATATTTTTTGTCCTAGTGTATGACTGGTCTGTACTGAAAAATGAAAAGTGAGATTGCTCTGTTCTGTAGAGGGAATGAGAGTATCATTGTTTATTTACTGGTGGATCTATTGTTAAAAGGATTTTAATATGGTTATGGTTGTGAGAATTCTTTTCAGCTAATACAGATTCTGATTTGGGACTAGAGAAGCTCGACATTTGCTGTTATTGTTGCTGACCATCAGAGTAAAGGGTAGTGCAATTAGTAGATCTCAGTAAAGTGTTTTTGTGCTGAAGTTGAATTATGTTGGAGGCAGCAAAGTCATTAGTTTTAAGCATCTTTGAGCTCCTCCAGTGAGTTTGCTTATTAGTAGGTTGATGTTATTGTCATTGTCATATTTCTTTCGTTATATTGATTACTTATATATGCACCTTCTCCTCTATTTTTCTTTTTCAAGCCCAAGATATGCCAATGTCGGAAATGAGTGACTATCTCTCCAGTTATGATGGCCATCTTTGTGACGTTGAGAACTGTATCATTAGGACTTCCCTGAAACTTCATACATTTGGTAGGAGGTTTTATATTTGTCGCTATTGGTCGCTAGTAAGTACCATATCCAAGTATTGGCAAAATATTTGTGTTGTGCATAAAAGAACCAATTCGTTGAATTATTGTTTATGTGTTGTATTGTATTGTGCAGGATGATGACCATACATGCAAGTTCTTCAAGTGGTTAGACACCAGCATTTGTTGTACGCGTGGCACAACAACAACACCTATTGCTATCGCCAAATTCAAGCGATTAGAGCATGCGGTGAAAGTTGCCAATGAAGAGTCGAAGTAAGCACACGCCCTGACAGCCGCAACATTGGAAAGGGAGCGAGTTGCAAAACGAAAGGTCGAAAGAGCGAAGGTTGCACACATGATTTCTGAAGAGAAAGCAAAGAAGTTGACAATAGCTCTAGTAGTATCCTGGGTTATGTTTCTAGTATTGTTTATCATCTCTACTAGGTTTGGAGAAGTTAAAATTAGGCATATGTGTTTGCCATAATGGGATGTGTAGGTATGTAATAATACAGACTTGTATTATGACATTTGTTTTGTAAGTTAATCGTACTATTGCAAGTAACAGTTTATGATATGTATGTAGTTGTACTTCTTAAAACAATGTGAAGACGTTTGAATTTGCTCTATGATGTTAATGGCCAAGTTGATGGAGATTGTAATTTTTGTTGTTGTATATGTGTGTCTATATACACATATATATATATATATAATATTTATTTATCTATATACACTCAGGGTTCTTGGTGTCTATAAAAGAAATTCAGGGTAGATATTGTTTTCTTTATTTTAAAAAAAAAATTCCTAACAGATTACTGTTGCAATCTTAAAATCCATTGAGTTTATCTCTTGTTTAGATAAGATTGGAGTCTATTTAGAAGTCCCCTATAAGCTTGAAATCTACTGTTGCAATACCCATGAGTTTCACATGTAACGATATATATAAATGCATAAATCAAAGGTATTACAATCAAGTTTTGTGAGCCCTCAGTTCTGCTTACCAACAATACAACAACAAATAGTATTTCATCTTTGAAGTTTGTGAACCATCAGTTTTGGTCCCCACAAAAAAATTTCCATAATGTTAATGGTATTTTCAACCACACTCAAAATTTATATTGTGACACAAATAGTAGTCACCATAATCAGTTATGGTCCACACATGTCGATGCTATGATACTATCACGAACCTCTTTCATCTCACGTTCGTCCAAGATTGAGATCATATGTGCCATGGGATCGTAATGACCACTCTCACTAGGTCCATATGTGCCCCCTGTAGATCTGAAATGTTCAACGTCATTGTTTATCTCATGTGCTCTAATGAAATTGTGAAGAACCATTGTAGCAACAATGATGTACGATTGAGTGCGTATATGAAATGGTGGCATATTTCTCAAAATTTTCCATTTATTCTTTCAAACTCCAAAAGTTCGTTCTATGACTGAACGGAGTGATGAATGGAGATAATTAAATCTCTACTCTGGATGATGTAGCACTTCATCAAGTCGAAATTCAAGGATGTGGTACCTCTCCCCCTTATATGGTGCAAGGAACCCTTTCTTTATAAGGTACCCTGAATCAACAAGATAATACTTTCCTGCAAATGAACACGTTTATTACATTAGCATTATCACTACATTAATACATTCTTTAATACTGTAATTAAACTACATATTTACAAACTAGCTAGAGCTTTTGGGAAGTTGTAACTCTCATTATTGAGGCAACTAAAAAAAATCCTCGTGTCATGCGTTGACCCTTCCCATTTAACACATGCGAATGTGAACTTCATGTCAAAGTCACATGGGCACATGCAATTTGTTATGGTGATCCCCTTCCTGCCATAGTACTAGTGTTGCTCATCAACTAGTATGACCACGGGGATGTGGACCCCATCAATCGCACCAATGCAACCCTAACCATTGCCACAAAAAGGAATCCATGTGAAATGAAATACGTGGTATGACCATAATGATAATTTGAATAAAATAAAGTGAAGATACCAAATTCACAAAGTACCTTGAAATGTGGCCAATATCAACCTGAATGCTGAATATGTTTTGGCACGTCCCGAAATGTACAATCAGCAGGCTTGATAATGTCTGCTGCCATAATGGTGGCTAACAATGTAACTATCGTGACCATGTGTCGATGCACTGTCTCACCCGAGTGCTGAAATCTATCCTGCACTAATCTGTTACCCTCAGCATGACCAAGTACCACCAATGTCATTGCTAGAGACTCTTCCAAGCAAACTCTTCTAGTATCGTTATATCCATACTAGCGCAATGTATTACATAATTGTCCAAACATATGGCTTGACATTCTAAAATGTCTTCGACATTTCTCAAGATTTCCAGTTAATGTATATTGTACCCATTCATATCCTGTTTGTATATTCGTATGCAATGGTACTTTGGTCATATAGGTCTCCACGTAAACTGCACATGCACACCCCGCTAAATATGCTGCGAGTACAATGTCGTCGCTCAGGTTGAAGTCATTGTCCCTGCATATTTTACCGACTTTAATTGCATGTACAAATACTAATGTGATACTATAATATGTAGGCTAATTCACAATAGGCTTCACGCTATTTAACCTTTATTACTACTAGGGTCAAACTATGGTGGTACCAATAAATTAACAATCCTAATTGTATGCTTTCATGATTTCATCCAAGATTTCTACAAGTTGTATATTCACATCTAGAGGGGAAACTATAGAAACTCACTGGTGCTGGGAATCAGATGAGTCGTTTAGCAAATCCTCCTTTTGTATACCTTGAGACTGCTTTACAGGTATTGAACCATGATCTAAAAGATATCGAGCTTAAAATTCAGAGCCTTGAGATACGAACGATTTCTAATGCTACAAAACCAAGAAAAATAATAATCATAAAATAATATAAGCACTGGTTTTACTAAATTTCATTTCAGTGCTCTAACTTTACTTTCCTTCATTTCACTCTTATAACTTTAAAGTTGATTCAATTAATGCTTTTCCATTAAATTTTGTTATATGTTGTAGTGGCCTAATTTGTGAATTTTTTTAAATTTTTCTTCAAATTTTTTTATTAAAAACTTGTTAAGATATTAGAGAAAACTAATCTTTTTGTTTTTTGCTCTATTGTTTGATTACTGAGAAAATTTACAAAATCAAGGTAATTGATAACTGAGAAAATCTACGAAAACAAGGTGAGGATTTTCTGAGTGATTCTTTTTGGTAGAGAATTGCATTGCATTGCATTGAGCTAAGTTAATTTCTTTTCAAAGAAGATTTTCCGCTCAACAACATGTCATCTGAGGACTGGAGTCCAGTTGATACCAATTAATTTTACACTCAAGTTTTGTATAAAATTAAAACTATGAAAGAGATTCAAGAAGAATACACCTATTTTCTTAAATAGTTCATAAACACAGAAAATAAAGTTGATAACAATCCCCACATAGATGAAACAGAAAAGAACTACCAACTTAAAACTATTAGTAGATAAAAGCCAAATTACTAACAGCATCATAATTCCTAAAAGATTAACAACAAAAGGGGCTAAAAGATTGATAGTAAATAACTATTGTTAGATAAAAGCCAAAATACTAACAGCACCATAATTCCTAAGAGATTAACAACAAAAGGAGCTAAAAGATTGATAGTAAATACTTCAATGTGATGTTTTAGTTTTCATCATCAGTCCATAGCTGCAAAAGATAACAAATCCTCTGTAAGAATCAAGGTAGGAAAATATATTATTTACTAAGATGTTTTAGTACATGCAAAGTTTTTGCAAAACCAAAAAACGACAGAGACAAGTTGCTTGATTTTTCTCCTGATTTAATACACCATTACATTGTTATCAAAGTCAAACAGTAAGTAAGACTCTTCCAAAATAAGCACGCACGTATAGGCTTCATACTATACTAAACAGGGATGTAATAAACAATATAGGACATCAATCTACAAGCATGCTGATTACACTATGCAGGAATCAAAAGAGGTATTTTCGTTTCTGTTATAAGTTGATTGACATTGGAACAAACATTTTAAACTAGTAGAAGCTGGAAATGGCTACACTCAACAATGTTAAGAAGCACTTGTCATAATGAACAACACTCAACAATAACTGGCATTTACTTGATTATATATGTAAGTTAGCACTTAATGAGAACCACAAAAACATGCGTTACATCATAGATTGTAAATGTTTAATGATAATTTGGGAATAATGTGAAAGCTGTATAGATTTCCAAGGTTAAAAGTCCCTATATTCTACCAGTGTCTAATGTGTTGCAACTCTTTGACATTACTCTGGGTTAGGGAACTTAAAACCTTAATATTAGTACACTAAACCAAAACTGAAAAGATTTTTATTATTATTTTTTAAAAGAAAGAAACAAGAAAAAAGAAAAAAGAAAAAAGAAAAAAGAAAAAAGAAAAAAAAAGAAGTAGAAGAAATGTCATGCTGTTTCATACACTTTCTTTCATGCATAACAAATTAGAAATGCAATTGGGGGATACTCCTTTCTGTGGTTAACAAGAAAATATGCTTGCAAAAGTTTTCTTCTAGATTCTTTTAAATTGAAACAATTTATGATCAACAATCAACACCCTATTTGAGCCAAGTCTTTCTATTGGAAATTTCTTTAACATTACTCATAAGAGATGAATGGTGCAAAGCTAAACACCTAGGCATCTAGCTGCCACTCGGCTGCATATGGCAAAACTACACAAAGTCAACAACTGCTTCAAAGAGCAAGAATAAATGCACAAAGTTCTAAGGGTCTAATCTGACCAAAACCATACAGCCCAAGCAAAGACTACACTCCAGTAATAAATTATCCAAGTTTTCCTCTTCCTCATTCTTATAAGATACAGTTTCACTCACCATGTTTAGGAGTTATATGAGGCCATTTCAGCTTATCAGTAACTCCACACCTTGAGATAAGGATAGCTAAAATTTGACAGCCACTTGTGTAGACTATAGCTCTCTAACCAGGTCCTGTTTCAAAGTGAAAGTGTAAAGATAACTTTAAATACCTATTAACTGATGCAGCTCGTTTTGACTTCCTTAATGGAGTCTTAAAATACTTTTTTTTTCTTTTTCTTTTTTCGTTTTATTGGAAAATATTGACACACAGTCTTAAAATGTGCTAACTTTTGGATTTCCATCAAGGAAAAGAGCAAACAATCTTGTCAGAATTTAAAGTTTTTATTCTTACTCTTCTTCAATTGTTGCTTTCTCCAGCCATCGCACAAATGCCCATGGTCTATTTAGAACAACATAACCCTGCATAAGACATTAAATTTAAACATAAATAATTCTATATTTAGTCAAACAGGATTTTGTGATTGATAAAATATTCAAACTAGAATAGGACAAAAATAAATAAGAAATGCAAGAAGAAGATAAAGAAGAAATGGTGCTGAAACTGATAAATATTAGCTTTATACTACTGGTTATGTGAATACTACTCTCCCAATGAAAAAAATTGATGGAGATCTATTGAACTTACAACACCAGTTGGCCTTTGGTGAGTTCTATTATGTGAGATGCTACTCTGATGCTAATGTCAGATTACAAATCCAATATATGTACTTTATAAACACAATCTAAACTTTTTATTTTGTTCACCACCACTACCAACAATCCACAACCTATAAGATCATCTAAGAGAGCTGATACCCAACCTATATCACTATAAGCAAATTTCCATGAAATGATTTTGATTCTTTTAACTATGCAAAATTATTTTGTTAGCAGTATAGAAACAGAGCAATAGTGACTTTATTTTGAAATCTACATGGCATGTTCATCAAAGCAACCCAAGGAAAATCTAAATTAGTGAAGACCAGGCCAGATCAACACATGTAGAGGCGTAGATACATGTATAACACAGGGAGACTGTGTGGCCCTATTTCATTGGATGAAATAGAAAGAAACTAAATATGTCATTTACTTGAAACCTGAAAATTTTATGAAATTCAGAGGATGTTATTACATGAGAAAATGACTCAAACTTTTGTAGAATTCTTTAATCGTGATATTCAAACACAAATGAAGCAATAGACAAGTTGTTGTATACAAGACATTAATTCCCTCCTGCAAAGACATGCTGTGTACTTCATTGGACTTTCTAACTATGAATTTAAAGGATTTTCAAGAAAGCATTTGAATATACTATACATTTTTTGGGAAAAAAAAAGAAAGAAAAGAAAAAGAAATTAATTTTTTTTTAATGATGAATTGACAAAATCAACAAAAATAATCAATGCAAATGAATTGAAGAATACAACAAAAGATATGAGAAACCAAGATGACATTCTAAAATATATATATATATATATATATATTTTCGTTTTATTGGAAAATATTGACACACAGACATACACACTAGACCAAAAGTCAAGAACATAGAGAGGCCATATCACAAAAGTCATATGGTATAAACTGATATTAATTTAACACATGTTTCATTTAATTGTTATCCATAGAACACACTGATAAATTTAACACACATATAAATTTAACACTGATAAAGCTGTTAGGTAAAAGAAACCTTGAATAAATTCAAGTAGAGCCAAAATAATAAAATTCAGATTTGACAATGTTCAGAATAATAAAATTCAAGTAGAGTAGTTACTTGATTATTGGAAAACAGTACTGATGTATGAGCTCAAGTATAAAGGATGCCATGCAAGTATAAAACTACATACCTTCCATGTGGTCATTGGTCATGCAGCTGTGGAAAGGATCAAGCTTTGAGGACTTAACTATGCCAACAAAAAAAAATGTCTAAAAGGTTATTAATATTAGAACATATGAAAAAATAAAAAATAAAAAATTAAAGGAACAGGGAAGCATAATAAAAAGGAACAGGTAAGCATACACTACACATGACAATTAATTGGTAACCATTGTTTTACGTAGACACCCTGGTAAGCATTTTAGTTTCTACCAATAAAAACAAAAGAAAAAAAAATAGTGCAACAAGTACAACACTAAAAATCCGATTACTACAATCCTATCGAGACAATCCCCTTTCCATCACTAAAAATGAAATTCAGGGTGCCTTTGGTACTCATTTTGTAGCCACTTTAGCTGGACCTTCTTGCAATCGCAAAGTGCTGCAAACATGTGCCTACCTTGCTCTTTTTCCATGAAGTAGAGGGTGCTAAATAGATGAAGGTAATGACCTGAGTGCACCTCGGGAAGACTTAACACCATGTCCAGAATTGCTTTAACCTAAGTAGTTGCTGTGGAAGCAAATGGTGTATGGGTACTTACACTTCTACTTTCAAGAAAACCTCTGAGATGCTCTTCAAAGAGTCGGACATCTTTTGCGCAACTGAACGCTTTTTATTTATTTATAAATTTCTTGCAAATTGGCTTGAAAAGGTGGACACTGGTTGCCAAGCCTTTCCCCTTAGTCACTGTCGGTCTTGCCCTTGACGATGATGGACCTTCAACCTCCATTGCGTCAACATTCAAAAAGGGTTCACATTGGGGGTCAACAAATTTTGTGCTATCAGTGGAGTCCTCAGACCCTTCGGTGGTTTCCTTTGGCATTTGACCACTCGTGCAGAATGCATTTTTCCCTGTTGCAACCGTGCCTTTATACATGATGTTTAGCAACTCACGATTCAGCAAATGTTTATTTTTGAAGGTTTTTGTATTGGGACATGCCTACATGTGGAGAACCAGTAGTTAGAACACAATAATATAGTTGTAAACAGTAAAGTTTTTCACAATTATGTAAAGTAAACTAACCGCAATCTTTTGGGTCCACCACTCATCATTGGCCTGAAGCAACCCAGTGCCAGCATCATAACCCAACCTAGTCTCATTGTCAAAACACTCGTTATACTGCCTCCACCCTTTTTTCAGATGATCCCATTTGTTTTTAATCTGCAGGTAAGTCACCACTTTTCCCATGTCACCCAACTGCTGAATCACTGCATCAACCCCAGTTTTGGACAGAAATCCTCCATTCCTCTTGCCTTCTTGGACTTGAACAGCACAGAACTCACAAAAAGCTTGTAGTTCCTTAAGGTCTTTCCAGTCAGCTCTCGGATCATTACTACCACCATCCTTCGATTTCTCCTTAACCATGTTTGCTACAACTTCCTTCTATACTCATTGAGGCATTTCAACAAACAGTTCGTGTGCATATCATATAATCAGTTAGGCATGCCCCCATGAAAAATGCAAAGTAAACTCACATATATCCAAATACAACAGAGGTAGGAAGAGAATATACATGTGGTATTACATGAAGGATCAAGAAACCCACATTATAGTGTCATGGAAAACACAAAAGAACCACACACAAACGTTGAACACAAACACCACACACAACCGTTGAACAAAAAAAAAAAAGCACAGATTGATGAAGCCTCATGGATCACAATATAACCACACCAACAGATCAGAGAGCATGAGAAGTTAGACACAACTTACCCATGAATGCAGAGACCCACAGTGGCGGCAACGATGTCCCAAGCGGAGAGAAGGTTCGCTCGCATGAAGGAAGAATAGAGGGGGTCTATTCAGAGAGTTCCGCGTAATGGGTTTTCTTCTACCGTGTGTGCTCTGTTTTGATGGTTTTGTGGTTGGTGGGTAGGTGCAATTCATTGAAGAGGATTTAGATGGAGCATTGAAGAGCTTTGATGACATTCTACCACGGTAGTTGAGAGAAAAGAAGAAAGCTGAAGAAGAGAATGAAAAGATCCGTTGAACAGAGCGCACCGTTTTGATTAGATGGAGCTGTGCTTGTGCAATGATTAGATGGAAGCTGTGAGCACCGTCTCGCACCGTTTCATCATAGATCGTTGAGCGAAGGCTACACGGACACCCCAGGAACAGTACACGCACGCCTTGGATTTTTTAATGAAACGGTGCGTCTCAAAATTGTTTCAGCTCTTTCAAATTGAATTGTGTTGGCTTTGAAGGTGTCCATGAACAGTACCCAACACACGTTTTTGTTTAATGAAACGGTGCGTTAAGCTTGGGTTTAGCTCTTTTCATTCCTGCATTTCCCCTCAGCGTTTTTGTGTCTACTGTACCACGTGGATCCCAGCAATTCACAAATGCAAATGCACAGACGTAGCAATAATCCGGATCCAAACACATTCTAAAGGATGTTTGGCAAGTTTATAAGTTTAGTAAAACTAGTAGTCCCTGTAGAACTACTGTACTAAAACAGTTGGGCAGGTGTGCTCAATTACTAATTCAATACCACTAATCTTAGCCACCAAGTCGACACTGCTTTTATATTTTTCTTTAGCTTGACCCGTGATGAGAGGTCTATGCAATTTCGTAGGCCAGAGGATGTGTTCCATTCGGACTTCTAAACTGTGACAATGACATTTGCCCCCAAAAAAGAAAAGTCAGAGATGGAGGGCTACATGATGAGAGCAGATAAGCACCTCTCGTTTGCGATACACAAAGTCGCTTTTGCACTGTAATAGGACGAAAACTGGGCCGTGTGGAGGGTCCCTACTGTAGGAAGTGTACGTTTCAGTGATGTGTGAACTTTGTTGCATTGAAAGTTTGCAAATACTTGGAGAGGAATGCATAAGAGAAACCAAAAAAGAAAAAGGAAATTCTATTACTTACTCAACAAGAAATAACACCCAACAGTCAGCCCAACAATTTTCTATATATAACGTAGATCGGAATTGTTATTTCATTAGCAAAAATTTTCTTCTAACAATTCAAAGAAGGTTTCAGAAGAGAAAAATGATGATGAAGGGGGAAACATGGTCTCAACTAGGCTCACTGATTGCGACCGCAATGTTTCTTTGGGCGATGTTTGACAAATATTTTCCTTACCATCTTCGTGGCCCTATCCTAACTTATAGTAAGAAATTGGCAAGTTTCGTGTATCCTTATATCCAAATTAAGTTCCAAGAATTCACTGGCGAGTATCTTAAGCGTAATGAAGCCTATACTGCCATTGAAACATACCTCAGTAACAAGTCCTCCACCGAAGCTAAAAGTCTTAAAGCTGTAGTTGTCAGAGACAGCAATCAACCTGTACAACTGAGCATGGATGAGAACGAAGAGATTACAGATGAATTTGAAGGGATCAAGGTTTGGTGGGCTGCAAAGTCAATCACCCCAAGAACACAGTCAAATCCTTTCTACCCAGAGACGGAGGAGAAGAGGTATTACAAGCTCACTTTCCATAAATCTCACCGAGAAATTCTTTGTGGGAAATACATCAATCATGTGCTGCAAGAAGGGAAGGCGATAACGGTGAGAAATCGACAAAGAAAGTTGTGCATCAACAATCCTAGTCAGAATTGGGGTGGCTACAAATCGCGCAAGTGGAGCCATGTGACTTTTGAGCACCCAGCAAGTTTTGACACTTTGGCCATGGAGTCAAAGAAAAAGGAAGAAATCATCAATGACCTTATTAAGTTCAGCCAGGGGAAAGAGTATTATGCTAAGATTGGCAAGGCCTGGAAGCGTGGCTATCTTCTTTATGGTCCTCCTGGAACTGGTAAGTCTAGCATGATTGCTGCCATGGCTAACTTCATGAACTACGATATCTATGATCTTGAATTGACAACGGTTAAGGACAACACGGAGCTGAGGAGGCTTTTGATCGAAACGACAAGTAAGTCTATTATTGTGATTGAAGATATTGATTGCTCACTTGATCTTACGGGTCAACGAAAAAAGAAAAAGGAGCAAGTGAATGATGAGGAAAAGAAGGACCCTGCTAGTAAAATGGCCAAAGGAGAAGAGGAAAGTAATAGTAAGGTCACACTCTCTGGTTTGTTGAATTTTATAGATGGGCTCTGGTCGGCTTGTGGGGGAGAGAGGATCATTGTTTTCACTACTAATTATGTGGAAAAACTTGATCCGGCTCTCATTAGGAGGGGACGTATGGACAAGCACATAGAAATGTCCTATTGTGGCTTTGAAGCATTCAAGGTTCTTGCCAAAAATTATTTGAATATTGACTCACACCCTTTGTTTGTGACTATTGGCCACTTGTTGGAGGAAACGAATATTACTCCAGCTGATGTTGCTGAGAATTTGATGCCTAAGTCACTGACTGATGATGCTGAGACTTGTTTGGAGAAATTGATTGAAGCTATTAAGACCGCCAAAGAGGAGGCAATAAAGAAGGCTGAGGAAGAGGCGCGGTTAAAGGCAGAGAAAGAAGAGAAAGAGAAGCAAAAAACTACTCAAGAAGATGCGGAAGTTGATGATGAGGCTTTAGCTAAAGAAGTGAAAGAGAATGGTGTTGAAGTTGTGATAGAAGATAAGACATTGGCTAAAGAGGTTAATGAAAATGGAGTCACTGCCTGAAGTAAACTAGGATACAATTATGACTGAAGTGATTAGGTGTTATTGTGCGCTCTGCGTTATGTATAATAAAATAGGTTGAATAGACGTTGTGTAATAAATAGAATAGCTTGATGTAGTAGGTATTTGTGTAATAGGTTCATAAAAAAAAAAAATATAATATAATTGTGGTGGTCTGAAATGTCTCAAATACTACGGGTTATTTGTTTCTTCTGATCAACACAATATATAATAGTACTGTCATCTTTTAAATCTTTCATTTGGCATATTAAATTCTTGATAACATAGGCTTGATATTGTGATCTTTATTTTTTTTGAAGAGAAAAGAAACTACCCCTTTCAAGAGTTACCGACTTTTGAAAGGTATAAGTTGGGTGATATTGTACCTGTGTCCCCTCTCCTCAGTAAAGTGTGTGTTAGTCTAGTTTCTTCTCAAAAAAAGAAAAAAGAAAAAAGAAAAGAAAAGAGACTATCACGTGAATTCTTTAATTCAATTTCATGGGTCATTCTACTATAACCCTTATATTTTTTTTAGTGGGTACGGTACCCACCAAATCTACCCCTAATACTAGTAGTGACAGTTGATTTGAGTTTGGTGTGAAACCTGTTACCGGTAGGTCAGTATATAAAAGCCAGAAACAGCAACGAAAAACGGGTGGGTACCTCTCAACTTCCTATCCTCTCTCGTCTCGTGTGCTCCCTCTTTCTCCTTCCCTTAAAAAAGCTCAGATTGCTTCTTCCTCTCCCATGTCCGTCAATTTCTTCACTTCATCCCATCGGCGTCCTCATTTTACTCACCGCTGAGGGTTTCTTAAAGGATCAAATTGTTTTGATTTTGTTTAAGGTAAGTATCAAACAAATCCCTAATTTCTCTGTCATTGTTTTGTTCCCCTTGAAAGAATTTTGGAATTTCGCTCTTAAATTTCATTTCACTGTAACACGTTGGCACACTTCTGCGCTGGTGATGTACCAATTTTGTTCTTTCTTATAAGTGGCACAGAAAGTATTTGTTGAAATGCTTCTTAGGGATTCAGTTTTTCCAAAACTTGTTGTTGTGGCTTTGTGTTCTGCTCATTAGGGGGTGTGGGTTCTTGTTAGTGTGGTGTTGAAATTTTATTTTTATTTTTATTTTTATTGGTTAGTAGAGGAAAAAGGCAACACCTGTGTATTTAAGGTGGAAGGGTTTTTTATGAAGAAATAATTTTTTTCTTTTATGTCCTAGGGAGGACGCGGGTATAGAGTTGCTATTTCTTTGTTTCTATTTCATTTCTATTCTATGTGATGTACATCTAAGCTGTAATTCTGTAGCTGTTGCAGTGTCTTGGAATCAAATTTTGATTTTTGTTTTGAGTGTTTTCTAGTTTTAAAGTTTGAGAGCTTTTGTGTTGCATTTTGGCTAGTACAGAATTGGGTTTTTTGTACTTTTTCTTGCTATTTGTCTTGTTTTAAGAATAGCATCTCAGGTTATTTCTGGTGTCTTTGCTAATAAAATTTTCTGACTTATCAAAAAAAAAAAAAATTTAACTTATTGTAGATGAAAATAACGAAATTTTTTGAAACATCCTGTAATTTTATATTGACATATTGAATCAGTCAATAGCATTTTCGGATGGCTAACTAGGGTAAAACGGACTGCTACTTTTGATGCTAGTGCTTACTTAATGGCTAGGTTTTCTTTATGACTGTCTCACTAGGTAAATTGAGTTGTATCATATTCATATCTTCATATCAACAGATGCTTATTTTATTTCTTGAAAATTTGTTCATATGAAATAAAGAGAGCAGGATCCTCAGGCAAATGCTGTTGAGAACATTTCTAATGCCATTAGTTATGTTTAGTGCTTAGTCTAGAGTGTTGATACACAAATAAATTATAGAACTTGAAAGATTCATACTAAATTTTCTTTTCTTTTTCATTTAGTACTCTGAGGTCAAAGCACCGGATGGATGATTTGTGTTTTAATTTTAATTAGGCAAGATAACCAAGAATGAAAAAGAAAATTTACAGGAAAATTAGGAGCAATTCTTAACTAGTAAGTTTTTCTTACAAATTTTTTTCCTTAACTAGTAAGGGATTCTCTTTTGTTTTTGTTTTGTTTTGTTTTTTTTTTCTTTTTTACAAAATTATTGTTTGGCTTTGTTTTATGCCCAGAAGCTACTTGATTATTTCATTAAGTCATTCATGTAATTATACTATTAATTATTTTTTAACCTGCTAGTGGACATGTTGATTATTAGCTCTGCACATTCCCTTTATTTAAATTTGTATTGTTGAGTTTTCAAAAAAAAATATTTGTAAAAGCAAAGTAACGTTGTTTTGTAGAATTTTGTGCACTTTTTGCGAAGCTCTCAATTCCTGATTTTAGTTAAACTTTGGACTGCGTATAATCTTAGCATTGATCTATATACATTAGATACATAAATATATTTTATTTTAATACTATTTTTGGGAATGCATAGGAGATATTTGTGAAATTGTTTATTACAAACTTTGAAGTGACTTTAAGCTATTTTTTATGCATGTTGTGCAGTCTCGAGGGTAATTTGTTAGATTGAGAAATGCACCAGGCTGCTCTCTAAATTGGCTAATTCCCTTCACTTCCCACTCACAGAAAATAAGGATCCAATTCAGGGGAGGGATGTATTTGTTTTTGAATTTCTTCTATGTGAGGGATGTATTAATTTTTGAAATTCTTTTTATGGGACAGATGTATTATAATGTTGTTGCTTGCCTTTTTCAGTAGCATGTCCTATGGTGTTCAAAGAACACACTCTTTTTGACATATGGAACTTCTCCAAGTGCTTATTTGACAGTAAGCTTTGCGTAGCTTACTGCTTTAAAGTTTTATGGCTATAAACATTCTATGTTGAACATTGCACTCTATCTTGTTTAACAGAATTTTATGAAGTGTATTGTAAGAGTAACCTTGGCTAATTTAGTTCCTACTCTTTTTAGCTAAACACCTACGATAAAGGTATGTATTAGATAGCTCATATTGCTATTAAAACAATACAGGTCAGACCTGTCAGGTCCTCTGTATTAGATAGCTCATATTGCTATTTAAACAATACAGGTCCTCTTTATTTGTTACGAGAATCACAATGCTAAAGGGTTGCTCTCTGACTCTCTATATTAGTTAGTCTCTGACTCTCTGTAATTGAAATTTTATTTGTCTTTTTTTCTTTTCTTTTCTTCTTCTTGTTGTCCAAAAAATTGAATTGTTTTTAGGTATTGGGAACCTTATTACTTTGCATTAGTAGGATTTGGGAACAGTGAAATTAGATGATGAGATGAGATTGAAGGAGAAATAGGAGCTGAGAGCTTGAAAAAAAAATACCGTGTTGATTATGTTCAGTACCAAAGGGAAGCTTCTTTTAGTATTCCATTGATTTCAGGTTTATACTTCCATTACAACATTTTTTTTTGTCATTTTTTTTTCCTAGTAAAAAGAGCAGTGTGCATGAAATTGTCGGATTGTAAGCAATTTGGCACAAGTTAAGCTTGGAGAAAGAGCTTAGTTTCCATTACATGTTCATTTCCTTATAATTTATGGGTGCCATCCTTTGTTTCTCTTAGGTAGTTATGAAGAATCTGATTTATGGTTCTAAATTTTGATAAGAGAGTTTTATTAATGATATCATGTATATTTTATGTCAAAGTCTCCAACCCCAATGAAGATGGAATATTATAGATTTATGGGCCTGTATCAATTATCTTTGTAATTAATAGAGAGATGATGAACTCCACTAGGGTTTTTTTTTTTTTTAGTAAGCATTAGTTGGTGCAGTTTTGCAGTACAGTTTTTTTTTTTTTTTTTTTTTTTTTTTAAGAAATAGATTAAAAGAGCATATATTGGTAAGATTTAAATATAAATATTTTAAAATTATCTGAAGGTGTTTGAAACTAATACATTAAACAAATATCAATTTTTCCTTTGGCATCAAAGTTTAAACCTCAAAGAATGACAAGAGAGAAGTTTCCGTTAAGATGGTTTCCTTCCTTTTATAGTACTGAAATACCTGTCCTCTCTCTTATTTGGTCTGCAGGTTGTAATGCTAAACTTCTCTCATCTTACTTGTCTATGAGAATCCCCATATGTGATCTTGACGCCAGAACTTTCCTTTTAGTAAATATAATTGAGCTATTTTATTATGATTCATAATGTTGTTATCACCTCCTTGATATTTTCCCCCTTCAGTTCTGATTTGATAATACCATTCTATGAAATAAAGCAAGGACAATCCATTGGGAGTTAATGCATTGAAGTGGTGCTAAAGGACTCGGCTTTGTCACAAATATAAGCAGTGCTTATGGTCATATTTGGTCTGGAGAGAGGAATTGCAAATGATGAAAAACCTGTAATTGATAAGGTTTACTCCCCCCAACCCCCAATTGAATTAACAGCTTGTGCAAACCTTGATTAAAGCTGGGATGGAAACTTTCTTTTATATGATGAATATTGTAAATACTATTGCAGTTTCATAGCATCGATTAGGTTAATAGATTTTTCAATCTATTTGTTTAATTACTATAAATAAGTTCATAGCATCATTTTTTTTTAAGTAGAGATACTTTAAATCAATGCTTTAAAAAGTTTTTATTCTCTTCTCCCAAGTTGATATCTTCTTTGTCTAATTCTCTTGTCTTTCTCTCTCACCCCGGTTTGTGGGTGGGGGTAGTAGCTTCCGACTGATTCGCATATTTAATATAAGCTATCAGAACTATGTTTTTTGATAAAAATATATATATACAATAAGCTACCTGAAACTATGGAAAACCAAATAGACATATGATGTATGCAATCTTAGCTATATGATGTATCTAAATTATGTAATTGACCTCAAAAGACAATTCTGTCCCGAACTTTTTTTTTTTCTCTCTTCTTTCCCTTTCTCTCTCTTGTCTCTATTCCTTTTCCCCTTTCTTAAACTCTGTTCCCTAAGTTCTCCCTCAGATCTCTCTCTTTAAAACCAAATCAGAAAATACCCATTTCAAAAGCCAACCTTCTTGCTCGCCGGAGATCATGATTGACCGGTTGGTGGTGTTGGATAGAGATGGTGGCAGGCTCAGCGAGGTTGGGTCTAGGAAATCATGCCATGGCCGAAGCGTGGTGGTCAGGGATGTGGTGGTCGACACTTTTGAGGACAAATCTGTAATTTTACAAAATGAAGATAGTTTTGGTCTTGCTCTGGATATGTCTATAGGGTCATGTCTAGACTCAAGACTCCAGTTTCAAGGCTTGATCTTTGGGAGATGAAGAAGTTTCTTCTGAGGTTCCTAACGACTGTTGACCACCTTTATATTATCAAATTTCTTTGCTTCCTAAGTCATATTTGGTTTGTTAGTACTTATTAGACGAAATTGCGATTTATATCATTTGAGAAAGTTTTGGTTATATCCTTTAAAGTTTGCTAGCCTGTGGGTTTCGCCAATTAGAAAGAGAGATCTAGAGGAGGAAAGGAACAGTGACAAAAGAAAGAAAGGGAAAGAAGAGGGAAAAAAAAAAGTTAGGAATTGAGGACTAAATTGGCAGGTTTTAGAATGTTTTGGATCTAGTTGATATTATCACAAATCTCAGGGTAGGTTTGTGAAATTTACCCTACAATTGTTATTGCCAATTTGGTCTTGCAAATAAAGGTTTTAGGGGGTATTTTGGTCTTTTTAAAATTTCAAGGGTCTTTTAGTCATTTTTAGGTTCTAAGAGTATTTCGGTTATTTTTTTTTAGGTTTTAAGACCATTTTAGTCATTTTTAAGGTTCTAAGGGTATTTTGATAAATTTTTTAGGTTCTAAGGGTATTCTAGTAAAATTAAAGGGTTTCGGGGGGTATTTTGGTCATTTTTTTTGGTTTCGATGGTATTTTGGTAAATTTTTAGGTTTCAAAGTATATTAAAGCCATTTTTTAGGTTTTAAGGTCATTTCAGTCAATTTTTAAGTTTCAAGGTCATGTGGTAATTTTTTTTCCTAGGGGTATGTTGGTCATTTTTTAGGCTTCATTGTTATTTGGGTCATTTTTTAGGTTTTATGGTAATTTTGGTTTTTTTTTTTTTTTTAAGTTTCAAGGTCATTTGGTCAATTTTTTTGTTCTAGGGGTATTTTCGTCATTTTTAAAGTTTTGTGATTATTTCGGTCATTTTTTGGGTTTTATAGTAATTTTGGTTTTTTTTTTTATTTAATTTTTTTATAAAGTTTTAGGGTGATTCTATAATTTTAGGTTCTAAGGGTATTTTGGTCATTTTTTAGGTTTTAGGGGTATGGTTATTGGTGAGGAAAAAAAAAGAAAAGGAATCATCGAATATGACAAAAGTATCACCAAATGTGGGAAATGTACAGTCTAATGTGATGTTAGTGTTGCCTAATGTGACAATAGAACCATTAAATGTGAGAAAAAGAGAAGGGGACCACCAAATGTGACAAAAGTACAGTTACATGTGATGTTGGTACTGTACAATGTGAGGATGACACTGCCAAATGTGAAAAAAAAAAAATTAAAGTACAACCAAATATGAGAAAAGTACAGTCAAATATGAAATTGGTACTACATAATGTGACAATAGAACTATCATTTGCGAGAAAAAAAAATTGAACTACCAAACGTAACAAAAGTATAATCACATGTGATTTTGGTATTACACAATTTGAATATGGTACTATCAAATGTTAGGAAAAAATACGAGTACAATAAAATGCGGCAAAAGTACTGTCATATGTGTTGTTGGTATTACTTAATGTGATAATGAAATTATCAAATGTGAGAAAAAAAAATGGAGCTATCGAATGTGACAAAAGTATGATCACATAAGATGTTAGTACTACCCAAATCTCAATATGACGATGAAGCTGTCAAATGTGAATAAAAAATAAAGTACCACCGAATGTGAGAAAAGTACTGTCAAATAAGATGTTAGTGTTGCCTAATGTGACAATGAAACCATCAAATGTGAGAAAAAAAATAGAGAACAATTGAATGTGACAAAAGTACAGTTACATGTAATGTTGGGAATGCACAATTTGAGGGTGGTACTATCTAATGTGAGAAAAAAATACGAGTACAACCGAATGTGGCAAAAGTAAGATTAAATGTGATGTTAGTATTGCCCAATGTGACAATGAAATCGTTAAATGTGAGAAAAAAAAACTACCAAATGTGACAAAAGTACAGCCACATGTGATGTTAGTACTATCCAATGTGACAATGGAACAATCAAATGTGAGAAAAAAAAAAAAGGAACCACCGAATGTGACAAAAGTATAGTTACATATGATATTAGTACTACACATTATGAGGATGGTACCATTAAATGTGAGAAGAATTAAGGGAACCATCGAATGTGACAAAAGTATAGTCACATATAATGTTAGTACTGCACAATGTGAGCATGGTACTATCAAATGTGATGTTTTGGTAACCTGGTATAGTAGGTTGCCTACTAGTGGGTGTTGTACCCCAAAAAAATGGGTATCGTAGGATTACCCCAATTTCATTAATCAAGCATGATAGGGAATGATGTCGCAGACTTAAAAGTACTACGGTGTCATTTTACCAACTAAGAGATTAAAGAACCGAGATATGAAACGCAGTCGTATTGCTTACAGGATTGGTTATTGCCAGTCTACATGCGTCTTCACTAATACGTACACATCAGAAAATCATCAGTTAGTTTTGGAATCTCAACGACTAGTAAATTTGTATGTTAATTGTTATTAGCTCAGTTAGAGTTTTTTTTCGCGATTAGATGTATAATGCCTTAAACTAATTGTAATTATTTAGTTTCGTGAAATCATTCATTCTCTCAAATCTCATTCTCTTGCTTCTCTGTAATTCTATTATCTTCAAGCTCTCTATTTCAGTCTTCAATCTCTAAAAATTGCCTTTCATATTATACTGTTATTAATCTTTGCAAATCTTTCAGAGGGAATGTGAAAGGGAAGTTCGATCCAATGATACATGAAATGTTATGGGAATAGAGAGTGATTGTGTTGTTATTTGTTAATTCACATTTAATTAATTTGTAAAACTGGCATTTGAGATTTCTGTATTAGTTTGATGTATGGGCAACAATTTAGATTGGGTCTAACTGATTGAGCCTTACTTGTATGAGTTTCAACTCCAAATGTAAAACCTCAACGGTTGTTGAAATGCTCAAAGCGTCAGAGGTTGTTAAATTTGAACTTCCATTGATGTGTTTGAATGGCAGGATCATGTGAATTTGGATTTGGTTATTAAAATTCAAATATTTTGTTTGAATAGTTCCAACTGGAGTTTACTTTGGCAATGCGAGTGACTTTCCCCCTTTTTGGGATTTCGCAGTTTGCTTCGATTCCTCCAATTCCTTTGGTTTTGGATTCAATCTCAAGTCGAAAGATGCTACGTCTACAACATTTTTATAACATTTTCACAACAAATCATAGGTGGTTAGTTGTTATTGGTTCAAATTTGAACCTTACACTAAAATTATTTTTTTGTCCCAATAATAACAACCAGTAACAACCTACTACTTAGGAATTGTGATAAAAATGTTGTGGACATATCATTTGTCATCCCAAATCAACCTTTAAAAAAGTTAAGGATTTGGAGATTACAAATCTACCAAAAATTTTAAACCTTGAAATCCTTGGATATATTTTAAATAACTAAAATTACATTCGAATTTTAGAAATCATTAAGGCATACTTCAATTGATTTTAAATTGTATAATCTTAGATTATCATAGATACAAAACACATCCAAGTAAGGAATTTTAAAATTTAAATATTTGAAGTCAAGGCATTTCGAATTTATTGGTTTAAAAATCTAAATTCAAGTATCCAAACAATTCCTTAAAACTTTTGCAAATGAATATATGATTTTGTTAGGGTTTTAGTTGCCTAATATTTGTCACAATGAAATTAGATTAGGTTGAAAATTCCTGATCCAAAAAATCAATAAGATGCAAATGTTGCATCAAAAGAATTCCAACATACAGAATCTTGCTCGAGCAAGAAATGAAGTTGCTCCAGCAAGCACTGTAGTAGTGTAGAGTGAACATTAACCTCAAGAGAGTATTGAAGGTGCTGAGCTATTTTTGTGGAAGAATTTATGCTTACTCAGTAAGCCTTTAGTGTAGCCAGCCATTCCAAATTGGTGAGGGTCTTGGGGTTTGAGTTTTAGTGCTCTGTTTTTGTCATGAAGCATATTTGAGAGTTCATGCTTCTAAGCTTCCCTTTAAAATGAAAAATACACAGTGAGGGAAAGAGAACCCCTACCTTTAGGTCCAAAAGCCTTCCTTTGATTTCTTTTGTTCTTGCTTCTTTGAACAATCCAAAGAACTCACGCCAAGTGTTTGATATAATAAAGTTTTCATTATTTCACTCAGCTTTCAGTCCCAAAAGTCAGTGTTAGAGGTTGTAAAACCCCATAGCCAAAACAATGGTACTAAGGGTATGTTTGGACGGAGAAGTGAAAAAGTGAGAGGAGAAAAAAGTAGGAAAATAGAAGATATTTAGTTTCCTCTTTTATGTGTTTGCTTGAGAGGATGGAAAAGTGGAGAGATGAAAATTTCATTTGATTGGTTGAGATAAAAAGAGAGTGGATAGAAAATATTCTTTATATAATTTACTTCCATGCCCCTATTAAATACCAAAATAAATTAATGGAGAAAAAAAATCAAACCAGAATTAAGGGGAAAAAATGAACAAACCAAAAATTAATACTAATAAATAAAAGAGAACAGAAAATGGAAATGAGAAGTACCCAAAAAAGGACCAAAGTTTTTTTTATTTTATTTTTTTATTTTTTTATTTTTTTATTTTTTTAAGAAGACAAAATGGAAAACAGATGGTAATATAAAAGGACAAATCCAAATAAGAAAACTAATGACAAGAAAACAAAAACAAACACCGAATAATAAACCTAATGAAAAAAATGGTAAATTACAATTTACTCACCTATGGTTTGGAATTTGACACTGAACCTATCTGAGATTTGGTCAAGATTTAAGTTGTACTTATGATTTGAAATTCCATGACACAAGTGCTCCGCTAGATTCATTTTGATCTTATTTGATATTGTATTTTTATGTTATTTGTGCTTTTGGAGGAGAGAGGCATAAAAGCAGATCAAATTACATATTGAGTCCTGTTTTTAATAGAGGTGGGTTATAAAACTCTAACTGAACTAACCTTAGGTGGATAAAGTGTCAAATTTCAAACAAGTAAGAAATTTAAATTTCGACCAAATCACAAAAAGTTGTAAGTTGCCCAAGAAACAAAAAGGACAATAGTATTTGAACCTAGTTGAATGTCGGTTGGATACATTGCACAAAAGGGCATTATGGTCTTAAACAAAACACATTTTTGTAATCCCTTTTTTTCTCTCTAGATTTTTCAAATTAGGGAGAAAACATTTTGGTGAACCGATGGAGAAATTGCCTGTGCCCCACTAGTTTTCCTTCTACAAATCCGCCCAACCAAACACTCGAATATAAAATTTATTTCTCTCCCCATTTTCTTTCATATATATATATATATATATATATATATATATATATATATATATATATATATATATATTTTTTTTTTTTTTCTTTTATTCTCTCTAAAATCCACCTCACCAAACGGACCCTTGGAGTATTAGAATGAGATCGTTAACACTTCATTTATGAGTGTGCAAAGAAATAGAATGAGTAAATTATAAAAGAATGAAACGTATTTAAGAAAACTTCCACAACATCACTGCACCAGTACCATTAATCACAAATAAAAAGAAAAGAAAAAAAAATGCTAGAGAGAAGAGATGACATGACCTATTTATTTCTAACATAACACTATGTGAGGCAGAAAATGATTTTTGCAAAGCATAATTCATTTTTTCGTCCATTAATGTGTGGTTGTCTGTTTTTCACTAGACTATTCTATTTACTTGCACGTTCCGATTTCACCAAGAATAGGAAAATGTACGAAATTATTTTAAGCAAAATGTTTTATCAAATTAAGAGAGAAATGAAAGCTATATTTGAACATGAGTTTAATATTTGCTATTTTTGTTCTAGAAGGCGCTGTTAATACAAAGGAATCACTGCTACTTTTTGGTGTTTATGTTAGAATTATATGCCCTTACAAACAAATTTACGGATTTTATTTGATAATAAATTGCATTTTCACATACATAATTATTATGGCTATTTTTATTATTTGAATGTGGCTTGTAGTGGGTTACAATTAGTTCGACTATTAAAATCTTCAATAGTTGAATAAGAGATTTAAGTTTCAATTCCTACCTACACCAGAAACCGATTTGTTTCTTGGTTGGATAAAGTGACTTGTAATGTCACCTCTATGTCATAATATTTTTATTGATTTGATTATGATATTTTTGGCATTTACATATCATTTGTTGTGTGATTAACTATATAATTAATTAATTGTTCCTGAGATAATTGAGGGTTATTAGAGAACATAATGATTGTCCTTTCTTGAGTTGCATTTTCGAACTTGATCTTGTACTTAGAATTAGAAAAATACAGTCAAACAAGATGCATGGTCAAGGAATTTTCCAGCATTAAACCCAACAGGCTTCAATCCGGAGAATTACCAATATCAAACGGGTATGAGTTGGGATTACCATAGTGTCATTATTTTAATACAAAAATTTAGCTAATACGTTATTTAAAAATGTGACCTCATTACTCTATTAGTGACATACATAAAAAAATTAGTGGAAGTAGATAAAGAAACTAATTATGCTCGTTTTTAAAACTTTAAGGACTAAAACACTCATTTAAAACATGAAAGACTAAAATTTCTTAACATATAAAATTTCTGTGCACTAGATCCGATAGGATGTTGCCATGTGTCCTAAAATTGTCACATGTATGCATCCAATCAAATCCAGGATTCACTAGATTCAAACCTCCCTCCTTTAAAAAATTTACCCCCTTCAAGTTTTATAAACTGATGATGTTGAAAATTGTCGGTAAGCTACATGATCCTCACGTGCTCTAAACAAGACCTACACAACACAAAAAGAAGAAGAAGAAGACCCTACGAAGAGTACCGATGTGATATTGGCTAAATACCCTTCGAATGTCAAGTTAGAGAACTTTCACAACTCTAGAGTGCCAAAGTTAGGGTGAATTATGTGTACCTTGAATTGTGAGGACTTTGAGATTTTTATAGTAGCGTAGAGTTGACATTCGTTCCTTGGCGGAGAAGGTCGTTCCTTGGCGGAGAAGGTCTTTCCTTGTAGGGAAGATCCTCATTAATACACGTATCTTGCAGGATCCTTTCCTTGTAAGAATCCTCTTGATTAGGGTTAACCGTGGGGTGCAAGATGTTTCCTTATGTCCTCAAACGTGGAGGCCAAGCAAGGCCACACTAGACCCGTCACCAGCCTCTTTCTCCCCGTTAGCTTTCTTTCGTCAGCTTTTTATCCTACCTAAGCATCCTAATGGTCTTAGTGCCTGTTTGTTTCAACTTTCCAGCCCAAAAAGTGCGTTTTGAAAACTCCAGCCCAAAAAGCTCGTTTGGTTAGGTTCAAAAAGCAACTTTTTGTTAAAAGTTACGTTTTGGGTTTGTGAAGAAAACGTGCATTTGTAAAAAGGAGCTCAGAGCTGCAGTTGCAAAACGCACACAAACACGTTTTCTCAAAACAGATATATTACCGTTGGTGGGTGTTTTTTTTCCTAAATTGCCCATAGTTTTTTTTTTTCCTCAAAAATCACAACGGTAACAACAGAACTATTCTTGATCTTTACTCTCAAACATCTCTAAACTCAATCTCAATCAAACATTCACAACAACTACATTCACAACAATCATTTCTTTTAAACATCTCTAAACTCAAGCATAATCAAAATACAAACTCAAAAACACAATCTTAAAATTAATTAAATCATAACAATAAAAGCAAAAAAAAAAGAAAAAAAAAAAAAGAGACAGAAGCCATCTGACCCACGGTGGAGCAAGCAAGCAACCCACGGTGGAGCAAAAAAGAGACAACGCCTCCCTATGTCCTTCGATCAACGGTGGAGCATGCAATCGCTTGTTTTTAATTTTTCTGTTTTCTATCATTGCTAGAGAGTGTTCAAGTAGAAATAGAAAAAATAAAAGAAAGAGAGAGCTAGAGAAAGAAAGAGAGAGTTGGAGCAAGGGAAAGGGGATCCGGAATGCACTAGAAAAAGAAAAAGATAGGTAGATAGAGATGGGAGTGGGGTAGGTGTGTGGTGGAGAAAAAACCAAGAGAAAAAAAGAAAACGTACGTGGTGGAGAACATGTCAATTGATAACTGTGATGTTACATTTTTTTTTTTTTGGAGAAAGAACTGTGACGTTACATTGTTATATGGATGTAACTACCACTTCTTTTTCATAATTGTGATGTTAGTGAAGATATGGTGGAGAAAAAATAGTGGGTACTAGAACAATTAATTTAAAAGATAAGTGTTAATAAAAGTTTATTTTACAAAGATTAATTTTTAATTAGTATTGTGAAAATATTGTGACATTTCATTATATTTCTAAACTTTTTAAGTTAGTACTATTTTTCTTTAGAAAAAAATAGTAATATTGATAGAATATTTTTATAACAATGTCATAATCAAGTTTATATAGTAAGTTGGTATTAGTTCTCATATAGACCTACTAGTGACATTTTTTTTCCTATCATTAACAACTTGTTATATAGACTTTATTGTGAGATTTTTGTGAAAATATTGTGTCCATAACTTGCATTAAAAGAGGTAATTAAAACAAAGAATTTTCTTTATATAGACATTGTCATTTTTAGTAATTTACCCTTTAAACTGTCACTTTTATAAGTGCTAGTCAAATACTCAGCTTTTTCAAAAAGCACTTTTTACCAACTTTTACCCCACTCAACTTTTTGAAAAAACACTTTTTTTAAACTCCACATTTTGAAAAAGCCCAGTTTCAAAAAGTTGAACCAAACTAACCCTTACACATATGTCTTCGGGGTTGGATGTGAAGTCGTCGGCTTAGAAACGGACTCGTCAGCCTTACAACATCGTTGTTTTCTTCTTAACATGCACTGTATGGCTGACGGGTTCTTTGAGACCAACGTCTTCATCTTATGCGAACGAGTTTAACACTCTTTAGGAATTACCCCTATTATAAAAGAAAACATAAAACACTTGGGTCGGTATTCTCAATTACTAATTTAATACCGATAATCTTAGCCGCTATGTCTGTACAATTCTTTTTCATGTTTCTTTCGCATGCCTAAGCCAGATGATGTCCTACATACGAACTTCTAAATGCTGACGGTGACAGTTGCCAAAAAAAAAAAACGAAATTCAAAGATGGAGGCTACATAACTTTAATGATAACAGGTAAGCATCTCTCTTGTTTGCGATACTTCACAACTCAAATTTTTTATTTTTATTTTATTTTTATTTTTTTTTTTTTTTTGAGGCTACATAACTTTAATGATAACAGGTAAGCATCTCTCTTGTTTGCGATACTTCACAACTCAAAATTTTTTTTTTTTTTTTCTTTTTTCAATAAGAGGACGAAAACTGGGCGGTGTGGAGGGTCCCTAAGTGTGGTTCTTGTGACGTGTGAATTTTGTTTCATTGTAATTTGGAAACTACTTGGAAAGGAATGCATGAGAGAAACCTAAAAATATTTTAATAAAAATAAAAAAGAAATTCTATTCTTACTCAACAAGAAATAACACGTAGCAGTACAATTTGATTTCTATATATAACGTAGTTCGGAGTTGTTCTTTCATCAGCAAACGTTTTCTTCTAACAACTCTCATAAAAGGTTTCAGAAGAGAAAAATGATGATGATGGGGGAAACATGGTCTCAACTAGGCTCACTGATTGCGACTGCAATGTTTCTTTGGGCCATGTTTGACAAATATTTCCCTCACCATCTTCGTAGCCTAATCCTAAGTCATAGTAAGAAATTGGCGAGTTTTGTGTACCCTTATATCCAAATTAAGTTCCATGAATTCACAGGCGAGTATCTTAAGCGTAGTGAAGCCTATGCTGCCATTGAAACATACCTCAGTGAAAAGTCCTCCAGCGAAGCTAAAAATCTTAAAGCCGTAGTTGTCAAAGATAGTAGTCAATCTGTGCAACTGAGCATGGACGAGAACGAAGAGGTTACAGATGAATTTGAAGGGATCAAGGTTTGGTGGGGTGTAAAGAAAATTATTCCAAGAACACAGTCATTTTCTTTCTACCCAGAGATGGAGGAGAAGAGGTATTACAAGCTTACATTTCATAAGTCTCACCGAGAAATTCTGTGTGGGAAATACATCAGTCATGTACTGCAAGAAGGAAAAGCAATAAGGGTGAGAAATCGACAAAGAAAGCTGTGCATCAACAAATCACGCAAATGGAGCCATGTGACTTTTGAGCATCCAGCAAGTTTTGACACTTTGGCCATGGAGTCAAAGAAAAAGGAAGAAATCATCAATGACCTGATTAAGTTCAGCAAGGGGAAAGAGTATTATGCTAAGATTGGCAAAGCATGGAAGCGTGGCTATCTTCTTTATGGTCCTCCTGGAACTGGTAAGTCTAGCATGATTGCTGCCATGGCTAACTTCATGAACTATGATATCTATGATCTTGAATTGACAAACGTTAAGGACAACACAGAGCTGAGGAGGCTTTTGATCGAAACGACAAGTAAGTCTATTATTGTGATTGAAGATATTGATTGCTCACTTGACCTTACCGGTCAACGAAAAAAGAAAAAGGAGCAAGTGAAGGATGAGGAAGAAAATGACCCTGCTAGTAAAATGGCCAACGGAGAAGAAGAAAGTAATAGTAAGGTCACTCTCTCTGGTTTGTTGAATTTTATAGATGGGCTTTGGTCGGCTTGTGGGGGAGAGAGGATCATTGTTTTCACCACTAATTATGTGGAAAAGCTTGATCCGGCTCTCATTAGGAGGGGACGTATGGACAAGCACATAGAACTGTCCTATTGTGGCTTTGAAGCATTCAAGGTTCTTGCCAAAAATTACTTGGATGTTGACTCACACCCTTTGTTTGTGACTATTGGCCACTTGTTGGAGGAAACCAATATTACTCCTGCTGATGTTGCTGAGAATTTGATGCCTAAGTCACTGAATGACGATTCTGAGACTTGTTTGAAGAAATTGATTGAAACTATTAAGACTGCCAAAGAGGAAGCAAAAAAGAAGGCTGAGGAAGAGGCACGGTTAAAGGCAGAGAAAGAAGAGAAAGAGAAGCAAGAAGCTAGTCAAGAAGATGTGAAAGTTGATAAGTCTTTAGCTAAAGAAGTGAAAGAGAATGGTGTTGAAGTTGTGATAGATGATAAGACATTGGCTAAAGAGGTGAAAGAAATTGGAGTCATTGCCTGAATTAAACTAGTATACAATTAGGACTGAAGTTAATAGGTGTTATTGGGTGCACTGCATTATGTATAATAAAATAACTTAAATTACCATGGAATTTTAGAAATCATTAAGACATATTTCAATAGATTTTAAATTTTATAATTTCAAATTATCATAAATATAAAACACATTCAAGTCAGTTTAAAATTTAAGGATTGGAATCAAGGCATTTTCAAATCTATTGGTTCAAAAGTCTAAATTCAATTATCCAAACACAACCTCAAAACTTTTACAAATGAATATATGGTTTTGTTAGGATTTTAGTCGGCTAATATCTGTCACAATGAAATTAGATTAGGTTGAAAATTCCTGATCCAAAAAATCAATAAAATGCAAATGTTGCATCAAAAGAATTCCAATATGCAGAATCTTGCTCGAGCAAGAAATGAAGTTGCTCCAGCAAGCACTGTAGAGTGAACAGTAACCCCACGAGAGTATAGAAGGTGCTGAGCTATTTTTGTGGAAGAATATATGCTTACTTAGTAAGGATTTAGTGTAGCCACCCATTCCAAACTGGTGAGGGTCTTGGGGTTTGAGTTTTAGTGCTCAGTTTTTGTCATGAAGCATATTTGAGAGTTCGAGCTGCTAAGCTTCCCTTCAAAATGAAAAATACATAGTGAGGGATAGAGAACCCCTGCCTTTAGGTCCAAAAACCTTCCTTTGATTTCTTTTGTACTCGCTTCTTTGAACAACCCAAAGAACTCATGCCAATTGCCAAGCGTTTGATATAATAATTTTTTAATTATTTCTTTCAGCTTTCAGTCCCAAAAGTCAGTGTTATAGGTTGTAAAACCACAAAGCCAAAAAAATGGTCCTTAGAGTATCCACAGCAGTGGAGCTAAAAAATTAGTTTTTTAGCTCCATTAAAAGTTGCTTTATCTATTTTACCTATATATATCTACACACATGTTGCAGCAGTGGATCTATTTTAGCTTCCAATATAATAAAATAATATAAACATCACAATAAAATAATATATCTTCTACAATAAAATAATATATCTCACAACTCAAAAAACATTCACAACACCAACTACAATAAAATAATATTTTTTTTGTCTAGCTCTCATGAACAGTGCACATCTATCTATAGATGTGCACTGTTCATTAGAACTAAAAAAAAAAAAAATTTAGCTCCACTGCTGGAGCATGCTTTTTAGTGTTTGAAGAGCTAAAAAATACCAATATACCAATATACCACCACTGCTGTGAGTGCTTTATGGACTATTTGGTTGGAGAGGTCGGAAACTAAAAAGACAAAAAATTAGAAATGGATTAAAAATTAGAAGGATATAAGAGATTTAATTTTCTCTCTTATGTGTGTTTGCTTGGGAGGATAGAAAATTCATTTGTTTGGTTGAGAAAAAAAAAATGAGAGGATAGAAAATTTTATTTACTTCCATGCCCTTGTTAAATAACCAAAAAAAAAAAAAAGCAAAAAAAAAAAGAAAGATATTAAGTAAAGAAAGATGAACAAACCGGAAATAAATACTAATAAATAAAAGAGAAAAGAAAACGGAAATGAGAAGTACCAGAATAAAAGGACAAATTTAGCTACAAAATTAGTTGTAGCTTAAGACTACAATCTTAATCAATAAAATAGACATTATTACATATTTTGAAAATCTAATAATTGAATTGCATATGCTTTACACTCTTAATACACGTATAAATTTTTTTGTAAATCGAATATTATTTATTATATGGTAAATTAGCTTAGATTTTAATTTTATGCATAATTTTAAACTACAAAAACTTGAAATTTAAATAATTTGTTGATAACATAACTATTGATCTTTAATTTTCTAGAAATTTTGCAAGTATAGAGAATATAATAAGAAGATGTAATCCAATAATGGACTTGCCAAAATTTACCTTCAATAAAAAAAAATATTGAATAAGGTTATAATCTTAGGCTACAACTAATTTTATAACCAAACTTCATCAAAAAAAACAAAAACTAAAGAAATAAAAAAATAAAACAAAGACAATAACGAAAACAGATGGTAATACAAAAGGACAGAACCGAATAAGAAAACTAATGGCAGAAAAACACAAAAAAAAAACAAAAAACAAAAAACCAAATAATAAAGCCAACGAAAAAACTAAAAACTAAAAGGACAAAAATATTTGAACCCATTTGAACGTTGGTTGGGTACATTGCATAAAAGGGCATTGTAGTCTGAAAAAGACCACGTTTTTGTGTTCCCTTTTCTCTCTAGTTTTTCAATTTGGTGAAAAAATATTTTGATACAGTCCCACTAGTTTTCCTTTCACAAAGTCAGCATTTGGCAATGTGTAACATGTTGTGTAAAATGTTTTCAAAGTGAAAATATTTTACAAAAAGGAAAACATTTTCAGTTGTTTGTCTACTATACAGAAAATGTGCTGTAAAATTATTTTCAGTATTTGGTTTTACATGTAAAAACCTATTTCCATCAACCTAGCCGCTACAGTCACCACCACAAACCTAGCCACCACCATAAACCCAGCCACCATCAATCACCACATAACCAATTAACTTGAAAAAATCATAAACAAAATCAAAACTCATTAATCTCAAAATCAAAATTAAAATCAAAACCCATCTACCAAACCCACAACCCACCACCCTTGAAAGCCACAAATCACCCAAGCAACCAATCCACCAAAACCCACCCCTAATCGGCCACCATCAACGCTAGAACTCACCCAAACCCACCACCATTGAAAGCCACAAATCACCCCAATCACCGATTCTCCAAAACCCAAAATCAAATATATTTCCAACTAAAAAACAAAATCCACAACAATGAGGCTAGATCAGTGAGAGGAAGGGAGGACAAAAGGGAGGAGAGAGAGAGAGAGAGAAGTAAGAATGTTATGGGAGGAAGAGCAAGAAAGAAGGATGGAGAGAGAGGAAGAGGGCTTCGGACTTGACCTTGATCGGTGGTGATAGGCATGGCCATGGATGGCGGTGGATCGGAGCTCAAGTTCAGGTGTTGGTGGTGCCCTGTAGTTCACTCTCGTAGTAAAAGCAATGCATGACTTTTTAACATCAGTTTTTCCCTCCTTTTGTATTAACAACTGCGAACTTACTAGAATCAAAATTTTTTTTTTCTCTTATAAAGGTTCAGTACCAAACCCACTGAAAAATAGGCACCAGCACTGATGAGTTTAATAATAACTAATATTATTCCCATACTATGCATGGCTTGATAAAAATTCATATTTAAGTTAATTTTTTTAAAATAATTAAAACTAAATTATTAAATAAATAGTAATAATAAATTATAAAATAGGTAAATAATTTTAGTAAAAAAATTACTTTAAGTTATGATTATTTAGAGTTTAGTCTTTATAAGTGTTTATTTATTTTTATTTTTTAAAATTCTCTTTGTGCTTTATGTTAATTTCTTAATATGAGATATGAAATGAATTTGATCATTCCTATTTGTGTTATGTTTAATTTATGCCCTAGCCAGTTCAAACAATAATAAACAAAATAATTCCTTAATACCTATTTTTCCTAGTGATAGTGTAATTGAAAAAATCAACACACTCACAAATTAAATACAATAACCAAAACCAAAAATCAAAATATGTACAAAAGAGTTCAAAAATTGAGAATATAAAAAAATTATAAAAACTTACATAAGAGAACCAAGAACTTCAATGGGTGTCCATTATTTTGCTTTTTTATAGTAAACTTCCTTTAACGTAATAACCTGCACTCAAATTCAAAAGCAGAGAACAATAAGTAAGATGAATTTATTAGATTAAAACATAAGAGTAAATTGCATTTTGAAAAAAAAAAAACAATAACGTGGGGTGTTTTCTGTGAGATTTAATTATTGGGGGATGACTTATTAGTTAAGAGGAATTATATCAAAAAAACATGGCTGAATATATATAAGTTTTGAAAATTTTTATAATAGACTTTTAGTTGAAGTAGAATTTATATTTCTAAAATTTAGATGATAAAATTTTATCAATATTAAATTTAGACAAAGCTTAGTTACAAAATTATACCTAAAAAAGAAGAAGAAATGAATGTCTTTTTATTCGAGGTGAATTTTGATAAATCCACCATTAGATTACATTTTCTTCGAATATCCTCAATGTTTGCAAAATTTTTAGAAAATTAAAAATCAATAGCACTGTCGTCAATAAATTATCTAAATTGTAAGTTTTTGTAGCTTAAAATTATACATAAAATATAACATTATAGATCATATAGTAAGTAATATCTGATTGGCACAAAATTTGACATGTGTATCAAGAGCATAAAAAACATGTAATCTAATGATTTGATTTTGAAAATATGTTGTACTTTTTAAGGAAGTTTTTGACTTAGACTACAATAAATTTTGTAACTAAACTTTATTCATTAAATTTTTGTTAAATCTTATCCCTTAGTTTGTAACTTAATATCCTAACAACATATTAATGTAATAAGATTCAACTTGTGGAAAAAAAAAAAACAAAAGAAAAAGTGTGGATTGTGTGAGATTTAAGTGTAGAAATTTTTTATAATAATCATTTAGTTTGAATAGAATTTAAATTTGTTTTAAATTATTGTTAATTAAATCATGCAACTTGAGGGAAAAAAACAAAATAAAAAACATGATTATTGTTAAATCTTATCCCTTAGTCAAAACGTGATTTTTTTTTTTTTTTAGAAAGAAAATGTGGGGTTTTGTGTGGGATTTTAATTTATAAATTTTTTATAAAAGACTTCTAGTTTGAATATAATTTTAATTTGTTAAAATTTAAAATATAAAATTTTACCTATTTTAAGCAGTTGTTAAATATTATCCCTTAATTGAGGAAATATATACTACAAAAAATATATAATTAATTTATTAATTAGTGAGAGTAGCCACTTGGCGTAACCATGAAAAGACATGGTTGAATATATATAAGTTCTAAAAATTTTGATAATAAACTTTTGGTTGGAGTAGAATTTAAATTTCTAAAACATAGATGATAAATTTTTATCTAAATTAAATTATTGTCAAATTTTATCCTTAGTCAAGAGCTTTGTAGCTTAATAGACCAATAAAATATTAATTTAATAAGATGCAACTTGAGGAAAAAAAAAAGTGTGGGTTGTGTGGGATTTAAGTTTAGAATTTTTTTTTATAATAAACCTTTAGTTTGAATAAAATTTAAATTTGTTTTAAGTTATTATAAAATCATGCAACTTGAGGAAAAAAACAAAAACATGGGTTGTGTAGGATTTAAATTTAGAAATTTTTGATAATAGACTTATAGTTTGAGCTATTTTTATTTTTTTAATAAAATTAATTTACTAATTAGTGAAAGTAGCCACTTGACCCAACCATGTCTATTTAACCTAACTTTTATTATACTTGAGGAAAAAAGCAAAAGCAAAAGCAAAAATGTGGGTTGTGTAGGATTTAAGATTATAAATTTTTGCTGATAGACTTTTAGTTTGAATATGATTTAAATTTATTTTCAATTATTGTTAAATCTTATCCTTTAGTTAAAATGTGGGTTGCTTTTTTATATATAATTAATTTACTAAATAGTAAGAGTAGCCACTTAGCATAATCACGGCTTGCAAGCCCAAAATTTATTATACTTCAAGAAAAAACAAAAACAAAAACATGAGTTGTGTGGATTTAAGTTTAAAAAGTTTTAATAATAAGCTTGTAGTTTGAACAAAATTCAATTTTTTAATATAAATTATTGTTAAATCTTATCCCTTAGTCAAAAGAAGTATTTTTTATTTATATAAAATTAATTTATTAATTAGTGAGATTAGCCACTTGGCACAACTACGACTTCTAAGCCCAACTTTTATTATATACTAGTTGATATCCCGCGCGATATGCGGTGCATTTTAATAAATTTTCTAAGAAGTTATTTATGACCCATTCATGAATACTATTATTATTAGTCATAGTTAATCTTTGAAGTTTTGTAGTAAAACTAAATTCAAACTAAATACATTGGGGGAAAAAATTCCTCCAATTCACAGTTCACATTATAACCTACAAACTGTTGATTCCTAGGTATTTTTCTTGTATGATTTATATGCTTTATATATAGATTCTATAATGTTAATTTCTACATTTCTTATGCCATTAAAGTCTCTATATCAACACCTACAATTTTTATGTCAATGAAAGTAACTTTTCATTGATTTCAAGATTGATATGAGAGATAAAATTAAGGCACATTAAAATTATAATTGAAGAAAAGTTTGATTTTCATAGATCGTAATTATAATAGAGTGAAAATTGATAGAATGATATCTTAATCAATTAGCTATAAAAAAATGCTAGAATTTTCATGATACAATAATAGAAAAAATAATGTCATAGTGATGCAATAATATCACAATTTAACCTTCAAATTTTAATTGAATTAAAAGCAACCAAAATACCAAAAATACTACAAATCCTTACCAAATATATGCATCATATGGAAAACCAAAAATCTCAATTGGCACAAAATATGAAAAAATCAGCCTAAACACATTAGAATGTCACATCAGTAAAAATGTATACATAAAATACAAACAAAATATCTAAGACGAACACAATATTTTGGAAATTAACATATCTTTAAGAAAGGGAATCAAAGATATTGTGAGAGAAATTACAGAAGTTTAATTTTTAAGTCCAAAGGAAATGAAGATTTATATTGGATAAATGTGAAGACAAATAATCATATTACCAAATTTGTTGAATCTGACTCTTGCAATTTTGCATTGAAGTTAACTTATGCAAAAAATTGAAAAGTTTTTTTAATTCGTATTTTCCCATAACTTTTTAGATCCATTCATATTTATCCAAAACATTTAGAAATATAAATGTATACAAATTCTTTGAATTATATTAATACATTAAAATAAATGCATCAAACATAAATGCTAAATTTGGATGAGGTGGAAGCTTAAATGAAGAAAAATGTCATACAATATGCTACTTGGCAGAACCTCATACTCTCCCGCATGAGGTCTCTACTTACACACACACAGACACACACACATATATATATATTGATTATATGATTTGAATAATTAAAAAATATATATTTTGATGAGTAATATAATATTAAAAAATTACAATATTTTATGTAAGGGCATAGGAGTAAGTTAATTTATACAAATTACCTTTTCGATTTTCTCATGTTTCTTCTCAACCAAATAAAAAAAATTTCTGTCTCTCCACATATTCACCCCAAAACCAAACACAAATGAGGGAGTAAACTAAAATTTTTTCTATTCTCCCACTTTTTTATCCCCTCCTCAATTCCTGTTCTCCTAGTTATCCATCCCTTCAAACAAATAGACTCTTAGGGTCTGTTTGGATAAAAATTATTGCTGAAAACTGAAAATACTGTAGCAGAATAATTTTTAAATGTGTAAATAGTGCTGTGAGCATGGTTGTCAAAATCGCGATCCAGATCGTAGAATCACACGATTTTACGATCCCACCTCACCAAAAAGTTTTAAATCGTAGCAAGATCGCAAAAATGTTAGGATCGTAGGTAGGATCGTGTAGAATCGTATAGGATCGTAGGATCGTATGGGATTCTACCGATCCTACCATTTGGCTTGAATTTTTTTTTTTTTTTTTTTTTTTTAAGTGGGATTCATTTGGGTAAACCTAAACCCACAAGCCCAATAGGTTTTAGAAGCCCAATAATGAATTGAAGTCCCAAATTTACCCCTATGTCAACATAAAATCTCAAAAAAACCTATGGTATAAGTTTAATGTTTTCAAAAACAAAATCTTTTTTTTCTTTAACCGTTCCTGTTTTTTTAAACTGTTGTAGAAGCCAATTCACTTTTAATATTAACATACTTATGCTAAATTAATTATCTATTTGTATCGCCTTCACAAATGTTGTTACATAAAATCTAATGATGTACTTGTGTTTCACTATCTGTAGGCAACCATGTTTTATATAATTTTTAAGTGATTATTTTTATTGAGTTAAGAAGAACTATTTTTTTTTCATAGAATAATAAGACCTAAAAAAGTAAATATCAATTTTAGAACCAAAAATAAAAAATAAAACCACACAATTGAAACCAATGTCATTAAAGCATTAGATTTAGGAACTTTACCTTAGAAATAAGAGTTTTAGTACTCACAACAGTGGTGTTTCTAACTTCATAGAAAAGAAAATGCATTTTGTAGAGTCCATATTTTTGTAGTTGGCAAATACGATAAATGTAATCAATTCATAGTGTTTTTGGTGTGTCTTAAGTGGGTTAAAGATGTATTTTATAGTCCAAGACAAAGACCCAAGTTCAGATCAAGAAAGAATCAAGTTTAGAGCAAGAAAACTAAAGTTTCTATTAGTTTGACTGCTAGCTTGATTCCTGGCTAGACCGTATAAGATTTTCGATTTCAAGTTTGACATCTAGCTCGATCAATCGAGATTGCGATATTATCAAAAATATAAAACGTGAAAAATGCCATAACTAGCCCTTTGTCAAAAACACAGCATCTTTCAGCCCTGTTAATGGTGAGCCATCACTGCCTTTAAGCTTTCTTAACTTAAGTTTAACGTTTTAAAAAAAAAAAAAACTCAGTCAAAAACCCAGCACCTCTCAACCCTCTCAATAATGTTGCCATGAGCCATTGCTGCCTTTAAGGTTTCTGGTAATTTGTTTTGGTAGTTAGTACTTAGTAGTTTATCATTTATTTGTACTTTGTTAGCTTAATTCCATATTGTTGTGTTGCGTATATGATTTTGACAAAGCTTTTAAGGTTTTTATTTTTCTATTTTGTTAACTAAATTAAGTAAAATTTGAAAAATTATGAAACAGGATCTTCATTATTTAATTAGCTAGTTTACCTTAGATTGAGAATTTTCTTTTAGATTACATATTGTAAAATTGTAGTTAGCTAGTTTTTATATGCTAACTAGCCTAACTTATTTTGGATTTGGAACTTAGAATTTGGAAAACATTTTTCATATGTGTAGATAATATTTTGGTACTTAGTTGCTAATTAAACATGTACTGAACTTTTTAGATACATTATGTCAAAAGTTAAATATATTTTGCTTCATTAGAATGACATAAGAACGATGTAGTGCGTGCAAATTACATTTTATGATGCAATTTTTTTTTAATGGATGGATTTATATTTTAAGTAATTATATAACATACAAAGTCACTATCAATAAGTTTTTTGCTTAAAATCTGAAAATAGGTAGGATCTTACGATTCACGATCCGATCCTATGATCTCCGATCCTACTTACCTCCCACGATCCTACGTAGGATCCCGATTTTGACAACCTTGGCTGTGAGACTTATTTTTAATGAAAAAGTTGCTAAAAAGTGAAGTTTGTGGGTCCCCTGAACAATGCACGGGTGCACTATTCACGGGAGAATTGGTCAACAATTGCGAGTGAAAAAAAAGAAAAGAAAAAGAAGCTGAAATCATGCTAGAGCTGAAAACGTGGACGCGGATGTGTATCCAAACGGATACTTAAGAGTATTAGAGATTTTAGCTTATTACGGGTGAAAAGCTCATTGAGGAGATCATTAACACTTCATTTACGAGTGCACAAAGAAATAGAATAAATAAATTATAAAGGAATGAAATGTATTTAATAAAATTACCACAGTGTCATTGCACCACCGTTAATCACGAAAAAAAATATGCTAGTGAGAAGAGAAGGCATGACCTTTTTATTTCTAATATAACATAATGTGAGGCAGAAAATGATTTTTTGCAAAGCATAATTCATTTTTTGTCCATTAATGTGTGGTTGTCTGTTATTGACTTGCACGTTCTGATGATTTCACCAAAAATAGGAAAATGTTCGATATTATTTTAAACAAAATGTTTTATACAAAAAGAAATGAAACCTATATTTGAACATGAGTTTAATATTTGCTATTTTTGTTATAGGAGGCGCTGTTAATATGAAGGAATCACCGCTAGTTTTTGGTGTTTATGTTAGAATTATATGCCCACAAAAATAATTTTATGGATTTTATTTTATAATAAAGTACGTACATTTTCACATACATGATTATAATCATGTATGTGAAAATGTAATTATTATGGGTATTTTTATTTTATATGTACGGCTTGTAATGTCACCTCTAAAGAAAAATTATTCTAATGAATAAGGAATCAAAGACATGAAATATTTATAGACTAATATATAAATTGTTGCTAGGCCGGGAATATTAAGGTTTTCCACTTCTCGACTAATCTTTATGTCATTATACTTTTATTGCTTTGGTTATATTATTTGTTGTGTGATTAACTATTTAATTAATTATGAGTTTCAGTAAGCTTAACTGGTAAATTTTTATAATTGAATAAAAGATCTGTGATTCAATCCATACTTACATCAAAAACCAATTGGTATTTTGGTTTAATGATAAAAAACTATTATTAGAAATGATGTCATAAGCTGACGTACTCTCTAAAAAAAAAAAACTATTTAATTAATTAATCGATCAGGAGATAATTGAGAGTTAGTTGAGAACATAATAATTGTCGTTTCATGGGTTGCATTTTCGAACTTGATCTTGTACTTAGAATTAGAAAAATACAGCCAAACAAGAAGCATGGTCAAGAAATTTTCCAACATTACACCCAAAACGCTTCAGTTGGGAGAAATAACAATATCAAACGGGTATGACTTCGGATTACCATAGTGTAATTTTTTTTATTATAAAAATTCAGCTAACACATTATTCAAAAATGTCATTTCGTTGCTCTGTTACTGTTACACATAAAAAAAAAAAAAAAAATAACGAAAGTGGATATAGAAACTAATTGTGCTCCTTTTTAAAACTTTAAAGACTAAAACACTCATTTAAAACATGAGACTAAAAGTTCTTAACTTGTAAAATTTAGGGCCAAAAGTGTATTTTAGACTTAAAAATGGTTTGGCATCCAGTATCTTGTGAGCTGAATTCGATAAAATGGTCTGCATTGTGTTCTAAAATTGTCGTATGTCAGCATCATCCAGGACTCACTAGATTCAAGCCTCCCTCCTTTAAAAAAATTTACCCCCTTCAAGTTTTATAAACGAAAATGTTAAAAAACTTGGGTAGGTATGCTCAATTACTAATTTAAAACCGATAATCTTGGCCGTCATCTCTGTACTGTTTCTTTCGAATGACCTGTGATGACAATGTATGCATTTGTAAGCTAGATGATGTCCTCCATAAGAACTTCTAACTGCTCACAGTGACATTTGCCAAACAAAAAAAAATCGAATTCAAAGATGGAGGCTACATAATTAAAATGACAACATGTAAGCATCTCTCTCGTTTGCGAAACTTCACAACACAAAATTGCTTTTTGTAGACAAGAGGACGACAACTGGGCTGTGTGGAGGGTCCCTATTGTAGAAAGCGTGGTTCCCCTCGTGTAAATTTTGTTTCATTGTAATTTGGAAACTACTTGGAAAGGAATGCATGAGAGAAACCTAAACATAAAAAAATAAAAAAAGACAAATAAATAAGAAATTCTATTTTTTACTCAACAAAAATTAACAGCTAGCAGTACAATTTAATTTCTATATATAACGTAGCTCGGAGTTGTTCTTTCATCAGCAAACGTTTTCTTCTAACAACTCTCATAAAAGGTTTCAGAAGAGAAAAATTCTGATGATGATGGGGGAAACATGGTCTCAACTAGGCTCACTGATTGCGACTGCAATGTTTCTTTGGGCCATGTTTGACAAATATTTTCCTTACCATCTTCGTAGCCTAATCCTAAGTCATACTAAGAAACTGACTAGTTTCGTGTACCCTTATATACAAATTAAGTTCCCTGAATTCACTGGCGAGTATCTTAAGCGCAGTGAAGCCTATGCTGCCATTGAAACATACCTCAGTAGCAAGTCCTCCAACGAAGCTAAAAACCTTAAAGCAGTTGTTGTCAAAGATAGCAGTCAACCTGTACAACTAAGCATGGACGAGAACGAAGAAGTTACAGATGAATTTGAAGGCATGAAGGTTTGGTGGGGTGTAAAGAAAATCCCCCCTAGAACACAATCATTTTCTTTCTACCCAGAGATGGAGGAGAAGAGGTATTACAAGCTCACTTTCCATAAATCTCACCGAGAGACTCTCTGTGAGAAATACATCAATCATGTCCTACAAGAAGGAAAAGCAATAACGGTGAGAAATCGACAAAGGAAGCTGTGCACCAACAATCCTAGTCAAAATTGGGGTGGCTACAGATCAACCAAATGGAGCCATGTCACTTTTGAGCACCCAGCAAGTTTTGACACTTTGGCCATGGACTCGAAGAAAAAGGAAGAAATCATCAATGACCTTATTAAGTTCAGTGAGGGAAAAGAGTATTATGCTAAGATTGGCAAGGCCTGGAAGCGTGGCTATCTTCTCTATGGTCCTCCCGGAACTGGTAAATCTAGCATGATTGCTGCTATGGCTAACTACTTGAACTATGATATCTATGATCTTGAATTGACGACGGTTAAGGACAACACGGAGCTGAGGAGGCTTTTGATCGAGACGACAAGTAAGTCTATTATTGTGATTGAAGATATTGATTGCTCACTAGATCTTACGGGTCAACGGAAAAAGAAAAAGGAGCAAGAGAAGGATGAGGAAAAGGAGGACCCCGCTAGTAAAATGGCCAAAGGAGAAGAAGAAAGTAGTAGTAAGGTCACTCTCTCTGGTTTGTTGAATTTTATAGATGGGCTTTGGTCAGCTTGTGGGGGAGAGAGGATCATTGTTTTCACCACTAATTATGTGGAAAAGCTTGATCCGGCTCTCATTAGGAGGGGACGTATGGACATGCACATAGAAATGTCCTATTGTGGCTTTGATGCATTCAAGGTTCTTGCCAAGAATTATTTGGATGTTGAGTCACATGAATTGTTTGAGACCATTGACGATTTGTTGAAGGAAACTGAAATGACTCCTGCTGATGTTGCTGAGAATTTGATGCCTAAGTCACAGAATGAAGATGTTGAGACTTGTTTAAAGAAATTGATTGAAGCTATCAAGACGGCCAAAGAGGAAGCAACAAAGAAGGCTGAGGAAGAGGCACGGTTAAAGGTAGAGAAAGCAGAGAAAGAGAAGCAAGAAGCTACTCAAGAAGATGTGAAAGTTGATGAGTCTTTAGCTAAAGATGTGAAAGAGAATGGTGTTGATGTTGTGAAAGATGAAAAGACATTGGGTAAAGAGGTTAAAGAAAATGGAGTCACCGCCTGAAGTAAACTAGGATACAATTATGACTGAATTTGTTCTTCTGTGCTTTGCATTATGCATATTAAAAGCCATCATATGCTATATTGATGCTTGAAGAATGTGAAAAGATGTGTAATAGTACTATGGTGGTTAGAACTATAGTCTACTAGGCTGTAGTGCGTAGATGTTTGTATGTTTTTAGTTTTTTTAATAAGAACTACTCTGTTCCTATAAGACTCAATAAGAACTACTCTGTTCTGATAAGATATGAATCAAGTGGGACTTATCACCTTTACCATACTGTTCTACCTTCTTCTTCTTTGATTTTTATTTTTCTTTTTTATTTTTTTTTTATATTAAGAGAACAGATGGGAGTCAAAGCAGCCCCAAGTATTTGTAGATTGTAGGACTGTTCTAGGCTCCTAATTATTTTTTGAATGTAGAAAATTAAAATGCTGCCAACAACTATGGGCTTGGCCGACTTCAGCTGAGCAAAACTTAGCCAAACTCTCAACCCAAGTTCATTCTCTTGGGCAGGGACGGACCCAGGTGGGGCCCAAGGGGGCGGGCACCCCTGGTCCAACATATATATATATATATATATATATATATATATATATATATATAATTATTTTATATATAATTTTTGTAATTAGGCTTCTTCTTTTTTTCCCATCAATCTAACTAGCTTAATTTAAATAGAAACTATCCAACTCAAAAACTTAACAAAAATAATAAAAATATATACAATGATGATTGTATTTTAATAAAAAAAAAACTATTTTACCACCAAAGAACAAAAAAATCAAGTGTTATTAGAGATGTTAAAGCTAAATTTTTTGCAACTATAGTAAACTGGTGTAAATACCAGTTGACTTTAGCAAGTTGTTAAAGATAAAATATAATATTTCATTAAGATTATATTTTTTCCTTTAATTAAAAAACTCAAATTCTCTCTCTTCCTTATTATTTTAATGAGTTGTTTATATTATTTTAAATGAAGTGATAAAAAATAGATAAAGTAGCTTTTTAAAGTATAAAAAGCTAAAATTTTTAGTACCACCACTTTGAATACTCTAACTTCAACAGAGAAAAAAAAAATCCTATCCAGTCTAGTATAAAAAAAAACAATATTTTGTTTTTGTTTTTGGCTTTATCTTTGTTGGTAGATGATTGCATCTTAATGTAATTAGAAATAACTATTTTGTGTACTTATAATTTTTTAATAGCATATGAATGTCTATTTGACTTTTTTTTTTTTTTTTTTTTTTTTTTTTAACTTCAACCCTTGCTAGTTTAAAATCCTGACTCTGTCTCTACTCTCGGGCTAAAGGCCGTAGATGTTGGGGTTCAGTCAAGTTGATCCTAATTTTATTTTATTATTTTTTAATTGAGTAATATAACGAAGAGATTAAACTAAATGTTCCAATAGAAAATACAGCAAATTGCATGATATCCCAAAAACTACCCTAGAAAAGTATTAGTGCTAAAAAGCAGGCTCACTTTTTTATAAAATAATTTTTATTTAATGCCTTATTGAGGGTTAGACTTCAGAGTGATGAACAATGATTACACGGACCACGAGTAGGGGATGAAAATGAACCTATATATGAATAGTATAGATTCTATAATCGTGATTGCCCTCTTTATCATCAGACTAAGATGTCGATTGGTTTTTTGTGTAGGTGAGAATTAAAACCTAGATCTCTTATTCAACTATTAAAAATTTTATCAATTAAGTTAACTAGAGTTTACTATAATCATAAACTTTAGTGTATTACAAAGGAAAAAATTCAAATAATGGAAAACAATATAAACACACCTCGTGTCATTATTGTTTAAGTAATAATTTGTAGAGAAAACCACTTCAAATTAATATATTATGAATGAATTGTTTTGTCTCTATAACCTATTACCTTACACAAAAAAAAAAAAAAAAAAAAAAAAAACCCTATTGAGGAAGAACAAAACTTCTTTTTAAGTCTAAACTATTGTCACAGGATAGATTACACCCAATTTTTTCTCTTTTTATTGCACTAAGTTGCTCACTTGGTCTCATCCAACATACACAAAGGAACACTCAAACTAGTTCGTGTGAATCAAGTAATCAACAATGGAAACAAGCATGCACAAGAAGCATAGATTTATTACTTAACCTCAAAGTACTAGGGTTTTACCTCACCAAAAGCTACCTTAGCATCCAACACAACCACCTGAACTTAAATCTCACAAAAGTTACAATGTTTTCCTCACTATGCATGCTTAGTTTACCTTAGATATACTTTTTATTTTTTTTATAATTAGAAAAATGGATTTCTTGTATAGACTCATCGACTCTACCATGTGACGGCAACAAGTAATACCACGTGCACTATTGGAGCCTTGATAGGGCAACAACATAGGTTTATAATTGGAGATAATTATTGTCATGTCAGTTACTTAGCCAAATTACTACCTCTATGTTTGTTGCCACATTATGGAATCTGCCAATTGTCTTGGAATCGTTCCCTTACTGTCAGCACTTCCCGAAAGTCAGCCTCTAGCTAGATACTGCCATACTAACTTGCTACCACATAACACAACCTTTCGCAAATGCAATAGCCCGTTGCAAGCCATTTTCAGCTACCTAACAGCCCAAACACACTTTCCTAGCATGCTACTTTGTCCATAAACTATAATTAATTTGGAAGGGCTTAACCCATGTCAATGCCACCTCCAAGTTTGGCTAAAATAATCCACACAGCACACACAACAACTTACTCAGCACATGATGACTACCCATATGCAAAGAAAACCCCTCTTAGCCTTGTCATCCACATGCCCCAATTGCCCCTATGGTTTTCTGTGGCAAGCAGGTTTCAATTTTAATGTTGGTTCTCTTTTATACTTTTTCCATCAAGAAAGTTATATTTTTAAGTATCTATTATCCAAGTAATGTTTCAAGTTATTGTTCACAAGAATGAGATAGCTGGTTTGAAACAACACCAAATTGTGCTCTCGTGTAGACTAGGGTGCTCTCGGGCAACCAGAGTGCATGTGGAAGCAGTTAGTGTCTTGCAAGTCATGTCCTTGCAGGAGTAATGTGGTCTTCGGGCAGTAAGACTAGTAGGGAATAGGGTGAGATGGTGGACGAACGAGAGGAACTATGGAAAAAGCTTTCCTTAACCAAAGAAGAAGACGAGAGTATATCATTGGGGAGTAGCACAACGAAGGTGGCGAAGTTGATTGGAAAGAGCTGTCTTGTGATGAAGATCTTGTCACACAAGTGCATGAATATTGAGGCCCTTAGAAAGAATCTAAGAATGCTATGAAAACCTAATAAGGGTATGCAAATAAACGAGGTTGGGGATGAATTGTTTCTAGTGGAGTTTAGCGACAGAAGGGATAAGAAGAGAGTATTGGAGATGTGCCCGTGGACCTACGAGAAGTAGTTGATCCTCTTGAAGGAGTTTGAGAGAGAGCAAGTACCGAAGGACATCTCTTTATGGCAATCCCCTTTCTGGGTGAAAATACATAACCTGCCATTGAAAAGCAAAACCAAAGAGATTGGATGGGCGATCGGGTCCAAACTTGGGAAGGTAATGGAGGTTGATGTAGCTGAATTTTGGGTCCATTGGGGAAAATGCTTAAGAGTGAGGGTAAAGGTTGATGTTAAGAAGAAGCTGATACAAAGGGAAAGGATTACCATTGAAAGGGGGGGGGGGGGGAGCAACGGTGGATAGCGTTCAAATATGAGAGGCTTTCGAACTTTTGTTACAAGTGTAGTATGCTCAACCACAGGTTACGCGAATGTCCAGAAGGTAAGAGGATGACTTGACGGACCTATCCACTCTACAATATAGTGCATGGTTAAGTGGAGAGGTTCTGAGGAAAGAAGGAGGAGAACCGATGAAGTTCGGACATGAGGAAGCTTGGTATATGAGGGGAGGACCGGCGAACGATGTGGTAGGGGGCCGTGGGAAGACAATGCACGTGCCAGAGAGAAGTGTGGAGCATGGGAAAGCTTCGGAGTCAATGCTGCCAGACCTGGGGGCTTGCGTCAGAGGGGAAGACACAAACAAGATGAATTAGGGTAGCTAGTCTCAAAGGGGTGATCATGGAAAGGGTAAGGAGACTAGCCTTGAAGAGCAACCAGATGGAATCATTTTTATTTCAGAAGTAGAAAATATAGTGAGGCCCGGGGCTCAAAAAATCGCTATGGACGTGATGTAGTGGGAGAAAGGGACCCAACTTGGGGTGAGACACTTTTTGAATATCGCATGGTGCCAAATTTGAATGGAGGAATAGATGGAAGGGGCCCAAAAGAGTCGGATAAGGAAAATGGCCCAATGGCAATGTGTTTTGATGATGAAATGGGCTGGGTTGCGGAGAAATTGGGCCCTAAAAGTGGCCATTGGAAATGCCTAGCTAGAATGGCCCATGTAGCAAGCTTGACGAAGGAAAAGGATCAAATAGTGAAGAAAAGGACTGGCCCAATACCGTTACAAGAGCTTGAACCAAACGTTGTAAATCGGAAACGAAGGAAAGCTCAAGGGCAGAACAAGACTCATGAAAATAGCAAAGTTAAGGATGGCGGAGAGGCGGTGGCTGCAAAGCAGCACCACCCAGCCTAATAAGTGTCCTTGCGTGGAATTGCTAGGGTTTAGGGTCACCCTCGGCGGTTCGGATCCCCATCAATGAGGTGAAATCTAAAAACCCAGTCTTGGTTTTCCTAGTAGAGACCAAAGTGAGTCCGAGTAGAATGAAGGGATTTTAGAGGAAACTTGAGTTTACTTAGGGAATTTCGGTGTCGTGTGATGGCCACAGTGGTGGATTGGCAATGCTCTAGTGAGAAGGGGCGGACGTGAGGTTTAAGAGCTGTTCACACTCTCACATCGATGTGGTGGTTTATGGCGAAGATGGGTCTAATCCGTGGAGGGTGAGAAGTTTCTACGGGCACCCGGATGTAAGTAAAAGGTATGTCTCTTAGAAGTTACTTGATTCTCTAAAAAACTAGCGTGATATGCCATGAGTAGTGTTTGGGGATTTCAACGAAATCACCCATCCAGACGAGAAATTAGGATGGCTGGATCGAGATGCAAATCAGATGAGGAGGTTTAGGGAGTGTTTAAGTGCATGTGGGCTAATTAACTTGAGGTTTGTGGGTCAGAGATTTACTTGGTGTAATGGGAGGCTGGGGGAACAGAGGACACTCATTAGATTAGACCAAATGGTGGCCAATGAGAGGTGTGTGGAGCAATTTCTTGAAGCTCAAGTTCACCACATTTCTATGTCCGTGTCAGACCATTGTTTGCTAGCGCTCTTCTTGACAAGAATGAGGAATCCAAAACCAACGAAAAGGAGATTCGTGTTTCAGGCGATGTGGGTAAGAGATGAAAGATGCAGGGAGGTGACTGAAAAGGCATAGGATTTTCTTCGAGCTAGCATTGATTTCGGCATTGTCGAAAGAATTCAAAGTTGTCAGGTTAACTTGCAAAGATGGAATCGCAGGGTCTTTGGGAATGCCAATAAAAGGCTGAAGTTCTTGTAGGAGCGCCTCTATCAGCTTGAGGCAAAGAACAAGCTTCATGAGACAGCAAAGGAAATTAAAGAAGTGAGGCAGGAAATAAATGAAACATTGAGTAGAGAAGAGGTAATGTGGAAGCAAAGATCGAGGGCACTTTGGCTCATGTGTGGGGACGGGAACACAAAGTTCTTTCATGCGACTGCTTCATAGAGACGGAAGACTAATAAGATTGAAGGGCTTAATAAGGAAAGGACGTGGTTTGATAGCCAAGAAGACATTGAGAGGGTGATTCTTGACTACTTCTCTAATATATACAGCTCGAACCACCCTTCTTCTTTTGAAGCAAGCCTAAGGGTAGTGAGCCAGCGAGTTACTCCAAAGATGAATGATAAATTACTAAGTGATTTCAGAGAGGATGAAGTCAGAAGGGCCTTGGACTAGATGCACCCTACCAAGCCCCTGGCTCGGATGGTATGTCACCTATCTTCTACCAAAAATATTGGGGTGTAGTATGCCCGAATGTTGTAAACTGTGTGATCCAGACCCTTAGAACTGGGGTGATGCCTAATGGTTTAAATGAAACATATATTTTCCTAATCCCCAAGGTTAATTTTCCACAAAAGATTAGTGAGTTCTGACCAATTAGCTTGTGTAATGTTGTATACAAAATAGTGTCAAAAGTACTAGCAAATAGGTTGAAGAAGATCCTACTTGAAGTGATTAGTGAGTCCTAGAGGGCCTTTGTTCCAGGGAGGCAAATTACAGACAACATATTAGTGGCGTTTGAGACGATGAATTGCATAGACCAAACGAAAAGGAAAGAAAGGATTAATGGTGATAAAATTCGATATGAGCAAAACCTACAATAGAGTGGAGTGGGCTTTCTTGGAGGTTGATGAGAAAATTGAGCTTCAATGAGAGATGGATTAGTCTGATTATGATGTGTGTAACAACAATATCTTATTCAGTGCTTATAAATGGGGAGCCTAAAGGAAAGATCATACCAATGAGGGCATTGCGCCAAGGTGATCCTATCTTGCCTTACCTCTTTCTATTGTGTGCGGAGGGGTTGACAGCCATGCTTCCAAAGGAAGAGAGGGAGGGTAAGATCAGTGGAGTTTCGATATGTAGAAGGATGCCATGGATTTCTCACCTCTTGTTCACCGATGATTGCCTCATCTTTGGAGAGGAAAGTGTTAATGAAGGGAATAGAGTGCTCATGGTGCTGGTTGACAATGAAAAAAAATTGGGACAAAAGTTGAACAAAGAGAAAACATCTCTTTTCTTTAGCCGAAATACTAGCAAGGATATCCAAGAGGAAGTTGAGGAGATTTTTGGGGCTCAAATTCTACATAAGCATGAAAGGTATTTAAGGCTGCCTATTCTAGTGGGGAAAGGAAAAAATAAGGCTTTTAGTCACATCAAAGACCAACTTGGAAGGAAAATAGCAGGATGGAAAGGGAAACTATTGTCGAATTCAAGAAGAGAAATCCTGATAAAAACAGTAGCCCAAGCGACCACAACATACACCATGAGCTGCTTCAAGCTTCTGAATTCTCTTTATCATGATCTTAATTTTATGGTGAGTCAATTTTGGTGGGGTCTGATAATTAAGGAGCGAAAAATGGCTTGGACTTCGTGGGGAAACCTGTGCTTACCCAAATCGGAAGGTGGAATGGGGTTTAAGGATTTGAAAGCGTTCAACCTGGCCCTTCTCGCAAAGCAAGGTTGGCATATTAGCCAAAATCCGACTTCTCTCACTCATAGAGTGTTTAAAGCAAGGTATTTTGTGGGGTGTTCTTTCATGGAAGCGCAAGTTGGGAGGAAGCCCTCTTATGTGTGGAGGAGTATCATGGCAGCAAAGGAAACGGTTGAAATGGGATCAAGGTGGAGTGTTGGAAATGGCAGGAAAGTGGAGATTTGGCGTGACAGGTGGATCCTAACCCCAGACACCTTCAAGGTAATCAGCCCCCAAGGTTAGAACGTGAATCTGGTTAAGGTTGCGCAACTCATTGATGGGGAAACGGGAATGTGGAAGGTTGATCTGATTAACGAAACCTTCCTTCCCCACAAAGCAGAAGTCATTCTTGGCCTTCCCTTAAGTCCCGGAATTTTGGAGGACTCCTTGCTCTAGGCTTGGTCAAAAACTGGCACTTTCATCGTTAGGAGTGCGTATGGGGTGGCCCTCAAGGTGCTTAAGAAAGCAAGCTCGGCAAGAGAGAAAGGAGATTGCTCAAATAGAAAGAAAACCATTGAGCTATGGAAGTCTATATGGAAGCTTAATTGTCCAAACAAAATAAAATATTTTCGATGGAGGGCATGTAAGAACATCATCCCAACAAACTTCTGCCTAGCCTCAAGAAGAGTGATTGTTGATGGTAGTTGCGGTTTTTGTGGTGATTGTGAATTGTCTTGCCATGTACTGTGGGACTGCAAAGTAGCTTCGGAAGTGCGGAAAGAAGTGGGCCTCAATCTCCCTAAATTGGATCGCCCCTCGAAGGACTTTATTGATGTGGTGTGGACGCTCAAGGAGAGGGAAGGAGTTTCGGACTGGGAATTGTTTGCCATAACAACGTGGATGGTGTGGAACAACAGGAATGTATTCAAGCATGAGGGAAGGTGCAAAGAACCTAAGAGGATTGCAAAGGAGGCCAGGGAGTATGCGATGGAAGTGGCTCAGGAGCCGCAGCCTCCGAGTCGCGGTCAAGCCCCAGTCAAAAACAAATGGAGACCCCCTAGGCATGAGATATACAAAATTAATGTGGATGGGGCGGTGTTCAAAAGCCAGGAAAGCAGCGGAATTGGGGTGGTTATCAGAAATGAGAAAGGCCAGATTATGGGAGCAATGAGCAAGAAATTGCCTCTCCCATTAGGAGCCCTAGAAGTGGAAGCAAAGGCAATGGAAGAGGGGATCGTTTTGGCTTGGGATCTTGGACTGGGACATTGATTTAGAGAGTGATGCTCAGGTTGTGGTGGCGGCAACCACAAGAACAACCCCGGGTCCAAGTTCAATCCAGAAGGTTGTGGAAGGCATAAAAATGGGGTTGGACTCTTTCAAGTCCTGGTCTGTAAATCATATTCGCAGACAAAGCAATAGAGCTACCCACGTTATGGCTAAAGAAGCTATAAGTATTCACGATTGTCTAATTTGGGTGGAAGATACCCCCTAAAATAGCAGACCAAATTAATATGGATGTAACGTGTGAGGACATTTGTCCTGAGTAATGAAAGTTGTGATGAATATAATATAAAAAAGAAAAGTTATTGTTCACAAATAGACTCTTGATAGGATGGGCCTTCATCTATTGCATTTGTTACAAGAAAAACTCTATGTGAGTCAGCAATAAATTTATGTTCTTTCCTTTTCAACTTTTTCCTTTGCTCTGGGATGCTTAGATGTTTGACTATTTCTTTCTTTCTTTTTTGCCTGGATGATGACAATACCCTCTTGTTTGCCAAGTAGTGGGGTCGATGATCAAATTGTTGTTGTTGTTGTTGTTTTTTTTTTTTTTTTTTTTTTTTTTTTTTTTTTTTTTATAATTTAAATAATTGAGATAGTTTTAACTTGTGGCATTGGAATTAATTGCTAATTTATTATAGTAGGAAACAATCAAGACGCCATTGCACGCTTTGTATTTTTCTTTGGCATGTCCTGTAATGTGAAATTTAGTTGGCCAGAGATTTGGATAAAATATTTAGCTCAAAGAGCTAATAGCAACAAGGAAACAGGTGTCGTTGTGACTTAAAATTTTTTAAAAAAAATAACATAAAATTATTTGAGGTAAGGAATACCACATAATTTAATATATAATTTTTAAACTCATTTATATACCCAATCAAAAAATATCAATTAAGACATTTATTTATTGTATATTAAAATTTGAGAATTATGGATGTGACATCTTTTTATATTACACTAGTCGCGAATCCGAACATTGTGTGTGATAATATTTTTAAGATGGTCTCAATAAATTTATATTTTGTAATTTGGACTAATTTAATAAATAGTAATATATTCCTTAATCATATTTTTCTCAAGAATTCAAAAGGTAAGTTAGTGAAAATATTAAATTTTTAATAAAAGTTATTTCATTTTGTGTATCATTAAAAAAAAGGTTTTAAAATTTGGAGGAGAGGTTCGTTGTTTTCACGGCTAATTTTGTGGAAAAGCTTGATCCAGCTCTGATTAGGAGGGGACGTATGGACAAGCACATAGAAATGTCCTAATGTGGCTTTGAAGCATTCAAGGTGCTTGCCAAGAATTATTCGGATGTTGATTCACACCAATTGTTTGCAACTATTGGCCACTTGTTGGAGGAAACAAATATGACTCCTGCTGATGTTGCTGAGAACTTGATGCTTAAGTCTCTGAACGAAGATGCTGAGACATGTTTGAAGAATTGATTAATTGAAGCTCTTGAGAGGGCCAAGGAGGAAGCTAGAAAGAAAGCTGAGGAAGATGTTCGGTTAAAGGCTGAGAAGCAAGGATTACTCAAGAAGATGTGAATGCTGATGAGTCTTTAGCGGTAAAGAGGTGAAAGAAAATAGAGTCACCAGTAAACAAGGATACAATTATGCCCGAAGTGAATGAGGTCTTGTGTGCTCCGCATTATGTATATTAAAAGCCATCATATGCCATTGTTTTTTTTTTTTTTTTGGCTGAATCATCATATGCTATTTTGATGCTTGAAGAATAGTACTATTATATGGTGGTTAGAACTACTAGTCTACTTTTCTCTCAAAAAAAAAAAAAAAAAAAAAAAAAACTACTAGTCTACTAGGCTGTAGTGAGTAGATGTGTGTTTTAAGTTTGTTTAATAAAAGCTACTCTGTTCTTATAAGTGCATTCACAATGGAAAATGTCATCATATCCTATTTTACCATCTCAAAAAGCTACTTTATCAATTATACCATTTCATTTTACAATACTCTCAACATCCTAATTTTTATTTTACAATACAACACATTAAAATAATATAAATTATACAATAAAATAATAAACAAATTATTTATCACTCCTCTCTCTCCCTCATTTCTGTCCCTGCCTTTATGTTTCTCTCTCAACAACCAAACAACCCAATCACCACCACACCACCACCATGCCCACCACGCCACCATTACCCACTGCCCACCAAAATCCTACCAGAACCAAAAATCCAAATTAAGAAAAAAAAAAAAAAAAAAAAACCCAGCAAATACCCACCAAATCCATTAAAAAAAAAAACCAAACAACCTAGTCACCACCACTGTGCCTCCACCATGCCCACCACGCCCCCACTACCCACCAAAATCCCATCGAAACAAAAAATCATATTAAAAAAAAAAAACCAGATCAACCCCAATCAAAACCCAAACAGTTGTTGAGCAAAACCTTGACCAAAATCTCACCGCAAAACACACACACACACACACACACACACACACACACACACACTTGTTGAGCAAAACCCAGATCAATGCCGATCAAAACACACAAAACACAACACACATTGCACCGTCGCCGCTAGATCAACGTTTCCTCCATCGCACCATAACACACAAAACCCAGCCCATCTTCACTAAGTTTGAGCAACCCATCATCGGCGAGAATCACAGCCCATCATCCGCGAGCTTGAGCATGCCACGCTGCCGCCAAACCCATGCCAGAATATGCTCACCGTGACAAAGAGATGTGATGATAAAGAAAGAGAGAAAGTCAGATTCTTTTATGGGTGAATAAAAAACTATTACTTAGTTTTACAATTGTGCTACAGTACCGTTAAACACAATTGTAAATTTTTATAGAATACAAGACCGGATGTTAGGTGGTTTTTCGGTTTTAATTCTAAATCATCCCTACATATCCCATTTGGTAGTCCCAATGGGAATGCACTAAGATTCAGTAAGATATGAACCAAGTGGGACTTATCACCTTTACCATACTGTTCTTTTTTTTTCTTTTTGATATAAAAAGAACAAATGGGAGTTAAAGCCCCAAATATTTGTAGTACAAGTACAGATGGGGATTTAAATGCTGCCAACAACTATGGGCTTGGCCGACTTCAGCTGAGCAAAACTTAGCCAATCTCTCAACCAAGCTTATTCTCTCGGGCTAAAGCCTTATAGGTGTTGGAGTTAAGTCAGGTTGTTTTATTAATTTTTTGGGATAATTATACTTTACCCACATGTGGTTTGCCTCTAATTTGATGTGCCTACCCGTGGTTTAAATTTTGACACTTTACCCACCTGTGATTCCCACCGTTACTCTGTCGTTACTCACCTCTCCCTCAGCCGTTACTCTAACACAAAATATGTAAAAAACCAAAGCCCAAACATATCAAAACACACTCACTCCCAAAACTCACTCACTCCTATATGGCTTGCTCACCAAACTAAGATCCTACAATGGGCTTCGCTTGAGATAACTGGGTTTTGATCTTGCATGCAAACCGAGCCGAGGAAGAAGGAGACACAGTTGCTCCTATGTTAACCTGTGGCAAGTAGATCAGAATCACCTAAGATAGTGCAATGCGCTTCGCTTCGCTTGAGATAACTAGGTTTTGATCATGCATGCAAACTGAGCCAAGGAAGAAGGAGACAACTATGGGAGCTTGAGATAACTGGGTTTTGCTCCTCTGTTCAGCTATTGCAGGTAGATCAGGATTATTACTTTTTAATTTTTGAAACCTGGGGTTTTTAATTGGGTTTTAAAATTCTTTCTTCCAAATTGGGTTTTTGCTTAACGATGGAACTAGTAGTGCTTGTGATCTAACTGGTAGTGCTGTGATCGAACTAGTAGTGCTTGAAAAAACAACTATGTTTCAATTTCATCAAACTGGGTTTTTGCTTCCTAAAGTGCAAGCTGTGATCTACCATGAAACTTGTTAAACAACTGGTTTTTGCTTCCTAAAGTACAAGCTTTCTATTTTGTTAAACATGAGGATTATTATATTTTACATACTGTGAATATGTTCTGTGCCAAAATATATACTCTGATTTTCAAACCAAATGTGAAAAAAGGAATATGCTTGTCATAAAAATATGTTTTGTGCCAATTACATCCATTTTGAGTCACCAGCAAAGGAATATGCTTGTCATAAAAAAAAAAAAAAAAAAAAAGGGGCAAGCACTTGAAATTGATTATTGCTTCTATTCTTCAATGTGAAGCTGCTGGACCATAGTATTGATTATTGCTTTCCTGCTTTCCCTTTCCATGGGTTTGTCTCCCAAAAACAGAACAAAAACTTTTAATAATATTGTCTATTTCTGTGTTGTGCTTTGTGTGGACCACATGATACTTTTCCACATGCAAGCCCATCTCATACTTTATTTTGTTGTATTTTATATGCAAATGGCTGACTTGACATTCAATTTTGAGATTCATCGTGGTGGCCAGTTTGTGTGGAACCCGGATTTGGTATATTTAGGAGGTAGTACTTCTTTTATTGATAATGTTGACCCAGATAAACTTAGTTATTTTGAAATACAAGATATTTGTTCTGATGTGGGGGCAATTAGTACAAGTAGATTTCATTATCTTATTCCTGGAGGTAATTTGGAGCAAGGGTTAAAGCTTATAGATGAAGATGATGATGTAGTTCATATGTGTGAGATTCATTCTACATGGCCTACAGATAAGATAACACTATATGTTGAGGGTGGTGAGAAGCCACTTGTAGTTGAACAACCATTTGGTAATGAGGAAGTAGCAAATGATGATGATGTGCATGAGGCACCTCAGAATGGTGATGATGTGCATGAGATGCATGAGGGAGGTAATGCAGCTGTAGGATTTGGGATTTGACAAGACTTCCTTGCAAACATGGGATCTCTGCTATTGTTAAGAACCTGGAGAAAGTGGAGGACTGTGCATCCTTGTTACTTGAAAGAGACATTTGTTGAAACTTACAAAGAGATAATACAGCCAATGCTTGGCCAGTCTGAGTGGGTTGAGACTAACCAACCTGCTCATGTTGCTCCTCATATGTATAAACCACCTGGTAGACCACCAAAGCAAAGAAAAAGAGATCCTGAAGAGCCAAAGAACCCTTATAGAGTTTCTAGGATGAACAAAACAATCAAGTTTGGGAAGTACCAGAAAGAATGACATAATGTAAGAGGGTGCAAGGCAGGCATCACTGGTGAAACTCCATGGTAGAGAAGAGATAGACTTGCTAAATCAAAAGTTGTAAGTATTTCTATGCTTTGAACTATATTCATTTCCTCAAGTATTTCATGTTTATGTAACTTGTACAACCCTCTTTGTAGGCACAAGGCAGTAAATCTACAAAAATAAAGTAGAGTGCAACACCTCAAATTGCATCTCAGCCGCCAAGTACTAGAACTCAGCCTGCATACAAAGCTTTTGGTCAAACTGCATCTCAACCTGCACCAAACAATAGATCTAAGGCAGCAACTCAACCTCCAAATAGATCTAGGGCCAACTAGTTCTCTTCATCCTCACAACCGAGCTTCCATACCCCTAGAGAGACATGGGATTCTTTACCATCTCAGGCACCTCTGTTGTCTTCTATTTTGTTTTTTTTTTTCCTTTTACTTGGACCATCTTGCTAACTGCTGGATTTTGGTTATGCAGCCAAGTGCATCAGTGAGCACTAGTGGTGTACCAAGTCAAGGAAGTGGTGGTGGTGCTGCTAGGGGGTTTAAAGGCAAAAAGTTTCAACAAGTTGGTGGAAATGGCAAGAAGGCAGCTGGCAAGGGCACTCAAAGCAGTAAATGAAGATGGAAGATGTTAAAGTTTCAACCACTTGTTTTGTTATAGTTCCCACTTTTTTGTTAGTTCCCATGCTTAATGTATTTGCTTAAAGTATTTGCTTAAGCATGGTCAAGTGTCAAAAACAATGTTGACAATTTTGGTTGGAAGATGTGTATGTCTGATGTGTGGTGGACTAGTAGTTGGGTTTTGGTTGGAAGATGTGTAAAGTCACAGGATGTGCCAAAAACAATATTGGCAATTTTGTATGCATGTGACATAAAGTCACAATGACTGTCTTCTCTTTTATTAATGTTAATGTGCATTGACACAAGATAAAGTATTTTGTGGTGTTCGTAGGGCACAATTCTCAAGGGTACATAAATGACCATCTCCGGCATGGTAGAAACCACTAGTTGTAGAGCCATTGCCAGTTGATGAAGACATAGCAAAAGAGTGGTATTTCTACTGCCCTAGGATAGGAAACACAAAAACAGTGCAAGGCCTAATTGGGTAACTGGAGCTAGGTTTTGGAAAGCCACAGGAACTGACAGGCCTATTTATTCCTCTGAAGGTTCCAAGTGCATTGGCTTGAAGAAATCCCTTGTGAACAAAAGCATTCCTACCAATATAAAGTGTCTCATAAAACTGTACCATTCATTTAGATCTTTGCCTATGTTTTAATGATAATATTATAAAGGCGAAATTACACTTTTGGTCCCTACATTTTGGGCCGATTCCCATTTTGGTCCCAATTTTGATTTTGCTACTATTCTAGTCCCTAAAATCGGAAAATCAATTCTATTTTGGTCCTTGCCGTTAACCAACTAACAGAAAATGCCTACGTGGCAGACAGAATGCTATGCTTGCTGACGTGGCGTCGACGTGGCAATTAAAATATTATTAAAAAAAATTATTTGGCATTTTAAAATGCCACATTAGATTTAAATTAGTAAAAAATTAAAACAAAATTAATAAAAAATTAATTTTTTTATTAACGCCAGATTCCTAAATTAATTTTTTTTATGGGTTCAATTTTAATTTTAATTGAAAAATAAAAAAAAAAAAAAAATTTACACAATTTCTCTAAACAAAGCTCTCGTCTAAAGCCCTCTCTCGGATCGAAATCTCTGTCTGTCTTTTTCGGCTTTCTTTTTGGGATCTGGGTTTAAAGAAAAAAATGGGCTGAGATCGGTGGTAGTGGTTATGAAGTGGTAGTCGATTCTGTGGTGGGTGGGTTTCAGATTGAAGCTCTCTCTCGTCGATCCGATGGTGGGTGGTGGTGACTAATCAGCGGCAGTGGTGGTGATTGGTGGTCTAATTTGTTTATGTGGGTTTCATATTGAATCACTCTCATCTAAAGCACTCTCTCTCGGTTGCTGGGTATCAGTTAGGGGTTATTTGGAGACGAGGTTATCACCGGCGATGACGAACTAGGAGATGCTGAGAACACCTTTCTCTTTGAAGGCGGAGACGGTGCAAGGACCTATGATTCTCTCCACCGTTCCTTTGAACACTTCATGAAGCTTCTGCGTCAGAACCATCTTCTCTCTCTTGCTCTCTCTTCGATTTAGGGATTGTGGAAAACCCTGAGGTGGGTTTCTTAGTTCGACTTGCTGGATTGCTGGGTTTGACTTGGTGGGTTTGCTGAGTTCTGAGGTGGGTTTCTTGGTTCAACTTTCTGGGTTCTGAGGTGGGTTTGCTGGGTTTTTCTAAGTTTGAGATATTTTTTTTTGGGTTGGTTGTGTTGTATTTTTGGATTGATTTGGTACTTAAGGGCTTTGGGATTTGATGATTTTGCTGGAGTTGAGAAAATGGTGGCTTTGAGATTTATGATTTTGTTTTTTAGCTGAATTTTCTGGATTTTTTGTGTTTATTTCCTAAGAAAATTTTTGGGATTGCTAGTTTGTTTGCTCTAGAAGAACATGAAGTTCATGTTCTGGGAAAGAAGAAATGTTCCTACGGAAAAAAAAAAGGAAAAATTAATCGGATTAATGTTTATTTTTAAATTTTTTTAAATTTTCTGATTTGGCCTTTTATTTTTATTTTTTTTATTAATTTAAATCTGATGTGGCATTTTAAAATGCCAAATAATTTTTTTAATAATATTTTAATTGCTACGTCGACGCCACGTCAGCAAGCATAGCATTCCGTCTGCCACGTAGGCATTTTCTGTTAGTTGGTTAACGGCAAGGACCAAAATAGAATTGATTTTTCAATTTTAGGGACTAGAATAGTAGCAAAATCAAAATTGGGACCAAATGAGAATCGGCCCAAAATGTAGGGACCAAAAGTGTATTTTCGCCTATTATAAACACAAAAGAGTATGATAGCTAGTCTGCAAGAGTACCAAATCACCATCTTTGGTAACCCCTAAGATCAATTTATGATAGTGCATCAAAGCAAAACTACTTGAAGTCAAACTTGTAACATACATAATTTTTGCTTTTAATACAATACTTATAGACTATTGTTAACTAATTAAGAAGCTGTTTCAAATGTTAGTTAATTGTGACAAACTTTCTTTTCTAACAGTTGATGGATATCAATGAAAGTCCTGTTTATGTTCTTCTCAATCCCTCAATTAATCATGCTCAAAAGGATCTTCTAGTCACTATTTATAAAAGTGGTATGTAACCTGCATCATTACCCTATCTAATCCCCTATCTCAAATTGAAATCACAAATAACATCCTAACACCACTTAGTTAGCCAACGATGAAAGAGCACATTGTCTAAAACTATACAAGATAGAAAGTTAGACAACCCAAAAAATAAAAATAAAAATAGTCATCTTCCAGCTCAGTCCAACAACTTGAAAATTCATTGGTAACAACCCTTTTCAGTCAATTCAAACAACACAATCAGCTAATCTAAAAACCCAAATCCCTACAAAAATCCAACAAGTACCCACCCAATTCTACACATCATTTCACTATTAAAACCCCACCAAAAATATATATACTAATATATTATGCTCAAATATCATAGAAAGCAACCCAAATAGCATCATTACAAACAACAAACCAATAAATTAACATACTCATCATTTTCTGCATGCCAATTATAAGCACACTAATCTCAATAAATAGCAAAGGTATTAACTTTAACTAAAACAAGTTCCCTCACAGTACAAGTACAAGATAAAGAGACCTAGGTTCATGCAGCCCCACATTGATGAAGGAAGGGTCCAGCAGCCCCACATTGATGAATACAAAATATATATATATATATATATATATATATATATATATATATATATTTGCATTTAAATCGTCCTTGCAACAACCTAATTTCGAAAAAAAAAAATTTAAAACCCTAGGTTTCAAAAAATCAGATGAACAGAGCATATGAAAGTGAAAAACAAAAACTTGAAGCTCACCTAAGCAACAGATGAACCTAGAATCAAGAGAAAACTAACGGATCAAATACAAAAAATAAAAAATATAATTATTGCACAATGAACTCACCCGAACTCACCCAAGCAACAAATGAACCCAAAACCAAAGCTCCTTCTTCCTCGGGTTACTTGCACAATCAAAGCCCAAATGGTTCTCGGTCTAGAGTCTCAACTGAGGTGCATTGCATTGTGTAGGATCTTCGTTTGGTGATCAAGTTGGGTTGGATGAGAGTGAGTGAGTTTTGGGAGTGAGTGTATTTTGATCTATTTGGGCTTTGGTTTTTTTACATATTTTGTGTTAAAGTAACGACTAAAGGAGAGGTGGGTTACGGCAGAGTAATGGTGGGAATTACAGGTGGGTAAAGTGTCAAAATTTAAACCACGGGTAAGCACATCAAATTAGAGGCAAACCACATGTGGGTAAAGTGTAATTGTACTTAATTTTTTAGTTGAATGATATAGCGAAGGGAATAAACTCAATGTTCCAATAGAAAATACAGCTCATTGCTTTTTTTTTTATTTTTTATTTTTGATGGGAATACAGCTCATTGCTTGATATCCCAAAAACTACCCCAGAAAAGTATCAGTGCTAACAAGCAGGTTCACTTTTTGATTAAATAATTTATTTTTAATGCCTTAGTGATGAACGATGACCACACGCACCACGAATAGGGGATGAAAATGGACCTATATATGAATAGTATACATTCTATAATCATAAACTTTAGTGTATTATGAGGGAAGAAATTCAAATATTGGAAGACAATAAAAACATACTTGATGCCATGATTTGTTTAAGTAATTTGTAGAGAAAAAAAAAAAACCCTTCAAATTAAGACCCATGTTATACATGAGAATAAATAATTATTTTGTATGTAATAAAATTTAATTTTTTATCTAAAATTTTTTGAAGATAATTTGTCTTTCTGAAAATTAAACAATTTCTATTCGGTCCACTCGATCAATTTTGGTCCCCTTCAGTCCATTATAGATTATTTGAGCCTTGAATTGATTATTTTGGTAAGTTGCCTTTTCAAATTTAGATTAAAAAAAAAAACCATTTTTTCTTAATTTCTAGGTTAAAAAGTATGAAATTTTATTATATTTGGGCTTAACTCTTTAGTTTTGAGTTAAAAAATACAAATAAAATAGACACTAAAAATTAGAAATATATCTAAGCCCTAAAAATGCAATAAAAATAATAAATATTCAAAATTCTTATTTGGTCCACACTAGCTTTATTCGGTCCATTCTGTCCTCTTCGATCCAATTTGGTCCTATTCAGTCTATACGGTCTTATTTAGTCCATTTTGTACACTGAAGTTCTAGATGGTCCAATTCCGTCCATTCGGCCTCATTCAATCTCGTCCAGTCCATTCCATCCACATTGGTTCTATTTTGTCCACTTCTGTCTTATTCAGTCCAAATTGGTTCTATTTCGTCCATTTTTCCCACTTTGGTCTTATTTAGTCTATTTTTGTCCACTTTGTTCAATTTGGTCCTATTCTATCCATTCTATCTATTTTAGTCCACTTCAGTCATATTTGGTTCATTGTGTTCACTTTGGTTCTACTTGGTCCACATTAGTTCTATTCGGTCCTATTTAGTCTATATTGGTCCACTTTAGTCCTAATCTATCCATTTGTTCTTATTCGGTCCACTTTGGTTCTATTTAGTCCCCTTCAGTCCTCGTTGTTCATATTCAGTCATATTCTATCCATTCGGTCCATTTTGATCCACTATGATTTATTTTTATAAACTCACACAATGGGAAAAGACAAGTTTGTGTTGAAATCACCTATTTTAAATCCAAATTTATTAAAAGTATATATAAATCTTGAACTTATAATAGTTAAACTATTACACATAACATTTATTGTTACTACATTTTTGTTGAACCATATTAACGTAGTATTTCAATCCACTTCGTACAGCGAAATTTAAGTGAAAGTTTTTCTAGACATAGTGACTATTAATATACAAATGTTATCTTTATGGATTTTTTTTTTTAATGTCATCACTTTTAAATGAATTGCTTGAGGTTGATTATACATTTAAGATACACACACACACACACACACACACACATGTATGTATGTATGTATGTATGTATGATTTTTATTTAATTAAATTATTCAAATTATTCATTTTCTTAAAAGAGATTGTCATAATAATCAAAACTACTCATATCATGCTTCTATTGAATATGTATAATTTATTCTCTAAATTTTATTGGAGAGAGAGAGAGAGAGAGAGAAAGAGACTACTTGTGATGTGGAACTAAAAAAAATGTAATATCAAACATAGGAACCCAAATTAGAGTTTTAAAAATTATAATGATTTTTCAATATAAAGTAGAGTTGCAAGAAAGATTAAATCAAGGGAAAGAGAATAACACTTTTTCAAGAGAGAGCGTGAGAGAAAATAATAAGAAATTTATGGAAAAAAAATATGAGAAGAAAAAAAAATACAGTACTAAACACTAAATTATCCAAGTCATGTTATATTATAAAATAACATTATATTCTTATATACTATCTTTATAATACAATATAATAACATCTATGAAATCATAGATTACAAAAAAGACAACAACTTAAAAACAAAAAACTTAATCACATCAACCCAAAGTAGAGTTCCAAATAATTCAAAAATTTATCAACCTCAAGTAAAGATGAAAGAAAAATAATTTAAAAATCCACCAAAAAGGAAAAAAAAAAAAAAAAAAGATAAGAGAGAGAAATAACATTTTGCATGTGGAAAAACTATGTATAGAATGGAAAAAAAAATGTAAATTTATAGTAAGAGGAGGAGAATAAGAAAAACGAAAAATAAAGTAAGATAAAGAGATAATAGAGGAAAAGTGATATTAAGATAGATAAATAGTAGAGAGATGAAAATGTAAGAAGGATGAGAAAAGTTAGAGAAAGTTTAACAATAAGTTGAAAAATTAATAAGAAAAAAAAAAAGAGTTAACAATAAGAGAATTTATGTTGAAAATTGGTGAATAATGTGATCACTGAACAGATTATTTTGTGTATAACCTATTACCTAAAAAAATCCCTTTTGATGGAGGACAACTTCTTTTTATGGCTAGACTAGTGTCATAGGATAGATCTCACCCAAATATTTCTGTTATCGCACTAAGTTACGTTGCTCACTTGGTCTCATCCAACACACAACACTCTCATACAAAGGAACACTCAAAACTAATTCATGTGGATCAAGTAACCAATAACGGAAACAAGCATGCACAACAGGCATAGATCCATTACTTTACCTCAAAGTACAAAGGAAACACTAGGGTTTTACCTCACCAGAAGCTACCTTAGCATCCAACACAACCAGCTTAACTTAAATCTCACAAAGTTAAAATGTTTTCCTCACTATGCTAGCTTAGTTTTCCTTAGACATACTTGCTCAAACAAGTTGTTTACACATATATAAAACAAATATGGGATCTGCCTGTTGTCTTGGAATCGTTCCCTTACTGTCAGCACTTCCCTAAAGTCAGCCGCTAGATAAACTACTTGGAAACTGCCCTTCTAACTTGCTACCACATATATAACACAACCTTTCGCAAACGTTATAGCCCGTTGCAAGCCTTTCTCAGCAACCTAAAAGCCCAGACACACTTGCCTAGCATGCTACTTTGTCCATGCACCATAATTAATTAGGAGGGCTTAACCCATGTCAATGCCACATTGCGACCTCCAAGTTTGGCTAAGATAATCCACACAGCACACAGAACCAAGCTACTCAGCACATGACTACCCATATGCTAACAAAGCCTCAATTAGACTTGTCATCCACATGCCCATGGCTTTGTGTGGCTGGGGACCTGCGGTGCAAGGTTCCAACACATGTAGAAACACCCTTGCAATATCAAGGATCTAAAATTTAGGGGCCCCTTCAGTTTTAATGTTGGTTCTTTTTTATACTCCTTCCATCAAGGCGTTTTATTGACAGATTTTCTTAAGTATATGTTCACCAAATAGCGTTTTAAGTTATTGTTCACAAATGGACTCCTAATAGGATGGGTCTTCAGCTTTCTCTTTTCATCTAAAACCAACTTTATGTGAGTCACAATAAGTTTAAGTTCTTTCCTTTTTTTTTTTCAACTTTTGCCTTTGATCTGGGTGAATATATGGTTGCGTTTTTCTTTATTGTTTGTCTTTAATTTAGTAAGTTGTCAGATGTTGATCTCTCTAATCGAGATCCCTAAATAATTTTTTTAATTAAAAAACCATAGTGAACTTAAATTAAAAATGTAGAAACATAAATTCACAATAAATAAAACTCCTCGAGGACCCCAATCACCCCCATCGAACATCTTGGATATGCTAGTTGTGGGTTTGGGGATCAGTGTACAAGAGTAGAAGGACGGAGGGGGTGGCCGGTTTGTTATGAAATCTCTCTCTCTCTCTCTCTCTCTCTCTCTCTCTCATATGAATCAATAGCACCCAAAGCACAGGTTTGGATTTGAATTGGATTCAGGTCTTATTATTCTTATATGCATTTTTTGATAAAAAGTATACATGATGCAATGTCATTTAAAAAAACTGTCGTGTTTTTTGTTAAAAATATAAGCAAGGAAATTAACTAGTGGATATTAATAACAAGCTATCATTTTTAAATTTTAGATGCTAATAATATTTTATTTGAAACTTTAGATTGAAGTTAAAATCTTTTGTCAATGGTTTTATATTTAAATTGACACATTTTTATACACAAAGTATTTGGAACTTTAAGAAGGAAAGTGTTCAAACTGTATGATGAGCATCATATTATAATTATCTCTCACAAAAAAAAAAAAAAAATTAATCACTTACTAGATAAATTTTAGGGAATAAGATTAACAATGTAATTGATTTTGACCTAAAATAAGTCATGCTATGACATCAGCCATATTACATCATCGTCAAGCCTGACCAGTATTTCTACATTATAATATCCCCTTTTTTTTTTTTCAAAGGAAATCCTTTGGTTTGAATATTGATAACAATACCCTGTTGTTGCCAAGCAGTTGGGCCAACATAGCACACTTTTTTTTTTTTTTTTTTGAGAATGGACATAGCACACTTTGTATCTTTCTTCGGCGTGTCCTGTACTGTGAAATTTGATTGGTCAGAGATTTGGATAAAAAATTGAGCTCAAAGATAGAGGGCTAATAGCAACAAGAAAACATGCAGTTGCCTTTGTGACTAAAAAAACATAAAATTATATGACGAATACCACAAAATATAATATATAATTTTTAACTATCTCAGATATTATTGATCAGAAGACCTTAGGTTGGTTCTACAATTTTCTATATAATGCAGCTCAGTGTTATTCTTTCCTCAGCAAACACACTTTTCTCTAACAATTTGTAAAAGGTTGCAGAAGGAAGATGATGATGATGATGGGGGAGACATGGACTCAACTAGGCTCAGCGATTGCGAGCATCATGTTTCTTTGGGCCATGTTGCACCAATATTTCCCTCAAACTCTTCATGACTCTATCCTAGCTTATATTCACAGATTGGTGAATTTCTTGTCCCCCAATATCCAAATCAGGTTTCATGAATTTTCTGGCGAGTATTTCAAGCGCAGTGAAGCCTATGCTGCCATTAAAACATATCTCAGTGACAAGTCCTCCAGGAAAGCTAAAAATCTTGGAGCAGAAGTTGTGGAAGACAGTACTCAATCTGTAGTACTGAGCATGGATGAAAACGAAGAAGTTACAGATGAATATAAAGGGGTCAAGCTTCGGTGGGTTTCAAAGAAAAACGTGGCACCACAGCAGTCAATTTCATGGTACCCTAACACCGAGGACAATAGGTATTACAAGCTCACTTTCCATAAGTCTCACCGAGAATTTGTCACTGGAACTTACCTTCCTCATGTACTTCAAGATGGGAAGGCAATAAAGGTGAGAAATCGTCAAAGGAAGCTGTACACTAACAATCCCAGCCAGAATTGGGAAGGTTACAAAGCACGCAAATGGAACCATGTAGCTTTTGAGCACCCATCAACTTTTGATACTTTGGCCCTGGAATCAAAGAAAAAGGAAGAAATAATGAATGACCTTACTAAGTTTAGCAAAGGAAAAGAGTATTATAAGAAGATTGGCAAGGCCTGGAAGCGTGGCTATCTTATTTATGGTCCTCCTGGAACTGGTAAGTCTAGCATGATTGCTGCCATGGCCAACCACTTGGAGTATGATATCTATGATCTTGAATTGGCAGCGGTTAAGGACAACACAGAGCTGTGGAGGCTTTTGATTGAAACCACAGGTAAGTCGATCATTGTGATAGAACATATTGATTGCTCACTTGATCTTACGGGTCAACGAAAGAAGGAAAAAAAGAAAGAGAAGGCTGAAGAAGCCAAGGATCCTATTAGTAAAATGACCAAAGAAGAAGAAGAAGAAGGAGAAGAAAGAAAGAGTAAAGTCACTCTCTCTGGGTTGTTGAATTTTATAGATGGGCTATGGTCAGCTTGTGGGGGAGAGAGGATCGTTGTTTTCACCACTAATTTTGTGGAAAAGCTTGATCCAACTCTAATTAGGAGGGTACGCATGGACAAACATATAGAATTGTCCTATTGTTGCTTTGAAGCATTCAAGGTGCTTGCCAAGAATTATTTGGATGTTGATTCACACCAATTATTTGCGACTATTGGCCACTTGTTTGAGGAAACCAATATGACTCCTGCTGATGTTGCTGAGAACTTGAGGCCTAAGTCTCTGAATGAAGATGTTGAGACATGTTTGAAGAATTTGATTGAAGCTCTTGAGAGGGCCAAGGAGGAAGCTAGAAAGAAAGCTGAGGAAGAAGTTCGGTTAAAGGCGGAGAAAGAAGAGAAAGAGAAGCAAGAAGGTGCTCAAGAAGACGTGAAAGATAGTTCATAAAAAAAAAATTATTTAAGAAGAAGAAGAAGAAGAAGAAGAAGAAGACGTGAAAGATAATGAGTCTTTGTCTAAAGAAGTGAAAGAGACTGTTGAAGTTGTGAAAGATGACGAGGCATTAGCTAAGATGTTGAAAGAAAATGGTGTCATCGTCTGAAGAAACTAGGATAAAAGGAGTGAAATGTATAGGTATAGTTGGTATAGGCATTATGAATAATTAAAATCAGGAGTTGAAGGTATAATTGTGTGTATAAGAATGTGTGCATAAAAGTTTTTATCTTAATCAAAATCCATCTTATGCTATATAAATGCTTTAGGAAGATAGGAGAAGGGTCGATCTAGTCCGATCTTCTTTATGTGGGTGTTTCTGTGGTGGTCAGCCATGGGTGGGATCCTAGGCTTTAGTGAAAGCAAAAATATGTTTCACGTACAGTTTATTTAATAAGAACCACTCTGTGTTGTGCTCTTTCTTCTTAATTAACATGGTTAGCTATTTTTGGTCCTTTTATTTCAAGAGCAAAACGACTATCACCATATTCCTTTCTGAGTCCCTTAATATTCTACATCCACTTTCTTACAATCCCTTTAAATTTCAAATGTGAACATTTTTTTCCTATTTTTTAAAATGTGAAGATTTTTACATTAATTCTGAATATATGTATAAAATAATAGATGTAAATAAGTGTAAAAATATTTAGCCTTGAGACGAGTGTTCCAGAAAAAATTGTAATAGAACATTGAAATGACATACTTTCCTTTTTGTTGAGTCTAGGCATTAGGTTGGCAAACTATGAGCAAAATAAGTCTTTGCATATATGAAGTTTTAGAAGCATTTTGTATTGTCAAGACATCTGCCTAGGATCTACATGCCACTGCAAGGTACAGCATTTCGATAGCTATTCTATCGATCGAACAAGCAACTTCTGGATAGATCAAGCTTAAGTTGGATTGATCGAACTACGACAAAACAGATTCCTAGATTCAGCCCATTTATAATCTTTGTTGTGCTGTTCTATTGATTTGCACCAACATGCGCAGTGCACATAGGAAAAACAGCTTGAACGTTGTAAGTTTGTAAACTCATGAACGTACATGCAATGGATTTTTAGTTATTACAAAAGAGTAACCAGGGAAAATCCACATATGATTGCATGACACCTCAGGCTTCCACGCGTACACAATCAATCACATACATAGGTATTAACACTAATGACCCGAGCTTATTCAAGCAGCAATATTAAGGCTGGTGCTCGGTGGGGATCACCTATATATCCTGGCAATTGGCTTGCCGCTGCAGGGGCGATCTGCCGATGAGCCTTCACCAGTTGGGGATCTCGGAGAAGCGTTTGTTTCTAGCATTCCATTGGCTAATGATCATTGACATTAGGTATGTAATTAAGTTCAATCTGGTCAACGGTTTCATTTTCTGATAGATTATAATAAGCTTCCTGTATTAGCAAATTAGCAATGAGATTATTTAAATTTTGATTTTTTTTAAAAATCAATTCAAAGACTTGGTACAAGATTCCTATTTACATCCTTCAATAATATTGTCTCATATCATATTTTTGTAAATAAAAAACATGAAAAATTATATTTAATAAGTACTTAGTGTAAAAGTTCATATTAAAGCACTTCAATAGCATCAGGACTATAGCTGGGGAGGGGGGTTATTAATGCCCCTAGAAGGAATAAAAGATAAGCTCTTACTTCGAGGAGAACGGTGATGTTCAGAATAGAGATAACTAGATTGACGCAGGCGAAAAGCCACACGAAACAAAACATGTCTGATTTAACAAAATAATTCTTGAATTCACAATGAGAGCTCCAAAATCTACTGGAAAATAAGGGGAAAAGTCTTTGAAAATTTTTTTAAACTGAAATCTAAATTTCCTTTACGGCTACAATGCTCTTAGATAGATAAAGAACCCTAGGACTACCAATCGCAATCCTAATGCAATTAAGAAACACCTGAAAACCTTAACGTGTTAGCCACAAAGTTAGGCTAAAAAATAGGAAAAAATACCAAAACATACAAAGTTGAGAAAATTGCAAGTTCAAATCCTACGATTTCATAATAGACGAGACATTATTTTGACTTTTAATTTAAAAGTTAATACAAGAAGAAGAAATTTTATAAATAGCAAAAAAAATTATTTAAGAGTCTAAACGAAGAAATTTGCCAAAAAGCAAGTAGGTCATGGCCTATGGGGTCAGCTCACCAATTTCCTGCAATTCCAATGTTGCTCTAATGATTTTTGTGAGTACTTTTATACTTCTTAGATTTCATGCGTATTTACTTTTGATGGTCTCTCTATTCCAAAAAAGTCTATGTTGTTTATTCTACATCATTTATGGGCCAAGGAGATAAATTTTTGATACTTAAAATCCCAAAGCTCTAAGGACTTAGTGACAAAATCTAATTCTAATCAATCAAATGTCTTGTGAAAATTCAGCTTGAACCCCAAATACACCTTTTCCCTTTTTATCTATTTGAAACTATGCACAACTTCTTGAGTTGTCACTAGACTCACTACATTCTCAGTGATCCATCTGATAGGCACAAAAACGACTTGGGTACGGTCTATAATCTTAGTTAGCAAGGGTCTTAATCTGACTATAATTTTAGTTATGATTTTATATTAACAGTTGCAAAGACTTTTTGGCCTAAATTGGTTGAAATTACACATACCATGAACTTTAGGAATCAAGGTAATGATCAACATGTAATTCACCTTCTTTAGCATCCACCCTTCTCTAAAAATATCTTGTCTCTATAATAACTTGCAAACCAATTATGGTAGACCAATATCATTTGAAGAACAACCTAGGTAATCTGTCTAGGCCTGACGCCTTAAATGGGTTAGTGTCCCATGCCACTCTCTTGATTTCATCTAGGTCTAGGCGTCTGGGACCTCAGACAACTCCAATTTTCTTCCACATAAATATACGGTGTGATTGACTTTGAAGAAGTGGTTAATAGTGAAGCAGCTATGTATTTCCTTTCTATTCTGATCTATTGCCCATTACTCAATTTAATCTCAACAATGAAATTTTTTCATTGTGTACCAGGTCTGACAAATGAAATTTTTTCAAATTTTGGTCAAATTTTGTTTACATTTCAGTTCTTCCTTTTCTTATGCCAAGCTTTCTTAGGTTGTGGATTCGAGTTAGCTTAGTTGGTAAAGTCTCTGATGGTTGAATAAGAAATCTAGGATTTAATCTCCTTTTACACTAAAAACCGATTGGTATTTTGATTTGATGTTAAAGAGCAGAATTATTATAAGCGGACATTATAAGTTGAAATTTTATCTTAAAAAAATTCCTACATTGATTCGAAATCCTTGTACGGCTTCTATCCTTTTCTCGATTTCCCTGAACCTGGTCTCTTCGAACCAAAGCTTGTTTTGTTCCGTTTACTAAGAGTAATTGCATCAGTCATTGCAAAATACAAAAAGTGCAAAAAATTACACAATATAGCACAAAAAACACCTGCATCAATCTTTCTAAACCTTTGTAAATATACAAAGATGCTACAATAACCGTGTGAATATACACGGTTATTGTAGCTTTGTATATAATATTTTATTAATTTCTCTCTCTCTCTCTCTCTCTCTCTCTCTCTCTCTCTCTCCGTCCGAGTTTGCTGCAAATCCACCCAACACCGCCCAACCACTCAATCACCACCACCACAACCCATCACAACCCATGATATTCCAATCACAAAATTAATCAAAAACAAAGAAAAATCAATCCAAACCCAAAATCAAATCTTGAATGGAAAACTCAACAACTTAGAACCCAAAATCAAACTTTCAACAAAAAACCCATCAACCCAAACCCAAGCTCAAATAAAATCCACCATCGTCACCACTACCATGGAGAGCTTGCTTGTCACGCCCCAAACTCAAAGGGGTCCAAAGCATGAGAAATACATCCCAAAGGTACTTGTAGATTTTTCCTTTTTGGAAAACCAAACTATAGGAGATCTTTATATTCCTTTCATTTCCACAAGATAAGAATATATAACCATAAATCTCCACATCACAAGTCAGAGCTCTAGAATACATTTATGAATAATAACTAAAAAAATCATGTGCCTCCACATAATACATGAATATATATTACAAAACTCTTGGATTTCACAAAGTCACAATCTTATCAAGAATAAGAAATCTTAATATCAAGTTTAGGCCTACCACGCCTAAGGCTAACAAACCTCAAATGACCAACCTTCAATAGAATTAATTAATGTCTCGGTAAACATAGCAAATTCAAGTCACCAACCATTTACAGCAAAAGTCTCCAAATTTAACATCCCACTTCAATCATCACCAACGAAGTAAGCTTCATATCCAAGGTATGGCTAATTACTCTGAAAAATTGTTAGAGGGTAGGATGAACTAAAGCACAGTAAGTAGCATAATTAATGGGGGTGAAGGAAATGCAAGTTTCAACTTCAATAATAATAATATGACAAGAATGATTAAATAATGAAACACAAAGTTCCTCAAAGTAAATACCTTGAAACTATATACCATAATTGTGAGCACTAACAATATCATTTTCAAAGCCATAAAGTCTAATATATGGTAAATTATTACAAATATACCACACTACCATATAGATCGGCTAGGGGATCCATCCATTCACAACTAGCATGATATTATCCTCTCTGGTATGCAGACTCTTGGCCCCATGGATAGCAGCCTCACCCATACCCTCAAGGTTTTTCTCTCCTCCCATGGGTAGCAAAGAGAGCACATCAAATAGGACCCCTCTTGCATGTGGTCTCTTGGCCCCATAGGCAGCAGCCTCACCCACACACAATCAAGGAACATCTTCCCCCCATGGGCAGCAGAGAGAGCGCGTCAAATTGGACCCCTCTTGCATGTGGTCTCTTGGCCCCATGGACAGCAGCCTTACCCACACACAATCAAGGAACCTCTTCCCCCATAGGCAGCAGGGAAGAACGCGTCATCCAAAGTGAAAGAGCACTGACTTGGATTTGATTCCGTTGTCACAAAGACTACGGAAACCAAATCGGGTGATCACTGGGAAATCACACATGGCATGATGTTAAAACCACATAAAGCTCACAAGTTACATATAGTTTGAAACACATAGTTTATATCCAGGTAGTTTCAAAAAAACCTTAAATAATCTAACTTCCATAAAGTTTGTAAGGTTTTCAACTTCATTCTTGTCAAAAAGATTTACTATCAATTTTCCACATAACAAGATAAGATAAGCATCTTTAATTTTCTAATATACCATAAAATCCATGATCTCCTTATCAAAGATTAAATAAAAGATGCTCATTTTTCCATATCAACAATTCATGCATTTCCCCAAATGCAATACCAAATATGATGCATTTTCATATATAATAATATATAATAGGGTCACAACACAACACTTTTAAGAAAACATATATCCATATATAATTTTTCAAAATGTGTTTGATCCAAAAACATCATTTATGAAGCATGGTTATTTTCCAAAAATATCCTATTAAGAAACTACTTACCTTGCAACCCGTAAAAAGCCTAATTCTCCAAGCTTCAAAGGAGATTAGCTAGAACCTCAATAATATTAAGCAAACCTAACACAATAAGCATAAAGCTTAAAATTGTATCTATCTACAATTTAGGAATTGCCAAATAAGCACTTAATTAGGCAAGCCTAATATTTAACCTCACCAATAACATATTCATCTTCCAAATTTTCTCAACAAATTAATTCACAAGGCATAAACTCCAATTTATAAAGTTAACCCATTCAATATCATCTTCAACATTATGACTAGCTTCCATAAAATTTACACTACATCATTAAGAGACCCATGAAAGCAAAATCAAAATATCCTCCAAGACAAGAAATTTAGAAGTTCAACTAACACCAAATAAACCCAATAGCAATGGAAAAATTAGTTTTACCAACCATCACATATTATAACTTAAAACCCCAAATTTCCACCATAAATAACCCTTAGATAGTCATCATTAACACAAACCATAAACCCACTCATCAAATAATTCCACCAATACAAAACCCATACATAAAAACACATAAATATCACTTCCAATGCTCATAAATCACATGGGTATCATTATTAAAGCTTAGATAAAAATAACCTCAAGCAAAAGCGTAAAACCCACCAAAAAGATTAAAAAATTTTACCTCAAATAAAAGATGCAAAGGTGCTTATGGGTTCACAAGAATTTTCCGGTGATCTTGCCGGAAAAATGATGGTGGAAGTAGTGATATGGACGTACCGGTGGGAGAGTTTGAGGGGTGGGGGTTAAATGGGGTAAGTGGGAACATGTGGTCCAAATAAAGTCTGACCACTTCTTTTTTCTTTTCCTTTTTTTTTTTTTTTTTTTTTTTTTTGTGATTGGGACGTTACATTGCTACTTTCTTTGCTCATGGAGAGCTTGCTGCTACCATGAGAGAGGAGAGAAACAAATGCTTGAGAGCTACGACAAAGGAAAAGATCAAAAAAATAGGAAAAAAAATGAAGAGAAAAGATGTGATTTTGTGAGATAAAAAAGGAAAAAATAAAAAATGGGGTCAGATATTTTACTGGTGGGGGTTAAAAGTGAGGGGAAAGGAAGTTTCTTTGCTTGTAGTATCTCTACAATATAACTTAATTATAAAAGAATTATAATTGAGCTTTTTTTTTTTCAATCAAAGCTGATGATTTTATTTGGAATTTTATTAAAGTCTATATTAAATTTTTTAATTCAAATCAGTACCTATTTTTAAACTAAAATCATACCAATGGTAAATATATACATACATACATATATATATATTATATATATATATATATATATATATATATATATATATATATATATCTATCTCCAATGCGTAACCTTGAAATGACACATCGAAATATTTCATTGATGGCAAAATGATGGTTGAAGACATCGATCTTTCAGCTGTTGCTGGAGCCACTATTTTGGTGGTCTAGCCAGCAATGATGGCGGCACAGTTGGCGAAGACACCGATCCGTCGGCAATCGTCGAAAACACTATTACGGCAGTTCGACCATCGAACCTCCAACATAAGAGGCCGATTGGCCAAGCCACCGGTTTTGGTGGTTTACTTTTAAAAAGTTATGACTATTATAGAGAGAGAGAAAAAAAAAAAAAAAAAACTAATAAAGAACGAATATTTTATTGAAATATCTTCTAAAATAGATAGACTGATGTGGATGTTTTAGAAAAGTAGTTGTGTAAAATAGAAAAAGTATGTTTTTACGTTAAAATAGACGAAAAGTTTTTACATTGGCTGATATCAATGCTCTAATACTCTAAAATCACCTTTGTAGTTTAAAATTGTGAGAACTACGAAGGGACGCTTTCAATATAATAATTGTGAAAACTATGATGATATTCTTGAAAATAATGAATTTAATAATAATAATAATAATAATAATAATAATAATAATAATAATAATAATAATAATAATAATAATAGGGTCATGTTTATAAATGCCCTTAGGGTATTGGTTAACAATTCATTTTAAGAAAGTTTTAATACCACTTTAATTTATGGGAAATGAAAAAAATTGTCAAAATATTAATTGCTTTATTTCATCTTCCCATAAAAACTTTCTTTAAATGGATTATTAATCAATGCCCTTAGATACCATGAGGGGCGCTTTCGGCATAAATATCAAGGTGTCTTAATAAAGCTTTCTTGGTTGTTGTTTCTCTTCCCATTAACCAAACACTAATGGCGAAGCCTTTTTTTTTTTTGGATTTTATAAATTTTAATTTACACAAACAGCCTAATTTGCAATCAATATGTACAAAAGATCACCATTATTTTATTATAATTTTTTTGAGTACTCTCACTCCCTAAAATTAAATCTCCTCTATTTAGTTTTTTTTTTTCATTTAACATTTTATGTTTAATTCAAAAATTGACAAACAATTTGAAACTTAACAACAAGAATGAAAAGCATAGTTCTAAATAATAAAAATTTACAATAGAAAATTATTTCTATTAAATACTACTATTTGAACTCGACAGATAAAACTCACCAAATAATTAAGGGAGGACAAAAAAAGAAAGAAAGAAAAAAAAAGGAGATACTATGTTCTAGTAGTATTTTTTTTCCAGGGGTGTTAAAAATATATTGTTTTGGTTATTAACAACTATTGGTTTTAGATCATTGATTAGTTGTTCAATTTATTTTTCTTTTTTATTTTGGGACAGGGGCATCTCTCTTTTTTTTGGGGGGGGGGGCTCTTATTTTTTGGGTCTAATATATTTTTTAGAAAATTATTTAAAAAAACCATATACATTAAGAGAATTAAAAAAACAAAAACACTATGTTGTGGCTTTGCCCCTGCGAAACACAATATAGTCGTCAACCTACCATGTACAATACCCATGATTTTGTGTATATATAACTCACATGAATGTGAATAAAATTATATATAAAAAAATTGTCATGTGCTCAAGTGAATCATATAAAAGCTTAAAAGAACCATAGTTATAGCAATCTTTTAATTTCTATCCTGCTTAGAAATTTATCTACAATTTCAAACTATATAATTTCAAAACACTAAAATTGTGTAATTCACTCAAAAATTAAAATATTAATATCAGCATAGGGGCAAAAAGAACATAAAGCAAGATAAATCCACAAAAAGTTTAATTAAACAATTAAAAATAGTAATACTAATTTTTGTCATCTATATATTTTTTGATAAATTTGGATTTAAAATAGACACTACGAACTCAAATCTTTCTTTTCCTCATTCTTAAGTAAATGCACCAAAATGGAACGAACAAACTGAACTAGGCAGAATGGACCAAAGTGCACCAAAATAGACCGAAAGGATCGAAGTGGACTGAAAGTGACCGAACTAGGTTAAATGGACTGAGTTAGATTGAAATGGACCAAAATGGACCACTCGGACCGAATTATCTACTATATCACAATTTTTTTTATTGATTTGTTCTACTAATTTTTTATAATATTAAATATATTAACCGATTGATTTTACACATTTATTTTTTCTTTTACTAAAATCTTGGACGGTTTAATATATTTAATATTATAAAAAAAATTAGAGGAACAAATAAAAAAAAATGGTGTCATGGCCAATAATGTGACTCAACAGCAATGTGGCAGTTAGATAATATATAAATAATAGAAGTATACATTTGTAAATTGTAAGGCAATGCCAGCATTATTACTTCTTCCATGGGTTGCTAGATGTATTCATCGAAAAACAAAACATAATTTAAACCAATGAAGTCAGTACCGTTTCATACCGGCCGGTATAGTCGGAATTTTTTGTACTGGTGAACAATCCGATACTGGTAGACCCTTATTTCATTTCGTTTTAAATACCGGACTATTTCGGTTTGTACCAGCCTTTCCGGCGAATTTCAGTCATTCTGGCCGAAAAATGCATTCCGGCCCGGAATGTAATTCCTCTGCAACTTGAAGAAAAAGAGAGAGAGAGAGAGAGAGAGAGAGAGAGAGAGAGAGAGAGAGAGAGAGAGAGAGAGAAAGAAAGATAGAAGAAGGCACGGCAGTGTAGCTCAAGCACAGGGTGGCTGGACCAGCAGGTGCACCATTTGATTGAGAAGAAGCAACTTGCAAAAGAAACTAATTTGTGAGGGAAAGACAGAAGTAGATCTTAGTGAGATTATCGTCTAGTTTTAAATATTTTGATGAGAAAAGTATGTGTGTGAGAGACTAGAGAGAGAATGAAAAAAGCAGATTTGTGAGGGAGAAGAAATGAAGGACAACGTGGGCTACTGTATAGATAAGATTGAATCTGAAAATGTGTGTGGATGGGAATTAAAGAGAAATGACATAGTAAAAAAAAGTACATAAATAAAAAATTAAAAAAAAGAAGATAAAGTTGACTAGGCAAATCGATGGAGGAAAAATAAAATAGAGATTTTTTTTGTGTGTGTGTGTGTATATATATATATATAGATGCTATATTTACAATATTTTTACGACCAATTACAGGTAGTTAATTGTTATAGGTTCAAATTTAAACCTAATACTAAGATCACTTTTTTGCCCCAACAATAACAACCAGTAACAACCTGCTATATAAGATTTGTTGTAAAAATGTTGTGAAAATATTGTGGACATATCATTTCTCATATATATATATATATAATTGAAAGTAAGGCGGTAGAACCAGCCAAGCAGTTGTATATCAAAATAATTCAAAGTATTGAAAACAGCAGTGTTTATTGAATATACATCAAAATACTTACAGTAGTAGCAGTAGCAACAAGATTACAGTGATCAACAGGTTGGGTAAACAGTACAAGGCTTGAAAGCTAGTCCTGGTTCCTAGTTACTAGCTTTGTGTATCAGTGAGATATCTTGTTCTAAGGAAGTCCTAGAGAGAGTTCTAAGGGAAATCCTAGAAAAGATTCTGAGATTAACAATAAGGGACAACCCCCCTTATATAAGTGAATAAAGCAGTAAATAGTACAAAGCAAATAGTGACATTTTACTATTCACATCAGGACCTGTGAGGGGCATTAGGAGCAATATCCGGAAGGAATCAGATCAGCTTTTGAGACCGAAAGTAGTTTGGCATGTTGTGCCCAAAAAATCAGCAAAATAGCAAGTAAATAGCTTTATCTTTTGGAGAAGTCTTCATCTTGGAAAGTCAACAATGGAGGAAAGTTAGTACGTAGTGCCAGAATGGTTTGTCTTATAGATAAGAAGAAATCATTATTATCAGGAAAGCATCTTCGGCAAATAGTAACTAGTAAATATTGTAGTATCATCTGGCTAGACCAATAAGAAAGTCTTGAACTGGGATCACTATACTTCTAGGTAGAAGCTGCATCAGACGGGTAACCAGCATAAGGGTCCCCTGGAGAGGGATCTCATGGGGGATCATCATTGCATTCATGTTCATGATAAGTTGAATATTGGTTACAGAAACCACAATACATTAATGGTTCGTAAACAGGATCTCTTGTGAGAAATATTCTTGGGTCATCATGTTCTACCCATTGTAAGTGCCAGACCGCAAAAGCATAAGGTTTGTTAACAAAAACAGAAATTATGTCTGTACAACCAAAGAAATGGTAGTCTTTCCATAATTCTTCAGAGACATCAAGAATTTGATTATTAAAGTAACTTCTCCAACATTCAGCAAGAGCATAGGGATGTTTATGAGAAACATAAGCATTTCCTTCATACCATTGACCTTGGTGAGTATATCCATTAATGAGAACAAGATGCTTGGAATGTTGAACATTCATCCAATTTTTCTTTTCCCATTTGGGTAAAGTACTCCAACATCGGATTGAAACATAAGGGGTTGCTGCAACATCTGCAACAGCCTTTCGGATAATATCAGGAAACTGGTTAATTTGATCATGACTCATTAATTTAATGAGTTTGACAAAACCAAATTCAAACATTTGAGAAAGCCAGAAGGGATCATTATCAGAACCATCTTCATAATTAATCAAAAGGCCAGGGAAATGATGGGTTTTTTCATGTACTCTAAGACTGCTCCCAAAGCATTTTCCCCTTTTCTTTTGCATGTAGCCTTTATTGGGGCCATCGGGTTCAACAATGGTAGGAGCAATTGAAACAAGAATTTTGAAATGTTTTAACCAAAGATCAAGATCTTTAGTCATAGTCTTGCTTTCAAAAATACAAGATTGTACTTCTGAAGGCAAGTTGGCAACAGCACTTTTAAGCAAAGATTGATTTTTTAGACTCAATCTAGCAAAATCAATACCCATTATAGTCTTTCTATCCATTGAATGGATTTCCTCTTTGCCAAAGAGTTGACTAATCAGGTTTGATTCATCATGGAGGTTTTGAGCGTAAAAAAGGTAATTAAAAAGTTGGTCGGCAAATGCTGCACTTTCAGTAGTAGGGTCAACAATTTGGGTAGTAAGGTTAACAAGGTGAATTTCAAGTGCTCTCATGGTTTTGTTGAATAGTTTGTGGTGGTTTGAAGAATGGGTAGCTTGAAGGTTGTCCAAAATGAATTTAATGGAATCTGGTAATTCACTATAGACTCCATTATGGAATTGCAAATATTTGTTCAATACTTCTTGTAAGGTTAATATGATATCACCACTAGAATATGTCACCTCTGCCGAGACAAATTCCTGAAGGGATGTTGCATTACTGGATTTTACTCCAAAAGATGCGCCTTCATGCATTACAAAAGGGTATCCCGCTGGGAACCTTTCGTCTTGAAGAAAGTCCTGTGCAGGTGCTTTCCCCTTGTCCCTCTTCTCTGCCAAAGAAGTCATAATATTCCACTTAGTAGTGGTAGTATTAAATCTTACTTTGTCCTGCCAAGTAAGGGAGAGGATGTTAAGCCAGTTGGCCATAGTTAATAGTATGATAGAATAATTTTTGGAAAAGTGAGAGTAAATAGTATCAGTAAAATTCTCTTGAAAAGTATGTTTCAAAAGCCAAAGATCAATAGTAATATTAATTGGTTGTGCCGGACAATGAGTGTTAGGATGACAATGATTATTTTGGAGAATATTGGAGTAAATGGAGAGCATGCTACAGACAAATTTGGACCAAAGGAAAGACTTGGTCAAAAGCCTAATGCCAAGAATGCTTTTTTGAGTTTTAGCATCCGTAGGACATTCTTTGGTGAAGATATGCTTTTCACTAGAGGTTTTGTCATCATGCTAGTAGTCAACAAGAGAGATATCAATATTGTCAGGGTAGCTATCATTTATCGGGACACTGTGACAATTGGCAATTATTGTTGGCAACAAATGAGCAGAGAGTTGTCCACCAGTCTTCTTAGATCTATCCTTTTGTTTAATGAAGCTAAGATGTTTATTAACATTATGAGTTTCACACTTTGAACAAAATTTGAATTTTACTTTGTCCAAAAGGATCAGTAGTAATTCCATCATCTTCAGTAAGAAAAGGATACAAAGAATTAATAAAGGGCAAACAAAGAATCACTTTATCAGTCATTTTTTCAACAAGTACAGAGGGGATCTTAAAGCAAACACTATCATGGCAAACATGAGCATTGTTTAATTCATACTTGATTTTCATTTTAGTTCCATTAGCAGAGACTAATCTTTCAGTAGAATTTTCAAAATATTTAGAAGGAATCAGTCCTTCTTGAATACAATTAACATCAGCACCAGAATCAATCATAGCAATAACATCAAAAGCATAATCATGAGCAACAACAATTTTGACTTTAGTGTACCATTTGGGCAGCATATGTTTAACAAGAGACAATTGGTTATCAATCAAATTAATCAAAGAACGATTAGAAACATTACCAGAAGGAGAAGCTTGCTGATCGGATTCATCTCCGTCCTTTTGCTCATCATCATCAGATTGGTGTTTATTCATAGTTTTATCAATCTTTAGAATTAACAATTCTTCTTTAAGATGGTCATTATCAAGTTCAATAGCTTTAACATCATTTTTTAATTGAATTATTTCTTGTTTAACAATTTTTATTTCATGTTAAAGATCATTAACAGTTACCTCTTTTGATTTATTTTTATTAAATCTTTTCAGAGTTTCTTCAAAACTTATCGTAGAATTATGTCTTTTCACCTTATCTTCTTTTGTTAAGTTTTTCAAAAACTTGTCAAGATAATCTTTTTTCTGTAAACTAGGGTCTTCAATTTTACCTATCATTGTTAATAATAGATCGTCATTCTCTTTACTTTTGGTTAACATTTTAACAGATTTGATCACGTTACAACAAGAATCACTACAGCCAAGTTTAATATTAGGGGATTTAGAAACATCACTACGGGAGTGATAATCAGAATCAGATGAGGAGGAAAAATCCCCTTCAAAGGAATCAGTTAAAGCAGCAATTTCAAGAATCTGAAATAACTCATTTTGATCGTTATTATTAATGTTTAATATGTTCAACTTATTTTTCAACTTACCAGGCTTTTGGTTACAGTCTTTACTGAAATGGCCAAATTTGCCATAATTAAAGCACTTACCTTTACCTGATCTCTGTCTATCATGTTTTCGAAAAGCAGATTTGTTTTTAGCATAAAAATCATTGGGTTTAACAAAAAAGTGGGTTCTGTATCTTTTATGCTTTTTATGGGAATAAATTTTGTAAACCTTATCATGTTTACTTTTTCCTTTTCGCTTGGAAGGGGCAATAGGAGGTAAACCATATTGTTCACAGAAATTACCCATTTCATATTTAGCTTTCTTTTTATCTTTTAATTGTTGTTTTAACCATTTTTCATCATTGCACATATTAATTCCAATTTTCTTAATAGTGCTGAAAATATCACCATAGGTTAAATTATCAAAATCAATAGAATCATTTTTTCCAATTAATTCATTTTTTACCTTATGAGCAAAGATAGGAGGCAGACCGTCAATAAACTTCACTTTCCAATAAGGCTTCGTAGAGTCTTTTCTGAGCATGACTCTGGAAGTAAATACATCTTGGTACCATCTGTAATCAGACATAGTAGGACATCTCAAATTATTCAAATAATCAGAAATTCGAGACGAAATATTAGATGGAGTACCAACAAAATGTTTGAGAATGGTGTAAACCAAAGTATTGACACCATCAGGAACACCACGGTTAATATTTTCATAAAAAATGGGCATTCCATCAGTATCTCTTTTAACAACATGTTTAATAGATTCTCTGGATTCTTCTGTGAGATGTGAATCCCACCATCCTCGAAGAGAACCAGTAAAACCAGATGCTAGCAAATCAACAATATCAGGATGATCAAGATTGTAATGGTTATTTATGTATGCAATACCAACCATAGACATGTGAGCCATTTTGTTAATAATTTCTTGTTCAGACAAACCATCAATATTCCATTCATAAAGTTTATTAGCAGAAACAAAAAATTGAGTTTGAGAAGATCTTTCTTCAAACTGTACATTAGGAGGAGTAGGCTTAGAATACCAATTTTTTGTAAAAGTTGTGGGATTGGGTTTTCCAACAAATCTTTTAATTTCTGGTAAACTGATGCCATCATCAAAAGCATTTTTAGAAGATTTTGAAGATAATGAGTCAGAATTTGTGTCGTCATCAGAAATAATTTCTTTCTCATTTCTTGAAATAGCACAAGCAGCGCTTCTAGAAGTAGAAGTTTGCTCGGTTTTAACCTTTAAATCAGCAAGCATTTTTTCAATCTTTTCAACAGTTGATCCTTGGGAATTAACTAAATCAAAAGTCTTACTATGAGAAGTTTTAAAATCAACATTTTTTCTTTGACTGGGTAAATCAATCAAAGGTTTCTCAGGTTTTGAAATAGCAGGTTTTTCCACAATTTTTTCTTCAATACGGTCAAGCTGTTGACCAATAATATGTAAAGATTTATTAGTAAAATTGTTTTATTCAATAATGGCAAAAATATGAGTTTTATCATTAGCAATTTTGAAAGGGGAGGCTTTCACCTCAGTACTTTCTTTATCATTTTTGCAAGTAATCAAAACAGTTTCAAGAGGTGGATGACTGGATTTAACAATAGTTTTATAATGTTTAACAAAAACAGATTTTTTTTATTATGTTCAAGTAATTGGTATGAACCTCATTTCTTGAAACATAATGATTCTCAAGATAATCAAAAAACAAAATATGTTGCTTTAACAAATTCATTTTTTCTCTCCATTTCCTTTTGATTCTGTCTTTTTCAAACTGAGCAAAAATACTTTGGTAATACTTTCTTTTATCACGGTTTGCTTTAGAAAAGAATTCATTACTTAAAGCAATCATATCAATTTGAAAAGTAGGGGTTTCAACATCCATATCCATCAAATTTATCACACTCAGATGTTTAAAAGGAGGAGGAGGTTCAATAGGTGGAAAATCAGATCCAGAAGAAGCCTTAGATTTTGCATCTTCTTCTTCTTCTTGATCATATTTTGGGAGAAATTCAGGTTTAGTTGAATAATAAGTATTGCTAACCTGGGAATTGTTGCTAGCAACTCCTTTTAGCTTTAAATCAAGTGGTTCAAAATTCTTTTTCAAAAATTCGTCAACATCAGCATTTCTTTTAACAACACTTTCAGATCCAACAAAGGACTTTCTTCCTTCATTGATTCTTAAAGGTTTGTGAGCAGGAAAACATTTGGTATCATCAAAAAATATTTTAACAGTTCCATCAGTATATTGTGCAATTTTAGTAAGATCAAGTTCATCGAAAACAGGTTTAACAGGTGGTGCAACTTGTTCCAAAGTCCACTCTTTGGGAAGAGTAATATCTTGCCATTGAATCATTTTAGGGATTTGGATCTTAGCATCAGGGGTGGAACATTGAATTAACATAGTTATAACATTGTTGTGTCCTTCATATTTTGTCCGTGTCTGCCTGACCTTGTGATACTTCGTTGTTGTGTTGATCTTGCCGTCGTTGGCGCCACCGCCATTGTAAAAAGTCCCAGATCCGAACAGTAAGGCCCGTGAAGCCAGGAGAGCGTGAGGGCGTGAGAGAAATAGGGTTGATGAACGGTATGTGTTACGAAATGCAACGGCTGTTAGAAGCATAGTGATCCCAGTTCAAGACTTTCTTATTGGTCTAGCCAGATGATAGTACAATATTTACTAGTTACTATTTGCCGAAGATGCTTTCTTGATAATAATGATTTCTTCTTATCTATAAGATAAACCATTCTGGCACTACGTACTAACTTTCCTCCATTGTTGACTTTCCAAGATGAAGACTTCTTCAAAAGATAAAGCTATTTACTTGCTATTTTGTTGATTTTTTGGGCACAACATGCCAAACTACTTTTGGTCTCAAAAGCTGATCTAATTCCTTCCGGATATTGCTCCTAATGCCCCTAACGGGTCCTGATGTGAATAGTAAAATGTCACTATTTGCTTTGTACTATTTACTGCTTTATTCACTTATATAAGGGGGGTTGTTCCTTATTGTTAATCTCAGAATCTTTTCTAGGATTTTCCTTAGAACTCTCTCTAGGACTTCCTTAGAACAAAATATCTCACTGATACACAAAGCTTGTAACTAAGAACCAGGACTAGCTTTCAAGCCTTGTACTGTTTACCCAACTTGTTGATCACTGTAATCTTGTTGCTACTACTACTACTGTAAGTATTTTGATGTATATTCAATAAACATTGCTGTTTTCAATACTTTGAACTATTTTGATATACAACTGCTTGGCTGGTTCTACCACCTTACTTTCAATTATAATTTACTTTCAATTATTTCATATATCTGCTATCTGTTGTGCTTCCGCCTTCTGCACTGTCGTCCTTCCTCCTTTATGGTATCAGAGTCATTCTTTCCTGGGCCGATAGTGTTGTTGTGTCTTTCATATTCTGTCCGTGTCTGCCTGACCTTGTGATACTTCGTTGTTGTGTTGATCTTGCCGTCGTTGGAGCCACCGCCATTGTAAAAAGTCTCAGATCCGAACAGTAAGGCCCGTGAAGCCAGGAGAGCGTGAGGGCATGAGAGGAATAGGGTTGATGACCGGTATGTGTTACGAAATGCAACGACTGTGAGAAAAACATGATAATTGAGTGTTATAACTAAGTTAGATATTGATAGGATGTGGAGATCGGACTCCTCTATTAGCTCTAGGACTGGTTGTCCTCCTGATATTGTGAATGAAGAAGACCTCACTGTTGGAGAAAGTGAGTACCCAGATTTTAGAAAATGGAATATTCCTAAGATTTCTACTAAATCTGTTTATGATCTTAACTGGACTGAAAAAAGTATTTTCTCTAAATATAGAGCTAGAACTATTGAACAAACATTTTCTATTTCTAAAACTCATGAAAAATGTTGTTTATTTTCCAAGAAAAATATTAACGAGTTTTTATCCAAGAAAAATCTTAAATATTTACACATTGGTCTGATTCAAGTTGCTGTTAAACCTTTAACAAGAAAAGGAATTGATGCTTCTGTGCTTATGTGTTTACGTGATGCTAGATTTAACAAACTTAATGATAGCATTCTTGGCATGATTACTGCTTCTTTGTATGATGGTCCTATTTACTTTGATTGTTATCTTGATCTTGCTCTTGCTTTAGATGATCCTAATATTATTAAAGCTTTAACTTTGAATATATTGACATCTGGTTATGATATGGATGATGGTAGTAGACCATTTACTCTTATTTACCGAATTTTTTATAGATTGCTTGATTCCCAGCTAATTCAATGTTCCACCCCTGATGCTAAGATCCAAATCCCTAAAATGATTTAATGGCAAGATATTACTATTTCCAAAGAATGGACGATGGAACAAGTTGCACCACCTGTTAAACCTATTTTTGATGAACTTGATCTTACTAAAATTGCACAATATACTGATGGAACTGTTAAAATATTTTTTGATGATACCAAATGTTTTTCTACTCACAAACCTTTAAGAATCAATGAAGGAAGAAAGTCCTTTGTTGGATCTGAAAGTGTTGTTAAAAGAAATGTTGATGTTGACGAATTTTTGAAAAAGAATTTTGAACCACTTGATTTAAAGCTAAAAGGAGTTGCTAGCAACAATTCCCAGGTTAGCAATACTTATTATTCAACTAAACTTGAATTTCTCCCAAAACATGATCAAGAAGAAGAAGAAGATGCAAAATCTGAGGCTCCTTCTGGATCTGATTTTCCACCTATTGAACCACCTCCTCCTTTTAAACATCTGCGTGTGATAAATTTGATGGATATGGATGTTGAAACCCCTGCTTTTCAAATTGATATGGTTGCTTTAAGTAATAAATTCTTTTCCAAAGCAAACCATGATAAAAGAAAGTATTACCAAAGTACTTTTGCTCAGTCTGAAAAAGACAGAATCAAAAGGAAATGGAGAGAAAAAATGAATTTGTTAAAGCAACATATTTTGTTTTTTGACTATCTTGAGAATTATTATGTTTCAAGAAATGAGGTTCATACCAATTACTTGAACGTAATAAAAAAATCTGCTTTTGTTAAACATGATAAAACTGTTGTTAAATCCAGTCATCCACCCCTTGAAACTGTTTTGATTACTTGCAAAAATGATAAAGAAAGCACTGAGTTAAAAGCCTCCCCTTTCAAAATTGCTGATGATAAAACTCATGTTTTTGCCATTATTGAACAAAACAATTTTACTAATGAATCTTTACATATTATTGGTCAATAGCTTGACCGTATTGAAGAAAAAATTGTTGAAAAACCTGCTGTTTCAAAACTTGAGAAACCTTTGATTGATTTACCCAGTAAGACTTTTGATTTAGTTAATTCTCAAGGATCAACTGTTGAAAAGATTGAAAAAATGCTTGCTGATTTAAAGGTTAAAATCGAGCAAACTTCTACTCCTAGAAGCCCTGCTTGTGCTATTTCAAGAAATAAGAAAGAAATTGTTTCTGATGATGACACAAATTCTGACTCATTATCTTCAAAATCTTCTAAAAATGCTTTTGATGATGGCATCAGTTTACCAGAAATTAAAAGATTTGTTGGAAAACCCAATCCCACAACTTTTACAAAAAATTGGTATTCTAAGCCTACTCCTCCTGATGTACAGTTTGAAGAAAGATCTTCTCAAACTAAATTTTTTGTTTCTGCTGATAAACTTTATGAATGGAATATTGATGGTTTGTCTGAACAAGAAATTATTAACAAAATGGCTCACATGTCTATGGTTGGTATTGCATACATAAATAACCATTACAATCTTGATCATCCTGATATTGTTGATTTGCTAGCATCTGGTTTTACTAGTTCTCTTCGAGAATGGTGGGATTCACATCTCATAGAAGAATCAAGAGAATCTATTAAACATGTTGTTAAAAGAGATACGGATGGAATGCCCATTTTTGATGAAAATATTAACCGTGGTGTTCCTGATGGTGTCAATACTTTGGTTTACACCATTCTCAAACATTTTGTTGGTACTCCATCTAATATTTCGTCTCGAATTTCTGATTATTTGAATAATTTGAGATGTCCTACTATGTCTGATTACAGATGATACCAAGATGTATTTACTTCCAAAGTCATGTTCAGAAAAGACTCTACGAAGCCTTATTGGAAAGAGAAGTTTATTGACGGTCTGCCTCCTATCTTTGCTCATAAGGTAAAAAATGAATTAATTGGAAAAAATGATTCTATTGATTTTGATAATTTAACCTATGATGATATTTTCAGCACTATTAAGAAAATTGGAATTAATATGTGCAATGATGAAAAATGGTTAAAACAACAGTTAAAATATAAAAAGAAAGCTAAATATGAAATGGGTAATTTTTGTGAACAATATGGTTTACCTCCTATTGCCCCTTCCAAGCGAAAAGGAAAAAGTAAACATGATAAGGTTTACAAAAGTTATTCCCATAAAAAGCATAAAAGATAGAGAACCCACTTTGTTAAACCCAATGATTTTTATGCAAAAAACAAATCTGCTTTTCGAAAACATGATAGACAGAGATCAGGTAAAGGTAAGTGCTTTAATTATGGCAAATTTGGCCATTTCAGTAAAGATTGTAACCAAAAGCCTGGTAAGTTGAAAAATAAGTTGAACATGTTAAACATTAATAATAATGATCAAAATGAGTTATTTCAGATTCTTGAAATTGCTGCTTCAACTGATTCCTTTGAAGAGGATTTTTCCTCCTCATCTGATTCTGATTATCACTCCCGTATTGATGTTTCTAAATCCCCTAATATTAAACTTGGCTGTAGTGATTCTTATTGTAACGTGATTAAATCTGTTAAAATGTTAACCAAAAGTAAAGAGAATGATGATCTATTATTAACAATGATAGGTAAAATTGAAGACCCTAGTTTACAGAAAAAAGATTATCTTGACAAGTTTTTGAAAAACTTAACAAAAGAAGATAAGGTGAAAAGACATAATTCTACGATAAGTTTTGAAGAAACTCTGAAAAGATTTAATAAAAATAAATCAAAAGAGGTAACTGTTAATGATCTTCAACATGAAATAAAAATTGTTAAACAAGAAATAATTCAATTAAAAAATGATGTTAAAGCTATTGAACTTGATAATGACCATCTTAAACAAGAATTGTTAATTCTAAAGATTGATAGAACTATGGATAAACACCAATCTGATGATGATGAGCAAAAGGACAGAGATGAATCCGATCAACAAGCTTCTCCTTCTGGTAATGTTTCTGATCGTTCTTTGATTAATTTGATTGATAACCAATTGTCTCTTGTTAAACATATGCTGCCCAAATGATACACTAAAGTCAAAATTGTTGTTGCTCATGATTATGCTTTTGATGTTGTTGCTATGATTGATTATGGTGCTGATGTTAATTGTATTCAAGAAAGACTGATTCCTTCTAAATATTTTGAAAATTCTACTGAAAGATTAGTCTCTGCTAATGGAACTAAAATGAAAATCAAGTATGAATTAAACAATGCTCATGTTTGCCATGATAGTGTTTGCTTTAAGACCCCCTCTGTACTTGTTGAAAAAATGACTGATAAAGTGATTCTTTGTTTGCCCTTTATTAATTCTTTGTATCCTTTTCTTACTGAAGATGATGGAATTACTACTGATCCTTTTGGACAGAAAGTAAAATTCAAATTTTGTTCAAAGTGTGAAACTCATAATGTTAATAAACATCTTAGCTTCATTAAACAAAAGGATAGATCTAAGAAGACTGGTGGACAACTCTCTGCTCATTTGTTGCCAACAATAATTGCCAATTGTCACAGTGTCCCGATAAATGATAGCTACCCTGACAATATTGATATCTCTCTTGTTGACTACTTGCATGATGACAAAACCTCTAGTGAAAAGCATATCTTCACCAAAGAATGTCCTACGGATGCTAAAACTCAAAAAAGCATTCTTAGCATTAGGCTTTTGACCAAGTCTTTGCTTTGGTCCAAATTTGTCCGTAGCATGCTCTCCTCTTACTCCAATATTCTCCAAACTAATCATTGTCATCCTAACACTCATTGTCCGGCACAACCAATATATATTACTATTGACCTTTGGCTTTTGAAACATACTTTTCAAAAGAATTTTACTGATACTATTTACTCTCACTTTTCAAAAAAATATTCTATCATATTATTAACTATAGCCAACTGGCTTAACATCCTCTCCCTTACTTGGCAGGACAAAGTAAGATTTAATACTACCACTACTAAGTGGAATATTATGACTTTTTCGGCAGAGAAGAGGGACAAGGGGAAAGCATCTGCACAGGACTTTCCTCAAGACGAAAAGTTCCCAGCGGGATACCCTTTTGTAAGGCATGAAGGCGTATCTTCTGGAGTAAAATCCAGTAATGCAACATCCCTTCAGGAATTTGTCCCGGCAGAGGTGACAAATTCCAGTGGTGATATCATATTAACCTTATAAGAAATATTGAACAAAGACTTGCAATTCCATAATGGAGTCTATAGTGAATTACCAGATTCCATTAAATTCATTTTGGACAACCTTCAAGCTGCCCATTCTTCAAACCACCACAAACTATTCAACAAAACCATAAGAGCACTTGAAATTCACCTTGTTAACCTCACTACCCAAATTGTTGACCCTACTACTGAAAGTGCAGCCTTTACTGACCAACTTTTTAATTACCTTGTTTACGCTCAAAACCACCATGATGAATCAAACCTGATTAGTCAACTCTTTGGCAAAGAGGAAATCCATTCAATGGATAGAAAGACTACAATGGGTACTGATTTTGCTAGATTGAGTCTAAAAAATCAATCTTTGCTTAAAAGTGTTGTTGCCAACTTGCCTCCAGAAGTACAATCTTGTATTTTTGAAAGCAAGGTTATGACTAAAGATCTTGATCTTTAGTTAAAACATTTCAAAATTCTTGTTTCAATTGCTCCTACCATTTTTGAACCCGATTGCCCCAATAAAGGCTACATGCAAAAGAAATGGGGAAAATACTTTGGGAGCAGTCTCAGAGTACATGAAAAAACCCATCATTTCCCTGGCCTTTTGATTAATTATGAAGATGGTTCTAATAATGATCCCTTCTGGCTTTCTTAAATGTTTGAATTTGGTTTTGTCAGACTCATTAAATTAATGAGTCATGATCAAATTAACCAATTTCCTGATATAATCTAAAAGGCTGTTGCAGATGTTGCAGCAACCCCTTATGTTTCAATCTGATGTTGGAGTACTTTGCCCAAATGGGAAAAGAAAATTTGGATAAATATTCAACCTTCCAAGCATCTTGTTTACATTAATGGATATACTCACCAAGGTCAATGGTATGAAGGAAATGCTTATGTTTCTCATAAACATCCCTATGCTCTTACTGAATGTTGGAGAAGTTACTTTAATAATCGAATTCTTGATGTCTTTGAAAAATTATGGAAAGACTACCATTTCTTTGGTTGTACAGACAGAATTTCTGTTTTTGTTAACAAACCTTATGCTTTTGCGGTCCAGCACTTACAATGGGTAGAACATGATGACCCAAGAGATCCTGTTTACGAACCATTAATGTATTGTGGTTTCTGTAACCAATATTCAACTTATCATGAACATGAATGCAATAATGATCCCCCATGGGATCCCTCTCCAGGGGACCCTTATGCTGGTTACCTGTCTAATGCAACTTCTACCTAGAAGCATAGTGATCCCAGTTCAAGACTTTCTTATTGGTCTAGCCAGATGATACAACAATATTCACTAGTTACTATTTGCCGAAGATGCTTTTCTGATAATAATGATTTCTCCTTATCTATAAGACAAACCATTCTCGCACCATCACGACGTACTAACTTTCCTCCATTGTTGACTTTTCAAGATGAAGACTTCTCCAAAAGATAAAGTTATTTACTTGCTATTTTGCTGATATTTTGGGCACAACATGCCAAACTACTTTCGGCCTCAAAAGCTGATCTGATTCCTTCTGGATATTGCTACTGATGCCCCTCACGGGTTCTGATGTGAATAGTAAAATGTCACTATTTGCTTTGTACTATTTTTTGCTTTATTCACTTATATAAGGCGGGTTGTCCCTTATTGAAAACTCAGAATCTTTTCTAGGATTTCCCTTAGAACTCTCTCTAGGACTTCCTTAGAATAAGATATCTCACTGATACACAAAGCTTGTAACAAGGAACCAGGACTAGCTTTCAAGCCTTGTACTGTTTATCCAACTTGTTGATCACTGTAATCTTGTTGCTACTACTACTACTGTAAGTATTTTGATGTATATTCAATAAACACTGCTGTTTTCAATACTTTGAATTATTTTGATATACAACTGCTTGGCTGGTTCTACCGCCTTACTTTCAATTATAATTTACTTTGAATTATTCCATATATCTGCTATCTGTTGTGCTTCTGCCTTCTGCGCTGTCGTCCTTCCCCCTTTATGGCAAGCAGTTGTATATCAAAATAATTCAAAGTATTGAAAATAGCAGTGTTTATTGAATATACATCAAAATACTTACAGTAGTAGTAGTAGCAACAAGATTACAGTGATCAACAGGTTGGGTAAACAGTACAAGGCTTGAAAGCTAGTCCTGGTTCCTAGTTACGAGCTTTGTGTATCAGTGAGATATCTTGTTCTAAGGAAGTCCTAGAGCTAAGGGAAATCCTAGAAAAGATTCTGAGTTTTCAATAAGGGACAACCCCCTTATATAAGTGAATAAAGCAGTAAATAGTACAAAGTAAATAGTGACATTTTACTATTCACATCAGGACCCGTGAGGGGCATCAGTAGCAATATCCGGAAGGAATCAGATCAGCTTTTGAGACCGAAAGTAGTTTGACATGTTGTGCCCAAAATATTAGCAAAATAGCAAGTAAATAGCTTTATCTTTTGGAGAAGTCTTCATCTTGGAAAGTTGAACATTCATCCAGTTATTCTTTTCCCATTTAGGCAAAGTACTCCAACATCAGATGGAAACATAAAGGGTTACTGCAACATCTGCAACAGCCTTTTGGATAATATCAGGAAATTGGTTAATTTGATCATGGCTTGTTAATTTGATGAGTCTGACGAAACCAAATTCCAAATTCAAACATTTGAGAAAGCCAGAAGGGGTCATTATCAAAACCATCTTCATAATTAATCAAAAGGCCAGGGAAATGATGGGTTTTTTCATGTACTCTGAGACTACTCCCAAAGTATTTTCCCCATTTCTTTTTCAGGTAGCCTTTGTTGGGGCCATCAGGTTCAACAATGGTAGGGGCAATTGAGACAAGGGTTTTGAAATATTTTAACCAAAGATCAAAATCTTTAGTCATAGCCTTGCTTTCAAAAATACAAGTTTGTACTTCTGGAGGCAAGTTGGCAATAGCACTTTTAAGCAAAGATTGGTTTTTTAGACTCAATCAAGCAAAATCAGTACCCATTATAGTCTTTCTATCCATCGAATGGATTTCCTCTTTGCCAAAGAGTTGACTAATTAGGTTTGATTCATCATGATGGTTTTGGGCGTATACAAGGCAATTAAAAAGTTGGTCGGCAAAGGCTGCATTTTCAGTAGTAGGGTCAACAATTTGGGTAGTAAGGTTAACAAGGTGAATTTCAAGTGCTGTCATGGTTTTGTTGAATAGTTTGTGGTGGTTTGAAGAATGGGCAGCTTGAAGGTTGTCTAGAATGAATTTAATGGAATCTGGTAATTTACTATAGACTCCATTATGGAATTGCAAGTCTTTGTTCAATACTTCCTGTAGGGTTAATATGATATCACCACTGGAATATGTCACCTTTGCCGGGACAAATTCATGAAGGGATGTTGCATTATTGGATTTTACTCCAGAAGATGTGCCTTCATGCCTTACAAAAGGGTATCCCGCTAGGAACCTTTCGTCTTGAGGAAAGTCCTGTGCAGGTGCTTTCCCCTTGTCCCTCTTCTCTGCCGAAGAAGTCATAATATTCCACTTAGTAGTGGTAGTATTAAATCTTACTTTGTCCTGCCAAGTAAGGGAGAGGATGTTAAGCCAGTTGGCGATAGTTAATAGTATGATAGAATATATTTTTGAAAAGTGAGAGTAAATAGTATCAGTAAAATTCTCTTGAAAAGTATGTTTCAAAAGCCAAAGGTCAATAGTAATATTTATTGGTTGTGCCGGACAATGAGTGCTAGGATGACAATGATTAGTTTGGAGAATATTGGAGTAAGAGGAAAACATGCTACGAACAAATTTGGACCAAAGCAAAGACTTGGTCAAAAGCCTAATGCAAAGAATGCTTTTTTGAGTTTTAGCATCCGTAGGACATACTTTGGTGAAGATATGCTTTTCACTAAGGTTTTTGTCATCATACAAGTAGTCAACAAAAGAGATATTCATATTGTCAGGGTAGCTATCCTTCATCAGGACACTGTGACAATTGGAAATAATTGTTGGCAACAAATGAGCATAGAGTTGTCCACTAGTCTTCTTAGAGCTATCCTTTTTAATGAAGGTAAGATGTTTATTATTATCAATATGAGTTTCACATTTTGAACAAAATTTGAATTTTACTTTCTGTCCAAAAGGATCAGTAGTAAGTCCATCATCTTCAGTAAGAAAAGGGTACAAAGAATTAATAGAAGGCAAACCAAGAATTACTTTGTTAGTCATGTTTTTAACAAGTACAGAGCGGATCTTAAAGCAAACATTATCATGGCAAATGTGAGAACTGTTTAATTCATACTTGATTTTCATTTTAGTCCCATTAGTAGAAACTAATCTTTCAGTGGATTTTTCAAAATATTTAGAAGGAATTAGTCCTTCTTGAATACAATTAACATCAGCACCAGAAACAATCATAGCAACAACATCACAAGCATAATCATGAGCAACAACAATTTTGACTTTAGTGTACCATTTGGGCAGCATATGTTTAACAAGAGACAATTGATTATCAATCAAATTAATCAAGGAACGATTAGAAACATTACCAGAAGGAGAAGCTTGTTGATCGGATTCATCTCCGTCCTTTTGCTCATCATCATCAGATTGGTGTTTATCCATAGTTTTATCAATCTTTAGAATTAACAATTCTTGTTTAAGATGATCATTATCATGTTTAATAGTTTTGACATCATTTTTTAATTGAATTATTTCTTGTTTGACAGTTTTTATTTCATGTTGAAGATCATTAACAGTTACCTCTTTTGATTTATTTTTATTAAATCTTTTCAGAGTTTCATCAAAACTTATTGTAGAATTAGGCATTTTAACCTTATCTTCTTTTATTAAGTTTTTTAAAAACTTGTCAAAGTAATCTTTCTGTAAATTAGGGTCTTCAATTTTACTTATCATCGTTAATAGTAAATCATCATTCTCTTTACTTTTGGTTAACATTTTAACAGATTTAATCACGTTACAACAAGAATCTCTACAGCCAAGTTTAATATTAGGAGATTTAGAAACATCACTACGGGAGTGATAATCAGAATCAGATGAGGAGGAAAAATCCTCTTCAAAGGAATCAGTTGAAGCAGCAGATTCAAGAATCTGAAATAACTCATTTTGATCATTATTATTAATGTTTAACATGTTCAACTTATTTTTCAACTTACCAGGCTTTTGGTTACAGTCTTTATTGAAAGGGCCAAATTTACCACAGTTAAAGCACTTACCTTTACCTGATCTCTGTTTATCACGTTTTCGAAAAGTAGATTTATTTTTAGCATAAAAACCATTGGGTTTAACAAAGTGGGTTCTGTATCTTTTATGCTTTTTATGGGAATAACTTTTGTAAACCTTATCATGTTTACCTTTTCCTTTTTACTTGGAAGGGGCAATAGGAGGTAAACCATATTGTTCACAAAAATTATCCATTTCATATTTAGCTTTCTTTTTATCTTTTAACTGTTTTTTTAACCATTTTTCATCATTGCACATATTAATTCCAATTTTCTTAATAGTGCTGAAAATATCATCATAGGTTAAATTATCAAAATCAATAGAATCATTTTTACCAATTAATTCATTTTTTACCTTATGAGCAAAGATAGGAGGCAGACCGTCAATAAACTTCTCTTTCCAATGAGGCATCATAGAGTATTTTCTGAGCATGACTCTGGAAGTAAATACATCTTGGTACCATCTGTAATCAGACATAGTAGGACATCTCAAATTATTCAAATAATCAGAAATTCGAGACGAAATATTAGATGGAGTACCAACAAAATGTTTGAGAATGATGTAGACCAAAGTATTGACACCATCAGGAACCCCCCGATTAATATTTTCATAAAAAATGGGCATACCATCAGTATCTCTTTTAACAGCATGTTTAATAGATTCTCTGGATTCTTTTGTGAGATGTGAATCCCACCATCCTCGAAGAGAACCGGTAAAACCAGATGCAAGCAAATCAACAATATCAGGATGATCAAGATTTTCATGGTTATTTATGTATGCAATACCAACCATAGACATGTGAGCCATTTTGTTAATAATTTCTTGTTCAGACAAACCATCAATATTCCATTCATAAAATTTATCAGCAGAAACAGAAAATTGAGTTTGAGAAGATCTTTCTTCAAACTGTACATCAGGAGGAGTAGGTTTAGAATACCAATTTTTTTGTAAAAGACGTGGGATTGGGTTTTCCAACAAATCTTTTAATTTCAAGTAAACTTATGCCATCATCAAAAGCATTTTTAGAAGATTTTGAAGATAATGAGTCAGAATTTGTGTCGTCATCAGAAACAATTTCTTTCTCATTTCTTGAAATAGCACAAGCAGCGCTTCTAAAAGTAGAAGTTTGCTCAGTTTTAACTTTTAAATCAGCAAGCATTTTTTCAATCTTTTCAACAATTGATCTTTGGGAATTAACTAAATCAAAAGACTTACTCTGAGAAGTTTTAAAATCAATATTTTTTCTTTGACTGGGTAAATCAATCAAAGGTATCTCAGGTTTTGAAACAGCAGGTTTTCCAACAATTTTTTCTTCAATACGGTCAAGCTGTTGACCAATAATATGCAAAGATTCATTAGTAAAGTTGTTTTGTTCAATAATGGCAAAAACAGGAGTTTTATCATCAGCAATTTTGAAAGGGGGGGGCTTTCACCTCAATGCTTTCTTTATCATTTTTGCAAGTAATCAAAACAGTTTCAAGAGGTGGATGACTGGATTTAACAACAGTTTTATCATGTTTAACAAAAGCAAATTTTTTTATTACGTTCAAGTAATTGGTATGAACCTCATTTCTTGAAACATAATAATTCTCAAGATAATCAAAAAACAAAATATGTTGCTTTAACAAATTCATTTTTTTCTCTCCATTTCCTTTTGATTCTGTCTTTTTCAGACTGAGCAAAAGTACTTTGGTAATACTTTCTTTTATCACGGTTTGCTTTGGAATAGAATTCATTACTTAAAGCAACCATATAAATTTGAAAAGCAGGGGTTTCAACATCCATATCCATCAAATTTATCATACGCAGATGTTTAAAAGGAGGACGTGGTTCAATAGGTAGAAAATCAGATCCAGAAGGAGCCTCAGATTTTGCATCTTCTTCTTCTTCTTGATCATATTTTGGGAGAAATTCAGGTTTAGTTGAATTTTAAGTATTGCTAACCTAGGAATTGTTGCTAGCAACTCCTTTTAGCTTTAAATCAAGTGGTTCAAAATTCTTTTTCAAAAATTCGTCAACATCAGCATTTCTTTTAACAACACTTTCAGATCCAACAAAAGACTTTCTTCCTTCATTGATTCTTAAAGGTTTGTGAGTAGGAAAACATTTGGTATCATCAAAAAATATTTTAACAGTTCCATAAGTGTATTATGCAATTTTAGTAAGATCAAGTTCATCAAAAACAGGTTTAACAGGTGGTGCAACTTGTTCCAAAGTCCATTCTTTGGAAAGAGTAATATCTTGCCATTGAATCATTTTAGGGATTTGGATCTTAGCATCAGGGGTGGAACATTGAATTAACATAGTTTTTCCAGCAGGATCATGTCCTCTAGACCGAGGAGTTAGCTAGGAATCAAGCAATCTATAAAACATTTGGTAAATAAGAGTAAAAGGTCTACTACCATCATCCATATCATAACCAGATGTCAATATATTCAAAGTTAAAGCTTTAATAATATTAGAATCATCTAAAGCAAGAGCAAGAGCAAGATCAGGATAACAATCAAAGTAAACATGACCATCATACAAAGAAGCAGTAATCATGCCAAGAATGCTATCATTAAATTTCTTAAATCTAGCAACACGTAAACACATAAGCACAGAAGCATCAATTCCTTTTCTTGTTAAAGGTTTAACAGCAACTTGAACCAGACCAATATGTAAATATTTAAGATTTTTCTTGGATAAAAACTCGTTAATATTTTTCTTGGAAAATAAACAACATTTTTCATGAGTTTTAGAAATAGAAAATGTTTGTTCAATAGTTCTAGCTCTATATTTAGAGAAAATACTTTTTTCAGTCCAGTTAAGATCATAAACAGATTTAGTAGAAATCTTAGGAATATTCCATTTTCTAAAATCTGGGTACTCACTTTCTCCAACAGTGAGGTCTTCTTCATTCACAATATCAGGAGGACAACCAGTCCTAGAGCTAACAGAGGAGTCGGATCTCCACATCCTATCAATATCTAACTTAGTTACAACACTTAATTATCATGTTTTTCTCACAGCCGTCGCATTTCGTAACACATACCGGTCATCAACCCTATTCCTCTCACACCCTCACGCTCTCCTGGCTTCACGGGCCTTACTGTTCGGATTTGGGACTTTTTACAATGGCGGTGGCGCCAACGACGCAAGATCAACACAACAACGAAGTATCACAAGGTCAGGTAGACACGGACAGAATATGAAAGATACAACAACACTATCGGACAAGGAAAGAATGGCTCTGATACCATAAAGGGGGAAGGACGACAACGCAGAAGGCGGAAGCACAACAGATAGAAGATATATGGAATAATTCAAAGTAAATTATAATTTAAAGTAAGGCGGTAGAACCAGCCAAGCAGTTGTAGATCAAAATAATTCAAAGTATTGAAAACAGCAGTGTTTATTGAATATACATCAAAATACTTACAGTAGTAGTAGTAGCAACAAGATTCATTCTTGGCATGATTACTGCTTCTTTGTATGATGGTCCTGTTTACTTTGATTGTTATCCTGATCTTGCTCTTGCTTTAGATGATCCTAATATTATTAAAACTTTAACTTTGAATATATTGACATTTGGTTATGATATGGATGATGGTAGTAGACCTTTTACTCTTATTTACCGAATTTTTTATAGATTGCTTGATTCCCAGCTAATTCCTCGGTCTAGAGGACGTGATCCTGCTGGAAAAACTATATTAATTCAATGTTCCACCCCTGATACTAAGATCCAAATCCCTAAAATGATTCAATGGCAAGATATTACTCTTCCCAAAGAATGGACTTTGGAACAAGTTGCACCACCTGTTAAACCTGTTTTTGATGAACTTGATCTTACTAAAATTGCACAATACACTAATGGAACTGTTAAAATATTTTTTGATGATTCCAAATATTTTCCTACGGTCAAGCTCAATTTTCTGTTTCTACTGATAAACTTTATGAATGGAATATTGATGGTTTATCTGAACAAGAAATTATTAACAAAATGGCTCACATGTCTATGGTTGGTATTGCATACATAAATAACCATGACAATCTTGATCATCCTGATATTGTTGATTTTCTTGCATCTGGTTTTACTGGTTCTCTTCGAGGATGGTGGGATTCACATCTCACAAAAGAATCCAGAGAATCTATTAAACATGCTGTTAAAAGAGATACTGATGGTATGCCCATTTTTTATGAAAATATTAACCGTGGTGTTCCTGATGGTGTTAATACTTTGTTCTACACCATTCTCAAACATTTTGTTGGTACTCCATCTAATATTTTGTCTCGAATTTCTGATTATTTGAATAATTTGAGATGTCCTACTATGTCTGATTACAGATGGTACCAAGATGTATTTACTTCCAAAGTCATGCTCAGAAAAGACTCTACGAAACCTTATTGGAAAGAGAAGTTTATTGACGGTCTGCCTCCTATCTTTGCTCATAAGGTAAAAAATGAATTAATTGGTAAAAATGATTCTATTGATTTTGATAATTTAACCTATGGTGATATTTTCAGCACTATTAAGAAAATTGGAATTAATATGTGCAATGATGAAAAATGGTTAAAACAACAGTTAAAAGATAAAAAGAAAGCTAAATATGAAATGGGTAATTTCTGTGAACAATATGGGTTACCTCCTATTGCCCCTTCCAGGCAAAAAGGAAAAATTAAACATGATAAGGTTTACAAAAGTTATTTCCATAAAAAGCATAAAAGATACAGAACCCACTTTGCTAAACCCAATGATTTTTATGCAAAAAACAAATTTGCTTTTCGAAAACATGATAGACAGAGATCAGGTAAAGGTAAGTGCTTTAACTGTGGCAAATTTGGCCATTTCAGTAAAGACTGTAACCAAAAGCCTGGTAAGTTGAAAAATAAGTTGAACATGTTAAACATTGATAATAATGATTAAAATGAGTTATTTCAGATTCTTGAATCTGCTGCTTCAACTGATTCTTTTGAAGAGGATTTTTCCTCCTCATCTGATTCTGATTATCACTCCCGTAGTGATATTTCTAAGTCTCCTAATATTAAACTTGGCTGTGGAGATTCTTGTTGTAATGTGATTAAATCTTTTAAAATGTTAACCAAAAGTAAAGAGAATGATGATTTACTATTAACAATGATAAGTAAAATTGAAGACCCTAATTTACAGAAAGATTATCTTGACAAGTTTTTGAAAAACTTAACAAAAGAAGATAAGGTTAAAAGACCTAATTCTACGATAAGTTTTGAAGAAACTCTGAAAAGATTTAATAAAAATAAATCAAAAGAAGTCACTGTTAACGATCTCCAACATGAAATCAAAACTATTAAACAAGAAATAATTCAATTAAAAAATGATGTTAAAACTATTAAACATGATAATGACCATCTTAAACAAGAATTGTTAATTCTAAAGATTGATAAAACTACGGATAAACACCAATCTGATGATGATGAGCAAAAGGACGGAGATGAATCCGATCAACAAGCTTCTCCTTCTGGTAATGTTTCTGATCGTTCCTTGATTAATTTGATTGATAACCAATTGTCTCTTGTTAAACATATGCTGCCCAAATGGTACACTAAGGTCAAAATTGTTGTTGCTCGTGATTATGCTTTTGATGTTGTTGCTATGATTGATTCTGGTGCTGATGTTAATTGTATTCAAGAAGGACTGATTCCTTATAAATATTTTGAACAATCCACTGAAAGATTAGTCTCTGCTAATGGAACTAAAATGAAAATCAAGTATGAATTAAACAATGCTCATGTTTGCCATGATAGTGTTTGCTTTAAGATCCCCTCTATACTTGTTGAAAACATGACTGATAAAGTGATTCTTGGTCTGCCTTTTATTAATTCTTTGTATCCTTTCCTTACTAAGAATGATGGAATTACTACTGATCCCTTTGGACAGAAAGTAAAATTCAAATTTTGTCCAAAGCATGAAACCCCTGATACTTTTAATTTGATCCATGCTAAAGTCAAACATCTCAACTTCCTTCAACAAGAAGTTAGCTACAAGAAAATTGTTGAACAACTTTCTGATAAACTACTTCAATCCAAAATTGTTAATTTTCAGAAAATATTAATAAGTGACATTTGTTCTGAAATTCCTAATGCTTTTTGGCACAGAAAGAAACACATTGTTAACTTGCCTTATGCTAAAGATTTTAATGAAAAGAATGTTCCTACTAAAGCTCGTCCTATTCAAATGAATGCTGAAATTGTTCAATTTCGTAAAAGTGAGATCAATGATTTGCTCAAGAAAAAACTTATTAGAAACAGCAAGTCTTCTTGGTCTTGTGCTGCTTTCTATGTTCAGAAAAATGTTGAGCTTGAGAGAGGTACCCCTCGTCTTGTGATTAACTACAAACCTTTGAACAAAGTCTTAGAGTGGATTAGGTACCCTATCCCCAATAAAAATGATCTTGTTCATAGGCTGAGTGATGCTATCATAATCTCCAAATTTGATATGAAATCTGGATTTTGGCAAGTTCAGATTAGCGAGAAGGATAGGTATAAAACTGCTTTTACCACACCTTTTGGTCACTATGAGTGGAATGTTATGCCCTTTGGTCTAAAAAATTCTCCTAGTGAATTCCAAAACATTATGAATGATATTTTCAATTCTTTCAGCCATTTCACCATTGTCTACACTGATGATGTCTTGATCTTCTCCAAATCCATTAGTGAACACTGGAAACATTTGTACTCGTTTCTGGACACTATTAAAAGAAATGGTCTTGTTGTCTCTGCTAAAAAAATCAAACTGTTTCAAACCAAAGTCAGATTTCTCAGATATGATATTTTCGAAGGACAGATCCGTCCTATTGATCGAGCCATTCAATTTGCTGATAAATTTCCTGATGAAATTCTTGATAAAACTCAACTTCAAAGGTTTCTTGGATCCCTAAATTATGTTGCTGATTTTTACAAGAATTTGAGAAAACAATGTAAACCACTTTTTGATCGGTTACAAAGTAATCCTCCTCCTTGGTCTGATATTCATACTTCTCTTGTTAAACAGATCAAATCCCATGTTACAACTTTGCCCTGTCTTGGTATCCCAACTGTTAATGCCTTTAAAGTTATTGAAACTGATGCCTCAGACATTGGTTATGGGGGCATTCTAAAACAAAAAGTTTCACTTGATTCTTCTGAGTAAATTGTTCGCTTCCACTCTGGTGTCTGGAATGCAGCACAATTAAACTATAGCACTATCAAGAAAGAAATTTTATCTATAGTACTATGCATTTCAAAATTTCAAAGTGATTTGTTAAACCAAAAATTCTTATTAAGAATTGATTGTAAAAGTGCTAAATATGTTATTGAAAAAGATGTTGAGAATATTGCTTCCAAACATATTTTTACAAGATGGCAAGCTATTTTAAGTGTTTTTGATTTTGATATTGAATATATTAAAGGTTCTCAAAATTCTATTCCTGATTTTCTTACCCGTGAATTCCTGCAGTGCCACAATGGCAAGTAGAGGATCCAAAAATAAAAGTCTTGTGGCCACACACGACCAAATTGTTAAACGAGAACCTATCTCCCCAAGAGACATTGCTAACCGTCTTACCACTTTAGGATCAATCCCTAAACCTAATTATTCCTCTGTTCTGGTTTCTGCCTATGACCCTTATACTTTAACCCCTGTTAACCAGCCTGTCCGAACTATTTACCCAAGAAAACCCAATGCTTCCCAATATGTTAAAAAACAATACTTCCAAAACCTATTTTTTGTTGAACCAAACCGAGCCACGATTAAGAACCCTCTTCAGATTGCAAAAAGCTATTTCCCTCCTTTATGTCACTGGGTTCCTGAACATAGTGCTAAAAAGTTAGAATTTTATTCTGACATTTTACGCCAAGAAGATGCTACTGTTATTAAAACTATTTTTGATTTAGATGATAAAACCAAAATTATTTACCACAGTGTTTACCTAAAAAATATTGCTACTGAAGCTAGCTGGGGACATTCCCCTACTTCTACAAAAAATCTCCCTAAGCACTCTGTTCCATATTCATACCATGATTATATTGATGCCTGGTTCAAATTTATGCTTCACCAAAATGAGACAATGACTCATTCATGGTTTATTAACTTTGATAAAGAGTTTGACAACAATGCTGATTTGCCTCTTTGGTTCATCCGTTGGTGGAATCAATTTGGTTTTGATATTGAGATCTTCCCTAAACCTCTTGTTGACTGTTTCAATTTTTGGAAGCAAGGTTTTAAGGTAAATGCTCATAATGCCAAATTTCCTGCCCTTCTCCACTTTGTTAAATGTTTTAGAGTCCCCTAGATTCTAAAGTGGCAATATGAGAAAGAAGGCGATATTCTTACTAGACATTGGTATATTAAATGGTGGGACAAATTTGGATATGTTTCACAAATATTGGATAATGTTTACCGGAGACCACCTCCCAAGCATCTAATCTCTAGCGCCCAGTCTACTTCCAAGGCTCCCTCCACTTCACAGGCCTCAGATATTGATAATTTAAGTAAAGATGATTTATATGCCCTTCTCAAGAAAAAGATTGAAGAAGAGAAGGAGGCTGAGAACAGAAATTTTGAAGAAGAAGGATCTATTGCTGAAAGCCCTATTACCGAAAGCCCTTACTACCCTTATCCTCAACCTTATCCAAAAGATTGGTTTGCACATGATGAAGAATATGATGAAAATACTCCTGACCTAGGAGCCTGATTTGTTCAAAGGCTACTGATGTTACAATATTCACTCAAGAGTAAAAGTATTTACTGAAGCCACCATGATTATATTGTTGACCCCTTTCGGCACTACCAGCCAAACTACTTTCGGTCTCAAAAGCTGATCTAATTCCTTCCGGATATTACTCCTAATGCCCCTCACGGGTCCTGATGTGAATAGTAAAATGTCACTATTTGCTTTGTATTTACTGCTTTATTCACTTATATAAGGGGGGTTGTCCCTTATTGTAAAACTTAGAATCTTTTCTAGGATTTCCCTTAGAACTCTCTCTAGGACTTCCTTAGAACAAGATATCTCACTGATACACAAAGCTTGTAACTAGGAACCAAGACTAGCTTTCAAGCCTTGTACTGTTTACCCAACCTGTTGATCACTGTAATCTTGTTGCTACTACTACTACTGTAAGTATTTTGATGTATATTCAATAAACACTGCTGTTTTCAATACTTTGAATTATTTTGATATATAACTGCTTGGCTGGTTCTACCGCCTTACTTTCAATTATAATTTACTTTGAATTATTCCATATATCTGCTATCTGTTGTGCTTCCGCCTTCTGCACTGTCGTCCTTCCCCCTTTATGGTATCAGAGCCATTCTTTCCTTGGCCGATAGTGTTGTTGTGTCTTTCATATTCTGTCCGTGTCTACCTGACCTTGTGATACTTCGTTGTTGTGTTGATCTTGCCATCGTTGGCGCCACCGCCATTGTAAAAAGTCCCAGATCCGAACAGTAAGGCCCGTGAAGCCAGGAGAGCGTGAGGGCGTGAGAGGAATAGGGTTGATGACCGGTATGTGTTACGAAATGCAACGGTTGTGAGAAAAACATGATAATTGAGTGTTATAACTAAGAAAGATATTGATAGGATGTGGAGATCTGACTCCTCTGTTAGCTCTAGGACTGGTTGTCCTCCTGATATTGTGAATGAAGAAGACCTCACTGTTGGAGAAAGTGAGTACCCAGATTTTAGAAAATGGAATATTCCTAAGATTTCTACTAAATCTGTTTATGATTTTAACTGGACTGAAAAAAGTATTTTCTCTGAATATAGAGCTAGAACTGTTGAACAAACCTTTTCTATTTCTAAAACTCATGAAAAATGTTGTTTATTTTCCAAGAAAAATATTAACGAGTATTTATCCAAGAAAAACCTTAAATATTTACACATTGGTCTGGTTCAAGTTGTTGTTAAACCTTTAACAAGAAAAGGAATTGATGCTTCTGTGCTTATGTGTTTACGTGATGCTAGATTTAAGAAATTTAATGATAGCATTCTTGGCATGATTACTGCTTCTTTGTATGATGGTCCTGTTTACTTTGATTGTTATCCTGATCTTGCTCTTGCTTTAGATGATCCTAATATTATTAAAGCTTTAACTTTGAATATATTGACATCTGGTTATGATAGGGATGATGGTAGTAGACCTTTTACTCTTATTTACCGAATTTTTTATAGATTGCTTGATTCCCAGCTAATTTCTCAGTCTAGAGGACGTGATCCTGCTGGAAAAACTATGTTAATTCAATGTTCCACCCCTGATGCTAAGATCCAAATCCCTAAAATGATTCAATGGCAAGATATTACTCTTTCCAAAGAATGGACTTTGGAACAAGTTGCACCACCTGTTAAACCTGTTTTTGATGAACTTGATCTTACTAAAATTGCATAATACACTTATGGAACTGTTAAAATATTTTTTGATGATACCAAATGTTTTCCTACTCACAAACCTTTAAGAATCAATGAAGGAAGAAAGTCTTTTGTTGGATCTGAAAGTGTTGTTAAAAGAAATGCTGATGTTGACGAATTTTTGAAAAAGAATTTTGAACCACTTGATTTAAAGCTAAAAGGAGTTGCTAGCAACAATTCGCAGATTAGCAATACTTATTATTCAACTAAACCTGAATTTCTCTCAAAATATGATCAAGAAGAAGAAGAAGATGCAAAATCTGAGGCTCCTTCTGGATCTGATTTTCCACCTATTGAACCATGTCCTCCTTTTAAACATCTGCGTGTGATAAATTTGATGGATATGGATGTTGAAACCCCTGCTTTTCAAATTGATATGGTTGCTTTAAGTAATGAATTCTTTTCCAAAGCAAACCGTGAAAAAAGAAAGTATTACCAAAGTACTTTTGCTCAGTCTGAAAAAGACAGAATCAAAAGGAAATGGAGAGAAAAAATGAATTTGTTAAAGCAACATATTTTGTTTTTTGATTATCTTGAGAATTATTATATTTCAAGAAATGAGGTTCATACCAATTACTTGAACGTAATAAAAAAATCTGCTTTTGTTAAACATGATAAAACTGTTGTTAAATCCAGTCATCCACCTCTTGAAATTGTTTTGATTACTTGCAAAAATGATAAAGAAAGCACTGAGGTGAAAGCCTCCCCTTTCAAAATTGCTGATGATAAAACTCATGTTTTTGCCATTATTGAACAAAACAATTTTACTAATGAATCTTTGCATATTATTGGTCAACAGCTAGACCGTATTGAAGAAAAAATTGTTGAAAAACCTGTTGCTTCAAAACCTGAGAAACCTTTGATTGATTTACTCAGTCAAAGAAAAAATATTGATTTTAAAACTTCTCAGAGTAAGACTTTTGATTTAGTTAATTCCCAATGATCAACTGTTGAAAAGATTGAAAAAATGCTTGCTGATTTAAAAGTTAAAACCGAGCAAACTTCTACTTTTAGAAGCGCTGCTTGTGCTATTTCAAGAAATGAGAAAGAAATTGTTTCTGATGACGACACAAATTCTGACTCATTATCTTTAAAATCTTCTAAAAATGCTTTTGATGATGGCATAAGTTTACCTGAAATTAAAAGATTTGTTGGAAAACCCAATCCCACGTCTTTTACAAAAAAATTGGTATTCTAAACCTACTCCTCCTGATGTACAGTTTGAAGAAAGATCTTCTCAAACTCAATTTTCTGTTTCTGCTGATAAACTTTATGAATGGAATATTGATGGTTTGTCTGAACAATAAATTATTAACAAAATGGCTCACATGTCTATGGTTGGTATTGCATACATAAATAACCATGACAATCTTGATCATCCTGATATTGTTGATTTGCTTGCATCTGGTTTTACTGGTTCTCTTCGAGGATGGTGGGATTCACATCTCACAGAAGAATCCAGAGAATCTATTAAACATGCTGTTAAAAGAGATACTGATGGTATGCCCATTTTTTATGAAAATATTAACCGTGGTGTTCCTGATGGTGTTAATACTTTGGTCTACACCATTCTCAAACATTTTGTTGGTACTCCATCTAATATTTTGTCTCGAATTTCTGATTATTTGAATAATTTGAGATGTCCTACTATGTCTGATTACAGATGGTACCAAGATGTATTTACTTCTAGAGTCATGCTCAGAAAAGACTCTACGAAACCTTATTGGAAAGAGAAGTTTTTTGACGGTCTGCCTCCTATCTTTGCTCATAAGGTAAAAAATGAATTAATTGGTAAAAATGATTCTATTGATTTTGATCATTTAACCTATGGTGATATTTTCAGCACTATTAAGAAAATTGGAATTAATATGTGCAATGATGAAAAATGGTTAAAACAACAGTTAAAAGATAAAAAGAAAGCTAAATATGAAATGGGTAATTTCTGTGAACAATATGGTTTACCTCCTATTGCCCCTTCCAGGCAAAAAGGAAAAAGTAAATATGATAAGGTTTACAAAAGTTATTCCCAAAAAAAGCATAAAAGATACAGAACTCACTTTGTTAAACCCAATGATTTATATATATATATATATATATATATATAAAATAGCAGTAAACCCGAAACGGTACACCGGTATTGACCGGTACCTGAAATATATTGTACCGATGGCCAAACCGGTACAGCTTCTGGTACGGTATTGACTTCCTTAATTTAAACTACTAAGAATCGTGTCAATATTTCTAACTTCAGCTTTTATCCTCGCCTCCATTTCTTTGTGTTTGACCGGTCCTTGTAATGCTTGTTGTATTGAACCTTGAGACTGCTAAGTGCTAACTCTAGAAAAGAAATAAAAGGATTGGTCAAATATACAACATTCATCTCAAAATTTCATTTGAGAATATACTTTTCTTAATTTCAATTTATGCAAAACAACCATTATTGAATTAAATGGAAATGTTTTTGCTAAGAACCTATATAGGTTCTCAATATGTATATATACATATTAAGGAAAAAAAAAAAACCACTGTGTCTTTTTGTTAGGATGAAAAAAAGATATATATATATATATATATATATATATATATATATATATATATATATTATATGGGTTGAGTTCAAATTACACCTGGTGTAACTCTAAGTAATATTACACCATCCAATAACTTGTTATTGAATTCATATTTTGAAAAACCAACTGTTGGATTACATATTCTATATGTTTTCAACATGCATGCCTATTCCCATGTCAAACAGATGTAATTTACCATTCGATTCATAAACTCATCTTTTATCCATTATTTTAAATTATAAAAACTTAAATTTAAATAATTGATTGATGACATGACTATTGATCTCTGATCATCTTAAAATTTTGTAAGCATGAAGAATATATAAATTAAGATAATGTAATCCAACAGTGGATTTATCAAAATTCACATCCAATTAAAAAATATTGGATGGTGTAACATTACTTAAAATTACATAAGGTGTAACTTGAATACAACCCTCTATATATATATAGAGAGAGAGAGAGAGAGAGAGAGGGAGAGAGAGAAAACGTCATACATTTACCCTATATAGACAAAACGTCATAATTAAGTGTCATTTCTATAAGATGATACATAGGCACAACAACAGTGTTTTTATCAAACCATCCATTTCCGCATAAACAATTGACAGACATTTACAAGATGAGAAAAGACATGACAAACTTAAGCTTGCTAGAAATCAAATTTGAGGAGTCATACATTTCATTTCTATTTTACATTTACATCTTCACACATAATAAATGCTTCTTTTCCACCAAACTCAAGCATAACTGGTCTAAAGTGTCTCGGAACCATTTCTCATCATATGCAGAAACACTAAACATGTGAACCTATAATTAAAATAAAAAAAAAACCCGGACCAATTTGCATGTTGAAACATGTATCCCTTGTTTTCTTTTCTCTAAAAAAAGGTAAGCAAGTTTTATTAATGACCTAAATCAATTGGATATCCATTTTTATTTGGTTAAATACATTAGAAACAAAAAGAGCCACCGCCACCACTATAAAAGTGTAATAAGTCTATAAAGACTCTTGTTCGAAAAAACAAAGTCCTTAAAGCCTCATTACATGGATACATCAACATCAAACAATCGCGTAATGACGTGTGTATTAAGGAAACACAAACAAGGCACGTGAAATGATAAAAGTTTTTTTTTTTTTTTTCTCAAAAAAAAAAAAATGAAATGATAAAAGTTAAACGACTCGCGACGTGCGGTTCTAACTTGGAAGCGACGTGTAGAATAGATACAAATACCAACAACGACCTGTCGCAGTGCAGATTGAAGGTTATCCGTGAGTTTAGATGCTGTCCTGTCCTCTCCTCATCCATCTAATGTGTACATTCTGATTAGTTGTTTTGCTTTTTGTTTTTATTTTTTTTTAATTACTGATTATTCTAAAAAATTTTAACTATTAAAATATAGTAAATATTATCATTTAGAAAGCAGTAATCCAACTTATGACCTTTTGCTCAAATACAATGTTAAAGGACAAAACTTAGGTACATACAGTACCTTAGGTGTTGTTTCTTTGGTTCCTCTCTTAAGATTCAACTATATGTCTACTTAATTTAAAAAATACACTTCTATCTCATGAGAAAAATCTATATGACAGAATCTTAAAAGGGAAATCTAAGAAACAGCACCTAAGTACTGTACCTAAATCTTGCTCAATGTTAAATAACCGATTCTCCCAACTTAAGTCTTTAAGTCTAATAGGAGTGAGCAGGAAAAGAATAGGAGTGAGTAATTGACTTCATGGATTCCTCCACCTAAAAACTATATAAAACTAAATGTGGATGCTACTGTCTCAAAAGCTTTCACCTCCTTAGTTGTGGTAGCAAGAAATGAGTTTGGAGAGATGTTAAAGGTATGGGCTAAAATTCATGATTTATGCACTCCTACTCAAGCTGAAGTAACTACAATTCTATGGGCTCTAAGCATGGTTGCCACTAAAAATTGGTGCAACATCATTGTGGAGGGAGATTCAAAAATATGTTTTGATGCCCTATCCAAAGTAGAAGAACCATTTGATTGGTCCATCTCCTCCATCATTCACGATGCTGCTGAAATGAGTGTATCTTTTGATAATTATGAGTTTTGCTGGGTTAAGAGATCTCTAAACTCAGCAGCTCACTCAGCTGCTAAATATGTTATTGCTCTTAAAGTAGGTTTCTTGTGTAATATCTGTGATTTGCCTTCCCGTATCTTGAAAGCTTGTAGGCAAGATTGTTGTACCTCCCGTTGTTCATCTTAATATAATGAAAGGGCAGGTTATCAAAAAAGTCTTTAAGTCTAATATGTTGTTTCGTTTGTTTGTTTTTTAATTACTGAGTGTCTCAAAAGTTTAAACTATTAGGATTGATAAATTTAATCATTTAGAAAGTATAATTTAACTCAAGAGCTCCTACTCAAATATCATATTAAATAATCGATCCTCCCAACCGATTAAGTTTTAAGGAAAATTAATAATTTAACTTTTTTTGTATAGTTTTTTTTTTTAATCTTTAAAGGTCCCTTAGTTTGTGTCATTAATTCAAAGCAATGGTCAGCACTAGCTAGCTAGTCCAATTACTCCTCAACCAGTCTTTTTTAATTTATATATTTTATGTCCAACTCATATGTCACAAAGTAATGTCCAAACTCGTCAAAGCAGATTCAGATTTCAGGCATCAAAAAGCTGATTCACACATCAAAATTATTGAATTAAATTACCAAATAAAGGAAGAGGAATTATAGTTATACACTTATACACACACAACATCAACTACACAAAGAGACCTTCGTACGTGATTGGGGTCCAGGTGGAGTAGGAAGTCATGTTTTCCATTGATGAAATTAATTTTATTATGGCCCTTTAAGACTCTTGTGGAGCCTAAAGACAGTTTCTTGTCCGCTAAGGGATTGAAGGGAGCCATGACATCAGTCTTATGATATCATTGCTTCTATTCTATCTACTAATTCCACGTTCGAAGAAATTGCGCTATGGCTGCCTTTACCGACTTTCTAGTATTGAGACAAAGCTACCAGTCAATTTAGATCATTGATTGGTGTAAAAACGTATTCACATCACATGGATAACCAATGAGATTCTCATTATATAAGTGCACAAACACAATTTTTACCCAACTTCCTTCTGTATTAATTAAATAGGCTTTTTTTTTTTGAGGGAAAATTTATTAAATAAGTTGAATGGAATAATATCTTGTCCTTATTTTTTTTAATCTTAGTTTTTAAGATTGTTTTATAAGTTAATATATTTCAAATAGGTCCAAACTGCACAAAATATAATAATTATAATTATAATTCAATAAGTACGAGTGATGATTGATGAATTTGAATTGTGGTCGTCTTTATCAGAAATATTAAGAAATATCAGTTGAGTTATAAGACTTTCGACCAAAACTACTATACAATGATGATATAGTAAACAAAATTTTAAAACCAAAATTACTTTAATCGCATGGGCACAGTGATGTGGCATGAATTTCGTTCGTACGTTAACATTTTACATGAATTAAATTACAATAATGACAATTTTGAAATATAAAAATAGAAGTGTAAGGATTAGAGTGAAATATTTTAAAATGTATAGATGATTTTGAACTAAAAGTGAAAGATTTAAGGACCAACTATGCAATTTAATATATTATATACTTATATAAGAGATGTGACTAAAGAGTTTCACGCACTTCTGAAATTAGAGAAGAAAAAAAGAAGCAAAAGCACTTATCAAATATGTCACCACAAAACATGTTTGCTAATCTAGGATCGATATTGGCCAGTTTGATGTTTATCCGGGCCATGTTTCAGCAATACTTTCCTCATCAGCTTCAAAACTTTCTTGAGAAATACTCTCAAAGGTTGATGGTTTTCTTTTACCCTTATATCCAAATCAGGTTCAATGAGTTCACCGGAGAGCGTCTCACAAGGAGTGAAGCTTACTCTGCCATCGAGAATTACCTCAGCTCCACTACTTCCATGCAAGCAAAGAGGCTGAAGGCTGAAATAGGTAAGAACAACCAGTCACTTGCTCTTAGCATGGATGATCATGAAGAGGTTGGTGATGAGTTTAAAGGGGTCAGGCTCTGGTGGGCTTCTGGTAAAGATGGTGTGAGACCACAGACGACATTGTTTAATCCAGCTCCTGATGAGAAGAGATACTACAGGCTCACTTTCCATAAAAAATATAGAGATCTCATTATTGGGCCATACCTCAACCATGTGTTAAAAGAAGGTAAGGCAATCAAGGTAAGAAACAGGCAAAGGAAGCTTTACACTAACTATGGTTCTTATTGGAGCCATGTTGTGTTTGAGCACCCAGCAACATTTCAGACACTTGCAATGGAGCCAGAGAAGAAGCAAGAGATTATTAATGACCTGGATGCATTCAGCAAGGCAGAAGAGTTTTATGCAAGAATTGGGAGAGCTTGGAAGAGAGGTTATCTCCTTTATGGTCCTCCAGGGACTGGGAAGTCCACCATGATTGCAGCCATGGCTAATCATTTGGGTTATGATATTTATGACCTTGAACTCACTGCAGTGAGGGATAACACTGAGCTGAGGAGGCTATTGATTGAAACATCAAGCAAGTCTATTATTGTGATAGAAGACATTGATTGTTCACTTGATCTTACTGGTCAAAGGAGGAAGAAGAAAAAGGGGAAAAAGGAATCAGGAGAAGAAGAGAAGGAACCAAAGAAAAAGGAAGAAAAGGAAGAAAATGAAAACAAATCCAGCCAGGTTACTCTTTCTGGGCTATTGAATTTTATTGATGGGCTTTGGTCAGCTTGTGGTGGTGAAAGGCTGGTTGTTTTCACTACCAATTATGTAGAAAAGCTTGATCCTGCACTAATTCGAAAAGGAAGGATGGATAAGCACATAGAATTGTCATTCTGCAAGTTTGAAGCTTTCAAGGTGCTGGCAAAGAATTATCATAAGCTTGAATATCACCGTTGGTTTCCCAAAATCAGTGAGTTGTTTGAAGAGGCAGATATGACCCCAGCTGATGTTGCTGAACATTTGATGCCCAAGTCAATTTCAGGGGAGGCAACATTATGCTTGGAGAGTCTGATCCAGGGTCTTGAAAAGGCAATAGAAGAAGCAAAGTTGAAAGCTGAGGTGGAAGCAAAAAAGATTGAAGAGTCAGCCAAAAATGAAGCAAAAGAAGAAGATAAGTAATTGGTGGTGAAGATTGATTGGAGGGCCAAGAAGGTAAAAGAATTCTAGCCAAGATGTGCAAAAGTAAACCGCCCATCAGGAAAAAAGACAAATGGAGCAGCAAAAAGTTATAAAGCAAGTTGAAATGAGTGAGTGGCATGGGCTGTAAGATTCCGACTTTAGGATTAGACAAAAAAAATTTCTCTCTTAATGAATAGAATAATTGTTTTAGTCAAATGAACTATAATGTATGACACATTTGATCAAACTTTTGTAGGTATGCCTCAATCTTGAATGATTTCTTAAAATCATGCAAATGTTCAACATAGCATGCTAATTTGGGAAATTAAGTTGGTTGAACATCAAAACTTTCTGGTTAGCATGCTTCTCTTCAATTGGTTAATTATGCTTGGTATGACTTATGAGTAGACAAAGATATAAAATGCTACATAATGCAATTAGAATGTGAATGTCTACACCAGTTCAATGATTTAGGTCCCTATTCAACCTCCAAGGTGTTCTATCTTTAAGAAAAATTCGATTAAATTTTCATTTGTTTCCAAGGCACAAATTGTAAAGCAATCCCAACTATGAGATAAAACAAAGTGTACCTTGCAGCATCAAACTTAACTTCAATTAATTTAACGTGAAGCATGTCGCAAAAATGTCCAATAAAATCTCAGTTTCTTGGCAATACCTAACTAAAGCTTTCAATTCTAAAAACTGAATAATTGGAAGTGGACCTTGTAAGTTGTAACAGCATCAAACCGCAATTATAGACTCAATTAAACGCCGTACATCGGTTTGTAAGTGTAGTTTGAAAGCGTATGTAATAATGTCTCGCGGAAAGAGCTATACGTACATTTGTTTGCATTCTAAACGTGGTCCAGACAAGCACAGATGTGACAAAAAAATACTATAATACGGAAACAATAACATTGCAGTAAAATTAGTTTAAAATAAAGTAGAGCATTTAAGGGTAACAATTCATGAAGGCAAGCATGAAAACGCTGCTGGAAGTTTATTACTACTATTCTACCATTTTTTATTTTTGATAGAGTTATAATTTATGGTGTCCGCTTTTAATGATTGCACTCTTTATCATCATACTAAGACACCAATGTTCTTGGTATAGGCAGAGATTAAATATCAGATCTCTTATTTAACAATCAAAGATTTTACCAGTTGAGTTAACTCGAACTAGTGGCAGAGTCAAGATTTTAGGGGAGGACAAGATTAACATGAAAAAATTGAAAATTAAATTAATTTAGGAAATATTAATCGATAATAAAAACATTATAAATAAATCACTATATGTAAATGTAATTGTCATATGCGGTCTAATATAAAATGTAAACTTTAATTATTTTTTCATACCTAGTTTAATTTACAGTATTTACTCAATAAACAATAATAATTATTAGTAGTTTATAGTTTATAACAAGAGAAATGTTATGTCCACAATAGTGGGTTGTTATTTATTATTATTGGTGAGCAAGAAAGTAATTTTTATAGTGGGTACAAATTAAAACTAGTAACAACCTGTTACTTAGAATTTGTTGTAAAAGTATTGTAAAATTGTTGTCGACATAGCACTTCTCTTATAACAATCAAATGAAGAAATTAATCCCTATCAAAAAAAAAATGAATGAAATTAATCTAAATACACAAAGTTCAAACATGTAATTTGATTCTTTAAAATAAATCCGTGTAAAAATATTAGGAATATTGCAATATACGTGTGAAGTTGTGTAGAATTCAGCCAAATATCGTCATCTTCTAAGTAGTTAAATTTCGGTTTATAGAAAAAACTTAGGATTTGAGACTAGAAAAAATGGGTAACAAAAAGGGAAAAAAAATTATAGGAGGCAGACGGGCAGAGGCACTACAATAAGCACATAAAAATAAGGATTGTTTCCAGATTCTTCAGCAAAGTTGTGGGGCAAAAGTAAGTACACTATTCTATTATTTAATAGCATAATTGCTTGTTGCAGTGTGAATGTAAAGGAATTGACAAGCTAATACGGATTGAGATCAGCAGGTGCAATAACAACGGATGGTCGAAATTGAAAGTTGAAAAAAACAACTTTCATATCAACCATTAAATACAAAAAAGTGGAGAAATAGTTAAAATAAGTTAAAAAGTTAAACTTAAAAACTAAGAATAGAAAATTTTATATGAGAGGAAGTAGAATAATTGCACCTGGTGCAATACCCTAAGTATTGCACTGGACCGGATCCAAATCCAACTAATACATACAAGTAAAAGGCTTTTGACTCTTTGTATTAGGGGGGCAAATAGTCTTTTACCACAATATAGTACCAGTATTAGAGAATCTATGAGGAAGTCAAGGATGGTAATGCCCCCTTCCCTCCACCCCTGACTTGAACCAACACTAGTATATTAAGGATATATTTGATTGGAATGGTGAAAAAATGAGATAATAGAAAATAGAGAATGAATAGAAAAGTGGAAGAATAGAAAATATTTGAAAATATTTTAATTTTCTCTCGTAGTGTTTGGATGGGGGATGGAAAAATGAAAGTGTAAAAAACTCATTTATTTGGTTGAGAAGATAGAAAATATAGTTTGTATAAATTTACTCATATACCCCTATTACATAATATAATAAATAATTTTATTGCAATCATTAAATAATAAAAATTATATTATTTAAATAAATTGTTTTTGTTTAGTCCAAATTTAACAATGAGTGAAACTCTATCTCTCTAACAAGTCTAACTTAAACTTAAACGTTGATATATATATATATATATATATATATATATATATATATATATATATATATATATATATATATATAAACCGAAGCATCTAACTTGTGGTTGACCTTTCTACAATTTTTCACATCAGCATTATTTAAATAAATAAATAAACAAAAATTCTTATAGGACTCAAAAAAAAAAAAAAAAATCACATTGAAAATAGGACTCAAAAAAAAAAAACTAACGTTAGATTAAGAGAGAGAGAGAGAGAGAGAGAGAGAGAGAGAGAGACTCCTGTTAGGACTCTCTATCCCCTCCTCAAAGTCCAAACAATTACCACCTCAAAACCCTAAACTTAGCTTCAATTTAGGATTCAAAGAAAAAAAAAAAGAGTTAGGATTAAGAAAAAAAAAAGAAAGAGGACTCTTGTTAGTAGTCTCTTTTCTCTATTTTTATTTGGTATTTTATATATAAATTTGTTGAATTTAGTTTGGTTTTGAAGTAGAATTTAGGGATTCTATAAATTTTGATCTTTTAAATCTAGGGGTTTTTGGTATTTGCACTTCAGTAGGTTGATCTTAATTCTTTACCTTAAATTCTTTTTATTTAGGTTCATGTGATTTTTTTTTTCTTATTAAAATCTACGATTGTTGGTTGATTAATTATTTGTTTGGATTCAACATAAAAGATAGTGGAATTAGGTATTATAATTTTGATATTGTTCCATGTTTTGAATTGTCTATATTGTTATTACTACAAAAAAGTCATATTACTAATCAAACTTGAAACTTTGTGTGTCTTCCTCATATCATAGTCTATGTTTATATATTTGCAGTTTATATTAGTTTTGAGTGTGCATGTATATATAACTATTGAGAGTTTTGCTTTATTAACTTAAGAATTATAAACTACTTTGTAGGTTTCGGTAACTATGCACTTGCAAAATATTTCTTCATTTTTTTTTTTATAAAAAAAATACTAATTAGCAAAATGTCTATTTACTCATTGCTAGATTTTTTTTTCAAAGTCAATAGTTTTTCCGTGCATCACATAGGTTAACGAAGGTTAACGACTAGTGTGTGTGTGTGTGTGTGTATATATATATATATATATATATAGAGAGAGAGAGAGAGAGAGAGAGAGAGAGAGAGAGAGAGAGGTGAAAGCCACCATTCAATTCAACAAGAAAAAAACTTGTACGTTGATTAATAAAAGGAGAAGCCACATTGACCCCCAAAAAAAAAGCCTAGTTTGATTTCACGAACAAACAAACAAACAAAGAAAACAGTAGTAGCAATTAGCAACAACTGAGTACTTCCCTTGTTTTGTTTAACAAGAAACATATCAACACCCTTTTTGGTTCTTAAATAATAAAAATTTAAAGAACAAATTTATGAGGTTAATGCATAACCTAAGTTTGTTCATCAAGATTCAAGACCCAACAATGTAAAAAACAATATAAAAAAATAAAGTAAAAATGCAAAAAGAGTCATATATATGTGAAAAATAATATATTTTTTTAAATAACAGTAATTTATCATTCTTAAATCACATTAATTCAAACAGTAAGGAAAAATATATGACTATATAATAGGAAAAATATAAGAGAAAAATAGGTTATCTCAAAAGAATAATGCATGACTATAGCAATTGAAATTTGTCAAACAATTTCATATATTGCAAAGCATGAACCCAAAATTTAGATGCTAGAACTTCTAAAAAGCCAAAAGAAAGAGTAAAGAATCAGAAAATTCAGTGCCTAAAACAAAAAAACAAATATATATATATATACACACACACACACATATGACTACGTAATAGAAAAAATATAAGAAAAAGATAGGTTGCCTTAAAAGAATAATCCATAATTATAGCAATTGAAATTTGTCAAGACAATTTCATATATTGCAAAATATGAACCCAAAATTTAGATGTTAAAACTTCTAAAAAACTAAAAGAAACTGATAAGGAATTTTACTTTCAATCTCCATTTTGACATATGGGACATGCGCATGCATACAAAGATTTACTCTCTTGCACCATATACTTATCAGGTCAGAAACTGGATCATGCCAGTTAACCGGAAGTATAAATTAGGATTGCTTCTTGAGACCCTTTGGGAGAAACTTCGCTTCAAAAATAAACCTATCTACTTTTCCACATTGTTTGACTTGGATATATTATTTTTGTTATAGAATTTTAGTTGAAGTATAATTTTCAAGCTCTTGAAACATATATCTAATAAAGTTTTACTTAAACTAAACTATTGTAATACTTAATAAGATAATTACACGTTAAAGAGAAATAATAAAAATATATAAGATATAAAACCTAAAAAAAAAAAAGAATAATGGTGACGTGAAAAATTGTGGGAGTGACATTGAGGATTATCCTAAAAAAATAGCAACAACAAATAAACCGAACAAATAAGGAAGAAGAAAAAGACAAAAAAAAAAAGTACAAGAAAGGCGTCTGACTGCCACTAATATGATAGAAATTTTAAAAATATAAATACCAAAAATGAAATTCTTCAGCATGGCAGTCTTCGAATTGTTTGTGGATGTAATTATGCTCACAATATTGTGCACTAGATGCGTGAGGAGAAGAGAAACTAAGATGAAATTCAAGCATTGAGGCAATTTTGCGTTTCTAGATGTAAAGTTGTAATTTACAATTATATTTTATGTTGGGTTTATTTCATGACAAAGAGTGTTGTATTTGCTTTAATTTTGTTCCTTGTATTTTGTGGGATTTTATTGTATTGGATTTAGTATTAAGTTGGTGAAGAATCGAGCATAAATTGAAGAATTAGTGTAGTTTCGCGACTAGCTCGCAAGAAGTTCACGAGAAGAGTAAGCTCGAAAAGGTCACGTGAGAAGCACATGCTAGAAGCTGAAGAGTCGTGTCAGGCTATCAATTTCGTGACTGTCTCGCGAGTAAGGCCAACCCGTGAAGTACCCGCAAAACTTTCTGCCTGGAATTTTTTAAGTGTGACTTTCTTACCCTTCACCTATACTATATATACCCTCATTACTCACAAAAGTATGTGAGGCTATTTTAGAGAGAAAAATCCTAGATAGGTTTTCTACTACACAACACACCTATCTTTTAGAGAGAGAGAGAGAGAGAGCTATTCATCCTTAGTGAGAAATCATTGCAGCCTCTTCTCCTTCTCTCTCCCATTTTCATACCTTGAGAGGAGATTTGTACTCAAACACAACTCACACCTATTTAGAGTGTAGAGAGTGTTTTGGAACTTAGGAAGTCTTGGGGATTTGCTAAAAGAAGCCGATGAGGCTTGGCAGATGCAATCGGGCGTATTGCGAGATCCGAAAAGTTAGAGAAAATGTGACTCCAAGAAGTCAATTGGTAGCAGGAGCTTGGAGGATTCAAGTACATGGAGTAGACTAGGCTTGGAGGGTCTTTTGTTATTTGTGTACTCCAATTTTATTCTCTAGTGGATCGATTTTGACTTGGAGGATCACAGAGAGGTTTTTCATTGAACTCTTCGGTTTTCTCTTTGATAACACGTCTCAGTATTATCTTGTGTTTACATCTGTCTTTCTTTACTCTTGTGCTTTAGTTTTATTGTTTATTGTTTATGTTTATGCACTAGAGTAGTATCGGTTCATTGCGCACATTTACTCTTGTTTCATATTTTGATTAAGTAAGAGTAAAAGCAATCTAGCACTACAAAAAACGCGAGCTATAGCCTCGTTTTTTGGCCGCGTTTATAAAAAAAAGCAGCTATAGCTGATCTATAGCCGCGTTTTTAAGAAACGCAGCTATAAACATAATCTATAGCCGCGTTTTCGAAAAACGCGGCTATAGGTCCCCCTCTAGCTGCGTTTTCAAACGCAGCTCCAGCCGAATAATTTTTTTTTAAAAGTGGGGCCTGGAGCTGCGTTTGAAAACGCAGCCAGAGGGGGACCTATAGCCGCGTTTTTTAAAAACGCGGCTATAGGTCCCCCTTCTGGCTTGGAGTTGCGCTTAGAAAAGCAGCCATAGGGGGACCTATAGCCGCGTTTTTTAAAAACGCGGCTATAGGTCCCCCTCAGCTGAATAAATTTCTTTATTCCAGTGGGGGGCTATAGCCGCGTTTTCCAAAAACGCGGCTATAGGCCCCCCTCTGGCTGTGTTTTTAGAAACGCAGCTCACAAAAAAAAAATTTCCCACGTGCCCCTTCCTTTCCCACTTGCATCCTCACCTACCCCACTCTCAATATAAGTTCCTTTCTTTTTTTTTTTTCTTTTTTTTTCTTACTTCATTCTTCACTCAGGTTCTTCTCTCTTTCCCCCCTTTTTTTTTTTTTCCCCTTTCTTCACTAAATCTTCAGGTTGTTGTTGTTGTTGTTTTTTTTTCCTTTTCTTTCTTCCTTCTTCACTAACTCTTCAGGTTCTTCTTTTTCTTCTTCTTCTTCTTTTTTTCCTTTTTCTTTCTTCCTTCATTTTTCCAACGTAACTTTTTTTTTTTTTTCTTTGTTTCTTTGGAGTTCCTGCATCTTTTTTTCTTCTTCATTCCAGCACAACTCTTTTTTGTTTTTTTTTCTTTGTTTCTTTCCAGCTACTTCTTCTTTTTTTCTTCATCTCAGTCACTGATTTTTCTATAGATCTAGTTTTTTTTTTTTGTTATTTTATGTTTAATTAGTAAGAAAATGGAGAAAATGCTAAAAATTTTGAATTTGTGCCATTGTGTCCTTGATATTGTGTTTATGTTTAAATGGGTTTGTGTTTCTGAGCTTGTACTTGAATGGTTTTAGTGTTAGATTTGGGTTGGCTTTGTTGAAGGAGAGGAGATTCATGGGTTTGTGTTCTTATATTTTGGAGCAAATTGTGGTTGTATTGTTAGTATGTTGTGTTTGATTTTGAATTTTTTGGGTGTGTTTGTATTGTGAGTATGTTGTGTTTGATTTTAAAATTTTTGGATTTGTATTTGATTTTGAATTTTCTGGGTTTCCTTTTAATTTTGAATTTTATTTTTGGTTTGAATTTTGAATTTCTTGGGGAAAAAAAACACCCAAAATTTTTATTTATTTTTTTTTTTAAAAAAAAACCTATAGCCGTGGTTAAACAACGCGGCTTTAGGTCCAATCTTTAGCCGCGGTTGTAAAAACGCGGCTATAGACCCACAGGGGCTGTTGCTGCGCCACTTAGGCCGCGTTTACAAACGCGGCTCTAGAAAATGCGGCTATAGGCTATAGCCGCGTTTTTGGGGTCTATAGCCGCGTTTTTGAAACGCGGCTTTAGACCCCGTTTTTTGTAGTGTAGTCGTATTTTAAAATTTAAGGTTTAAACAAGCTCGTGTGTTTTTAGCACAAATCCGAGCCCTTTCCGTAGAGATTATGTTTTGTTTGTGACAAAGGAGTAAGGACAGAAGATAATATGGGCTCAAAGATGGAGACAATAACAAAAGGATCTTAATCTTCGCCTTTAAGTTCTTACAGAATATTTCTCTCTCAACAAAAAAAAAAAAGTTTACAGATTATAACAAACTACCTTTGAATTGGGCCTACATTTTAGTTATTGTTGAGCTGTAATATGGGCTCAAGCTTTAAAAAAATCTTGCTACTTTCTTAGCTACAGAATCGAGTAAACTATCTTTGACCTGGGCCTTTATGGGCCTACGTTGTACTTTGTGTTGAGATGGATAACATGGGCTCAAGCTTATGACAATTAAAAACAAAACAAAAAAACAAAAAAGGATATTGCTACTTTAGTTCTATTAGATCTACACGGTTCTATTCGTTCCACTTTTATTTTATTTCCATTTTGGTCTTATTCGGTCCACTTCAGTTCTATTCGGTCCATTTTGTCCACTTTGATCCTATTCGGTGCACTTTGGTCTTATTCAGTCCAAATAGCTCTACTTTGTTCTTGTTTAGTCCTATTCAAAACACTTCAATTCTATTTGGTCCACTTTGGTTCTATTCGATCCACATCGGTCCTATTCTGTCCATTCAGTCATTTTCGCTCCAATTCGATCCTATATGGCCCAATTAGTATTATTTGGTCCATGTTATCCACTTTAGTCTCACTCAGTCCACTTTGGTCTTATTTGGTCTAGTTCAGTCAGTCAATTCTATTCAGTCCATTTGGTCTAATTCAGTCTATTTTAGTCCATTTCTATCCATTTTGGTCCATTCAGTGCATTCAATCAATTTTTGTGCACTTAAAGAAGGGGAAAAGATAGGTTTAGGTTGAGACCACTTATTTTGAATCCAAATTTATGAATATATATATATGAATGAGATAGGTTCAAATTACACTTAGTATAACTTCAAAAGAATTACACATATTTTAAACCATTGATTTCTCACATATCTAACGGTAGAAAAAATGCTAGTATTTATTGCTTTCCAACTCATCTCATCTATTTATTTTTTTTTTTTTTATATACACATCTCATCTAATTAATACTAGCATTTTTGTCTCTCTCATCTTATTAATGCTTATAAATGGTTATATATTATAAATAAGAGAGAGACAAAAATGCTAGTATTAATTAGATGAGATGAATTGGAAAACAATAAATACTAACATTTTTTCTACCGTTAGATATGTGAGAAATTTTTTCTTTAAAATAGGTGTAATTCTTTTGAAGTTATACCAGGTATGACTTAAACCCATCTCTCTCTCTCTCTATATAAAAGACTTTTACTAAAATTTAGCTAATCCGAACTAGACCAAAATACTATGTTAATGTGACTCAACAACCTAGTTATGAAATATGCATACGGTACACAATGACAAAAGGTTGGACTTTGGAAGCTATATTAACATATTTGAAATGTTAGGAACTATTTGAATACATAATGCGACTTAGGACTAAATTAGTAAGTAAATATTTTTAATATCTGTAATTATTCTTAACTTGTTGGTTAGTAGTTCTTGTCCCCCCCACCCCCCCCAAAAAAAAAAAAACCCCCAAAACCCCGAGTGTACTTTACTCAAAAAGGAAGAAAGAAAGCCCAACCCAAAATCAATTTTGGCTTTGGAATTGTTTGTGGATGCAATTATATTTACGATATTGTGCACTAGATGCGTGAGGAGAAGAGAAACTAAGATGAAATTCAAGCGTTGAAGCTATTTTGCATTTCTAGAGATTGTGTTTTGTGACAAAGGGGTGAGGACTGAGGATATGGGCTCAAGCTTGGGACAATAACAAAAGGATCTAATCTTCCTGCTTCTAAGTTCTTGTATAATATAACAAACTACCTTTGATTTGGGCCTAATGGGCCTACATTTAGCTATTGTTGAGCTGGATAATATGGGCTCAAGCTTATGACAATTTAAAAAGCAAAAAAAAAACAAAAAAAAACAAAACAAAACAAAAGTAGACTAAATTGTAGTTTGTGTTGAGCTGGGAAACATGGGCTCAAGCATATGACAATTTTTTTTTTTTAAAGAGGATTTTTCTTTTTTTGAGAAACTTTTTAAAGAGGATCTTGCTACTTCTTTAATTACAAAATAGAGTAAATTATCTTTGACCAGGACCTTCTACATTCAGCTGGTATTGAGCTGGCTTGGTCAAAAAGAAACAAAAATACATGGCTGGCTTTTTCAATCCGAAACTTCTATGGTCCAAGTTCCACTTTATAGTCACAGTGGAAAGGTCTTGAGAAAACAACATAATTGTATTTTTGCTCTGAATATTGGAAATTTCCAAGGTATTCCAACAATTTTTTTTTACCAAAAGGAAATTACAATTTTCCACCTAATTACTCCGGTGTTAGTCTAGTTATTGTGCTTCGGACTTCAAAATTTTTCCTACCTAAATCCTTGAAGTTTCATGGAGATTTCCAGTTTCCACATCATATTCTAGTCATAATTGATTGGGTTCAACCTGAAAGATTGTTTAACTTTTTAAATTTTTAATGGACAACCGTGACTTCACAAATTGTGCATACATTGTACTATACAGTTGGTCACGTGGTCTTGCTCTCTTGATTAAATGGTCAAGTGTATCTAAGCACAATAATATAATGGTCACCAATCACCATAGGCTTAGGAATTGAAAAAAGAAATAAGTTACTAGTCTTGGTCCTCGTACTAAGAAAAGAAAGAAAATTAGCAAACAAAAGCAACTTTTTTGCTTCTATTTCTTTTCTACATCTCTATAATTCTTACGAAACTAACAAGTATCACTTCTAGAAGAAAGACAAATAGCCTTTGATTGCTTGTTGGGTCCAAAGAAAAGGTTGGTAAGATAAGAAAACTAGAACTTCTAGTCTTGGAATTTTTTTTTCATTATAATTTTTTTTTTCCACAGTTCGTATCTTTTCTTTTTCTTTTTTCTATATCACTGCACTTTGCCATTAAGGCCGTATTCTTTATATTTACTCAAATTTATATTAAAACACCCTCCCATTAAGGCCATATTCTTTATATTTTCTCAAGTTTATTTTAAAAAATCGTAATTGTTTATTTGTGGGTTCTAATTAGCTCAATTAATAAAATCTATAATAGTTGAATAAGATATTTGAAACTCAATTCCTGTTTATACCAAAAACCAACTGGTGTCTTGTTTTGATAATAAAGAGCTAGACATCATAAATTGAAAATTTAAAAAAAAAAAAAAAAAAAACAACAACAACAGTATTGCTTCTCAATCTTTGGTTAAACTATTTCCATTTTTTATTCGTGAGATAGTCTGTAAATTACATAAACGGATAATGTGGTGAATTGAACTTCGAACTATCAGGTTTACGTGACACCCTAAATCAACGAGCCTACCACCCATTGACCCCTACGGGGTATGTACTATAAACTCTTTTGAAAGGCATATAGACTGTATTGACTGACTCCTCAATAATAAGTCTTATAATTATTAGGGTGTGTTTGGATACCGTTTATTTGCTGAAAACTGAAAATACTGTAACAAAATAATTTTTAAATGTGTAAATAGTGCTGGGGATCCAAATTTATACTGAAATTTGTGTTTGAATGACTTTTGTGGGTCTGTGAATAGTGCCATGAGACCCACATTTTTTCAGCAAAACGCACAAACGCAGACTTTAAACGCTATCCAAAGTCCCTCTTATAGTCACATGCAATAAAGTCACCATGACTAGCCGCCCTTCTCACCATTTTTCTCCAAGAGAAAACAAACTTGCTTCCCAAACGAAAACGGTGGGTTGTGCTGCTCGGAGTTTCACATTAGAATGTTGTCCCAAGTTCACCTACTTATCTTGTCATAGCTCTCAGCGACAAAGTACATTAGGTCAAGCATACCCTCCTTGATTGAATCTCGGCCGTATATGAGCCAAAAATTCCGGGGTCTACATTCTAGAGACATGGACTCAAAGGTGGATCATACCTTTTCACTCTCGTCTAATAATATAGGCCACAGTATCACTCCAGAAGCAATGAAAATTCCCAGCAATTTACATCCCAATCTAATGAAAATTCCTAGCAATTTACATTCCAATCTATGACAGCTTCTTCTCTTCCTTCACAAGTCATAATAGGCAATAACTTTGTAGCTTTAAGTGACATTTTTTGATATTTCTAATAGAGGCATCTAGGATTTAAATCCACACTTTCTATTGAAACTATAATTTTTTTAAAATCATAATATATTAGAATAAAAGAATACACAATATATATATAATATGTACATAGACACCATCTTTTAAAAAATAATTTAAAAAAAACAGTTCCTTAACGAGTAATTTCTTGGAGTTGAGAGTTGAGACCACTCATCTTCTCACAAAATCAAGTTGTCACAACAACGATTTATTTTTTATATTCATGACCGTGTTGGAAAAGACAATTGCAAGCATGTGTGTACTCTATTTTCTATTAGTTGAGAACAAACTCGGAGTTAACTTTAGCAAAAGCTCGTTTATATTTGTTTGTTTTTATAAACAAATAAAGTTTGAGCATTATTTTTAGACTTGTTTAATAAATGAGTCGAGCCCAAATTTAAAAAATAAAATATTGACATTCACGTGAACAATAGGGCTCAAAACAAGCCATGTTTAACTTGGTTTATGGGCTAAGTAATAAGTTTGCTATGGACTTGAACAATTAACTTATATCTTACTAAATTTTTAATTAGTTAGGTATTTGAAACACTCGTTCAAGCCAAATAGGATTGACAATATATTTAATAAAGCTTGATAATGTACTTGGATTGAATCTTGATCTTAAGAGTCAAGAACTTAATATTGAGCTTGAGTCTAAGCTTGATGTTGAGCTTAAACTCAGGGTGACTATTGAATTAAGCCAAGTTCAAGTATTTGGAATTTTTGACAAGCTCAAGCTCAAATTTTATTTGTAAGTTTGGTTTAAGTTCAAGACAAACTTAAATATTTCACATTTTTTTTTTCAAGTCTTGACAATGTCGAACTGCCTTATCCTAAGTAAAATTAAACCTTGGCGTTAATTAAGGTCATGTTCCTTAGATCGGCTCAAAGTCACTTTCAAATGACAGTGTCTAAGGGGCTACTTAGACATATAGCTTGTATTGGTTCCTCAACAAGTACAATAGTTAATATTGTCATGTCCAATAGTATCACCTTGACTAATAGCCCTTCTTAAACTTTTTCTGTTGACAAATAGACTGTATTTGTTCTTCGATAACTAAAATAGTTAATACACTGACGTTCAATGGAATCACCATGACGAATTAGTATTAGTAATTGCCCTTCTCAATGTCTATTTCAAGTAAAACCAAATATGCTTGCCCATGAAAATGTGGCGTTGTGTGCTGATAGGAGTTTCGCAGTAAGCAAGTTGCCCCAGGTTCACCTACCTAATCTTGTCATAGCTCTCAGAAAGTAACACACTTAATTAGGTCAAGTGCACCCTTGATTGAATCTTGTTATGTTTTAAATTCAGGGTCTAAACTCTAGACTTTAAGGTAGATCATACTCATCCAATATTATAGACATAATCAAAAGCTAGCAACGAAGCAACCTAGCAATTTACAAGCGAATCCATTATAAATTACATGATTAAATCTGTTGGAAGAATCTCCTTCAACGCATGGCGGCTCATAAAACAAATATTATTTGAACAAGTACATAATTAAATAAATTATGTAACTAAAATTACACTTGAATGATTTTATCAATCACTAAGCAATAAGTTTTTTTTTTTTTTTTTTGTCCACACTGGTTCACAAGTAAACTTTTCCAGATAAATAAGCTAATACCTATAAGAAGAATTCTATAACTACAAACTGTCCACTGCCTTTTTGTTGCAAAGCATTTTTATTTGATATCAATATTGCATGGGTTGAAGGCATTTGTTGGGGAGCAATTCATAATTACTGAGCAACAAAAACCATAAGCGGAGCCAGGAAGCTGGGAGGGGGTGGGGAAATTGCCTCCTGGTCCGCCAATAAAAAATTATAAGATAGAAATTCATTCATAAAAAGAAAGAAAGACTTTCATATTTTATCAATGTCTTTTTAAGATTCAAAAATTATACATTAAAAAAAATGCTATTGTTTTGAGGATTTTCTTACATTAAATATCACTTTTTGTATTATTGAGAAAAAAGGTAAGTGAAGTTTTATTAACTAATATCTTTTTGGAAGACATCCTCCAAATCAAATGGGAACTCTTAACATGAATGAATATCACTTAACATATACATGAATGAATTTTTATTTTTCATGTGTGTGTGTCTATATATATATTCTCTTAAAGTCAAATCTTAGCTTCGTCACTGACAACATAAGACCATCATTATGTATACATAAGACCATCATTCTCTTATAGAAGGTTTTTCTTTTCCCCATGTTTTTATAAACCACCTAAATGTTTCTTCATTCTATGTTTACATTGTATCTAAAAGTGTTGTTTTTGTTTAACACAATTCGTACTTTACCCAAAAATAAAGGGGGGAAAATCAAACTAAAATGAGGGATAAATATATTTGCTATATAAATAACTGACATATGGTTAATATAATTGACTATAACTGACATATGAAATTTCTTTTTGATTCACTAACTAATAGTTGGTGATGGATATTTAAATCCTGAATTTTCTTCATTTGAGATATTAGAAGGTAACAACTAATTAAGTTATAAGACTTTTGATAAAATATGAAATTTCTAGTCTTGGTATTCTTCTCATTATGAAATTTTTTTCTAAAGTTCATTTGATTGAGGGTGTAAAACATGGTGGTAAGTACGATTCTTTAGATTGACTCAAATTCACTTTGAAACGACAATGTACTAAGAGAGTGTTTATACTACAGTTTTCTTAATAGTTTTTACATTAACTCTGATAAAAATTTCTCTTTATTTTAGTATAATAACATAATTTTTCTATTTTATATAATTATTTTTCAGAAATATTCACATTATATTATTTATTTTACACTATATTTCATTAAAATATTATTTCTTTATCAATTTTTTATTGTTCTCTTAAATCATTTGTCTTTATAAGTAAAATACACACACACACACACACACACATATATATATATATATATATATATATATATATATATATATATATTTGAGTCGGTATTATAATTATGTATAACTAAATTATAATTTTTATAATTTTATATGAATTAACGTGGGTATCTTTTAGAATTGGTTAGACAAATTGTGGGGTATATTATTTTGGATGACTAATAAAAATGCTCCAACACCGACTATTTTGGTGCCTCAACCAAAAAGATACGGCTGTTCCTCGTCCACCACAAGTAGAATAGTTTTTTATTTGTTTGACTTGATAAATGATAAGTCACATCCGAATTCGTCCTTCTCAACTTTTTTCCGTAAGAAAAATCAAACATGTACATGCACATGCTTCCCCAAACGAAATCGCTTGTGAATTGCGTGCCAATAATTGTGTGCATTTGGATTTAGCAATAAAAAAAGTTGTCCCAGGTAATTACCAACTTATTTTGTCATAATTCTCAGTAACGCACATCAGGTCAACACCCATGATTGATTGAATATGGTGTGTGTGTATATATATATATATATATATGAGTCAAAATCTGGGGTCTAAAGTCTAGACTCATGGTAGATCATACCTTTCACACTCGTCCACTGAATAGACCTCACGAGATGCAGCGAAACAACCCAGCAATTTACGTACCAATAGATTCAGTGCTTCTTAATTTCTCTTTTTCTTTTTTTAATGATAAGCGAAATATATATTATATTACAGAGAAAAAGAAATATAAAGCTAAACAAACTATACAAAATGTAAAGCACGAATATATAAGATAAGAGTTTTATATTTCAACTATAATTTTTTGATGATAATTTTCTTTCCATCACTAACGATGGAACTAGAAAAAAACCTTTACATGTATATTTAGTTTTTGTTACAAATGATTTTTGGGCATTCTTTATGAATATTAACGGAAGAAATAAGAGTCATCTAATTGGAATAAGAGTCTGCTTTCTAAAGGAAAGAAATAAGTATCTGATAACAGCCGATCTACCAACCTTATCATGTCAAATTCTAGAAAATATTTGTGAGTAAGTGATAGGAATAAATCTCCTAGCAGACGGATCCAATTTGCTAAGCTAATAATAAAGCGACAATGACACCTAAAGAGACGATCCTGGATAGCATGACAGTCAAAGAGCTAGAAGACAGAGTCCCGTCTTGAACGGAAGGCAGAGAGATGGACGGGCGGACCCTTTAATGTAGATGGACTCTTCAATGGGGACGGACTCTTTAAGGTGGATGGACCTGACGGTGACAGGTGACAAAGTCATGTGGCACCCACATGACTTGAGTAGTCTTCAAGGAACCTAATATGGAAATTTCTTGCATTTTACGCCCAACCGTAATCAGAATAATCCTTATAAGAAAAGGATTCAACGAAATACGAGCATTAATGAGGATCTTCCCTACAAGGAAATACCCTCTCCACAAAGAAATTAAGGTCGATTTCACACTACTACAAAAACCCCAAAATCCTCACAAATCAAGGTACACATAATTTACCCCAACTCTGACACTCTACAGTTGTAGAGTTGTAAAAGTTCTCTAACTTAAAATTCGGAGGGTATTTGGCTGGTACCACACCAGTACTCTTTGTAAGGTCTTCTTCTACTTTGTTTCGTAGGTTTCATCTAGGGCACGTGACGACCATTCAGCTTATTGACAATTTTTAACATGATCAGTTGGCGTCGTCTGTGGGAAACCCCGTAGCAACAACTTCATTGTAGTAGAAGTTGCACTACCACTTTCCAGACAAAGAGTTGCATGGGACTCACTCACTCGATGGCTACCACCAACAATCAAGGAGAGGAATTGTGCACTACCACCCTTGAAAGATAGGTACAGACTTTAGCTGCAGTCGTGGAATGCCTCACCAAGCAAAACCACGACCTGGAGGAAAAACTACGCCAAAGGAACGTAGAACCTAAAAATCATAAGGATGAGCCAGAAGGTACCAGCGAGGAGAGAAAGGACTGAGAAGGACCTAAAGGCAGCAACGCCCCGAGCAAACAAGATTGGCAAAACACTAGCCGACCATCCATAGCCGACTCCACCATACACGGTTGCCGAGATGTAGATGACAAAGGAACGGATGGACTTCATGATGAACGCCCTCAGAGGAAGGGTATCAAGCAACCTCGACGAGCTAGTGCATTGGACGAACTCGCCCTTTACTGCACCCGTCACTTCTTTCCCCCTTCCGCCGAAGTTTCGCATGCTGCAAGTAGAAGCCTACGATGGGTCTAAGGATCCCTTAGACCACTTGGAGTCGTTCAAAACTCTCATGCACTTGCAAGGCGTGGCGGACGAGATCATGTGCCGAGCTTTCTCAACCACACTGAAGGGCCCCGCAAGAGTATGGTTCAGTAGGTTGACGCCAAACTCCATCGGTTTCTTCAAAGAGTTGAGCACGCAGTTTGCCTCGCACTTCATAAGAAGGCACAGGTACAAGAAGTCAAATGCATACCTAATGAGCATTAAGCAACAGAAGGATGAGATCTGAGGTCTTACATAACCTGTTTCAACAAAAAAGCCCTCTCAATTGACGAAGCTGATGACAAGATACTTGTTACTACATTCATCAATGGATTAAGGAAGGGGAAGTTTTTGTTTTCCTTATACAAAAACGAACCAAAAACCATGTTAGATGTCCTTTATCAAGCTATTGAGTATATGAATGCAGAAGACACACTACTAGCCCGAGAGGAGAAATCCAAAAAGAGGGAAAGGCAAGAAGATGCATAGCAAGACAGAGGGCGGAAGACAACAAGAATTGGAGATCGACAAGAGGATAGGCGCTCCAAACCCCCCACTGGAAAGTTCGCAAGCTTCACCCCACTAACTACCCCAATCGATCAGGTCCTGATGTAGATCAAGGATGATACGGCCTTGACATGGCCTGGCAAGTTGAAGGGAGATCGTAGTAAGAGGTCTAGAGACAAGTATTGTTGCTTTCACTGTGATTATGGTCACGACACGTTTGAATGCTATGACTTAAAGCAACAGATAGAAGCCCTTATCAGATAGGGAAAACTACAACAGTTCGTCAACAAGGAAAGGATAGACCCACCACAAGAGTAGGCAGCCCGGAGGGAAAACGAACGCCCTAGGCCACCCCTAGGGGACATAAGGATGATCATAGGAGGTATTGCAACTTCTGTTTTTTCTAAGAAGGCACGAAAGACCTACCTTAGAATGGTTTAGAACATCCAGCTGACGGGTTTTGTCCCAAAGATGGCACAAATCGATAACCCCGTAATCGAGTTTATGGAGGAAAATGCACGACGCCTCCACCACTAGCACGACGATGCGCTCGTTGTTAGCATACAGGTAATGGATTACAACACTCACCGAGTCCTAGTTGACAATGGAAGCTCTGCTAATATCCTCTACTATCTGGCGTTCCAAAAGATAAGGATTGAGAGAGAACGGCTGGTGCCGACCAACGCACCACTTGTTGGGTTCGGAGGAACAAGAGTATACCCCCTCGGTGCAATCATATTGCTCATCATTGACTGTTTGTCTGCATACAACGCCATAGTAGGTCGACCTACCCTCGATTCATGGAAAGTCGTAACTTCGACCTATCATCTAATGATCAAGTTCCCCACTAAGTACAGAGTAGGAGAAGTACACAGGGACTAGGTAGCAACACGCAAGTGCTATATAGCAATGCTGGAGATGGACGACCACTTACAAACCATGACCATAGAAGAACAACGGACAGTTGCGGAGCCCATTGAGGGGTTAGAGAAGATACTTCTCGATAACTCTAGGCCTAAGCGAACAACTAGAATCGGCACCCTCGCCTGCCCGCCAGTCCGTCAAGCACTCACAACATTCCTAAGAGAAAACCAGGATGTCTTTGCCTGGAGCCACAAAGACATACCGGGATTGACCCTTCAGTCATGGTGCACAGGTTGAATGTATTGTCTTCTTTTCCCCCCATCCGTTAGAAGAAGCGAGTATTCACCTAGGAACGAGACAAGGCTATAGCGGAAGAAGTCTGCAAATTGCAAGATGTAGAATTCATTAGTAAGGTATACTACCCTAACTGGCTGGCCAATGTAGTGATGGTAAAGAAAGCCAATGGAAAGTGAAGGATGTGTATGGACATCACGGACTTAAACAAGGCGTGCCCAAAGGACAACTACCCACTCCTACGGGTTGACGTCTTGGTAAACCCAACAGTAAGGCACCAACTGCTAAGCTTCATGGACGCTTTTTCTGGTTATAACCAAATCAAGCTGGACGAGGCTAATCAGGAGAAGACCTCATTCATCACCAGCCAGGGCCTTTTTTGTTACAGAGTGATGCCATTCGATCTTAAGAACGTGGGCATAACATATCAGAAGCTCATGAATAAAATGTTTGTTCATCAGATTGGGAGGAATGTTCAGGTCTACGTTGATGACATGTTAGTTAAAAGTCAACGAGAAGAAGACCATTTGGACGACCTCAAGGAGACCTTTAATACCCTCCGCTCTTATAACATGAAGCTCAATCCAAGCAAATGTGCATTTGGGGTAACGTCTCAAAGGGGCATTGAAGTCAACCCAAACAAGATTCGGGCCATAATCGAGATGACACCACCTAGGAACACCAAAGAAGTACAGAGCCTCAACAGCAAGGTAGCAGCACTAAACAGGTTCGTGTCAAGAACGACAGACAAATGCTTACCTTTTTTTTGCACATTGAAGAAGTCCTTCGAATGGACAGACAAATGTCAACGAGCATTCGAAGACCTGAAAGCATACCTCTCTTCCCCACTGCTGTTAAGTCCTTCCAAGCCGGGAGAGGAGCTACTCCTCTACCTAGGCGTCTCCACAGCTGCCGTTAGTGCGGCCTTGGTTAGAGAAGAAGACGGGGTACAAAAGCCCGTATACTACACTAGTTGAGCACTTCAAGGCTTAGAAGAGAGGTATCCCCCAATGGAGAAGCTAGCCTTCGCCTTAGTGACCGCACCTCGCAAACTCAAACCATACTTCCAGGCACACACTATAGTTGTTCTAGTAGATAGACCTATACAGAGAGCAATGAGTAATCCTGAAGCTGCTAGATAGACGGCACTATTGGCAATCAAGTTAAGTGAATTTGACATATAGTACCGTCTGCGCACACTCATGAAAGGACTAGTAGTTGTTGACTTTATCGCAGAGTTCACCAATATGGAAGGCTAGGGGGCAGAAGAGCACCTTCGATGGAGTGTCCGCACAAACGAGTCAGCCAACGAGCAGGCTGGGGGAGCAGGTATAATACTCCACTCTCCAAAAGGGGACGAGATTAAGGGCATGGTACGTCTCGATTTCCTTACAACCAATAATGAAGTGGAGTACGAAGTTTTAGTGGCAAGTATGTACCTCACCAAAGCAGTAGGGGCCACAAGTACAGTTGTTTATTATGATTCTCAAGTGGTCACAATTCAGGTGAATGGCGACTACGAATGCAAAAGTGAATGGATGAAGAAATACCCAGAACAAATGAAGAGACGGACGGTTGACCTCCAAGCCAAGTTCATTCAAATCCTAAGAGAAGAGAACAAGCAAGCCAACCTTCTCGCCAAGGCCGCAAAACACATGCTAATCCCTAGTAAGGTAATTTCTTTTGTTCAGCTTTCGCCTTTAATAGAGGGCGTCGATATGCAGGAAATAAGCTCAGACAGTAATTGTACCACACCAATTGTTTCCTACCTGAAAGACGGCGTACTACCTAATAGTAAGGAGGTCGTAAGAAAGCTGAAGGTTCATGCAGTACGATTCATCTTATTAAAGGACGTCTTGGACAAGAGAGGCTTCTTACAAACATACCTAAGATGCCTAACCCCCGATGAAGCAGATTATGTCATGAGGGAAGTTCACGAAGGGATCAGCGGGAACCATTGAGGGTTAGGGTCACGGTCACTAGTGCACAAGCTAGTTCAGGCAGGATACTATTGGCTTACCATGCAGAAAGACGCCCAAGCCTACATCAAAGCTTGCGACAAGTGTCAGAGGTTCGACAATATCATCAAAAAGCCAACAGAAGAGCTCACCCTGATGACAGTTCTATGGCCTTTTGCTCAATAAGGGTTAGATATCATGGGCCCATTCCCGACGGCGGTAAAACAGCTGAAATTCCTAGTAGTCGATATAGATTACTTTACCAAATGGGAGGAAGTTGAAGCGGTAGCTACTATCACAGAGAAAAATGTATGAAGCTTCATCTGGAGAACCATCATCTACAGGTACGGGAACCCTAGAGTATCGGTCTCAGAAAATGGAAAGCAGTTTGACAACAAGCCATTCAGGGATTTTTGCTTATAGTTGGGGATCAAGAAACACTACTCATCACCCACCCATCCTCAGGCCAATGGAGAAGTTGAGGTCACGAACCGATCCTTGCTTAAAATTATCAAGACTTAGCTCGAGGGGGTGAAGGGTATATGGCCAGACGAGTCGCCAAGTGTACTATGGGCATACAGGACGACAACTAGAACACCTACAAGAGAGACACCATTTAGGCTAGCATACGGGAGCGAGGTTGTCATCCCAGCCGAGGTTGGACTCACAAGCTACAAGGTGGAGAACCACGACGAGAGTAGAAATGACAAAGCCATGCACCTATAACTGAACTTAGTAGACGAAATTAGAGTAACAACTAAACAGAGGTTAGCACGATACTAGGACCTCATGGCCAAGCGCTACAATTCCAGGGTCAGGCACAAGGACTTTCAAGTAGGTGACCTCATCCTAAGAAAGGTGACAGGCGCCACAAAGGATCCATCCCAAGGAAAGCTAGGACCTAATTAGGAAGGACCGTACAGAATCGCTTCATGGTAGAGGAAAGGCACCTATCACTTAGAAATACTCGACGGATAGAAGTTGCACCATCCATGAAACACCGAGCACCTAAAGAAATACTACCAATAGACGATGGCATACAGACCACTCCTCATTTCTAGTTTATTCCTTTCTAGTTTTTTTATTACTATCTACAGTACTTTTTAAGCCCAAAGGGCAGCTTTTTATTTCTTCAAGAACAATTTTTAGCTTATGCACGTATTTATCATAATAAGAGGAGTTATTCAAATATGTCATGTGTATGTACATCTCCATAAAGCCATGTCTACGACTAAGTCCTTAACTAGACGGATTCATCCGAAAGGATGCCATAAAATTTATATATGTCCATAAATGGACGGACGCATCCCAAGCGATGCTTTGCAATTTGTTAAAGTCCCTAAGTGGACGGATGATCCTCAAAGATGCCTTAACATTTATACAAGTCCATAAGTGGACGGAGGCATTCCAAGGGATGCCTTAGAATATATTTTTAAGTCCCTAAGTCGACAGATGCATCCCAAAGGGGTGCCATAGAATTTATATACGTCCATAAGTGGACGGATGCCTCACAAGCGATGACTTGCAATTTGTTAAAGTCTCTAAGTGGATGGGTGATTGCCAAAGATGCCTTAACATTTATACAAGTCCCTAAGCAGACGGTATCAAAAAAGGGTACCATAGAATTTATATACGTCCATAAGTGGACGGATTCATTCCAAGGGATGTCTTAGAACTTATACATGTCCATAAGGGGACGAATACATCACAAAAGGATGCCTTAGAATTCGTGTTCATAAGCGGACAGACGCATCCAAGGACAACTTAAAATTTACCCGAGTCCATAAGTGGTCGAATACAACCCCTTGGGTGGACAGGTACGACTGATATTCAAAAATTTTCCAAGTCCATAATGTGAATAGACTCCAACTTACATTATAAGTCCACTAAATGGACGAACGTGAACCAACACCCAACATGGACGAGAAAGAATGGTTGGTCCCACCTAACCTCAATATGGACGAAGAAATCCATTGAAATCTAATAACAAAAGCATGTTCAAACAACGCAAGTAAAAATGTAAGCGACGGGTATGGAAAAAGATAATGGATAAAAGCCCATGGAAAGCAAATGTTTACGTACAAAAACCAAAAAGGTGGGCAATGTTAAAGAAATTACACAAATATTGTTCGCCCAAAGGCTTTTAATAAAAACAAAAATAAAATCTAAGGTTGGTCGACGGAGGCCTCCTTGTCTGCAACCTTCTCGTGACTAGCCGTCTGAGCTTCATCAAGGGGATGGTTCTCATCCTCGACGGACTTAACCTATTCATCTTGAATTGCAATTTCTCTGTTACCTTAGGCGTTGGGAGTTGGATCAGCTGAAAACAGCTCATCGGTACCTTCTGGATCGACGGATCTAGCTGGGGCCTAGGCCACAACATCAATTGAGATGAAAGACACGTCCAGATCAGGGAAGGAAGCCTTAAGCTAACGGAGGCACTCATTGAAGCTGTCAGCATAACAACTGCCGAGCTCGTAAAGGAAGCCGTCGGGGTTACAAAACTCTGTCTTTCCGACCTCCTTGGCCTGAAGGACTTGCTTCCTTAACGAGGAGATCCCTCCCTCCTTGTCTTTAAGCACGTTTGTCAGCATCTCGGTTTGTCTCTCCGACTCCTTCAGGGTTTTCTTCGTCAGGTCAAGCTTCTTGATCTACACCTCTCTTTAGGCCTTGAGCTCATTCAGCCCCATCTCTGCAACCTCAGCCCTCTCTCTCAGGCAGCCAACCAACTCTTCACGAGCCAAGCAACGGTCCATCAAACCCTTCATCATTAGCACTACCTGCAAAAAGAAACCCAAAACAAGGTTATAAGTGAAGATAACAAAGAGACGGGAAAGAAAGAGGACGGGAACATACCTAAGCAAAGTTGAAGAGGCCCGTCTTCCCCATGGCCTCAGTTGCATGGTTTCCCAAGTCTTCGTAATCATCATCCTTGATAATGGACGAAAGTTGCCCAATGGCATAACGCGAGTCTTCACGAAGGAAGGGGGGAGGGCACTGCTCAGCGACGGGACCCTAGGCTGTCATTAAACCCTTCCCTTTTCAATGATGGGGGGGGGGGGGAGGAGGAAACTCGGTAGTCGGAGGTGTCTCCCCGACGGTTGGACCAGCCACCACCTTCGGCTTCTTGGGAGAATAGTCAACCTTGTCCGTTGGTTTCCTCTTTAGGAACGGCTTCAGGGGACCCGTCCCTACGATTGGGGGCACGACCTTGTCTAGTTTTTTCTTCGCCTATGCGGCGGCCTAGTGGCGAATATAAGCCCTCCTCTTACTGTCTTCCATTTCTACACCAAAGAGGATGGTAAGAAAAAGTTAGACAGGATTTATGCTAAAAAGTTAACGAAGATAAAGGAGAAAGTAAGGAATAGGCAACAGACTCATAATGGCGTGCTTGTGAGTCATAACGACATGCAGTGGCTGTAGGCTCGGGATCATCACAGTACCAATGTAGGGTGTCCAAGGTGACGAGCTTCTTCCACGTCCTCTCTTTCAGAGAAATTTTGAAAATTTTTGTTAGAATATATGTGTTTCACTTGTTTAGAACATATGTCATTCTTTTATGTAATTGGCTAATCTTTTGACAAAACGCACTTTACTTGTAATTGGGTAGATTTAAAATGAGTTTTATGCTTCAAGAAACTGTGTTTCAAGATTAAGTATTGAAGTCATCAAGTCTGTCCAAGAAACAAGCTAAAAAGTGCAAGTTCATTAAAGCTCGACAGCTAGCATGTGTCGAGGTTTAAAGAGCTGTTCCAGCCTCGTGGCTTGACAGCTTCTCGACAGCATCTCAACACCTCTATCTGTCAAGGTTTAAGAAAAACAGATTTTGAGTTCTACTTTGATTCCAATCCGTGGATGTGTCTTTGGGCTTTCTTTTCTTCTAACCCTAGACATATAAAAAGATTATTTTAAGGGCCGTGAAAGAGTACACAAGTTGCATAAGCATTGAGAAATCCTTGTTCAAGCAAATTGTGACTTAAGACAAAGTTCTTGCCCTAGTTCATCTCTCTTGTGAAGAAGCTGCTCTGTAATGTGCACCGTAGAGTTTTGTAACCAAGCATCTTCTTGATCGTCATTGTGTGGATGAATTAAAAAACTTTGCAACCAATAATCTTCTCTAGTTGGTGATTGAAGTCGCGTACTGGGATCTGCGCAATTGGTTAGTCACGTACTGGGAGCCGTGCGTTGAAAAGAGAAATTGTCACTACAGAACAGTTCCAGTTAGGTATTGGGGTAAGGGTTCAACTGTAGGTTGGTAAGGTACTTGAGATTCCTTTACTTGTAACCGCTTGTTGTGATAATAGTGGAATTTCGGGAGTGGTGACCTTAAATTCACTCGGTTGGATTTTTTCCGTATAGGTTTTCCCCATTCATAAACAAATCACCGTGTCATTTATTTTCCGCTGCATACTTTATTTTATTGGTGATTTGTTTGTGCTACCACGCTTTACATGTTAATTTGATTAATTAATAACTTGGCTAATTAATTAACTTAATTCCTCACAAGGGGTCAATTCGTTTTTGGCCTATCAAGTGGTATCAGAGCAGGCACACTCTGATTATGGTTAATCTATGTGTGTGATCCATTGACCCCTGTTTGTCATAAATAGAGGTCAGTCTCTTATTATACCTCCATTATTTGATGGTACTAACTATGCATACTGGAAAGTACGTATGAGAGCTTTCTTGTAGTCTCTAGATGAGAAGGTGTGGCAAGTTATGGAGATAGGCTGGACCAAGCCTAAAGAAGCGCCGGCCGATTGGGATGATGCTAAGATCAAGGCAGCAAACTTCAACAGTAGAGCATTGAATGCCTTATTCAGTGCGGTCACTAATGAGGAGTTCAAGAAGATATCCTCCACTAAAACTGCTAAGGAAGCATAGACCATCCTCTAAACAACCTATAAGGGAACAAAGGCTGTTAAAGATTCGAAGCTACAGAGGCTCACTACAAGCTTCGAAGAAATTAAGATGGATGATGATGAGTTGTTCGATGAGTTCTATGCCAAGCTTAAGGATATAGTGAACTCAGCTTTCAATCTTGGGGAAACCATTCCTGAACCCAAGATTGTGAGAAAAGTGTTCAGATCTCTGCTTGAGAGATTTCATGCCAAGATCACGGCAATAGAGGAATCAAAGGATATTGACAAGATTCCTCTAACTGAGCTAGTTGGTAATCTGCAAACCTACGAGCTAGTGTTGACAAGAATTGGCAAGTCGGGTAAAGGCAAGAGCATGGCACTGAAGGCCAAGAGCAGTGAGACAGATGAGTCTTCAGACAATGAAGATTTTAAGATGACATCCTACATCACCAGAAAATTCAAGAAATTCTTGAAAAATGCCAATGGAAAAGGCTTCGACAAGGACCGTAGGCAGTCTAGTTCTTCTCAGTTCAAGAGCCAAAAGAAAGGGAAGAAGGATGCTAGGGATGACAATCAGTACACTGTTCCCGCATGACCTAAGTGCTTCGGGTGTCAAGGCTTCGGTCACATGAAACAGGAGTGTCCCACATATCTCAAGAGTATTGGGAAGAGCAAGGCACTTGCTGCTACTTTGAGCGACACTGAGCCTGAGGATGATTCCGACAATGAGGATGACGGAATTTTGAATGCCTTCACTGCCACTGTCAATCCTACTGAAGGAATTGTTGAAGATGTGGATGAACAAGGAACTGGTGGAATCCAAGTTTGAAAAGATAGATGATCAAGATGATATCCATACAGCCTATGAAAAACTGTACAAGCTTTCTGAGAAGCATGAGAAAATCTATAGGCTAGCCACCAAGAAGCTCAGTGATGTGGAACTTGACCATGAAGAGTTTTCCACTAGGTTTGATGAAGCTAATCAGACTATTGGGGCACTAAGATTCGAGAACAATTTGTTGGCTAAGAAGACCAATAAGCTTAAAGCGGAGTTGTTTCAAGTTATAGCTCAATTAGAGAGGACATCAAGTGCGAAGTTGGATGAGATGCTCAGTATTCAGAAATCTGCTTCTGATCGAACCGATTTGGGGTATGAATTCTCCTCTTCTAATATTGCTTCTGCTAGTACTACTGTTTTTGTTCCTCTTGCTAATAACATTAAAATTGAGAACAATGATGTTAAAACTGAGTTAGCAAGTGAGAGCCTAGACAAGGGTAAATCCATCTTAGGAGCACCCCCTAAGCTTGAGAAAAAGGAAACTAAAAACCCTAAGGCTAAGAAGGCTAACTCTCAAAAGCCTAAACAGAAGAAGCAACATCCCTGTCATCATTATGGTATTGCCGGTCATACTCGACCAAATTGCTATAAGTGGTTAGCCACTCAACAGAGCAATGACATGATAGCATCTGGGAACCAAAATCAGCTTCAAACTTCTCTTGCTCCTCTTGGAGATCTTCTCAAAGCCCTCATGTTCCTTTCGAACTTGAACGGTTTCAATCCTTCCCCCTCATCACCGGTTCAAGGGTTTGCAAAAAGGAAAGGTTCTTCTAAGGTGTGGAAGGAAAAGGGTTCCAAGTGATTTATTCACTTTTTCTCTCTCTCCTCTTCTTATTTTCATTTTTTTTGCATTACTTGTGTGTTTTGCTTTACTATTTTGAGTCAGTCTAGTTTTATGCATTGTTTTGCTTTGTTTAACATGTTTTTGTTTGTTTACTTTCAATTTTTGCTTTATTTTGTTTTTCAGATTAAAAAAAACTGAAAAATACAAAAACAGTGTGTGTTTGTGTACATTGGTTCTTGTGAACCTTAAAATGTCCAATGAAACAGAGTTTTCTAAACTTTGTATCACTTGTAGCTTAGATGAGCATCTCTATGCACAACTAAGCAAGTGAGCTTTGTGGTTCTTTATTTGTGATGAGTAAGGTTAAGTGATCTCTTGTACTTAACACTTGTATCACTCTTTTTGACAGATAGGACTAGAAAATCCTAAGAGAAAGGCATAAATAACCATCTCACCACTGTTACCCACCAATCATGATATGACATCTGTATGCTTCGGCATAGCAAAAGTGCAATGTCAATGACATCTGTATGCTTCGGCATAGCAAAAGTGCAATGTTAAAAAGCTTAACATAATTGGGTATTTCTTTTCTCGCTCGTGTATACCCATGAATGGTTTGCTTAATAAAAGGAAAATATGCAAAGAAATAAAAGTAGAAAGATCAAAATGCTTTTTAAATATGATTGCAAACGTGTTTTCTAGGAGATGTGGGAGTTATAGGATGTACCTCGAAGGTGATAGTCCCCATCAAACAGTTATGATTGTGTGTGAGTTAAAGTGATTTTCTCATATCTCAAATCGTCATAACATAGAGATACTTATGCATTATTGCGATGTTTTCACACACAACATGCAATATTCTTTGCTACTTTTGATACATGTGCAGGTACAATGTGATTTGGTCATCACAAGGTTTACATGTGTTGATGTATGCTCACTAAACTGTCTTAACTTATTTAGTGTGTGTGTGTGTGTGTGTGTGTGTGTGTGTGTGTGTGTGTTTTGGGATCCATGTGATTAAAATTGTTGTTGAGAGATGATTTTAAGAGTCTAATATGTTGATTGGATCATTGGTTGAGTTGCATGCGTGATTGCATCCATGTCTGTGTTTTTCTCTTCTTGAAAAACTGCTTTTAAAAGCTAGCTCGACACCTCCTCGACACCTCCTCGATACCTGGCTGTCTGTCGAGCTTCCTAGCTTTTTCTTATCGCAATCTCGATAGCTTCTCAACACTTGGTGGATCGATCGAGAAATCTTCTGACCTCTCGAGAGCTTCTCGACACCTGGTGGATCGATCGAGAAATCTTCTGATCTCTCGATAGCTTCTCGACACCTGGTGGATCGATCAAGCTTCTGTTCTCATGTCTATGCTTTATTCCTCGACATCTTCTCGATAGCTCTATCTATCGATGATGTTTTGCTCAACACCTTCCTCGACAGATGTCTCGACACCTGTATCTGTCGAGATTTACTGAACCTCTATTTAAAGGTTCTGTGCGATTCGGTTTCTCATTTCTCTCGATCTCTCTCTCGATAGCTCTGTCTCTTCACCTCGCAAACCTCTCTCTCTCACTCCAAACCTCTACCGAAGGTTTCCTCAAGCTTGTTCAAGTTTTTCTTCACTTGGTAAGCATCTAATCTTCTTCATTTACATGCATTTCATGTTTTGAAACCTAGTTTTTGGGGTTCTTGAAAAATTTTGGGGTTTTTCAAAATTGAGGAGTATTGTTGAAATCTTTAGGATGGATTTTGTTAATTTGATCTTAAAAACTCCATGCATTGCATCACATTCACATTTTAACAGTATCCTCATGCATTTAGATATGTGTAAACTGTTTGTGTGTTGGTAGGTTTGGATTGGGCTGAGCCCATGATGCTTTTTATATTGCATGTCACATGTTCATGCATTTCCCATGCATACGTTCTCTCTTTTCTATATACTTGTTATATTTGCATTGCTTTGGGACTTCTCTGAGTGTTTCTTTCTTTCCCCCTCTCTTTCTGTTTACGTTAGTAGTGTCTATGGCACCAAAACGTAAGTCTGTTCCATCCCAAAACCCTCTTCGTTCTAGAGCCTCTTCGTCTTCTGATCCTACTCCCCTTTCTGTTCGGTTCCATGATGAGGATGCCCAAAAGGACTTCTTGGAGAACTTTTCTAAACGAGGTGTTCATTTAGAATGCCAAGTTATTCTGGTAGACTTCACCGACATTGACCTTCCCGATGTCTTTCACACAAAGGAATGGGAGTCACTGTGTGACGTCCCGGTCACATGTCCTTCCGTGCTAATCCAGGAGTTCTACTCCAACATGCATGAAACTGATTCTTCGGTACCTCTCTTTCACACTCGCGTTCGAGGTACGTGCATAATAGTCACACTGAAGTTGGTATTTGATGTGCTTCATGTTCCGAGGGTTGCGCATCCTGATTACCCCGGTTGCGAGCGTCTACGGACTGTGTCCAAAGATGAGATGATCTCTGCTTTCTGTGAGCGCACTTCTGTTTGGGGTGAGCACCAATTTACATCATGTCGACCTTTTGCTAAAGGTCCTCGATTCTTGAGCATGGTTATGACTTTTGTGTTGTATCCTCTCTCACTACAACTCTATCATAAAGCCTCGTGCTCGTTTTCTGTTGTCTCTTCTTGAGGATCTTACCATTGACTTTCCCTCACATTTTATCTTTTCTATCATAGATGTGTATAAGGATACGGCTACCCGTGATAAGCTCATATTTCTTTCCACTATCACGAGGATTTTACGCCATTTTCCATCCCTTTTCCCGTGTCCGACCCTTTTCATGTCATGTGTGCCATAGACGCCGCTACCGTAAAACGTAGTGAGATGCAGTTTCAGTCTCGACAGACGGATTCAGTAGCTCCTTCCTCCCGTTCAGCTCCATCTAGATCTGCTCGAGCCTCATTCGCTCCCTCCTCTTCTACGAGCGATGTGCCACTAAGAGACATAATGGCGCTGCTTCAGCGCATGGATGCTTGCTTAGATACGCTCTCTACAGAGTTGTATAAGGTGAATGTTCATGTTGGTCACATTGCTCGGCGACAGGCGACCATGGGTGGTTTTACTCCTGAGGTTTCTCCTCCACCACCTCCTATGGCTTTCGAGTCTGAGGATGATGATGGTGATGACGATGATGCTTCGGATGATGATGATGGAGATGCTAGCTCTACCGATGAGATATCTACTTGACACTCTAACCTTTGTCACTCATGACAAAAAGGGGGAGTAGTTTTGGGCTATGAGAGTAGTCATACTTAGGGGGAGAGCTTGTATAGGGACATTTTTGATAGGGGGAGTGTTGTTGTTTGAGGGATGTAGTAAGGATTACTTGTATCTTTTTCTTTTCTCTACTTTAGATACATTTTCTTCTTATACCTAGGTCTTGTGACCATTTTTACATACATTGTGCTTATCTTTGATATATATGTGATGATGTATGTTTCTTTCACCTACCCTTACATGTGTTGTTTCTTTTCTTTCTTTATACACATGTTTCTTTACTTGTATGCAATCTATTATTTCTGTTTCACACTAAGATGCCTTGATGAGTTTTGTTTAAAGTGTTTCAGAAATACAGGTTGTCAAAGTCTACTTGCCATAAACTCTCTTCTTGCAAAGTTTTTCAAGAATTTAAGTTAGGGTAGATTTTATTGTATTCAACAAGTGAATATGAGTTAAGTGATTTATGAGTTCTCTCATATGTTCATTTGTTAGTTATGGTTTTGTCACGAATTGCCAAAAGGGGAGATTGTTAGGATATATGTGTTTCACTTGTTTAGAACATATGTCATTCTTTTATGTAATTGGCTAATCCTTTGACAAAACGCAATTTACTTGTAATTTGGTAGATTTAGGATGAGTTTTATGCTTCAAGAAACTGTGTTTCAAGATCAAGTATTGAAGTCATCAAGTCTGTCCAAGAAACAAGCTGAAAAGTGCAAATTCATTAAAGCTCGACAGCTAGCATGTGTCGAGGTTTAAAGAGTTGTTCCAACCCCGTGGCTCGACAACATCTCAACAACTCTATCTATCGAGGTTTAAGAAAAACAGATTCTGAGTTCTGTTTTGATTCCAATTCGTGGAGGTGTCTTTGGGTTTTCTTTTCTTCTAACTCTAGACATATAAAAGGATTATTTTAAGGGCCGTCAAAGAGTACACAAGTTGCACAAGTATTGAGAAATCCTTGTTCAAGCAAATTGTGACTTGAGATAAAGTTCTTGCCCTAGTTCATCTTTCTTGTGAAGAAGTTGCCGTGTAATGTGCACCGTAGGGTTTTGTAACCAAGCATCTTCTTGATCGTCATCGTGTGGATGAATTGAAGAACTTTGCAAAACCAACAATTTTCTCTAGTTGGTGATTGAAGTTGCGTACTGGGATCCGCACAATTGGTTAGTCACGTACTGGGAGTCGTGCATTGAAAGGAGAAATTGTCACTACAGAACAAGTCCAATTGGGTATTGGGATAAGGGTTCAACTGTAGGTTGGAAAGGTACTTGGGATTCCTTTACTTGTAACCACTTGTTGTGATAATAGTGGAATTTCGGGAGTGGTGACCTTAAATTCACCCGGTGGGATTTTTGCCGTGTAGGTTTTCCCCATTCGTAAACAAATCACCGTGTCATTTATTTTCCGCTGCATACTTTGGTTTATTGGTGATTTTTTTGTGATACCACGCTTTGCATATTAATTTGGTTAATTAATAACTTGGCTAATTAATCAACTTAATTCATCACAAGGGGTCAATATGTTTTTGGCCTATCAATCTTCTCCAAAAGGCTCCACTGTTCAAGATCAACTTCTTGATGTTCTTGAGCTACAATAAAAGACGGTTAGACTAACAAGTAAAACAGACAACAGATAAATGAGCAAAAAATTAAGCAAACTGACACCCACCAAACGGAGGCAATATGCCCCATGTTCTATCAACAAGGGGCAAGTTCTCTCGTTCCTTAGGGTGACACACCCAGTTGCCTCCCTGGATGAAGAAATACCGACTCTTCTAATTTTAGTTGGAATCAGGTGTTTCATACACTAGCCTAAGTGATGGTTTCCTTGGTAGAAAATTGTAAATCCCCCTAGACTTGACGATCTCAGAAAGATGATAACAATGAAAGAACTCCTCCATGATTAGTTGACGTCTCCCTTTACTTAGAACCCCGTATAGGACCTCAGCACCAAGGAAGATTCTCCAAGCATTCGGAGCTATTTGGTTGACGGCTAGCCCTAGGTATTGGAGTAAGCAACCATGGAGAGCACTCAAGGGCAATCTGAATCCTGCCTTGAACATTTGCTCATACACCCCGACGTCATTAACACCACGATAGTAACACTTCTCAAACCTAAGGGGCAGATGGATGGGGATGTCGACGGGAATCTAATACCTCTCACGCAAGGTATTGAAGTGACTACTTTTAATGGTGGAATTGAAATCATTGACCGTCCACAAAGGGGGAAGAATGAAATTCCTAAGGCCATTGGGGCCAACAATGGTTCTAAAAGGAGATTCAATGCCTTCTTCACTGCTTGAGTCTCCATTCGTGTCATTCTCTGACCCATCCACGTTCGTATCCTCATCCTCCCTCTCGGAAGGTGAGTTGTCAGACGAAACCCTTTCTAAGAGAAGAGGCACTAGGGTCGCCTCTGCCTGACGGGTGCACATCATCGTAGCCCGCTCCTTTGCGGACACACGATTGTTCACTCAACACTTCACTAGACATTATTACACCCACAAGGGACAAATAAACTCCTAAGAATCTATAAATCTATATGCATGACGGACATATAACACTTAAATGAAAAAAAGAAGATAAAAGACATGAACAAGATGGAAAACACTTACAGGTGTACAGTGCAGAAAAGAGATGGGAACGTTGTGATGAACGAACGCGTCGGGAAAACGGATTGACAAATTCTTGCAAGAGATGGATACACTTTGATCGAAGAAATGATAGCAGAAAGTGGAAATGAATGGGAAATGCAACATATATATAGGGAAAACGGCGTAGAAGACGAAGCGACGCTTTGATCCGAGTAACCAGCCACTAAAATTTTGCCACGTGTCTCTCTACATTAATGGCACTCAGTAGCCCTGTCAATCAAAACACAACTCCCTAGAACTAAGTAAAACCATCACCCCACATGTCCATCAAGCATACCAAGTGACGGACCCATGTAGTGAGGGGGCAACTGATAAGGATAAATCTCATAACAAACGGATCCAATTTGCTAAGCTAATAATAAAGCGACGGTGACACCTAAAGAGACGATCTAGATAGCTTGATAGTTAAAGACCTGGTAGACGGAGTCTCGTCTTGAACGGAAGGCAGAGAGATGGATAGGCAGACCCTTTAATGTAGACGTTCTCTTTAATGGGGATGGACTCTTTTAGGTGGACAGACCCGACGAAGACGGGTGACAAAGCCACATGGCATCCACGTGACCTGAGTAGTCTCCAAGGAACCTAATATGGAAATGTCGTGCATTCTACGCCCAACCGTAATCAGAGGAGTCCCTATAAGGAAAAGATCCCACGAAATACGAGCATTAAAGAGAATCTTCCCTACAAGGAAATACCCTCCTCACCAAGAAATTAAGGTCGACTCCACACTACTATAAAAACCCCTAAAGCCCTTACAAATCAAGGTACAAATAATTTACCATAACTCTGGTACTCTAGAGTTGTAAAAGTTCTCTAATTTAACCTTCGGATGGTATTTAGTCGGTACCACACTTGTACTCTCTGTAAGGTCCTCTTCTACTTTGTTTCGCAAGTTTTGTATAAGGCATGTGAGGACCATTCAGCTTACTAACTATTTTGGCATCATTAGTAAGCAATTATTCAGTACACATGCATGTATTACATATACACCCACTCTTCCATGATGGATTTGCTTACTCCAACCTTAGAGTAAAAGATCGATGGCTTTTCGAAGTTGAACAATGGTGCAACTTGAAGAAGTTATATCATCATGTAAAATAAGAAAACAACGTGTACTAAATAGTAATTATGGATTTGGGGTTAACGTTTTGTTGAAAATTTATTTGCTTATTTGTCAAAAATTTGAAAAAGTGAAGAGATACCTAGAGCTAGAAAGATTGAAGTTTGAAAATAAAAGTTGTATACAAGGAAATAAGCTAAAAAGCTCGTCCAAAAGCATATGTACTATAAAGTTTTACGAGGTTCAACTTTGTTGAATATGTAGACCTACTTTCAATAAATTTCAATAGACAGAATATTATTTAGGCAAAAAGGTATGAGTAACTATCATTGAATATTTCAATTGGATAGGTAACTTCGTTGTTTTGTTCAAAAAAGCAACACTTGGAGAGAGACACATTTTAAGGGTCTATAAATACCAAGGGAAGTAAAGATCATTGCAGACATGGAGAGCAGCAAACAAACGAAAGGGTTGGGGCCTCTAGTCGCAGGAGAGATGGCGCGTACCTGTCACGCGGCCTGTACGTGCCATCCTTCTGTGACTAGATACCCCTGAACCTTTTGAAACGTAATGATCTCCAAGTCCAGCTCCATGTGCCTGCGTTTGTGGCTTTGTGTATATGAGTGAGTGTTTTTGGTGTTTTCTCTTTTCTTTTTCTTTTTTCTTTTTTCTTTTTTCTTTTTTTTGTCTTCCCTTTGCTAGGAAAAAGAAAAAAAAAAGTGAAAACACTTTCCATAGCCCAAAAGGGGCAGAGAGAAAAGAGAAAACGCTTTCCTAGACCAAAAGGGAGGAAAAAAAGAAAAGAGAAAACACCAAAAACATGTCTTTCTTAGAGAATTACCATGCATGCATGAATTCATGGACATGTAAAATCATGTCTTTCTTAGTTTATTTATGGAATCTTACATGGACAGGATGTTATTGATCGATGAGGAACGCATTTGGATCAAAAAGTATCCTCTAAAGAAAAATAGGATTTTTTTTGGACGTCTTCTTTATGTTTCCAATTTTACCAGTTGTTCCCCGTAGGTAAGATATTTTTTTAGAAGCCTTTTTGGATGTCTATTTTAGAAACTAGGCAAGATCTTGCATAAATATTACATCCTTTGTGAAAAAGTCAATCGCTTAGGGTTTTTTTTTCCTTTTTTTCTTGGGCCTATTTATAGTATTGGGGGCATAATTTGGCTCTCTAGGATTACTTTCAAAAGCTCATGGAATGCAATATTGAATGTCATAAAAGATTTGTGTGTATCTTTCTTATTTTTAGTTAATTTTGAGATAGAGTGACACAGCTCACGATCTAATAAGTGGTATCCAAACCAAGGTTATGAGTGCGAGTTGTGGGAGCGTCATCCGCCAGCTATTTAATGATATTTATTAATCTCAAACAAATTCAAAGGTCATGAGTTAATATAGCAAGATGATCTATTCTGATGTCTTTCACACACCATTATTTTCTTTAGTATCACTTAATAGGAGATTTTGTACGTGAAATAAGAAGAAATAAAATTACCTCTTAAAAATTAGACGTGATATATATACCAGTCAATTGTGAAAAAGGCATGTGGAGTAAAATTCATTCTGAAGGCACAATCGAATATTATGTAAAAACTTGATACAAAAATGTGGATCACGAAGAAAAAACAATCCTTTCATCTTCCATTTTCCTTCTCATCATTGTAATTTTCTCCTACCAAATAATAAATATCTTTGGTCCTCCTTCTCTTTTCCTCCCTTTCATTCTTTAGTGTCCCTTTTTTATAATTTTTTTGACAACTATTATGGGGCAAGTTGCCAAGTAGTAATTATAAAAAGACTTTTACATTTTTTTTTTTTTGAGAAAAGACTTTTACATTTTTTCTCATGCATAAAATATCACTTTTACATAAATTTATCATCATCAACAAGATTATTTTATTAATATTAATCACAATACACTACTTTAACAATTATATATATATGTGTGTGTGCGCGCGCGCGCGCAGTTGTAAAGATTATTGTGTAACTAAACATACTAAGAGCAACCACATCAGCTCTTGTATAAGTGTGTACAATAAAAGAAATGCTCAAATTTACACATTTTTTATCAAAAACAGCCCACATCAGCTCATGCATAACTGTCTATATTTTACATGCTCCTTCAAATTGCTACAGTACCGTGTAAATTTATACGGGTACTATAGCTCGTTTATCCAATTTTTTAATAATTTCCAATTCGCTCGTTTTTTTCTCTCTCTTCTCCCAGTTAACTGCTCATCCCCACGCACAAACACATCCACACAGATACACTTGCTAAAAAAAAAAGAAAAAAAAGACATACACAAACACAGAGCTCGTGGATCGTGGATCGTGGATCGGAGCTCGGGTCAGAGTGTTGATGGTGGATCGGAGTGTGGATCGTGGGTCAGAGCTCGGATCGGAGCTGTGGATGGTGGATCGGAGCTTGGATCGGAGTGTGGATGATGGATCGGAGTGTGGATCGTGAGTCGGAGCTCGGATCGGAGCTGTGGATGATGGATCAGAGCTCAGATCGGAGCTCGTGGCTCGGATCTGTGGTGGATCGTCGGATCGAAACTCGTCGGAGCTGTGGTGGATCGTCGAATCGGAGCTCGTGGCTCGGAGCTGTGGTGGATCATCGGATCGGAGCTCGTGGCTCGGAGCTGTGGTGGATCGTCGGATCGGAGCTCGTCGGAGCTGTGGTGGATTGTTGGTCGAAGCTCGTCGGAGCTATGGTCTGGAAAATGGGTACAGAGAGAGAGAGAGAGAGCAATTTCAGATGGCTAGAGAGAGAATGAGGCGCGTATGTATAGTGGTAGTTAAAAGAGAAATAATAAAAAATTTGATAAAGTTGATTATTTAATTAAAAGATGGGTTAGAATAGATGAACTGATGTAGGTATTTTGTAAAAGTGATAGTGTAAAATAGAAAATATAGATTTTTTGTGTAAAATAGAAGAAATTTTTAAAAGAACTGATGTGGTTGCTCTAATATTATAAATCTCAAACTTAAAGTAATACATATTGATTAACAATAAGTCTAAAACCACAATATATTTCAAAAAATATTTTATAACCTTTGAAATGACAAGTTATGTATAAGTGATGGTAAAAGTAACGTTGGTAGTCAACTTAATTGGTAATCAATAAAAGTAGTGTTTGTGGAAATTATTGTAAATTGTTTTTTTTTATATAACATTGCATTGCCCGTTGATAAGTCCATCAAAGAAGCTGATTGTACGACGTAGTTGACAGATAGTTGCGTGCTTCATGTGGTCCTCGATCAATTCTAGCATGTCCCACATTCAAAATAATTGATTTTTTTTGTTTTTGTTTTAGTTTTAGTTTTATTTAGCTGGAAATAGTCTGTTAAGCTATCAACATCAGCCGTCACATTACTGTAGACGCTTTTTTTTTTCTTTTTTTTCTTTTTTCTTTTTTTAAGTTGGAACTTGCAATTCATAAAATCAAGGTTTTACCATGCATGTCTGGAAAGTGGGATAGTAAAAAATTTTATTATAAAAACACAGCACACTTTAGAGCATTCATATCAGTGCAGTTAAAATCATCCAAAACATAAAAAACTACCAATTTTACACATTTTGAGCCAAAAAATGCACACATCAGTGGGTGTAAAAACATGCAAAATTGTGCAAACCCATCCCCGAGCTACAGTAACCGTGTATATTAACATGGTTACTATAGCTCGTTTATCCCTTTTTTTATTAATTTCCATTGGCTCCTTTTTTTCTCTCTCCTATCCGTGCTCAACAACCCAGTTAACTGCTCATCTTCGTTTTCCTCAAATGCACACAAACACACCCACAAACAAACACACAGAAATCATCACAGCGATACACTTCTCAAAAAAAAGAAAAAGAAAAAGAGATACACACACAAATAGTAGATCGGAGCTCGTGGCTATGGATCGGACCTTGTGGATCGGAGCTCCGAGCTGGTGGATCGTGGATCGGAACTCGAAGCTCGGATCGAAGCTGGTGGATCAGAGCGGATCGGAGCTCGGTCGGAGCCGGTGGATCAGAGCGGATCGGAGCTCGGAGCTCGGATCGGAGCCGGTGGATCAGCGCGGATCGGAGCTGGTGGATCGGTGCGGATCGGAGCTGGTGGATCGAAGCGGATCGGAGCTCGTGGATCGGACGGATCCGAGCGGATCCGAGCTCGAAGCTGGTGAATCATGGATCGGAGCTCGGATCTGAGCAGATCGGAGCTCGGATCCGAGTGGATTGAAGTGTTAATCGAGAGAGAGAGAGAGAGATTCTGAAACGGGTAGAGAGAGAGAGATGATCTAAAACGGGATGGTAGAGAGAGAGAGATGATCTGAAACGAGTAGAGAGAGAGAGAAAAAAAAAGTCTGAAATGAGAAAGGAGAGAAAGAGAGAGCGAGAGAGAAAAGAATGAGAAATGAGAAAGAAGAGAGAGAGAAAAAAATCAAAAATGAGAAAGAAGAGAGAGAGAAAAAAAATCAGAAATGAGAGGAGAGAGAGCGCGCGTTTTGTTGGTTAGGAAAAATAATAAAAATTGTGAGAGTATTGATTATTTAATTAAAAGATGTGTAAAATAGAGGAACTGATGTGAAGATTTTGTAAAAGTGATAGTGTAAAATAAAAAATGTAGATTTTTTGTGTAAAATAGAGGAAATTTTTAAAAGAGCTGATGTGGTTGCTCTTACAGATTTATTGTGATTGTAATGTTATTCAAAATATTAAGCGGGACTTCAAGTTAATTATGGTTCCGTTGCCAAGGTGCAAAGTCCAATATTGATGTTATATAATACCATTATGGTAATTTGTGGTCCTTCCATTCAGGGACGGAGCCGGGGGGGGGGGGGGGGGGGGCCCCTGCCCCCCTTGACTCCTCCTGGGACTTGTAGCATCTATGCTCCTTTCTTAAATGCTTTGCCTGACATAGGGAAAAAAAATAAAAAGAGTAGTTTGTACTGTTATAGAAAAACAGCCCTGACACCCAAAAATAAAAAGAGGAAAAGCTTTACAGTTCACGCCACTTAGAATGTGTTTGGATTCAAGGCTGCGTTTTGCGTTTTGCGTTTCAAGCTTTTTTTTTTTTTTTTTTTTTCCAAGCCGCAGATGTTGACCAGTCTTCCGTGAACAGTGCATCCGTGCACTGTTCATGGACCCACAAATTTCACTTTTCAGCCACTTTTTCATTAAAAATGGGTCCTGCGGTACTATTTACACATTTTAAAATTATTTTGCTACAGTGTTTTCAGTTTTCAGTTTTCAGCAATAAGTTCTATCCAAACGGACCCTTAATAGTTACCATAGTCCTCCTCAAAAAAAAAAAAAGTTACCATAGTAATATAACTTCTCTTTTTTAAGCTTTTAATTGTCCAGGTTGTCAATTTGATAATTACCATACACTGCACTTTAGTGTTTAACTCCAAAAATATATATATTTATATTCACAATCATTTGAGTTATTCTACAACCTCAACTAATGCTATACATATTTTTCACAACTATCCTATGTAGCAGACTATGATTGATTGTTTGTCACTTTCACATTCCTATATACAATTTTATAGGTTATTGCTATACTCTTAACATTTTTTTTTTAGAAATACAATACTCTTAACATATTTAGATTGATTTATTTTCTCAATTGAATTTAAAGAATTAAATTAGATATTTAAACTTTATGTATTTAGATTAATTTTTTACTTTGTTAGTGACTATGCAACAATTTCAACCAAAAAAAAAAGAAAAGTCAAAGGCTATTCAATAAATTAAACTTGGAATGAAAAATAAAGTATCTATATTCAATTTTGTATGACAATTACAGTTGTTTACAGCTTTTTATTTGTTTGGTTATTGATATTGATTTTCTTTTAGGTTATTATTGTTTAATATTTTCTTTAAATCTTGTCCCCCTTAAACTTAATTCCTGGCTCCGCCACTGCTTCCATTGACAAAGACTTAAACAAATGACCAATATACTACAGATGATATGTTGCTTGATATCATTTGCAGTAGATTCTTTATAGTGAAAAACAACGTTGGTTCCTCGATCTTACATGTACAAAATAACTCAAAACTTGCAATATTGTCTGACATTTTTTGTCAGTGTACAAAGTCTTTTTTCTTGGCTAAAGAAATGGAAACAAAAAGGTCTTTTTTTTTGCTTGTGATGCGTTTAGGTCTGAAATTCCTTTGGCTGCTTATGATTGTGAAAAGATGTAGATGGGTTATTGCCTGGAAATTAAGGAGGACTGCATGGAAGGCCTAGAGGAAACACAGCATGGGTTGAATTTTGTGAATTTGGGATTTCTTATGGTCAATAAGGCAACTAACGTGGTCTTTGTTAATAAACATGCTTCATAGTTCGTTCCTACTTAGTCCTTGCTGGGTTTTTGTCGTTAATTGCATGACCATTAAGTCTGCACCTGTATTTTCTTCCTTGGTGAGGCTTGAAGTGCTAGCACTGAATGTCAGTTCTAGGGATTGATTGGTAAAGTCTTTGCAATTGAATAAGAAGTATAGAGTTTGATCATCGCTTCCATCAAAAATTTATTAATGTCTTAATTTAATGATAAAAAACAATCATCATAGGTGAACATCAATGTTGAAACTCTATAATAATAATAATAATAGCATTGCCACGGATTAGATTTCAACCACTATAATTTGGAAATTTAGTAAACTACACACGAGTTAATTAAAAAATAATAATTAAATTCAAGGAAATATTTAATAAAAAAAATTGTAAAAAAAAAAAAAAATATATATATATATATATATATATATATATATATATATATCACGAAATCCTATAGTATATGACACCAAGGGTGAGTTTGGTTTAGTTTTTGAAAATTGTGTTTTTTGAAAAAGAAAATTTTTTGATTGCTACTCACTTGGTTCAATGTGAAAACCCAAAAAAAAAAAAAAAAATCATGTTATAGGACCCAAAAAAGATATTTGTAAATTTTATCAAATGCAATAAATCAAAATTATTTTTTGCACTGTGTGCGTGTGTGTGTGTTGTATGTATTTATAAAAATAATTTAAATCTGTATATTTATAAGGCCAAATATTAGCCTAATATTAGCTCAAATGATAGGTTATATAACAATTTTTTTTTTTAATTTTTTCAAATTTAAACTTATTTTTTATTTTATCGGTCAAAACATCAATATGGACCAAACACCCAAAATATATCAGATACAGTTTGTATAGACCAATACAACTTGGTATTTATTTAGTATATTTCAAAGAAGTATCAATACTAATTTAATGGTCTAAACAGTCAATATTAGCATGCTATTGACTCCCTTAGTTTGATTGACCAAATTGGGGTTGGTCAAGCTAATGTATCATGTCCACCTATTTGCTTGGCAGATCCGATTTGAGCATCATACTTGAGTTTCCTTGTTAGTCCTATTTGTATTAGTTACTAGCATATAGTTTAGCCTTCTTAGAATAAGATTCTGTCACATTGTATCCTCCAATTCCCACTAAAATATATTATGTGCCATTTAAAAATAAAAATAAAATGTCATGTGTCACATATCTGGCTAAAAATGTAATTGGAGGATTCAATTTGTGGGGATCCCTTCCCACTTTGATAATCTATTGTAAATGAATGGAAGATTTATAAGTCAAAAGTCAAAACAAGAAAACAAACTTGATGTTTCCTAAAAATTATATTTTGCAGTGATTTGAAGTTTTGAGAGACTAATTCAAGCAATAAGAAACACATTCAAGACAAACAACATGACAAATTGAAGTCCTGAAACACCAAAAGAATATATAATTTATGCCAAATCCTTAAAGCTGATCCTCTTATAATCATGCTAGGAAAAAAAATATATTAATTATGAGAATAATTATACCAAAAAAAAAAAAACCCCCTATCAGACTTAGGTTACATAAATATCTTTCAAGTCTGATATGACCTTGTGCTTAAATATATAGACAAGCACAAATTATATATTCTCAAAAAAGATATCTTAAAAGAAACTTCTTATTCTTATCTTCATTTAGAGTCTATTTGAATACTGCTTATTGCTGAAAAACTGAAAATATTGTAACAAAATAATTTTTAAATATATAAATAGTGTCGTGGAACCTAGTTTTAAAGTTGTTTTTTTAAAAAAAAAAAAAAAAGTAATTTGTGAATCTCATGAACAGTGCACGAAGCCCACTAAAAAAAAACTCCGCTGGGAAGCCCAAATGGGCTTCCCAAACATAGGCTTAAACTAAAAAAAAGTTTAACTTTCTACATAATGATATTTCTTAAAATAAAAGTATATCTTCTAGAAAAGAAATCTATCCTTTGCATAAAATAAGAAAACAGAATATTAATTAATATATAAGAGGTGCAACATGTGCTAATTACTTACTACTCCTTGTGTGTATGAAATTCTTTTATTTTCCTTTTATTTTTGATAATTTGTCTTTATGAAATTCTTTGGCTGCTTGCGAACTTGGAAAGTGGAGAATGAGCTTCTGTCTCTATGATATGTGGAACTTGATGTGTAAAGCAGTAAGGGAGCAAACACGTGCTTGAGTTGTTGTGAATACTTAAACTTTGTGAAGTCATTTCTTACCTAAAGAATACAATGTCTTTTTTAATTTCTTGGAGAATTTGGAACAAAGCTGCTCATACTCTGCCTAGTCAATGATGTATTATTGTAATTAGCATGCTTCTAAGTTCCTTCCTGGATTAATCCCATGAAATTTCCTGCAGGTTTTGGCATATTATTGACAAATCATATATAATTTATAGGGGGACAATTAATTTGGAGGTATTTCAAGCCAATATATCAACGTCACAAAGACACAGAATTCCCATTTATTAATATTGTTGCTGTTATTTTTGTTAAATATAAGTAAGATTCTATCTTCTTAGTTAAGTCCCTTGTTTGCTGTCATTTTCCTTCTCTTAAACATCATTCTCAAGTGTCTCTTTCAATAACCAAAAGCTTTACTAATTGAATTAATTAGCTAATACTTACAAAGATGATTTTGGTAAAACTTATTTGAAAAAAAGAAAAGAAAAAAAGGGGGTATTGTTAAGCCGCCAGTCATGGACTGCTCCAGTCCAGAAAGGTTCCTGGGTCTGCGTTACCATTCAAACCCTTTAATTAGACTATGATTTCTATTATGGCTTGGAATTCCTGTTATGAATGACCTTGACCCAAGTGTACCTCGACCCTGATCGAGAGACAAGCTTCATTTCATACCATAATTTTACTTTTAATTGAAATTGTGCAGTCTTATAAAAATAGTATTATCATAGAGGTATTATAGAGTTATTAATTATTTTCGGGAATAAATTTAAAGAAGATATCTCATCCAATGTACTGATTTTAAACCATACTGTACCACAAAAAAAAAAAAAAAAAACTTCAAGAACTGAATAATAATAATAATATTGTCTTAAAAGGTTCAGAAGAAAACCTAAGTCCCTAACAAATAAGAATAACTGAATTCCGATTTAATCAAATTTTTAAATAAGGATATTATTAAATTTAAAAGAGGATAGAGACCACCATAATAAGTTATCGTTGGGACCGGCCGGCTACAAGATAAACTAACATAGCTCACTCTAAAATACACCTATCAACATAAACCACAATTGAATATGATCATTGGTTAAGTAATTACAACATGTATAAAAGATATACCATATATATTACTTTCATAAAACAAATATTCTTAGTATATGCTAACAAAATTACATAGTTAATTTCTAAAAATTTAAATGAATAAATGTTCTTCGAAAACAATTGTCATGTGAATGTGCTCCATTGAACAGAAAGTAAGAAAGAAAAAAGAAAAATCTAAAATGGACAATCGAGCTCAAATTAATTTTGCCTATATTTTTTATCATCATTTTCCTTATGGATTATATAATCTTTTAAAGGCAAAGCCTAAAATTCACAGTTGAGTGTAAAATTATAATCTATTAAAGTTATTGCTTTAAAATATCTAGACTTTAGAAGAGCAATTAGTAACAAAAAGTGAAATTCGGATGTTCAACATTAAATATCCGGATTCACATGGAAAAAAATAATTAATTGGTCAATCGCCCCTCGACCAATAATCCTGAAATAACAAAAGATTTAAAAATATGAAATTTTAGTTTGAAAATTTAGAATGACTTCAAAAGTTGGCTTAAGCCTAGAGTGCCAGGAAAACAACGTCTTTTCCCGGGAAGTTCGTCTTGGTCCAGTTCCAAAATTCCAAACCTTAAACCTAACCCCATGAACCCCATTTCTGGTGGAGGACTAACCATTGTGGACCCTGGTAAAGTAGAAAATGTTTCCTGAATAAAAAAAAATAAAAAATAAAAACAAAAACAAAAAGTTATCTTTTTTTCATCATATAGAAGTTAGAAAAAAAAAAAAAAGTAAAAATAAAAAACTAAAAGTTATTGCTTACAAGTATAAAATGTTGTTTTAGATGCTAAATAAAAAAGAATTGCTTGGTTTCAAAATCAATCAACATACTGAGATATACTATATTAATTAAGTTGTAAATACTTTCTCAAAAAATTAAGTTGTAAATATGCTTTCCTCAGCCACACACACATACAAACAAAAAAAACTACAATAATTTAAAGGCCGTTTAGTAACTTTATTCTAGTAATGTTGTTTGTATTTTTTAAAAACACGTATAAATATAAAAGTGTGTAAAAATATGTATAATATTATTTAAAAACTAAAAATTATTTATATACTTTGACCCGTGTTTCAAGTTTTTGGTCCAAAAATAGTAACAAACGTGCATATACATTTTACCTCATTTATTGCAATTTTTTACTTTTCTTAACTTCAAACCCAATATGTGTCTGATTTTTTTTTTGAGAACAATATATGTGTCTGATCTAAATCAAACACTTCCCAATGCGAACTATATTAGCAGCAATTTTCAAATGTGAAGTGGAAATATGTTCGTACTTTGAAGGTGAAACATGCTTACGTTCCCTTCTGACGCAATCCTCTGAGAAAAATATCCCCGCCAAAATGTAACTTCATTGTATTTCACGAGTAACTTCGTTTTAATATTAAAATAGAAACCTATGACTTTGAGAAAGACCCTTATAAATATGGGGTTATGAGGCAGTACTGGAAAGCATGGAGAAGAGGAAGCAAAGGAAAAGAATTTGGGGGATTCCTGTCGCAGGAGAAATGACATTGGCTAGGTTATATATATAGAAAGTTCCAGCTAGTGTCATTCTCCTGCGACAGTAAACCCTACAACTTCTTGGCATAAATTTGTCTGAATGTATTAATGCATCAAAGGTATGAAAATTATAGCCTATTCATATATGCTTGTCCCTTTGTTTTTTCAAAGACTTACATTCTTCTTCAATTCTCTGTCTAGAATTTTTTTAGGAGAAATTAATGTTATTTTTCCTTGGTCCTTTAGTGTGCCAAAGCCATCTTGTGATTAGCACTGCTGTCAAGTTCTGCAATTTATATATCTTGTGAGTAGGTTCTATATACAAGCTGGGATTTGGAGAGTCCTCTCTCTGCTAAAACATATATATAGCAAGAAGGCAATAAGTTTGATTGATTAAAATATGAACTCAATATGAACAATATATCCGATGAGAAATTACCTCTATGTATGGATGTAGAAATACAGGTTTACAGATTATCTCATGGATAGGATAGAGGTCTTCTAAATCCTGTAAAGGTTCACATCCTATGGGATTTATTTCCATATATTTTGTTATATTTCTACTAAATAGGAATTTTGAATGACTTGAACATCACACCCATATACTAGTTGTGCTTAAATTGACAAAACGTATGAACTAATTATATAAAGGTGTTGAAGTATGCAGTCAATGGAACTAATTAAGATTGTGGAGCTAATTCATTTAGTGGCCGACGATGATGGTGTACTTTATATATATATATATATATATATATATATATATATATATATATATATTGGCTAAATACTTTATATTAGTTAATATCCAGAGCCTGTCCCTAATGAAATTTTGTCAATTTTTTTCTTATATACCTTAGCTTTTGGAAATAATACTTCTGGGATTTTAATTAAAACTAATACTATTAATAAGGAAGTATGCAGTTTTCTTTCATAGCCATATTTAAGGCTGCAACTGATACTTTCCCTATCCATTATAGAAAACTTCAATTCACCCCTTTCTTTACATTGATAAATGATAATATAATTTTAATTTCTTTTAAATTTAAAGCAATTTCTACAAAAATTAGCACCTCCTTACACCTTTTTTTCAAAACTTTTGGAGAAAAATTGAAAGCTCTTATTTACACTTGAAACTGATTAGTTAAAGTCTTAAATGCTTGTCCCAGCCAGTCATCATAGTCATAATTGCCAAATCCTTTTCAAGCTTGTTAGGAAGGGGGAAAAATGATGACCAAACCATAGGCAAAAATCAAATTTCAATTAAACATGCTTGTATGTGTGTGTTTGTGTGACAAAAAGAAGGAACTTTCGACTCCCCCTGTTAATACAATTAGTCCTGAAAAAGAAATGATAAAATTTAAAGACAAAGATATCCAAATCTTTGACAAGTTCTGGATATGGAATCTAGGAGACACTAAAAGAACTAAACACGGTTGCAAATCATTCACAAGTTAACTATATATAGGATGAGAGAATATGCTTTGGTTTGTTTAGAAAAGGAGATAAGTACTAAGCATCTTAAATTAAAATGTATTGTAAATTCAAGAATCTGAATTTTAGCCGACCTCATTAGAGTAAGCTTCTGAAATTTAACTAAATTCATCACTAGGTTAAGTAGTGACCATGTTTCTTAAACTAAATTATATCCAACTCAAGAATTTGAATTTTAGCCTACCCCATTTGAGTGCCTTTTTTTTTTATACTCCATTTGAGTGACAAAGACAACAAATGCAAATTGTCATTTTAAATATAAGTATGCTTTGAATAGTAATTCTCCTGGCCATATGTGACTGTCCGCAGAAAGATTAGAAGGAATGATGCTTCCAAATTCCACATACTGATCTTATAGATTTATTCACATTCCAACACAGACTTTCTTCAAACTTCACAAACTGATCGGATATTAGTGCATGTTCTTCCTCCACCATCATATTTATTCAAACGAATTGGGGTGGTTAAATTTCCTAAACTAAATTCTTTCTTTGCAACTTGTGGAATAAAGCATCTTCTCTCTTGAGAAAGCTACAAACTACTATATGCTTTTTTACTCCCTAAGCACACAAATTTCATACTCGAAGACTTTCATTGCATTTTTCGTTACAAATGGAAATAACACACGTATCAAAAGTGACCAGGTAAAAAAAAGGGACAGATTCAAGCTTCCAATTGCGAGATAGGTTTTTGGCCTTGGAACTACGAGGTGTTCTGCATTATTGATTGACTTTTCTGATTAATCAGGCTAGATGAGGTTAAAAGAAAAACCCTAATAACTTGAAAGTCGGGCTAGTGAAATTTAATAATATTTTTTGGTCGGTTCAACTTGGCCCATATTGATGACCCTACATTGACTAAAAAGGCCATAAAAACGAGTTATTTAGTTTCTATACATGTGTACACATTCTGTGTCTTAAGCAATCTAACAAATGAAGTAGAAAAAGAAAAAATGTTACTGGTCGATCATGCATTAGTCTTGTGAATATGCTTAATCTATTGGGTTCTCTTTGGTTTAAACAATACATTCGTGGGGCAGGTTCCACACCATATTCCAAATTCTAATGAATAATGATCCGACATTTCAGAGCCGCCATCATGTCCCACCGATTTCTTTTTAAGATTTCACTTTCATTTCTCTGTATCACTCACACTTACGCATGTATATAAACGTGCATTCTTATAAGTATTTGTCTGTGAAGAAGTGATTCCAGTCAGCAGAGAAATTGAGAAATCAGGTTAAAGCTAGGAGCTTCTGTCACAGTAGAGATGGCGCCTAGTGCATATGAAAGTACAGCTATAGGTGCCATCTCTCCTGGACAGAAGTCCCCTTCAACCTCAACTCCACTTAGCATTGTTGTTTAGTCTACGTCTGATCTCTCTCTCTCTCTCTCTCTCTCTCTCTCACACACACACACACAAACATACAGTCACTTCAAAAGGTCACTTCTTTTTTTATCAAACAAAAAGAAAAGGGTCACTTCTTTTGCGTATGTGTGTCCTTGTGTTTGTGCGGTTGTGGTGTTTTTGAGTTTGTGGTTGTGTGCATAAAATTTATTATAAGAACCTACCAAAGCAGCATAACCTCAGTCTCATCCTTGCCCTGGCTCTTTCTTGGACACATTCTATACGTTTCACTTGGTTCTTGATTTGTTGTTGCAGGTTTATTATATTAGCATATATATGTTTCAAGAAGTGGACCAATTGTTCAAGTCTAACCACAATGATTTTGAAAGTATGACAGACATGAAGATGGTAATGCCTTTCCTCATCATGTGACAGGTTCATCTCTACTTTCTAGCATTGCGAGTGGTCCCAGTCAAAGACTTGCATAGGCATAGCATCTAACTTGTACTATATATACAAATGCAAGAATTCATAATGAAAGGATTACAAAAGAGTAAGAGCTTGTGCAAGCTGTGATTAGTGATATTATAGATATAGATTTATTTTTTCTTTTTGATAAAAAGGTAGTGAAATCAATTAGGAATAAGTCCCTTTGTTGTTATATAAGTTGCTTTTGGTCCATGGTGTAATCAGGATTTGATTTCGGGCACTAGAGGTGGAATTTATATGCACATGCATATGCATGTACACTTATATATATATAGTGCTTAAGGCCAATATAAATTATAATTCAGTGATATTTTAAGAAAACCCAAAAATTAATAGCACATATGTTTTATCTATTAAGGATTTTTTTTTTTTTTGCATGAATAAGAGATTTTTCGATTTTTCTTTTTTGAAATCGAGATTCCACTTATGAATGAAAATGTTTTAAGGTCATGTCAAGTGTGATGTGTCCATGTATGTTAGCCAATTGTGTCCAAATATATTTGAGTATGTAAGTCCTTAGTGTCTAGAAAAGTCTTTGAAGATATATGTTTGAAGAAACAAGAGACTGCTCAAGAACTACTGAATTTGCTATCTTGACTTCAATCTTTATTGCAGCTCGACTGATTGAAGCTCACTTAAGATTGACACCAGACTTGATACCTTTCAATCGATTGGGAATCGCAGATTCAGTTTTTGTTGTATTGTGTTTTGTTTTAACTCACTATAGAAGTGAGTTTTTGTAACCCCAATTAGGCGGCCTATATAAAGGCCCATTATGCATGAATTTTCTTAAAGTTGTAGATATAGAAACTCCAAGATATTCAAAGAGAAAACTCTAGCCTCCAATCATTCAACATGTAAGTTCATATATAGGAGAGATACAAAGAGATAGTGTTGCAACTTGTGGAAGTTGTTGTATATGATTACTGCAATCAAGCTGTTGCTGTGGTGAGTTAGTAACAGATCAAATATTTATGCACTAAAGAGATTCCCAAGGGGAGAGGAGTTCAACCGAAGTTGAAGCTACATGTATGTGGTCGCATCAATAAATGCTGCTATAGGTAGCAAATACTAGGACTGGGTTAATATTACTGTACTATATACTTCCATTCTATTATAGTAAATTCTTTTGTTGAATGGTGATTGATGAACCCCAGAGACTTTTTCCCATCAAGTTTTTCCTTTTGTAACCGTATCAATGTGTCTTTTATATTTCCGTTGCTATTTCTACTTGCAATATGGTGTGCAGATGATTCACTAAAGTGGAACAAATAGCATAATTGATTAATTTAATCAAATTGTCTAAGCTTTCTTTTAGAAATTTTTTTAATAGTTAGATAGACACCAAGAACATATTATGTAAAATTATGTTATTATGTTATTACTTATTATCCCAAAATTTTATGGCATATTACACAAATTTTTATGAAGGAAAATATATTACCTATTTACATAAATAGTTTGAGGTCTGACTAACATTTTTTTGAGTATCAATTTTGAAAGATAAAAAATTATGTTCTTTTTCTTTCTTTTTTCTTTTGTTAGAGCTCTAACTTTATAATTTCCCTTTTTCTTTTTATCTTTGTTTTCCTTTTATAGTTTTTGACTTTTGAACCTTATAACACATTAATAAATTAATAGGAAGCATTTTTTTTCTTATTTTAATGAATTTCAAATATATGGAAATTAAAGATAATAGTGTATTGATTATTAGTATGATAAAAGAATTGTAAGTGCACAATTGCACCTGGCCCCAAGAACAGTTACGGGCTCAGGCCCAATGAGCCTTAAACAATGTAATTTGTAGAGTGTGGGCTTGAAACCCAGGTTAGAAGTGTTTGAGGATTAAATGACAAGCCAAAGATTATAAACACTTGAAAACAACAATGAATACTGTAAATCAACCTGCTCGGACGTAAACCGAGAACTGTTCTTATATTATTTCTCTCTCTCTTTTTCTTTTTCCTTTAGGTTACAAAGAAGGGATCCCCATTTCTGTTCTAAGTTGCTCCTTAAATACTACTCTTTTGATACTTTACACACGTGTGGCCCCAACTCCCCCTTAGCCTAGATATTTCTTTTCTCAGTGCCTTTGAATAGTAACCAGAAGTTTCCCTTCCACTGTTTAGGTGTCACTTCCCCATTAATGCGGCCAGGGTGGTAGGTGCAGGGTCTTTAATGTGGAGGTGACAGCTTTTATCCTTGGTGTTTCTCTTACATCGGCGCTTCCAGGACATTCAAGGGTTTACCCCTTTTATCCACTGGTTTTAACCATGTCATTGCCTAACGTTTATCATGAAGTCCCAGGTTCTCCGGTGTCCGTCCGAAGAGAAATTCACCCTCGGCTGGATCCTCGAATCCTCGGCGTATGGGCCGACCCGTAGTACTAACAAGTTCTAAACCCAAGAGCAGGTCGGCCTTCCCTAGCATGGCCCAAAGGCCCACATCCCCATCAGAGTCTTTTTACTCCCCACAAGAATAATATATCAACGAAAAGTTCATAGAATAAACTCACTCAAAAATTAGTAAAAAAAAAAAATCAGGTTTTAATTGAGGAGGGCTTAAATAGTTGTAGGCTCACTATTAATTTATTCATTTAAAAACTTACAATAATTTATTTTATATACACACACACACATTAATACGTAAAACTTAGAAAAAATTCAATTAGATTTTACAATTGAAGTCCAATTTTGCGCCATATGTCCTAAATTATTTATTTTTAGAGAAAGTTTTATTTCTTAATTTTGGAGTCAAACGTGGGACTACATCATAAATATCCATCCAAATGAATTATTGCATGCAAAAAAACAAAAGAGTCTAAAATTAATGAATATAATAAAATTTTTAAAATGGACAATTTAGATTTTCTACTTAATAATATTCTTACAAGAATTTTTAAAGAGTTAATATATATATATATATATATATATATATATATATATAAAAGAATGATTATCAATAATATTTAAATTATATATATAGCTAAGAATTATGCTATGTATCTGAATGTATATCTTTTAAGTATATCCATACATATGTATAGGGTTACAAGCTAGTCTATATATATGATAATAGGTGAAACTGAAAGAAACTCAAATTAGAATTCCAAATTAGAGTTCCCAATTTTGTGCCATGTGTCTAAATTTATGTGAGAACCACACTATAATTAATTATCCATTTAAGTTTGTGTCATATGTCCACTAAAGTTTTTTAATCTTTGTGTCAAGTGTATTAGTGAGTGCAAAATACTAAGAATCTAATATTAATAACTATAAAATTAAATAATAAAAAAAACTAATCACATATACTCAATTAAAATCACTACACATTCTATCTTATTAAAAATTATAAAAAAATTATCATAATTAGTATTAAATTATAACATGTGATTAATTATGTTTACTTTTTTTAAAAATATATATATATAATTTGACTAATTATTTATATTTTTATGATAAAAAATTGTGTTTAATTTAGATGTATTCATACATATGCATGTGTTACATGCTATTTTTAAAAAATATTTTGACTAATTATTTATATTTTTATAATAAAAATTGTATCTAAATTTATGCGGGAATCACACTATAATTATTCACTTAATTTTGTGTCATCTATCCACCTAAGTTTTTTAATCTTTGCATCAAGTGAGTTAATGAGTGCAAAATATTAAGAATCTAATATTAATGAGCTATGAAATAAAAAAAATAAAAAAGAAAAACAATTACATATACTCAATAAAAATCACCACACAACGAAAATCGCCACATGTTCTATCTTATTAAAAATTAGAAAAAAAAATGATAATAAATATTATTAAATTTATGTAAGAATTTTAATATGTAACTAATTACGTACGTTTACTTTTAAAAAAAATAATTTGATTAATTATCTATATTTCTATGATAAAAATTATGTTTAATCTTAAATATGCCTATATGTATGCATTAATGAATGTGTTACATACTATTTTTTAATAATAATTTGACTAATTATTAATATTTTTATAATAAACATTGTGTTTAATTTTAAATGCATTCATGCGCTTACATGGGTTACATGCTAGTATATATTAAAAGAAATGATATGTCCACAACATTTTCACAATATTTTTACAACAAATCCGAAGTGGCAAGTTGCTACTGGTTGTTATTGTTGGGGCAAAAAAGTAATCTTAGTATTAGGTTCAAATTTGAACCAATAACAACTAACCACCAATGATTTGTTGCAAAAATGTTATATACGTAGCATTTCTCATATATTAATAGCTAAAGTTTAGAGGAAATCCAATTAAATTTTAATTGAATTCTTAATTTTGCGTCTTGTGTCTCATTTAATTTTTAATTTTTTGCCAAGTGAATTATTGGATGTAAAAAACGAAAATTCCGAATCCAATTAGATTCAATTAGAGTCCAATTTTCTACCACATATCTATCTAAGTTTTTAATTTTTGTAATAAGTGAATTATTGTCACTACATATTTTAGAAATGTATGATTTAAAAAAGTGTAAACTAATACTTTATATAATTTGAAAATCTTATAACAAAAATGGATAATTTGAACCGTATAATTGTAGTTATTTTTAATTATATCCGTATATATACACAGGACTGTGCACTAATATTAATAATAAATAAATAAAGCACCTAAGCAACGATGGTGTGACCTAAATAGAGAACACAGCAAAATCAAACGGAACCAAATAACAAACTAACTTGGGTTTACACCTTTGCAACTCAAGCTAAAATTACAAACATCTCAAAGACTTCATACATTGATTTAAGGTAATAATTAGATAGGGGTAAAGCACTATAAGGGTCAATATCACTACTGACCGAATATTCGGTCGGGTTGACCGGGCTGGGTTTGTAATGCCGAAGTTGGGCTCTTACTGGAGCCCGTTAGTCTAAAGCCTATTCTGAAGGACAGAGTCATCTGAAATCTGTTATAAGCCATTTTTTGTTATTGTTATTGTTTTTACCAAGATTTATAATTTGTGTTTATTTTTCATGTTGGCTAGAGTTTGACACAAGATACCACTCTGATAACACTCATTAACTTCCTCAAAAAAGAAAAAAAAATAATAATAATAATAACACTCATTAACATCTTATTTAAATTTCTTTTTGAGAATAACTTATTTAATTTTTTTACTAAAAATACTATAAATAAAATGTAAAAGATAAATAAATGAGACCCACAAATTAAAAAAAAAAAAAAAAATTAAAAACAATAAACTGATTTATAGTCAAGAAACAACTCACACTTAGACTTCCAAACAATGACGTCTACTGAATTAAAATGCAAGGTGCCTCCATATTGGAGTTGCCCTAGAAAAATTATAAATCCTTTTTCTCTTTTTTTTTTTTTTTTTTTATTTTTTTTTATACAAGATAGAATTTCTACTTTAGCCTAATTTAAATGTGTATGTGTGTAAAACTCTTTTCTAGAGACTTGAACCCCGACTCTTTTCCTCATACCCCACAAATATTTATACTTGTAGAGTAACCACAACACTAAGGAAGAGCGGTGGTAATCATATTCGATGATATAATTTTCTTTTAAATGTGTATGTGTGTAGATTTCAGCCTAATAATTGGCCAGGCATTAGTGAATAAATCCAGCTCATATTATTTATATATAAGCTAGACAAAATATTTTAGTTAATAAGACTTGGTAAGCAAGCCACGCACCCAGATGTACTTATTTATTATACTTTCTTGCTTAGGATTTAAAGCCAAATAATTGATTGGGGGGCTTTTAAATTAATCTCCACAATTTTAATTTGATAACACAAAAATCCTATCAATAAGAGAGTAAGGTTTGGTCAGCAAGCACCCACATATACTCTCTATGGTTGGGGAAGAGGATTCACTGCATTGTTTTCCAATTGAGAGGGTGCATTCACCTATGTTGGAAACCCCTCGTCTTTAATTCCAAGGCCGTTTTTTGAACAGTAACTCAATTTTCTCAATTTTCCGGAGTCAAAAAAATTAATAGATAGATGGGTCATCTGACTGTGTCTGTCTTATTTCCAACAATCACTTTCCATAAATTTTCTTGGTAGACCACTAATAAAACAGCTGCCTTAGACACTTTAGAAGGTTCTCACTTAAATGATTTTTTCAGAGACTCAGAGTAGAAGAAGAAACTACCAATGAATTTCGCTATTGAAAGAAGTACCATTATGGAGTCACACCTTGGTATCTATAAATGTATGTGGGGCGTATGAGTTATGGAAGTCATGAGAAAGGAGCGAAATACAAAGAAAGAGAGATAAAGGGGTTGTAGGAGTATTGTCACAGGAGGGATCGCACTGCCATTTGAAAATAGGTGCTTGTGGCTAGCGCGGCCCTTCTGTGACAACATACCTGCAATTTCTTCTGCTCATATTGTCTTCCTTTAGTTCTTTGATTTTCTTAAAAGGTGTCCCTGTCCATTATATTTTGGACCCTCAAAGATTTGTTCTCCACATTCTTCTTTAGCAATCCCATTTTTTTTTTCTGTGCCCTAATTGATGAACTTTCTGACATCTAAAATGAGATTGAGGCTGTCCATGGTGGTTTGAATACCTCAATTTTGAGTGTTTGTGTGTGTGTGTGTGTGTATATGATTTATCTTTTTAGATAGATATAAGTATAACTACCACGTTGCTTCTTAAGGATAGAAACATAGTATTAATGTTTTTATGCTGTTTTTTTTTTCACCATGACTAATCTGTGCATTCATCATTCTTCTGGAAAGGAAAATTTTCTTGACTTCGTCAAGCACATGTTTATTTATTTATGGAAAATATATCTATCATTGTCAATTGAAAATTGAAATATCCTTTTCAAGATGATCATTTGATCATGAACATCAAATTAATTAAAACCTAATTGGAGCTAATGGTATGTTGTGAAGAAGATAAAAGAATTGATTATGTTATCTACTTGAATTTTTAAAGCATTAGAAAACTGACATGATCATCATCAATGGTATGTTATCATCATCAAGATTTCGTCAATGTATGAGATAAGAGCATTAGAAAACTGACATGATGAATAGAATAAAAAGGTTCTCTTGATCATCTCCAGCTGTAATTAGCGTTGACAAGTTACATATATATAATTGTATATGTATAAACAATTCATAGTATCGGATAAGGCATGTATATAGGTTTAAGAAATTGAGATCCAGTGATCATATAATTGGTTGATATTTAGTACTGAATTCCACGCTTGCCCCATATGAGCTGTTTTTAATACAGCTCCCATTCGCCGGTGCCACCTATCTATAATCATATTTTAAGAGAGAGTTTTGAAGTTTATGCCTGGATCTTGGGATGAACATTAACATAGTTATTTTTTTCTTCAAGTGTCAATTATAAAAGTACCAGGCTTTTATTGGGAACATCATATGATTTATACCTGCGACAATTAGACTAAAATAAGCGAAGGGTGAGATAAATAATTTAAGCAGTAGAGGAACAATAGAAGACATGTTCATGTGTATATATATATATATATATGGATTCTTGTTGCAGGAGAGGGGTAGCCTAGGGAAAGAGAGGAGCATTAGAAGAGATGTATAGGGACTCCTGTCGTGGGAGAGATGACGCCTTGTGCAGCAGTAGAAGACAATTTGAGCAGTAGGCATCGTCTCTCCTCGACAGAAGCTCCTTCAATTTCTTCAAAATGTACTTGATTTCAAGCCCATCTTCTACTTTTGAGAGGTAAGCACTTCCATTCTTCATTGTTTTTTCAAATAGTTTGTAGCTTTGGTTCTGATTGTTGGGTATGTATGTGTGTTTCGAATTTCTTTGTTTCATTGTTCATATGATATACTAATAAGAAATATAATAGAACATGTGTGTGCATGTTGAATTTTCTTTGTTTCATTGTTCATAAGATATAGTAAGCAATACAATAGAACATGAAGAGAACTGACAATCTTTCAATTTCCAAGATTTAGAAGTATTCATTTCAAGTTAGGAATTAGGAGATTTGAGGTAAGTTTCTATATTATATGATATTGCTTTGAAAAGCCAAATATAAACTTTCAAGCTAATAGAGTTGTCAGAAAGAGTTGACGCTATGTGATTTTGTACCTTTTGATTTTGGGATCAGGTCAGTTTGGATTGTTCACTTTCTTGCAACACTGAATCAAGCTTGAGTCTGGAGAATTTACAGTGCTTGAGAAAAGCCTCCTTTTTATAAAGATGTTTCTTTTAAATGCTATACCATACCCTTCTTTTAATGTAATTAAGACCTTAAATCAGGGACACCTCATTTGTTTTACCAAATTGCCATGTTTAAGGGTCCCCTAAGATCTAGTGTTTAGATAAAAAAAGGCTCAGTAGGCAAGCACCTAAGTGGTTAAATTTGGTTCTTTTTCCTTTTTTATTTCCTTTTGTTTTCACCAATCACAAGTTAAAAGCTGGAAGAAGGATACTTAGTAAGATGAAGCATGTTGAATTAGTTCTTTCTACCACATCTCAAAGGGTATAGGGATTTTTTTTTTTTTTTCCTAGATCTAACAGTACTAGTGAAATTATGACATAGTTACAGTGTGTTGGCTGCGTACCTCAATTCTAACAACCTCTTCCAGAAATTTTAAGGTAGATTACTTAAAGCTTCTTTAGTGAAGCAATCCAATCATATTGAACATGTGGGAGTTGACTCTTCAAATATATTTTAAACAGATTTCTCTGGTTGTATTCTAGGCAGCCAGGCTCCAAATATTTAAAGTCAGTTTCATATGAAAGAGTTAATATTTTGTGTAAAGAGAGAGAGGGACACACACACCTTTTTGTGTTTATAAATATAAAGGAATGGTATGAGGCATAGAAGCCAAGAAGATCATGGGGCTAAAAAAAACAAAGTTATTGAAGTTGGGGGACTCTTGTCGCAGGAGGGATGGCACTGGCTTTATTATGGCAAGCCACATGCAGCAAGTGCCATCATTCTGAGACAAGATACCCTTCAATTTCGTCTTCCTCCGTTCTTCATTTTTCTTGATTTCATTAATACAAGGTACGAATCTCCCTTACTTCTTCACCCTTAAGTGTCTCTCTTCTTTGTTTCTTGTTACTCTTCTTCTTCTTCTCCAGCCATGCCACCATTTTTATCACATACAAGCAGCTTTGAGGCCATCCATGGTGATATGATTCTTTTTACTGAAGCATATTTTATTTCTTTACTATTGTTGTTGTTGTTGTTGCAGCTACTGCTACTACTTTGTTGTTGTTGTTGTTGATGATGATCTTGTTGCTGTTGTTGATGCGGTTATTGGCAAATATCACTTCTTAGTTGTTCCTTTACAACGTTTGTTTGTTTATTATTATTATTTTTAACTATTTCCTTGAGATTATTTTATGTTCCGAGCTTCTCTAAGACATGTTGATTTCAAGCACAGGAAATGTAGCTTATTAAATGAAAGGGTACAATCCATTTAATTATCTAGTCAATCACTTACAAGTAAAAAATGCTTAAATAATCCAATCATCTAACTGCTTAAAAGGGAATTTAATTTTCAAGTAGAAGATATATGTGAATGTGGTGGTGATAATAAGGTTTATGGTTATTCATCCACTTGGATTTAATCTCAGCCAGGTATGGACAAGAGGATATGAAAAACGAAATAATACATATATTAAGAGGTTTATAGATCATCTCCAGCTAAGTTATCCTGAAAACTTGCATAAACAAGTCATAAATTTGTGCAAGGCATGTAGGGTAGGAATATATATAGTTTTCTTAATTATGAGAAAATATAGTTTTTTATTTATTTGTCATGGTAGGGAAGAAATAGAGTGGGCTTTATATTTGTATAATTTATTATTACCTTGTAAGAGTATATTGCTTAGCTTGTCCCTAATGAGCAATATTTTATCTAGTTCCCTCTTCCCCTGATACTACCTACCTGTAATGATTTTCTAAAAGAGAATTTTAAAAGTATAGGCTTGGCTGTTTCAACTTTTTAATTAAAAACTAGGACTATGTACAAATCCTTATACATATAGGGACGAAGCTAGCTATGAAATAATCAGGTGGTCCAATTATTTGAATGAAGATGTATATATAATGCTGAGTAGTGGATCAATATAAGCAGTAGCAGAGTTTCATCAACGGTGATTCTCTACCGCATCTTTGATGACATTGAACTTATGCTGAAAAAGTAGCTGGTACTTGGGAAATTGATTGCTGCTTGCTTGTCAATGACTAATGAGGCTGCCAAAGCCTTGTCCTCTTGTAGTCATACTCAGCTGGAAGAGTCCATGCCACTTGGATTGAAGAACGTCCTTTTGTACAACCATTACTGTAGGTTTTGGCCTTATTTGTGTGTCATGCTCATGTACACCTTTTATTTATTTATCAAGATATAAAGCGCCATCTCTCCTTGTTAGAAGCATACTCTTGATTCAAACCCCTCTTACACCAAGCTCAAGGAAAGGAAAGCACTTATGTTATTGCTCTAGTTGTTGGAGTTTAATATGCTTATTGATGGCTGATGCTAATATCAAAAGATGCATTAAAAGGAGATCATGTGGAGGTCTTGGAGTTACAGAAGAGGGGGCACTCAGCAAAATGGTAAGAACTCAATGAGCTGATCACATGAACTGCACCTTGGTTTGATTTCTTGTAAACCATGCCCCCACCAACTCCATCTCAGTTCTCAACACTTGGGCGAGTAATCGTTCGGCTTACAACCAATTCTTGGCACTTTCTTGTCTCACCAAAAAGGATAGTCAAATCATGATTTTCCTTTATTGAAGTGAGCTTTTTGATTTTTTTTTTTTATACTTTTTCTTTTTTTGGGTTTGGTTTTTCACTTTCCATTCTGTGGTGGGGAATTGAATCTGTATGGTGGTTTGGGTGGAGGTATTCCATGAGGGGATTTGGATTTTAATTTTTAGTTTAAATGACTTGAATAAAATAAAATTTTATAATTTTTGTTTGTATCGATCAAGTTTACGAATAGATTTGAGCATATTCATATGTGAATTTGAAGTGATTAGGTATAAGATTGTCATTTCAGATCCATAACATCATGAGTGTTTTTGTTTGATTCTATCAAAATCCAAGTCATAATGTGTTGCTAAGTTTATATCAAGTGATTCATAATAATGTTAATTCTTCCAAGCCCTTTATTTTAAATTCTTAAATCCAAAGGCAACTATATATAATTCAAAGCAACAACTAATTTTAACTGGAATCACATTTCATGTTTATTAAATTCCACAAATTTGCTATAAAATTCTTCTTCATTTTTTTTTTCTTCCCATGTGTGTATGTGTGTGTGAGGGCAGAAGCACGAATCAGTTCTTCATTGAATCATATCATTTTGCCGACTTTTTTTTTTTTTTGGAGCAAACAATATTTCTGACTTTAACATTCCAATGTAAGAAATTCATCTCTAACTATATCAAACAAATCTTAATCCCAAACATTTGGGGTCAGTTATACATATTCAACAAACTAGTCACGATGAGTGATATGCAGTTTATTTCTACCATTATATTTCATCTAAAATCATATTGTTTGTTATTTTATCTTAATTGACATAATTAACTTTTTTTTATTTTTTCTACTCATATTGTTTTAAATCTTCATTTACCTTTTTTTTAAATCTTTTCAACAATAAAAGTTACCCTTATGTTTAAGTGAATTTTCTCATTTTGAATCTTGTCTATTGTATTTTCATAAATTCAATATTTTTACTTTAGTTACACCCATTTTATGAATATGCTTTTTTTTTTAACAATGCAACATTCAACACCACAGAACATAACAACTTTTATAGCAATTTTATAAAAAATTTCCTTCAACTTAATAGGTATTCTACGATTATGTATCCTCCCTACTATTATCATATGATTCAGTTCTTCAATCTCTCGACCCCATTTAAATATGTTGTCTGTTCTACATCAAATCTCATACCATTTAAATCCTCTAAATTTAACTAGATGTGAGACACATGGAATTTATTTGATTTTGAGTGGTGTACATGGTATTTTAAATAATAAAAATTGGATTTTTCATAGACCATGTGTCTTGCATCTAGATTAAAATTAGGGAAAATTGGAGGACTTAAATAAGAATGGATCGTTTCTCATTGATTTAAGATATCAAAAACTATCACTCTTTCATATTGCTTGACCATTAATTAATTCATACGGCCCTTTCATTTTTGTTTCAACTTATACTAAACCTACATTCTATATGCTATATTGTAGTCCTACTTTATTGAAAGCTTTTATATTCTAAAACATCTCACCAAAATTCTAATTTTACATTATTTTATGTGTGAGAGACTATGCCTCTCAAGAGACGGTAAAAAGGATCCTACTGTTATTATTCTCTCTCTCAGATTAAGAGTTGTACAATGGAGTGAATACTTATTTTAATAAAGAAAATAAGAAATTAAATTGAAAAATACACAGTTCTCATTGATGAATTGAAAATTGTACATCTCTTTGATAATAACCAAAAATTTCATCACTTTGGTCCTAAATACAATCTAAAATTTTAAAAAAAAATACAATACTTGATTCCTACTTATAATCTTTAAAAAAAAAAAATTTAAAAAAAACTATAAGGGAAAAATCTAATCTACTAACCCTTGATTTAAGTTCGGATACTTGGTTACAAGATTAGGAAAGTATTAAGCACCCAACTTGCTTGATGAAACCAGTCTTTTAGACTGTTGTAAGTGCACAATTGCACCTGGACCCAAAGAAGATTATGGGCTCAGGCCCAATGAGCCTTAAACAATAAAATTTGTAGAGTGTGGCCTTGAAACCTAGGTTAGAAGTGCTTGGAGCTTGATAACAGGCTTTTATAAAAGAATACAGGTAAATAACGAACGATAATTGCAAATGGATCTCCTCGGACTCGAGCCGAGGACTACTTCTTTATTATTTTTCTTTCTTTCTTACAGGTTACAATCCTTAATTTCTTTTCTTTTTCTTTAGAGAGAGAGAGTAAGCGAGAGAGAGAAAGATCAAGATCCCTCTTCCTTTTGCATTCCTCCCCCCTTAAATACCCCTCTTTTTAGATGCCACTTTAGGACCCCGGCTAGAAGTTTCTACCCTGTTCGGGGGTCACTTCCCCATTAATGCGGAGGTAGGTGCGAGTCTTTAATGCGGAGGTGGCGGCCTTTGCTGCAGATATTTTCCTTAACACTAGGGTATCGAGAAGGTTCGGTGGTTTCCCCCTTTAACCATTAGTCTTTCTAGAGTTGAGCTTTGACCTTCATAATGAAGCTCGAATTCTCTAGGCTTGTCCGAGGAAAAGCTCGTCCTCGGCTGCACCACTTGGACCCCTCGGCGTATTGGCCAATTCGTAGAGTTCAATTTCAAGGTGTCGGCCCTTCATGCTACAGTCCAAAGGCCCATATGCCCATTTGAGTCCTTTTACTCCCCACAATAGCCCCTCAAAACTCTATTTTTCATCATCCGAGGAGAAAAATAGGGTTTTGATCCAACGAACACTTTCCCCACCCTTTTTGTAAATAACTACACGTGTGAAAACCGTTTCGCGTTCCAGAGGGTGCCACTTGGCGGTTTTATTTTCAAAAACGCGCACATTTATTACCGTAAGTTATAACTTGTCCCCCATGTTCAACGGTGAGATGAGCATCCAACGGTCCTTGTTACTCCGTGAAAATTTGGGCGGGACAAATACAATTTCGAGGCCGCTTCCCACACGTCATGACGCTTCGGGAACCTGCGCCTTCATTTATTTCTCCAGAGGCTAATCCCATCAAAACATCAATGATCACCTTTTGTCTGCACAAATCCGTGGAAATTTGCACAACTTCAAGTCTGTAAGTTCCTGTTCCTTTTTTTTTTTCTCTTTACCCTTTCTCCTCAGACCCTGTCCTCGGCTCCCCTTATAATCATTCCCCCTCTTAGAATTTAGCATTTCATTCCTTTCTGATGGGAAAGTTCAAGTGTCTAGTTGATACCGCTGCTGGGATGGAAGGCTTTAGAGCCAAGTATCGTATTCCCAGCGACGTAGGTTTAAAATATCGCCCGTGGAAGCCGTGGCTGGTTCTAGGGCCGGGAGAGGTTATCATCCCAATGGTAGCCTTCGTAGAAGGTGGGATGACCCTCCCAATGAAGCTGTAAACCGGGGAGTACCTCCGCAACCACCGGTTGTGTCCCGATCGGCGCCCCAAACGTTTTTAGAGTTTTTGGTAGCGTCGACGCTCTAAACGAGCAAATGGGTCTGAACCTCATCCGGCATGATGTCGTCTTCATGTACGAATGCCACAAACTCACTTGGAGTAGGTTACTACATCAAATCCCGCTCCGTGTAGTTAGGTTGATCTCCCGTTTGCCCAAGTCTAATAAAGGCATGAAGGATGACTACCTCATCGTCTCGGCAATTGGCACGACGGCCCCTAACCGCCCGTTGAGTGGGGAGATCCAGGTGCGACACCTTAGGATTTAACTTCCCCTAACTTCCTAAATCATCTAGGAATATGTATTGACATTTACTTGAGCGTCTGACTTTGATTTATTATATGTTCTACGTATCTGACCGTATTCTCTTATTTTGATGTTTCTCTCTGCAGATAAGCAAAACGTGCGCTCGCGCCTAAGCCACTGCAACGTTGCAGACTTGAACAGAGTGCTACGCTCCGAGGTGTTCGTAAGCAGAGATCTACAACTTAGAGCGGCCCATTTGATTTTGGGGTACAATCCCGTCTCCTCAGACTTCCAGGAGATCGAGAACGCCATAATCGCTGACCGAAGGCGTAGGAAAATTAACGTAGCCAGACGCCACTTTTTGGCCGACCACGACATCCCTGACGCCCCACACAGAGTGCTGTACACACAGCCCATAGCGGCAGTTCCCCTCGCTGTGCACTCTCAGGCAATTGTTGTCCCAGAGGAGCGGGTGTCTTCCTCGAACACGTTGGACGAGGAGATAGAACAATTCCAGTTTGAGGACTCCCCACGACCTCGCGGAAACCCGTTCGTCGTTCTTTCCGACGAGGAAGAAGAAGCCGCCGAAGCCTCTGGGATAGAAGGTCTAGTGATAGCACGTCCAAACGACAGCTCCATTGAAGAAGAGATGGACGAGCTAAAAGGCCTTATGACCGCAAGAGGCGCACGAGTGGCGAAGAAGGGGACACAGGGGTCCCAGGTTCCCCCGGTTTTACCACTACCTCCTCCTCCTCTAGCCGGCCCTAAGCCTCCAGCCGAAGATCCCAAGAAGAAAAGGAAAGCGGAGGTCGAGGGGGCTGGAGGAGAAAAACAAAAGAAGATGAAACAGCCCGCACCGGCCCAGTAGCAGAAGTTGGACAAGGGCAAAGGGCACGCCCGCTCGGTTGAAAGCGGGGAGATCAGAGACGTGGCCAAGGTTCGCCAAGCACCAGCTACCTGGTCTCTTGACTTGAGACTAGACGGCGCTCCCATTCCCTGCCATTCCAGCATTAGGGCAGTTCAACAAGGCCACGCCCACCACTTAGCCGAGGTGCTGGAGCGTCCTCTTCTGCTGCCCAAGGACATGGAAACCTTGGAGAAGATGGGCCAGCCGCAGCTGTTTCTTTCATTAAAAAGGGGTTTAGCTCTGGTAAGTTCCACCCTGCCCTTGTACCTTATATTTGTTTGTAAATACTTTAGCATATTTATCCTCCTAACATTTTTGCAGTCCATCCAAGAAGTTTTCGCGGCTGAGAAGTTCGTGGAGGATTCTCGAAAGCGCACTGGGATGGAGCAAGAGCTAAGGCAAGAGGCAGAAAAATCCTTAAGCCAGGCCCTAGCTGAGAATGGGAAGCTCACATCAAGGTTGGCCGATCTAAAAAGAGAGGGCGATGGTGACAAGTCTAGCCTAAAGACGATGGAGACCCAAGTGGAGGGACAGCGTAAGCTCCTTCGTCAAAAGGATGACGAGCTCACCCAAGTCCAACAAGCACGCTCTGACTTGGAAAAGGAGCTTACGCGGGCTAGGGAGGAGGCTCGCGCCCATAAGCACGCACTGGAGGCCGCGAAGAAGGCCAGTTACCAGGAAAGAGTAACCAGAACACAAGAACAGCTGACAGAGGCCTTTGCGGCCTTGTGCCGAGAGTACTGTCAGCAAGTCTGGGGAGAGACCATGAATGCAGCAGGGGTTCCTCAAGCTTCCGAGCTGAGGAAGCCCGAGAACATTTGGCTTCCCCTAGACATACAGAAATTGAAGACCCTCCCGTGTGCTGCCTCTCCCGCCCTTCCTCCCGTGGTGCAAAATCTTGTTCTCGATCCTACGGTAACCCGAAGGTTCCTATAAAGAGAAGGACAAGTGTGATGGAGCCGAGAAGGAGCAAGTCCAAGACATGGAGCCCTCGTTCCTTCAACACAAAGGGAAGCAAGTTTTGTTCACCTTTGAACCGGAGTTGAAGAGTACTCGAGGCGGCTAGGCCTCCCTCCAAGACCCCCTTCCTTAGTTTAGGGCCTAGTATAGGAATTTTCTGTACTCTCCTTCTTTGTATATAATTAATGAAGAAGATTTTTATTCAACTTTCGTTCATGTTGTCTTTGTTTTACTTTATTTTTTTTGTGCTTGCCATGAGAGCTTTTAATATCAAACAGTTAAAAAGAAAACAGAATAAATAAGTATAACTCCACTATGCAAATAACTATGACTTCAAGATTGCCGCATAACTTAATTTAGACATCAAATAATGTCAAAGTTAGACCACTCATATGACAGTTAAACCTTTGTAATCTAACATATTGCTTTCAGTAGGATGTAAGGTCCGAAGACCCTTCTTTACAAAAATTCTGCTTAACACTTAAAGATGAAGAACTTGAGATCCAAATTAATAAATGGTAAGATAATGATTTCCATAAAACGGGTGATAAGAATAAGAACAGTGACAAAATATTAAGAACAGCGACAAGGTTTGTGGTCCGAGGACTACACTTAACCAAGTTTCTGTTGGATTCTTAAGAACAGTTTCTTCAAATGTTAATTTCCCCAAAGTAGGAGGTCTGAGGACCCGGTATAACTAAGGTTCTGTTTAACAAATGACAAGATATCAATTTCCACAAGGTTTGTGGTCCGAGGACTGCACTTAACCAAATTTCTGTTTGATTCTTAAGAACAGTAACTTCAAATGTTAATTTTCCCAAAGTAAGAGGTCCGAGGACCCGGCATAACTAAGGTTCTATTTAACAAATGACAAGACATCAATTTCCACAAGGTTTGTGGTCCGAGGACTGCACTTAACCAAGTTTCTGTTTGATTCTTAAGAACGGTAACTTCAAATGTTAATTTCCCCAAAGTAGGAGGTCCGAGGACTCGGCATAACTAAGGTTCTGTTTAACAAATGACAAGACATCAATTTCCACAAGGTTTGTGGTCCGAGGACACTTAACCAAGTTTCGTTTGATTCTTAAGAACAAGAACTTCAAATGTTAATTTTCCCAAAGTAGGAGGTCTGGAGGACCCTAAGATAACTAAGGTTATGTTTAACAAATGTCAAGACATCAATTTCCATAAGGTTTGTGGTCCGAGGACCTGCACTTAACCAAGTTTCTCGTTTGATTCTTAAGAGCAAGTAACTTCAAATGTTAATTTCCCCAAAGTAGGAGGTCCGAGGACCCGCATAACTAAGGTTCTGTTTAACAAATGACAAGACATCAATTTCCACAAGGTTTGTGGTCCGAGGACCGCACTTAACCAAGTTTCGTTTGATTCTTAAGAACAAGTAATTTCAAATGTTAATTTTTCCAAAGTATGAGGTCCGAGGACCCGCATAACTAAGGTTCTCGTTTTAACAAATGACAATACATCAATTTCCACAAGGTTTGTGGTCCGAGGACTGCACTTAACCAAGTTTCGTTTGATTCTTAAGAACAAGAACTTCAAATGTTAATTTTTCCAAAGTAGGAGGTCCGAGGACCCGGCATAACTAAGGTTCTCGTTTAACAAATGACAATACATCAATTTCTACAAGGTTTGTGGTCCGAGGACTCGCACTTAACCAAGTTTCGTTTGATTCTTAAGAACAAGAACTTCAAATGTTAATTTTCCCAAAGTAGGAGGTCCGAGGACCCGCATAACTAAGGTTTGTTTAACAAATGACAAGACATCAATTTCCACAAGGTTTGTGGTCCGAGGATCTGCACTTAACCAAGTTTCGTTTGATTCTTAAGAACGGTAACTTCAAATGTTAATTTTCCCAAAGTAGAAGGTCCGAGGACCCGCATAACTAAGGTTCTGTTTAACAAATGACAAGACATCAATTTCCACAAGGTTTGTGGTCTGAGGACTGCACTTAACCAAGTTTCTGTTTGATTCTTAAGAACAGTAACTTCAAATGTTAATTTTCCCAAAGTAGAAGGTCCGAGGACCCGGTATAACTAAGGTTCTGTTTAACAAATGACAAGACATCAATTTCCACAAGGTTTGTGGTCCGAGGACTGCACTTAACCAAGTTTCTATTTGATTCTTAAGAACAGTAACTTCAAATGTTAATTTCTCCAAAGTAGGAGGTCCGAGGACCCGGCATAACTAAGGTTCTGTTTAACAAATGACAAGACATCAATTTTCACAAGGTTTGTGGTCCGAGGACTGCACTTAACCAAGTTTCTGTTTGATTCTTAAGAACAGTAACTTCAAATGTTAATGGTACTTATAACTTTGAAATGTTAACCAACAAAAGCACGTTTTATTAATAATAATACCTTCTAAGGTTATTTACATTCCACAGACGTGGTACAATTCTTTCATCTAGGTCAGCTAGCCGATATGACCCTATGCCTGCTACTGAAACAATGCGATAGGGGCCTTCCCAGTTGGGTCCTAGCTTACCCCAAGCTGGGTTCTTAGAAGTCCCTACAACCTTTCTTTGTACAAGATCACCAGGTGCAAGTGGCCTTAGCTTCACATGGGCATCATATCCCCGTTTTAGCTTCTGTTGATAGTAAGCCATTTGGACCATAGCTGCCTCGCGTCGTTCCTCGAGTAAATCAAGACCTTTCTCTAGGAGTCCATTGTTATTCTCCGAGCTAAAAGAGCTCGTCTTTAGGGTGGGAAAACCAGATTCCAGAGGTATCACCGCCTCGGCCCCATAAGTCATAGAGAATGGCGTTTCTCCCGTGGACCTGCGCGGAGTGGTCCGATACGTCCATAGAACAAGAGGGAGCTCTTCTACCCATCTGCCTTTCGCATCGTCCAACCTTTTCTTAAGCCCACTGACTATGACCTTGTTAACGGCCTCGGCTTGCCCATTTCCCTGAGGATAAGCTGGGGTGGAGTATTTGTTTATGATACCCATGTCACCACAATATTGCCTAAAGGCCTTGCTGTCAAATTGAACGCCATTGTCGGAGATAAGTGTGTGTGGTATACCGAATCTAGTGACAATATTTTTCCAGACAAACTTCTTGGAATCAATATTTCTAATATTTGCTAAGGGCTCGGCCTCAACCCATTTGGTGAAATAGTCTGTTCCCACAAGAAGCCATCTTTTATTTCCTGCTGCTCTCGGAAATGGCCCCACTATGTCCAATCCCCACTGCGCAAAAGGCCAAGGACTGGAGAGAGGGTTGAGAACCCCTCTAGGTTGATGAATATTAGGGGCGAACCTCTGGCATTGATCACATTTTTTGGCATAGTCCTGAGCCTCCCTCTGCATGTTGGGCCACCAATAACCCTGAGTCAGGGCCCTATGGGCTAAGGACCTTCCCCTAGTGTGGCTTCCACAAATCCCTTCATGCAGTTCCTCGAGAAGTGCTTCCGTTGATTCAGGGTGCACACACAACAAGTACGGTCCTGAGAAGGATCGTTTGTACAGTTTCTGATCCTCGGATAGCCAAAAACGTGGCGCCTTCCGACACACCTTCTCTGCTTCAGACTTGTCCTCAGGAAGGATGTCGTTCTTAAGAAAAGATATGACTGGGTCCATCCAACTAGGTCCAAGCCTTATTAGATGGATGCGAGCCGCCTTGGCGGGGATAAGAGTTGGCTCCAGCAAATCCTCCACAAGGATAATCCTGGGCAAATCCTGAGCCGAGGACGTTGCTAACGTAGCCAAAGAATCGGCATGAGTGTTCCCACTCCTAGAGATGTGAGCTAAGACAAAGGAGTCAAATTCTGCTTGCTGACGCTTGACCTGGGCCAAATATTCTTGCATTCTTGGGTCCCTGGCCTTCATGGTCCCCATGACCTGGCCGACCACTAACTGAGAGTCCGAGAACGCATGGACTTCCTTTCCACCCATCTTATGTAACATGTTCATGCCTACCAGAAATGCTTCGTATTCGGCTTCATTATTAGTAGCCGAGAATGATAGCCTTAGAGATTTTTCGAAGATAATTCCCTCTGGGGATATCAGAACAAGTCCCACACCAGACCCTCTCTGATTAGCTGCCCCATCCACATACATTTTCCAAGTCGAAGGCCCTGCGGCCGTGATCACACCAACTGATTATCCATCCATGTGTGCTTCTTTTAGAGTCTCTTCTGGCAATGGTTCAGTAAACTCTGCCACCAAGTCAGCGAGGACCTCGCCCTTCACCGAGGTGCGAGGCTTGTATTTAACGTCAAAAGCTCCTAAAATGGTTCCCCACTTTGCCACCCTACCAGAGTAGTCGACGCTGCGTAACACTGCCTTGAGAGGCAATTAGGTCAGAACCACTACAGTATGAGACTGAAAATAATGAGGGAGCTTCCGCGTGGCATGAACTATGGCTAAAAGCGCTTTCTCCAAGAGCAGGTAGCGTACCTCGGCCTCATTCAAAGACTTACTAACATAGTAGACCGATCTTTACACCCCACTTTCATTCCTGATAAGGACCAGGCTGACCGCGTGTACGGCCACTGCCAGATAAGCAAACAAGACCTCGTCTGCCTCGGGGCGAGACAAAATGGGTGGCCGAGAAAGATATTGTTTAAGCTGCTGGAAAGCTAACACGCAGTCCTCGGTCCATTGAAACCCTTTCCACTTATTCAACAATTGAAAGAAGGGACGGCATCGGTCAGCTGACCGAGAGATAAACCTATTCAATGCGGCAATCATCCCGGTCAATTTCTGGATTTCTTTCGGGTTCCGAGGCGGTTGCAAATCCTGAATAGCCTTAACCTGCACTAGGTTCACCTCTATGCCTCTGTGAGTAATCATGTATCCCAAAAACTTTCTGGACCCCACGCCAAAAGAGCATTTTGAGGCATTGAGGCGCAGCCTGTACTTTCTTAGCACCTGGAATGTGTCGACTAGATCTTGGACGTGCGAAGGTATTGTTTTGCTCTTTACCACCATATCGTCCACATACACCTCAATAGTCTTACCCAATTGCTGTTCGAACATCCTGGTCATCATTCTTTGGTAAGTAGCCCCAGCATTTTTCAACCCAAATGGCATGACCTTCTAGTGGTAGTTCCCCGTTGGAGTAATGAAAGCAGTCTTCTCTTGATCCTCCAATGCTAATGGAATCTGATGGTAACCCTGGAAAGCATCCAAAAAACTTATTCGAGGATGTCTGACAGTGGCATCCACCAGTTGATCAATACGCGGCATTGGGAACGAGTCATTGGGGCAGGCTTTGTTCAAATCTGTGTAGTCCATACATACTCTCCACGTTCCATTCTTCTTCTTAACCACAACCGTATGTGCCAACCATTCGGGGTAGAAAACCTCTTTAATAGCCCCAGCCCTCTTGAGTTTGAGCACCTCTTCCTTTACAACCTCGGAATGTTCTTTGGAAGAACGCCGAGGTGGCTGCCTTCTCGGAACAATGGCAGGGTTGACATTCAAACGATGGCAAATGAAGCTCGGATCTACACCCGGAGCCTCATACGGGTCCCACGCAAAAACATCAATATTGTCCTTCAGAAATTCTAACAACTCCATTTTCTCCTAGTGTGGCAAACGTATGCCGACTTGGAAGAACCTCTCTGGATCATCAGCTACCAAAAACTTCTCTAACTCCTCACACTGAGCCCCCTCTCCTGTCATCATTCCAGATGCATCAGGAGCCGTTAACTACTATAAGTCTTTGGTGATCAAAGCCGAAGACTCGGCTTCTGTCTGGTGCAGCACTGCAGCCGATATGCATTACCTGGCCACCGATTGGCTGCCGAGAACTTCCTTAACATATTCCCCCGAGGGGAATTTAACTTTAACATGCAAAGTAGAGGAGACAGCTCCCAGAGCGTGCAGCCAAGGCCTGGCGAGGATGGCCGTGTATGGAGAGTACGCGTCAACCACAATGAAATCCACTTCAACCGTTTTTGAGCCGGATTGAACGGGTAAACGAATCTGTCCCTTCGGCACAACGGCCCTCCCTTCGAAGCTTATAAGCAGCGAGTCATAAGGAGTAAGATCTTCCAGCTTCAATCTTAACCCCTTAAATAGATCAGGGTACATGATATCTGCACCGCTGCCCTGATCTATCATCACCCTCCTCACATCATAGTTCCCTATCCTAAGCGTAACTACAAGAGCATCGTCATGGGGTTGGATAGTCCCTACGTTATCCTCCTCGAAAAATCCCAAGACGGGCAAATTGAGCTTCAACCTCTTCGGCCTGCAGCCCGACTCCTCGGCCTGAGGATGTGAAACTGCCCTCACCTTGGTGGGAGTCGAGCCGGTCCTGCCAGGTGCAGCAAAAATAACATTAATTGTTCCTAACGCCGGCCGGGATGAATTATTCCTTTGATTATTTGAGCCAGATTGACTGCCCTGCCCGCTAGGTTGGCATAAGTGTTGCTTCAGTTTTCCTTCACTAACAAGCTGCTCCAAGTGGTTCCAAAGGGTCCGACAGTTCTCGGTAGTGTGGCCCACGTCCTGGTGGTACTGGCAAAAGAGGTTCTGATTCCTCTTCGCAGGGTCTCCTGCCATCTTATCAGGCCATCTAAAGAAGGGCTCCTTACGCACTTTTTCCAGCAACTGATGTACTAGTTCTCGGAACACAGTGTTCATGGCCTGAGGTGCTGCCGAGCCGGACTACCCAACGTAATCTCTCCTCGGCTTGTTATTGTGGTACCTGTCCAACCTGAAATCCCTTCGCTCTTGCGGGATAACCTTCTCCTTGCCCTTTCCTTGCTATTGGTCTTCCTCCACTCTCTTGTACTCGTCAATACGGTCCATGAGGCGACGTACGCTGCGGACGGGCTTTTTAGTCAAAGACTTTTTCAGGTCGTGATCAGTAGGAAGACCTACCTTAAAGGTATTAAGCGTCACCTCATCAAAGTCGCCATCTATTTCATTAAACATCTCCCAGTAACGGTCGGAGTATGCTTTCAGCGTCTCCCCTTCCCTCATGGTCATGGATAACAGCGAGTCCAATGGCCGAGGTACTCTGCTACACGTAATAAACCGCGAAGCGAATGCTCTAGTAAGCTCCCCAAACAAACCTATAGACCCCGATTTAAGGCCGTTGAACCACCTCATAGCAACAGGTCCCAAGCTAGAGGGGAAAACTTTACACATCAGGGTCTCGCTGTGAGAGTGCACCGCCATCCTCTGGTTAAAATGACTCACATGCTCCACCGGATCAGTCCAACCATTGTAGATGGTAAAGGTGGGTTGAGTAAACCTCCTGGGAAGCCTCCCCTTCTCAATCCTCCGTGAAAACGGAGATTTGGAGAGTTGGTGCAGTGCCCGACTTATAGCATCGTTCCCTAAGCCCCTAGGAGGAGCCTTCTTGCGTCTGCGAGCTGGCTGGTCATCCTCCTCACCAGAGGACATTGCACTGGGGGGTGAGCATGATCTTGAGCTGCAGCTACCTCCCCGTTCCTCCTCTAAGGAAGGATTAGATGAGGATGATGAAGACCTACGTCTGGTGCGGCGTAACTTTCTCTTCAAATGATTAATCTCCTTCTGCATGGCCCTAGCACCATCCTCGTGGGTGGTGCTACCCCCGCCCTGAGTATGGCTAGCCCCGGGGTATTCTGTATGGACACTTCCCTCACGATCCCTCTGACGCTCAAGGCGCTCGAAACGATCCTCCGGTTGTGATCCCTGTGACTCTGCATGGTGAGAACCTAGGCCTGCCATGGTATCCCAACCTTTTCTAGACTAGATTCCCCACAGACGGCGCCAATTGTAAGTGCACAATTGCACCTGGACCCAAAGAAGATTATGGGCTCAGGCCCAATGAGCCTTAAACAATAAAATTTGTAGAGTGTGGCCTTGAAACCTAGGTTAGAAGTGCTTGGAGCTTGATAACAGGCTTTTATAAAAGAATACAGGTAAATAACGAACGATAATTGCAAATGGATCTCCTCGGACTCGAGCCGAGGACTACTTCTTTATTATTTTTCTTTCTTTCTTACAGGTTACAATCCTTAATTTCTTTTCTTTTTCTTTAGAGAGAGAGAGTAAGCGAGAGAGAGAAAGATCAAGATCCCTCTTCCTTTTGCATTCCTCCCCCCTTAAATACCCCTTTTTTAGATGCCCTTTAGGACCCTGGCTAGAAGTTTCTACCCTACTGTTCAGGGGTCACTTCCCCATTAATGCGGCCAGGGAGGTAGGTGCAGAGTCTTTAATGCGGAGGTGGCAGCCTTTGCTCTAGATATTTTCCTTAACACTAGGGTATCGAGAAGGTTCAGGGTTTCCCCCTTTAACCATTAGTCTTTCTAGAGTTGAGCTTTGACCTTCATAATGAAGCTCTGAATTCTCTAGGGCTTGTCCGAGGAAAAGCTCGTCCTCGGCTGCACCCTTGGACCCTCGGCGTATTGGCCAATTCGTAGAGTTCAATTCTGAAGCAGGTCGGCCTTTCATGCTACAGTCCAAAGGCTCATATGCCCATTTGGGTCCTTTTACTCCCCACAACTGTAATGACCAATAATGATTTCACATCATTCAAGAGTTTATATCATCCAAAACATACAATTGCAGAGATAAAACATTTAAGAACATAATGAAACTCTATTCTAGGCATGCATATTAGATATTGAAAGAGATGGTGAATATGTGTGACAAACCTTAATTCTAAGAGCATGTGAATATGTTATTGAATTGAAAACCCATAATTCTAAAAGCATGTGAGCATGTTATTAGATTGGAAACTCTAATCATGCAAAGACTAAGAACAACCTAGATGTATCATGCTAATCAAACAAGAACATATGAAAAACCTAGTAACTAAACATGATTAAATTTAAAAGCATAAAATAAAAAGGAGGTTAAGAAACCTTACTTGACAGCACTCCAAAGCACTTCAAGCTAGGTAACAAAGAGAGAGAGAGAGAGAGAGAGAGAGAGAGAGAGAGAGAGAGAGAGAGAGAGAGAGAGAGAGAGAGAGAGAGAGAGAGAGAGAGAGAGAGAGAGAGAGAGAGAGAGAGAGAGAGAGAGAGAGAGAGAGGAATTTTGAATTTTTTGAAGTTTCAAAAGGATTTGGTGTCTTTTTTTTAATTGAAGGTGAATGGGGGTATTTGTACTTAGAGTGGGTGAGTTAGGCTTATGTCTGTAGGTAATGTGAGACTCAGAAAATTAGTTTTTCTGAGCAAAAATTGTAAGAATCAAGATCAACTTGTCTGGAGAGCAAGTCGAACCAAAAAGGGAAGAGAATTTGGAGGCTCCGACCTAAGTGTTGATCGGTACTTAGCTCTAGATCCTTTGAATCCATAATTTTTTTCATTTGGTCAGTTTCAGCTTTCAATTTGGACCTGATTTCTTCCAAATTTTGATTTCATTTTTTTATTTATTTATTTAATTTTTTTTTTGTCCTCAAGGTTGGCGAATTAATTCCAAATATATCTAATTAATTCATTAATTAATCAATTAATACCCATTATATCAAAAATTAATAATAGGTATTAATCAATTGGACTAAAAATAGACTAATTAAAAATTAAGAGATCATAATCACCTATGGTCGGAATCAGATTCATGTAAGTGCATCTATCTTAACGTTAAAACATGTTTTTTTGATGATATCTTTCAATTTGGTGATTCAATTAATACTCATGAACTGTTATTTTGATCATTATGACCTCAATATTTATTTTATAAAAAGTATTTGAAAATCAAATGGCCAAAATTACAATCGTGCCTTGAAGATCTAACTTGACATTAACTGTCGGTATAGTTTCATCCACTTAAAATCTACAAAAAGCATGCACCAATGGACTTTATCTTAAATAGATTTAGAGAACTCATCCATCACTAATGCAAAAGGATAGAGATTTAATATTGATTCTTGATGCAAATCTATAATGATAGGAAATTCATTTATGATGTATATATCTACTTTTATATTATATAAAAAATGATGTGTTTCCTTGTTTTCACACTATTTTTATTTCCCTAACGTGTCTATTAAATCAGCTTAATATATGTAAGAGGATATATTAAGAGGAAAGCCTTTCTTTTCTAAAGCAACTCATCTCCCCTAGACAAATAAAGAAGCAATTGTTTTTTTCTTGTTCCATTGTGCTTGTCAGGAGACATATATTAAGAGTCACATTTAACATGGTTCTTTAGTAAAGGTACTGTAAAGAACACCTGAAATAGAGACGAAACCTAATGAAATATTGAGAACTCACTAGTTGATATATGTCCTTTTCCTTGTTGTAGACCATGCCACGTGTGTCCGTACACAAAATAATAACATAATGGAGCACTACATTAATAGGCTCATTCTTTTCAATATTGAGGCCATACTAATTGTTACAAATCACCAAACTATTGGAGATCCCTTTTTTTTTCTTTAAACCAATGGAAGCAAAATATGATTCCCTGGGAGAAATATTTATTACCTATCCATATGAAAGAATAAGACGACTATCTTTCATTCAAAATCATTCAGCACATTGGAATTTATAATATATACCATCAATAATTAAGGACAAATGTGATCCAAAGCCAGGTACTTTATTATTACCCCCTCAGTGGGGAGAAATTATATATAAACTTGTGCTTGCTGTGTCACTTCTCTTCTTTAATCTAAGTGTTGAATCATTATTTGTTCTTTTTCTTCTTTTTGTTTTGTTTTCCTCTTTTCAATTCCTTAAATATTCTTCGAAAGTTGTCCTTGCTATACTAAATAATTGACAATTCTGCTTAATCACTTCAATAATAACGATCTGTTGGGCCGGAAGTGAGTGATTGAAAGAGGGGCTCTCAAATTTGTTGGGTCCGCAGGAGTCTAGTCTGGACCCCTTAACTTTTTTTTTTTGCCGTTGAGCTCTCATGTGATGGGTTTTGAGGATTAAAAAAACATGGAAAATGAGCTGTAAGGCACACAGCTTTTGTACGGAAATATGAAAAGCACTAAGTTTTAATCCCATTTATTTACTTACTCATGATGATGATTAATCAATTCGTTCATATGAAGTTATTATGATTCACGAGGCCAATTTACATACTAACTAATCTACAGTCGTAGACCCACCCAACCCAAGATTATACGGTTTTTTAACAAAACATTGCCCAAGCCCCAAGGGGTAAGGTGTGTCAAATCTCTAAAATTTTCTCTTTCATTACTACTGGTCACATATAATCAGGGAAAATTATTGTGTACTCCGGAAGTACCATAAATGCGTATTCCTTCCTTTCACATAAATAGTGAGTCTCACTAATTAAACTCATAGTATCTATAATAATTCAGTATGAAATTTGTTGCTTTTTAGTCACGAAAGGCGTCTGTAAATTCAAAGAGAATTAGATTAATGAGTTCCCCCTAGCAAGATAGGGTCATTTTGTTAATAGATATATAACTTTCTTTTTCCTTGAGAATAGGGTTTTTTGTGTAATTAGTGGAACCTACCATTCATGTGAGAAGAGGAAGTACGTATTTATGTTTTCCTTGATAATAAGGTTTTTTGTGTAATTAGTGGGATCCACCATTCATGTGAGAAGAGGAAATACGCATTTATGGTACTCCAAGAGTACACAATAATGGCACGAGTTTTATGGTTCAACCAGTACTTTTTTGTGTCTCCAATAAAGACATTTAAAGTTTAATTCTCTTTACCCTTAACTATCAATGTCTTAAAAAAAAGCAAAGTATAATTAAAAAATATAACTTATATGAAGTACATATACTATAGCATAGCAAAAAAGAATATATATATATATATATATATATATATTTATTTATATCTAAAAGTAGGAACACCAGCCACAATGGTCTAATTTAGGTTATGCCAATTCTATAAGACTAAAGAAAATTCTTCTTTTCAAAAAATAAAAAATAAAAGAAAATTCTCTTCATTTATATTACTTGCAAGTTGTGAGCTTAGAAAAGCTCCCATGATATGAATGTTAACAGTTTTAGCAATTTTGTAATGCGTTTACCCACTCATTAGTAATTGATGGCTAATAATGAAATTGCTTCTCACTAACAAAGTAAAATATAATGGTGAGAGCTTTGTGGCTTAATTGGTCTTTTCTAGTATTTCTAATTTAGACATTTAGAGTTCAAATTTCTTCACCCCAATTATCGATGTATTAAAAATTTTAAGCAAAGTATAACTTTAAAAAAAAAAATCCTCTTAGGATAGTTTTATAGCAGCTCTACAATTTTGGTAATGCTTCTATAGGTTGTGCCAATTAGTGCATTCCTTGTCTTTCTCCTTTGAGAGAGAGAGAGAGAGAGAGAGAGAGATCTTCATTGAACCTTACACCTCATTGAAACTTTGCATTTATATCAATATATTAATTACTTGTCAGATGTTAATGTGTTAAAAAGTTTCAGTTTAGATACAAATTATCAAATTTTATACTAAAGTAAGTAAAAAATCTTTCAATTGAACTAATGAAATTTTCAAAAACCTGAATAATCATCCAAAACTTGGAGGAATAAGTTAGGCTCTAAACATATTTGAAGATATCTTGCTCTAACCTATTATATGGCAACTAAAGACACATTTCATGTGTAATTTATGTGACAAGATTTTTTTAATAAGTCAATGACTTGTTAATTGCCACATAACAGGTTAAAAAAGATATATTCAAACATGTTTGATGTCAAATTTTATCAAATATTTAACAGATATAAAAGCACATTTTACAATAAAAAATAGAATTACGAAAAATAAAGTTATATCTCTATAACTATTAGACCAATTATTTTTTTAAAGTGCATCATTAGACTAATTCAAATATTTGGGGAGGCCAACTCTTATTTTTTAAATTTTGAAAACATTAAAATAATTATATATTTAAAATTTTCAAAATTTTGGGGGGCATGGCCACTCACCCTTCAACATAGCTCCACCCCTGGTGATAACAATTATTTGGAACTCACACTACAAAAAACAGGGTCTATAGCCGCGTTTCAAAAACGCAGCTATAGACCCCGAAAACGCGGCTATATCCTATAGTCGGGTTTTCTTATAGCCGCGTTTTCTAGAGCCGCGTTTGTAAACACGGCCTAAGCGGCGCAGCAACAGACCCGCGGGGTCTGTAGCTGCGTTTTTAAAAACGCAGCTACTGACCGGGTCTGAAGCTGCGTTTTTGAAGCACGGCTATAGGCATCATGTCTATAGCCGCGTTTTTCAAAAACGCGGCTATAGCCAGCAACCTATAGCCGCGTTTTCCAAAAACGCGGCTACAGACCCGCTGGAGCCGCGTTTATTAACGCGGCTACAGGCTGCGGACTATAGCCGCGTTTATAAAAATGCGGCTATAGCCCTCTGTCAGTTCGTTTGCCAACCTTGCATAGAAACTATAGCCGCGTTTTTAAAACGCGGCTATAGCTTGTCTTTTTTTTTTTTTCCCTACCCTCTTTTTTGGCTGTTTTTTCCCTGTTATCAGAACTTAAGAATTTTTCCCTGCTATCACAAGTTTCCAACACAACACAACCATCCAATAAAGACAAGTTCCAACACAACCATCCAAAATAAACAAGTTCCAACACAACACAAGTTTCCAACACAACACAACCATCCAACAGCAGCAAGTTTCCAACACAACCATCCAAAATAAACAAGTTCCAACACAACACAACCATCCAACAGCAGCAAGTTTCCAACACAACACAACCATCCAAAATAAACAAGTTCCAACACAACACAACCATCCAAAATAAACAAGTTCCCTACTATTACAACACAACACAAGTTTCCAACACAACACAAGTGCCAAAATAAACCAGTTCCCACCATCACAAAAAGCCACAGCCATAGCCAACAACATCACAAATAGCCAAACTGGCTATTAACAAAAATATATATATACAAACGTTTGTTCATGTCTATTCACAAAAAACTTTACAACATGCTTAGAATGAGAACATGTTGTGGGGCCTGAAGAGTTTCCTCAGTGGCATTTGGCTCCATTTTGACATACGCTTTCTTGTCCACTTCATGGTAAAACTGCACAAATTATTCACAACTGTCAAGTTAAACTTCCCAAATTTTTGCTTGCAATACATAATACTCTAAATATGAGTTCAATTTCAAACATTTGTATCAAATGCCAAAATGGAAGCATATAAGATTATTTAGAAATAGGGAGAGCTCATTATAATTGGGGCTACAATACAACGAAAATATAGTACTACGAATCAATCTCTGCCCCATATCAGTTATGTTGTTTTCATCAACTGTGTAACATAAGAGGAAGGCTAGTTGTAGTTCAACTAAGTCATAAACAAGAGTAGTGTAGTAAGTTGTGTAGTCAATTTACCCTTCGTTAACAAGAGTATTGTTTTTAGAGAAATTTTTAAAGAAATTCTGTTTTACCTTCGAATACACAGTTGCATTCCCATCAAGCATTGCCACTCTACATATATATTAAACGCATTGTATTAATATCACATAACAATGCATTGTAAAAAGTAGTGTTTCGTTAAATAACATTTGTTTGCTACCTGAGAAGAATATAATTCACGGATAACTGGGCTAAATGCGTTAAATTGGTTGAACATCTCTCTCATCGAACTCCTCAATTCGTCCACTTGTTGTTTGTGTCTAGCCTCAGATTGAGCTAGTTCTTCCCTATGCCTCGCCTCAGATTGAGTGAGGTCCTCCCTATGTCTCGCCTCTAATTGAGCTAGTCGCTCCCTAAGCTCTTCATGACTCGTCTCCAACCCTAAAATCCTTTGCGTTGTTTTGGTTGACGATGATGGACTCGAGGTAAACAGTGAATTGTTGGTGGCACTTCTTCCTGATGGGGTGATTCCAAAACCTACCCCGCGTACACGTCCGGGGCGCTCAGGACGATCCATCACCCGAGCATACGCATCGTCTCTCGACCAGAGGATTCCACTACCAACCTCTCCTTCTAGTCGCATGCCCTGTTCATTCAACAGTGCTGCCATCCTATCATGTTTTCCCACAAAAACCAAACAACATATTACACACCATAAACAATACAAACACAACATACACTACAATTCCATTTGATCAAGTTGTGCTTACCATGTTCTCTTGTACACGGCTACTAACAGCAACCCCATCTTTGGTGCGGTATACTTGTTGATATACATCTGCGAGCTCAACGGGCGCCCCTTTAGCTTTCGCCTACATGATGAAATTCTTTAAATACTTTCAAAACACTTAGAGGTGGCTTACAATATAGCTGTAGTTATGCAACGATAAAGGTTAATGAATTCTTTTCAAATCACATTTCGAATTTTCAAATTTTCAAATTTTCTATTGCTAATTGTACATTTGATTCCTCTATATATAATCCTTTTTGTTGGTTTCCTTTTGAGGTATTCAATTTTTATGTTTAAAAAAAAAATATATTCAGGTGATACGTTCAAAATGCAATAACATTTCAAATCAGTATGAAAGTATGATGGATTTGACTGTGGAAATTCATGGGGATGCTGCATCTTTGGAAGAATGCCTAGAACAATTCACAGCCAAGGAGTGCCTTAATGGAGAAAATATGTATAAATGCGATTGGTATGGTTGCATCTATTTTTTTATTAGGTTCATAACTACAAATTTAGAAAGAAAAGAAAAAAACTATAATTCTGCACACTGGGTATCAGCTGTGATATATGTGTTCTAGTGAATTTCATTTCTTTTTACCTAGCCCAAAAAGAAAAAAAAAAAAAAAAAAAAAAAAAAAAAAAAAAAAAGAAAGAAACAAAGAAGAAGACTTGTACAATAGTTTGAAGCATACATCATGGCTTACTATGTTAAATGCAAATTCTAAGCTATATTATAGATTTTCACTAACTTATCCTTATTCCTAAAGCATATGAAATGAGGTTAAAACCATAAATAGGCGTTCACGAATTGTAAGTTTATTTCTTACCATTTCATCAGAAATTTGTGCAAAACTTTTGGCCCCAGACCTAGCTATTTCCTCCTGTTTACCTCGACTAGCCGCGTTTTTTCCACTTGTTGTCTACAACCACATTACCATCAATACTAAAAAAACAAAACAAAACATATCTTGACTAAATTACCACGAAGATGAGACCGACGAAGAAAGTTAGTACCTCTGTTTTGTCATTGAACCAATACTCAACCATCTCCCTCCATTGCACTGGGATAACTTCATTCGGTAATGTAGCGGCAACCTGTTCACGTGTCATGCCTCTTTTTTTGACTTTCTTCTTTAACTTCGTCCTACGATTTCTCCGAATTTGGCGTAGCTGATGCATTGCCCATGCCTTTTGATTGGGTGGTGCGACAATGGTGGGATCAATTATATATCGTTTCTGAAATGCAAAAGTGGAGTTACCAACATGTAGTAACTTAATTAGAAAAGCGGTTGAATAAGGGAATTTACTTGGGACAACAGTTGTAAATGTAGTAACTTATACTTTATTTTCATACTACCTCAATTTCCACCCAACAATCCCGTTTATACTTTTCAGCAACGCTTGGCCACCCAGCAGGCGCAAGCGGGCATAGTAGGCCATTCTCGCAAAACGACCCCAACCACCGTTTGAACAAAGACCCGTCCCGGCCAATCGGTTGACCTTCAGCATTTAATGGCAACTCGATTTTGTAGTCCTCACCAGTCATTGCCCATATGTCAGCCAACTTCGTTTTGCCACGTCTTGCAGGGGTATTTTCTGGTGCTGGATTTTGTACCGGTGCTGGGGTTTGAACGTAATCATCTGTATATACAAAACCACCAATATTAGGACTGATTTATCAAAGCTCACAAGTACTAAAAAATATCACACCACGCAAAAATTATGCATCTACCTACTAACCACAATAATAAAAAGTTTATGATTTCATTTAAACAAAAAATTAGTAAATGTAGGCCTTTCTCCCACACATTCATGTAACCCATTGGTTGTGCAAGTGTAACTTTCAAAATCCAGTATTACAGCAACATATTTAGTTCACTTTGGATTTAATGAGGTCGCAAACAACCAATATGTTCCCTACTAGACCAAGTTAATTGTTGATAACATTTGCTTACTAGCTTGCATTATAATTAGAATGCCTACTAGTTCATAACATTCCAACCATTTCTCTTTAATAGTGACTTATAAGTTCCATAGAAAGGTTGTAACTTCAACTATAAAGGAGAGCACTTTACCAAAACGAAGTGTTGGCACTTTTAAAAATAAAAGGAAAATCAAATTATGACCTCTTCGTATGACAAGATTTTGTGGGATCAATCATTTTGAAAAGATAAACAACCTCACTTCATTTGGGTTGCCTTCATTTTTCCTTAATAAATTCAGATTTAGAACGTACAATTTCAGCCCAAACTTATCTTTTATCATTCTTAAGTGCACTTAATAGACCAAAGTGAACAAAAATGGACCAAAGTGGACGGAATGTACCGAAGTTGATGAAATTGGACCGGACTGATCGAGTGGACCATATTGGACCGAAATGGACTGAAGGGAAATCAATGGACAGAGCAGACCAAATTGGACCCAAGGGAAATGAATGGACCAAAAGGACCAAATTGGACCGCATATACTGAATAGACCAAAGTAGACTGAAATGCTACGCTAATGTTATATAAATATAGATTATTAGAACTGAATTATGCATCTATAGTAATAAACATCAAACTTTAGATAATGTGACATGTTAACTACCTGGGGGCTGTGTCTCATCCTCACTTCCCACTGGTCTTGCCTCCTCAGAATGATGTGCTTCTTGATCTACTGCCTCCACCCTTTGTCGGGAATTCGATGATCCTTGCCCAACGTAAACCAGCCCTAATTGACGTTTCCTCTCCATTCTTGCATCCAACACCTTTACAACACAAACATAAAGATAATTATAGGCAACAAGGAATGACATGAAGAAATAACAATTTCCACATATATATGTAACATTGTCAAATGTTGCATGCAATAGACCTTTACAAATTCTACTTACAATTTCAATAATAACTATAACATAATTACGCATACAACAGCAGTATCCTATTACACTACTCATCATCGCTGTACTCGACTGCGTTGTCATCTTCATCGTTGGACTCATCATCAATGAACTCACAATCATGCAAGTTGTCCATTTCATGAACATCTCTTTCCCCAATGACAGAGGCATCAATTGTCATGCCCTCCACATCATCTCGACCCCAACGAAGGTCATCCCTACGAACATCATTACCACTTATACTATACGGAATGTTCTCATGAAACCCATCTGCCTCATCCTCGTTACAATTGGGGCCAATACCGGCATCAAAGACATCTCTGGCTTTCGTTTTAACGACGACATACCAATCTTTGTGCCGTTTATCTTCAACATAAAATACTTGTATAGCTTGAGACGCCAAGACATATGGTTCATGCACCATTTCCTCCCCTCCATGTATGGAGTGAGTAAAATTCACCATAGGAAACCCATACTCATCAGTCTTATATCCCCTCCTATTTTGATCATCAACCCATGTACACTTGAATAACACATGTTTGATGCTGCCAGAATAATTCAACTCAATAATATCTCTCAACACACCGTAGTACGTAATGCCACCTTCAGTGGCGACACTAACTCCACTATTTTGCGTTGTTCTATTTGCCTCGACATCGGAACTCCTAAATTTTAACCCATTGATGACATAATGTTTCAGCCGATTGACTGAAGTATATGGCCCTTTGGAAAGTGTGACAAGTGCATCAGTAAGTGCAGTACTTTCCCTATCAGCATCAGTCATAGACATCACCTAATATAACCAAACAAACTTATTATCATTAGTACAATCATTCTACTTATGGGAAAGTTGCAAGCTTAAGAAGTGACACCTACGTGAGTCCTAAACCAGCCACAAAACTTCTCCATGTGGTGCTTATGAATAATAGCATTGGATATACGACAGTGGCCCCTTCGAAGTTCATCCTCCATCAAACTTTTGTGCATCCTGCATGCGATGGCAATTGTATTAGTGTTAACACACGTAGCGAACATTGGATTTTCATACAATTATATTGGTGTCCGTAGTACGTACTCACGAAATTGGTAAATGTTGTTGGAATTGAATAGAACGTAGCGATGAGCTTGGGTCAACTCCCTATTGCCTAGTGCCACACTTGAAACCGCCCCTGTTGACTCCTCCATTGTCCTTATGGGTCGATTAAATATAGTTTCAACTCCTTCCATATACCGTGAACAAAACGTTAAGCATTCCTCCACTATGTATCCTTCAGCAATACACCCTTCTGGAGCAGCCCTATTTCTTACATAAGACTTAAGACGTGAGAGGTACCTATAATGCGCATGAGAAGGTTAGCAATTGACACTAGTTTTTACAAAGCGCACATTATTTTTACATAATTTGACATGTATCACATACGACTTACCTCTCAATGGGGTACATCCAACGGTACTGAACTGGACCACCAATCTTGGCTTCAGTAGCCAAGTGCATGACCAAATGTACCATCACAGTGAAGAAAGATGGAGGAAATATCTGTTCCAATTCGCACAACGTGACTACAATGTCTGCCTCAGCACTCGCTATATCTGAAACCGTAAGGGTTTTCGAACAAATTTTCCTGAAGAAACATGCTAACTTTATCAAAGGCCTAGTAACGTGCGATGGCAAAGATCCTCGTAAAGCAATTGGAAGGAGTTGTTGCATCAGGATGTGATTATCGTGACTCTTTAAACCAGAAATCTTGCGTTCTTTCATATTGACACGGCGTGAGATGTTCGAAGCATATCCATCAGGCACTCTTACGTCCCGCAAAACTTGCAAGAAACCATCTTTCTCCAATGTAGACATATGAAAACACGCGGGCGGCATCGTGTACTTGTCATCACCTTTTCGCCGTAGGTGGAGTTCACTCCTTATTCCCATGTCCGCCAAGTCAAGGCGTGCCTTGTAATTGTCCTTTGTCCAGTCCTTCAAGTTCAACACCATGCCAAGTATATTGTTCATCACATTCTTCTCTATATGCATCACATCAAGATTGTGTCATAACTTGTGATCCTCCCAATAAGGCAAGTTGAAAAAAATACTTCTCTTCTTCCAAACACACTGGTTTACCTCACCTCTCTTTCTTTTCTTGTATTTTTCTTGACATTTCTTTCCCAGACAACGTCCAACTAAACTTTTAGTGTCCACAATTATGCTTGCCGCAACTTGTGGCATAGGAGCCACTCGCATATCAGTAGATCCATCAAATAATGTATCTTCTTCCCGAAATTCATGGTCCCTGCCCAACCATCGCCTATGTCCCATGTAACAGAATTTGTGACCATTTTTTAAATATCGCGAGTCAGTCTCTAATGCACAACAACGACATGCATACTTACCCTTCGTACTCCAACCCGACACATCTGCGTAGGCAGGAAAATCATGTACAGTCCACATCAATGCTGCACGCAATTGGAATACATTTTTGGAAGATGCATCGTACGCTTCTACTCCAACATCCCATAATTCCCTCAGTTCTTCTACTAAGGGTTGCAAGTACACATCTATCGCAATCCCTGGCGATTTAGGACCAGGAATAACTAGTGATAGAATCAAAGATGACCGTTTCATGCACAGCCAAGGCGGGAGATTGTAAGGGACTAGCATGACAGGCCAAGTGTTGTGAGTAGTACTCAGAATTTCGAATGGGTTGAACCCACCCGCAGCTAGACCAAGTCTGACATTACGAGGGTCAGATGAGAACTGTGAATGCGTACTGTCAAACATTTTCCATGCATCTGAGTCAGCAGGATGCCGCATTACCCCATCATCTGTACGACCATTAACATGCCATTTCATAGAAGTAGCTAGGTCGGGTGACAAAAACAGTCGCTGCAATCTTGGCTTTAAGGGGAACCACCGTAGGATCTTTGCAGCTTTCTTCTTTCCCTTACTAGATGATGCATTATTACCTGTAACAGATGCCTCATTCGTTTTCCACCTTGAAACTTTGCAACAAGGACATGCCTCGAGGTTAACATTCTCCTTCCAAAATAGAATACAATCATTGGGACAAGCATGGATCTTCTCATAACCCAAACCCAAACCCAAATCTCGGACAATCTTCTTTGCCTCATAATGGTCCTTTGGCAACTTAGCGTCTAAAGGAAGCATATCCATCAGGACTTGAAGCAACATAGTAAATGACTTGTTCGTCCAACCACAAAGAGTCTTCAACTGGAACAACACAACGATGGCTGAGAATATGCTAAATTTTGTACAACCAGCATATAAGGGTTTGTCCACATCATCTATCATGTTGTAAAACTTTTGTGCATCATCAGTCGGTTGGGCTTCAGCCGGTTGTTGCACTCTTTCACCTTCTTCCATTGGTTCGGGTGGCATTTCATGTGTGGGGCACAAATCATGCAACATCCCACGAAAGTCACCATATTGTTGTAGGGACTCTTGCACATGACTACTCCCACATTCGGTGGCCGTTGGCACATCGGCCGATTCCCCATGCCATTTCCAATGTGTGTAACTTTGAAGCATCCCCTTTCTCCACAAATGTTCACGTGCCACCCTTGGCGGGACCAAACACAAATTCACACATTTGGTACAAGGACAAAAGATTTTCCCATCGCTTGCATGTTCAGATGCAAATTCCACAAACTTAAGTACACCTTCAATATATTCCATTGAACCCCTTTGCTTCTTCATCCAACTTTTATCCATTGCTAGACAAGATTTCAAAATTTTGACCTACAACATTTGGTAATGCATAGCCAGTAACCGTTCAAATGAGTTAAGATGAAATTATGAGTGATAGTTGAAACTTGTTGAACCAAATGTTCGTAAAATAGAGGAAAAATTTTAGTCAAACAATCCTATCTTTCACCAAAAGCATGCTAGTGCATTTAGGTTATTGTCAAATTGTTGTATAGAAATGTAGAATGTGTCTTTGGATGATGGGTTTGCAATAAATATAGTATTATGAAGACGATTTTAACGTGGTTAAGAAAGATCGAGGATGTTTCGTTTGACAATAACATTTTCTACGTACAAAATTGTAGACCCCTAACCATGAACCTTATAAGCTAAGGTGGCATTTAAACAAATTTGTTGAAGATTATAATGTAAATGGAATTTCACCAACAAAGGATGACATGTATATGTCCCAACATCACTTATTGTGAATATAGTTGTATTTTCAAACAAATAAGACAATCAAACTAAATGCAGCTATGATCATGTGACACTTATTACTTATTACATAGGGGACCTATAGCTACGTTTTTAACAACAATGGTATAGGTGGTGGGTTTTAGTTGCATTTATAACAAACACGGCTATAGGGAAACTATAGCTACATTAGGAAAGACTCTTTCTATTTTTTGTATTCATATATTACACCCACGTGCATGTCCCACAAGGCAACTAATTAAAAGAAAACTACCTTATATTCTACAAGCAGTGGAAGATGAAGAATCACAGGTGGCTCAGTGTTTTCCTACCTAAAACCCCCACTAAGAAGCAACAATAAATAAGAAGTACGGTAAGATGTAGAAGATTGGACCACATGTACACAATGTGGTAATAATCATGCACACATGTATATTTTATAAGAAAGGTAAATATTATATTACACACGAACTATGAGGAATTTTATTTTAGTTTGTAATAAAAATTTACAGTTTGTGACTTACGTCACCGTTGACCTCGACAAGAATCATTAATAGGTATTTCATTGGAACTAATTTTTGGTTAATGACAAAATAGAATAGAAAAAGGGTTATCTTGCTTACTCAATTGATTTTCTATAGAATTGTAATAGAGCACATATACTAATACAAAGCTATGGTAATATTTCATTTCGGCTATAAATAAAATTGTTGCCCACATAGTAAAAGGTTTGAGGGAACTCACTTGTAGTTCAGGGGAAAATGATGTAGGAAAGTAGTTATCAGAAGCTTAGGCAGGTCACTTGCAGGCCAAAATCTACTGCCCGCACCAGATAGAATGAGACCTTGTGCTTTGGCTTTTAAATTCTATTTACAAGAAAAATAACAAGTTAGTTATTTCAAGAAATATAGGCACGGGGCTTTGCCCACTTCTTTGAGGTGCCAAGAGTTGGTCGAAGTTGTCTCAAAAAATCGATAAGATTTGTTGATTCTATCAGTGAGAAAGAGCCTAATGCATCCATGTAATTAATAACTAATTACTTGTTGAGAGTCGATTGTCACATTTTCTTATGGAGATTAAAGTTGATTTAATTTATGAAAAATGTTAGGCAATATCAATTTGTACGAAGGGTTAAAATTAATTTAATTTATGAAACTTGTTTTCATTTATGAAATAAGTTAGCCAAAAGAGAAGACATAGAGTCTGTAATAAGGATCAGAGGAAGTTTAGGTTGCATATATATATGTGTGTGTGTGTGTGTGGGTGTGTGTATACACGCACACACACTAAGGCGTCTCTTCATGCAATTTCAAGGGTGAGGAATTCACCCATTCAAATATAGTACCACTTCTCTTTACAGGGCGAGAAATTCACCCATTCAAATATAATTCCACTTCCCTTTCCAATAGGGTACTGCATGCATGCATGTCCCAACTGTGTTTGTTTTACAATTTTTTTTTTTGTTAAATTTTTTTTGATAGGGCCTACATATGTCTCTGATATGGCCCTATCATACAAATCTGAATGTACATAAAGCTTACAACGATGCATCAAAAGCATCAAATGAAGCAACATATTAAACACAACAAAACACATTGTAATCAACAATGTATCCCAAGGAAAAAGATATATATATATATATATATATATATATATATCTATATATATATATATATAACAATTACAGTTCTACAGCTTACAAAGACCGATGTTCAGCAATAAGTAACAAAAGAGGAACAGCCAGCTTTGGTTCGTCCTCTTGGAAGCAATGAGTCTCGTAGCCTGATAGTGGAGTTGATCAATGGCTGCATAGAGAAAATGGCAGCAAAGACTACTGAGTGTGTGTATATTTTATTAACCATTGGTTGCAATGAAAAAATATCTTCAATTGACATTTCTGAGGTATACAACAGCCAAAAATTCAAATATAGTTATCATATAACTATTTAGCTTACATGTTGTTATAATTTATTAGGAAAAGTGGTGAGCTGTGTATTCACAGCATCCAAGCAGCAGCACTTGATCCTGCAAAAATACAGTGCCAAGAATGTCAAATCCTAAACTCCTAGTTTACAGCATTCCCAAATTATACTAGAACTCTACAATTTCACTACAATTTTTGTTGCAAGGCTAGCTTCAATGATTTTTGTTTTTTTTTTTTTTTGTTAACAATAGAGATAACTGAAAAATGTGCTTTAATGAGGCTAGTCGATGTGTTCACATGGCCTTACCTTTCTTGCAGGATAACTCTACTACTTGGTCCCCCAGGTTGTGGGAAGACCACCCTTTTAAAGGCTCTATCAGGGAATCTAAACCAATCTCTCAAGGTTTCTCACTCACAATAATTACAATGCAAATTGCAGAATGATCACTACAGAAAATATCAAGAAAAGCTCAAAGCATTACCTATGTAGATCCTATCATTTTAAATTCATAATGTTAAAATAGAAAGAATTAAATAAAACATGTAAAAAGAGAAAGTAGAAATAAGAGAACCAATTAACATAGTTCGGCTTGATGGCATATGTCTATGGCAGAAAGACAAGTAGTCACATCTTTGCTATATTGAACTATATGTTACTATATTTAATGTAGGGTATATATAAAAGTAGATTAGGCTTAGTGTAGTAAGCCTAAACCACAATAGTCCAATGCATTACAAAACCACAATAGCCTATGGTGTTATACATCATGGCTTATGTATTTATGGTAATCTATTTTAACATCCCCATCAAAATCACGTGTAAACTTGAAGACAACTTGAATTTGGAATATACGCTCATGAAGGATGACGTGTAGATGTAAAGAGATAATGGCATCAAAAATAACATTTTAGGTAATCCAATGTGTCAATGATGTGAAGTAGTCTTACTTACTATAAGAATCTGAAACTACAATGACTACAAGGTGTACAAAAGAAAGCTTTCTATGATCAATATAGTGAAGAAGGGCTTAAAGGCCAAGTACCACCCCCTGATGAAGGGGAATCTGGTGGAGCCTCTTTCTTCCAAACAGAGGATGGCCCAACAGTGTTCAGGTTCCACCACAGAAATGCACAAGTGCAATCCCTTCAATTCTCCTCTTTTGGTTTGTTTTTGTTGGTAGGCATCCAACTTTCTCCTTGTATAGAGTTGTCCTTGGATACACAGTTTTTTAGGTGGAATTTTCTTTATTCTTAGAGTTGTAATTAAAATGTTTTTTAGCTGCCTTGTGCAAGTTATATGATCAGAAAAAATGATTGAACATTGTCTACATTGTATGATCTAATATATGGGCCATGCCCTCATTCGAAGTGTATATTGTGTAGTTTCTGTGCTTGGAAAGCTGAAAGAATTATTACAGTGTGTGAGAAACAATCCTAATACTGCTAAGTTAAAAAAGGAAGGAGAGGATTTTGCCAAAATTAATCTCTCTTATTTTTTTAAGCACTTATAAATGACATCAATGATTTCTAAAATTGACCTTAATCACTATTTTTTATAATGGCAAGGCAGGGCAGCCCAAACTAGTTGGCATCAAAAAATGAACATGGAAACAAAAATGCCACATCACGAGCTTTCAAGATTATTGTGACAAGACTGAACTTTTATTGATCTGTGTTCTTTTTTTGTTTTCTTTAAAAAGTTTATTGTCTTCTGCAATTTATCATGTCATGTGACTCAGATGTCCAGATTGAGTTTGGGACTCTCAAATCAATGTGAAATTATATACATATAACACCCATAACCTAATCATCCGCTATGGGGAGGTAAACCGCCAATGCTAAATTTATTCGTTAATCCTATTCATCCAGTTTACAATGCTACCCAAAAGAATTTACAAGAAAGAGGGAAATAACAAACTTATCTACAATGCATTCAAAGTCCAGTATGTTGAATATATAAAACCAATATAACAACATCATTAATATATGCAAACCGTTTGTTTATGCAAATTTCTTTCTGTTGGCGTAGACCATACTGTCTAGCAGTCTTGCATTTTTGAAGCAAGCGGGATCTCTTCAGTTTCTTTTCTGATGATCCACGTCCGCCATCCCTGCAAGTTTAACAACTGTCAGCACATTTACACATAAATTATGACTATGAGTAATTTGAAAACTTGAAGACAACTTGGATTAACTTGAAGACAACTTGAAGATAATGGCATAAATTATCAAATATAAATTTAAAAGGCTGAAAGTTCAATCTTAAAATTTACAGGCTGAGGCTGTCGGATCAGTTGCTGCTGATGAAGAAAATCGTATGGAGTTCCAATTGAAGCGATATGATTATTTTGGTTATGGTTAGAAATTGTATTCTGTTTTTGTTTTAATTTGTAAGCTATTTATTGTTGTCATTCAGCCAAATATGAAAATGTTGGTAATTTAGTTTATTATTGTTATCATCTACAGAGTTATGTTGACCGGTTGGATTTATTTGAAGCAATCGTATTATCAATTGTAGTAGATTAATTAACAGGTTCTAATCCTTTTGTTTTTTTCTTTTTTACGAAAAACTTTTGACACGTTTCAATCTTTGGAATCGGAAAATGGTTTTTTATATATCTAGGGATTAGAAATTTCGTAGAGAAAAATTAGGAAACTAGAATGTTGGTACGTTAAGAAACAAAGACAAATGCCTATCACTAAGACACTAGCTACTAAGTACTAACTAAGCCATTTCATGTTCTGCTTGCATGTGATACTGATGCATAGCCAATATGACTCACCAAAATAATAGTTGTTGTTATTCATACGTTAGTTAGAATAATCAGCTCTTCATATCCTATTTAAAAGCCAATTAGTTCACCAAAACTCTAATAAATTACTATTATTGTTTAGTTATTAGTGTTGTTTGCTTTTAAGGAGTTACATTGATACTAATCTTTGAATTTTTTTTAATATATTTATATTTATATTTTTTTCCTACTCAATTTAATAATAATAAAAATTTGCCAACCCATTCAACCCAATCCAACCCAACCCATGTGGGTTGGATTGGACTTATGTAATAGGTTGGGTTGGGTTGAATTTTTTTTGACCCACCATGGTGGGTTGGGTCAAAAAATCCCTTCAACAAGACCCAACTCAACCCATGCACACCCAAAAGACGCATTTATTGCTACGCCTTAACAGTGAGAACTAAGAAGCATTTCCCATTGTAATCAATTTGTTTAATTTGTTACAAATTCTATTTAAAAGAAATGCAAAGCCTTCTTGACTTGTCTACAAATGACACACGTACAAATTAAGGAATCAAATGCAACTGCCTACCTAAACAATCAATCATTGAATTACATTTGGACATTTGACACTTGCTCTCCAATCTTTATCATCGTAAATAGAAGTAGTATTCTGAAATATTTTACAAAAGTAGTCCCCTATTACTAGCTCTTTTTACTTCAAGGGCAACGTTTTGAAGATTTTGGTGTAAAATTTACAATTAGAATCACATAGTTATCTAATTCCAACTAGTTTCGGATAAATTTAATCCTCTCAAAACAACCAAGCCAAATGTCATGCAATAGTTAAATCAGTGAGTATATAGAGTTTCTCTTGAAATCAAATAAAGCAGATGAGATTCAGGAGAATGAACATGTAACACTCCAAGAGTAAACAAAAATCAAATAACTTGACTTAGAGGTGAGAAAAAGAAAACACCCATGACCCATTTAACAATAATAGAATCAATCTCACACCCTATATAGATTACCAAGATATAAACTACAGCAATATTTGAAGCCCAAACTGACAAACAGCAAAGTTGAAGGTACAGATAAGATCAATATATCCACAGTACCACAAGGCCAATTAGCTCTAAAACCAAAAAAAAAAAAAAAAAAAAAAAAAGCTCAAGTATAAGCAAAAACACAATTTAAACTAGAATTACTCTTTTCGCCTTGAAATACTGATGCGTACTTAACAGATTTGACATGGGCATTTTGATCTACCACCTAAAAACAATGAAGTATACATTTAAGCATTCCATAAAATATAACTACCTTTCCAAAAGGCATATGAAAAATGTACCATTTAATATGCTCTATCAGCCTGACCTTTCCTTTTTGCTAAGATGCCAGCTTCACCTTTCAGTGAATAGAACCAAATTCTGTATAATGCTTAGTACCTAGCATTACTTTTGTTTTTTTTGATCAGTAATAGTACCTAGTATTCCTATTACATCTTTCTACTATTTGCCTTTAAGTAATATAGTTTTTCTATCTTTTCCTAAAAAAAGGGTTTACTTTTCGGAACGTCATGTACATGGAATTGGGTTTACTCCTTAAGCCTCACTATGTTGTCAAATAAAACCAAAGAAACATGTTTAATTTCTGTCATTGAGTTTTAGGTCCAGTTCAGGTTATGTCTAAGAAATTTATTTCACTGGATATTTGTGTCACACCATCATATTTTGCATAATAAATACAATATCAACAGCATTAAGTTTTAAAACTTGACAAGGATCATTCAAGTTCATGCAATCTTCATAGTAATTATAGAAAATATGCACTCTGACCAACAATATACTATAGTCCAGGGAGTTCAACTGCCTCGACAATATCCTGTATCAGGGCATCTAAACCACCTATGTCAGTTTAAGTGGAGCCTTCTCAACCTTCACAAACACCATTGAATCAAATTCTTCTTGAAGAAGCCCCACAACATAAAGAACCTTACGATTGATATTGTTGATATGCTTAGAGATTATTATTATCATTATTACTTAAAAAAAAATCATAGAATATATTACATAGTTTTCCAATTATGATTAATTCATAGAGAGAGTAACTTGAATCAGCAAAAAAAAAGATAACCAAAAGAAGTTTGATTAATTACAAATTTTTTTTGCTAATTGACTTCCCAAAAGAAACTCATTTTAGGGTATTCGAAAATGGAATAGAACAACAATAAAACAGCACTGAATGAGTATAACCTATCTCATAAGGATTCTATGCAAACCAAGTCTTCCAATCTTATAAAGTGAAATGTGAGTAGGGTACAAAAAGATATCTTAAATTAAACAATTAATTTATAGACCAATTACTCACTCGTACATGTAAAAACCAAACCAACAGCAAAACTAAATAGGCCATGAAGTTAGGTTGATCTTCTTGCACAACTAAAATCAAATAGCTTATCAAGATGAAAAATGAGGTGTTTTTTTTTTTTTTTTTGATAAGTAATTGTAAATTATTAAATTTGGAGAAGTGTATACTGGAAGTATTCAGAGATTTAAAAGATAGAAAGAAACCAAAGATAGAAAAGGAAGCTATAAGATTAGGGATACAAGTACAAGGAGTCAAAAAAATCCATAAGAAAAAAGGCTGAGATAGTGTCACCCATTCAAAGAGAGTTTTCAAGAAAAGAAACATGAGATTCGGTATAGAAAGCTTCTTCTCCACAAATTTCCACAGATTTCTCTCTCTAAATGCACCATAGAATACAGGCTGGCCCTGCCCACCATATAGTTCCATACCTACGGCACCCCATCATTCCCCTTCAAGACTCCATAGACTTGATTGAATTTGGCATGACCCAAGCAATCCTGATGGTGCAGGAGAAAAAAAAGCCCCACAAATCATAGGCAATTGAACAATAGGACAACAGATTACTTAATGTTTCACCAAATAATTTACATGTGCAACACCAATCCATGATTACAATACCCCTTTTACAGAGGTTATTTGCCATTAGAATTTATCCCAGTGTTGCCTCCTAGACAAATAAGGATACTAGGTGCGGAAATACCTCTCCAAACACACTTCCAACGAAAATTAAGAGTATGAGCTGCTCTAGTACTGATCACTATGTAATAACTCTTGATTTGAAACCCTTTTTTGGTGGAAGGGAGCCAAACCAGCTTATCACCACCAGATGAATCAACCTGTGCAGCATACAAATCATCTAAAAATTGAGTCATAGACTCCAACTCCCAATCTTGAATATCTCAAATAAAATTAGGTCTCTAGTGTGCCTTGCCATGTACCCATTCCATACAGTCAAAGACTCGAGCATCTTTGTCTCTAGTAAATCTAAACAGCTCCGGATGTCTATCTTGAAAGGAACTATTACCATCTCAATGATTCTTCCAAAACAACTCTTGGGAACCATCCCCTACCTCATATTGGATGTGTGAAGCAAACTGATCCCATCCCTTTCTAATATAATTCCAAAGCCCCACCGCATAAGTCCCTTGCACCTCTTTGGAGTCCACTGACAAATATCATAACCATATTTGCTATCAATGACTTTCCTCCAAAGAGACTCTGGTTCCAAACCATATCTCCATAACTATTTACCCAGTAAGGCACGATTGAAACATAACCATATCAATTTTTATGAAATGCTATGAACTTTAATAAAGAAAACGATTAAATCCACTTCCAAAGACACCAAGCAAATCCAATTGAATTTGATAACATAATGAGTTGCATTAATTTATGGGAAAAAATATCGGTATGCCTTTGCAAGGTAGAAAATATTCCACTATTACATAGGCCGAAGAACAACTTGATGTGAAAGAACGAAACCTTGTTAGTAGGATTCACAAAGAACTTAGCTTGGTTCTACACATTCAGTTTTTCAATCATCACTTCAGAGTCCAACTATCAATAACAAAGACACTGTCTATTCATAGTAAAAGCTATAAAATAGCATGCCCAAGTGAGGAGAAAAAACCAAGGAGTGTCACCCAAAACGTTATAACGAAAAAGTCTTAACAATATAAATTGTAATTGCCACTAGATTAAAGACCTCCCTAATTCATTTTAGAAGTGCTAAATCCAATAATGGATCAACCTAGAAGGTAACATCAATAACAACCATAGTGGAGGAGGAAATCATCGATAACAAACAAGCTAATATCAGAAATCCAAATATATATCCCAGCATTTTGACAAGATTATAAAATTTGAGACAATATATACTGTCAACAACAATTTTAAAAAGAAAAGCATTTAAAATGTAATGGTGTGTTCAAAGGACCTTGAAACTACGACTATTGGCAAAGTCAAATCCATTTCAAAACCTCCTGCTCTATGAAATTAAGGATGGCATAAGCATATAAGGTCATGCCTACTGAAGTTTGAATTTTCAGAATTGGTGCTGGCTAGTAGCCCAGTAACAGACTAATAGACAAAAATCCTAATACTTGCATAAAACTCAACAGGCTAACAATTGAGAAATGGAATAAATAATTACATTTTTATGATGATCTTCACGTTGGTTTTCATCCTCTATTCCACTAAGCCATATACACAACCTTTTTTCTCAAATTGCTAAAGAAGCATTTAAAGACAAAATCGGGGCTTCTAATCCGTTTATACTTTGTTTGTTTTCATGTCAAACATTTGAATCAGTGATTTTTTCTGGTTTTTTATTAGACACCCAAAAAAAAAAATAAAACCAAAAATAAACCTGTAGTATACAAACAATAAGAATTGGAGAGACAAACATCACTACAGAAATGAAACCAAAGAGACAAAGACACACACTTAAACAACAATAATATAAAATTTATATAATTCTAGAACTCCATCTACGCTTCTCACGATTTGGCATACCATCAAATTAAATACATTATAATCACAATCCAAGCAAGAAGAATAGAAGGATAGAAGGGAAGCAACCTTGGAGACGCATTCCAACTCGGCGAACTTGAAAGCGAGGCCAATCGACGGCGGAGATTGAAAGACGAGGGAGACAGAACCTAATAAAGCTTTGTGGAAAAAATTTTAGGGGTTACAGTTTTAAGAATCAAATGAAAAAAACTGCCCTGAAATTTACAACAAATTACACCCATCAACTTCATTGTTTGAAATGCAATGAGAGAGAGAGTGAGAGACGTACCTGCCTGAAGTGAAACGGCGTCGGAGTGAGAGTGTGTGGGTCACGTGCAGTTCTCAACTAAGAGTGAGAGTGAGAGTGGATTTGGGGAATAATAGAGTCTAGTAGAGAGGGGGAGAAGAAGGTCTTTAAGGAAGACAGAGACAGAGAATGTTGACTTTGATTGACCACGATTTCGTCAATTCGTATGTTGAAGATTCGGTTTCGTGGGTTATTTCATTTTTGGAACTTTTTTTGTACGAAGAACTCGGGACTTATGAACGCGGTTTCGGTGGATTTGACTCGAATGTGACTTAATGCCATGGTAGATGCGGACATAAGGTTTGGAAGAGGAGGAGTTGGTGAGGCCTTGAGAAGAGCTTCGAATAGAGTTTGGGTTTGGGCAGGTGAGTGAGAGAGAGCGGGTGGAGAGTTAGGGTTTTTTGCGGTCTGATTTAGGGATTCCTATTAATTTTTTTTTTTATTTATACTAAATTTTTAAGCTGCGTTTGCTTAAACGCGGCTTCAATATGTGTGGAGTTGCGTTTAATGAAACACAGCTTCAGCATTTAGGAGCTGCGTTTAATAAAACGCAGCTTCAAAATGTCTGGAGCTGCGTTTCTTAAACGCCACTCCAGAAATAATGAAAAAGAAGGAAAAAAATTCCCTATAGCCGCGTTTCTAAAAACGCGGCTGAAATCCTACCAGCCAAACGCAGCCTCAACACCGAAGAACGTAGCTTCAGTGCGGGTCTATAGCCGCGTTTACTAAACGCGGCTATACGTGTTTCCTGGAGCTGCGTTTTACATAAACGCGATTCAAAACAGGGTCTGTAGCTGCGTTTTAGAAAAACGCGGCTAAAAAACGCGGCCCAAAAGCGCGTTTTTTGTAGTGTCAACGGAAGTTCAAATCCCCAGCTCCAAGAAATCTTCTTTCAATGCTTTTGTTATTGAACAAATCTCAAAATAATACTTATTGTGATTTTTGGAGACCTACCCCATTATATGATCCTATTATGTGTTTTCTTGAATAGGTTTTGGCACTTTTTATTGTGAAAAAAAAGCTGCATGGCATTCACTTTAGCATCCAATCAGCATAAACAGATTATTTTAATCTCATTTGCCACCTCTTTTTTTCTTTTTCTTTTTTGATACAAGATAAAAATTTCACTCTAACATAATCTAAGTGTATATGTGTGTGAATCTCCCTCTTGGAAACTTGAACCCCGGCTCTTGCCCTCCACACTCTACAAGTATTTATACTTGTGAAATGATCACCGTACCAAGAGTACGCAGTGGTGCCACCTCTTTTTTTTCTATCCACCACTTAATCACTATTTTGACACAATAATAAAACATTTAAATTTAATCAAAATGGCACATTTGAAAGGTTATTTAAAACATAGGACAAAGATTGAGGATCAAAATAGTAATTAATCCACAAAAGAATTAAAGTGATGTAAAAAGAGGGAAGAGAGAATTAACGAAAAACAAGAGAATTAACTTGATTTGGAGCATACCTCTATTACAAAAAAACTACTTCAAAAAATCATGATTTACGTTAATATATTTAACAAGTAATCAAGTATTATATTTTTTTTCCCAAGTCAAACAAGTATTATATTATATTATATTTTTTCCAAGTCTAGACTCAAGATGCCGCCAGGGATCAGTCTTTCCACAGTATAGTGTACTATAGCCACATTTTTTCCTTGAAAACATGAGCATGCAAGGAGCTTGACAAATATGACTATCAATTCACATGTCTTGAAATAAATAATTAATCATGATCTTTTAGACCCATTCAAATTGATATTATGGTCACATGGTTGCACAGTGATTATGTAACTTATGTTCTTCTATAACTTAATATTTCTTTTCAGATCTTTCTCATGAAGAATGTTTCTCTTTTCCTCTGTCTCTCTCTACAGCCACATGTACGCGCAGGCACATCTAAATAGGAGTGTCAGAATGATTGGAATAAAGTTTTGTAAAGGTGATGTTCTCGATCAAATTATCAGTGGGAGCAGGATGACCAAAATTATGGGAGGCAGAAACAAGGCGTCAACGGTGGGTTACATACACATTGCATTTTTGAAGTTGGTGGTCGGTGCAATCTCCTCTTGACAAGTGTCACCATTGAAGGCAATTGTTATGTTGAACCAAGTTGCGCAAGCCTAATCTACGCAAGTTGTGTGCAATTGTTTAATAAGGATCATGAAATATAATATTCTTGTATTTAAAAAAGATGGAAAAAAAAAATGGAGCACAGTTTAGATTTTATTATTAATTTTTTTCTTTAGTACATATAAATTATACATATTATTTCATTATTGAAAATATGACTCTTCAAGCTTCCTGGCCAGCCAACCCAACCCATTTGTTGCAACCCAATCTAACACCTTAGGTGGTTAGTTGCAGGTCTCAACCCTCAGAAACTAAATCTAATAGGTCAAGTGATAGGTTTCCTTATCTAAAACCTGAGCCATTCAACCTGATCAATAAGCACTTAAAATAAGGCCAAATATACCTAGATTCAACAACATTCAGGCAACCCTTCTCTTAGATTCAATCATGTTTGCTTAGATCTCCACTCAAATTCAAAAGATCTACTCTCAAATCCAAAAGTCTACTTTTCTTCACTTAGATTGGCAAAGATCTACTCTCTAATGCCCACTATTGCTCCATCGGTTTTGACCGAACCAACTGATCATCCTTTTGAGCTCAATCTGACTCAACCCGTGGTGATTGACAGTTGGCTGTGGATGTCGTCTTCTTTAACCCAACCTGAGCGGAACAAGTTTGAAATGAGTCCAAAACTAATCCATTGACAACCCTAATTGAAAATTTTAAATAATGTGATACTGAATATAGTTTTAAATTTATAATATTAAATTTATATTATGAAGTTAGTTTAATTTGAAATAAAAAATATCCTAATATGAAATTTTGACATTTCCTAAATTATTAGTGACACATTAAATGCCTAATGTCAAGAAAGGTGGGAAAAAAACAAAAACTAAATAAATAAATAAAAGCCAAAAACAAAAACCCGACAATGTTAATGTCTTTTTTTTTTATAAACTTGAAGAAATGATGTATTATTGAATGCTTAATTCCAAATTAAGAATCTTATAGTTAAATTAGTATCTCTAGATATTTTAAACTTTTAAGATAAATTTTTAGGATGCAAATTTTGTCTTCTCTTGTTAAAACTTAAAAAAATAAAATAAAGATAAAAAAAAAATCAGCTTGTGTTATTTTTGGTCAATAACGACAAAAGAAAAGTACAAAATAGTAGCAATTACACCTCGAAAGCTAAAGCATCAAGGACGTTGTAAGTTTGAAACATAAAAGGAGGCCCGAGAACGTAGCAAAGTGTTCACACGGTCCAACAATACACGTGATTTCCTAAAAATATTACACAAACTACAAAGTGGCTAGGGTTGGAAAAAAAAAAAGTACAGTACATATATAATAATATGCTTTACCTTGTGTTGCCACTTGCCAACAATATTCTTGACAACCTTTTTACTACCATTTACAAACACAAGCATGGAACAGTTGTTCACTATTCTCGAGATTGAAGAGTTGCAAAAGCCAATTTCGTGACAAACTGACAATGACCAAAAAAAAAATCTAGCGCTACAATTTTTGTACAGTAACTTCGTTACAAATATGATATCGCAGTTTGTGATCAGTGAAGAAAAAATAATAAATAGTTACTCACATTCTATTATATCAAAAATATGCCAAAATTCTTGACCTAAATAAGTTAGACATCATAACAAGTAATAGTAAGTCCACTCACAAAAATCCTCTCAATCATTCAAGCATGTCCAACAGTTTCTCCAATTAGTTCTTTCGAATTGGAATGTGTCAACATGTTGCATTGCTTCATATTCTTCTTCTTTTTTTCTTAATTTCATAATTAGAGAAAATAAAATATGAATCTGTATATCTTCATTAAAAACGTAAGACATGCAAGTTGAGTTGAGTTTAGAAGGCTCTTAACAATGTGCTATTTTAATTTATTTTCCCTAGTGTGCCATGCTACTCTTGGACTCCTAGTCCCTTTAAAGCCAAGGGCCAAGGCCCAAGAGTGATGGTGTAATCATTAGGCAATTGGGTGTTTGATAAAATACCTGATCCATTATTTGGACTTGAGATGAGGCTTTGGGCTCCTAGGCCTGGTTTTCCTTGGCCCAAATAATATACAGTAAATCCCAGTCTAATTGGCCTATCTAAGGCTAATTTAGTCATTCTATTACCATGTCAGGTTCCTCCTCTACTTTTTGATTATTTGCGTTTTTAATTTCTCTTAAACAAGGAGCATTTTTATTTAACCAGCGTGAGTGATCTCTTGGCAATCAGGTTTTTTTTTTTTTTTCCTCTAATCTTCTTTGTTTTATGTTGCTGTACATTAACTGTTATTGAACTTTTATGATTGCTTTTAATTGATTGTGAGGCAAATAACAATTTGAAATATTAGAACATAGGTTGTTTGGATTAGGATCTCGAGATTTTTTTTTTATAATTTTTTTTTATTTTGAAAGCAAAATCTCTTAAATTCAAATCATATATACTGTTAAATTTACACCAACAATTTTAGATTAATGATATAAAAAAAATTCAAATCCAAACACAATATAAAATTTTTAAATGAATATTTCTCTCTTTCTTTCCCCTAGAAATTGGTACCAGCATCTCAACCGTGCTGTTGAATTTTATTTCAACCCAATTTTGCATCAACTTAGAAATTAAATTATTTCTTTATCATCAGATATATAAGACTTCCCTCTTTTCTCGAGACCTAGAGGAATCGGAGATAAGCTTGGATCAGAGGGGGGCGGACTATTCTTATATTAAAAAAAATTACTTGTATTTATATCTTTAAGAATGGGCCGGTACTCCTACCTATAGGAAAAAGAGCAAACCTTTATGCCATAGCTGCACAGCAGGAGTGAAACCAAGGAGTTCTCGCTCAGTAGTTAACCTTGTTGTTACGTCCACTTTGAGTTCAAGGGTGGCATCCTCAGCAAGGAAGGGTCCTCTTGGAAATGTACCCTGCTCCTTCTAGAATGCTAGTATCCTTGTTCCTCTACTCGCAGGCAGGGCTGCTCTTGCTGCTCTTGCTATTGTTGCTAGGGTCCTCTTCTCCTATTGGTTGCTAGTCCCGGGCTTCTAGGACAAAGTGTAAAGAAAAGAGTTATAGTTCTTCTGATTAAGTATAGAAAGAGGAGTTTCAGAATGAAGTGAGCCGGCTTCGGCCAACGAATGAAGTTCTTTAGTAGATTATCTGGGCATAGTTGAGTTAGGAGCGAGGGAGTTGGAGTTCCATTTACTAGCTATATCCCCTAGTATCCTCTTCTTTTCGGGAAAGGTCAGTTACAACTAGGGATAGAGGACAGTCACATTCCTATTAGTAGGGGGAGGCCTATACCAACAATCAAGTAATATTTCTTTTTGTAATTGTAATTTTTAAATGTATCTAATTATTTTCTCAATTATTTTTATTTTTTTGTTATGTAGCTCAACCGATGGCGGTATCCCGCACACCTCCTCCTCTTTTTCTGAAAATGGCAATTACTTCCTACCAACTCTTCGCCACGTTTTGTGAATTCCAACTTTATTAATTTGATTGAATTTTTCCCCCCTCAACTGGCCAAAATTACTCTATTAAATAAATAAATAAAAAAGTTGGTGTTTTGAATTTGGGGAAAGATTCAGACTGACATAAGAGCTAATTAATTCAGTGAATCCCAACCGAATAATTCTCGGATTTTGAAAACCCAGTAAGAGTTTTAAGGTGTACATGTTTTAGTAACCAAAAAACAATGGAATAATGAAATTAGTTTTTGTTTCAATTTCAAATGGCTGTATAAAGTTTTTGTTTGTTTTTTTTTATTTATAAATATAATAGCACTTGAACCTTTGATGAGTGTAGTAGTATAAGGATTGCACTTTATTATCTGATTAAGATATTAATGTATTTCTCTTTTGTGCTATTTGGATTTCATTTTAAATATCTTATTGGAGAATAAAAGACTTTACTAATTATACTAAATAAAAATAAACGATATCATAATGGTGACTAATGATAATTCTTTTGTAACAATCCTCTTGTTTACTTTTTTGATCAACAGCTATGCAAAATGAACACTTACGTGAAGCATGCAATTGTGACGAAAGTTGTTGGTAGGACAGGATCAAGAGGGCAAGTTACTCAAGTGAGAGTGAGGTTTACAGACGATACAAACCGCCAAATTATGAGGAATGTCAAGGGACCAGTTAGAGAAGGTGATATCCTTACTCTTCTTGAGTCAGAAAGGGAAGCAAGAAGGTTGCGTTGATGGTTTTTTTTTTCTTTTTTTCCTATGGTTCAAAGAGTTTTAGTATCTATGAACATTTTGTGAAAATGGATACTTTGTTTGGGATGCTATGGCAGATTTTATTTTAGAATAAATGCTATGCAGTTGGTTAAAACAAGCATGTTTTGCTTTTTGCTCTGGTAAACCATTTATATCTGGATTTTGATTATATATTATTATGCTGCTTTAGTTATGCAATTTCTTATATCTATGCTTCTCATGAGTCATGAAGGTGAATTTAGCTTTCTTCGTTTGCTTACCTAAGTGCAAGTCAATTTTTTGTTGATTTCATTTCTTAGCAACTTTTAAGGCTCATTATAAAGATCAAGGTCCTTATATTACTTGAGGTTTATGAGAATGAGTAATCCTTGAAACTGACTATGTTTGAAAGCTCTATTAGTATTTAATCCCAAACTCTTTTCTTATACCATGTCATCTGCAACCACCTTGCTCATGTAAGAAATGCCTCTTCTTCATAGAGCCCTTGATCTTAATAGAGCGTGTCATGGTGTGTGATTCATGCTAAACGCCGAGCTCTGAAATTGAAGTATTTTTTGGCTATATAAAAAGTTTTATTTTATTTTATTTTTGGTTTGTGTTGTGACTAAAAAGTAAAAGAAAAAACATGAACAAAAAGGAATGCTTTTAGATGAATATGTTTTATATATTGACCTACTAGGTTGATCCTACCAATATTTCAAAGAGAATCAGCTTGGTCATTTTATATATTGATCTACTAGGTTGATCCTATTAATATTTCAAGGAGAATAAGTTCGGTCAACCTTCACTTTGTAGAGAATCCATTACTTTGACTTTGCCTCCAATTTTGTGTTCCTGTAAAAATGTGGCACTGCCCGTGTGCCACGTAATCCAGTGATTTGGGGAATTACAAATTTGATTATATAAGTTACAAATTAATGTTTAGCTTTCAATTTGACCAAAGTGGACCGAAATTGGCCGAATTATACCAAATTAAACCAAATAGACCAAACTTGACGAAAGTGGGTTGAATTGCACAAAAGTAGACTAAATAGACCCAAAGGACCAAAATGGACCCAATTGGACAGAACTGACCAAATTAGGCTAAAATGGTCTAAAATGCTGCTTCTAGATATTATGTTGATAAAGATTAAAAAAGATATAAAGAAAGAGAGAAAATGTAAGGAATTAATGTGGTCCAGCCTTAGAGGCCAACAACCACATTGGAAAGCCTTTGATGATAACTATGAGGTGGTGTATCAGTATTACAATCAATCCGTTAAAGTGTATTTATATTAGGCTAAATCCTATACTAACAATACTTGAACTATAAGTAAGACTAGGATTGCTTTGCTTGACTACAAGTAAGACTAGGATTATGCTATTGCAGAATTGTTTTGATATTTTTCCCTTCTACGGCCACAGGATGCAACTACTCCAAACAACTTTTGATAATTCAATTCATTTTCCAAAGCTCTATTTCTTGGGGTGAGGAGCAAATGATGATATTATAAAAATTTAAGCCCATGCTCAACCCCCCAACATTATTGATACCAGGTGGTAGGTGGATTTTCTTCCAGCTAGCTTAACAATTCACATAGAACAAACCATGGAGCTTCTGCTAGGTGCAGTACATCTATTTAGTTTGCTTTCGTAGCAGCTGGATTCTGACCAAATTAACTGGATTATCATTTGCTTGGCTTTGAAGACAAATCCATTGACTATATTCTGCAACCAAAGGTTTGAATGGCATGATCATTACAACTTAAGCACAAAGGCGAGATTATTACAAGAAAAAGAGAGATTTCCTTTAGTTGTAAGTTTAACTGTACATACTACTCTCAATTAGTGAATGCTTCAAAACTAAGCCATTTCTACAAGCCTACTGCATCAGTATCAACAACCCTCATGGTAAAATAAATTGTGTAAAAAATGAATTTCATCTTGGTGTTCCTAGATATATTACTTTAGATTGTGATTTGAAATTTATTAATCATTTTTTAAGTACAATTTGGAAGCTCCTGCCTCTATCCCGAATTGATGGCCAAACAAATTTTTTGAATAAATCTCTTGGAAACTTGTTGAGAAGGTTAGTAAAAGAGCATTTAAGGAAATGAGATTTGTCATTTATCGAGTTGAGTTTGCTTATAATAGCTCAGTCAATCGATCAATGAAATAAAACCTCCATTTGAAGGTGTCTGGCAGAAATCCACATAATTTCTGGATCTCTTATCTTTGTCAATTCAAGCAAGAGTGAGTATGGAAGTTGAAGAGTTTGGAGCACAAAAATAAAGGCAGTATATGAACAAGTTCAAGAACAATTGAAGCCATCTTAAAATTTACAAGTCCAAAGTTGAAAGTTGATGCTCATAGAAGAAGCTTGGGGTTCAAAGAAGGTTTGATTATGGTTTATTTGTATAAACTATAAAGAGTACCTATAACGTGTTCAAGCAAAGAAAGTTTGGTCTTTGCCGAGTATTGAATAAGTTGAGACCAAGTACATTTCGCACAGAGCTACCAAAAGATTCTCAATAGTCCAACTTTTAATGTGAGGAATCTCTTTCCTTATATTGTGGAGATGAAGAGAAAATAACATTAAAGCCAGTAAACATTCAATGCCATCTTTCTAGTTCACCACAAGAGTCGATTGATGTACAATCTATCCCTTGTAAACGTAATCACTACTAGCCGTAGAACAAATACTTAAAACATTTGGTGCACTATGTTTTGAAAGGATTTGACTTCAAACTTGAAGTCGAGTCCTTTTCAATAAGGGATGAATGAAGCAGGAACAGAATGTCAACTTATAAAGCAGCCAACTTATAAAGCAGTCATGTATCATTTAGTTTGTGTCCAAGTTTCTTTTGATGGTCATGATTGTCATATTAATATCTGGTTAAAGTTATTTCAAAGGTATTGATGGTAACTGTATAGCCTAGTTATGCATAGTATTGACTGTCTCATAAATTATTTTTGCATTGAAGTTGAGTGATTCCTCCTATCAATCATGTGCTTGCTTATGGTATTATCACATTTGCATTTGTTTAGCATTTAGTTACTTAAGATAGGATCCTAGGCAGGCGATTATATCCATTGTAATGGCTAGAATGGATTCTGAAGCCAGTTCCATAGCAGCATTCATTTCACAACTGAAGTATAGCAACTTGAAATTGGGAGGCATCAGTAAGTACGTAAGGAACCCAAATAGAAATTATGATGAATCATTCAGATTACTAAATCAACATGATACTGCATTATATGTCTATAGTGACTTCTTCTTGCTTGGAGAGCCTGGGTGAATGGGCTGCCAACACGCCTAAACATGGAAAAAAGGGGAATTGAGGTTGATGCCAAATGCCCTCTCTGTGAGAAAGCTGTAGAAAGTACAAAGCATGCACTGCTCTATTGTAAAAAAAATCTGTGATGTCTGGTGGAATTGGCAGTCTTGCCCAACAAACCTGTCGGATGAAACATATGACATAGTGGATGTTGCATTGCAAATTTTGGAATCTGGTACTAGCCATAACTAAGAAACTATGTTTGTCACAGCTTGGTCGATCTGGTACAACCGAAACCAAGTGGTTCATGAGTCTTAAGGCCTTCCATCAACTCAAATCTGGAATTTTGCACAACGGATCCAAAGTGACTATAAAGAGGCAGTAACTATTAATCTCCTTAGGCAGCAACCTCCCGAGGTTGGTTGGGCTGCACCACCTCCTGGGGTATATAAAATAAATGTTGATGGGGCCACTTTTGAAGATGGTAGACCCTCGGGTGTGGGGGTGGTGATCAGAGACTGTAGAGGTATGGTGGTGGCAGCAAGTGCCAAGTTGCTGTCTGCAACATATGGAGTGGAGGTCACAGAAGCTTTTGGCTGCTGAAGAAGGAATGCTCTTAGCCCGCCAAATGATTCTCACACAGGTTATACTAGAATCTGACTCTCTCTTGGTTTTTCAAGCCATTTCATCTAACTCCCTCCATGGATATCTAAGGCCAATTATCCAAGGGATCCTTGATTTGCACAATTCTGTTGATAGCTGGAAGATTAAGTACGTGAAAGGGGATTACAACAGAGTGGCACATGAGTTAGCCAAACTGGCTAGAGATTCTGGGACAACTCAGTTCTGGAATAGGATAGAGCCCCCAATGCTGCAACACCTCTTACTAGTTGATATGTCAAAGTGTTGAGGGGAACTTTGTAATCTGCATTTCCTTTCTCTGTTGTAATTCAATTTCCTTGTTATTTAATGAGATCATGGCATATTTCACCCTCAAAAAATAATAATAATAATAATAGGATATAGCAAACAGGAAATGAGCAAGGACCCCAGTAACAATTTGTGCTATATGCACAAGCTAACATGCTTCAGAAAACAGAGGCACATCAGATTGCATTACGTAAAATACATACCAATACTTGATGGAAATGTCACAAAAGCTTGACCTCGCATTCTTCCTTCCTGAAATCCAATTACAAGCACGTTCAAATTGCAGACTTACACAACAAATAAAAGTTTAAATTGATCTATACATTCAATCCCAGCTCAAGGTGTGGCCTTGCGATCGATACAAAAGAGAGTCAATAAAATCAAATAATAGAATGGATCATATGAGCCCATTCAAACAAAGTTCTTACAAAAGACAATTTTATATTACTATATGAAGTGAACAACTGAAAGTCCCACATCTTGAAAGGTTTGTCGGCTCCTCTCTCTCTCTCTCTCTCTCTCCAAATTGTCCACATTAAGCTAAAGGGAATGAAATTCCAAACACTAGCTGAACCATCACCAACAGAAAAATAATATGCAGGTGTTTACAAAAAAATTTAAGATAAAAAGTTGTCATCAATTTTGTCACGTGAAAATATTATATTCTAAAGAATATGAGCTCAAATCAAAACACAATTTTAACTGATGAGGTTGAGAATATCACCAGTAAATTGCAAGCACTCTCCAACTCGAATCAAACCTGCAAAAAGAAAATAAAGAGACCTAAAAGAGAGCACCGGTGTGGTGCCGGCCAAAAACCCTCCGAATGTCAAGTTAGAATTTCTTCTCAACCCTAAAGTGTTAGAGTTGAGTCAAATGTGAGTACCTTTAGTCATGGGGGTTTTGGATGTATTTATAGAGGCGTAGAGTCGGCCCTTTCTTCCTTGATTACCAAGCTCTTTCCTTTCATGACCAAAACTCTTTCCATTCTCGTACCTTCAAGAATTCATTTCCTTATAAAATTCCTTTGATTAAGGCTAATGTGTAGCGCAAGAATTCTTCGTATTTACGTTTGCGTGAATCACACTCAAGGCCATGTCAGCCCTAATCTCACAACGTGGTTTGAGGGGGCCTGGAGAGCGATGTATAAATTCTTTTCGTCCGTCTACCACCGATCCGTCCTCTCTAAACCATATTACCCGACACCTTAATTTAATCGTACCAGCCAGACCGTCATGTTAGTTTTACCCACATCAGTTGCCCCCTCATTCCGTGATACCGTCATCTCTACGAAGCGGTTCCTTGCCCCAGCTGCTATTGCAAGTTCCAATCCTGCCACCAGGGCCTCATACTCTGCTTCGTTGTTCGTAGTGGGGAACTCTAGACGGATCATGCATTCAATCTTATCTCCTTCCGGTGTGTGGAGTACAACTCCGACTCCTCCCGCATGCTTATTGGAGGACCCGTCTATGTGAATTCTCCATGTGGGCGTCTTTTCTGCCCCCTGCTCCTCAGTCGTAGTGAATTCTGTGATGAAGTCTGCCAATATTTGCCCTTTCATTGCTGTTCGTGGCTGGTACCGGATATCATACTCAATCAACTCAATCGCCCATAAAGCCATCCGTCCGGAAGTTTCAGGATTATTCATTGCCCTTCGCAGGGGCTGGTCCGTTAGGACTATTATGGGATGTGCTTAAAAGTAAGGCTTCAGTTTTCATGCCGCGGTTATAAGAGCGAAGGCAATTTTCTCCATCCGTGGATATCTCTCCTCTGCACCCCTTAGCGCTCGGCTTACAAAGTACACGGGCTTCTGCATCTTTCCTTCCTCCCTAATGAGAGCCGCACTTACGCCGACGAGACGCAAGGTACAGGAACAATTCCTCCCCGGCGTGGACGGACTAGCCGGCGGGGCGGAGAGATATGCTTTTAACTCCTCAAATGCCTTTTGGCATTCGTCCGTCCATTCGAAAGATCTTTTTAGTGTTTTGAAGAAAGGCAGACATTTGTCCGTTGCTCTTGATACAAACCTGTTTAGAGCTGCTATCTTCCCCGTCAAACTTTGCACTTCCTTCACCGTCCTTGGAGGAGACAGCCCCATAATTGCTTTCACTTTCTCGGGGTTGACCTCTATGCCCCGCTGGGACACCATGAATCCTAGGAACTTTCCAGCGGTCACTCTGAATGCGCACTTGCTTGGGTTCAGTTTCATTTTGTACGTTCGAAGAGTGTTGAAGGTCTCCTGTAGATCCCTCAGATGATCCGACACCTGTACGCTCTTCACCAGCATGTCGTCTACATAGACCTGGACGTTCCAGCCAATCTGGTGCTCGAACATTTTGTTCATCAACCGCTGGTACGTGGCTCCTGCATTCTTCAGTCCGAACGGCATCACTTTGTAGCAGAAAAGCCCTTGGCTTGTCACAAACGATGTTTTCTCTTGATCTGTTTCCTCTAACTTGATCTGATTGTACCCTGAGAAGGCGTCCATGAAGCTCAACAACTCATGTCTAGCGGTGGAGTCCACTAAGGCGTCAATGCGTGGGAGCGGGTAACTGTCCTTAGGGCACGCTCTATTCAGGTCCGTGAAGTCGACGCACATTCTCCACTTCCCATTTGACTTTTTGACCATTACCACGTTTGCCAGCCAGTCAGGGTAGTATACTTCCCATATGAAGTTTGCTTCCCGTAGCTTCTGCACTTCCTTTGCTGCTGCACGATCCCGTTCGGGGGTAAATACGCGCTTCTTTAGTCGAACTGGAGGGAACGAAGGCGACACGTTCAATTTGTGGACAATGACTGCCGGATCTATTCCTGGCATGTCATCATGGCTCCATGCGAACACGTCTTGGTTCTCTTTGAGGAACAGCAGAAGCGCATGTCGAACCGTTTGGTCTATCGAGGTTCCTATCCTGGTGGTCCGGTCGATCCTTGAATCGTTCAGTTGTACCTCTTCCAATCTCTCCACGGGTTCTGCCGCTGTTCTCTGCTCCTCGATGTTCATTGCTTGTACATGGTCATCCATCTCCATCATGGCCACGTAACATTCCCGTGCGGCCACCTGATTTCCGCGCAGTTCTCCAACTCCATGTTCGGTGGGGAACTTGATCATCAAATGGTAGGTAGAAGTGACGGCCTTCCATGCGTTGAGAGTGGGTCGCCCGAGTATGGCATTATACGCTGAGGAGCAGTCAACCACAAGGAAGGAAACATTCTTGGTTATTTGCTGCGGGTAGTCTCCTACCGTCACCGCCAACGTGACGGATCCTAAAGGATGGACCCGGGTTCCACCGAAGCCGACGAGGGGTGTGCATGCCGGGACCAGTCGCTCTTTTGCAATCCCCATCTGTTGGAACGCGGGGTAGTAAAGGATGTCCGCCGAGCTCCCGTTGTCCACTAGAACTCTGTGGACGTTGAAGTCTCCGACCTGTATGCTAACCACAAGTGCGTCGTCATGAGGGTGGTGAAGGCGCCGGGCCTCTTCCTCAGAAAACTCGATACTGGAGCCGTTCCGCCGTATTCTTTCAAGTGAAGAGCCCGTTGACTGGACATTTTGTACTGCCCGTAAATAGGTCCTTCTGGCCCTTTTAGACGACCCCGTTGGAGTACTTCCCCCTATTATCATCCGTATGTCCGCTACCGGTGGTCTGGGACGTTCGTTTTCCCGTCTTTGACCCTGCTCCTGGGGTTGATCCGTTTTGTCTTTCCTCACGAACCTCTGCAACCTTCCTTGCCTGATGAGGGCTTCGATCTGTTGCTTCAGGTCGTAACAGTCCGTCGTATCATGGCCGTGGTCACGATGAAAGCGGCAGTATCTATCTCGTGGCCTTTTGTTCGGATCTCCCTTCAATTTGCCAGGGAACGTTAGGGTTCCTTCATCTTTGATTTGCATTAACACCTGGTCAATCGAGGCGGTGAGGGGGGTGAAACTCGTAAACCTCCCCGAAGGTGGTTTGGATCTCCGATCTTCCCGTCGATCTCTAGTTCTTGCCGTTTTTCGTCCATTATCTGGTTTCGTATCTTCCTGTCTTTCCCTTTTCCTTGGTTTATAGTCGTCCCTGGCCAGCAGGGCATTCTCTGCGTTCATATACTTTGTCGCCCTGTAGTATACATCGGACATAGTCTTTGGGTCATTTTTACATAGAGAGAACAAGAACTTACCCTCTTGTAGCCCGTTCGTGAACGCTGCCACCAATATCTTGTCATCTGCGTCGTCTATCAAGAGGGACTCCTTATTGAAGCGGGCTATATAGGACCTTAGTGTCTCGTCTTCTCGTTGCTTAATACCCAGTATACAGGCAATAGACTTCTTGTGACGATGGCTTCCAATAAAGTGTGACTCGAACTGTGCGCCATGTCCTTGAAAGTGCCGATGGAATTTGGTGTCAGCTTTCTGTACCAATCCCTTACAGGTCCTTTCAAAGTAGTGAGAAAAGCCCTGCACATTATCTCATCCGGTACACCCTGAAGATGCATTAGGGTTCGGAAGAACTCCAAGTGATCCACCGGGTCTTTAGATCCGTCGTAGTTTTCCACATGGGGCATACGAAATTTCGGAGGAACGGGGCACGTGTTCACCAAAGCCGTGAAGGGCGAATCCGTTCTATGGACTAGGTCGTCCAGGTTGCTGGATACCCGTCCCTTAAAGGCGTTCATCATCGCATCCATGCGTTCCCTCATCTCCTGCATCTCAGCGGTGATATGAGGTGGCATGGAGTCCAAAGTAGACGGCGGGTTTGTCTCCTGCCGCTCCTGTCTTGTCGGTGCGGTGCTACCTTCAGGCCTGACGGCATCCCTCCCCTCCGAGCTCGCGACTTCCTGGTCCTCCTGTGGTGCACTTTGGCACACGGTCATCTGCCGTAGTTGCTCTTCCAAGTCGTTATTCTGCTTAGTGAGGCACTTGACAGCAGCAGCAAGCGTCTGAACTTGTCTTTCTAGCGCTGTAGCATGCGGTTCTTCGCCCTGATTGTTGACTGTCGCCATTGATCTGGTGAGTACCATGCAATTTTTCGTCTTTGGAATAGAGCAAAGGCTGAATCAGTTTTCCTTTCACTCTCGATCCCCACAGACGGCGCCAACTGATGAGGTTGAGAATATCACCAGTAAATTGCAAGCACTCTCCAACTCGAATCAAACCTGCAAAAAGAAAATAAAGAGACCTAAAAGAGAGCACCGGTGTGGTGCCGGCCAAAAACCCTCCGAAGGTCAAGTTAGAATTTCTTCTCAACCCTAAAGTGTTAGAGTTGAGTCAAATGTGAGTACCTTTAGTCATGGGGGTTTTGGATGTATTTATAGAGGCGTAGAGTCGGCCCTTTCTTCCTTGATTACCAAGCTCTTTCCTTTCATGACCAAAACTCTTTCCATTCTCGTACCTTCAAGAATTCCTTTCCTTATAAAATTCCTTTGATTAAGGCTAATGTGTAGCGCAAGAATTCTTCGTATTTACGTTTGCGTGAATCACACTCAAGGCCATGTCAGCCCTAATCTCACAACGTGGTTTGAGGGGGCCTGGAGAGCGATGTATAAATTCTTTCCGTCCGTCTACCACCGATCCGTCCTCTCTAAACTATATTACCCATCACCTTAATTTAATCGTACCAGCCAGACCGTCATGTTAGTTTTACCCACATCATTAACTATGTTTCGTAATCTTATAGTGTATACAGCATACACAATACATAAAAAAAGTCAATGCATAAATTTGCAACCAACTTGAATTGGCACAGTTGATTATTTGTGTGCAAACAAGTCAAACCCTTTTTGACACAACCCATTTAACTCATATAATTAAATACATGTATTTTAGTTAACTCAATTAATAAAGTTTTTTATAATTAAATAAGAGATTTGTGGTTTAAATCATGCATACACCAAAAATCAATTAATATCTTATTTTGATGTTAAAAATAAATCATAATAGGGCAAACACTATATATTCAAATTTTATCATATTTATCACAATATAATATAGTATAATATATAAATATATATATATATATAATTTATAGGTATTATAATTGAAAATTTGACAAACCCTAAAATCCTTAAGCTTCTATCCAAAAATATACCAGTTCATTTCTTACATTCTATCTATACTGGCACTCACTCTCTCTCTCTCTCTCTCTCTCTCTCTCTCTCTCTCTCTCTCTCTCTCTCTCTCTCTCTCTTAATTTCAAAATTATGGATTTTAAATTAAACAACTCAAATGCTTCTTCGTTTGTTTCGAAGTTAAATGATGGTACATAAAATTTTTAATCTCTTTTCACAACTACTTACAATAGAACTGTCCACCCAACCCGGCAAACCGACCTACCCGAGCAACCCACCCGAACTCGAATCGGAAATCACTCGAACTGACCACTCCGACATCGGTTGCAGGTCGCCACCCACGAAACCCAACACCTTCGGGTAGGTTGGCGAGTTTCCTCCTCCAAAATCCGAGCCACCCGACCCGAGCATAAAACCAAAAACCTCCGACGATATTCGAAGGATTTTTGACGAAAACTTACAAAAACAGGCAGTATTTGGAGTTCTCCAGGAAAGATTACTTGAAATTCCATCAGATTCGGCGAGATCTCGTTGTGATTTGGCCAGATCTCGACAGATCCAACCAAAATAACTCACCGGCGATACAACCCGAAACTCGACGAGTCCCGAATTGCTTGATCCGACTAGCACTCCAGGTCGGTTCCAAGTTCCATTTTCAACCACCCGAAAGTTTCAGGTCAAGTCCGGGTCGGGCACAAACCCAACCCGTGAACACCCCTAAATTACATTACCCATTGTAAATAGGATAACATTATTTTAATTTAGGTTCACTTTATCATAACGCAATTAAAATGGCATACCAACATTTGTGAAAAAGCATGTCTATTAGCATTGCACTCTTTACCTAAATGACAATCATATTTTTGTATCATCTTCATGAAAGATTTTCCAATAAAAGCACTAAGATACACTAAATCAAATAACAAATTTTCTTCAATGTTCCTCTATCCGTTCTCCCACCCCATGCTCAACCCAAAACATGCTTCAGTGTTTGATATGAAATGGCTGGATATTTAAAATTGAATTTAGAGGGGAAAAAAGGAAAGGAAAAGAAAGAAGAAAGGGAAAGGGAATGCTACACAATCAGTTCAGCTGTGTAAACTGTGTCATTACAGCAGGAATTAATCCCAGCTCTGTAATTCATATCATTTCACCAAATCCATGTAATTCACATCACTTCACCAAATCCATCTCCTTCATGCTACTACTCTATATTCCAGAGTTGTGTATACTTTCAGCCATTTTCTTTTTCTAATAACACATGCTAAGTCCCTGACTATACTGTCTTCCATGTCAAATATAGACCACCTCATTTGGCGGAAGAGGTGCTTACTAATGTAGTTTTGGATGCTTTATTTGCACTGCCTTGGCCGGAATTTCTCACTCGATAATAGAGAGCCGATCAAACTTTCCAACCTTTTGGCTCCAGAACTGGGCCTGAGGACTGTGGTATTGCCAATAACAGAGCATGGATCAGTCCCATTTTCCCTACTTCCTATGCACCAACCGCCTGGAACAATCATGCCTGGACCCCGAGACAAGAGTTCCAAATCAACTTTGTCAAGCACTGGATCATCTTGGCGAAATTTCCGTGCAAATGGAGCATTACTGTTAATCATCCTTTGCATGTCATCAATGTTGAGGTGGTGGGGATGTTGCTTGGGAGGGTTATCCCATGATATGAAGTGGAGGTCACTGTTCACAGTTGTGTTCCTGAATTCTTGGGCATTACAGATTACAGTGTGGAAGTATCCTTCTGGGGAAGATATAAAGTTTGCATAGTACATGAGGACAACTCGAGGTAGGTTGTCCCATCCCCATATGCAGTAATCAATGAATTGCCTAGAAAGTACCATCCAAGCAGAACCTGTAACAAAAATCAAATATTTGGTTAAACCTACTTTACTTTCGCAATACTAATTTGCAAATTTTCTGATTCCAATACTGTAAGACTCATGTACTTTCATAACCAATTAAATAGTTGCTCAGAACAAGACTTCTAATTGATATTTATCAATTATTTCAATCCATGAAAAAAAAAAAAAAAAAAAAGAACAAAAGAAATGAAATGAAAAGGAGTACTCCAGCACCTTATGAGAATCGAAACAAATTTCAAACAATTAACACTAAATGAGTTCACTACAAAACTCAATGGTCAAGAATCACTTGATACAAATCATCAAGTCACCTCTACTTCATGAGTTGTGGCCCCCAACCAATTGTGCTACCCCTTGAATTTATTGACAGCATGGCTTTAGCATAATTCATTCTATCCATGGGAATTTTATTTAAATTTCCATAATAAATCAGGTATGAGGAACCAGAGCAAAAACTTTCAGAGCTTCAACAAAACCTTCTTGTTGATTTAAAGCAGTACATGCAGTATCAGATACCACCATGCTTCTGATGCCCCTCATACAAACCTAAAGAAACTAACATGTCATAGCATGAACTATGAACATTAAATAGAGAAGGCAAGACTATGAATTAAGCTGTATCTGGACAGGGGATGGATTTTCAAAATCTGAGCTGCTCAAACCTATATTATATGCAGAGTTACGATACATGTACAATGAATATCTTCCATGTTCTTTGAAACTAAGACTCCCATTGCATATTAAGAACAAAAGTATGAGCTGCTCAGAATTGAACAGTTTCAGAACCATTTTTAAAATATAGAGCGTTAGGAATAACATGTATAGTGAGCAATCTTCCATATTTTCAACCTGACATGAGGTTGGTGTTCCTTTACATGTTCCTTTACATCTGGAGTCTTGGAAAGAACATAGACCTTACTGCTTGAAGATAGGAGGTAGCCCGCTTCTCCTCCAAGAGCACACCAATTTCCTTCCCTACATCCGCCGCCCTCTGCTGGAACTGAACACTTACCCACAAGCTTGGAATAAGTCCAACTTGGGTTAGGTGCCCATGATGCAGTGCAAGGTACACAGTTTAGCTGTAAGCATACCGTATTAAGCCAAACTCCCTTATTACTTCCCATCTCTTTTGCATGTGATACTAGTGATTCACTTTGATAATTGAATACCTTCAGAGGTTTCTAAGGGCAGGTAAGCATGAAGCCTGCTAGCACCTAGCAAATTGGCAAAAGATGCAGTGACAGCCAACCAAGGAAACTAGCAATGATGGAAGTCTGAACATATAACTGTCATTTTGGTTTTGTACTTTGTAAAGGCATCTTCAAAAGTGGATTCATTTAAACAGGGAAAAGGGTTGAAGCATGAAATGGGGCAATAAAAGGGAAACAAGATCAACCTATGCAATATCACTATCTAGGTGACAAGGCAGCTTTGAAAAAGAGAAACTAACTTGGTTTCGAGGGTTATTGTTACAGTATTGATCATTAGCCTATGTGCACCTTTTAGCCAAATCAGCCTCAAAATCCTTACATATATTTAGTCATGCCTACTCTCTCACACACAACATGCTCAGATACAAAGATGAGTGGCAGAAAATAGTAAACTAATATATATATATTTTTTTTTTTTGATAAGTAAGCAAATGGTAACCTAATATAATTGCAAATGATAAAATTATGCACGACACAGTCCCTCAGGATATGGGGTGCTTTTTGAATTTTGACTAGTTGTTCATATAAGATTTTGTCTTATCCAGACAAATGTCAGATGTAAAACCAAAGAAGAAACGTCCTTCTTTGTTTTTTATTACTGGAGGTGATATTATGCTTCAAAACAACCACTGTACACCTCTTAAGATGTTAAACCATCTTATTCAAGGCAGGCAGATAGATGTCTAGATATTTTACCATACTTAATTCAATAGGAAATGAAAAAATCTCAAGGAAACCCTTACTAAATGAAATGAGCTGCAGATGAGAAAAGAAAAAAAAATGAACAGAACATACTCAGGCCACCAGGGGAAAATATAAATATAGATAATGAAACAAAAACCAGGTCAAAGGCATAAGAATAGGAATTAAAACAGAAAATATTGCATAAAACTAATCAAGTAAAACAAAAATCATTATCATACTTAACACATACAAGATAAAAGAAAAGTGAATAAGAGATAAGAAACAACCCCATAATTACAACAATTACCATTTAATAAACCAACACAAGAGCTCTATCATCAAATAATGTATATTAAATCCAGAATAATATGCTGTCAAGAAGAAGCACACGGTTCTTCAATGAGTGTGTGCAAACTTTATGTACCATGTACTTTAAACCTTGACAACAATGGTTCTCGCACAAAAATAAAATAAATAAATAACTCCCACGTCAACTTATTTTAACGTGACAGTAAGTTAGTTATTCATAGCATTATTGGGACCAAAATACACCACATATCCCGGTCAAGGTCAGATATGGAAAGTAAGTACTTCTTGTATAGATCCTAAGAGTTCTTAGTCCTGGTATAGTTACCAAAGTCAGTCATGCTCTTATAGATGGGGAAGTATAGAAAATGTCTACGCCCAATTTTCCCAAATCAAAACATTTCACTAATAGATAGATCATAGCTTTTTTGAAAGTCATACTACTAAAAAAATTAAATTTTGACTGCAGAATTAGGCTGGGTTCAGTTTCCACACTACAAGTTTTGCTACAAATTTGTGCTGAGATTGAATGCAGTTCAACAACCGAAAATTGGATTCAGTTTGCCACAAAGATGCACATCATGTTTATGCCTTAATTTCTCAGCAGCAACTAAATGGTAAAAGATTATGTTCAGAATCAATTAGCAATATTTTTGCTATTTTACTATTTGGATTTCGGTTTGCAATTAAATCTAATTTTTTATTCCGATTGGATCTACACATTTTTTTTTGTGAGATCGATATTATATGATTCTCTTACCCAAGCTCATTCCATTCGAAATCCATAATTTGATTTCTAACCGTTCACTCGTTTCTAATGCCATAATTCTCTCTCTCTCTCTCTCTCTCTAACAAACTGCGCAATCATAATTTGATTTCTCTCGCCCAAGCTCATTCCTTTCCAAATCCATAATTTGATTTCTAACCATTCACTCATTCCTAATGCCATAATCCTCTCTCTCACACTAACAAACTGCACGATCAGAATTTAACGAACCTAAAACTATAAATAAAAAAAAAAGAAACAAAAAAAAAGAACAAAAATAGAAAAAAGAAACAAAATTTGTACCTGTAAATAGCTTGAATGCAGTTGGCACACTTCTACGTTGTGTAACCCAAAAAACATCTGCTTTCTTCGTCATATACAACCCTGGGTCTACTATTATCGGCTTCGCCCTCTGATACCTAATCATAACACATAATAAAAATCATTAATTACATTCCGCTCATTTGAGTGTCGTGAGGCTATGAATTCACAACAGATTAGTCAGAGACAAATCAACGTACTCTTTCCACCCAATGTTACTTGTATGATCAATGAAATTGAGATCCCTTGGCAAGTATGAAAATGTGTGCAGCAGATCTAACCAATCAAATCAATCAATCAATAAGTACACCAATTCGAATATCATTCCAAAAGTATCAAATAAATAAAAACGACGACGTATTGTATACCGTCTTGAGAGACCAGTGGATAATCAGAGGCGCTGAGATTGATGAACCAGTCCCAGTCCGGACCTTCTCGCAGCAAAATCGCGGCGGCGTGTAGAGTGTTCGCGACCATGGTGGGACCCCTATAGGTAACGAGGTTGGCCTTAGCGATCATCTTCACATTCCCGAACCGAGCGAAAACCGGGTGCTCCGAAACGAACTGGTTCAGATCGGATCGCTCTTGGACCGAGGCCTCGAGGTCGAGATGGACCACGTAGCGATTCCGAGGGTGGTAGAGAGCTAGCAGAGTCCGCTTCAGCATGTTGCCGTCGCCGTTGGAGCCGGAGATCAGGTAAGCGAGCCGAGGCGGCGCCGGCGGCGGAGGCAGAGAGATTGTAGGGGTAGGGATGACGTGGAGCTTGGACTCGACGAAGACGGAGCTCGACGCCGTGATCGAGCGGTAGAAGGGGAGGAACGGTGAACCGTCGGGTGAGGTTAGCGTGGAGAGGAAGAGAAGGAAAAGCGAAACTATTGAGCCTATTGCCAAAGGGAAGATCCATTTCCTTTCCATCGTGTGCGGTTGTGAATGTCTCAAATTGATGTAATAGCTCTTCAGCCTCTTCATATTTTAATACTTGTTTAGTAAGTGATGTGAGAGAGAGAGAGAGAGAGAGAGAGAGAGAGTATTCTTTTCTTTCGTTTTGAGCTGCTGCTGATGATGATGAAGAATTTGTAATGGAAATGAAAATAGAATAGGATTTCGGCCCTTTTTGTAGTTGTGTGAATCTGAAGAGAAAATAGAGGAGGAGAGCTTGAAAATTTGGAGGGTATAGACTAGTCTATTAGTCTCGCCGTGACTGAAGGGGTAAATTGGTTGTGGATTTTGGGCAAAAGTCTGAGTTTGGGATCAAACGGCTGAGGATGATAGAATGGGCTTTTGAGAGTTTGGTGGGGGGCACGACTGTTAGAAAATTTTCGAATGTTTTCTTGACCGTGATTTTGCGCTAATCTGCTGACTCTATTTCTGGATTTAACAATTTATGTTAAAAGACTTTTGCGTTGGTGTTAAACTAAAAGTTAGATTAGATTAGTTTTAGTTTGAGGTGACTTTATTTTTTAAGTTTTTTGCCTGACAAAGTAGGAAAACCGCATAGATTTAAGGCTAATGTTTAGAATAGAACCTGGTTTGTGGTCTTTGCCTTGTTTTATTTTAACCTTCTCTAGACTACAGGCTTTGACTAAAAAACCAAACTCCTATTAGCCTTGAATAGACTTTTACAACAAAAGTAAGTGAAACAAGAAAATATTAATGGCCTGTTTGGAAGTTTAGAGAGGAAGGAGAGTAGAGGGGAGTAGAGGAGAGGAGAGTAGTGGAGAGGAGAGTAGAGGGAAATGATTATCCTCCACCTTGTTTGGATGTTTTTAAAATTAGTGAAGGGGAAGGGAGTAATTAGCCCTCCCTCTTATTTAGATGTTTTAAAAATTATGATAGAAATGAGAGAAAATTATTTAAATAGACAAATTTACCCCTATTTAAATTTTTTTTATCTAATTAATAAAGAAAAAAAAATTTGTTTGTTTTTATTTGTTCTTTCGCTGGTTGGATGCCAAGAAAAAAGAAAAAAGAAAATTTCAGGATTTCAACTCTTAAATATTTTTTTCTTCTTTATTAGTAATTTTTTTTTTTTCACTACAAGATTTTCAACTACCTATTTATATAGTAATCGCTTGGTAAAAATGGCTCCGCATAATGCAACGAATTAGATGGCGAAGATTTTCCGGTCGACGAAATCGCCGATTCCTTCTGGTTCGGCACCGGCGGCATATCAATTCGAGTCCGATGACCCGGAGCGAATCCGAGTGGGCGTTGATGAACTTTGTTGAGCAGTGCACGGAGTCAAAGATTCCTCCTCCGGAGACTCCTGCTGCGATCGCCGCCGATGTGGTTTCGCCTGTGGAATCGTCCTTGTCGAAACCAGACGAGTTCGACGAACTCCTTCATTTGCCGTCGAATCCATTTCCGTAGCAAAACTCAAACGCCTCAGGCTTCTTCGCATGGTGGAACCCACAGGCTTAGTCGAAAGCGATATCGACGTCGCCACAGTTGAGCTTGACGGCGGCGCCGATGGACCCACAGGCGTAGATGAACCACCACGCCGCAAGAGATCCAACCCGCAATCATGGCTTCGATCAGGTGCATAGTGGCTCTCTGTCTCTCTCTCTGTGTATTTACTTTGTTGTTGAAATTGAAATGGGTCTCTAGGTTTGTTGTCTGTTGTTCATTGTGGGTCTCTGGGTTTGTTGTTCGTTCAGATCGGAGATGAAATCGAAATCGGAATCGGAGGTTCTAGCTTTCGCGAGGAATTGGTGGATTTTCTGATTGATGAAGAAGAAGACTTAGACTATGTGCATATTTTTTTTTTCTCAGGAAACAAACAAAAAGTCAATGCTAAAATTTTCTTAGCAAACAAACAAATATTATTTATATAATTGGTTTGTAATTTCGTAAATTTAAAATGGGTGAATTGGGAAATTCATTTGATAAATAATTTATCTCCTCTGCTCTCTCTCCAAATCTCTCCAATTTGGAGGAATTAAAAATGAGAGATTAGAGGTAATTGAAACCCCTCTAAACCCCTCCAAATCCCTCCCCCTCACTCTTTAAAAAACTTACAAACAAGAGAATTAAATTACTCTCCCTCCCTCTACTCTACTCCTCCTCTATTTTTAAATATCCAAACAGGCCATAAAGGAGTTGAAGAAGAATGATCCATGTATTATGAAAAAAAAATTAAATTAAAAAAAAAGAATGAAATCTATGTTTTTGTTGGCATCCTATTTTAAAACCATATTTTTTAATTTACTTTTTTTAATGTTATTTCCTTTTTATGTATAAAATTTTAAATTTTTAATCAATTAATTTTATAAAGTTGAATAAAGAAACTGTAACAAGCAAATAAGTAGTAATTTCCTTCTTTATTTAATTACTGCAAATGGTATGAATCCATCCTAACTTCCTTTTTCTTCTTTTTAAGATAATGGTCAAAGTCATGAGATTAGATAAAATTTCCTGAAGTTAGATTGTTGTCTAGATAAGGGTTAGTAAGAAGATATGAAATTTAAGTTTTAGGCATCTAGAGCTATCAAAATTGAAATGAGAAAAATTTTGATGAATCACTTCTTCTTCTTTTTTTGAAGAATTTTGATGAATCACTTTGATATGTTATTTATTTAAGGGTCCAGTTAATGTAGTCATCCATTTTTGAAAACATTTTATAAAGAATTAGAAAAACTGTAAAAATTTTTAAAGCTTTTTTAAAAAATAGTATACTATTGTGCGTCCTTAAGGCACATATTAGTAAAATCATTTATTTAATATTTAGTTTATCCATCATTTTTTGGTGATTGACTTTTTTTTTATTTTTGAGGAAGTATTAGTGATTGACTTGACAGTTGAGACTTACGAGGAAAATTCTTATCTGCTTTTTTTTTTTTTTTTTTTTTTTACAAGATAGAATTTCTACTCTAACCTAATCTAAGTATATGTGTGTGTGAAACTCCTCCTGGATACTTGAACCTCAGCCCTTACCCCATATACCCCATAAGCACTTATACTTGTGGAGTGACCATCGTACCAAGGGTGTGCGGTGAGTAATTCTTATCCACTCTCAAAGAATGGAAAAATGATGACATTCCTTTTGGTGGATTTCACTATTAATTTAATGAGTAGACTCTATAATGACTATAAACATTATTCTCCACACTCCATGGGTACTGAGCATTTGTAATCGGTTTCTTAAAAAAATTCTATTTTACCATCTCAAAACCTTCTTTATCAATTATACCATATCATTTTACAACATAATTAACATCCCAACTTTTATTTTCTTGTACAACACATTAAAATAATATATCTATACAATAAAATATATAACCCAAAAAACAGGAGAGAGAAATTTGGTTGGAATCATTAATAAAAAGTAGGAGATAGACAATTAAAAAAAATGCTTTATAAGAATACCATTTTGCTATAGTAGCATCATATAAATAAGATGCAACAGTAGTACAATTGTAAATTTTTTACAATTACAATATCAGATATTGCACACTTACACACTTTTATGATTTTGATACTAAAATCATCTAACATATGTCATTTACAAGCTCCAATACTAATGCTCAATACTCATCCTATGATATGAAATTTAATGGAAAAAATAAAAGGTCATGCTAACGGGTGGCCTTAGGGTAATAGTTAACAATCCATTTTAGGAAAGTTTTGACATCAATTTTATGGGGAAGGGAAAAGACTATCAAAACATTAATTACTTTTTTTTTTCTTTTCTCATAAAAACTTTTTTTAAATGGATTATTAATCATTGCCCTAAAGGTATCCATTAGCATTTTCCAAAAATAAATAATGAAATTATACATAACTCTTTTTTTTTTTTTTAGAAAAAAAATTATACATAACTCACAAGGCAACTTTGACAAAAAATAAATAAATAAACTCTATAAATAAATTACCACAATGCAGAGTAGGACTAAATAGAAATTAATTCAAAGAATATCATCGATAATTTTTTCTTTTTTTAGGCTAATAAGTTGCCATGATTAAAAGGATCTCCATGACCTTATCAAGAGGAAATGGAAGGAAAAGAAAAACAAAACAAAACAAAAAAGGTATGAAAATTATGTTATTTTATTATTGTGAGGATAAGTAGGCCGAGTAGAAATGTTGGGCTGTGGACCGTGCCCGATGACACATAGAAGCCTGAGGATGATCAAAAGGTTTGATAAGCTTTGAGGTTAATAAGTTGAGGATAAGGGAAGATAATAACGAACTAGCGATAGTTCCCGAGGAACTCAGCCTCCTTAGAAAATCTTATGGAAGGTTGAAACACAGCCATTCTAGGAATGTTGTACAAAGAAGAATCATTTTTCTAAGGATAAACATTAGGGAAAGTAACCAACAACAAAGGAGGAAATATCTAGGGAAATGGCTGCCACCACCATATTATATACTTTGCACCAAACCAAATGACTACATTTATGGAAAAATGACACATGAACAATACTCTCTTAGTTTACAGCTATTCACAAAACTTCCAAGAGATTTTGATGGGACAAGAATCTAAAAGATCACCTACAAAATCAATAAGTGGAATGATGGAATGGAGGATAGAAAGACTATATAAGGAAAAAGCCCCGGTAAAAAATGGGGCATGTAATCTGAGAATGAAAAAAGAAAAGAAAAAAGAACAAATTTTATTTATATAAACTTGAGTTATTATAAGAATGTCATATCCTTGGACTCAACCGATGAGTGTTTTTTTCTCAAATTGTGTTTTTAATCTTACTGGCATGAGTCCTATTTACCGTGACCCAAACTTAATCTGTTTAAACGTTTTCTTGTATAACTCACTTCCTAACAAATATATTGTTTTGGGCTTATTGGACTTTCATTCAGTATTTTTGGCATGTTGAAGTTCATTTCTTGCCTTTACAATTATAAAAGCATAATGTAAAACAAAAAGACCTTCCTATTATATACAACATGAAATCTTTACAAAAATAGCGATCTGTAATTATTATTATTATTTTATCATTAAACTATTATTATTATTATTATTATTTTGAGAAGAGCAGTTTTAGGACTACAAATTATTTTACAATTTTTTGGCCACAATTTTGACTTAGCAGATTGTGAGTGATTAACTATCACTTATACATAAACCCACTATTTTTTTTACCAATTACACTCAGTCAAGTTACCATTATAACAAAAAATTATAAAAAGTTATGTGGTACTAAACTTTTCCTCATCACAGCGACGTGTAGTTCTGATGCATGAATAAAATAGTGACCCGTGTTAAAACCTACTTCATTAAGAAACAAATTTTTAATTTCTTATTCAATTAATGTGACTCACTAACCAAATACAGAAGTAGATGGCCCTTTCAACTAATAATTAATAATAATTATTGAAGTTAGAAGCGTTTAAAATGCTGATTGTGATGTAATAAATTCAAAAATAGACTTTCTTAAATCAGCAGCGCCAACTGTGGACCCTAAATTTATAACTCTTCACCCTACATGCCTACCTGTTAGTGTTAGGAGAATTGTTACTTCAATTTTTTTATATTTTCTATTTCCCTCTGGAAAGATCAAGGTCAGAAGTATTTTCTATTTTTTTTTTTATAGATTAATCATGTGAATTGGAATATTTAAATTTTAAATATTTTCATTAAAAATACTAAAAAATGTCAATTAGTTGTACTAAAAAACTTTTGACGAAATATAAAATTGTTCTTAATAAGTTTTAATGAGGTAACCACCTGTATTACACTATTATGTATCAATTACAACATAGAGAAGGGCTTTCACACTATGCTAGTCCTAGGGAAAAGAGTTTTTTTTTTTTTTTGAGCTCCATGTTTTCAAGAGGGACGCTGTAACCTGGTGGCCTAACTCAGTTTTATAGTTTTAAATCCTTATCTACAAAAGAGAACAAAAATAATATAAAGTAAAGTTGTCGAGTTCTTCTTATTTGATTATGTAATGTAATCCCCATAACAATCAACCAACAGTTTGAAATAGCTTAGCTGCTCGCCTAATTCATATAGGTTCCTTTTTCTTTTGGAGACTGATTCAGAGTCATTAACTCATAAATTCTATTATTTTTATCACCCTATGGTGAACTGCCCTCGTTCAACAATTACATTACATTGGGGGTTGACCAAAACCAATGTTTGAGTTACTGGATGTCAATACAGCATTCCGAAGTGGTCACCCAATTATAGCATTACAGTCTAATAAGGCACCAACCGAGATATAAATTGATATAGGAATATAAAAAAAATTATCAAATAAAAATTAGTTACTTTTTTTCTTTTCCCGTAATTTTTTAATATATATACTGTTAAAGCATCTATTGACATTTTCCTAAAATAATTTATCTGTGGCTAAACATGTAAAACAATCTATAAGCGCAAGCAACCTATATGGGAAACAATGGTGGAATGGACAGAAGATATTCGTTAATTTGGTCATTGATAATGTGCTTCATCTAAAGCTGAAAAGTAGGATTAGATGCAAAGGGATAAGGTAGGTTATGGGAATGGCAGTAACTACAAGATGGGTAACGTGACGGCATTAGTGTGATCTAGAAGGCTCAAACTCTAGGCAAAAAGCATCATTTAAGATGTTAGGCACCAAAAAAGATACAAACCAAGGGGATAGATATGGGCTTTTTAACTCTCCGGGCCTAATGAAGAATTAAGGTGCATATTTGACCATGAATAGTGAGGATTCAAAATGATGTCAATAATTAACAATTCAGGTTCAGACTACACACTCTAGTCTAAGAGGCATCATTTAAATGTTAGAAAGCAAAAATGAAGATATGGACTCATAAGTACTCTCAGCCTAGCATTGAATTGAGGTGCATGTTTGAACAAGAACACTGGGAAGTAAAAACGATATTAAGACTTTGCAAACCTTTATTAGTATGCTTTTTTTTCAACACATAGTATGCGTTTGGCATAAGTTTATTTAGTGTTTTGCTAATTGTTTTTTTATTATTATTTGTTTATTGAAAGCGTGTTAATGTGTGCTTGTATTTTTAAAAAGTAAGAAAAAAAATATGATTTGAAAAAATTGTACATAAAAGATAGAAGTTAAAAGCTAGACTCAAACAAACCATTATCTCACAAAGTTACATGAATTTATATATGCTAGTATTGGTGGCACTCGCTTGCTTTATTTGAGAATTTTATTCTACCATCACTCAGCACTAACTATAAGCATGTAACGCTACAGTCAATCACATTTTCCCAACCAAAATTCAAAACATTCATATGCTTTTAGCGCACTTTTTTTTTTACCTATAGTTTTAGCACATGTAACACTACATGATCAAACCATTAAAATTCACATTTTAGCTTTCAATGCATACTCTAGATTTCATTAAGAATGATAGGGTGTCCACCTTTCATCCCCGATGCACAAAATCTGTGAATAGTGGTAGAGACCTCTAAATCAGGTCATCCTACAAATAATGCAACTTATCACTGAGAACATTGCCAAAGAATTCTTCTTGTACAAAAGATGGATCAATATTGCTCTTAAGAGCAACTACACGGGACAACAAAAAAAATAAATAAATAACGGTTCAAGAAAAGGTCAAAAGGAACCTTTCCAATAATAGAGGCTACCCTTTCATGAAGCAGAAATAAAGGTTTTGCGATGACCTTTAATAGCTATATATTCAAGCTTGGTAGGATATAAAGATGAAAGAGAACCTAAAAACCCACCCCATTGGTGAGCGTGCAATACCAACAAAGCAAACGCCCTGCACAAAATAAACCAGCAAGCACCCCAAGGTTTTAATATCCATATCATGTCTTAATTCTTCCATGTCAATCTCAACTCAAAAAGAAGTTTATATTACATGGAAAGGAAAAGAAAAGAAAAGAAAAAAGTAACTAATCACAAAGACATAAAAACACAAAAAATAGACTGTTCAGTATTAAGTAAGTTTAGCATGATTGCAATAGCTTTACGATGTTGATGGTCATCTATGATTAATGTTACAAACAAGAGCAGAAATCTATAGTTCCTACAACATATAATAGAGAGCAAATACAAGACCTCTAAGCTTAATTGAATCGGAAGATTCTGCCATTACTGCGGGAGTCATAATATGTCCATGGAGATCCTTTCTACGATCTCAATCTGCTTCTCACCGATGTATGAACAATCCTTCATGCATGCAAACTTTTGTTTGCATTCCACACAGGAGCTTTCAGGACAACAACACCAGTTAATCCTCCTTTCCCATTTTCCGCATTCAGCAGAGGATCAGATTCATATTTCATTACCTGGCATGATTCAGAGAATTTTTAAAAATACAGAGAGAGAGAGAGAGAGAGAGAGAGAGAGAGAGCTCCCAAAGCATGTTGGTTTTTTTTTTTTTTGATATCAACAAAGGAAGAGTACAAAGGTTACAAAATAGTCGGATGAACCCAGCTGTGGTGGACTGGTATTCTAGTTGCTAAATCAGCTATGTGCAATATACCGAGTTCAGAATGGCCCAGGGAACAAAAAGGGCTTTACAAACTAGACCATGTTGCTGTAAAGCTAGTACATCAGCAACCATAGTCTTTTCCTGCCATCTAGGAAAATTTTCCAAGTTAAAGACCTAAACTATTCTTTTACTGCTGCACAGAAACAAAATCCTGCAAAACACAAGGCTCTTAGCTTTTATGGCTGCCTCCACAAGAGCTTCCTGAACTGCTTCAAAAACTGTTGTGCCGCACAACTGGCACCACCCGAGAACATGGTCATCCCCTGAAGATTGATGGCTTCATAAGCAAGGGCATTTTTTCTTTTTTTCTTTATCCTAGCTCCAGAAACTTTGATGATTAACTCCCAAAGTCCACCAATTTTCTGGTTTGCTGTATGGTGAGTCACAGATTGTCTGCTTAGGTTTCTTGACATGTTGAAAGCTTCCTTGAACCTGCAAGATAAGTTTTGAGCAGTTAGGATAGCTTCCATAGGATTAGGAGTCTTGCCTTCATGAGTCACAAGATTCCTGTGGTACCAGATAGTCCAGAGATAGGTGAAAATGGCTTGAAGATAATCCTTCATATTTTGATCCATCTGCTTATATCTAATCAAGATGTTACTTATCCAGAGCTGCACAGAAGAGTTCCTTAAACATGAGGTGCGTATTGCTAATGCAGATCCATGCCAACAGGCTCTAGCAAAGGTGCAATAGAGGAATAAGTGTGAGGTAGATTCATCCTCTTTCTTACACAGAGGGCAAGAGCTGGTAGTTGGGATTCCTCTATTTCTTAGTGTGAGATAGGTAGGTAAACTGTCATGCATCAGCTTCCACACAAAGAGGCCAACTTTATGGGGGACATTCACCTTCCAAATGAGATTCCACACCCCTGGTGGGAACTGGGTTGGCCCGTGGTGATGATGGGAGGTTTGAGTAGAGTCCTTAAGCAAAAGATTATAGACATTTTTGACTTTATACTCCCCTAAGCTTGAGTGTTTCCATAAGCATTTATCCGAGACAGCACCTGTCTTAGATATGGGAATGCTCAAAATTTCAGAACATTGGGGGAACGGATAAACAGCTCTAACTAGGTCAGCTTTCCAAACATATTATGATCTATAAGGTCAGCAACAGTGCCAGTGAGTAGGTTTGGGTTCTGCAGGTTTTGAGTAGGACACTGGAACCAACCAGGGTGGTTGAGAGGAATGTCCAAACCTTTTCCAACCCACCATCTGCCTTCCCTTAGCTTTGGGCTATCCTGTTTGATGATATTTCTCCAAAACCAAGAGCGATGGGGTTTAGGTGAACAGTCATGTATGGAGCATCTAGGAAAATATTTGGCTTTGAAGGTCTTTGCTAAAAGAGACTAAGGGTTATGACTTATCCTCCAAAATTGCTCTGCAAGCATAGATTGGTTTATAATGCTAAATTTTTTTAGACCAATACCTCCTTCCCTTCTATTCAGGCAGATTTTATCCCAATGAAGCATATGCATCTTTCTAACCCCTTGGTCATGACCCCACCAAAGTCTCTAACAACAGAGTCTAATTCCTTGCAAATGGTTTCAGGAACTCTGAAACAAGAGAGAGTATAAAGTGGCAAAGTTTGAAGTACAGTGGCTTAAAAATTAAAAAACAGTGGATGAAATTCTAGGAAGTAAAAGCATGCAATATTAATAGAATAATAAATAAAAAGAAATAATAAAAGTGGCCAAAAGCTGAAATGATTGTGCTGCTGCTTCATGAGCCTTTTGCTGACACGCATGAGTCAAAAGTAAGAATGCGGAACCCTCCCAATTAGTGCAATTAAAATCCCTAAAATATTCCTCCAGCTAAATGGGTCATGAAGTAAGACACAAACAAATGGCAATACCAAGCAAGTCTTCAGATGTCCAAGCACCTGACAGGTGACTGCCTGACTGGAGATGTCTTTCAAATTACAAGAAATGTGCTAAAATTTATAGAGACAAATAATATGTAGGATAAGATGATGAATGCCAGTAATAGAGAAAGTTAATATTATTGAGAATAATTTCAAAGAGAAGAAGGGAAAGTGATTTTTTTTTTAATTGTATTCAAAGCATTGACTAAGTTTTGTGTTTGTGTCAGAATTTTCTCAAAAAAAAACAGAAAAAGTGCAGGAAACGCAGATTTAGTCCAATTACACACATGCACAAAAATTTATTGGGTTCTACATCCTTGTTTTCCTAAGTTTGAGGTTTAAATTTAACTTCCAAAAGTAGTCCAAATTCGTTACAATACCAGTACAACACATCATCAGTATGTAAGAAAATATTTTGACTGCTTACCACTCTGGAAAAAAAGGGGGCATATATCCTACAAATTCAAAGATCCTTTAGTTTAGTTCATTCACTTGAGGTAGGTGTATATTCCTAATTCTATATTTGTTCATCTCTGCAAATATTAAATTGCCATAACAGTTGCTCATATGACAGATATCATACCATTTCAGCAATCTCCGTAAACCTAGATTTAATAAATTATATACTACTTTCCATTCCAATACTTCCAAATATTCAATGTATAATGCATACTTTATTTCCAGGAAAAACTGTAAGTTCAGCATCGGCAGATGGGAGATGGAAGACCTCACTGTTTCTTACTTGTCTATATCAAATTATCAAGTAGAATAGACACAAAACTTTGATTTGAGAAATAAAGACGAAGAAGAACTACACCTTCACACTGTAATAAACCTTACCTGCCGAAAGAAAATCATCAGGCAGTTGAAGCAATTTAGCAAGCCAATCCAGACATTTATATCAAGCTCTGTTTCTGCAGGAGAAGTTATCAGACTGAAACCCACCATTTTAAGACCAGCACTGAGCATTTCTCTTACAAATATCATGATGCTGCTATGAGAGGGATAATATGCAAAATAATTGAGGTTATGCTAATGGGTTACTCCAGCCTCCAGGTAATATCTTTGCCTGAACATCTAGAAGCCACAAAAATTCTACATGACACATGCTTTTACCAAAACCGGGGGGGGGGGGGGGTTAAAATAGAATTGTAGATCAGACAATATAGCAAGACTCAATTTCTATGATAGGATCATTTAGAAAAGCCAAAGTCATTCCTACTTTGTTAGTGATAACTAATTAGGTGCTTCATACACCATTTTAGGATGATTTGGAAAAAAGTAAGGTCAGTTCTTATGCACATTAAAATATGGAAGCAAATATCAAAATAGGCCTGAAATAAAGATTGGAAGAACTAAGATGCTTAAAGTGTTCTTGTCTATTCAACTATATGTCATCTTCCCTGCCCTGTGCTACAATGATCATTAGTGAGCTGAACAACTCAATGTGATGGACATGTTGGAGATATGAGAGGTTCAAATACAAGATTTACAAAATTATCAGTAGAAAAGAATGCATTTTACAATGGTTTTGCAAAATTTAAAACACACAAAGGCTGATGTGGACTTCTAAAAATGGTCATGTCCAAGTTCTTCTTTCATTTATTCTGTTCATAATTCTGGATGCATCATTAAGCCTATTTGCCCTTTCATAGATGCTCGCAACCACAAGATGCAACTCCTTCTTGTTGATATTGGGATCAGAGTCCAGCTTCTCAAACAGTGACTCTACCATCTTAAAATCCTTCCTAGCACCATAGAGACTAAGCATCTGGAAGTGAACTTCATCTGGGAAAACACACCCCTCTTCCTGCATTTCCATATATATAGCATCTGCCTTCTCAAATTCCCGCAACTTCCCATAAGCATTCAGAACCAGAGCAATGACATTTGAATCAGGAAAATATCCTGCCATTCTCATCTTCTCAAACACCTCCATGACATTTGTATGCTTCCTGTTCCTTGAGAAAAGATCAATCATGCACCCAAACACAGATATATCCTTCACCTCCCCAGCATCAAAAGCTTGGCGAAAAACCCACATAGCCTCTTCGATACGACCTGCTCTAGCAAGAATTGTAATTGCAGTCTCCCTAGGGATATTGTCTGGGCGCTTGAGTTCATGAAGCAAACGCTTAGCATGGGCAACCAAACCTGCCCTTTCATAAGCCACAATCATCGTCTGATAAAGAATTTGATCAATCTCAACCCCCGAACTCCTTAGCTTCTGAAACAACAATGCTGCTCGATCCAATTTCCCTGCCTTATCCCAAATCGATATTATTGTTGAGTACGTAATGGCATTTGGTTCAATCCCTCTATTCTGCATCTCTTGCACAAGATTCGTAGCTTTTTCATGCTCAAGAGTCATCCCATAAATCTTGATCATGGTGTTGTAGGTTACAACATTCTGCTCAATATCCTTCCTCTGCATCAACCGGAAAAGATGGATGGCTTCCCCAAAAAGCTCAGCCACACCATAAACCCTCAAAAGGGTATTGTAACTAACGACATTGGGTTCAATTCCCATCTTCCTCATGCTCCAAAACAGCCGGTCAGCCTCCTTTGCCATATCTAGCTGCCCATAAACATCAATCATTATATTGCACGTGGTAAGGTCAAGTGGGCACTTCACCCCAGTCATCTCAGAGTACACAGATAATGCCTCAACAAACTTCTGGTTCTCGACATACATTGTCAAAAGTGTCGAATAGCTCACTGTATCTGGCAAAACACTCACCTCCCTCATCTCTTTTATAAGAAGCCTCGCCTCTCGAAATAGCTTAGCTTTGCCAAAAACATTAATCATTGAGTTATAAGCCACAAGGTCAGGCACAATACCCGATCCTTTCAATCTTGAAAAGATCGAAATAGCCTTGGAATAATCACATAACTTCCGTGAAAGCTCAATCAAATTACTATACAACACAAGGTCCCCAGACACACGGTCTTGCTCCATTTGCTGCAGCCACCCCAACGCAGAATCAAACATACCCTCCTTCCCAAAATAAGTAATAAGCGTAGAATAAGTATATCTATCGGGCGCTAGCGCTCTTTGGCGCATTTCATCAAACAGTCCACGCGCGATCTCCCACTGCTTCGCGCGAAGCACATTTCTCATCACCACGTTGTACGCGAACACCGAAGGCGTATACGAAGCCTCCTCATTGATCCAATCAAGAAGCGCGAGCGACCTTTGCCAGTCGGGCTCACGCGAGAGCAATGAGACCATAAAACGAATCGAGAGCTGTCTGCCTTTGTACGGTGACATTAGCGCAAACAGTTCATGCTCATTCTGTGTTTGACCCATTGAGGCCAAGAGCTCATCCATGTCCACATTGTGATCCAAATGCACTTGCTCTTGTTTCTTTCTAGAGTATCGTTGGTGCTGATGAGAATGCGAGGACGGCGTCGTTTTGTGAAGTGGGGTTCTTCGCCACACATCTTTCGCTGTTGAAGAGGCTGTAACTTTGAGTAACAGCAATCGGGTTCTTGGTTTTCTTTTGGATTTCTTCTTGAAGGGTATGGTGGCGTAATTACTGGTTCTGATGAGGGGCAATGATGGGACGGAGAAAGAAGAAGATGGAAATGAATCTAATAATTGCATGGAAGTAGCAGGAGAAAACGAGACTGTACTCATTTGTTTTGTTAACACAAATACTAGTGTTAAGAGATTTGAGTTAAGAAGAGTTTAGGACAAGAGACCAGGACAGTGATGTTCATGCGCTGTTTACTAGTTAATGTTCGCGCCAACAATGGAGCTTCAAAGCCAAGAGCCCTAGATGGGAGGTTGTAGACTTAAGTAGGGGTGGCCACCAAGATTGTCAAAATCGGATCCAATCCTACGTAGGATCGAATCATTGATGGTAAGATCCTACTTATTTTCAGATTTTAAACAAAAAAATTATTGATAATGACTTTGTATGTTATATAATCACTTAAAATATGAATCCATCCATTAAAAAAAAAATTGCATTATAAAATGTAATTTGCATGCACTACACGTTCTTATGTCATTCTAACAAAGAAAAATATATTTAACTTTAGACATAATGTATTTAAAAAGTTCAGTACATGTTTAATTAGCAATTAAGTATCAAAATATTATCTACACATATGGAAAATGTTTTCCAAATTCTAAGTTCCAAATCCAAAATAAGTTAGGATAGTTAGTATATAAAAAAACTAACTAACTAACTACAAATTTACAATATGTAATCTAAAACTTACTCTAGGTTTTTGACAGAGGAGTGAGGAGGCATGAAAGTGAGGTGCTGCCGTGTTGGGTTTTTGACTGGTTTTTTTTTTTTTTTAACGTTAAACTTAAGAAAGCTTAAAGGCAGTGATGATTCACCATTAACAGGGCTGAGAGCTGCTGAGTTTTTGATAGAGGACTAAGGAGGCACGAGACAGAGGTGCGTGCTGGAGCTTTGTGTTTCTAAATAGTTTAGGTTTTGTTTTTGAAAACGTTAAACTTATACCATAGGCTTTTTTGAGATTTTATATTGACATATGGGTAAATTTGGGACTTCAATTCATTATTGGGCTTCTAAAACCCGTTGGACTTGTGGGTTTAGGTTTACCCAAATGAATCCCACTTAAAAAAAATAAAAAATCAAGCCAAAGGGTAGGATCGGTAGGATCTCATACGATCCTACATGATCCTACCTACAATCCTAACATTTTTGCGATCCTGCTACGATTTTAAACTTTTTGGTGAGGTGGGATCATGAAATCATGCGATTTTACAATCCGGATCGCAATTTTGACAACCATGGTGGCAACCAACTGTGAACCAATATGACACGACAAGAAATTAGCAAATTATGAGTGAGGGGTTAATGGATTCAAATTATATTTGGGTTGACGCAACTAATCCGTTTAATAAATGGAATGGGTTAATGTTCAATCCCTAGAATCAGTTTAATTAAATACAATTTTACCAATATACCCTTCAAACTCTAGGTATATAAACTTATTAGTTGTTATAGTTTATTTTCTTTGACATATTGTAATTGATTACTTGTGATATTAAGATATACTTTAGTTTTGAATGATTATTTGTGATGCAATTACTCATTAGTTTTGAATTTTATATTAAAAATATTTATTTATTCTTTTTCATAATTTTTTTTTCATTTTGATAAAATATAATAAACAGGTCAACACGATTGATCCGTTTAATAAATGGGTCGTGTAAATTGATAAATTTTGACCCGTTTAATAAACATGCTGGGTTAGTACTGACTCATATAATCAGATACTCATGAGTTGACACAATATAAATCTCACTAAGGGTGTGCATGGGTCAGGTTGGGTCGGGTTGAGAGGATTTTTTGATCTAACTCACCATAGTGGATCAAAAAAAATTCGACCCAACCCAACCCAACCCACACGGGTCGGGTTGGGTCAAGTTGAACCCATGGGTTGGACAATTTTTTTTATTATTATTAAATTGAGCAAAAAAAAAAATATCATACCTGAGTTGATAAATAAAATATACATTAATATATAAACTAATATTCCAACTCAGTTGTAAACAAAATATGTCTAAATATCCAACTGAGTTGATAAACAAAATATAAATGAACTAGTATCCTAATTCACTTATAAACAAAATATATCTAACTGAGTTGATAGACAAAATATATATTAGTGTCCTAAGTTCTTGACTTAGTTATAAACAAAATACATGTAACTGAGTCGGCAAACAAAATATACAAGCCTAGTATCCCAAGTTCCTAACTCAGCTATAAACAAAATATATCAAACTGAGTTTATAAACAAAATATACAGAACTAGTTCTATACTAGTCCTACTAAGAACCAAAATATCCAAGTTGTCCAACATTCCAACTTCCAACTAATCTTCCTCTTCCATTGTTATAGTGCTTTGAGACGCAAACTCTAAGACAAATAAAAATAAAAAATAAAAAAAAACGACAATCAATTATACAGTGGAATTTCAAAACCCAAAAGGCTTATATAATAATTAAAAAATTACAATCATAAAAACTACTTTGTTGAAAAATTACCTGACTCAAGACCCTTATAGGATTCAACTTCTTCCATTGATTCTTGAAGATCAATTACATCAGTAGCTTTTAACCAATTCTGAGCACAAATCAGCATTTCAACTGTGTTAGGCAACAAAGAGCTTCAAAATGGATCCAACATAGACCCCTAGTACTAAATGCGGACTCAGAGGCAACTGTAGAAAGAGCAATGGCTAACACATCACAAGCTACTTTTGAGAGAAGCTGATATTTGGAGGAATTCACCTTCCACCAATTCAAAATACAAAAATTTAGAGAATCATCTTCCACACAATCACCAAATATCTTTCCACCTCTGATTTGCTTTCCAAATTATCTGCTACCAAATGCATCTTATAAATAGATTTCACCAATGCATGGGGATCTTGCATAAGTCTAGTCTCAACATTGTTTGAAGAAGAGCCATCTTGACCTTGCCCATTTGAATACCCATCACAGTCACAATAGTGCTTATACATACGAACAAGAGCCCTTTTCACCTTTTTTGTCATGTCCTCTGCCACTGCTCCTGGATTCCATTTGGTAAACCAAAAATTTACAAACCTCAACTTGTACCTCGGGTCTAGTACAATAACAACAAACATCATCAAATTAAGCTTCTCAATGTTACCCCAATACTTATCAAATTTCTCATGCATATCCTTTGCCATCATACTCAAAAGAGGATCTTCACTTTCACACAAGTTTGTCAATTTAGTTTTCATCACACAAAGTTCATGAAAAACTATATTAGATGTGACATATAGAGAACCAGAAAATCGTAATGTAACTTCATAAAACAACTTCAAAAATTTCACAAGCACCTTCACATTATCCCAATCCTCAAAATCAGGTGGTCCTAATATTTTTTTCCCACTTCCATCATCCAAGAAGTAACGAATATATTGTGCATCATTAACACGTAATCTTTCAAATGCCCTTTGAAATTTTTCTGCATTCTCTAGCATCATATAGGCCAAGTTCCATCTAGTTGGAACATCAAGACATACACAACCCTTGCTAGCAATTTTTACTTTTTCCACACATGCTTTAAACTTATCATACCTAGATGGAGAGGACCTCACATACCTTACCGCATTACAGACTTTGACAATTGACTCATGAAAGCTTTTCAAACCTTCCATCACAATAAGGTTCACAATGTGTGCACAACATCTCATGTGCATAAACTCACCACCCAAGATAGAAGCACCCCATTCTTTAGTTATCCTATTCAAGTAGGTTACGGTCGCACTGTTAGAGGCTGCATTGTCAACTGTGGGGGTGAAAATTTTATCAATGCCCCTAAGCAATAATGACTCCACCACCTTTCCAATGCTTTCACCTTTATGATTAGGGACTCGACAAAAATTTAAAATCCTTTTGTGATATTGCAAATCATCATCAATGAAATGAGCAATAAGGCACATGTAATAAATATTTTGGATTGAAGTCCAAGTGTCAGTGGTGATAGAAATCCTTTGAGTAGATTTTTCCAAAAATATTTTCAACCTATCCCTCTCTATTGAATAAAGTCTAATGCAATCTTTCGCAATAGTAGTTCGAGTTGGGACAGTGAACCTAGGCTGCAACACATTAAACCCTTCATGCTCAACAAATTTAAATGGCAATTCATCCACAATGATCATCCTAGTGAGTGCTTCCCTACACATGCTCTCATTGTAGCTTACAACAATAAGACTATTACTATTAGCACCATCCGCATCATCACTCTTTTTAGGTTTAAAGGCTAAAGTCATTTGAGTCTTATCCTGCTTCTTTTTCTTACCAAAAGGATATTTTTCCACACCTAGTTTCCGAATGAGTTCTTAAGTTATTAGTGCCATAAGTTTTTGACCCAGCAGCATAAGTTTTACCACAATACTTACATTCAGCTCTCTCACCTTCTAATAAGATGAAGTGACCCCATACATATGATGTTTGGTTAGGTTTTTTAATACCTTCTATGGGAGGGAGATTTGAGATAGCAGCATTAGTATCCGTTGTCGTCGTTTGAGGAGCCTCATTTGTGGGAATGGGTGCCATAGGAACCTCATTTGTGCTGCATTGAGTTTCAGATGCAGATGCCATCTACAAATAATAATAATAATAATAATAATAATAATAATAATAATAATAATCCAAAGATTAGTATAATGTAAACAACACTTTGACTAAACAACAATAGTAAAAACAATAGGGAGAGGGCCAGACAGACACAAACCTGCAAAGCAAGATAGAGAGAAAGGGACACAACAAGTCTACAAGAGAAAATATTATAGAATAAGAAATACACCTGTAGGTTGAGACAGGCAAAAGCATTTAAAAATCAGCCAAAAGAAAACTAAGAAATCAACAAAGTAAAGGCTAAACATTGATCAACCACAGCAAGAGAGATAAATAGATAGACTGAGAGAAAAAAAACATTTAGAAACTTTACCTGATGGACAGCAATGGCTTAGCAGAGGGAGAGAGTGTTAGAGACTTAGGGTTCAAAAGGGAGTGAAATACTGAAATGTGAGAAACTGAGAGGGAGGCGGTAGGGTTTGTGACTTTGTGTGATTGTATGGTAATAGGACTTTATATATGATAGGTCATAGGAGGAAACCAAGTGGTGGACAACTAATTTTTAAATTTTTTTATCAATTATATAATATATTTAAATATATATATATATTAAAGAAAGTAATAGGATTTTATATTATATATGTTTGTAGGAACTGATGAAGTGCTCAACACAACTGGGTCTTAACTTTAAAAAAAATATTTATTAAATATATAATATATTTTAAATATATATTAAAATATAGGTGGGTTGGGTTGGGTCGGGTTTGACGGGTTTGTAATTTTATGACCCAAACCCAACCCGACCCGCTATTAAAAATTTTTTTTGTAACCCAACCCAACCCAACCCAACCCACCAAGCCCTAAAAACCGACCCAACCTGGCAAGCTGGATCGGGTTTGGTAGGTTGGTGGGTTTTTTGCGCACTCCTAAATCTAACAAGCGAACATGAATTGCCACCTCTAGATTTAAGTGTCTATTACACACTTACACACACATTTACACACGTACGTAAACTTGTAAAAAAAGAAAAAGGGAAATAATTGGGAGTGTAGTTCATATATTGGATCGGATGAAAAACCGTAATTTTAATTCATACTATTAATTGATAACTTTAACAAGATATTATTATTGTTGTTGTTGTTGTTGTTGTTGTTGTTTTTTAAGTTTTGTTACTAATTATAAAATTGTGTAAACTACGTATTTGGTCTTAATCATTTACACCATATTTTAATTTAGTCCATAGTCTTTCAATTGTGTAAATTTGGTTCATAACTTTGTAGTGCCATGTCAATTTAATCACTGGCTTACTGTCATTTTTCATTGCTAATGTGACAAAAGACTAAAATAAAAAACAAAAAAGTTTTTGCTAATATGGCAATAAACTTTTTATTTTTTATTTTGGCTATTGTCACGTCAGTAATTTCCATCAAAAAGAATTGCAAGCACTAAATTGACACAACAATGAAAGGTCAGGAACCAAATTAACACAACTGAAAAATTATGGACTAAATTGAAATATGGTGAAAACGATAAGGACCGCATACATAATTTACCCTGTAAAACTTTATTAAAATAATAATTATTAATATTAAGAAGCATTTATTATAATTGTGTTTTTGTATATGGAACTATATATTATATTACTACTTAGAAAAAATATGATTTGGTAAAATTTTAATTAAAGGTTTAAATATATAATAAAATTTAACACCAATTTAAAAATAGAATAGAATAATGATGTGTAAAATTATGATACATTAAAAATTTATGTGGAAAAATATTATGAAGTTAACTACAACAGTCAAGCACCTTTGGTTATGACACAAGCCAAAAAGTTCATTTAAAAAAGAAAAAAAGAAAAAAAAGAAGAAGGTGAACATGCTTGGTAAGCCTATATATATATATTTTTTGGGTATTTGTTAATTAATTATTTTAACAAAGTTTTGATACTATTTTTATAGTAAATATATAAATTTATCAAAAATATTAGTTATTTAATGTAAAAATTAAATTTCAATTAGAGTTTAATTTTGCGACATATGTCCCATCTAATCTAAGCTTTTTAATTTTTGTACCAAATGAGTTAATTTAGTGTAAAAAACGAGAAATTCAATATAAGTACACCATAAGAAACATAATTTTTGAATGGTTTTATATTTATGAGCCTTTTTTGGTAGAACTAAAAAAAATTCAAGTTTATAAGTAATCTATATATATATATATATAATAAGTAAATTTGAGAGAAAATCCGATTAGAGTCTAATTTTGTACCACGTGTCCTATCTAATATAAGTTTTTAGATTTTTGTGCCAAATAAGTTAATTCAATATAAAAATTAGATTTCAATTAGAGTTTAATTTTGCGACATGTGTCCCATCTAATCTAAGTTTTTTAATTTTTGTACCAAATGAGTTAATTTAGTGTAAAAAGGGAGAAGTTCAATATAACTAAACCATAAAAAACATAATTTTTGAATGATTTTATATTTATGAGCCTTTTTTTTGTAGAACTAAAAACAATTCAAGTTTATAAGTCATCTATATATATATATATAAGTAAAACTAAGAGAAAATCCAATTAGATTTTGTGGGGAGTAAAAGGACCCAAGTAGGTATTTGGGCCTTTGGGCTCTAAACAAGGAGTGCCAATCTGTTCTTGATTAAAGGCTTGTTAATACTGCAAATCGGCCCATATGCCGAGGGTTCGAGGATACGTCCGAGGGTGAGTTTCTCCTTGGATAGACCCAGGAGGACTCGGAGACTCGCTGGAATGATCAAGACAGAGTTCCAGAAAGACTATTGGTTAAAGGGGGGATCCCTGTACCCTCTAGAGGCACCGGTGTTAGAGAAATATCTTAGGAAAAGGCTGATACTTCCACATTAAAGACCCTGCACCCACCTCCCAGGCCGCATTAATGGGGAAGTGACCCCTGAACAGTAGAATTGAACCTTCTGTTTACTACTTAAAACACTTGAAGAAGGTGGTGTCAGAGAGGAAAAGGAAGATTTGGGCAACATGTGTATAAAGCATCAAGAGAAGAAGTATTTAAAGGGGAGAGAGGCCAAAGAAGAGGGGGATCGATCAGTTACAAAGAAAGAAACTAAGAATTGTAACCTTCAAGAAAGAAAGAGAAATAATACAAAAATTGTCCTCGGCTTATGTTTGAGGAGGCTCCTTTGCAATAATCGTTTACTATTCGCCAGTATTTTTACATCTTAGCAGGGTTATTAAGTTTCCAGTTTCTCTCAACTAGATTTCATACCCACACTCTACAAATTTCATTGTTTAAGGCTCATTGGGCCTGAGCCCACAGTTGTCTTTGGGTCCAGGTGCAATTGTGCGCTTACAATTGGCGCCGTCTGTGGGAATCTAGTCTTGAAGGAGCTGGGATACTATGGCAGGCTTAGGCTCATACCACGCAGAGTCGCAAGGATCACAACCTGAGGATCTTTTCGAGTGCCTTGAGCGTCGGAGGGATCGAGAGGGAAGTGTTCATACTGAATACCTCAGAGCGAGCCATACTCATGGCGGGGGCAGCACCACCCATGAGGATGGTGCTAAGGCCATGCAAAAGGAGATTAGTCATCTTAAAAGGAAACTGCACCGCGTAAGACGGAATCGTTCACCATCCTCATCTAATCCTTCTTCAGGGGAGGCCCGGGGAAGTAGCTACAGCTCGAGGTCATGGTTGCCCCCTAGCACAACGTCCTCTTGTGAAGAGGACAGCCCACCAGTTCGTAGGCACAAGAAGTTTCCTTCCAAGGCCTTGGGGAACGATGCTATGAGCCGGGCGTTGCACTAGCTCTCTAAATCACCATTCTCACGGAGGATTGAGAAGGGGAGGCTCCCTAGGAGGTTTACCCAGCCTACCTTCACCATCTACAATGGCCGCACTGATTCGGTGGAGCATGTGAGTCACTTTAACTAGAGGATGGCGGTGCATTCTCATAATGAGACCTTGATGTGTAAAGTTTTCCCTTCTAGCTTGAAACCTGTCGCTATGAGGTGGTTCAACGGCCTTAAATCGGGGTCTGTTGGTTCGTTTGAGGAGCTTACTAGAACATTTGCGTTGCGGTTTATCACATGCAGCAGAGTTCCTCGACCATTGGACTCACTGTTATCTATGGCCATGAGGGAGGGTGAAACATTGAAGGCATACTCCAACCGGTATTGGGAGATGTTTAACGAGATAGATGGGGACTTTGATGAGGTGGCAATTAATACCTTTAAGGTAGGCCTTCCTACTGATCACGATTTGAGAAAGTCCCTGACCAAAAAGCCCATCCGCAACATACGTCGCCTCATGGATCGCATCGATGAATACAAAAGGGTGGAGGAAGACCAACAACAAGGAAAGGGTAAGCCGAAGGTTATCCCGCAGGAGAGAAGGGATTTTAGGTCGGACAGATATCACAACAACAAGCCGAGAAGAGATTACACCGGGTAGTCTGGCTCGGCAGTACCTCAGACCGTAAATATTGTGTTCCGAGAACCAGTACACCAGCTACTGGAGAAAGTCCGTAAGGAGCCCTACTTCAGGTGGCCTAGTAAGATGGCAGGGGACCCTGCGAAGAGGAATCAGAATCTCTTTTGTCAGTACCATCAGGACGTGGGTCATACTACTGAGAACTGTCGGACCCTCTGGAACCACTTAAAGCAGCTTGTCAGTGAAGGAAAACTGAAGCAGCACCTTTATCAACCTAACGGGCAGGGCAGTCAGTCCGGCTCAAATAATTAGAAGAATAATCCGTCTCGGCCGGCATTGGGGACAATTAACGTTATCTTCGCTACACCTGACAGGACTGGCTCGTGTCCCACCAGGGTGATGGCAGTTTCGCATCCTCAAGTCGAAGAGGCAGGCTGCAAACCGAAGAGGTTGAAGGTGAATTTGCTCGTCTTGGGATTTTCAGAGGAGGATAAGGTTGGGACCATCCAACCCCACGACGATGCTCTTGTGGTCACACTTAGGATAGGGAATTATGATGTAAAGAGGGTGATGATTGATCAGGGCAGCAGTGCAGATATCATGTACCCAGATTTATTCAAAGGGCTAAGGTTGAAGCTGGAGGATCTTACTCCTTATGACTCGCCTCTTATAAGCTTTGAAGGTAAAGCCGTTGTACCGATGGGACAGATTCGTTTGCCCATTCAATCTGGCTCAGAGATGGTTGACGTGGATTTCATTGTAGTTGACGCGTATTCCCCATATACAGCCATCCTTGCCAGGCCATGGCTGCACGCTTTGGGGGCTGTCTCCTCTACCTTGCATGTTAAGGTTAAATTCCCCTTGGGGGAATATGTTGAAGAGATCCTCGGCAGCCAATCAGTGACCAGGCAATGCATATCGGCCGCAGTGCTACATCAGACAGAAGCCGAGTCCTCGGCTTTGATCATCAAAGACTTATAGCAATTAACAGCTCCGGATGCACCTGGTGCGGTGACAGGAGAGGAGGCCCTCTGTGAGGGTTTGGAGAAGTTTTTGATAGCGGATGACTCTGAAAGATTCTTTCAAGTTGGCATACGCTTGCCATACCAGGAGAAGATGGATTTGTTGGAATTTCTGAAAGACAACATTGATGTTTTTGCGTGGGATCCTTATGAGGCTTCGGGCGTAGACCCAAGCTTCATTTGTCATCATTTGAATGTCAACCCCGCCAATGTTCTGAGAAGGCAGCCACCTCGGCGTTCTTCCAAGGAACATTCCGAGGCTGTCAAAGAGGAAGTGCTCAAGCTCAAGAGGGCTGGGGCCATTAAAGAAGTTTTCTACCCCGAATGGTTGGCGCATACGGTTGTGGTAAAAAATAAGAATGGAACATGGAGAGTATGTGTGGACTTCACGGATTTAAACAAGGCCTGCCTGAAGGATTCGTTCCCAATGCCACGTAGTGATCAGCTTGTGGACGCCACTGTCGAACATCCTCATATGAGTTTTTTGGATGCCTTCCAGGGTTACCACTAGATTCCATTGGCATTGGAGGATCAAGAGAAGACTGCTTTCATTACTCCAACAAGGAACTACCACTATAAGGTCATGCCGTTTGGGTTGAAGAATGCTGGGGCTACCTATCAAAGAATGATGACCAGAATGTTCGAACAACAACTTGGGAAGACCATTGAGGTATACATGGATGATATGGTGGTGAAGAGTAAAATAATACCTTCACACGTTAAAGATCTGGACGACACCTTTCAAGTGCTTAGGAAGTACAAGCTGCGCCTTAACACCTCAAAGTGTTCTTTTGGTGTGGGTTCTAGAAGGTTCCTGGGTTATATGATTACTCATAGAGGGATAGAGGTAAACCCGGCACAGGTCAGAGCTATTCAAGACTTACAGCCGCCTCGGAATCCAAAAGAAGTCCAGAGGTTGACCGGAATGATCGCTGCTCTCAGCAGATTTATCTTTCGGTCAGCTGACCGGTGCCATCCTTTCTTCCAATTGTTGAATAAATGAAAAGGGTTTCATTGGACTGAGGATTACGTTGTGGCCTTCCAACAGCTTAAGCAATATCTTTCTCAGCCACCCATTTTGTCTCGGCCCGAAGTGGACGAGGTCCTGTTTGCATATCTGGCAGTGGCCGTCTGCGCAGTCAGCCTGGTCCTCATTAGGGACGAAGGTGGGGTACAGAGGCCAATATACTACGTCAGTAAGTCCTTGAATGAAGCCGAGCTGCATTATCTACTTTTGGAGAAAGCACTGCTAGCTGTAGTTCTTGCCACGCGGAAGCTTCCTCACTATTTCCAGTCCCACACTGTGGTGGTTCTGACCCAACTACCCCTCAAGTTAGTGTTACGCAGTGCCGATTACTCTAGCAGGGTGGCTAAGTGGGGAACCATTTTGGGAGCCTTTGACATTAAATACATGCCTCGCACCTCGGTCAAAGGCCAGGTCCTTGCTGATTTGGTGGCAGAGTTTGTCGAACCATTGCTAGAAGAAACTCTGAAGGAATCACACATGGATGAAAAATTAGTTGGTGTGATCACAGGTGCAGCACCTTCGACTTGGAAAGTGTATGTGGATGGGGCAGCTAATCAGAGAGGGTCTGGTGTTGGACTTGTCCTGATATCCCCTGAGGGAATTGTCTTCGAAAAATCTTTGAGACTGGCGTTCTCGGCTACTAATAATAAGGCCGAGTACGAAGCAGTCTTGGTGGGCATGAGCATGATACATAGGATGGGTGGAAAGGAAGTTCATGTGTTCTCGGATTCTCAATTAGTGGTCGACCAAGTCACGGGGACCATGGAGGCTAGGGATCCAAGAATGCAAGAGTACTTGGCCCAGGTCAAACGTCAGCAAGCTAAACTTGATTCTTTCGTCTTATCTCACGTTTCTAGAAGTGGAAACACCCATGCAGATTCTTTGGCCACGTTAGCAACGTCTTTGGCTCAGGGTTTGCCCAGGATTATCCTTGTAGAGGATTTGCTAGAGCCAACTTTTACCGCTGTCAACGCAGCTCGTATCCATCTGATAAGGCCTGGACCTAGTTGGATTGACCCGGTGATATCTTTTCTGAAAAACGACATCCTTCCTAAGGACAAGTCTGAAGCAGATAAGATTCGTCGAAAGGCACCACGTTTCTGGTTGTCCGAGGATCAGAAACTGTATAAGCGATCCTTCTCAGGACCATACTTGTTATGTGTGCACCCTGAATCAACGGAAACACTTCTAGAAGAACTACATGAAGGGATTTGTGGGAGCCATACTGGGGGAAGGTCCTTAGCCCATAGAGCCCTGACTCAGGGATATTGGTGACTCAATATGCAGAGGGAGGCTCAAAACTATGCAAGGAAATGCAACTAGTGCCAAAGGTTCGCCCCCAACATTCATCAACCTGGAGGGGTTCTCAATCCTCTCTCCAGTCCTTGACCTTTTGCGCAATGGGGATTGGACATAGTGGGGCCATTTCTGAGGGCTGCAGGAAACAAAAGGTGGCTGCTTGTGGAGACTGACTACTTCACTAAATGGGTCAAAGCTACGTCCTTAGCAAATATTAGGGACGTCGATTCCAAGAGGTTTATCTGGAAAAACATCGTTACCAGATTTGGTGTGCCACGCACACTTATTTTGGATAATGGCGTTCAATTCGGCAACAAGGCTTTTAGGAAATATTGTGGTGATATGGGCATCATAAATAGATACTCTATCTCAGCTTATCCTCAGGGAAATGGGCAAGCCGAGGCCGTTAACAAGGTCATAGTCAGTGGGCTCAAGAAAAGGTTGGACGATGCGAAAGGCAAATGGATAGAAGAACTACCACATGTTTTATGGACGTATCGAACTACGCCGCGCAGGTCCACTAGAGAAACCCCATTCTCTATGACTTATGGAGCCGAGGCAGTGATACCTCTGGAATCTAGATTCCCCACCCTAAAGACGAGTTCTTTTAGCCTAGAGAACAACAATGGCCTCCTAGAGAAAGACCTGGATTTAGTTGAGGAACGGCGCGAGGTAGCTATGGTCCAAATGGCTTATTATCAACAGAAGTTTAAGCGGGGGTATGACGCCCACGTGAAGCTAAGGCCACTCGCACCTGGGGATCTTGCACTAAGAAAGGTTGTGGGCACTGCTAAGAACCCGGCTTGGGATAAGCTAGGACCAAATTGGGAAGGGCCCTATCGCATTGTTTCAGTAGCAGGCATAGGGTCGTATCGACTAGCTGGCCTAGTTGAAAGAATTGTACAACGCCCATGGAATGTAAATAACCTTCGAAGGTATTATTATTAATGAAAGGTGCTTTTGTTGATTAGCAGTTCAAAGTTATGAATACATTAGGGACTTACAGTTACTATTCCTAAGTGTCAAACAGAAACTTGGTTAAGTATCGTCCTCGGACCACAAACCTTGTGGAAATTGATATCTTATCATTTGTTAAACAGAACCTTAGTTATGCCGGGTCCTCGGACCTTCTACTTTGGGGAAATTAACATTTGAAGTTACTATTCCTAAGTGTCAAACAGAAACTTGGTTAAGTATGGTCCTCGGACCACAAACCTTGTAGAAATTGATATCTTATCATTTGTTAAACAGAACCTTAGTTATGCCGGGTCCTCAAACCTTCTACTTTGGGGAAATTAACATTTGAAGTTACTATTCCTAAGTGTCAAACAGAAACTTGGTTAAGTATGGTCCTCGGACCACAAACCTTGTGGAAATTGATATCTTATCATTTGTTAAACTGTCCCTTAGTTATGCCGGGTCTTCGGACTTTCTACTTTGGGGAAATTAACATTTGAAGTTACTATTCCTAAGTGTCAAACAAAAACTTGGTTAAGTATGGTCCTCGGACCACAAACCTTGTGGAAATTGATATCTTATCATTTGTTAAACAGAACCTTAGTTATGCCGGGTCCTCGGACCTTCTACTTTGGGGAAATTAACATTTGAAGTTACTATTCCTAAGTGTCAAACAAAAACTTGGTTAAGTATGATCCTTGGACCACCAACCTTGTGGAAATTGATATCTTACTATCTGTTAAATTGAATCTTAAATTGTACATCTTTAAGTGTTAAGCAAAAATTTTGTAATGTATGGTCCTCGGACCTTACACTTTACTAAAATTAATGTATCAGGTTACAAAGTTTAACCATCATATGGGTTTCCAAAGTAAGGCACCATATACCATCTAAACTAAGTTAGTTTTGTCAAATTCTTGAATGTTTTTACTTTGCAAAGAAAGTATGCGGATGGTTGTTTAAAGGTTGTAATTGTTCAACTGTTGAAGTTAGACTTATTTATTCCATTCTTTCTTTAGCTATGTGCTAGTGAGAACTTTCATGCCAAGCGTAAAAAGGACAAAGTAAAATAAACACAACTCGGATGAAAAATAAATAAAGCTGTTCTTCATTAATTATAATGGAATACATAATTACATGAAAAATTGGAAGTACAGAAAAAATTCCTAAGCTAGGCCCTAAGCTTTTGGAGGGGGGTCTTGAAGGGAAGTGCTGCTAGCCTCGGTGCTCTTCAACTCCAACTCAAAGGCAGACAAGACTTGTTTCCCTTTGTCTATTGTAGTTGTTGAAGGAATGATGGGCTCCACGTTCTGGCTTTGTTCCTTCTCGGCACCGCCACACCCGTCCTTCTCTTTATGGGAACCTTCAGGTTCTGTAGGATCAGGAACGAGTTCTGGCACCACGGGAGGAAGGGCGGGAGAGGCAGCAATAGGAGTGTCTTCTATCTCCTGTATGTCTAAGGGAAGCCAAACGTTCTCGGGCTTCCTCAGCTCGGAAGCTTGAGGAACCCCTGCTGCGTTTAAAGCCTCCCCCCAGACCTGCTGACAATATTCTCGGCACAAGGCCGCGAAGGCTTCTGTCAGCTGGTCCTGTGTTGCAGCCACACCCTCATGATAACTGGTCTGCTTCGCAGCCTCCAGTGAATGCTTGAAGTTGCGCGCTTCCTCCTTCATCCGCGCAAGCTCCTTCTCCAAGTCAGAGCATTCCCTTTGGGCTTGGGAAAGCTCATCATCCTTTTGGCGAAGGAGCTTACGTTGCCCCTCCACTTGGTTCTTCATCATTTTCAGACTGGCTTCGGCACCGTCCTTCTCTCTTTTTAGATCGGCCAGCTGAGAGGTGAGCTTTCCATTTTCCACTAGGGCCTGGCATAGGGACTTTTCTGTCTTTTGCCATATCTCCTGCTCCATTCCAGCTCGCTTCCGAGAATCCTCCACGAACTTCTCGGCAGCGAAAACTTCTTGGATGGCCTGTGATAAATGTCAGGGGGTTAAATGCAGTAAAGTATTTACAAATAACCCTAGAGTATAAGTATGAAGTGAAACTTACCAGAGCTAAGTCCCTTTTCAAAGAAAGGAACAGCTGAGGCTGGCTCATCTTTTCCAAGGCTTCTATGTCCTTGGGGCAGAAGAGGATGCTCTAACGCATCGGCCAGGTGGAGGGCATGGCCTTGTTGGAACGCCCTGATGTTAGACTGGAGGGGAATTGGCGCTCCATCCAATCTCAGTTCAGGATACCACATGGCCGGTGCTCGGCGCACCTCGGCCATGTCTCGGATCTCCCCACTTTCAACTGAACGAGCACGCCCTTTGCCCATATCTAGCTTCTGCTGCTGAGCCGGTGGTGGCTGCTGTTTCAGTTTTTTCTGTTTGTTGCCACTAGCCTCCTCGGTCTCCACCTTCCTTTTCTTCTTTGGCTCTTCAGTAGGAGGCTTGGGGTCGGCTGGAGGAGGGGGTGGTGGCAAGGATGGGGGAGCTTGAGATCCCCTCGCTCCCTTCTTGGCGACTCTCTCGCCTCTCATGGTCAGGAGGCCCTTAAGCACGTCCATGTCTTCTTCAATGGAGCTGTCGTCTGGACGTGCTATCACTAGGCCAACGATCCCAGAGGTCTCGACGGGCTCTTCTTCCTCGTCAGAAAGGAAGACAAACGGGTTTCCACGAGGTCTTTGGACGTCCTCGAGTTGAAACTGGTCTATCTCATCGTCCAACGTGTTCGATGAGGACACTTGCTCCTCTGGGATAACGGTTGCTTGAGAGTACGCTGCGAGGGGGATCGCCACGAGGGGTTGCGTGTATAGAATGGTGTGGGGGTCTTCGGGAATGTCGTGGTCGGCTAGAAAGTGTGGCCTGGCTACATTAATTCTCCTACGCCTCCGGTCACCCGCAGCAATCGCGTTCTCTATCTCCTGGAAGTCTGTGGATATAGGGTCGTACCCTAGTATCAAGTGAGCCACTCGAAGCTGCAGGTCTTCACTCACAAAAATTTCTGAGCATAGCACTCGGTTCAAATTAGCAACGTTGCAGTGGCTCAAGCGCGGGCGCACGTGTTGTTTATCTGCAAGGAAAAACACCAAAACAGACAAACATGGTCAGATTTGTAAAACATGTGATAAATTAAAGTTAAATGGTTTGTAAATATAAATGAACATTTCAAGATGTTTAGATGGAGTTACGGGGTGGGAAGTTATATCCTAAGGAGTCACACCTGGATCTGCCCATGCGATTGGGTAGTGGGGGCCGTCGTGCCAGTTGCCTGAGGCGATGAGGTATTCTTCCTTCAAGCCTTTATTGGACTTGGGCAGACAGGAAATCAACCTAACTACACTAGAGCGGGATTTGATGTAATAGCCTACCCTAGTAAGCTTGTGGCATTCGTACATAAAAACGACGTCATGCCAAGTAAGGTTTAAGCCCATCTGCTCATTTAGAGTGTTGACACTTCCTAAGACTCTAAAGACATAGGGAGCGCACTGGTCAGGACATAACCGGTGGTTGCGAAGGTATTCTCTGGTCACGTTTCTCATAGGAAGGGTCATCTCACCTTCTATGAAGGCAATCATAGGGATGATAACCTCTCCCATTTTCCTAGACCCAACCACGGCTTCCGCCGGATAGTATCTTAAACCTACGTCGCTGGGAATGTGGTATTTGGCCCTAAAACCCTCCATCCCAGCGGCGGTGTCAACTAAACACTTGAATCTACCCATCAGTAAGAAACGAAAGGGCGAGTTTTAAGAAAGAAAGTGGTTAAGAAGGGAGCCGAGGATAGAATCCGAGGAGAAAGGAGTAAAGAAAAAATTAGGAACTTACGATTTTGAAGTTGTGCAAGTTTCCACGGGTTTCTGTAGAGAAAAGGCGAACGGCTGATGTTTTGATGTGATTAGGCTCTGAAGAAATAAATGAAGGCGCATGTTTCCAAAGCGTTATGATGTGCGGGAAGCGGCTTGGAAATTGCATCCGTCCCGCCCAAATTTTCAGGGGGCAACAAGGGCCGTTGGATGCTCATCTCACCGTTGAACGTGGGGAACAAGGTGTAACTTACGGTCATAAATGCGCGCGTTTTTGAAATTGAAACCGCCAAATGGCATCTTCTGGAACACGAAACGATCTCCACACGCGTGGTTATTTACAAAACGTGTGGGGAAAGTTCTCGTTGGATCAAAACCCTATTTTTCTCCTCGGATGCTGAAAAATGGTGTTTTGAGGGGCTATTGTGGGGAGTAAAAGGACCCAAGCAGGTATTTGGGCCTTTGGGCTCTAAACAAAGAGTGCCAATCTGTTCTTGATTAAAGGCCTGTTAATACTGCAAATCGGCCCATACGCCGAGGGTTTGAGGATACGTCCGAGGGTTCGAGGATACGTCCGAGGGTGAGTTTCTCCTCGGATAGACCCAGGAGGACTCGGAGACTCGCTGGAATGATCAAGACAGAGTTCCAGAAAGACTATTGGTTAAAGGGGGGATCCCTGTACCCTCTAGAGGCACCGGTGTTAGAGAAATATCTTAGGAAAAGGCTGATACTTTCAGATTAAAGACCCTGCACCCACCTCCTAGGCCGCATTAATGGGGAAGTGACCCCTGAACAGTAGAATTGAACCTTCTTTTTACTACTTAAAACACCTGAAGAAGGTGGTGTCAGAGAGGAAAAGGAAGATTTGGGCAACACGTGTATAAAGCATCAAGAGAAGAAGTATTTAAAGGGGAGAGAGGCCAAAGAAGAGGGGGATCGATCAGTTACAAAGAAAGAAACTAAGAATTGTAACCTTCAAGAAAGAAAGAGAAATAATACAGAAATTGTCCTCGGCTTATGTCCGAGGAGGCTCCTTTGCAATAATCGTTTACTATTCGCCAGTATTTTCACATCTTAGCCGGGTTATTAAGTTTCCAGTATCTCTCAACTAGATTTCATACCCACATTCTACAAATTTCATTGTTTAAGGCTCATTGGGCCTGAGCCCACAGTTGTCTTTGGGTCCAGGTGCAATTGTGCGCTTACAATTTTAAATTAGAATTCAATTAGAGTTTAATTTTGCACCACATGTCCCATCTAATCAAAATTTTAAAATTTTGAACCAAGTTAGTTAGTTCAGTGTAAAAATTGGATTTTAATTTTACGGCATGTGTTCCATCTAATCGAGTCTTTTTTTTTTTTTTTAAATTTTTTGTGCCAAATAGTTTAATTTTGTGACATGTGTCCCATTTAATCTAAAATTTTTAATTTTTGTATCAAATGAGTTAATTTAGTGTAAAAAACGAGGAGTTAAATATAAGTAAACCTTAAAAAACATAATTTTTGAATAATTTTATATTTATGAGCATTTTCTTGTAGAACTAAAAACAATTCAAGTTTATAAGTCATCTATATAATATATATATATATATATATATATATATATATATATATATATATATATATATATATATAAAATAAGTAAAGTTAAGAGAAAATTCAATTAGAGTCTAATTTTGTGCTATGTGTCCCATCTAATATAAGTTTTTAGATTTTTGTATCAAATGAGTTAATTCAATGTAAATTTTAGATTTTTGTTAGAGTTTAATCTGCGACATGTGTCCCATCTAATCTAAGCTTTTTAATTTTTGTACTAAATGAGTTAATTTAGTGTAAAAAACGAGGAATCCAATATAAGTAAACCATATAAAAACATAATTTTTGAAAGATTTTATATTTATGAGCCTTTTTTTTTAGAACTAAAAGAAACTCAAGTTTATAAGTCATATATATATATATATATATATATATATATTAATAAATAAAACTTAAAGAAAATCTAATAAGATTTTAAATTTTAATTCAATTAGAGTCTAATTTTGCGTCACATGTCCCATCTATTCAAAATTTTAAAATTTTTGAACCAAGTTAGTTAGTTTAGTGTAAAAATTAGATTTTAATTAAAGTTTAATTTTATGGCATGCGTTCCATCTAATTAATTTAAAAAAAAAATTGTGTCAAATGAGTTAATTTAGAGTAGAAAACAAGGAATCCAATATAAATAAATCATAAAAAACATAATCAATCTATATATATAATAATAGGTGAAACTGAGATAAACTCAAATTAGAATTTCAAATTAGAATTTCAATTTTGTGCCATGTGCCCTAAATTATTTATTCTTAAACAATTTTATTTCTTAATTTTAGAATCAAATTTGAGGCCACATCATAAATATTCATCCAAGTGACTTATTAAGTACAAAAACCAAAAAGTCTAGAATAAATTATTCGTAAAAATAAAAGATGCTTCACAATAATTAAAAAAAATATATGGACAATTTACATTTTATACCTAATAATAATATCCTTACAAAATTTTTTATAGAGTTAACAAAATACAAAAAAGACTATCATTAGTATTTAAATTATATATATAGAAATTATATTATGCAACTTATTGTATATATCTTTAAGTGTGTCCATGCATATGCATGAGATTACAAGTTAGTGTATAATAATAAGTAAAGTCGAGAGATAATCTAATTATATTTCAAATTAGAAATCAATTAGAGTCTAATTTTATGCCACATGTCCCATCTTATCTAAAATTGAAAATTTTTGTGTTAAGTGCGTTAATTCAATGTAAAAATTGGATTTCAATTAGAGTTTGATTTTGCGACATGTGTCGCACTTAATCTAAGTTTTTTTAATTTTTGTGCCAAATAAATTAATTTAGTGTAAAAAACGAGTCCAATATACGTAAACCATAAAAAACATAATTTTTGAATAATTTTATATTTATGAGCATTTTTTTATAGAACTGAAAACAATTCAAGTTTATAAGTTATCTATATATATGTCCCATCTAATCAAATTTTTTCAATTTTTGTGCCAAATGAGTTAATTTAATGTATAAAACGAGGAGTCCAATATAAATAAATCATAAAAAAACACAATCATATATTTAACATTATATATAAAATTAGAGGAAGAGAAAGTTTGAATGATTTAATATTGAGAAAGTTTGAATGATTTAATAATCTATTTAAAGAAAGTTTTTATGGAAAAATGAAATAAAGTAATTAATATTTTGACAGTTTTTTTTATTTCCCATACAAGCGGTATTAAAATTTTCCTAAAATGGATTGTTAACCAATGCCTTAAGGGCATTTGTTAGCATCTTTTTTTTGTCTAACTAAAAATAATTCAAATTTATAAGTCACACACACACACACACACACACACACACACATAGGTAAATTTTAGAGAAAGTCCTATTAGATTCTACTATTGAAGTTCAATTTTGCGTTATGTGTCTTAAATTATTTATTTTTAGAGGGGGTTTTATTTCATAATTTTGGAATCAAATGTAAGACCATATCATAAATCTTCATTCAAGTGAGTTATTGTGTACAAAATCCAAAGAGTCTAGAATTAATGAACATAAAAATATTTAAAAAATGGACTTTATATTTTCTACCTAATAACATTCTTACAAGACTTTTTAAAGAGTTAAAAAAAAATGACTATCAATAATATTTAAATTATATATGTAATAATTATACAATGTATCTTAATGTGTATCTTTTAAGTATATCCATGCATATGTATGGTGTAAGGACATAGTTTGCACCCAGACCCAACCGTGTGAAGGGTACAGGCCCAAAAAGCCTTTTACAATGAAATTTGTAGAGCTTGGGCTTGAAACCTAGATTCTATGGATATTGGATAACAAGTATGATGGGCTAGATCGCCAATACATGTGCAATGAAATGATTATATGACAGAAACTCTCATCGGACGTAAGCCGAGGATAATTTGTATTGCCTTTTCTTTTTTAACAATAGATTACAGCTGAAGGTGGTGTATACAGTGTTTTCTCTTTCTTTTCTCGATCCCCTATGTTGAATGCCTTTCTTTTCCTTTTATATCACCTTCCTTCTTCCCATCATCTTCCACGTATGGATCAGATCACCTATCCAAATACTTGTCCCATCCATTGCCTTCTTGAAGTTCTCAAACAATAGCTGTAACACTGATCACTACTGTTCAGAGGTCATTTCCCCATTAATGCGGCCAGAGAGGTAGATGCAGAGTTTTTAATGCGGTGGTAGCAACTTTCTCTAAGATATTTCTTACTCATACCTTCCCCCGATGCTCATGTGGAACACATCCTCCCTCACCAGACATCCTAGAATTCCCTTATATACATTAGGGTGTATGGTATAACCTTTACTTCATCTAGCCGAGGAGACCTCCCTCCTTGGACCATTTCCACCAACTTCTTTTGTAATAATTGCTTGTGGGCTTTTATATTTAGTATAGTTATTACCACTAAGATCTCCTTGGGTGAGTTAGTATCCTCGGACCAAGCCCAAGGTCCACAAACATATTCTAACCTCTTTGCCCCTACAATAGCCCCTCAAAAATTCATTCTTTCTCCATCCTGAGGGGAAAAATGAAGTTTTGATTTAACACCACCACCTTCGCACGCTAGTAGAACCGTTACACGTGAGAATGTCATCTCACCTCTTTTGAAACTGCTCTTGACGCCTCGAAATTCATAACGCCCCCATTAATTGCTCCAAGTAACGCTTTGTCCCCCGCGTCGAACGATGAGATGCACATCCAACGGTTCGGGTTTTTCCTCAAAATTTGGGTTGGATAACTCCTATTCAATGCCGCCTCCCAGACATCAAAACACTTAGGAAGTTACGATTCAACTCATTACGCCAAAAATCAATCAAATCACTAAACTTTTGCTTTCTCTCCTTCTCCAAGAAGTTCGCGAAGAATTGTCTACTCACTTCTTGTAAGTTCTTACTCTCTTAAGTTCCTTTTCTCCTCGGTTATAGTCATTGGCCATTAACTGTATCCTTTCCCTTTCTAAATTTCTATTTCCATTCCAACCAAATAGGTAGATTCAAGTGTCTAGTAGATACCGATGTTGGTATGGAGGGTTTCCAGGCCAAATACCATATCCCTCAAGAAGTGGGTTTAATATATTGCCCCCTAGAAGCCATAGCTGATGATAGGAAAGAAGGGGAAGTTGTCATTCCCATAATCACCTTTTTAGAGGGTGGGATGACACTTCCCATGAAGAATGTAACTAGTGAATACTTACGTAACCATAGATTATGCCCAGACCAGTGTACACCTAACATGTTTAGAATTTTAGGTTGTGTTGATGCCCTTAATGAGCAAATGGGTTTAAACCTCACGTGGCATGATGTCGCCCACATGTTTGAGTGTCACATACTTAAGGGTGTAGGATACTATCTCAAATCTAGGTCCAATATTGTTAGACTTATATCGTGCCTTCCCAAATCCAACAAAGGCATGAAGGAAGACTATTTAATCGCTTCTGGAGAGTGGTACAATGGTCCCCATTATCTACTTGAAGAGGGAAATCCGGGTGTGATTCCATAGGTTTTAGGTCCTTTGGCCTGGGGTTCATGCTTTCTAACTTTATCATTTAGATCGATTTTGTATTTCATCTTCTTATTTACTTGACGTTTACTATTGACTTGACCATATTTGATTCCTCAGACACTTTTAAAGATAAAAAACACGTATCTTCCCGTTTAAGCTTATCCAACATTGTGGACCTTAATAGATTTTTAAGATCCAAGTTATTTGTAAGTGAAGACCTATAAGTGAGGGCCACCCATCTCATATTGGGATACGAACCATTATCAATGACTTTCCAAGACATTAGCAATGCAATCATCGCGGGAGACCGGAGACGTAGGAGAATAGACGTCTTGAAACCGGATTTCCTCGCTCCACACGATTTACCAGACGACCCTTCTGTCATCTTATACGTTCGCCCACTAAAAGCAGTTCCTCTTCGAGTGCAATGTGAGACAACTATCATTTGAGAAGAGCCCACATCCCCTCGCTAGTCCCTTGAAGAGGAAATCAATCAATTCTGACTCGAAGAAGTGGAGAAACCTTCAAAGGACCTAGTTGTCAACCTCTCAGACGAGGAAAGCGAATCCACTGAGGGCTCGAGCATTCAGGGTTTCATAGTTGCACAGTTTGATAGTAGCGACGAAGAGGAAGAAGAAACAATGTCTTAAAAAATAGGCACAAGTTTGAAGGACCTTCTCAGCAGGAGGAATAAACAAGCCGTTACGAAGGGCGCCTCAGGGTCTCAACTTCCTGCCAATCTCCCACCCCCTCCCCCTCCTCTAGGCCCCATTCTTCCTGCTCCCAACCTCAAGAAGAAAGAGCAAATGAGGTTGAAGAAGAGGGCTTGGCTTGGAAGAAGAAGCAAAAGCAAGAAAAAACTGGAAAAGGCCAAGTCCGAGCTTCTTCCGTAGAGAGTAGGGACAGCCACGAATTGGCTGAGGTGCACCAAACTCAATCCTATTGGTCACCTTCATTGGAATTGGATGGGGCCCCTATCCCCTGCCACTCTTCTATAAGAGAATTCCAAAAAGGGCACTCTCATTACTTGGCCAAAGCCCTAGAACAACCCCTTCTTTTACCAAAGGACATGAAGGCCCTAGAAAACATGAAGCAACCATAACTCTTCCTTTCCCTAAAAAGGGATTTGGCTTTGGTATGTGTCATTCAATTACTTCCACTCTATAATTTTTATTATATTATTTATTTAAACTTTCTCATATATACCTTTCTTTTATTCTCGTCACAATGCACCTATTCACCACTTTCTCACAGGCCATCCAAGAGGTTTTTGTGGCCGAGAAATGGGTAGAAGATGCTCGAAACAAAGTTGATGTCGAGTTCAACGTCAAGGTGGAGGCTGAAAGAGCTCTGGGCCGAGCCGAGCAGGAAAAGAAAGAAATCTCTGACAAACTGACCTTAGAGGGGCAGTTAAGGAGAAATACTGAGGCCGAGCTTAAAATAACCGAGGCGCAGGTAGAGGAGTAGCACAAACAACTTCTTGACAAAGGACAAGAGCTGGACACTGCCCAAAAGGACATTTTGTGCTTGAAGGGCGAACTAGCTTAGGCCCAAGAAGCAGCCCGTACTATCAAAAAAACAGTGGATGCTGCCTCACTAGCTTCTTACAATAAGGGGGTTGAAGAGACTGAGACTCGGCTAACTGAAGAACTCACTGAGGTGTGCAGGGAATATTGTTAACAGGTATGGGCAGAAGCCCTTAATGTTGCTGGGGTCCCTGCTACCTTCGAGTGGAGAAAAGTTGAAAACATGTGGATTCCCCCAGGCATTCGTGTGATTGAAGTGCTGCCTCCTCCAACTGCCTCCGAGTCAGCGCCTTCTACCCAAACCTTAATTGTCCAGGACTCACTTCCACCCATTAAAGTGTTCACAGGCTCTGATTAGGCTGCAGCCTAGGGTGAGGAGACTAACAAGGGTCTGAACAAGAAGATTGACTAGGTTGACCCTTCACTTAGGGCGAAAGGCAAAGGAAAACAAATCATGACTTCGTTCAAGGTGAAGCCTTCCAACATATCTCTTGTTATCAAGGAAGTGGCTCCTAAATCCAAAGAAACTGGCCAAAAAGGGGCGAAGACTAAAGCAAAGGAAGCTGAGACCAAATCCCAAGAGGAATCTCTAGTGAAGGCAAAGACATGAGCAACTTGGAACCTTCTCTCTCGACCTTTTTTTTCAAATTCCAAATAGCACTTCTTTATTTCTATCCTTTTTAAAATTTTTTTATTTATTTTTTATTTTCAATGTAATCAAGTACATTCTTAATGACAAGTCTAAGATTTTGATCTCTACTTCATTACAAATTTCACTCATTGGGAATATTTAACACTTACTCTCAGTAAAATTAATATACATATTATGAATGACTTAGCACGCAAACGAACAGGCTAGGTCTCATCTATGCATTAAATAATAACAATAACTTGTCATAGAGATAATTTCATTTCATGGAATTATGTCTTCAATTAATAATTTGTATGTTGGAATTATGTTATGCAATAGCAAATAGTTAAGCACATAAAAGAATACATGAACTTAATATAGCCAAAATTTTGAAACTAGACCTTATGTGAAACTTAGGCATAAAGTAACTCACAAACCTTACCTGAGTATATGGTCCGAGAACTAAATATAGCCAAAATTTTGCTTGATCCTCAGAAGGTTGGACAGAAGTGTTAATTTCCCTAAAGTAGATGATCCGAGGACCAGACGTAACTAAGGTTCTATTTAACATTTAATAAAGATATCAATTTCTACGAGGTATGTGGTCCGAGGAGCCAGACATGACCAAGTTTCTGTTTGATACTTATTAAAAATGAACTGAAATGTTAATTTTCCCAAAGTAGATGATTTGAAGACTAGACGTAACTAAGGTTCTGTTTAACATTTAATAAAGATATTAATTTTCTACAAGATATGTGATCCGAGGAGCCAGGCATGACCAAGTTTCTATCTGATATTTATTAAAAATGAATTGAAATGTTAATTTCCCCAAAGTAGATGATCCGAGGACTAGGCGGAACTAAGGTTCTGTTTAAAATTTAATAAATATATCAATTTCTACAAGGTATGTGGTCCGAGGTGCTAGGCATGATCAAGTTTCTGTTTGATATTTATTAAAAATAAACTAAAATGTTAATTTTCCCAAAGTAGATGATCCGATGTCCAGACATAACTAATGTTCTGTTTAACATTTAATAAAGATATCAATTTCTGCAAAGTCTATTGTTTGAGGAGCCAGACATGACCAAGTTTCTTTTTTATATTTATTAAAAATGAGTTGAAATGTTAATTTCTCCAAAGTAGATGATCAGAGGACCAAACGTAACTAAGGTCCTGTTTAACATTTAATAAAGATATCAATTTCTACAAGATATGTGGTCCAAGGAGCTAGGCATGACCAAGTTTTTGTTTGATATTTAGAAAAGATGAACTACAAATCAACACTACAGAATATCAACAGAAATAAGATGGCAAAAATGCCTTTCATTAATAATAGTACATTCGTAGGTTATTTACATTCCAGGAGCGTTGTACAACTTTTTCATCTAAGTCTGCCAGATAATATGCCCCCATACCAGCTACTGAAGTAATACGATAAGGTACTTCCCAATTAGGCCCCAGTTTTCCCCATGCTGGGTTCTTGGCAGTACCTAAGACTTTTCTTAACACCAAAGCACTAGGGGCTAGTGGCCTTAATGTCACATGGGAACCATATCCCTGTTTAAGTTTATGCTGATAATACGCTAATTGAACCATGGCATTCTCTTGTCGTTCCTCAACTAGGTCTAGGCCTTTCTCTAGCAAATTGTCGTTATTACTTGGGATGACAGAGCTCGTCCTCAGTGTAGGAAACCCAGTCTCTAGAGGGATCACAACCTCAACTCTATAAATCATAGAAAAGGGCGTCTCTCTAGTGGATCTTCGAGGTGTAGTCCGATATGTCCACAAGACATGTGGCAATTCTTCCACCCATCTCCTTTTGGCATCGTCTAGCCTCTTTTTGAGTCCATTGACTATAATTTTGTTTACTGCCTCTGCCTGTTCATTCCCTTGCAGATAAGCTGGAGTGTAATATCTATATGTAATACCTAGATCACAACAATACCTTCTGAAAGCCTTACTATCAAATTGCAGACTGTTATCTGAAATAAGGGTATGAGGGATTCTGAACCTGGTGACAATGTTTTTCCAGACAAACTTCTTCGCATCCATGTCCCTAATGTTTGACAATGGCTCAGCTTCAACCCATTTAGTGAAATAGTCTGTCCCAACGAGCAACCATCTCCTATTCCCTGCTGCTTTCGGGAAAGGCCCCATAATGTCCAAGTCCCATTGAGCGAATGGCCATGCACTAGACAGAGGGTTAAGGACACCTCCTGGTTGATGAATATTAGGAGCATACCTCTGACACTAATCACATTTTCTTGCATAATCCTGTACTTCCCTCTGCATGTTGGGCCACCAATATCTTTGGGTAAGAGCTCTGTGAGCTAAAGATCTTTCTCCCTTGTGACTTTCACAAATCCCTTCATGCAACTCCTCCAAAAGTAATTTTGTGGCTTCAGGGTGTATACACAGCAGGTATGGTCCTGAGAAAGAGCGTTTACATCACTTATGATCCTCGGATAGCCAAAATCGAGGTTCTTTCTTGCGTACTTTATTCGCTTCAGACTTCTCCTTGGGCAAGATGACATTTTTAAGGAAGGACACTATAGGATCCATCCAACTAGATCCCACCCTTACCTGATGAACTCGAATGGCGTTGCGATTCATTTTGGAAGGTTTACACAAGTCTTCAACAAGGATGAACCGAGGTAGGCCTTGTGCCAAGGACGTTGCAAGGGTGGCGAGGGAATCCGCATGGGTGTTCATGCTCCTAGAAACATGCAACAAGGTAAAAGATTCAAATTTTTCCTGTAAGTACCTGACTTGGGCTAGATATTCTTGCATTCTTGGATCTCTAGCCTCTAACTTCCCTTCCACGTGGCCAACTACCAATTGCAAATCTAAGAACATTTGCACAGTTTTTCCACCCATTTTCTGAACCATATCCATCCCTATCAAAAGGGCTTCATACTCTGCATCATTGTTGGTAGCCGAAAACCCCAGTCTCAAGGATTTCTCAAAAACAAATCCCTTAGGTGATACTAAAACTAGTCCCACCCCGGATCCTTTTTGATTTGCTACTCCATCAACGTACACCTTCCACGTCAAAGGTTCCTTACACGTGATTATGCCAACTGATTTTTCATCCATATTCAACTTTTTGGTGTTTTCTTCTATTGAAGGTTCAGCAAACTCTGCGATCAAGTCAGCAAGGACTTGGCCCTTCACAAAGGTGCGAGGCATATATTTGATATTGAAAGCCCCCAAGATGGTGCCCCATTTAGAAATCCTTCCCATATAATCAGCGCTTCGAAGTATAGACTTAAGAGGAAGTTGAGTTAAAACGACAACTGTATGAGATTGAAAATAGTGAGGAAGCTTACGCGTACCGTGCACCACTATGAGGATTGCCTTTTCCAATGGCAAATAATGTACCTCGGCCTTATGTAAGGATTTGCTCACATAATAAATTGGCTTCTGTATTTTGTTATCAACTCGTATTAGAACTAAGCTGACAGCATGATCAACCACAGCAATGTACGCGAATAACACTTCATCAATTTCTAGCCGAGACATAATGGGAGGGTGTGAAAGATATTCCTTAAGCTATTGAAAAGCTAGAGCACATTCCTCCGTCCATTCAAATCCTTTCCACTTGTTCAGCAACTGGAAGAAAGGCCTGCACCTATCTGCAGACCGTGAAATAAATCGGTTGAGGGCTGCAGTCATACCTATCAACCTTTGTACTTCTTTTGGATTCTGAGGTGGCTATAAGCTATTAATTACCTTGACCAGCGCGGAGTTAACTTCAATTCCCCAATGTGTAACCATATACCTTAAAAATTTACTTGATCCCACACCAAAAGAACACTTTGAAGCATTAAGACGCAAATTGTGCTTCCTCAGCGTCTGAAAAGTTTCATCAAGATCCTCCATATGCATGGAAACCATTTTACTTTTCACCACCATGTCGTTCATATATACTTCAATTGTTTTTCCTAACTGTGACTTAAACATTCTGGTCATCATCCTTTGATAGGTAGCCCCTACGTTTTTCAAACCAAAAGGCATTACCTTATAATGATAATTCCCCGTAGGAGTAATGAAGGTTGTCTTCTCTTGATCACACAAAGTCAAAGGTATTTGGTGATAACCCTGGAATGCATTTAAAAAACTCATCCGAGGATGCCCAACCGTAGCATCCACCAATTGATCTATACGAGGCATTGGAAATGAGTCTTTAGGACAAGTCTTGTTCAAATCTGTGAAGTCCACACATACTCTCCACTTCCTATTCTTCTTCTTCATTGCCATGGTATGAGCCAACCATTCTGGGTAAAACACCTATTTGATCGCACCGGCCTTCTTGAACTTGAGCACTTCTACCTTGACAGCCTCTGAATGTTCTTTAGAGGAATACCGAGGTGGTTGTCTCCTTCGAACAACAGCTGTATTGATGTTCAGGTGATGACAGATGAAACCCGGATCAACCCAGGGGCTTCGTAGGCATCCCATGCAAACACATCTACATTCTTTCTCAAAAACATAACCAACTCCACCTTCTCCTGAGGTGGCAGTTGAACTCCCACTTGGAAGAACCTTTCTAGGTCATTATCTATAAGGACCTTCTCTAACTCCTCACACGTAGCCTCCTCTGCTGCCGCCACACTAGGCGTAGCCAGAGACATTAATTGCTATGAGTTCCCCATAGTTGAGGCCGAGGAGCCTGGCCTAAACTGATGCAGAATTGCAGCTGATATACATTGTCTTGCCACAGATTGGCTCCTAACAATTTCCTTAATCAGTTCCCAGAGGGAACTTTACCTTGACATGTAGAGTTGAAGAATTAGCACCTAGGGTATGCAGCCAAGGCCTTGCCACAATGGCCGTGTAGGGAGAATAAGCGTCTACCACAATAAAATCTACATTTACAACCGCTAGACCTAATTGCATAGGTAGCCGAATCTGCCTTTTTGGTATGACAACCTTTCCCTTGAAGCTTATTAATGGTGAATCGTAAGCTGTAAGATCTTCAAGCTTTAAGTTGAGCCCCCTGAACAAGTTAGGGTACATAGTATCGGAACCACTGCCCTGATCAACCATTACCCTTCTCACATCGTACCCCTATCCTCAACGTAATTACCAATGCATCGTCATGTGGTTGGATAACCCCAATCTTGTCCTCTTCCGAGAAACCTAAAACAGGTGGAGTATTTCCTCGAAGCCTCTTCGGCCCAGAGTTAGACTCCTCGGCCAAAGTTCGTGCCATAGCCATCACCCTAGTAGGTCCAGAACCAGTTCTACTAGGAGCATAAAAAATAACATTAATTGTTCCCAAAAGAGGCCTTGACGAATTACTCCCTTGGCTCACAGAACCTAAACGACTTTCTTGCCCATTGGGATGATATAAAAAACTGCTTTACCTACCCTCCTTGACCAACTACTCCAAATGATTCCATAGAGTCTTGCAATTTTCAGTGGTATGACCTACGTCCTGATGATAATGGCACTAGAGATTCTGATTTCGCTTCGTAGGATCCCCAGCCATCTTGTTGGGCCATTTGAAATATGGTTCATTCCGGATTTTCTCCAACAGTTGATGCACTAGTTCTTGGAATACAGTGTTGACCACATGTGGAACAATAGGACCGGATTGCCCAGCAAAATCTCTTCGGGACCTGTTATTGTTGAATCTGTCCGACTTGAAATCCCTCATCTCCTGAGGGATAACCTTCATGTTTCCCTTACCCTGTTGTTGATCTTCCTCAACCCGTTTGTACTCGTTAATTCGATCCATGAACCGACGTATTCAAAGATTTCCTTAAGTCATCTTTGGTTGGACTGCTTCGGTTGGCAGTCCAACCTTAAAAGTATTGACTGCCACCTCATTAAAGTCGCCATTGATCTCATTAAACATCTTCTAATATCTGTCAGAGTATGTCTTCAGGGTTTCCCCTTCCCTCATGGCCATGGACAATAACGAATCTAGAGGCCGATGAACTCTACTACAAGTGATGAAGCGGGACCCAAATGCCCTGGTGAGTTCCGTGAAGGAATTGTTAGGATTAGTGCCCTTAAATCCTATTGTATGATGCTATGTATGATATTATGTATGACATTATGTATGACATGATGTATGACTTAATATTGTGATTGATAAAGTTATTTTATTATTATCTAAAATAATGGTAACATGAATATGGGACATTATCATATAGTCCATGAGATGCATTGTATGTGATTTATGTGAAAAGTCACAGAAGATGTAAATCACAAGTTCTTTGTAAACTCAGAATTAATAGTTCGTAGTCGGTGATGAAATTGGGCATTTCATCTGCGAAGACCATAACGTGTCAACTAAGATGATTTGTCTTGATCATGGAAGTGGAAACTTCTAGTTGATATGTTGGTATGTTTTAAGAGTTAAAACATATTGAACAGGACCGCTGTGAGATTTATTATTCTCCTAACGACTGTCAAATGAATAATAAATCTCACGACTTCTATTTGTATGAACTCTTAATCCTGAGAGAATAATGGACCTGATCATGAAGTGTAGGTTGCTTTGATATATCAGGAGTGAGACCTGAAGTGACGGTCAAAACCTCAGTATGTTGGGCAGCCACATTTAGTGTTGATGGAACATATATTCTCAATATGGAATTCATAGTCTCTTGATGGAGATATAAAATATTCCCTTGAGATAAGTTTAATGGTTTCAGTTATTCAGAGAGTTAGGCCTAACCACTTTAGTAAGAAATTACTAAAGTATATATTTATGAAATTGGATTTCATAAATATATAATGAATAACTTTAAAAAAAATTAAACCGGGTACTCAAGGATAAGATGTAGTAATCTACAAAGTGGCAGTCTACATTTATGACTTTGTGTTACTACGAATATTTTATGAAGGGGTTACGTGTATAATAAAGTCTTGGGATATAATTTATTAATAAGCCCTAGAGTGCAATTATATTTATATAGTGGTATTAAATATAATTAATGGTAACTTTGAATTTGTCAAGAGTTGACAGAAAAGCCCAAGGCCCATTGGAGCTAGTGTCTTATTGGTCCCTTTTGGTCCCACTCCAAGCCACACACTAAAGCCCAATTGGAAAGGCCCAATAGGCCAGCCCAATTAGATAATCAGTTAGTTATAAAGGGAGAAACATACAGAATTTTTAAAAAGAACAGTTTAGGAAAGAAAAAGAAATGGTGTGTGAGAGAGTGTGAGACACACTTTCATTCTCTCTTTGAAAAACTGATTGAGAGACCACACATCTTGGGCGTAAAGTGGAATTGGAGTGAAGATTAAAAGTGTTCCCAAGTGCTTCTAATCTTTCTTTTTAATTTCTCCACACCAAGGTACGCTATCTTGTTCTTAAATTCTGAAATTTACATGGTGCACGTTATCAATCATGAATGAAATAGATCCTAGTTCGTCGCTTCCGCTATAGGTTTTGCATGAGATGCAAAACCAGAATTTTTCCTTCAGGAATCAATAGAACCTGCCTTCAGGCCATTAAACCATCTCATCGCGACAGGTCCTAAGTTAGAAGGAAAGACTTTACACATCAAAGTTTCATTTTTAGAGTGTACTACCATCATTTGGTTGAAATGACTCACGTGCTCCATAGGGTCTGTTCGGCCATTATAAATGGTGAATGTGGGTAGAGTGAACCGCCGTGGAAGCTTCCCCTTCTCCAACCTACGTGTGAAAGGTGACTTTGAAATTTGGTGCAACGCCCTACTCATGGCATCACTTCCCAAGCCCCTGGAGGAAGACTTCTTGTCCTTACGACCATGAAGATCATCCTCCTTATGTGAGAAAATTTCACTTGGAGGAGTTCTGGACCTTGGCCTGTAACTACTACTTCGGGAGCCTTTAGAAGAAGGATCAGAAAGAGAAGGTGTTCGCCGCCATCTCGCACGGTGTAGCTTCTTCTTCAGGTGATTTATCTCCTTCTACATGGCCTTCGCATCGTCCTCATGAGGAACTCTGCTTCCACCCCGTGAACGACTCCTACCGGTGTACATCGTATGCACACTGCCTTCTCGATCTCTTTCTTGCTCAAGATGTTGGAAGTGTTCTTCATGTTGGGACCCCAAAGACTCTGCATGGTGTGCACTAGAGCTTGCCATCACATTACCCTTCCTCTAACATAAGATTTCCCATAGACGGCGCCAATTGTAAGGACACAGTTTGCACTTAGACCCAACCGTGTGAAGGATACAGGCACAAAAGCCTTATACAATGAAATTTATAGAGCGTGGGCTTGAAACCTAGGTTTTATGGATATTGGATAATAAGTTTGATGGGCTAGATCGCCAATACATGTGCAATGAAATGATTATATGACAGAAACTCTCCTTAGACGTAAGCCGATGATAATTTGTATTGCCTTTTCTTTTTTAACAATAGATTACAGTTGAAGGTGGTGTGTATAGTGTTTTCTCTTTCTTTTCCCTATCCCCTCTGTTGAATGCCTTTCTTTTCCTTTTATATCACCTTCCTTCTTCCCATCATCTTCCATATATGGATCAGATCACCTATCTAGATATTTGTCCCATCCACCGCCTTCTTGAAGTTCTCAAACAATAGTTGTAACACTGATCACTACTGTTCAGATGTCATTTCCCCATTAATGCAGCCAGAGAGGTAGGTGCAAAGTCTTTAATGCTGTGGTAGCAACTTTCTCTAAGATATTTCTTATTCATACCTTCCCTTGACGCTCATGTGGAACACATCCTCCCTCATCAGACATCCTAGAATTCCCTTATATACATCAGGGTGTATGGTATAACCTTTACTTCATCTAGCCGAGGAGACCTCCCTCCTCGGACCATTTCAACCAAATTCTTTCGTAATAATTTGCTTGTGGGCTTTTATATTCAGTATAGTTATTACCACTAAGATCTCCTCGAACGAGTTAATATCCTCAGACCAAGCCTAAGGCCTACAAACATATTCTAACCTCTTTTCCCCCACACATGGGGTTACAACTTAATTGCAATAATATATAAAAGAATAGAGAGTTAGTCAAATTATTATTTTAAATTAAATATTAGGATTCCATGCAAAGTATGTACCATTATAGTGATGTTAGAAATACTACATATTTTACCATATAAACCTTACAAACTATCTATCACCAATAAAAAAAAAAAAATTAAACATTCATTTACTATTTTGTTTAAGTGGTTTCCAAACATATCATTGTTACATCAATTTGGTTATTTATTTATTTATTTATTTTTGAATCGTGCATTATATATATATATATATATATATATATATATATATATATATATATATATATATATATATCATGTATTGATATATGAATATTCTATAAAATTTATTAAAAATTATAAATATGTATATATTAAAAAAAATATTTGTTACAAATTTAAAATATATTCAATTAATATTTTTTATCATTATATATATATATATAACTAAAATCTCTGAAACTCTCACAATTTTCCAATTCAACACAATTTTCCAATTTCCAACTCTCACAATTCTCTAACAAGTCCAACTTAAACTTAAACTCATCGTTATCATCTATATACATGGTTGTCAAAATCGCGATCCGGATCGTAAAATCGCACGATTTTACGATCCTACCTCACCAGAAAGTTTAAAATCGTAGCAGGATCGCAAAAATGTTAGGATCGTAGGTAGGATCGTGTAGGATCGTATAGGATCGTAGGATCGTATGGGATCCTACCGATCCTACCATTTGGCTTGAATTTTTTTTTTTGTAAGTGGGATTCATTTGGGTAAACCTAAACCCACAAGTCCAACAGGTTTTAGAAGCCCAATAATGAATTGAAGTCCCAAATTTACCCCTATGTCAACATAAAATCTCAAAAAAATCTATGGTATAAATTTAACATTTTCAAAAACAAAACCTAAACTATTTAGAAACACAAACCTCCAGCACACACCTCTGTCCCGTGCCTCCTCAACCCTTTGTCAAAAACCCAGCACCTCTCAGCCCTGTTAATGGTGAGTCATCACTGCCTTGAAGCTTTCTTAACTTAAGTTTAATACATATTTTGTTTTATTTATAAAAACCCAGCATCTCAATCCCACGCCTCCTCCCTACTCTGTCAAAAACCCAGCACCTCTCAGCCCTCTCAATGATGTTGTCGTGAGCCATCATTGCCTTTAAGCTTTCTGGTAATTTGTTTTGGTAGTTAGTATTTCATAGTTTATCATTTATTTGTACTTTGATAGTTTGATTCCATATTGTTGTGTTGTGTATATGATTTTGACAAAGCTTTTAAGGTTTTTATTTTTCTATTTTGTTAACTAAATTAAATAAAATTTGAAAAATTATGAAACATGATCTTCAGTATTTGAATCTTTGAGAAATATTAGTAAACACAATTAGTAGTTTAGAATTGCACACAACCTATTTGATGAATTCTTTGTGTGATTTTTTGAGCATGCTCTGTATCTTGGTGTCTTTTTTTTTTTTTGTGTGCAGCTCTAGTACAAATAGACAATGTCTACTTTGGTTAGAAAGAAAATTAAGCGAATTTTCCATTTTTGTAGATAATATTTTGGTACTTAGTTCTAATTAAACATGTATTGAACTTTTTAGATACATTATGTCAAAAGTTAAATATATTTTGGATCATTAGAATGACATAAGAACGATGTATTGTATGCAAATTACATTTTATGATGCAATTTTTTTTAATCGATGGATTCATATTTTAAGTGATTATATAACATACAAAGTCACTATCAATAGGTTTTTTGCTTAAAATCTGAAAATAGGTAGGATCTTACGATCCACGATTCGATCCTACGATCTCCGATCCTACCTACCTTCCACGATCCTACGTAGGATCCCGATTTTGACAACCTTGTCTATATATATATAACCAAAACCTTGGACTTTTTGTTATTTATTTAAACAAAATTATTTACTTTTTTTCACATCATTTTTTTAATTTAATGAAAAAAAAAACCTAATGCAAGTTAGACTTCTAGCCAAATACAATAACACACTCTCATTGTCGCTACTCTCCTATTTAAGAACTACTCTACCTCTTTTCTTAGTCTCTTCATATGCCGCATGTCCTCTTCCTCTTTGTGCACATTGGTAACATACTACATTGATTTGGTTCTTGAAGTGCCTTCAAAACTTGGGTTTGGATTTATTTTGTCAAAAAGGTTTTGAAGCTTTTCATTGTTGGGTGAGTTTTTTAACATGTTTAGCACCACAGGTGCATCACACTTGTTAGTCACACCATGTTTTTTGATGAGATCAAAGATTATTGGTCCATTGAATTTGCGAAGGCAGATATTGGTCCCACCCGTGGCTGCCATTCCCCAAGGGTAGCTCTATCCATTAGCGTGGAACATGGGATTTGACAATAGTTTTAGTTGAGTTTCTTTCTCAATTTTTTTTTCTTCATTTTCTTATGTTCATGTGTATGTATGCATAGTATTGAGTTTAATTGAATTGGAATTATCTTTTAAACTTAGGTTTTGATTGAATCATGATAATGGCAGAAGAAGTATGTTCCAATATTTGGAGTCACAATGAATTGTAGTTATCACTTATCAATATCATATTGCTAAACACCTAACAGGAAAACACAACATAATTATTTTCTTTTAGGTTGCACATGTCGCTGTTTCAAGATCACTAGGAATCATGACCAAATATTATTAATAATAAAATTAGCAATAATCATAGTGATAAACTAGTAATGTTTGGTTATCCTACCTTCATGCACTATGCGCGGAATTCATAAACTTATTGTCAAAAGACAAAAGATATAGGAGGCACTATGCACGGAACTCATAAACCTATTGTCAAAAGACAAAAGATATAAGATGAATTTGAATGATTTTTCATTGTTCATCTATTAATCATGAATAATAGTATTGTTATTTGCAATCATCTTTATATGGTATCAATGATGTGATCACTCTGAATGATTTCCTTTAAAGTTTAGATATAGTCTATTTGATGATTAAAAAAAATTACAATCAAAAGAATTTTGAACTTAATTTTTAAAAAAAAAATTATTGGAAACATTGGATCTCAAATGACTTCTATTAAAATCCATCCTTTATGGTTTCATCAAATGAAAACTCTTATAGATTGGTATTAGGACATTAAACTACTAATAGGTGTGAAGGTGTTACACATGGTATATAGCTAATTGTAACATCCTATGCTATATAATAAAAATTGGGACTATAAATATCTTCTCTTTACAACAAATGGTTAAATTCTAATTATGTTTCAAAAAATATATAAAAAAGTCTATAGTTTAGTTTAGATAATTCTATCTTATTAGCTAAGTTTTAAGAAATTTAAATTCTATTCCAACTAAAATTATATTTTAAAAAATTTTAAAAATTTTAGATTTTATTTTAATTATTTTGATCATCTATCAAAATAATTTTATATTGTAATATAATAAAATTTATACATTACATACAATCATTACTCCAATTACCTTCCAGATAATGGAGAATATGAGAATGCAATTTGTAGATCTATTACCAAGAAAACATAGATTATATTTGTTAAGGACATATTTTATGTAGTTGACTAATCCTTTGACAAGACGCACTTTACTTGTATTTGGGTAGATCTAAGATGTGTTTAATACTTCAAAGAACATGTTGTTCAAGTCTAGTATTAAAGCCATGAAGATTGGACTAAGAAACAAGTGAAGAAAATGTGTTTACTAAAACTGGACAGATAGCTGGACACCTGCTCGACAGCTACTGGACAGATAGCTATCTATCGAGATTTAATGAATGAAACTCGACAGCTTCTCGATCGATCAAGGATCTATCGAGGTTACGAGAATTCAGATTTTCAGATCTGATTTTCGGCCCATGTTTTTGTATTTGTGTAGGGTTTCTTTTCTCACAACCCTAGACATATATAAGGCTTATTTTAGAGGCCGTCACATAAGAGAATACAAGGAGAACATATGCAAAAGGTGACCAAAGCCTTATTCTCTCTAAAAGAAGCTACTGTATCTTTTGCGCCTTAGGGTTTTGTAACCAAGTGTTTCTTGATCTTCATTGTTGATGAAGTGAAGAACTTTGCAGCCAACACTCTTTTTTCTTAAGTTGGTGAGTGAGTCACGTATGGGGATTCGTGCAAAGGAGTGAGTCACGTACTGGGATCTGTACATCAAAGGGTGGCGTTCATATATTGAAGAGTTTAGAGGTTCTGAAGCGGTAGAAGGTTTCTGCTGTGAGTTCATCTACGAGGATTGTAGAGTCTAGGGACAAAGATTTTGTACTAGATCTGAAACTTCTCTTTACTATAGTGAATTGCTTTTCGAGAAGGTTTTCCCCCAGGTTTTTTACTGAGAAACTAGTTGGTTTCATTAGTTTTCCTGGGTCATCATATCCTATCTTATTTACTTTTCCGCTGCATATGATTTTGACATGATATTGATGTTTGTTTGTTTTTAACAAGTTTATTCATAATAAATCTAATTAACAACTTGGGTTTAAAACTTGTTAATTCTATCAACCGGGGTCTAAATTTCCCAACAAGTGGTATCAGAGCGGGTACACTCTAATTGGATTAATTTCCTAAGTGTGATCCTTGACCCCTGTTGTCATGGATCATGGACAATCTCTTTTGATTCCTCCTTTATTTGATGGAATTAATTATACGTACTGGAAAGTTCGTATGAAAGTTTTCTTGCAGGCTCTAGGTGAACAGGTATGGCAAATTGTTGAAGTTGGTTGGATTAAGCCAAAGGTGTTAGAGTTCCTGAGAGAAAAGTGCAGCTCATTTGGCAGCCAACAACTTCGCTATCTCAACTGAAGGTGGTTTGCGATTCTTAGCCAGAGCAACCTTGACTTCACCTCAAAAATTACGGACTATCACCCTAACTCCTGCTTCTTCCAATTTTCCAAACATGGCGCCATCGAAGTTAACCTTCCACCAATCTCGTTCAGGGGGACTCCAAATTTTGGGAGCAGCATGGTGAACACTGGAGGAGCTACATTTCAGAGCTTTATAATCCCGAATATAGTCATAGGCAAAGCTCACAATCTGTCCTAGTGGCATGGTGGTTTCATGCAGGCGAGTTTTATTCCTATGATACCACATTAACCAAGCTGTTGTGGCAAATAGAGCCATAGTATTTGGTTTTGCAATTGCAAAAATCCGCATGAACAATTTCGGGAAAGAATCAAGTTCCACTCCAAACCTAAAGACCTAACTGAAATCCTTCATCCAGACCTCCTTTAGACCATCATAGCTCCATAATGAATGGAGGGTATCTTCTGAGGCACCCAAACAACGTTGACAGACTACATCATTAAGAATTTTACGCTTCACCAAATTTTATTTGGTAGCTAAAGAGTTGGAACAAGCTTTCTAAAGAAAATGTTTTATTTTTCCTGGAATTTGAATTTTCCAGAGGCTTTTCCAGAAACTCTTTTCTTCTGCACTTGTCTGGGGATGATTGCCTTCTGAATCTAGGGCTTCACACAACAGTCTATACCTGGATTTGACTGAGTATTTACCTGACTTTTCGAGGGGCCAAATCAGAACATCAGGTTGGGGGGTTCAGCAAAGTGGGAGTGATTTAATTTGAGATGCATCTGGAGGGTGGAAACATCGATCAATCAGCTACAAATTCCACCAGCTTGAGCTTGAATTGATGAGTTCTAAAACTGTAGCCTCTGGATGAAGCTCACCCAAAAAGGAAGAGATCTTTCCATCTCCATTCGGTAGCAATTTATCAATGAAAATTCTGATGCTCTGACCGTCTCCTAATCTCCATTTAGCTCCTGCTTCAATCAGATGTCTTGATCTCAAAATGATTTGCCAAGCATAAGACCTCGATGAGGAAGTAGCTTCAAAGATAGATCCTTGAGGGAAATATTTGGCTTTGAACACCTTGTAAAACAGTGAGCTCCTATCATGAACCAAGCTCCAAATTTGTTTTGCTAGTATGGCCTCATTGAACTTGCACAAATCTTTAAAGCCCATACCACCCTCATCCTTAGGTTTACAAAGCATTTCCCATTTCTTCCAATGGATTTTCTGCCGATCCCCTCTTTGACCCCACAAAAATCTACGAACAAGCATTTCAATATCTTGGCAAAGACCAACTGGTAATTGAAAGTAGCTCATAGCAAAGGTCGGAATGGCTTGAACCACTGCTTTGAGCAAAACCTCCTTATCGGCTTGAGATAAGAGTTTTTCCTTCGAACCTTGTAATTTTCCCCAAACACGGTCTTTTATGTAATTCAAGCTTGCTCTTTTATTTTTGCCAACCACTGTCGGCAAACCCAAATATTTCTCATACTCTTTTATTTCCGGAACCCCCAATTAATTTTGCACTTGCAATTTTGTTGAGTTGGACACATTACCACTAAAGAAAATTGTGGTTTTGTTGGAGTTAATTTTTTGCCCTGAAGCTCTCATACATTCTAAGGATCTCTTGAATTTTTGACACATCTTTCACTTGCATGACAAAAGAGGAGGCATCATTGGCAAACAACAAATGAGAAAATTTTGGCCCATTTTTGCAAAGAGAGAAGCCTTCAAGATGTCTACCCGCCACCACTTTCTCAATAAGGCCATTCAAACCTTCGAAGCAAAGAAGGAATAGATAAGGGGAGAGGGAGTCCCCTTGTCGAATACCTCTAATAGGAGTAATGGGTTCTGTAGGCTCACCATTTATCAACACCGAGTAGGTCACTAACTGCACACACTCCATGATCCGACCTACCCACCTAGTATGAAAGCTCATTTTCTCCATCACCCTTTTGAGAAACACCCATTCCAATCTATTGTAAGCTTTGCTCATATACAACTTCGAAGCCATGTGCCCCACTTTACCCCCTTTCTTGCGCTTCATGTGGTGAAGTGACTCGAAGGCCACCAAAATATTGTTTGAAATTGCCTTATCATATTGGAAGGCACTCTAAGATTCTGAAATGATATGAGGCAATACTTTTTTTAACCTATTAGCCAACACTTTTGATACAAGCTTATATAAAATATTACAAAGTGCGATGAGGCGGAATTCAGTCACATACTCAAGATTTTTAACATTAGGACTAAGAGAGATGAAAGTATGATTCAAACCTGGAGTGAGCTTACCAGAATTAAGGCAGGACAGCACTGCTTGTACAACATCATCACCAATGTCACTCAAAAATTTTTGGAAAAAAATGGGAGGCATTCCATTGGGACCGGGTGCTTTAAGGGGAGCCATTTGGGTCAATGCAATCTCAATTTCTACCCGAGAGAAGGCACTGATCAAACTGCTATTCATATCTTCGATGACCACCGATTCTATGGACTGAACCACTTCCTCAATTTTAGTCGGTCTTGAGGATACAAACAAGTCTTTATAATTATAATTCCGAATCATAATCCAAACATTGGCATCCAATATGAGAGCACCATCTGAATTTCGAAGCTCCATAATTCTATTGCGACGAAATCATTGTGAAGCTCTTGTATGAAAATACTTAAAATTATGGTCCCCTGAAACCATCCAATGCTCCTTACTCTGCTACTGCCAAATTTTTTTGTCTAAACGGAGGAGGTCGACAATCTCGGATTGAAGCCGAATGAACCATGGGATATTCCTTCCCTAGGCTGATTCCCATTCAGCGGCTTTCAGTTATCTACTTTCTTACGTGACAGAAAGAGTGTTTACTCCACTAGGAGAGGCTCCTCTAACATGCCTCTAATTTTGCAATAACTCTTTCCATGGGAGAACCCGAAGCTGACCTACCCCATGTTCCCACCACAGTATCTCTACATCCCAAATTCTCAAGCCGTATTTGTTCGAATCGCCACAGTCTTTGAGTCTTTATTTCAATCCCCTCAAGTCTAATGCAAATCGGGTTGTGATCCGAGGATACACAGGTCAAGGTCTGCACATTTGTAGTAGGGAATAAATCATACCACTCCACCGTACACACCGCCCTATCCAATATTTCCCAAACCATGCCTCCATTTGGATAAGTTTTAGACCATGTGAACTTATTTCCAACAAACCCCAAGTCGAGCAAATTACATTCATCCAACACTTCTCTAAAATTTTCCATCTGTCCATAAGGCCTAAGTTTGCCGCCGCTCTTCTCATGAGTTTTAAGGATCTTGTTGAAATTGCCTCCACATAGCCATGGCAAGAAACCACGTCTGTACAGACTGCGAATCAACTCCCAGGTCTCGGGTCTCAATTGCATTTCTGGAGCTCCATAAATCCTTGTAAATTGCCATGCATTACCCTTCTCTTATGACTCTGAGATGAAGGTTCAACAACCAAAGTGAGATCATGTTTCCAAAAGAGAGCTAAGCCGCCCCCACGGGTAATTCTAGAAACTCCATGGTAATGACCGAATTGAAGAGTCATGAATACTACTTAGCCTTGCTTCTTCCAGCAATGTTCCAGCTAAAAACACAGCTGAGGGATCTTGTGTCCAAACTAATTCTTCAAGCTCCTGAGCTGTCTACGGGTTCCTAAGCCCCTGACAGTTCCAACAAATGAGATTCATTGGTCCTGGCGGGGATGGGAGCCTGCCTCCGCCAATGTGACTTCATTTTCTTTACCAACCTGAGGTGCCAACTTTGTCTTCTTAGAGAAACCTTGCTGAGATTTCCTGGTCGGTGTGGCTCTCTTCTTTCCTGAGTGCACTTCCAAATTCACCTCAGTCTCAGAAGGGATGCGGTTGATGCGTGTCCATGAGGGCTTAGGTGGTAGTGGAGTACACGTAAGAGAGTCCTGTGAGCTTGAAAGGTCCACCAAAAGAGGTCTAGCTGACCTGTCATTGTGAATAGGGGATGACATATTACATGTGGTTGAGAGTGGGGAATTCCTTGGTGCATGAGTATCCTTGGCAATAGAATTTTTTGTATTGATGGACTCCTTATTTGGTAAGATTTCCAAGTTTCCATCTAAACTCTCCATCATATCAAATTTCGTCAACCCTTCATCGATATCATGCAAGCACTACAACAAAATGTATTTTTAGTGACGAAAATTAGTGAGGAAATATTTTTCGTCACTAAAAATATAGCTTTAGTGACGAAATATAAATTTCGTCACTAATAATGAAAAAAATTATAACATTTAGTGACGAAAAATGAATTTCGTCACTATTGTGATCTGAAAAATGGGCGCCAATGGAGGGAAACTTTGGCGCGAGTTTAATTAGTCTATAGTGACGAAATATTTCGTCACTAAAAGTTAAAATTTTTAGTGACGAAATATTTCGTCACTATAGGTATTGCTGTGGATAGTATTAGTGACGAACATCTTTTCATCACTATAAAAAAGAATTAGCGACGAAAAATATTCGTCACTAAAAATAATAATAGTTTTGCACTTATATGTTTTTAGTGACGAAATCACAATTCGTCACTAAAAATATAATTTAGCGACGAAATATGAATTTCGTCTCTAAAAATCTTAACAAAGCCCGGTCTTTAGTGACGAAACTGAAATTCGTCACTAAAACCTTAAAAGACTAATTTCAAAACTCAGCTAAACCACAAAACATTTCACTACCCAAGAGCCATTTCTGTCAAAAAAAAAAAAAAACTTGAGCCATTTCAGTCAAAAACCAAAAAAACCCAAATCACATGTGAAGCCACTGTCGTCGATCAAGCTCAACGGCGACGCTTCAGGTCGCCGGCGATCGGCGACACTTCAGGTCGCCGATCGTTGGCGACGCTTCAGCGTCGAGATCTGCAATGCTTTAGCGTCGCCGATCGCGACGTTGAAGGTCGCCGATCGTTGGTGACCTTGAGCGTCGCGATCGACGACGCTTCAGCGTCGCAATCGCGACGCTTCAGGTCGCAGATCGCGACGCTGAAGCGTCGCCAACGATCGGCGACCTGAAGCGTCGCGATCTGCGACTTGAAGCGTCGCGATCTGCGACTTGAAGCGTCGCCGATCGCGACACTCAAGGTCGCCGATCGCGACGCTGAAGCGTCACCAACGATCGTTGGTGACGCTTCAGCTCGCCGGCGACGCTTCATCTTTCATCCGGCAACGCTTTATCCTTCATCCGGCAACGCTTCAGTTTGTGACGCTTCCGGCGACTCTTCGCCTTCCACCCAGCCGGCGACCTTTCGCCTCCCACCCCCAAGCCTGGGTATCTTTTTTCCCCTTTTGAGTTAATTTTTTTGTTAATTTTTGTTTAATGATTCTAGTTCCTTTGGATATTTCTTTGTTTGATACAGTAATGGGTATATGCATTTTTGTTTAGTTTGGGTATTTGATATTTACTGTGTAATGGTTGTGAAGAAAGTTTCTTATATATGTACTTATCAATTGCTGTAATTCTTTTTTATTTCTATGGTTCTTATTGTTTGGATGATTCTAGTTTTGGATCCTCACTCTCTTGGTTTGGTTTCCACATTGATACCAGTGTTAGATATATGTAGTGTACAAGTTCCTATACATTAGGTGTAATGTATGAACTCAAAATGAGATTACCCATCTTCTAAATTTTCTTGTGTTGATTATTGCTTAGGTAATGATACTCTGATTTCACAATGGGATTGTGTCCTTTGATTGTTATTTGACTTGATTTAATGGGGGATTGTTCTCTAGATTATGTTTTAGATACGTTGTGCTACTCTATTAATATTTCTTGCAAGACAAATGATGAGATTTTTTTCCCTAATTGCTAGTTTTTTCTATCATCCATTTTGATGATAAAATGAGTGTTCAATCTGAGAAAGGAATATTAGGATGGCATTGTCTCTAAAACTAGGTTGATGAAGGTTGTTTTTTTTTGGGGGTGGGGTCCTTTGTTATCAATTATCATAAGATTAAATTCAAATCTTTTAAGTCAAATTAATGCTTAAATCTGTGAAAGTCAAAGACCAAAGCTTAGCCAAAATCTATATTTGCACATGAAAATAGAGCTATGGGGGAATAGAGCTAGTGTTGTCAACTAATTGTATTATATTACACATGAAAATCTATATTTGCTTTCTACAACTTATACATTAGGAGTTGTGATTTTAATTTATTGGTGTGACTACTCTTAATGCATTGTTAGAAATGTTTCTTATAACATAGTTAATGTTTTTACTTTACGATTTTAATGTAGTATTGTTTTTATATTTGTGCAGATTTCTTATTGGTGGCTTTTAGGGGATTTACTTTTGGCATTACTTGAAGACATATGAGAACATCTTCCATTAGTTTTAATTATATTATGCTAACATTTTTGTATTGTTATAAAATATGACGAATTATTGTATGTATTGCAAACAATTATTGTATGGAAGGAGTTTGAATTGGATACTTGTTTTATTTTTTACTTGTGGAATGTATGGATCTTTTTTTTTTATAAATGTGTTGAAATAAATGTATTATTCAAATGTGAGGTTTTAGTAATGTAATAACAGGTTATAGGTTAATATCAAAGCCATGAAAAAAATAAAAACAGAAAATAAGTTTTAGTGACGAAATATTTCGTCACTAAATGTAGCAAAATTTTGTAAGAAATGGTTTTAGTGATGAAAATTTTCGTCACTATATGTGCATGGATTTTCTTAAAAATAGTTTTAGTGACGAACTTTTTCGTCACTATATGTATCCGAAAGTAGTTTTAATGACGAAATTATTCGTCACTAAATATGATTTAATAAACTAAAATGTTTTTAGTGACGAAATATTTTCGTCACTGAATGGTGTTTTTAGTGAGGAAAACATTTAGTGATGAAACGTTTTCGTCTCTAAAAGTTTTTAAAAAAAAAATCAAATCGGACTTTTAGTGACGAAATTTTTCGTCACCGGGACTTTTAGTGACGGGGTTTCAGCGACGAAATGAATTTCGTCACTAAAAGTCCGATTTCGTCACTAAAGGTTCTTAGTGACGAAAAGCTGGACTTTCACTGAAAATACATTTTGTTGTAGTGAAGGTTTGTGCAAGTTTTCCTTTTTCCTATAGCTGACCCTCAAATCCCGGCGGAAAATCATTCAAATCCTTGGAAATAGGACATGAAATGGAATTAGAATGAATTGGCAGTGAAGAATCCGGAATTACCTTTGGTGTCAGGTTCGCCGGAGTTCTGTTCTCAGGCGTGGCTGCGTGATGGTTGTTTAGAGAATTTGCAATTTCAGAGTCCTTGAAACCCTTTGAATCCTTTTTTTTGCTGATAATAACCTGGGACTACAATGGTGGATTTTCAGATTTGATTGAATAAGGGAGCTCGTAGCCATACTCCATATTTCCGATCCTTCATCATGAGCGTACCCTCACTATTTATCCACAGATCACAATCTTTATCCCCGTGGGTTAAACATCCATACCAGTAGCAGATACTTGGCCACCTCTCATACTTGAAGGATACCAAACCCGTGTTCCCTCCTTCAAGAGTGATTTTACGTCCACGGCATAAAGGCTTTGTAATATGAAGAATGACAAGAACTCGCAAATGATCACCACCCTTCATAACTGAGAAATCAGAGGGACAGACTTCACCAATACCCAAACACAGTCCTTCAGCCACCTTTTTATTCTTGAAGCTTATCAGGATATCATAAACTTGCATCCAAAAAGGAACTCTCTCAAAATCCAGATCATGGACATGAATGGTATTATCATACCTCTGAAAACCCACCAAGAACTTATCGAAACTCCAGGGTTGGTTATAGAATATTCTATCACAATCAAATTTATTCCCAAAGATAAAAAGAACGATGTGATTTGCTTGATCCTTAATCTTGAATCCATCTCGAGTACGCCATAACTGAGAGAAATTCCGAGCAATGGCATCTACATTGAGGACCCATTTTCTGAAAATCCTTGCAGCCAAAACAAACTCGTTGGACCCCATGTCTGATCGGAGATCGAACTCCTCATCCTCTGGTCCCTGCAATGTCATCTTATTCCAACCCGCGGTAATTTCCTCCATGAATCAAAAGAAAAGGAAGTATTTCCCGAAACCCTACAAAGAAGAGAACCCACTAGCTTGCAGCAACCAAATGACAACTGACAGGGATAGACAAGCCTTCATGAAGAAGGGACAGACTCTTCCTCAGCCTTGGAGAAGTTGGAGAACCTAACTTTCACTAGCGACAGAGAAAACTAGTTAAAGTCAAATACTACTTTAGAATATTCAAACGCTACCTTAAAAGTGATGTTTCTGTCTATATATAAAAAATAAATGATGTTTTTGTTGTCATATTGTGGTCTTATGATTCATGTGGATAGAAAGAAGATAAAGGGTTCTTTTTTCTTTTTCTTTTTTAAGTGGACATTGTAAGCCTGTCCCTCTCATGAAAACAACTAATAAGGTATATATTTTTAGTTGTTAAGCTCTCTTTGGCTAAATCTAATAAATTTTCGCTGGCCTAAAATAAATTCCCTCATATATGCTTGGGCCTATGCATATTTTAACATACGAATTTGATATAATTCATACCATATTCTCACGTATATTGTATGCTGCATGTTAATTCTCTAATACGTTGATAAGATAAATATTTTTTTTTTGCTCGAATTTAATACGTACTAAACTATTAAAAATTGTGACAGCTAAATCCAAAATATAATGCATGAAAAAAAAAAAAATGATCAAATTAACTTTGTCTGCTCTGTTGAGATAAGTAGATAGTGGAAGAGGGAAGGTTAGATATATTCAAACCACAAATATGAGACATCACAAAATATGTAATTACTATTGGGTTATTATTTGAATCTCACTTCAAAGCACATGCCATAGAGATTTTGCACAGCTGCTAGCAGCGGTATCTGCTTCGGACTACTCACTGGAATTGTTTGCGTTCATCACTCTTGGACAATTTGGTTGAGGTGTAGCAAGGTCAGATTTTCACCACCAGGCTTCCCACTAGATCAAGTTATGCAGCGAGCTGTTGCAGCTCTGATGGAGTTTCAGATAGTAAACAATTAAGGGCACACAGTGGTTGACAGACCGAGAGCAAGGTGGAAAGCACCTCCGACTGAGTTTTAAAAAATAAACTTTGATGGGGCGATGTTCAAAGAGGAAGATAGGACAGGGATTGGCATGATCACCAGAGATAGACAAGGTTTGGTGTTGGCATCAATGTCTCAAGTCATTCCTCTACCCCTAACTGTCGTGGAACACAAACACTTGCAACAACAAAGGCTTTAGAGTTTGCTTTTGACTTGAGTTTGGGAAAAGTTATTCTGGAGGGTGACTCTGAGATTATTATCAATTGCTTGAATGATAACTCACCCTCGTTGGCACCCTTTGGATTACTGATTCAAGACGTCAAGAATTATGCAACTTGTTTCAATGTATCAGTTTTTTACATGTTTGTAGGGAAGGAAATAATGTTACTCACAATTAGGTGGTAATTTTTATCCATATTCATGAACCTACCCATTACCCACCTTATTTGGATAAGTCTTAACCCAATCTATTTGAATATTTGAGTTAAATGAGTAAAGACCCATTTGGTTATTTAATTAGATGGGTTTAAATGGATAAATCCACTAATACCCACTAAGCCCATCTAAAATTTAAATAAACAAAATAAAATCTAAATTTCTAGAAAACAACCAAAACACCCCTGAAACTTAAAAAATGACCAAAATACTCTCAAAACCCAAAAATTTACCAAAATACCCCTAAAACTAAAAAAGACCAAAATATACATGAAACCCAAAAAATGACCAAAATACCCCCAAGATCCAAAAAATGACCAAAATATCCCCAAAACCTAACAATGGCCAAAATACTCCCGAAACCTAAAAATTATCAATATACCGCCAAAACCTAAAAAATGAACAAAATACTTCAAAAACCTAAAAATTACCAAAATACCCTCGAAACCCAAAAAATGACCAAAGTACCCCTGAAACCTAAAAATGACCAAAATACCCCCAAAAACTCAAAAATGACCAAAATATCCCCGAAACCCAAAAAATGAACAAAATACCCCGAAAACCTAAAAATTACCAAAAAAAACCCTTGAAACCCAAAAAATTACCAAAACACCCCTAAAACCCACAAAATGACCAAAATACCTCCAAAATCTCTAAAATGAGCAAAATACCCCCAAAACCCAAAAAATGACCAAAATACCCCCGAAACCTAAAAATGACCAAAATACCCACAAAATGAGCAAAATACCTCCAAAACCTCTAAAATGAGCAAAATATCCCCAAACCTCTAAAATGTCCAAAATACCCCAAAAACCCAAAAAATTATCAAAATGCTTCCTAAACCTAAAAAATGACCGAAATACCCCAAAACCTAAAAATTACCAAAATACCCCCAAAACCCAAAAAATGAGCAAAATACCATCGAAACCCAAAAAATGACCAAAATATCCGCAAAACCTAAAAATGACCAAAATACCCCCTGTCGAGGGCGATTTTTGTGCATAGCCACGCGTCTTCCACTGGAGGTGTGACTTTGCTAAGCCCGGATTTGTTTTGGGGAGTTCAACCCGGAACTCGACATTAGGCCTCATAGACCAATGGCTTCCTATGTATTTTTAAGTCTACAAAATAGATAGAGACCAAAGTCTTAGAATTATGATAATGGTTGAAATATATAAATATTATGTTTAGCATAATAGCTTTGATTAAATGGTGAGTTGAACATTATTATTATGTGTGTTAATTGATGTTCATTAGAATGTAATTAATTAAGTGTTACATGTCCAGTAATGGGATGAGTCCAATAGTCCATCTCCAACTGTGATATAATTGATGTCTAATATAATAAGGTATGTCCAACAATGGTCCATGTCCAAATAAGATATGTCCAACAATGTTTTATGTCTAAATAATGTATGTCTAAATAATGTATGTCAATCGGTGGTATATGTCCAAATAATATATGTCAATAGGTGGTGTATGTCCAAATAATATATGTGTAACGGTGGTAGATCAATTTATTAATATATATATATATATATATATATATATATATATATATATTCATTAATGAAGTATTAGTGAGACCATGTTTTATTAGATTGTGAGATGACATTAAAGTAACTTGCATCTAGCGATACAAAAATAATGAATTAACATGTACTTAATAATGTAAGTTTGAAGGTAAAATATGATGACTTATCTTCTTAGTTTGTGGCTCTAGCCGTAGAACAACAGTATACTTATGACATTTTAGCAGCGTGATAAAATGTGTCCAGCGGTACAATATGATATTACGAGTCCTTCCATGGTGACTTCAAGATTGAAGGGGAAAAATGAGTGCAACTAGAGGGAGAGTATATGTCCAGCCGTGTGTATAGGTTGGTTAAGTTTATCCCCTTTCGTCATGCAATTAAATGACTTTTCCCTTGTAATGCTCTTTTAGTTTTTAGTCAAATATGAGTGATGTTTCCTTTCATGAGAATGACTTTTAGTATTATAAGTTTTTGACTTTCATAAGAAGGGCTTTTAGCATTATAAATATATGTCTTCCATGAGAAAGGGCTTTTAGTAATAAGCTCTTGGAAGAGTGATTGATATGTTATATATATATATATATATATATATATATATATATATATATACACATATATATATATATATATTTTTTGTGAGATATGAAGTTTGTAATATGTATAGGAATTATATGTAGATGCTTTGTTGAACATGGATCTTGTATGTGTATACTTTGTAAGACATAGATGAACATGGATCTTATATGATGAACATTAATTTTTTTATGTAAAGGGCATGGAGAGTTTTATCATTTTAAGTGTTATGCGATATGAGAGGCTTACCAAGTGTTACCCATTGCACACTAACCCGTCATTCAGCGAATTGGGGAAGACATGCCAAGCGACATGCTTTTCCTTTATCAACTTTGAACCACCGGAGCTTTACTGAACATATTTCTTGGCCCTCCAAACCACGACTCCAAAGATTCCCCTGATGAGACTCATGAACTTGGATCATGAGCAGAAAATGAGATGATGTGCCATGAGCTTTGATGCATTTTTGTGTGAATATGGGCTCTTTTGGGCTATAAAAGAGATTATTCCAAAATCTATGATAATGTTGATGTGGTACGAGTCGTCAATAAAATGAAGCCATGTGGTGTGAAAAAATTTGTCCTCAACACTCCCCAAAATCTAAAAAATAACCAAAATACCTCCCAAAACCTAAAAATTACCAAAGTACCCTTGAAACCCAAAAAATGACCAAACACCCCCCAAAACCTACATAACGACCAAAATACCCCTCAAATCCACAAAATGACCAAAATAGCTCCAAATTCTCTAAAATGAGCAAAATACCCCCAAAACCTCTAAAATGTCCAAATTATCCCAAAAACTCAAAAAATGACCAAAATACCCCTGAAACTTAAAAATGAGTAAAATACCCCCAAAACCCACAAAATGACCAAAATACCTCGAAAACCTCTAAAATAAGCAAAATACCCCCCCCCCCCCCCAAACCTCTAAATGTCCAAAATACTCCCAAAACCCAAAAATTACCAAAATGCTTCTTAAACCTTAAAAATGACTGAAATACCTCATAAACTTTAAAAATGACCAAAATACCTCTAAAACCTTAAGATTATCAAAACTACCCCCAAAACCTAAAAAATGACCTAAATACCTCCGAAATCTATAAAATGACTAAAATACCCCCAAAAGTTGAAAAAATTACCAAATTATCTTGTAACCTAAAAAATGACTGAAATTCCTCCAAAACCCATAAAATTACCCAAAATGCCCTCTAAACTTAAAAAATGACCGAAATACCCTAAAACCTAAAAAAGGGACTCCCCCCCCCCCTAGAAACCTAAAAATTGATTGAAATACCCTCGAAACCTAAGAATTACTAAAATACATCCTAAACCTAAAAATTATCAAAATACCCCCTAAACCTAAAAAATGACTGAAATACCCTTGAAACCTAAAAAATTACAAAAATACCCTAAAACCTAAAAAATGATCGAAATACCCCAAGACCTAAAAAATGACTAAAATAACCCCAAACCTAAAAGAATGACCAAAATACCACAAAAACTAAAAAATGACCAAAATACCCCCAAAACCTAACAATTACCAAAATACACCCTAAACCTAAAAAATTACCAAAATACTCCCTAATCCTAAAAGATGACTAAAATAACTCCAAAACCTAAAAAATAACCCAAATATCCCCAAAACCTAAAAAAATTACCAAAATACCCTAAAACCTAAAAAATGATCGAGATACCCCCAAAACCTAAAAAATGACCCAAATAACCCCCAAACCTAAAAAAATAGTCGACAAAAACCCCTGAAACCCGAATTTTGATCAAAATACCCCTAAACATGTAAGATGACCAAAATACACTTGAAACATCTAAAATTACCGAAATAGAGGTTTAGGGTATTTTGGATGTTTTGAGGATATTTTTGACAAATTAAAGGTTCTAAGAGTCTTTTCGTAATTTTGTAGGTTTCGAGGGAATTTCGGTAATTTTTTAGGTTTCGAGAGAATTTTGGTAATTTTTTAAGTTTCGGGGTTATTTTGATCATCTTTTAGATTCGAGGGGTATTTTTGTCTTTTTTTAGGTTACGAGGGCATTTCTTTCATCTTTTAGTTTTAGGGTTATTTCAATAATTTTTATATTTTTTGGTTACTTCGGTAAATTTCTGGGGTTTAGAAGTATTTTGGTAATTTTTAGGTTTTGGGGTATTTTGGTAATTTTTTAGGTTTCAGGGGTATTTTGGTTGTTTTTAGGTTTCAAGGGTATTTTGGTCATTTTTTGGGTTTTGGGGGTGTATTGGTCATTTTTTGGGTTTTGGGGGGGGGGGGGGTACTTTGGCCACTTCTAGGTTTCAGTGGTATTTTGGTCATTTTTTGGGTTTTGGAAGTATTTTGGTCAGTTTTAGGTTTCGGAGGTATTTTGATAATTTTTTGGGTTTCGGCGGTATATTGGTTATTTTTTGGGTTTCAAGGGTATTTTGGTCATTTTTAGCTTTCAGGGGTATTTTGATAATTTTTTGGGTTTCGGGGGTATATTGGTCATTTATTGGGCTTTGGGGGTACTTTGGCCATTTTTTGGGTTTTGGAAGTATTTTGGTCATTTTTAGATTTCGAGGGTATTTTGGTCAGTTTCTGGGTTTTGGAAGTACTATGGTCATTTGTAGGTTTCGGGTGTATTTTGGTAATTTTTTGGGTTTCAAGGGTATTTTGGTCATTTTTGGGGTTTCAGCGGTATTTTGGTATTTTTTTGGGTTTCAAGGGTATTTTGGCCATTTTTTGGGTTTCAAGAGTATTTTGGTCTTTGTTTTTTTTTTTTAATGTTTTGGGGGTATTTTGGTCATTTTTATGTTTTGGGGGTATTTTGGTCATTTTTAGATTTTGGAGGTATTTTGGTCATTTTTTAGGTTTTGGAGGTATTTTGGTAATTTTTAGGTTTTAGGGGTATTTAGGTCTTTTTGGGTTTCAGGGGGTATTTTGGTCATTTTATTGGATTTTAAGAATTTTTGGTGATTTTAGAGATATATGGGGTATATTGGTCATTTTAGAGGTTTCATGGGTATTTTGCTCATTTTAGAGATTTTGGGGATAATTTTGAATGTCCAATGGTATATTGGTAATTTTAGAAGTGTAGGGGTATTTGCATCATTTTAGGTATTTAAGGGTATTTTGGTAATTTTGGAGGTCAAGAGGGTATTCAATTAGTTTTTGATGTATTTTGTTCATATGTGGTTAAATGGGTGGGTTACTAATTAAATGGTTTGGGATGGTAATGGATAATTAATTTATATATTAACTGGTCATAAATGAGTAATTACACATCCAACCCATTTATGACCCAACCTGCCCATTTGCCAGCTCTCCTCACAACCTAGCAAGACATGCACATCATGTTACTGGTTTTTTTCTTTTATGTGGGTGGAAGATGTCTCATCGCACATATTTGCTACTTATGAGGTAGATTTGCCTAACTCTTAATATAATTTTAGTCCTCTTTCTTAAAAAAATAAATAAATAAAGCTTAAGAGGATGATAAAGTGTATTTAAAAATTATCTAATTCATCCAAAAAAAAAAAAAATTCTAATTGCAATAAATGAATTTAGAATTAATCAAATCTTTAATTTATATTAAAAATTAAGGCTCCGTGAAAGCATGTACTTTTTTTTGTTTTTTTTTAAATTTTTTTTTTTTATTTATGTACAAAATGTACTAATAAGATCTTAGAAATTATTTTCTAAAAAAAAAAAATTCTTATAACACTTGGTCAATAAGTTCCAAAAAATATATTTCCTAGTAATCCTACCAAGCTATAGATTATATTTCTTTTTTGATTGACTTCCACGAATTAATATTTGTTGGGTCATGTTAATAGTTGCTCTTAAAACATTTGTTAATGGACTATTTTCTTAAAAAGAAAAATTATCAAAATATTAATTGTTATTTATTTTTTTCATTTTCTATAAAATCTTTCTTAAAATGATTTACTTACAAATGTACCAGGGCATCAGCTAAATTTTCTTATATTTGTTATGATTAAAATAGAAAAAGTATTCATCAAAAAAAAAAAAAAAAAAAGAGAGAAAAATTATACGTCTCCACCCAATGATCATGAAACAACTAAATTTCAAAAAAAATAGAAACACTATTTGGTTGTGAGAACTGAGAAGGTTATTGATAAGGACTAAGGAGACTAGGAGAGTCGTCCTGATTAAAGAGAAGCCTACGGAAAAACTGATGAAAGGGTCGAAGTTGTCCTGTCTTTTCCTTATCAACTACTCTCCAATGCAAACTTAATTACCAGTAAGTTTCATCTTTCATATTCGAAGAAGGTATCTTAAAACTTTGAACATTGACCATGTTTATATGACCGTTCCCTATTAATTCAAACTATTTGACGGAAAAATCCCTTAAAAAATGTTAGCAACTTCATTGTATCGTATGAGTAATTTCATTGTGTCATTCCATGAAGATACAGAGAAAGAGCCTCAGCTTAATTTCGGCCTATAAGTATGAGAGGCAAGGAAAAGAGAAAGCTGTAAGAAAAGTGAAAGGATTGAGAGATTTCGGTCATAGGAGAGATGACAGTGGCTGGGTTATATTATGTATGCATATTCTCAGCTAGAGCCATCCTTCTGTGACATGAAACCCTTCAATTGCATCTAAGTGTGACACAGGATGAAAGATGATGATTCAATTAGGCTGGGAAGGAGAAATGAGGTCACAGTGGAGCTTCCTGTTTCAAGAGAGGTGGTGCCTAGTGCTCGAAATACAGCAACAGGCACCACCTCCTTGGACGGGATCTCCACTCCAACCTCAACTGTGCATTGCTTCCTATGGACATTTAGCATGTCTTTTTTCTTATATAGGTTAGTATTTCAATTTATAATGTCCACTTTATGATAATTAGTTTTTTATCTTCAAATTGAAACTCTAATTGGTTGTTGGTGTTGGTGGGGTTTGAATTGTAAATATTTTTTATTTACATGTCTATTATGAGCAAGAAAAAAATGTTTTTATTTATTTATTTTTTTAAAAATTGACAAAAAAAGAGAGAGAAAGGCTTAAATAGAATGTGTAAGTGACTGTCAGGATTTCAATTTAGGGACTATTTATGCATGACACACTATTAACACACGTACATGTTAACAATTGTATACGAATGTATGTGACAGATTTCAAAAATAAAAAGATATTCATTTGAAAACTAGGTTAAATTATAATGCATGAAAACCCATAAAGGTATAAAGGTATTAAATTCATCATATAAACCACATTTTTTTCAAATTCAAAATTCTACTAACCAAATATCAATGGAAAGATTTTTTAGTAGTTAATTAAATAAGTGCGTACAAAGTATTAACTTAATTATGTAAATTTTTGTTATTTTGGTTACTATACAGTCCAAAATGTTCAAATTGTTATAATTAAAAACTATACTATGAAAACTTAGATGAAACTTCAAAGTTTAACTTGAAAATGATATTATCATACTCCACAACTTATATAATTACTCTACAGTTAATATATAATTATCTTCGTAATGTATTATACAAGTCCTTTTGGATACAGTTAAAAACTGAAAATATTATATCAAAATAATTTTTAAATGTAATAAACAGTGTCGTGGGACCCATTTTTAATTAAAAAGTGGCTGAAAAATGCGTGAACAGTACATAAACAGTGTAAAACAGTCGCAAACAGTAACTGCACAGTGTGAATAGTAACTTTTGTACCCAACTGAAAAGCGTGCAGAGGAAAAAAAGAAAAAGAACAAAGAGCTGAAACGCGTCTCTCCCAAAACGTAGACGCTATAATTTTTATCCAAACAATCACTACATGCACCAATTTTTGATCAAAGAGAATAAATTATTAAAAGATGAATGAGACCCTATTATCTTTCCTGCTAGCTAATATTATTTTCTTTTAATTATAGGTTTTGATTTGTAATATATATTGAAATATATATATATATATATGTATATATTATTTTAATGAATTTGACATATAACACTTAGTTATATTAACATGAAAATTTCACCAAAGAAAAAAAATTACAACTGTAAAATTTTATTTTAGATTGTGTTAGATAATTGTAATAAATATAGATTTCTTTGGGGCGGGCTGGGGGCAATTTCATACTTCATTCAACAAAGAATGAATATGCTTATGTTGTTAGTTGCTAACAAGAAACTTATCATTGTGTAAAGTGGTTGGAAACATTGTTATTTGATTTGTATTTTTTATTTGGGATATTATCTATGTTTGCAGTAGCTTGTTGTTGAGATATAGATACAATATTTTTATAATAATTTTACAACAAATTTTAGATGATAAGTTTTATTTATGGTAAAAAATTGATGTTAGTGGTGGGCCGATATTATAACTAATAATAGTTTACAATTTAGAATTTGTTGTGAAAATATTTTAAACATAACATTAATCTTTGTAATTTGGTACTTATATAGTAATTATTTCATTTTATAACTAAAGTCTTCTTTCCATACATCCTATTATTTAAATTTAAAAGAAGAATAAAATAAACTGTTTTAAAAAAAGTTGGCCAAGGGCAACCATGTTTAATTCCGCTTTTCAATAAAAGTTTCTATTTCTATTATTATTTTTTTGATAAACTATGAGCTAATATTAATATTAAGAATTTACAAGTTTGTTACAATGCATATTAACTTTATCAAAAGCTAAAATAACCTCCACCACAACCGGTGGGTTACAAAAAACAGCTAAACAAGACAAGGACTGCACAACAACTCTCTCTCAACATTTAAATAATAATAATAAAGAAAAGTAAAGGGGTGGCCAAGGCAAAGGCAATCCTCTCTTTATGCGACAACCACTCAACCAGGTTTTGAATCTTTCGAAACAAAGCATTGTGGCCCCTCTCTATTCAACCACTTTGAACTACAGATGATTACAAGAACCAAACAAAACAGCAAATAAGAACTCAGAGCAACAACTCTCTCTCTCTCTCTCTCTCTCTCTCTCTCTCTCTCTCTCTCTCTCTATATATATATATATATATATTTTAAAGGATTGCTCAAGTACACCTTACAAGTTGAATTGAAAGGAGAGGGAACCAGTTGTTGGAACAAATTAACATGGATGTAACGAGTAAGACAATTAAACAACTCCTTGTACCCCATTGCTAAAATATCTAACCCATTGTTTCCTGGTATATGAAGATATCTTCATGTTGTCCTCGATCGATCACCAATAAAGAATATGCACCCCCAGTGGTTAGATAGTGTACTAGCTCTTGTCTCTTGCTCCAACGCTGCGCAGCTGGATGGGAAAGTTTTAAGTACCCATCTCTATGGGCTTTCTGCACCTGTCCTCGTAGCACTGTACACACCTCATTTCGCAACTATTAAATGGTCACTTTTTTAGTACTCGAGCAAATTGATAATTTCACATGGGTAGAAATTAAAGTTCATAATTGATCCAGCATCAAAATTCACATCACATGATATCATTATTGAATAGGGGAAATTGTATTTTTCTGAATCTAAATAAAATGAGCAATTTTTATAGGTCAAGAAGTGGTCTTATCATAGGCATACATGCGTAGGACCATCTTAATTAATTTTAATTGGTTGTCCAAAAGATTAATTGAAATTTAATTAAAAAAATATTTTTATATTGATCCCAAACATCATGAATATAGTGGTAGACATGCAATCACGAGAAAACCCAAGAAGATAATTTGAAATTTATTTATTTATTTATTTTATATATAATTTAATAAAATTTAGTGGAGAATTTTATTTTAAGTTCTTTAGGATAAAAACTATCTTCACCTTAAAATTTATTATTTTGAGTTTTTTATTATTTTTATTTTTTAGAAAGAATCTCGATTTTCTCAAATCGTAGTTCTCCAAAGTACCAACATACAAATCACAATCACATAGAGGTACCTATATATATATATATATATATCCAAGACGTTGACATTGAAAAAATATATTGGCATAAAAAATATATTGAGCAATTCCAAAAATCATAAAAGAAAAAAAAAGACTTATTTTGTAGTAAGTGAGACACATATAATGCAATACTAAATTATTTCTCAACTAACGTACTATGTTTAGTAAATTCATTCACATTGATTAAATATCTTAAATCTAAAGGTTATGCAATGTTATATCATTCAAAATAGGATTTTAAATGACATGATATTTTGTTTAACTTTGCGTAATTTAAATTAAACGTCATTTTTTTTTTATACAAGCTAGAATTTCTACTCTAATCTAATCTAAGTGTATATGCATGTGAAGCTCCCTCCTAGAGACTTGAACCCTAGCCCTTGCCTCTACACTTCACAAGCACTTATACCTGTGGAGTGACCATTGCACCATGGGTGTGCGGTGGTAAATTAAACGTCATTTTTAAAATGTCAAATTATGTGTATATGACTATATTAACAAAATATTACAAATTGTCATAAAAGTTTAAGTTATTAGAAAATGGGTAATGCAAACGAGTGCCTTTAGGGTAATGATTAACAATTTATTTTAGGAAAGTTTTGATATCACTATTATGAAAAATGAAAAAAGTTGTCAAAATATTAATTGTTTTTATTTTCCATTAAAACATTTTTTAAATGAATTGTTAACTATTGCCCTAAGGGTATTCGTTAGCATTCTCCTTAGAAAATAGTATTTTAACATAGTATGGTATATAGAAATTAGACTGGGTCATCCGGTCAAGGAGAGATGGTGCCTAACTGCCTGTTGCTGTATTTTAATTTTCAAGCACTGGGTGCCACCTCTCCTTGATAAAATATGTCAAATTCATTAATATATATATATATATATATATATATATATATATATATATATATATAATCAATACATCATATGGTTTAAAACCTATAAAAGAAAAATAAAATTAACAAAAAAACAAGTAATTTAATAGAGGATGAAATTAAACGAGCATTATTCATACATTTCAAAAGTTATATAAAAGATAATAGGATCTCATTCATCTTCTAATAATTTATTCTCTTTGATAAAAAATTGGTGTATATATAATAAATTATGGAGATAATTACATATTAAATTGTGAGCAAATATATATTTGTTGAGTGTGAAATTATTTTCAAGTTAAACTTGGAAGTTTCATCTAAATTATCATAGTATAGTATTAAATTATAACAATTTGAATATTTAATATTTTATAATAGCAAAAACTTACATAAATTGCACTTTGTACTCAGTTTTTTACAGTTTGTACTTATTTAACTACTAAAGCATCTTTCCATTGGTAAGTAGAATTTTGACTTTGAAAAAATAGGGTTTATACGATGAAGATAATACCTTTATGGAATTTCATGGATTATAATTTAACATAGTTTTCAAATGAATGACTTTTTATTTTTCAAATTGGTCACATACATTTAGATACGCACACGTGTTATGTTAAAATGCAGGTGCGTTAATAGTGTGTCAAACATATATAAATTTTATGAAATTCTAACTATTACTTACAGAATCTATCTTTAGCCTCTCTCTCTTTTGCACACAATAGACATGTGAATAAAATATCTAGGATTTGACCATCGCCTATACCAATAATCAATTGGTGTTTTGGTCTGATAATAAAAAATAATCGTGAAGTAGATGTCATAATTTGAAATACTAAAAAAAAAACAGAGAAAAAAGAAAGTAAAAAGATATATGCGAAACACCCATACGAAGCAATGCACAGTTGAGGTTGGAGTGGAGTTCCGTCAAAGGGAGGTGGAACCTGTTGCTGTATTTCAAGCACTAGGTGCCACCTCTCTTGCAACAGGAATTCCACTGTGACCTCATTTCTCTTTCCCAGCTCTATTGAATCATCATCTTTCATCCTTTATGATTCACTCAGAAGAAATTGAAGGGTGTCATGTCACAGAAGGATGGCTCTAGCCGAGACCCAGCCAATGCCATCTCTCCTTTGACAGGAATCTCTCAACCCCTTTCACTTTCTTCCTTGTAGCTTCCACTTTCCTTGCCTCTCATACTTATAGGCCAAAATTAAGCTGAGGCTCTCTCTCTGTATCTTCATGGAATAACTCAATGAATTTACTCATACAAATCAATGAAGATGCTCATGTCTTTTAGGACCTTTTTCCGTCAATGGATTGAATGGGGAACGGTCATATAAATAGGGTCAATGTTCAAAGTTTTAATATTCCCTCTTATGATGTGGAAATCATCAGTCGAGTAGGTTTGTCCAGATAAGTCTACAACCTTGTCCCTATGCCTGCAATTGTTGTGAAAAGCCCTCCTTAGGTGGTCATTGGTGTGGTGCCTGCCACAAAGTCTTCGATAATAAAGTCAGTGTATAGAAGCTTTAAGAAAGTATGAGAGCTTAGAATATCAGAGCTTAGAATATCAGTGTATAGAAGCTTTAAGAAAAGCCCTCCTTAGGTGGTCACCGGTGTGGTGCTTCTTCTTCTCTGAGCTGTTCTCCTGCAATTTCTTGCGTTTTTGCTTCTTATGGTTGCTTTTTTGAGGTACGACTTTTTCTCACCTTCTTTACTCTTCATATCATAGGTAATTTGTAAGGGTTTTTTATTTTTTCTGTTTTGGGTTTTTAGGATTTTGTCCCTTTTTTTTCGTTTCTGGGGTTCCATGGTTGATAGCTATGAAGTTAGGACACTTTGCCCCTTCGTTTCATTTCTTTTTATGCGTTTGGGGGCTTCTCTAGGAGTTTCTCGCACCTTTTTCCCTTTAGTCGAAGGTTTTGTGTTTGGGGGTAGTAGCTTAAGTGTAGTATTGGCTGATCTATTCCTTTTACTTCGTCAATCTGTTGATTGGTTTGAGGAATTAATGGGTGAGCGGAGAGTAATGTCAGAGGTGAGATCCAGTGAACTTGAGGCAGGGTTGTCATCTAGCGACGACCCTATAAAGGAAGACATCGCGGCCTCTGGCCCAAGGGAGGTCAGGGATTTTTCTACCCTCAGGGAGTAGTGCGGCCAGGACACTAGGACATTCTCTAGATTTAGGGATAGGTTTCAATTTTCCGAGAGGGTTAGGATTCTTCGTCCTCACAAAGAGGAACGAGCCTGCCACTTTTCATCTGGGGAGATGTGCTTTTACGAAGCTACTTTCCAGTGTGGGCTAAGGTTTCTTGTCCACCCATTCATTATGGAGCTTTTAGGTCAACATTGCTTATGGGTAACTTATGCCAAACTCATGGAGGATAGTGATCAGCTGTATGGAGATATGGCTGGCTGTCACTGAAGGAGATATGATCAAGATGGACGAGTTCACTTACCTATATCGTTTAAAGGAGCCCAAAGAGTATGGGTACTTTAAGCTAGTGTCCTGAGTCAGGAAGACTAGGATCATCACTGGCCTGCCTTCGTCCTTTAGATATTAGAAATCCCAGTTCTTCTTTGTGTTTGGGGATGATTGGGAGACTCCTTTTGATGAAGGTTAGGGTGATGTCCCTAGGTTGCTCCATCGTTGGAGATCCCTGAGTCTAGGTGCGTCGTATTTTTGCAAGTCCTCTTTCATTCTTTATTCTTTTCCTTTATATATATATATATATATATATATATATATATATATATATATATATATATATTTTTTTTTTTTTGTCGCCACTAACTTTCTTATTTGTTGTCTTTGTGTAGTTATGAAGCATCCAAAGCTTAAGAGTAGGTACAAGCATCGTAGCGAGGCAACTATAGAGTACGCGAAGACGACTTTGACGACCTGGTTGACCCACAAACCTTGGCTTGTCACTACCTTGGTCCAGAGCCTTCCGCCTATGTTCTGCGTGCTATAGAGATTGAGGAGAACAAGAGTGAGTGTTCATTCTGGCTAGTTATTGCCTTGGGTTCTCTTTCTTCTATTATTATTATTTTTTACAGGGGCTCTTTTTTGTAGAGATGAAGACGAAATTCAATTAGTCCATGTACGCCTAGATGAGGGCTAAGAAGAATGAGCCTCTTTCCAGCCTTGGGAAGAGGGTGGTGCTTGTGGTGAAGAAAGGAGCTTCCGTCACACCACTTACCTTTGTCCTTGAAGTGATGAGGACGACTTTCCCAGCCACCTCGATGGAAGAGATCACCCCATGCCCGAAGAAGCAGCACGTGGTCGACAAGGGAAAAGAGAAGGCCGACTCCCGCTTGTCCAACATTTGGGACAACGCTGGCCTCGTGCTAACGAGGGCACAAGATGCCTTCACCATTGAAGATCTGAAGGTTCTCTCTAGCATGCCCTTTAACGAGATTGTGGGTTGTCATATCCACAAGCTTGTCCAGGTAATGTACTTGTGCAATTTTACCTTTCCCTTTTCCTTCTTTTGCATTGTCCTGAAAGTTGGATCTTCTTTTCAGTTACTGGGGGAAACCATCCACATTACCTTGGAGTACTTGAGCCAGGAGAATAAGGCTTCATCCGCGAAGTCCAAGGTGAAGGGCATGGAGGTGGAGCTCTCGAAGCTGAAGAAAGACCTTATCTTGGCCATGGACAAGGAAAATAGTGCCAAAGAAAAGGTGAAGGTCCTATCTGATGACTTGAGGGCGGAGAAGCAACTGACCCTAGAGAAAGACGAGTAGCTCCAGGCTACAAGGGAATAGGTGAAGACTATTGCTGTTAAGTCTATTGAGGCCTTCCAACAGATTGACGAGTACAATACTGCGCTCTTCAGCTAGTACTACAAAGGATTCGAGCTCTTGCGGCGATATCTCATTAAGCACCTTGCTAACTTGGACCTAGAGAACTTGGACTTCAAGGCCGTGGACAAAGAAATGGTTGCGGACGAGGCTACCCAGGCTGCTAAGGCTGCTTAAGCTGCTATTGTTACTCCTGAGGGAAATGTTACAGGGCCTACTGAAGTTAATGGTGGAGAGGCTAGCGTTTGAACTTGTAGATACTTATGTTTTGTTTTTTTGGTGCCCAATATGTTTTTGGTCTTTTAATTCTATCTCTAGAACAATATTTTTTCCCAATGTTTTTGAGTTTTTGATTCAGATAGAATATATTCATGTTTCACGTGCTTACTTTCTTGATTCCGTTGATTTGTTCTTTGTTATGCTTAATGCTTATTATCCGCATGTGGTTCACGCTCTTTGCCTGCAACTTTGCCTGTTTACCCCTAGATTAGGCTTACATCCGTCTAGGCTAAATCTTATTACTTAGTCAATTTTTAGGTGACTTACACCCACTTAAGGGATCTTGTCACTTCGATTCGTTAGTAATTTACATCCATTTGAGCGGAATCTTATTACTTAGTCAATTTTTAGGTGAGTTACACCCATTTAAGGGATCTTGTCACTTGGCGTTGTCGATAATTTACATCCGTCCAGGCGGAATCTTATTACTTAGTCAGTTTTTAGGTGACTTACACCTATTGAAGGGATCTTGTCACTTAGCTTCGTCAGTAATTTACATCCGTCTAGGCGGAATCTTATTACTTAGCTAGTTTTTAGGTGACTTACACCTATTTAAGGGATCTTTTCATTTGGCTTCGTCAGTAATTTACATTCGTTTAAGCAGAATTTTATTACTTAGCCAATTTTATTTAACTTACATCCAATCAAAGAATTTTATCATTTAGCTTTGTCAGTGATTTACATCCGTCTAGGCAGAATCTTATCACTTAGCCAATTTTATTTGACATACATCCAATCAAGGAATTTTGCCATTTGGCTTTGTTAGTGATTTACATCTATCTAGGTGGAATTTTATCACTTAGCCAAGATCTTTTATTACTTCTAGGGTTGCATATAGTACATTGGGATGTTGGCTAAATAGCACTTTTATTGCTTTCTTTCAAACTTGAGTACAATCGTCTGTTACATTTATTGGAGGTACTTCTTCAGATTCTTAATGTTCCACGGTCGTGGTAGTTTCTTCCCATCCATCGTTTCTAGATGATAGCTGCCTTGTCTTGAGTAATGGATGACCTTGTAGGGTCCTTCCCAGGTTGGATCAAGCTTCCCTGGGTTGGATCCTTAGTAGTAGGTGTGACTTTTTGTAAGACGAGGTCCCTTATGTTTAGTCGCCTGAGTTTCATTGCTTGTTGTAGTACTCGGCCATCTTCTGCTGGTACTTCGTCATCTTCTGAGATGCTTCGTCTCTTACTTCATCCAAATAATCCAGGTTGACCCTTAGCTGATCATCGTTGTTGCCTTTACTAAAGACTTCTCTTCTCATGCTGATGATTCCCACTTCGACTGGAATTACTACCTCAGTGCCATAGGTAAGCTTGAAGGGAGTTTCTCCTATCGGGGTTCTTGCTATAGTCCTGTATGCCCACGGGACATTAGGAAATTCTTTTGGCCAAGCGCCCTTTACTTTCTCCAACCGCGCTTTGATGATCTTGAGTAGCGACTGGTTAGTCACTTTCGTTTGTTCGTTGGCCTAGGGGTGACCTGGAGATGAAAATTGGTTCTTGATCCTTAATCCCGAGCTAAAGTCTCTGAAGTTTTGACTGTCAAACTGCCGTTCGTTTTTCGATATGATTGTCCGTGGTATCTCGAATCTGCAAACTATGTTCTTCTATACGAAGTTCTGGACATTTGCCTCCGTGATGGTTGCTATTGCTTCTACTTCAACCCACTTTACAAAATAGTCAATAATGACTAGTAAAAATTTTACTTGTCTCTTACCTCGGGCTAGTGGGCCCACGATGTCAATTCCCCACTGGGCAAATGACCATGGGAAGGTTATTGGTGTCAATCTCTTTGCTAGGATGTGTTGAACATTTCCAAATCTTTGACATTTGTCGCATCTCTCGATGAACTCTCTTGCATCCTTCTGCATAGTAGGCTAGAAGTAATTTGTTCTGATGATTTTACTTACCAGGGACCTTGGGCCTGCATGATCTCTGCAAATTCCTTCATGGACCTCCTCTAGAATGTACTTGGTCTCGCTTTCATCGACGCACTTCAGGTAGGGCATGGAGAAGCCTTTTTTGTACATAGAGTCGTTCATGACAGTGAACTTGGCTGCCCTCTTCCTGTCTTTCCTAGCTTCCTCGACATCTTGTAGAAGTTGTCCATCTTGGAGGAAGGGTAGAATTGGGGTCATCCAACTGTTTTCACTCAGGATTGCGAAGGTGAGGATTTCTTCAATGCTGGGACACTTTTGGATTTCCATCTTTGAATCTGTGCTTGTTGGCTCTACTCCTGATGACGCTTGTTTTGCTATCTCATCTGCTCCCATATTCTGGCTCCTAGGGACTTGTATGACCTCTACTTGATCAAATTCTTAGAGGAAATGTCTCGTTAGCCTCATGTACTTCTGCATCCTTTCCTCTTTTGCTTCATATTCCTCCTTTATTTGCCCCACAACCAGCTTTGAATCACTTTGGAGAGGCAGGTTTTTGGCGCCTAATGCCTTTTCGACCCTTAGTCCCATCAGTATTACCTCATATTCAGTTTCGTTGTTAGTGGCAGGGAACATCAGCTGAACTTTGTACTTGAGTGTCTCTCTTTCTGGGGTGATGATAATAACCCCTACTCCTCCCTTCTTTCGGGTTGACGACCCATCAGTTTGGATTGTCCATCTTTTTGCTTCGTTAAATGCCCTGTCCTTATTCGGGACTGTAAACTTGTGAGTGACCGCAACCCCGGTCCTGGCCCGTTTTTCTTAAACTGGGCCTAACCTGCGCGATGGGATCGTGATGCTCAAAATGAGCGAATTCACTGTAAAATGTACTCCCTCCTAGATTGAGGGTTTTACATGGAGTCACCACTTATTTAATATAAATGGAAAAATAAGAAAACCTTCAATATAAAAAATGCTTCTGTTGTATTAATATATATGACAATTTACATCAATTGTGTAACAAAAATTTACAATGCTTTTTGTCCTAGATACAATCTAAGAAAAATAAATTACATTGCTTTATTTCCTAGTTACATTCTAAAAAATGTGAAATTGCATATACAATAGCATAGTCTAGAACCCTTGATCTTGGTTCGGAGGCTAATTTATGAGATGAGAAAGGATTAAGCACCCATCTCACCCAATAAAACCAGTCTCCTAGGTTAAGGTGGCCAACATCATGTCATGTCAAACAAATACAAACAATATGTCATACAAACATGTTAATTTGCCAGAATTGTAAGCAAATTTGTGTTTTGAAGGTAATGACATCTTCATCCAAGAAATCAATGTAAACAAAGAATTCATAGCTTAGACATGTTCATCTAAGCATGTGAAAAAAAGAAAAACAAAGTTGTCATGTTATTTGTCATTAACATAGTTGCAAAGAGAAAAAAAAAATTAAACATATTTGATCATCCAAGCAATTATGAAAAGAAGTAAAGGAAAATCTCTTAGACATGTTCATCTAGAGAAAATCAAAATACTTAGACATGTTTGTTTAAGCATTTAACAAAGAAAAACAACTACCTACACATGTTCATCTAAGTAGTCAAGAGAAAGTTGTGTTTTAGCCTAGAAGTGTTCATCTAAGCATTTAAAAGGAATATCAATGAGACATATGGGCATGTTCATCCAAGCATATCATGAAAGAAACAAATAATAACTTGTTAAACATTTATTCAAGCATGTGTAGAAAGTTACGAACATAATTAACTACTTACCAACATAGAACATAAATTAAAAGGGGGAAGTGATCACTTAAAGAGTTAGGGAGAAAGCAAAGAAGTACTCAACTACAACCAAAGTAACAACAATGGTTGCACAACAACTTTTATTTTCTGCTTTCTCACTGGCTCTCTAGAGGGAATTCGGGGTCCAGAAAATGGAAGAGGTTTTCTCTATTTATAGGGGAAGGGATGGCTTAGCTTTAAAGCTAAGTTATTAGCTTTCTTCTGAAGCTAATGGAGGAGATAAACCTGGTTAAATGAGCTGGAACGGATTTAGTGTTGATCCCCTTTGAATTTTGAAAGGAAGTTGAAGATGATGCTGAACTTGTGTTATCTTCTATACTTATTTCGTATTTTGGCTTTAACTTTCTGCTAAAAATTCCAATTGATTCAGCATTGATGTTTTTTGGAAGGAAATTCAATTCGCTGCAACTTTTCCAGAAATAGAGAAAACCAATTTTTAACGTTTTTCAAGCTAAAAATGCGATTTAAGTTGCTGTTGAAAATAGTAACGTTTTTTGAGTGTTTTTCTGTTTTTTGAAAATTCTCAAAGAATGTATCTGTTTTCCTATCCAACTTGTTTTTCAAAAGCTTTCTTCTGAAGCTAAGGGAGGGAATAAGCCTATTAGATAAGCTTGATCAGATTGGGTGTTGATTCTCATTTGAAATTTTGAAAGAAAATTGAAGATAATGTTGAATTTGTGTTATCTTTTGCACCTGTTTCGTATTTTGGCCATAACTTTCTGCTCAAAATTCCAATTGATTCTGTATTGGTGTTTTTTGAAAGGAAATTTAATTATCTACAATGTTTCCAGAAATAAAGAAAATCAAATTTTAACTTTTTCCAGGCCAAAAATGCGATTCAAGTTTCTACTGAAGATGATAACGTTTTTTGAGCATTTTTTTTTAAAAATTTTCGTGGATCATATCTTTCTCTCTCCAAATTGTTTTTCAAAAAAGCAGATAAGATGCCATTAAGGAAAACATTTTTTTATTAAAAAATGAATAAATAAATAAAATGAAATCCAATCAAAATTCACACGTAATTAATTTTAAATTAATTCTTGTTGGAACCAATCAAAATTAAGTGTTTAAGATAGGATGTGATTGGGCCCATTGTGTAGGTGAGCTATGATCATTAAAAATTGTTTGTATGATAACTTTTGATTAGGTGGTCCAATCAAAACCCATGACATACCATTATGATCGTTAGAGCATCAAGATTTGTTTTGTATCACAAATATGAAGATCTACAGGTTGGTTAAATGCAAGTTGTAAAATAGAGTGTCAATAGAATGCCCCTCATTGACAGAACTTTGAAAGTGAATGTCAATGTAAAAGAAAGACAACTAATTTTGCAACTTGAAATTTAACCAATGTGTGATGAAAAGTTTTGGAAACTTGTTGGTTTCTGAAAAGAATTTTGATCCAAAATATGTTGGCGATTTTCTTGAAAATTTTGAACCTGTAAACTATTTTTAAAAAAACCTTGTCGGGCTTTTTTATTTGAAAAGTCTGTTGGGTTTTCTTGTAAAAATCTTGGCAAATTTTCTAAAAACTTGTCAGTTTTTTGAACTTGAAACTTGTTGAAAATCTTGTTGAATTTTCTTTTAAAAATTTTAATATTCTTATCAAAACTTGTGTTTGTGAAAACATGCTAGACATTCTTGGAATGATCTTGTCATGTCTTTTGGAAATTTGATAAAAACCTTGTTGGGTTTTCTTAGGAAGATCTTGGCAAATTTTCTAAAAACTTGTTTGTTTTTTGAAAATTTTTGAACCTGAAAATTTTTGAAAATCTTGTTGAATTTTCTCTTGAAAAATTTGATATTCTTATCAAAATTTGTGTTTGTGAAAACATTTTGGGCATTCTTGGAATGATCTTGTCCTGTCTTTTGGAAATTTGACAAAAACCTTGTTGGGTTTTCTTATGGAGATCTTGGCAAATTTTCTAAGAACTTGTTTATTTTTTGAAAATTTTTGAACTTGAAACTTATTGAAAATCTTGTTGAATTTTCTTTTGAAAATTTTGATATTCTTATCCAAATTGGTATTTGTGAAAACATTTGGGCATTCTTGGAATGATCTTGTCATGTTTTTTGGAAATTTGATAAAAACCTTGTTGGGTTTTTATGAAAACTGTGTAACATTTTCAAGCGTTCTTTTTCTGAGAGATGTATAAGATCTTGTAGGATTTTCCTCGACTTTTTAAAAAAATGCTAAAACTTTCTGAAAATCTTGTTTGATTTTTTGAGAAAGTCATGAAAACCTTGTTTTGAAAAATTGTTGACAAACCTTGTTGGGTTATTTGAAAATTTTGTTCACAAACCTTATTGGATTTTGGGAATTTTAATAGAAAACCTTTTCTGGTTTTTTGAGATAGATGCTAAAATTTTTTGAAAATCTTGTTTGATTTTTTGAGAAATTCATGAAAACCTTGTTTTGAAAAATTGTTGACAAACTTTGTTGGGTTTTGGAAAATTTTTTTTTTTTGTTGAAAATTTGTTAAATAAAGTATGAAAACCTTGATGGGTTTTGTTGAAAATTTGTAAGAATTTTGAAAAACTTTCAGGTTTCCTTGGAAAAAGTTATGAATTTTTTGAAAATCTTATTGGATTTTTTTGAAAACTTTTTTGTGACTTTCAAGAAAAAAACTTTGTCAAACCCTAGAGCCTGAGATGTTGGACAATATTAGTCAGCTTCAATGAATGCAAGAGACTCCTTAGTCAAGCCTTGTGTGATGTGGGAGACTTCTTAGTTGATCCATGTGAGATGTGAGACTTCTTAGTTGATTTGGTGATCTGGTCTTGAAGTTGTTATTGAATGCTGAAATGAATGAGAGATTTTTGCTTAATTCCTGCAAAGATGAAAATTTTCTTTTCTCAAGCTTGTTAGAAACCAATTAATTTGAACTAATGCCCCTAGTATAAACATGCTTGCATAAAAAAATAGATGAAAAGCTTGCATATGAAAACAAATTGGCCAATGCTCATAAGATAGGCATGCTTAATGCAGATAAAAAAAGCAAATGGGCCAATGCCCCTAGTTAAAAGCTATTTGCAAACAACTTTAACAGGTTGTTTATAGATTTGGTGCCTATTGTTTATAGAACCTTTAACAGGTTGCCTACGCACCTTTCTTTAAGAGGACAAGGTCAGACATAGTTCAAGTCTATAGGGAAGACATCCAGTCCAACCAAAAGATGATCATGACTTCAAACCTTGCTAGCATTTTCAAAATGGACTTGACCATGAAAATTTTTGCTTTTGAAAGAAATTGATTTTCTTCTTGAAAAACCATTTGGTGCATAGTGGTGCCTTTTGAGAAAATTCTTTACCTTTTCTAAATGACCATGAGATAATCCTTTCAACAACTATTTTAGCATATCATACTATTTAAGAGTCAATTCAATCTTTTTGATTAAAAAGGATCAAAGTCAATAAATATATGTAATCAAATTTGCTTCTTCTTTTTGAACATTGTTGGATTAGGTCTTCAAAGACAATCAAAGAAATGAAATGTAGAGATGTTTGAGAGTTATGTATTTTTTTTTTTTTTTGAGAGTGCTTCAAGTTTAGGAGACACTTTTTTTTTTTTTTTTGTGGGATAGAAACAAAGAGGAGTGCCAGAAATTTGGGAGTCACATTTGTTGGAAACAAACAAAAGGCAGTGCCTTCAATTAGAGAATTCTTTCAAGTCAATTGAGAATTTAAGAAACTGTGTCATGGAGATTACTTACCAGTGGGGCTTGATAACCTTAAGCATTTTTCCTTTTTAATCCAAGAGAAAATATTGCCAGAGTTAAGGATGTGCCTATGGCTAGCAAAACTTCAAGGAGGTCTTTATGCATGGGTTGTAATGTAGGCTAGGTTCAGGTTATGAAAGATAATGATATAAAAAGGCTCAAAATCCCTTGTAGATATTCCCCTCAAGTGTGCAATACTCAAAGGTTAGGCATTAGAAGGATTTTCTTGTTTCTCCCTTTCTTGACATTGTGCTGAAATTCTCATCATTCTTGTCATTTGCTCACTGGTCATCATGGATCATTTGCATCGAAGTTATATCATTCTTGTTTGCCTTGTATTCTTCTCAGGCAACTCTTTTTTGAGCTTTCAAATTTTCTTCTTTGATTCGAATTTGTGTTGAGGTCTTTGTAGTGATTGAATTCTTCTGACTTTCTCTTCATTGATCTATTGTATGAATGTTCTTTCTTGCTCATTTTTCAAAGCTCTAGACTTTCATCTTAACAAATCTTTCATCTTCTTTTGGAACTTGTGACTAGGCCGCCTTTTCGGTTTTCAACCTTCTTTGTTCTTCTTTTTTCTCTTTTTTTTTTTGAAACCTATGACAAGGTCACCTTTTCTTTTTCTCTTCTTGTGACTAGGCCACCTCTTTGATTTTCGACCAATTGGACTTCTTTTTGTTATTTTTTTTTTATTCCTCTTTCTTTGATAGCAAGTGAATGAATGAATTTTTTGATCTGATTGTGCTTGAAACAGCTGCTTACGTACCTCTTTTAAAAGAAGGATCAAGTCATCCGTAGTTCAATTTTTTTTTGGTCTTAACTTTTGCCTAGGCCGCCATTTCAGGTTTTCAACCTAGCAAACTCTCTCACACTCAAATTTTTATCTCTCCTTTTACAAAGACCGCCCTTTCGGGTTTTTAGTCTATCTTTTTTTGTATCCCTAATTTTTGCCTAGACTGTCCTTTCAGGTTTTCAATCTAGCAGGATTTTCTTGTTGTTTCTTCTTTCTTTCTAACTTAATGAGCTCTCATCTCTTTCCGTATGATGGAATCTCTTATCTTTCAGCTTAACGAACTCTTGTCTTCTCACCTTGATGGAGTATTATCGTCTGCATTCTCAAATGTGATCTCCATTGTTTCTTTTAATCTTGATGGACTCTACTTTCCTTGATGTCTTCATTGAAGCTATGAGATTGTCCTCCATAGCATAAAATTTGAGTATGCACACTCGAATTTTCCCACCCTAGGTTTAGGTTGTTATGGGTTCATGAAAAAAAGGTTAACTGTTTAATAGCTCAAATGGGCTAGCAATGGATAATATTTGTAATGGGTGTCAAGGAATAATGTAGCTAAACCAAAGATGGCCTCCTATCCCTAGTAAGGCTTGTTTATAGGCACAGTAACTCGAACTCTTTTAGTAAATTCCACTTGGAATAAAAATTATGAATGCTCCAATATTGTGACACAAAAAATGTTCTAAGATTTGGATTGTTTGAGAATTTCTGATCAGTGGAATCTCTCTTTGTTGAGATTTTCCAATAACTGGAGTTTCTTTGATTGCCTTTTAGGACCTTCTCTTCTTATGTTCTAAGTGGTTCAGCAAAGATCCTTACATGAATCAGATGAAATTAATTCTCTCTTGGTGCACATTGATTGGTTGGCCCATTAAGCATTATGATTTGCAAAAGCTTTGCCAAAGGAATTCTCATGTAGTACTTGAGGAAAATAACATTTGAAAATTTTGACCTCTCTCACTCTTTCCAAGCGAACTGGGCTTTGATGAGAAGGTTAAGTCTTACATGATTTTTGAAAATCCACTAAAGGGCCCAATGCCCCTGGTTGGAAGATTTTTATTTTGAAAGTTTTCCTTGATTTAATTTTTTTTTTCTTTATGAAGAAAAGCATTTTTGTAAATTTTGAAAGATTATCATGAACAAGTCCATTTTGATAGAAATTGTAGGCCTTAGGAAAACCATTTTCAATTGGGCTTTGAAGGGAGTCAGAAATGTCACTAAAGATCCCAATGCTCCTAGTCCAAATTTTTCTTAAATTTTTTTTTTGAGTTTTTGAATTTTGAATTTTGAATTTTTATTTTCGCATCAAACAAAGCATGAGTAACAAAATGCATCAAATAAGAAATGAAATTAAGATAAGAGATGAATGGAAACAAGTAAGGAATAGACAAAGTTTGTAATAAAAAAGTTCTTGAAAAACCCATTATGGCTTGGAACCTCATGAAGTAGAGTTGGATTGATTGGTAGATGTTGGTGCAACAATGATTTGTTGGTCCATGAGATCTTGGATAATCCCACTGTTATTGTGGCATCTTCAATTTGGGTTCTAGTAGCAATTAGGGTCTTGAAGTTGGGAAAGTATCGAGCAAATAGATACTTGTTGTAGGTCGGGAGGAGATTCTTCACAATCATGTTCAATTGTTCTTCCTCATTGGGCCTAACAATCATCTGGGATGGTTTTGTCCTCCACCTTGTGATGAATGCATGAAAAGATTCACTGGAATCTTGCTTGGTTGTCTCAAGGTATCGCCGAGTGATGTCCACCTTAGTATTGTACTTGTATTGCTTGTAAAATTCATGGCACATATCTTCCCAAGTCCGAGTTCAAGAATCCTCCAAATTTAGGAACCAACATAGGGCAGCTCCGGTGAGTGTATTTTGAAACATTTGGGCCAGTAACTCTTCATCAGTTCCCAAGGGTTGCAATACTCTTATGTACATTTTCAGATGGGTTTTAGGGCAGCTCGTGCCATCAAACTTGTCCAATGTTGGCATCTTATAATTTGGTGGGGCCCTTGCTTGAGGAAAGAGCAAAAGTGAATGCAGATCTATAGCTTCTTCAACCCTTCTAGAACTCATTAGGAGCTTTTCCATTTGGTCCACTCGTTCAACCATCTTCTTCTCATTTTCAGTCAACACCGAGTCATGGCTTTCTTTAGAATTTCTGGGTCTATTGTCATTTTGGGCCCTAGAGGATTCATGAGAGTTCTTGTTCCCCATCTGTTGGATCAATGCTTGGATGTCCTTTTGAAGTTGGGCTTAACTTGCTACCAAAGTATTGAGTAAATCTTGAGTGGTGAGAGGTGGTTGTTCCCTATGATCATTTATGTGTCGATCTTCTTGGTTGTTGGTCATTTCTCAATTGGAAGCCTTGGTTTCAATGTCTTCTTGGGCCTTGCACTTTAAGACTGGTGGCTTTAATCTTGATGTCTTTAAGCTTGATGATCTTGAGCTTTTAGTTATGCTTTGAACTGGGTGGGCTTGAATCCTGATTGAGATTCTTTGGTCTCAGCCAAAATGTAGAAGGTAGATTTTTTTTTTTTAAGAAATCTTAAAAAATTATGATGGGCCTAAGCATTGGACTAAGGCACATCATGGATCAAACAACGGCCAAACACATTCATGAGATGCAATGTATTTTATGGGATTGACCTAAAGATTAGTTCTATGGCTTCTTATATGAAGGTAAAAGGTAGGATAATAGGTTTCCCAAAAGCTAGGACGCTGTACCTCCCAACTTGTGACGTACGAATGCCTCGTTGGTCCAAACGATAGAGTTTGTCCTTTACGAAATGCAAGAAAGATCAAGCGAGTCTTAGGCGAAGGGGTGGTAGGTTCACCACTGGGTACACGAATCCAGGAGGACCGCGATCCATGGCTACAATTACCGTGGTTTCCGGGCAACATACACAATTCCTATCACAATTCCTATCATGCAAATGATGCTATGGCAAGCAAATATGACATATTATTAAAAGGAAAAAACAAACAAATGACATGGTTGACCACTATAACCTAAATTGGAGTCTAGCCTTCAACATCCCCAGTGGAGTCGCCACTGTGAGCGACCGTGACCTCGGTCCCTGCTCGTTTTTATTAAACTGGGCCTAACTTGCACGATGGGATTGTGATGCTCAAAATGAGTGAATTCACTGTAAAATGTACTCCCCCTTAGATCGAGGGTTTTACATGGGGTCGCCACTTATTTAATTTAAATAAAAAAATAAGAAAACCTTTGATATAAAAAATGCTTCTGTTGTATTAATATATATGACAATTTACATCAATTGTGTAACAAAAATTTACAATGCTTTTTGTTCTAGATACAATCTAAGAAAAATAAATTACATTGCTTTATTTCCTAGTTACATTCTAAAAAATGTGAAATTTCATATACAATAGCATAGTCTAGAACCCTTGATCTTGGTTCGAAGGCTAATTTATGAGATGGGAAGGGATTAAGCACCCATCTCGCTTGATATAACCAGTTTCCTAGGTTAAGGTGGTCAACATCATGTCATGTCAAACAAATACAAACAATATGTCACACAAACATGTTAATTTGCAAGAATTGTAAGCAAATATGTGTTTTGAAGGTAATGGCATGTTCATCCAAGAAATCAATGTAACCAAAGAATTCATAGCCTATACATGTTCATCTAAGCATGTGAAAAAAAGAAAAACAAAGTTGTCATGTTATTTGTCATCAACATAATTGCAAAGAGAAAAAAAATAAAAAAAATAAAACATTTAAACATATTTGATCATCCACGCAATTATGAAAAGAAGTAAAGGAAAATCCCTTAGACATGTTCATCTAGAGAAAATCAAAATAATTAGACATGTTTGTTTAAGCATTTAACAAAGTAAAACAACTACCTAGACATGTTCATCTAAGTATTCAAGAGAAAGTTGTGTTTTAGCCTAGAAGTGTTCACCTAAGCATTCAAGTGAATATTTGTATTAGCCTAGAAGTGTTCATCTAAGTATTTAAAAGGAATATCAATGAGACATATGGGCATGTTCATCCAAGCATATCATGAAAGAAACAAATAATGACTTGTTAAACATTTATTCAAGCATGTGTAGAAAGTTACCAACATAATTAACTACTTACCAACATAGAACATAGATTAAAAAGGGGAAGTGATCACTTAAAGAGTTAGGGAGAAAGCAAGGAAGTACTCAACTACAACCAAAGTAAGAACAATGGTTGCACAATAGCTTTTATTTTCTGCTTTCTCACTAGCTCTCTAGAGGGAATTTGGGGTCCAGAAAATGGAAGAGGTTTTCTCTATTTATAGGGGAAGGGATGGCTTAGCTTTAAAGCTAAGTTATTAGCTTTCTTCTGAAACTAATGGAGGAAATAAACCTATTTAAATGAGCTGGAACGGATTTGGTGTTGATCCCCATTCGAATTTTGAAAGGAAGTTGAAGATGATGTTGAACTTGTGTTATCTTCTGTACCTGTTTCGTATTTTGGCTCTAACTTTCTGTTCAAAATTTCAATTGATTCAAAATTGGTGTTTTCTGGAAGGAAACTCAATTCTCTATGACCTTTCTTGAAATAGAGAAAACCAATTTTCAACGTTTTCTAGGCTAAAAATGTGATTTAAGTTGCTGCTGAAAATAATAATGTTTTTTGAGCGTTTTTCTGTTTTTTGAAAATTTTCAAAGAATGTATCTATTTTCCTATCCAACTTTTTTTTCAAAAGCTTTCTTCTGAAGCTAAGGGAGGGAATAAGCCAATTAGATAAGCTTGATCAGATTGGGGATTGATCCTCATTTGAAATTTTGAAAGAAAATTGAAGATAATGTTGAATTTGTGTTATCTTCTGCACCTGTTTCGTATTTTGGCCATAACGTTCTACTCAAAATTCTAATTGATTCGAGATTGGTGTTTTTTGAAAGGAAATTTAATTCTCTATTACATTTCCAGAAATAGAGAAAATCAAATTTCAACTTTTTCCAGGCCAAAAATGTGAATCAAGTTTCTGCTGAAGATAATAACGTTTTTTGAGCTTTTAAATTTTTTTTTTTCGTGGATCATATCTTTCTCTCTCCAAATTGTTTTTCAAAAGAGCAGATAAGATGCCATAAAGGAAAACATTTTTTTATTAAAAAATGAATAAATAAATAAATAAAATGAAATCCAATCAAAATTCACACTTAATTAATATTAAATTAATTCTTGTTGGAACCAATCAAAATTAAGTGTTTAAGATAGGACGTGATCGGGCCCATCGTGCAGGTGAGCTATGATCATTGGAAATTGTTTGTATGATAACTTTTGATTTGGTGGTCCAATCAAAACCCATGACATACCATTATGATCGTTAGAGCATCAAGATTTGTTTTGTATAACAAATATGAAGATCTACCGGTTAGTTAAATGCAAGTTGTAAAATGGGGTGTCAACAAAACTCGGTCATGAAGTCTGCTAGTGCCTGCGCCTTTATAGCTGTTCTGGGGTGGTACTCAATGTCGAACTAGCTAAGCTTGATTGCCCACTGAATCATCCTTCCTGCAGCCTTGGGCTTGTTCATTGACTTCTTTATTGGTTGGTTCGTCATCACTAGGATAGGATTTTCCCGGAAGTACGGGCGCAGCTTTCGTGAGGCTCTAATAAAGGCGAATGCAATTTTCTCGATTCGTGGGTATTTTGCTTCAGCTCCTTGGAAGGCTTGATAAACATAGATTAGGAGTTGCGTTCCATCCTCCTCCCTAATTAAGGCTGCACTCACGGCCATAGCTGACACTGCCAAGTATAAATACAGGTCTTCTCCCTCTTTGGACGGGCTCAAGAGGGGTGGATTGCTCAAGAAGTGTTTGAGCTCCTGGAAGACTTTTTTGCACTCTTTCGTTCAGGTGAAAGCTTGCTTCAATATCTTGAAGAAGGGCAAATATTTGTTTGTTGCTTTAGGGACGAACCTGTTGAGTGCTGTTATTCTTCCTGTGAGCTTCTGCACTTCTTTTACAGTCTTGGGTGACGTCATCTCTAGTATAGCTCGCATCTTCTCTGGGTTTGCTTTTATCCCTTTCTGGGACACCATAAACCCTAAAAACTTCCTTGACGCTACCCCAAAGGCACACGTGTTGGGGTTCAACTTCATTTGATACTGCCTGAGAGTGGTGAACGTCTCCTAGAGGTTGTCCAAGTGAGCAGACTCTTCTTTGCTCTTGACGAGCATATCATCCAAGTATACTTCCATGTTCCTTTTGATCTGTTTGTTGAACATCTTGTTTATTAACTTCGAGTAGGTTGCTCTTGTGTTTTTTAGTCCGAAGGCCATTACTTTGTAGCAGTAGAGCCTTGGCTTGTGATGAAGGAAATTTTCTCCTGGTCCTTTTCTGCCATCTTTATTTGATTGTATCCCAAGAATGTGTCCATGAATGTAAGGAGCTTGTGTCCTGCTGTGGAATCCACCAGCTGATCTATCCTTGGCAGGGGGAAGTTGTCCTTTAGGCAGGCTTTGTTTAGGTTTGTGAAGTCTACGCACATTCTCCATTTTTCTTTTTCCTTCTTTACAAGGACGACATTGGCCAGCTAGTCTGGGTAGTGGACCTTGCGAATGAAGTCTGCCAGTTCCACGGTCTCTAAGGCTTCCACCTTCTCTTCATCTTTCTCCTTGATCATTCACGTATGGTTTTCCTTTACGGCTAATACTGCCTGGTAGCATTTTTGAGCTAGTACCTGATCTCCCTTTACTTCGCCTACACCATTTTTTGTAGGGAACTTTACCTTCAGGTAATAGCTAGATGTGGCCTTCCAATTATCACGTTGTACAAGGAAGGACAATCTACCACCAGGAAGTTGAGTTGACAAGCCAATTGCCGCAGGTAGGATCCTATCCTGACTGTCAGTGTCACTATGCCATTAGGATACACTCTATCTCCACTGAAGCTAACGAGAGCGGACTCGAAGGGACGTAGCCTTCCTAGATCCAACTTCAATTGTTGAAAAGCAGAGAGGTAGATGATGTCCGCAGAGCTATCGTTGTCCACAAGGATGCTCCTGGTGTTGACCCCTCTATCATAAGCATTATAACCAAGGGGTCGTCATGCGGCTGCTTCACTCCTCTGGCGTCTTCTTCCAAGAAAAGGATGTCCCTGTTTGTTTATCTTTGCTTTGGGGGTGGTATCCTATGGATACTCTTCACCTACCTTTGTTGTGATTTCTTGAGGGATCTAAATGATCCTCCTGTGGGTGGCCCTTTTGTGATTGTGTTATCTTCTTGAATGCACTTTGTGGACGATGGGATGTATGGTCCTCGTCCCTCGGAGAAGCTTCGTGCTTATCCTTGTTATTATCTCTGGACTTGCTAGAGTCTCATTTTTTGACATATTTCTGCAACTTCCCTTTCCTAATAAGTTCCTCTATTTGCTCCTTTAGGTCTCTACAATCTTTGTGTAGTGGCCGTGATCCTTATGGAAATAGTAATATTTCATCTTGTTACACACATTGGGTGACGCGTGCAATAGCCTTGGCCATTTGAGGTAATACTCATCTTTAATCTATGCCAAAATTTTATCAACAGGCACAACTAAAGGAGTGAATTTTATCTTCCGAGGGGTTTTTTCATCTCTCCATTTGTTCTTGTCAGTATTTTGATGATCTGTCCGCTCCTTTTTTCGTCCTCTCGTGTCGTCTTCCTTTATTTTGCTCCCATTGGACTTCTCTACATCTTCTATTGCTGCTAGGGCATCTTCGGCATTCAAGTACTTCTACGCCTTTAGGAGCATTTTTGCCATCATCTTAGGGGGATTCTTCGCGAGTGAGACCACAAACTCCCTGGACTTCAAACCAGCCTTAAAGGTTGTCAGTTGTACTTTGTCATCCACTTCATCCACCTCTAAAGTTTCTCAAGTGAAACACTTCACGTATGATCTCAAGGTCTTTTTTTTCTCCTTGCCTAATGGTAAGTAGGTGGTCTGCTGGCCTTCTCGGATGTTGTCCTTCGACGAAGTGGTGTAAGAAGGAATTGCCCAACTGCTCAAAGTTGTCAATGGACGATGTTGGTAACTTTGTGAACCACTCCTTCGTAGCTCCTTTGAGGGTGGTAGGGAAAGAACGGCACAATATTTCATCAGGGGGCTATTGAAGACCTAGAGTTGTCTTGAAAGTGTTGAGATGATCCAGAGGGTCATTTAGCCCGTCGAATGGCTCAAGCTGAGGTAGTCGAAACTTTGACGGCATTAGGCATTCTAGGACCATCGTCGTGAAGGGCGAATTCGTCCGGCTGACTATCCTATCCAAGCTTAGGTTTGTTTTTTCCTTAATTGCGCTCCTTAGCTCGTCCATCTCCTTTCTCATTTCCTTGAGAAGGTCCAAGCTCGGTCCTTCTAGAGTGGCGGGCCTTTAGCGGTTATTCCTTCTTTGGCTATCTTCATCGTCATCTCGGTTAGTCCCAAACCGGTTCTCCTCTTGTTGCAGTCGCAGCCTCATCTCCTAGTTTTGTCTGGTAAGCTCCTCCACACTGGTTGTGAATGTCTAGATTTGAAGAGCTAATGCTATAGAACCTTGGAGAGTGTTGGACTCCATTTGGACTTGTGAGTTGAATGGAACTACGCTCTTGAACCTAAGTGCGAAAATGTCGTCCTCACAGATGGCGCCAAATTGATGATGTGGAAATCGTCAGTCGAGTAGGTTCGTCCAAATGAGTCTGCAACCTCATCTTTGTGCCTGCAATTGTCATGAAAAGCCCTCCTTAGGTGGTCACCGGTGTGGTACCTGCCATAGAGTCTCCGATGATAAAGTCCGTTTATAAAAGCTTTAAGAAAGTATGAGAGCTTAGAATATCAGAGCAACAACATATTTGTATATTAGGATGTGTGTATGCACCTTGTCTGGTTCTGAAGGGTGTTTATATATGGCTCTATTGCTTCTAGCCATTGTGGCCTTTATTGTGGTTTTATTGCTTCTTTTGTAACGCCTCCAGGCTCATTGATGTGGGTTTTGATGATTTTCCAATGGTCTGACAACTAGTTTGTAACTATTTGAAGTATTGAATTCTCTATTAATGGCTTGCCTTCCTTCATCCATGACGTGACAAGATGGACGAAGATGTCTGATGAGATCGTCTAGGCAAGAAGGTTCGTTGGTCCTATCACCTTCTTCAAATATGAAAATCACTGGTAAATAAGTTTGCTTTGGAGAGTAGTTGATAAGGAAAAGACAGGACAACTTCGATCCTTTCATCAGTTTAGCGGTAAGCTTCTCTTTAATCAGGACAACTCTCCTAGTCTCTTGAGCCCTTACCAATAACCTTCTCTCTACCATACAGTCTTTCTATTTATTTTTTATTACATATGGACAGAATCATCACTTTGAAGGTGGTCAATTTGAATGAGGACGAAATAAATACATTCTTAAGTCTTATCCAAATAATTATTTAGAATTACTTAATTAGATATGTTAAATATTATTATAAAACTGATGATAAAAAAAATTGAAAATATATATCAAATTTGTAACAAATATATTTTTAATATATTCATATATATTTAGAATTTTTAAAATTTTTATAGAATATTCATATATCGATACATGAGATATAAGTTGCACAATACCAAAAAAGTATATATATCAATTCGCAAGTATAGAAAATGCTAGAGTTATTACAAATTTTACTACAAAAAAACTTACCAAATTGATGTGACAATGACATGTTTGGTATCATATAAACAAAATAATAAATGAATGTTTACATGTTTTTTTTTTTTGGTGATACGAGATTAATTTGTAAGGTTTATGTAGTAAAATATGTAGCATTTCTAACTCGATTGCAATGGTACGTGCTTTGCATAGAATCCTAATTTTTAATATAAATAATAATTTGACTAACTCTCTATTATTTAATAAATCATCGCAATTAGATTTTTTTTAATAATTAGATAATTTTTCAATTCACTTTATAATCATTTATGAGTAGGTAAAGTGAAGTTCAAGTAATATTTAGTGGTAATGACACCTTTTATGATGCTCATATTTGTGATTTGAACCCAATGTCTTCCTCCCTCACTATCCAATATATATTTATCTCAAAAAGTAGACAAAATTAAACTCTCTCTTTTTTTTTCTTTTCTTTTTTTTCTTTTTTTTTTTTCATTTTGGATCTAGGTGTCTCATTTTTTAGAATTGTTCAATGTGCACCACATGAAAAGGATTGTTGTTGCGGGTAAGGTTGTCAGGTATAGTATCTACTAAATAGAAGCATGAAGGCCTTCCTATGCGTACATAACAACATATTAGAAAATTGTTATTCAGCATACCGTATATGTACGTGTATCATATGAATCATATATCGAATTTGTATATCAATATGTATGAATTTATTTTAGCCTATGCAAATTTATTTGATTTGGCGAGAGATATTATCAACTAAAAAAAGAGAAAGTTAACTAATAAGAGAATTTATTTTAGAAATATTTTTAAAAACTTTTAATGATAAAATAAAAAAATAACTAATTTTTTGACAATTTTTTATATTTCTCATGAAAGCGGTATCAAAAATTTCTTAAAATAGTATTAACAATACTTTAAGCACCTATTAACTGGAAAAAAAATATTAACACAATATCCTATTAGTTGGTTTCTTGAGAGGATAGGCTTACCAAGATTGTTCATATTCTTTTGTTTTTTTTTTTTTTAATAAACTTTTTGGCTTCTTTTTGCCCCATCCATCCCTATTGTTTAAATTAAAAGAAGGACAAATTTATTATTATTATTTTTTTAAAGTTGGCTAAGAGCAACCATGTTTCCGTTTTTCAATACAAGTTTCTCTTTCAATAATAATAATAATTAGTCGCTAACATGTGCAATGCACGGAATAATCAGTTAAATAACTATTACAAATAGTTTTTTTTAAAAAAACGTGTTCGTTAATTACAAATGTAGGATATTCCACATAACACATAAAGGCCACACCTTGGTTGCTTTATGGCAATGAAAAAATTAAAATTACCAACATTCCAATAGCTCATAAGTCATAGCTTCAAACACAGATTTGGGCACAATATTTATTATCTAATAAAGATGAGAGTAGGACCTGTAAAATAAGTATTATTAAGTTATTAATAAGTAAAGGGAATAATTTATTACAATGATAGTTTTTATACTAAATATTTTTTTTTAGTTTAGCAGTTATTAGTAGAACGTAATTAGTTTAAATTTCTTTATTAGTTCTATCATTTCAGTAAAAAAAAAAATCTTTATTAGGTGATTTAAATTTCTTTATTAGATAAGAAAAGAGAGAGTTATGTATTAATCCAAACTTTGTGTTTGGGTTAAACTTATCTAATACACTATTCTTTAAAATTGGATAGATTGGATTGTTATAAAAAATTTAAAGTTATTTTGTTAAATTTATTTTGGTAATAGGTGGGATAAGAATAAGATGATCCAAAAAAACAAAGGTGGAGTAACATTGAAAGCAAATTTTTATATTTCAAATACTTTGAAGGGATAAACATAAGTTTAAACATGATAATTGATAAGCTTAAATAGAACAAAATTTAAAATAAGAACAATAGTAAAAGCCTCAATTCATTATAGAATGAACAACACATATTCATTACAGAGCAAACAAAAAATCAAAATTAAATTGCTGCAAAACCATAATAAAACAAAAGGACCTAAAACAAAATTGGAGCAAAATATTAGTAATTCCGTAAGACCCAAAATTGTAAGCAATCTTTTTTGTAATTTTCGTAATCTACAAAATAGCTTGACTTGAATATGAAAAGAGACAACCAAAATCATATGAAATCAACATGTTCTTCAGAACCAAATAGGATTACAAAAATGTACCAAGCTTTAGAGGTCAAGACTTGAGCTAGCAATAGCTATGAACAGAGTGAGCCAGTCTGAGAGAAGAGGGATGCTCTGCGTTTAAGCCAAAGAGAAACGAATGAGGGGCAGCGTGAGGAGAGAGATAAGTATTAGGTTTCCCAAAAAAAAAAGAAAAAAAGAAAAAAAAGAGATTTGCGTTTAGGCCAGAGAGAAGCGAATGAGGGGCAGCGTGAAGAGAGAGATAAGTATTAGGCTTCAAAAAAAAAAAAAAAAAGAAAGATAAGTATTAGGTTTTGAAAATAGTGTTTTTAATTTAATTTTTTATTTTTTAAATATTATGTTGTAATGATGTGGAAAATTGTGGTGCCAGCAGATGCTTCGGTTATATAATAATAATAATAATAATAATAATAATAATAAAAGAGAAGAAAAGAGGTGGCCAAGGCAAAGGCAATCCTCTTTATGCGACAACCAGGTTTTGAATCTTTTGAATACAAAAGCATTGTTGTCCCTCTACACTACCACTCTGAAGTCTGAACTATAGATTAAAAGAACCAAACAAAGCAGCGAAGAAGAACTCAAAGGAACAACGATCTATATACACTACAAAAAAATCGTCCTATCCCAGCGTTTTTTTCCCAGCGCTTTTAAAAACCACTGTAATAGATAAGCCTGTACCAGCGTTTTTTGAAAGCGCTGGTATAGGAAACCTTATTACGGCAGCTCAATACCGGCGTTTTAAAAATCGCTGCAATAGGAGGTCTATAGCGGCGATTTTCAAAAACGCTGGTACAGGATGCCTTATTGCGCTGGAATAGGATTATTGATTTCCCTTTTGGGAAAAGACCTATCCCGGCGCTTTTAAAAGCGCTGGAATAGGGTCCACCTATTCCAGCGCTTCAAAAAGCGCTGGGATAGATCTCTTTCCATAAGGGAATGGAGAGACCTATCCCAGCGCTTCAAAAAGCGCTGGAATAGGTGAACCCTATCCCAGCGCTTTTAAAAGCGCTGGGATAGGCCTCTTTCCATAAGGGCATGGAGAGACCTATCCCAGCGCTTCAAAAAGCGCTGGAATAGGGTCCACCTATTCCAGCGCTTCAAAAAGCGCTGGGATAGGCCTCTTTCCATAAGGGCATGGAGCGACCTATCCCGGCGCTTTTAAAAGCGTTGGAATAGGGTCTACCTATTCTAGCGCTTCAAAAAGCGCCGGGATAGGTCTCCCCATTCCCTTATGGAAAGAAGCCTATCCCGGCGCTTTTTGAAGCGCTGGAATAGGTGGACCCTATTCCAGCGCTCCAAAAGCGCTGGGATAGGTCACCTATAGTGTATTTTTTTAGTTAATCAATTATATGGGTCTTAATGGATAAACCCACTAATGCCCACTAAAATCCATCTAAAATTTAAATAAATAACGTAAAATCTAAATTTCTAGAAAATTAACAAAATAGCTCTGAAACTAAAAAAAAAATGACCAAAATACTCCCGAAACCTAAAAATTACAAAAATACACCTAAAACCCAAAAAATGATCAAAATACCCCCAAAGTCCAAAGAATGACCAAAATACCCTCGTAACCTAAAAATAACCAAAATACCCCCAAAACACCAACAAAAAAAAAATTGATTGAAATACCCTTGAAACTGATAAAATGACCAAAATACCCCTAAAACCTAAAAATTACCACAGTACCCCTGACATCCAAAAAATGACCAAAATACCCCCAAAACCTAAAAATGACCAAAATACCCCTGAAATCCAAAAAATGACCAAAATACCTCCCGAAACCTAAAAAATGACCAAAATACCCTCGAAACCTAAAAAATAGCCAAAATAACCCGAAGCCTAAAAAGTAATCAAAATAACCTTGAAACCTAAAAATGACCAAAATACCCCCCGAAGCCTAAAAATTGAGGATAATAGTCCCAAAACCTAAAAATGACCAAATTACCCCCCTAAAACTATAAAATGACCAAAATACCCCCTAAACCTAAAAAATGACTAGAATACCGCAAAAACCTAAAAAATGATCAAAATGCCCTCAAACCTATAAAGTGACGAAAATACCCCTAAACCTTTGAAATGACCCAAATAAACCCAAAACCTCAAAAATGGCTACAAACAACTTGTAACCTCTAAAATTACCAAAAATACCTTGAAACCCCTAAAACGACCAAAATACCTCTAAACCTATAAAACGACCAAAATACCCCTCAAAATATCTAAAATGACCAACATACCACTAATCCTATAAGATAAACAAAATACACCCAAAGCCTCTAAAATTACCAAAATAGGGGTTTAGGAGGTATTTTGGTCATTTTGTTACGTTTAGGGAGTATTTTGGTCATTTCTCAGTTTTAGGGGGGATTTTGGAAAATTTTTAGGTTTAGGGTGTATTTTTATCGACTTACAGGTTTAAGGGGCATTTTTGTCATTTTATAGGTTTCAGGGTATTTTGGTCATTTTTTAGGTTTTAAGGATATTTTGGTCATTTTAAGGTTTAGGGGTTATTTTGGTCATAAGTAGGTTTTAGGGGTATTTTGGTCATTTTTTAAGTTTCAGGTGGTATTTTAGTTAATTTTTTGGTTTCAAAGGTATTTTGGACATTTTTTTTTTATTTTGGGGGTATTTTAGTTAATTTTTTGGTTTCAAAGGTTTTAAGGGGTTTTAGTCATTTTCTATATTTCGAAAGTATTCTTGTAATTTATAGGTTTCAGGAGTGTTTTGGTCATTTTATTGGTTTCAGGGGTATTTTGGTCATTGTTAGGTTTTAGGGGTATTTTGGTCTTTTTGTTTTGTTTTGGGGGTATTTTGGTCATTTTATGGGTTTTAGGGGTATTTTGGTCATTTTATGGGTTTTAGGGGTATTTTGGTAATTTTTAGATTTTGAGGGTATTTTGGTCATTTTTTGGATTTTGGGGATATTTTGGTCATTTTTTTTGGGTTTCGAGGGTATTTTGGTCATTTTGTAGGTTTCGTGATTATTTTGGTAATTTTGAGGTCTTGGGGTATTTTGGTCATTTTTGAAGATTTTAGAGTACTTTGGTCATTTGCTATTTAGGGGCATTTTGGTAATTGGGTAATTGGATGGGTTGGAGTTTACCTATAATAATTGGGTTGGATTGGGTTTTAGTTAAAAGCAATTAGTTAAATGAGTTTTAATGGGCAAATGAATTTTATATGCCCAACCCAATTAAAATATTAAATTATATTTTAATATTGTTGGTCCTCGAGTCTCATCTTACATTTTTTTTTAGCTATTACATTATATTTTACTAATTTTTAGTGAGGAATTATATTTTATTAATTTGAAGTATTAAATTAAAATATATTAAATTAAATTAAATTTTGTTAAATTGAATTATTAAAAAATATTTTTATTAATTAATGTAATTCATTTTATTAATTTGTATTGTTAAATTATATTTTATTAATTTGAAGTATTATATTAAATCTTATTAATTATTAAATTATACTCAATTAATTTGTAGTATTAAAATATATTTACATAATTGGAAGTATTAATTATATTGTTATTCATTAGTAAATTATATTACTGGATTTGACAATTGTAGTATTAAATTTAATTTTAGTAATTTAAGTATTAAATTATATTTTTTAATTATTAAATTATATTTTATTAATTTGAAGTATTAAATATTATTTTATTAATAAAATCCTGAAGAGCTATTAAGGCGGGCTTGATTTTCGCCACAAGTTATATTTCCGTCATAATAAACCTTAGCCTACTCTTTCTTTATTGCAGCAGCTTTAAGTTTGCTATAATAGGTCAAAATGTTCTCACAATAAAAATCTGCTGAATTCCCTCTAAAACTCTTTAGTTCCCACCAAAACACTTGGTAAAAAATTGGGTCTCTTTCTCACTCAAACCAAACCATCTGACTCCCAAACACTCTCTACCTTATTCTCCCTCTCATCATCGTACCTCGCCAGTTGGACTACTGAACCACCATTGTTCTCTCCGCCGCCGGTCCAACAATCCCCCGATCTAGAGAGGAACAACCTCATTCTCCCTCACTCCCTCCCTCACTCTCCATCACACTCCATCGGCCTTGCCTTCTGCCGTCGACACCACCACCTCCAACAACACAGCCACCGCAGCCATCCTCAGTCTCCTTCCCTACCTCAGCCGCTTGACACACCCTTGACGGTATACCTTCCACTCTTTATTTATTTATCACTTTTTTGTTTTTTTTTTTCATAAAATATTTGTCTTGGGTTTTTGGTTTTTGATTTTTGAATGTTTTAGGAATAGGATCGCTCTAGTTTGCTTAGCATTGGATTGGCTCATATTATCCATTATTCATTGTTATTAAAATTGGTGTTATGTCATTCTCAAGTGTTCCCATTTGTTGGATAAGACTTTTCTCATGCCTCTATGAAGGACCTCCTTTTAGATTTATCTGATATAGTACCCGATATTGCTCGTAGATTTTTGAGGGTCTTGGTGTTGAAACCCGAAAATGTGCTTGAAATATTACTGGGTTTTCAATGTGAGAGTGGGAAAGTTGGGATTAAAGCTAGAAAGGTTGAGTCTTTGTGGGAAATTTTCAAGTGGGCTAATGAACAGGATAATAGTTTTAAGCATCTCCCTTGGTTGCGTGAAGTCTTGGCCTTGTTGCTTGTCCATGTGGGGATGCTTAGGGAAGCTGAATTTTTGCTTTGTAAAATTGAAAGTCAAGGAATTTCACTGGGTAGTCATGAAATTTTTGGTAATTTGAAAGTTGGGTTTGTTGTTATATTGATAATTAAAAAAGAAAAGGTAAATAAATAATATTGATCAACTAGTTGGGTTTGTTGTGGCTTATTAGATGTCCAGCTTAGGTTCCACCATGTTGGATGTTAGATCCTGTATGTAAGTTTGACATGATTACATGCATATTGTATAGAAATTAAATGATCCATGTTATTTGACTCTCCATTTATACGTGTTAGCATATCTAGTTCCAATGTTATTTTGTAAGTGTCATTTTAATTGTAGGCAGTTATCCTTGACATGATTACTTTCAGGATGCAAATTGTGGTAACGCTCTGTTAATATCTCTCAAAGAGCTTGTTAAGGATGGTTTGTTCATGAAGGAGGAGCTATCTAAACCACTGTGAGGACTTTTAACTTATGACTGCACCAAGACATTAAGCTATGGTTCTTCATTTATGTCTCTCTGTTTTTGGCAGTCAAGTGTCAAGATACTCATGATGACTAGATTTTTAGTTTGTAATATGATGAGTTTCTTCTTTTGGTTGTATTTTTATTTGGAGTAATTGCAATCTGTTCTGTGTTTACTCACGGAAAAAAAAAATTGCAATTTCTTCTATTATTTATATTAGGAAGCACTTCATGATGTTGGAGTTGGACAAAACTTTGGTCTTTTCTCACTATGAAATATGAATATAGTTACTGACATCAATTTCAGCATGATTGTGTTTTTATTATTATTTAAATTGTAACATGATGTTTTATGCATTTAACCTTTTTTTTTTGTGCCCTTTCTTTTCCCCCCTAGTTTTGCATCTCTTAAATTGTATATCTTAATATTTGTCCAAGCTAATTAAATTTGTCCAAGTGATTAATATTTAATTTAATTAGTTGGATTAATGTTACATGTTAAACAAAAGCTTGTCTACTTCACGTAAAAAAACATTTAATCCCTCACCTAGCATTATATAAAGACATGATTGCATGGGGAAGAGGAGAGTGGTAGGCAAAATGAGCATGTATATAAAGACTTTGTTGTCTTAACTTGGTACAATCTAGTGCTTCAAAGGACCACTCTAGATTGGTGGTCTGCACCAATTAGAACCTTATATTATGATTTAATTAGCTGGAAATAGATTCAATTTGTGGTTCATAATGTAGCAGAAAAAAAAGTTCTTGCTAAAAATTATGGCCTTGTGGGCATTATTAGAATTGTTTATAAGACCATTGACTGTTTTGGTATCCCGTGGGACTGAATCTATTGGTTGCAGTACATGCATCTCTTTTAAAAAGGTATTTGTTTTTGTCTTTTTTTTTTTTTTTTCTTTTTTGGGGGTTACTTTTTTAGAACTTGGTCCCCTTTGTTCTTGGGTATTTCTAGTACAACCATTAACTTTAATATTTTTATTTTTATTGTCATAATGTTTATTGGGTTCTCTTCACCTAGACTCTTGTAATTAATAGTAGGACACTTCCCCCTATATGTTGATACCCCTATATAGATTTATGTGTAACAGTCTAGGAATTAAATACTTTCCATACATTTGAGTGAACCTTCTTTCTAATAAGCTATTCTCTTACCTCCAGTATCAACTTACATTTTTTTTTTCTAGTTATTACATTATATTCTAATTATCAAAAAAAGACCCACTACTATTTCTAAGAAACTAGTAACTAATCATATTCACTACTACCCTAGTAAACCAAGAACTAGAGCACTCGATCTCAGATGTGACACACTCAATTTGAAAGGCTATGACAAGCTCTTCTTACAATGAGCTCTAGTGAACTCTCCTATTATACATAAATTTTTAACACTAATAGGTGCACAGTTTATACCATTTCATATAAAGATTTTTTTGACCAAATCTCACAGAAAAAGCTCATCATGCCAGTCAAAATTGTAATGCCTCTTTGATAATAACTCCAACCCAACTTCTATATATATAAAAGCATATTACTTATGTTGGCATGTGTATTATTGCCCTCGTTGCTAATATGTTGTCTTGTTTATTTGTGAGTACTAGGCAAAGATGAAACAACTTATGGCAACGGGGTCACAGTTGCAAGGAAATGACATTGAGGCTGGCATACTTTGGCAGCCCGATGATGCATTCGGACAGGTTATCGGTGCAGAGAGAGGTGGCCGTGTTAGAGGGGTAGGCTTTGGTCCAACCCCCTCTGGCAATCGTGCAAGGTCAATGGATGATAGTACGCCACCTCCAACATCTATTGCAACCGACCAAAGAGTTATGGAGTTGTCTACTCAAGTAGAAGCAATGAAGGAGAAATGCACTCGTTATGATGCCCTTGAAGCTGAAATGAGGTTAATGCGGAGGGTGTTGACTCGACTGTGCCCATCGTTTCCTAGTTTGTCTATGGTAAGAAATTTGAATACAAAGTATGTTGTGTGTCATATGTATTAGATATATGGTAATGTAGATATGGTAATGTAGATTGTGGCCCCATGATAATGGAAAACACCATGCTTTTCTTTCCTTCAAAACATAGTAACATCTTCAATAATCCAAAATTTGTACCATGTAAGTGGAATGCCTTATTGAACAACTCATTGAAGACTATATTCAATAGGGTCAGATATAGTACAATTGTGTCTCTTGTTTAGTTCAATCTCTAGATTTGCGCAGCAATTACAAAATTACTAGGCTTAAACAAAGATATATATTGGCAATGGAAGTTTTAACGTTATATCTTTCTCATTGGTCAATAAGTTATATATGTTATATCAATAAGTTGATATAAAATGTGCTACTGTTTGTGGGTATTTCTATGTTTGAATATGTGCATTTTTATTTTGAGTTTGGTGATGTTGAATCCAAGTTGTAACTGTGATCGTAGGTTTGGTGGTAGGTGTGGGTGTGTTAATTAGTTTGGGTTTTGATTTGGGCATGACTTTGGGTATGGCTTTGGCTGTTTCTTTCTGTCTCTTCTCCACTCAATCTGGATGGTTGTGGGGTGCTGTGTGTATATGGTTTCCAAATTTAGTGGTGGTGATGTTGTGGGTTTTGATTAGTTGTGGTAGTGATGGAGGTGGGAGTATGCTCTTCTCCACTCCATTTCTATCTGAAGGTGGATTTGAGGAGTTTAGGAGTGAGCTTGCTGAAATCTAATGGTGGATTTATGGTTGTGTGGTGTTTGTTTTCAGGCATATTTGCTATGACTTTTACCAGTTTGTAGGAAATGGCTTCTATAAGGTGGGATAACTGCAAAAAGCTTCATTTGTGTATGTATCTATTGGATTTGTAAAAAAAAGTTAGGGAAGACTAAAACTGAAAATTGATGCCAAACAAAAAAAAATTAGTTAGAAACAAAAAATGAGAATAAGATTTGAGTATAGAAAATGAATCCACACTTGCCATAAACCAAACAAATTCGAATGTCTCTTTAGGCAAGAGGTCATTTACATATTTGGTTTGTTTATTAAATCCTCATTTGAACTTATTTTAGTTGATAATTGTATTGTGGTTTTTTGACTGGGAGCTTGGAAAACATTTTCCTTTTCTTTGCATTGATGGTTGGTTCATACTTATTTGTAGGTAATCACTTATTGAATCTTTTGCATAAATTGCTCATTAATCACTTTTTGACAAATTTATTGAGACTAATACCCAATTAATATGCTTAATTGAAATAGTAGTGATATTGTGTCATTCAGCCGCTAACTCTATTGTTTAGTACACTAATCCATTGTGTGTTTCTTAATTTGTAGGATGTTGATGATGATGGTGGTGCTGGTGATGGTGGTTCTGCAGTGGATATCGAGTCTCTCGGTGCTTAGCACTTATCATTTGATGATATGCAGTAGGCGATAATTTGGCCACCTATTTTGGAGTAGTTACTGTGACATTTTCATATTTATAATAAAGTTTCAAACTTTGATATATATACACATCATAGTTGGAAACTTTATTATAACATTCTATATAGTTAGAATGTATTTTTTTGTGTAGGACATTGTACATAGTTGGAAACTTTATAATAACATTCTATATAGATAGAATGTATTATTTTGTTTATAACATTCTAAACACTTGGGATGTATTATTTTGTGTATAATATTTTAGACATTTGGGATGTAATTATTGATATGGTGTAATTAATTATATTTAGCTTATTGGTTTAATGTGGTATTGTATTTGCTATTGGAGAATATGTATTGTATGTACATTAAAAAAAAAATTTATAGGTGCTAAAAATTACAGGTGCTAAAAATATTTTTAAAAAATTAAAAAAAAAAGGACCTATTCCAGCGTTTTGAAAACCGCTGGAATAGGGTTGGCATAGGGGTATATACATATGCCCTATACCAGCGCTTTTGAGAATGCTGGAATAGGTACTACCTATGCCAGCGCTTTCAAAAGCGCTGGTATAGGCCTTTTAAATAATACTTATTCAAGACCTATACCAGCGCTTTTGGGAGCGCTGGCATAGGCGTCCATATGCCAGCGCTTTCAAAAGCGCTGGTATAGGCCTAGTTGATGCATACTCATTCAAGACCTATACCAGCGCTTTTAAGAGCGCTGGAATAGGTATTGCCTATGCCAGCGCTTTTAAAAGCGCCGGTATAGGTCTTGAATAAACAGTTTATTCAAGACCTATACCGGCGCTTTTAAAAGCGCTGGTATAGGTTACTACCTATCCCGGCGCTTACAAAAAGCGCTGGTACAGGTCCAGCGATCCTATTCCGACTGGCACTGCGCGGCGGTTTGAAGCGCCGGGAAAAAAAGCGCCGGGATAGGAATTTTGACCCTATCCCAGCGTTTTCTGGGGCTATCCCAGCGGTTTTGAAAACGCTGGGATAGCCCCGTTTTTTTGTAGTGATATATAAAAGGATTGCTCAAGTACACCTTACAAGTTGATGAATTCAAGGGAGAGGGAACCCAGTTGTTGGAATAAATTAACATGGTTACGTTGTAACGAGTAAGACAAACAACTCTATGTACCCCATTGTTGCCTAGAATGAAGATATCTTCATGTTGTCCTCGATCACCAATAAAGCATATGCACCCCCCAGTGGGATAGTGTATTCTAGTTGTCTCTTGCTTCAACGCTGCACTGGATGGGAAAGTTTCGAATACCATCGTTTCTTTAGGCTTTCTGCAACTGTCCTCATAGCATTGTACACACCTCATTTCGCAACTATAAAAGGTCACTTTTTTAGTTCTCAACAGCAAATTGATAATTTCACATGGGTAGACAAATTCATAATTGATCTAGCATCAAAATTAACATCACATGAGATCATTATTGAATAGGGGAAAGTGGTATTTTTCTGAGTTCAAATCAGTGTCTTGACTCTTGAACAAGTTAAACAAAATGAGCAATTTTTATTGGTCAAGAAATGGTCTTATCATAGGCATACGTACATGCACAGCCTTATGAATATATGAATAATGGTAGACATGCAATCACGAGAAAGCCCAAGGAGATAATGTGAATTTTTAATTTTTTTTATATGTAACTTAATAAAATTTAGTGGAGAATTTTATTTAAGTCCATTAGGATAAATTCATTATTTGGAGATAATGTGATTTTTTTTTTAAAGAAAGAATCTCGATCTTCTTAAATCGTAATTCTCCCAAGTATCAACATACAAATCCCATAGAAGTACCTATATATATCCGAGACGTTCATGTTGACAAAATATATTGAGCAATTCCAGTACTGTTAAATCATAAAAGAAAAAAAAAAAGGTGTTATTTTCTAGGTATAAGTGAGGCATTTATAATGCAAATACTAAATTATTTTTCTAATAATGTACTATGTTTAATAAATCAATTTACAATGATTAAATATCATAAATATTCTAAAGGTTATGGGATGTTATATTATTTAAAATAAAATTTTAAATGACATGATATTTTGTTTAACGCTGCAAAATTGAAATTAAACGTCAATTTTAAGATGTTAGAATTATGTATATCAAAGAGAGAGAGAGAGAGTAAGACTATTAACAAAACTTGGAAGTTTCATCTAAATTTTCATAGTATAGTTTTAAATTATAAAAGTTTAACATTTCGGACTTTATAATAACCAAAATAACATAACTGTACATGAATTGCACTCTATATATTAAACTACTAAAAAATCTTTCCATTGGTAAGTAGAATTTTGACTTAGAAAAAAAATACAAGGGTTTATATGATGAAGATAATACCCTTATACCTTTATGAAATTTCATGCATTGTAATTAAACATTGTTTCCAATTGAACAACTTTTTAACATAGTTTTCAAATGAATAGCTTTTTATTTTTCAAATTGGCCACATACATTTGGATATACACGTTAACATGCATGAATCATTGTAATTTAACATGGTTTTCAATTGAACAACTTTTTAACATAGTTTTCAAATGAATAACTTTTTATTTTTCAAATCGGTCACATACATTCGGATTCATGTGTTAACATCCATGAATGTTAATAATGGCTCATACATCAACTTTGCACCCTTAAAGTGAAATATTGACCGCCACATACACAATCTATTTAAGTATATTTCTCTTGCACATAATAAAATAAGAAATTTGAGATTTGAATTTAATTAACATTAACAACTAGTTAATGTTTTGGCCAGATAAATAAACAGCAATTATCTCTTAGCGAATGCCATAATTTAAAATACTATCCTATTTATCAATAAATAGACATACGAAATGACCATATAAAGCAACGCACAGTCAAAGGTTGGAATAGAGCTTCCGTCGTAAGGAGGTGGAGCCTGTTGCGGTATTTTGAGCACTAGGCACCATGCACCTCTCTTGTGACAGGAAGCTCCACTGCGACCTCATTTCTCTTTCCCGGATCAATTGAATCACCATCTTTCATTCTTTGTGACACACTCAGAAGAAATTGAAGGGTTTCATGTCACAGAAGGATGGGGCTTGCTGAGACATTGCATACATAATATATAACCCAGCCAGTGTCACCTCTTCTGAGACAGGAATGTCTTCCTTAGCTTCCTCTTTTCCTTGTCTCTCATACTTATAGGCCAAAATTTAGCTGGGCTCTTTCTCTGTATCTTAATGGAAGAACACAATGAAATTACTCACACAATACAATGAAGTTGCTCACAATTTTTAGGGTCTTCTTCCGTCAATGGATTGAATGGGGAACGGTCATATAAACATGGTCAATGTTCAAAGTTTTGTTATTCTTTCTTCAAATATGAAACTTAAAGGTAATTAAGTTTGCATTGGAGAGTAGTTGATTAGGAAAAGACAGGTCAACTTCGATTCTTTCAGTTTAACCGTTACCTTCAGGACGACTCTCCTTATGAATTATTCTTTTTTATGTCGGCATTTAAAGTCATCCTAATTAATCTTTCTATTTTTTGAACTTAGTTCTTTCGTGATCATTGGGTGTAGATCAGTTTACTTTTTCTTCTCCTTTTTAATGATCAAAAACAAATATTTATTCCTGCGAGCCAATCAAGAAAGAAGTATAACCTAGCTTATTGTTAGGACTACTAGGAAAATATATGTTTTCTAACTTTTTGACGAAGTATCATATCATTAAGTTCTAATAACTTAATACTTTATTAAGAGTACATTTTCTCAAAAAAAAAAAGTACATGCCTCGCATGGAGTCTTAATTTTTAATATAAAATAATAATTTGATTAAGTCTGAGTTTGTGATGGTTATCAACAGATTAATATTGTGATGCATCATGTTTGTGATTTGAACTTTAAACCCAACTTCTCTCTTTGCTATATAATATAAGCACTTATCTCAAAACAGCTGTGTTGGGTTCTAAAACTTTAGGTTGAAATGTATTAGAACTTCAATTTGTAATGTTGGTAAACCATGATCAAAACATTAAGTCTTACTTTAGATTTGCTCAAAGTATGTTTAAGTGTAAAGTTGGAATCGAGTGTATTGTAGGATTTACTGTGTAAATCTGCCTGGCTCGATTGATCGAAAATTTGACTCGATCGATCGAAGCTCGTGCAGATTGTTTTTCTGCAGAATTTTCCAACTTAGTCCAAGCTCGGTTTAACGTGTAGGATTTTATGTTTTGTCCTAGGTATAAAAGGGAAAACCCTAGTCATGTTTTGTGGTTGCTCTTTATGTTATGTGTGTGAATCTCTTGTGAGATCTAGAGGTGTTTGCCTTCACATACACTTAGGGTTATTAAGATTTAGATTGATGTCAAGAGCTTGGTGATCAATTTAGTTGCAGATTCAAGAGCTTAAAGATACACAAGCTGTCACGTGAATCCAAGAAAAAAGTAGTCCGTGGACTTGGAGCTGTTACGTAGTCGTGGTAGTAAGTTTCCTACTCGAGGTAGCAATAGAATGTTAGTGGTCTAAGTTGCTATTGTATAAATTTCAATTCTTTCATAGTGGATTCGTTTTACCTTAAGGATAGCTAGGTTAAATTCTCCCCATGTTTTTTATCGGTTTGGTTTTCCTAGGTTATCATATCGTTCTGTTCTTTATTTTTCGCACTTTACAATGATATGACTTTTATGTTAACCTAGATCTGCATAATTTACCTAAGTTGATCTTTTGGCTAAATAACTAAGTTAATCTGGTTGTATTTAAGGGGTCTAAAAATGTACAAGTGGTACCAGAGCAGGTTAGCTCTTGTGTTTAGATCATTTGATCTAAGAGTTGATCCTTGACCCCTGTTGTCATGGATTCTTGGAAGATCTTTTTGCTAATATGCCAACTTGTCTACTTGTTGTTTTTGTCTCTTGTTGCTTTTGTTAAATCTTTCCTTGAGCATCTTGGTATAATTACATGTGATGATAATTATTTGTATTATATTGCTTTAACCGCCTTAAAGGAAAGTGATTCTTATCTTTGGTATTTGGATGGTGGTTGTTCCAGGCATATGACAGGAAATAAAGCTTTATTCAAGACACTCTTTAAAGGAAAGATTGGGATAGTCATGTTTGGAGATGGAAGCAAATTTGTGATCAAAAGCATTGGTACTGTGGACATTCCCGGTTTGCCAGTCTTTGAAGATGTCTGGTATGTTTATGGGTTGAAAGCTACCTTACTCAGCATCAGTCAGATTTGTGACAATGGACTAAATGTTCTCTTCACCAAGTATGAATGTGAGATACTTGATGGAGGAGGTGACTGTATATGTATTGGTGTGAGGACAGTTGACAACTACTATGGTCTAACACCAAGTGTTTCAGTGCAAAGTTCAATCAAGTAGACTTATGGCATCAACGGTTGGGTCATGCAAGTCACAAGCAATTAGAAAATATTTTCAAATGTGATGCCATTATTGGTTTGCCCAAGTTTGAGAAGATAGAAAAGTGCATTTGTGGACCATGTCAGATGGGTAAACAAGTGAAGTCCAAGCATCTGTCTGTAACTAAAGTTCAAACTTCCAGATCTCTTGAGTTGTTGCACATTGATCTCATGGGTCCTGCTAGAGTTCAAAGTTTAGATGGAAAGAAGTATATTCTAGTTGTTGTGGATGATTTTACTAGATATACTTGGGTTTTGTTTTTGAAAGATAAAGTTGAGGCTCTTGAAAAGATGATACATTTGTGCAAGAAATTGCAAGTTGAGAAAGGTACTATGATAGCCAGAATCAGAAGTGATCATGGAAGAGAATTTGAGAACACAAAGTTGGCTACCTTCTGCAATGATCAAGAGTTCTCTTCACCCAAGACACCAAAACATAATGGAATAGTGGAACGGAAGAATAGGGTTGTTCAAGAAATGGCACGTGTCATGCTACACAATAAAAAGATGCCCAAATCCTTCTGAGGAGAAGCAGTTAACACTACTTGCCATACAGTCAACCGGGTGTATTTCAGACTTGATTCCAAGCAAACTCCTTATGAACTCTAGAGAGGAAAGAAGCCTGTTTTCAAATACTTCCGGATATTTGGCAGTGACTATTACATTCTATGTGATAGAGAGAACCTAGAAAAGTTTGATGCAAAGAGGGGCAAGGGATATTTTTCTGGGATACTCCTCCACTAGTAAAGCTTATAGAGTATACAACCTAAGAACTAAAACAGTCATGGAGTCTTCAAATATGGTAATCAATGATGAATTGTGTTTTGAAACTCAGTCAGAAAACATTCCTCCGGTTCAAGAAAAGACCATGGAAGTTGATGAACCTATTCCTGATGATTATATTGGGAAGCATAGTGATGAAGAGCTACTGGTGTTGAACGATGCTGTTTCAATACCTTCAAGTTCAGAACCATCTACATCGGTTCATAAAACCCAACAACAACAAAATGAGCTTAGTCCTCCATCAGAACAGAAAGGTACCTCCACATCTCTGGTTAAAGGTCCATCTTCTAGAGTTAAGTTGAATCACCCTGCTATAAATATATTGGGTAGTTTGACTGATAACATGAGATTGAGATCCAAAACCTTAAATGTGATTACTCACTCATGCTATCTGTCCCAATTTGAACCAAAAAAGGTGGATGAAGCACTTCAAGATACTGATTAGGTTAATTCTATGCATGAAGAACTTCATCAATTTGTTTGGAATGATGTGTGGGAATTAGTTCCTAGACCCAAGGAAGTCAATGTGATTGGAATTAAGTGGATATTTAAGAACAAGTCAGATGAACATGGTACTGTTATTAGAAACAAATCAATACTTGTCGCTTAAGGTTACACACAAGTGGAAGGGATTGATTTTGATGAGACCTTTGCATCGGTAGCAAGACTAGAATCTATTAGGATACTTTTGGCCATAGGAAGTCATCTAGATTTCAAGCTGTATCAAATGGATGTTAAAAGTGCTTTCTTGAATGGCATGTTACAAGAAGAGGTATATGTTGAACAACCAAAAGGGTTTCGTTGATCCTCACAGACCGGATGATGTCTACAAGTTGAAGAGAGCCCTCTATGGTTTGAAACAAGCTCCCAGTGCTTGGTATAATAGGTTAACTGCATATCTCACTAAGCATGGATTCAAAAGAGGATTTGTAGATACTACTCTCTTCATACGAAAGGATAAGAATTATTTTGTAGTAGCTCAAATTTATATTGATGATATTATTTTTGGTGCTACTAATGATTCTCTTACTCAATCTTTTGCAGATGAAATGAAGAAAATGTTTGAAATGAGTATGGTTGGTTAACTAACTTATTTCTTGGGATTGTAGGTGATGCAAACGAATTCTGGTATTTACATCAACCAAGCAAAATATGCCAGAAATTTAGTCAAGAGGTTTGGACTTGATAAGTCTGCACATGCTAGAACACCAATGGTTGCTAATGCAAAGCTAACTAATGATCCTGTAGAGTTATTTAGACCCCTTAAACCACAATTGGATTAACTTGGTTAACAAGCCAAGTTATTACTTAGTCCAAATTTCAGATTTAGGTTAACACAATCATATAATCATATCAATGTAAAGTGCAGAATATAAAAGCACAAAGATATGATGACCCAAGAAAACCAAACTGGTAAAAAACCTGGGGAGGATTTAACCTAGCTATCTTCAAGGTAAACCTGAATCCACTATGAAAGAATTGAAGTTTGTACAATAGCGACTTAGACCACTAACATCCTATTGCTACCCACCAGTAGAAAACTTACTAACACGACCACGTGCAAGCTTCGAGGCCACGGACTCTTTCTTTCTTGGATTCTCTAGCAAGTACAAGCACTCCCGCTTGTGTATCGTTAAGCTCTTATGGCAGCAACTGAACGATCATCAAGTTCTTGAAGAAATCTCCTTCTTGATAATCCTAAGCTTGTGTGAAGGCAAGCACCTCTCAGGTTTTACAAGAGATTCACACAAACAGCAATATGAGCAACCTAAAAAATGTGGCTATGGTTTGCCTTTTATACCTAGGGCAAAAAAAAAAAACCCTGCACGTCATATGGGCTTAGGGCTGAGTTGGAAAATCTACACAAAAAATAATCTGCACAACTTTCGATCGGTCGAGTCTAATTCTCGATCGATTGAGTTAGGCAGAATTGCACAGTAACTTCTACAGTTAACTCGATTCCAACTTTACATGAACGACAACTTTGAGCAAGTCTAAAACAAGACTAAACACCTGTTTTGATCATGGTTTACCAACAATACACATTAGAGTTCTAATACATTAGTTCCTAAGTATTTAGAACCTAACAGATCCTTCAGGTGAGTCTATAGATGTTGCATTGTATAGAAGTATGATTGGTTGCCTTTTGTATTTAACTGCAAGTCGTCAAGACATTGCTTTCAGTGTTGGTGTATGCTCTAGATTTCAATCTAATCCTAAAGTTTCACATTTGAATTTTGTTAAAAGAATCATAAAATATGTTAGTGGAACTTGTGATTATGGTTTGTTCTATAGCAAAGAGTCAATTTTGTCTCTTGTTGCATTTCTGATCTAGATTGGGCTGGCAATGCCGATGATAGAAAAAGCACCACTGGTAGGTGTTTTTATGTAGGAGCTAATCTTGTTCCTTGGATGAGTAAAAAGCAAAATTCTGTCTCTCTGTCTACTGCAGAAGCAGAATATATTGCTGCTGAAAGTTGTTGTTCATAGCTTCTTTGGATGAAAAAGTTTTTGAGTGATTATGGGATAACACAAGACACCACGGTTGTTTATTGTGATAATTCTAGTGCTATCAATATCTCTAAGAACCCTGTTCAACACTCTAAGACTAAACACATAGAAATTAGATATCACTTTATTAGGGATCTTGTTGAGAGAAAGATTATGGCTCTTGAATATATCCCTACTGAATGTTAGAATGTTGACATCTTCACCAAACCTTTTGATAGAAGTAAGTTTGAGACACTTTGTCAAGTAATTAGTGTGATTCTGTGTACCTAATCATCCTTGGCCTTTCATGGTCCTTGTGCTTCATTACTCTACTCTTTGTGACCTTTGTTCTTTGTTGTTTTTGTTTTCTTTGCTTTTCTAGGATTTGCATTGCATAACATTCATGCATTCCATTCTAGGATTGTCTTTGTTGTTTCTTTTCAATATATATATATATAAAGGAAAGAAAATTGTGTTTTGCATTATTTTTCTTGGATTTGAAATCAAGGTTGACCACTTTACTTTTACATAACATGTCTATGTACTTTGTTTAGCTTGGATGAGCTTATTATTTGCACTTTACTAGTTTGAATTTTGTAGTGCATGTTGTGTGGGAAGATGTTTATAGTTTTTGATCACATAATCTTGATCTTGAAATCACATGCCTTTGATTGTCGGACTTGAACTTATTGAGAAATGCATAAATAACCATCTCATCACTGTTTACTAGCCAATCATGAACACCTTAGTGCATATCTTAAGATTTTGTGCTCAAGAAAGTGTAGCACATGCACAAAAAGAACATAAGGTGTAGCCTCGGTTTAAATGATAAAATTGGTGTGTACATTATTGGACTATAATTAAATCAATCAAATAAAATTGGTGTGTACATTATCCTAGCTATTTTTAATAAGTTTCTAATCAAATAAAACTGGCATGTACATTATGAGGCAAAATCAAGAAACTTACATGATTGCAAGCTTTTATTCTAGGAGACGTGAGAGTTATATGATGTAACTCTTTAAGTGATAGTCTCTTTCAAAATTATGTGATGAATTTTGTAGAATTTGTGCTTGATTACTATTCACATATCACCTTACATGTATCTCTAGTTGCACACACTACACAAGTTACTCTTTGCTAAACTTTGTATATGTTATTGCGTGTGATTTTGTTTTGGCCATCCAAGATTGAAACTTCCTTGAGTTTAAATGCAAAATGTGTTTGAAGTTTGAGAATTTAAGGATAATTGATTGAAAATCTTAATTTTGGGAACTTTGGGTTCAATATAAGTGTTTTTGAAAAGCATTTCATCTCATATTCATGCATTTTATTCATAAAATTCTATGCTTTGAGGAGTTTCTGCATAAAATTGCTATGTTTTTCAAAAAATTGATTTTTCCAGATTTTCGATCAATCGAAAATGCGATTAAAATTTTGGTTTATATCTGTCCTGCTCGATTGATGCTGGATCGATCGAATGTAATTTTCGATCGATCGAACTTGTTTTTCGATCAATTAAAAATCGCATAGAGAGTTTTTTAAAACCTTTAGCTTTTCACGTGTTCATCATTTTTCAACTATTTCAAAAGTTTTTCTCTCTCTTTTCGATCGGTCAAGGAGTCAATTCAAATTTTTATCGTTTTCCCTCTAATATTTTGCAAGGTTTTTGTCTTCTAAGGCCGGTAAGACCTTTTTGCCCTCCCTTTTTCATTTATTTCCATGTTTCATGCATTTTTGTCATGCATATTGGGCATATTTCGAACCTTAAGAAATTTGGGGATTTTGTTGATTTAAGCCTTTTCTTTGGAAATTGATCAATGGGTTTTTGTTGTGGAACAATATAAAACTAATCTATGTGAATTAATTTGATCAATTTGATGTTTTGGGAAAAATTGGAAATTCTAGGGCTTGAAACTACCCGTTTTAGGGTTTTTGTTCAATTGATCTTAATTTGATGAAATTGACTTGTTAGATTGATTAATTTGATAATAATTTTATGTTATCTATCTTGTGTAATGATCAATTTGGTCAATTTGTTGGATTTTTGAAAGTGAGTTTTTCAAAATTTGGGGTTTTTGTTATAAACTCTATGCTTAAGCCAATTTTGTGCTTTCAAAGTAAACTTGAACTTATTCTCACTGCATTAGAGCGTGCATCATGTGTTTATATTGTTCATGCATCATATAGATTGTTATTTTTTTCTCTTTTTTTTGGTGCTAACTTGCAGTCTGCCCTTGGTTTTTTGTTTTCTTTCTCTCTGTCTCTTTTGTGTCTGTCCTTTTGATCCTTAGCATCATGACTAGGAAGACTAGAGCAAATAGGAAATCCTCCTCTTCTTCTGCTCCCACCTTTGACAGTGAGAGATTTTCAAGTGAGAAAAATCAAGAGACGTATGAGAAGCTGAACAATCTAAGGTCTGTGTGGGCTGAGCGAAAAGTAGTGTTAGATGAGTTAGATGGTGGGATTCGGAGAAACTTTGAGAGTAGGGGTTGGCTTCCTTTGCTAGACATTTCGCATCCCTCTTTGGCTGCCTTGATTAAAGAGTTCTACTCGAACCTCTCTGTCCATTCCTATGATTCCAACACTCTAGTGAGGAGTTGGATACTGGGTGAAGAGTACACCATTACTCCTTTGGTAGTGGCTGCTCTTAGGGTGCCTTTGGTTCAGCATCCAATTTATCCTTACGATGAGTCTCCACCCCTTGATGACATTATGTCATATCTTACTAGGTCTTCTATCCAGTGGGGTTCTGATCCTAACTGAGATTCATTATCTCTTTTTCTGGATTTCGTGTCATTCCATCTAGCCTATCTCTCATCTGCACACTATTCCTTTGGAGATATGTGCATTTTTGTATGCGCTTGTCACGGATGCTTCTATGAGTTTTTCTCATCTTTTCTTTTGTTCTGTGATTGAGGTTCATAGGAGTAGTTCTGTGTCTCATGGTCTGTTCTTTCCTATTTTTATTCATCGAATTTTATTACATCTAGGGTCAGATGAGTTTTTCGGCGACTAAGCCCGTTCATATTATAGATCCTATAGGTGCCACCTTTCTTAGGCAGAAGTTGCACATATGTGAGCTAGCTCTAAACGTCCTAGAGTAGATTCTTCCTTTGGTGCACCTCCTTCTCCTCCTCTTCCTCCTCCTCCTTCTTCTTCTAGTGATCCAGCTACTAATGAGTATGTCGATCCAACTGCTACTGCTACTCCTTCACCATCTACTTCGGATGTTTCTAGCATTCGTCGTGATTTGGATACTGTCATGACCGTACAGGCGGCTCATGGTCAGCTTTTGGTGGACATGCTTACCAAGCTTCAGGCTTTGAGAGCGGATTTGGCGAGTTTTAGGTGGTCACCTCCACCACCTCCTTTTGATGATAAGTGCGTGACCTTTGGCAATTTGTCACAAAAGGGGGAAGTACATATGGATAGGATAGGAGTTTTTGCTGATAAGGGGAGATTTGTTTTTGTTGTTTTGGAGCTGTGGAGATGTAGGTTGTATCTAGGTGTCTCACCATGTATTTAATTTTTTTTGTGTTGTCTATGATAGGGGGAGATACTATGATATGTTTATTTCTGTTCTTGTTTCACTTTGTGCTACATTAATTTTTGATTTATATTTATGAGGTTATTCATGATATATGTCTTGTAGTTTATGATTATGTGAAATCAAGAATTTATTTTGTTTACTTGTATTTTCCACACATGCATTTATGTGTTTGTTAAGTATTACAGGAATATACGGGTTGATTCATTCATGTTGTTGTCTACACTTGCAACTGCTAGATAGTAGTTAGGGTTGAATTTGTTTTGTTGGGCAATGTTTTGTAATGGACTGTTTTTGTAACTTTAAGCACCTTGTTTAATTTGTGTTTTGTCACAGATTGCCAAAGGGGGAGTTTGTTGGGTTCTAAGACTTTAGGTTTAAATGTATTAGAACTTCAATTTTTAATGTTGGCAAACCATGATCAAAACGTTAAGTCTTGTTTTAGATTTGCTCAAAGAATGTTTAAGTGTAAAGTTGGAATCGAGTGTACTACAGGATTTACTGTGTAAATCTGCCGGGCTCGATCGATCGAAAATTAGGCTCGATCGATTGAAGCTTGTGTAGATTATTTTTCTGCAGAATTTTCCAACTCAACCCAAGCCCGGTTTGACGTGTAGGGTTTTATGTTTTGCCCTAGGTATAATGGGGAAAACTCTAGCCACGTTTTATGGTTGCTCTTTATGCTGTGTGTGTGAATTTCTTGTGAGATCTAGAGGTGTTTCCCTTCACATACACTTAGGGTTATCAAGATCTAGATTTATGTTAAGAGCTTGGTGATCAATTCAGTTGCAGATTCAAGAGCTTAAAGAGACATAAGTGGGAGTGTTTGTACTTGCTGTGAATCCAAGAAAGAAGTAATCCGTGGACTCAGAGCTGTCACATGGTCGTGGTAGTAAGTTTCCTACTCGAGATAGCAATAGGATGTTAGTGGTCTAAGTCACTATTGTATAAACTTCAATCCTTTCATAGTGGATTCGTTTTACCTTGAGGATAGCTAGGTTAAATCCTCCCCAAGTTTTTTACCGGTTTGGTTTTCTTGGGTTATCATATAGTTGTGTTCTTTATTTTCCGCACTTTACAATGATATGACTTTTGTGTTAACTTAGATATGCATAATTTACCTAAGTTAATCTCTTGTCTAAATAACTAGGTTAATCTGGTTGTGTTTAAGGGATCTAAAAACATACAAGCTTGAAATATTAATTTGATCTTTTTTTATTTTCTGTTTTCATTTTGGATTTAGTTGTCACAATTAAAATATAAAGGTTTAATACGTATTAAATTGGAGTAAAAAGATATTAATCTTACCAACATATTAGAGAGTTGTCATGCAACGTACGATGTGTGTTTATAATATGAATCATATTAGCTCTTTTTTTTTTTAATAAAAGAAAAAAAAATGGCTCATATGGCACATTATCATTGCCTTAGCTCACTTAAACCTGCATTCTATGGCATGGGACCACTGAAACTGTTTGGGGTTATCCATGTGGGCACATCATTTAAAACTATTAGAACATATGTGTTTCACCTGTTTAGAACATATGTCATTCTTTTATGTAATTGGCTAATCCTTTGACAAAATGCACTTTACTTATAATTGGGTAGAATTAGGATGTGTTTAATGCTTCAAGAAACTGAGTTTCAAGATTAAGTGTTAAAGTCATCAAGTCTGTCCAAGAATCAAGCTGAATAGTGCAAGTTCATTAAACCTCGACAGCTAGCATGTGTCGAGGTTTAAAGAGCTGTTCCAGCCCGGTGATTCGATAGCTGCTTGAGAGCATCTCGATACCTCTATCTGTCGAGGTTTAAGAAAAATAGATTCTGAGTTCTATTTTGATTCTGATCCGTGGATGTGTCTTTAGGCCTTCTTTTCTCTTAACCCTAGACATATAAAAGGATTATTTTAAGGGCCGTCAAAGTGCAGCAAGTTGCACAAGCATTGAGAAATCCTTGTTCATGCAAATTGTGACTTGAGACAAAGTTTTTGCCCTAGTTCATATCTCTTGTGAAGAAGTTGCTATGTCTTTGCATCGTAGGGTTTTGTAACCAAGCATCTTCTTGATCTTCATCGTGTGGATGAATTGAAGAACTTTGCAGCCAACAATCTTCTCTAGTTGGTGATTGAAGTCGCGTACTGGGATCCGTGCAATTGGTTAGTCACGTACTTAGGAGCCGTGCATTGAAAGGAGAAATTGTCACTACAGAACAAGTCCATTTAGGTATTGGGGTAAGGGTTCAACTGTAGGTTGGTAAGGTACTTGGGATTCCTTTACCTATAACCGCTTGTTGTGATAATAGTGGAATTTTGGGAGTCGTGACCTTAAATTCACCCGGTGGGGTTTTTGCCGTGTAGGTTTTCCCCATTCGTAAAAAAATCACCGTGTCATTTAATTTCTGCTGCATACTTTAGTTTATTGGTGATTTGTTTGTGCTACAACGCGTTTGCATGCTAATTTGATTAATTAATAAACTTGGCTAATTAATTAACATAATCCATCACAAGGGGTCAATACGTTTTTGGCCGATCAAGTGGTATCAGAGCAGGCACTCTCTAATTAGGGTTAATCCTTATGTGTGATCCATTGACCCATGTTGTCATGGCTGTAACCAGCTTGAAGAGGTCACTGTTTTCAGATACATCTTGTTTTTCTAATCTTTATTTGTTTGAGTGTCTCAGAAAATACAAGTCTAAAAGTTAGTTGAACTCTCTTATCATGACTATTGGTAAAGATCTCAATTTGAACAAGAAGATACTAGACTATCTTAGAATGAAAATGTGCAAAGGAGATTGTTTGAGAAGAGTGAAAATTAGATGCCTTGCTCAAAAAGGGCAGATAAAAGAAAATACCATTCCCACTGATCTGTCATATAAGCATGAAGTGTGTTTTATGATGAAATCTGCATTTAAAGTTATGGACACATGCTTATGGTACCTTGACAGCGGTTGCTCAAGACATATGATTGGAGACCGATCTCTCTTCAAGGTCTTTGAGTCTAAGAAAGGCGGCAATGTCACTTTTGGTGATGGAAGCAAATCACAGATAAAAGGGAAAGGAATTATCTTTCTACTTGGTCTATCGGATATTACAAATGTTCTATATGTGAAAGGCCTGAGGGTGAACCTGCTAAGCATAAGTCAGATATATGATCAAGACTTCATGGTACTATTCTCCAAGGGAAAGTGTCTTGTCATGAATGAGTCCGGAAAGAAACTCATAAGTGGCGTTCGCACTCTAGACAATTGCTATGGATTAGTTCCTGATGCTGATATTGTGTGCAATAGCATTCGATTGTGAAATGAAGATCTATGGCATCAACGAATGGGACATGCTAGTTACAAGCATCTATCTATTGTATCTAAGCATGAATATGTTTTAGGGATACCAAAGCTTAGTAGAATGAGCAATATGGTGTGTGGACCATGTCAACTTAGGAAACAGACAAAGGGTAAGCATCCAGGCACTCAGACATCAACTACATCGAGACCATTGGAGCTACTACATTTGGATCTTATGGGTCCAACTAGAACCGAGTCTCTTGGAGGTAAGAGATACATCTTGGTTGTGGTAGATGACTTCACTAGATATACTAGGGTTATTCTTCTACGATCCAAGTCTGATGCTCCTGAGCACATTGAAACTTTGTGCACAAGACTGCAGAATGAAAAGAGTCTGAAAATTGACCGAATTCGAAGTAACCATGGTAAAGAATTCGAGAACTCACATATGGAGTCCTTTTGTACAAGATCAGGTATATCTCAAGAATTCTCAACTCCTATTACTCCTCAGCAGAATGGTGTAGTAGAAAGGAAGAACAGGGTTATTCAAGAGATGGCAAGAGCCATGTTGCATAGTAAGGATGTGGCCAAAAACTTGTGGGGAGAAGCCGTTAACACTGCATGTCATACAGTCAATAGAGTGTATTTTAGACCCGGCACCAAGAAGACTCCATATGAGTTATGGAAAGGAAGAAAGCCAAATGTAAAATATTTTAGAATCTTTGGAAGTACCTGTTTCATCCTAAAGGATAGAAAGAATGTGGGAAAGTTTGATTCTAGAAGCGGTGAAGGGATATTTTTGGGGTACTTTTCTACAAGTAAGGCTTATCGAGTGTATAACAAAAGAACTATAAAGGTTATCAAAATGGTGAGTGTTGTTATTAATGAGTCTTCAGATTCCTGTTCTGAGAAAGTTAATGAGGAACTTCCTAAAGAAATTCTTCCTCCTGAAACTAAGGAAGTTCAAGAAATCTTTGAATAAGAGCCCACATCTCCTAGTACTCCTGGTACTCCAACTGTTGTGGAAAAGTTAGTAGATATGCCTACTTCACCAGATTTTAAATCTCTTGATGAAAAAGGACCTTCCTTTAGGACCAAATTATATCATCCTCCAAAAGTTATTGTGGGAAACATGAATGAACTCACATTAAGAAAACGTACAATTGATAAATGCATTGCTAACTTTGTGTCTTATTCTTGTTATTTGTCACAGGTTGAACCCACTAAAGTTGAGGAAGCTCTTTAGGATGAAAGTTGGGTTGAAGCAATGCATGATGAACTACTTTAGTTTCAAAGGAATGATGTCTGGACTTTAGTTCCTAGACCGGAGGGTGAGCATGTTATTGGCACAAAGTAGATATTCTGCAATAAGACTGATGAGGAGGGCAACGTGATCCGCAACAAGGCTCGACTAGTAGCTCAAGGATATTCTCAAATGGAGGGAATAGACTATGATGAAATGTTTGCCATGGAGTCCATCAGAATTCTCCTTGCCTTAACCTGTCACTTAAAGTTCAAGCTTAGCCAGATGGATGTGAAGACTGCTTTCTTAAATGGACTTCTCAAAGAAGATGTCTATGTGGCTTAACCAAAAGGATTCATTGATCCACACTTTCCCGATCATGTGTTGTACCTCAAGAACGCACTGTATGGATTGAAGCAAGCACCTAGAGCTTGGTATGATCAGTTAACCCAATACTTGGTGTCACATGGGTTCACAAGAGGAAAGGCTGATCAGACTCTCTTCATCAAGAGGGAAGATGGAGAGCTGATAGTTGCTCAAGTCTATGTTGATGACATCATCTTTGGATCAACTAAGGATGAACTTGCTCATGACTTCTCAAAACTCATGCAGGCAGAGTTTGAGATGCGCATGATTGGAGAGCTATCTCACTTCCTTGGATTGCAGATTCATCAACATGATTTAGGTATATTCATCTCTCAATCTAAATATGCTAAGAATCTTGTGAAAAAGTTTGGTTTAGAATCTGCTAGTTATGTTAGAACCCCTATGAGCCCAAATGTTAAACTCACTGTTGACTTGTTAGGTAAAAGTGTAGACTCATCTCTTTATAGAAGCATGATAGGTAGTCTTCTTTACCTTACTACTAGTAGACTTGACATTAGTTACAGTGTGGGAGTGTAGGCTAGATATCAGGCCAATCCTAAAGAGTCACATATGATTGCCTTGAAAAGAATCATAAAGTATGCCAAAACTACTGCCAACTTTGGTGTGTGGTACAGCAAGGACACAAATGATGTCTTAGCTGGATATTCTAACGTTGATTAGGCTGGGAATGCTGATGATAGAAAAAGTACATCGGGGGGTTGTTTTATGTGGGTAATAATCTTGCCTCTTGGATGAGCAAAAAGCAAACCTCTATCTCTTTATCCATTGCTGAAGTTGAGTACATTGCTGCTGGTAGCTGTTGCACCTAACTCCTACGGATGCAAAAACTCCTCCATGATTATGGTATTTGTCAAGAGCATCTTACCATCTACTATGACAATACTAGTGCCATCAACATCTCTAAGAATCCAGTTCAACATTCTCGAACTAAACATATAGAGATTTGACATCACTTCATTCGGGAGCTTGTCGAAGATGGTACTCTCACCCTTGAGATTATTCACACTGATGACCAGAAGGCTAATTTGTTTACCAAACCTCTGGATAGTAAACATTTTGAATACCTTCGTCAAAATATCGGTGTCATCTCCATGGATTAATCTCCTTCTCTCTCCCTTCTCCTCATGCTTTTGCATCTAGTTTTATGCATTTTTCTGCTTTGATTAACATGTTTTTGTTTGCTTACTTTTAGTTTTTGATTTATTTTGATTTTTAGATAAATATATATATATATATTGAAAAATAAAAAATACAAAAATAGTGTGTGTATGTGTACATCGGTTCTTGTGGACCTTAAAATGGCCATTGAAACAGAGTTTTCTAAACTTTGTATCTCTTGTAGCTTAGATGAGCATTTCTATGCATAACTAAGCAAGTGAGTTTTGTGGCTCTTAGTTTGTGATGAGTAAGGTTAAGTGATCTCTTGTACTTAACACTCGTATCACTTTTTTTAACGGGTAGGACTGGAAAATCCTAAGAGAAAGGCATAAATAATCATCTCACCACTGTTACCCTCCAATCATGATATGACATCTGTATGCTTCGGCATAGCAAAAGTGCAATGTCAATGACATCTATATGTTTCGGCATAGCAAAAGTGCAATCTCAAAAGCTTAACATAATTGGGTATTTATTTTCTCTCTTTTATATACCCATGCATGGTTTGCTTAATAAAAAGAAAATATGCAAAGAAAATAAAAGCAAAAAGATGAAAAATACTTTAAATATGATTGTAAGTGTGTTTTCTAGGAGATGTGGGAGTTATAGGATGTACCTCAAAGGTGATAGTCCCCATCAAACAGTTATGATTGTGTGTGAGTTAAAGTGATTTTCTCATATCTCAAATCGTCATATCTTAGAGACACTTATGCAATCTTGCGATGTTTTCACACACAACACGCAATATTCTTTGCTATTTTTGATACATGTGTAGGTACAATGTGATTTGGTCATCACAAGGTTTACATGTGTTGATGCATGCTCACTAAACTGTCTCGACTTGTTTTTGAAATATAAAATCGGTTAGACTTGTTTAGTGTGTGAGTGTGTATTTTGAGATCACTATGCTTAAAATTGTTGTTGAGAGATGATTTTGAGAGTCTAATATGTTGATTGGATCATTGGTTGAGTTGCATGCGTGATTGCATTCATGTTTGTGTTTTTCCCTTCTCTAAAAACTGTTTTGAAAAGTTGGCTCGACACCTCCTCGATACCTCCTCGACACCTGGCTGTTTGTCTAGCTTCTCTGCTTTTTCTTATCGCAATCTCGATAGCTTCTTGACACTTTCTGGATCGATTGGGAAACCTCATGTCCTTTCAATAGCTTCTTGACACCTGGTGGATCAATCGACCATTTGTTCTCGTATCTTGTCTTGTTCCTCGACACCTTCTCGATAGCTGTATCTATCGACATTGTATTTCTCGACACCTACCTCAACAGATGTCTCGACACCTCTCGATACCTGTATCTATCGGGATTTACTGAACCTCTATTTAAAGGTTCTGTGCGATCCATTTCTCATTTCTCGCTATCTCTCTTTCGATAGATTTTTCTTTTCATCTTCCAAACCTCTCTCTCTCACTCCAAATCCTTTTCTCAAGGTTTCTTCAAGCATCTTCAAGTTTTTCTTCACTTGGTAAGCTTGTTTTCCCTCATTCTCATGCATTTCATGTTTTGTAACCTAGGTTTTGGGGTTTTTGAAAAATTTAGGGGTTTTTCAAAATTGATGAGTTTTTGTTGAAATTTTTAGGATGGGTTTTGTAGATTTGATCTTAAAAACTCCATTCATTTCATCACATTAGCATTCTATCTGTCTTCTCATGCATTTAGATGTGTGCAATATGTTTGTGTGCTGGTAGGATTGGATTGGGCTGAGCCCATGATGTTTTTCATATTGCATGTCCCATGTTCATGCATTCCCCATTCATATATTTGAATTGTTTTTGGGACTTTTCTAAGTGTTTCTCTCCCCCCCCCCCTCTCTGTCTGTTTACGTTAGTAGTGTCTATGGCACCAAAACGTAAGTCTATTTTAACCCAGAACCCTCTTCATTCTAGGGCCTCCTCATCTTCTGATCCTATTCCTCTTTCTGTTCAGTTCTGTGATGAGAAAGCCCATCAGGACTTCTCGGAGAACTTCTCTAAATGAGGTGTTCATTCGGAACGCCAAGTTGTTCTAGCGGACTTCGTCGACACCAACCTTCTCGATGTCTTTCACAAACGGGAATGGGAGTCATTGTGTGATGTCTCAGTCACTTGTCCTTCCGTGCTGATCCAAGAGTTCTACTCCAACATGCATGGATTTGATTCTTCAGTACCTCTCTTTCATACTCGTGTTCGAGGTATGTGCATTGTTGTCACACCAAAGTTGGTATCTGATGTGCTCTAGCTACCGAGGGTTGTGCATCCTAACTACCCCGGTTATGAGCGTCTATGGACTGTGTCCAAAGATGCTGCTTTTTGTGAGCGCCCTTCTAATTGGGGTGAGCACTAGTTTACATCATGTCGACCTTTTGCTAAAGGTCCTCCTTTCTTAAACATGGTGATGACTTTTGTGTTGTATCCTCTCTCTCACTACAACTCTGTCATAGAGCCTCGTGCTCGTTTTCTGTTGTCTCTTCTTGAGGATCTCACCATTGACTTTCCTTCACATTTTATCTTTTCTATCATAGATGCGTATAAGGATACGGCTACCCGTGATAAGCTCATCTTTCCTTCCACTATCATGAGGATTTTACGCCATTTTTCCATTCCTTTTCCTATCTCCGACCCTTTTCATGTCATGGTTACCATAGACGCTGCTACCGTAAAACGTAGTAAGGCACAGTTTAGGTCGTGACAGACAGGTTTAGCAGCTCCTTCCTCCCATTGTGCTCCATCTAGATTTGCTCGTGTCTCATCTGCTCCCTCCTCTTTGACGAGCGATGTGTCACTAGGAGACATCATAGCGCAGCTTCAGCGCATGGATGCTCGCCTGGATACACTCTCTACAGAGTTGTATCAGGTGAATGTTTGTGTTGGTCGCATTGCTCGACGATACGCAATCATGGGTGGTTTTGCTCCTAAGGTTTCTCGTCCACCACCTCCTGTGGCTTGTGTCTGAGGATGATGATGGTGATGACGATGATGCTTTGGATGATGATGATGGAGATGCTAGATCTACCGATGAGATGTCTACTTGACACTCTACCCTTTGTCACTTGTGACAAAAAGGGGGAGTAGTTTTGGGTTATGAGAGTAGTCATACTTAGGAGGAGAGCTTGTATAGGGACATTTTTGATAGGGGGAGTGTTGAGTGTTAAGGGATGTAGTAAGGATTACTTGTATCTTTTTCTTTTCTCCTCTTTAGATACATCTTCTTCTTGCACCTAGGTCTTGTGACCATTATTACATACATTGTGCTTATCTTTGTTATATATATATGTGATGATGTATGTTTCTTTCACCTATCTCTACATGTGTTGTTTTATTTCTCTCTTTATACACATGATTCTCTATTTGTATGCAATCTATTATTTCTATTTCACACTAAGATGCCTTGATGAGTTTTGTTTAAAGTGTTTCAAAAATATAGGTTGTTAAAGTCTACTTGTCATAAACTCTCTTCTTATAAAGTTTTTCGAGAGTTTGTGTTAGGATAGATTTTATTGTATTCAACAAGTGAGTATGAGTTGAGTGATTTATGACTTCTCTCATATGTTCATTTGTTTGTTGTGATTTTGTCATGGATTGCCAAAGGGGGAGATTGTTAGGACATATGTGTTTCCCCTATTTAGAACATATGTAATTCTTTTATGTAATTGGCTAATCCTTTGACAAAAAGCACTTTACTTGTAATTGGATAGAACTAGGATGTGTTTAATGCTTCAAGAAACTGAGTTTCAAGATTAAGTGTTGAAGTCATCAAGTCTGTCCAAGAATCAAGCTGAATAGCGCAAGTTCATTAAAGCTCGACAGCTAGCATGTGTCGAGGTTTAAAGAGCTGTTCCAGCCCCGTGGCTCGACAGTTGCTCGAGAGCATCTCAATACCTCAATCTGTTGAGGTTTAAGAAAAACAAATTCTGAGTTCTGTTTTGATTCCAATCTGTGGATGTGTCTTTGGCCCTTCTTTTCTCTTAACCCTAGACATATAAAAGGATTATTTTAAGGGCCGTCAAAGTATAGCAAGTTGCACAAGCATTGAGAAATCCTTGTTCATGCAAATTGTGACTTGAGACAAAGTTCTTGCCCTAGTTCATATCTCTTGTGAAGAAGTTCTGTGTCTTTGCTCCGTAGGGTTTTGTAACCAAGCATCTTCTTGATCTTCATCGTGTGGATGAATTGAAGAACTTTGCAGCCAACAATCTTCTCTAGTTGGTGATTGAAGTTGCGTCCTGGGATCCGTGCAATTGGTTAGTCATGTACTTGGGAGCCGTGCATTGAAAGGAGAAATTGTCACTACAGAACAAGTCCAACTAGGTATTGGGGTAAGGGTTCAACTGTAGGTTGGTAAGGTACTTGGGATTCCTTTACTTGTAACTGCTTGTTGTGATAATAGTGGAATTTCGAGAGTAGTGGCCTTAAATTCACCCGGTAGAGTTTTCACCGTGTAGGTTTTCCCCATTCGTAAACAAATCACCGTGTCATTTAATTTCCGCTGCATACTTTAGTTTATTGGTGATTTGTATGTGCTACCACGCGTTTGCATGCTAATTTGATTAATTAATAAACTTGGCTAATTAATCAACTTAATCCATCACAAGGGGTCAATACGTTTTTGGCCTATCAAAAACTAAAACCCCATGGCTCAAAATACAACCCTTGGACTCACAAAGATGATAATTCAGGGGACTTCTACCATTAAGCTGCCACCCTTCGGTGGTATATCATATTAGCTTGTTATAAGTAGTATAGATGTATTTGTATAGACATGGCAAAACGGGTCAGAATTTTTTGACCCGACTAGACCTTACTTAACTTGCCAAACCCGATTTTTTGACCCGAAGCAAAAACGGGTTGACCCATGACCCGACTCGTGTTTTTTTTTTGTGGGTCAATTCAACCCAACCTTACTTGCGACTCGACTTGAACCCGAACCATTTTTTTAAAACTTTTTTTGGTAAAAAATTTTTTTTTAGACAATATTGGTTTAATTGTTTGTTGTGAGCTTTAAGGAAACAGTTGAGACATTTACATAACTGCATGCAAATTAATTGAAAGATGAATGGTTGAGCATTTTGTAATGAGTAAAGATTTTTAGATATCAAATAGCAAAGTACAAACCAAGATAATTTGATTACAATAGAGTTAAAAACATAGATTTAAAATTGTAAACATGTGTCAGAAACATTCAAAAGTGTGAAAATAGTAAAGTCAAAGTATCAAATTAGCATAAACTATGAATTTTTAGAACTATTTTTTAATAATTTATGTCTGAAATAAATGGCTTTTCAAAATAAATTATGATATTTTCTAAAGTGTGTGTTGCTTAACAATGATATGATAATCATAAAAGAGACCATGTATATATAAGTAACCGATCAAACTTTAATGTATATCTCAAATTGAAATAGAGTGCCAACTACAATTAAAAATAGATTGTAAAATTGATTTTCAAGATTGTAAATTTTTATATGTTTTTACCTTTTGACAAATGAGTTATACAATAAATCATTTGTAATTTTGTTTTATATTTTGGGATGTTAATATTGTGTAGAAATAAAACTTGTGTATTTGTTTTACTTATCTTTGTGTTATTTTGTTTTAGATAGCAATGTTAGGATTTGTATAATTTAAAATTATTGAATAAGTATTAATAAGTTTAATTGAGTTCATTCTTGATATAAGTGGTGAATTCAAAGTAATGCATTTTACATCAAGTAATTTATTGCATGACTTTCCAAATGGCAAATACGTGTTGTTTTCTTTACAAAAAAAATCTATGTAAAATATATGGGTCAACCCGACCCGAACCCGTTTTTAACTCGCTTAAAATGACCCGTAACCCGATTGACCCGAACTTGCCCCGCCCCTTTTGCCATGTTTAATATTGTATATAGTAAGGTAGCGAAGCCAGCTCACTCCGAACATTCCCTAAAAGCATTAGAGGCCTTTATTCCTAGTTTTTGTTTCCATTTCCTCCTATTCTCTTCGGTTTTTTTTTTTTTTTTTTTCTTTTTATAGCCACTTGATTTGGGATGTTGAGATCTTGTACAATAATGTAGCTTTAGTCGCTTCTTTCTTTCTTTTTTCCTTCGAGTTTAGTTTGTTTCTTTTCATAGATATAAATTAATTTTCTGTAACATTTTCTTCTTTAGTATATTTTTTTTGTTAAAAGTATGGCTTTGATTATGTGTGGTTTGTATGTAAAATTTGTATATTGACGTCTTGAATTGAGGTTGATTTTGGTTACAGTTGAGATTGTTAGGAAATTTAGACCCCGGTTGATAGAATTAACAAGTTTTAAACTCAAGTTGTTAATTAGATTTATTATGAATAAACATTATCAAAAGAAACTAACATCAATAACATGTCAATATCATGCAAATCGAAATAGTAAATAAGACAAGATATGATGATTTGAGAAAACCAATGAAACAAACTAGTTTCACAGTAAAAAAACTTAAGGGGAAACCTTCCCGAAAAGTAATTCGTCATAGTAAAGAGAAGTTTCAGATTTAGTACAAAACCTTTGTCCCTAGACTCTACAATCCCCGTAGATGAAATTACAGCAGAAACCTTCTACCGCTTCAGAGCCTCTGTACTCTTCAATATATGAACGCCACCCTTTTGCACGAATCCTAATACTTGACTAATCAATGATGCATGGATCCTAGTACGTGACAAACTCCAGCAACTTGAAGATGTTGTTGGCTGCAAAGTTCTTCACTTCATCAACAATGAAGATCAAGAAGTACTTGGTTACAAAATTCTAAGGCTCAAAAGACGCAGTAACTTCTTACAGAGAGAATAAAACACTTTGTCACTTTTTCATATATTGTCTATGTGCATACCCACCCTGATGGCATTTAAAATAAGCCTCATATATGTCTAGTGTTGTGAGAAAAGAAACCCTACACAAATAGCTTGGATATGTGTGAAAAAAAGATCTGGAAATCTGCATTTCGTAATTCTCGATAAATAGATTATCTGTCGAGCTGCTGTCGAGCATCAGACTAAAATTCCCTTTTAAATCTTGATAGATACAATCTGTCGAGATATCTGTCAAGCTTTAAAATATAGCACTTCTTCACTTGTTTCTTGAACAGATTTGCGTGCCTTTAACTCTTGACTTGAGCAATATGTTGCTTGAAGACTTAAACCATTTTAGATTTACCTAATTACAAGTAAAATGCATTTTTTCAAAGGATTAGCCAATTCTAAATGATATATATTCATAACAAGTTCTACATATGTCATAACAGAGACTTTTTAAAGGGTTGGGGTTTCATCCAATATTTTCGCAGCTAACTTATTAAAGTCTTGGATCCCAATTCCTTATTTGTTTTACCAATCTTAGTTTGATATGTAGCTCCTCTGTCAACTTCTGGTCTGTAATGTATCTAGCCTTCTAAATTCTAATGTCATCATCGTATTCCTCTCATTGCAATTTGAACCAAATTCAATGGGAATCCCCCACTTGGGTTATGCCCTGTATATGGGTTGAAAATATATATCTGGGTTTTTGGTAATTCCGGGATCTGACTTTGGTTTGGGATATATATGAAATTAATGGGCAGCAATGCAGTGTATTGGTGTATAAAATTGTTGTGCCCAATCCATTGGACAATATGGAGATGGTGTGAATGGCAAATATGAGGCTGATTCTGAGGCATGCGCCTATAAGGTAAGAAAGAACGGTTAGAGAGATGAGAGTGCTGTGATAGGAAAGGCATGCCACAATGCACACTATAATACGATATATGGGGGTTCTCAATGTTTATGTAGTTTAACTTGTGTATTAGCTTACCAAAACAGCCTTAGTGCCCAAGAGTAACAGTAAGGTTCTTTGCATTAAAAGGGCAGTACCTTGGATTTTCGGCATTCATGCACCCTTGACCCTCCTTGGCTTTTCTGGATTCTGTATGAACTTTTAGCATCTTAATCTGAGCTATGCTAACAAAGCATTCCTCAACCCCCCCCCCCCCTCCCCCCCACACCCACTCTCATTGTTGGTGCTGATGAGAAGGCGAGGACAGCGTCTTTTTGTGAAGTGGGGTTCTTCGCCCCACATCTTTGGTTGTTGAAGAAGATATAACTTTGAGTAACAGCAACCAGATTCTGGGTTTTCTTTTGGATTTTTTCTTGTAGGGTATGGTGGCGTAGTTATTGCTGATGAGGGGCAGTGATGGGATGGAGAAAGAAGAAGATGGAAATGAATCTAATAATTGCATGGAAGTAGCAGGAGAGAACGAGATTGTTCTCATTTGTTAACACAAATACTAGAGTTAGAGATTTGGAAGACAAACTATTTTGGAAGTTCTCAAATGATGGGGATGGCAATTATAAAGTCAAAAGAGCTTATGAGATGCTAGTGCAGGACTCATCTTCTTATAGGAATACACATATGCAGGAGGGAGTGTGGAATTTGATTTGGGGGGTTAAAGTGCCTCTAAAAATTAATACTTTCATTTGGAAACTCATTCAGGACAGACCCCCTACCCTCCTTAATCTGAGCAACAGAGGTATATCAATTTCGAATATATGCCCCTTCCGCAATTTTGAAGAAGAATCCTCAACTCACCTCTTCCTTCTATGCCCCTTCACTAGAGCTTGTTGGCATAAATCATCTCTGGAAATCCACTCCGCTTCCCTTCTCACCAAATTCAACACCAAAGATACAACATCAATGGCTTACCTACAATCCATCTTTACAACTCTTTGGCATATCTGGATCCATAGAAACAGGGTGATCTATAATGGATTAACACCTAACCCTATGTCTGCCATTTTAACATCTTATTCTATGGCTTGCAAGTACAAGGAAGCTTTCTTTGAGCAACCAAGACGCACCAATCAGACCAGAAGGATCTTCACAGATCACTATCCACCCTCAGGGCAGTGGCAGTTTATTGTAAAAATCGCTGGAGCTAGAAGCAGGAAGCCCAAGATATGGTCTTCTGCCTATGAAGCTATTAACACGCAGGGGGATAGCATTTTCTATGGTGTAACTAGCAGTGTAGCCAAGACAACATGTGGAGCAATGCTCGATGCTGTGGTAGAAGCTGGGATCAAAGCAAAGAATCATGGTTTTCAGTATGTTTTGTTTCTAGGAGCTAGAAGATAGTTAGTCCAAGTCTTTAGGCATAGGAAGACTCCAGATTGGCTTCATCAGAGCAGATTAGTTTATCTAAATTTTCTGCAACAGAATGGACTTTGCTGCAATATGTTCTTAGTCTAAGTTGCACCGACACAGACACGGGTACGGATACATCACAGGTATGGATACGGGAGTACGACAATCTTTGAAAAATAAAGATACAACACGGCGTGAGTACAACAATTAAATAATTAATTAAATTTTATATTTAGGCATATTTTTAAATATTTTTAGACATAAAAAAAAAAAAAAAAAAGCTAGTAGAGTGGCTGGATAAAGAATTAAAAAATTGATTAAATAAAGAACAAAGTCCAATAAAATTTTGAAAAGAATGGTTGACAATTGACACTTGACAACATGTATTTAGCTATAAAGCACGGGTGCGTTTCGGGATTCGGGTGCGGGTGTGAGAGCGGGTGTGGGACTCGGCAATTCTTGAAAAAATAGGGTGCGGGTACGGTGATTAAAAAATTATTAAAAATATTTATATTTATATTTTTAATATATTGCTAAACATACTTTTTTCACATTATATAAATATATACCAAATTTAAGAGCAATAGTAAATAATAACTAAAATACAGAGAATGTGAGAGAGCCTATCTGAAGAGTGAAGGCAGAGAGTGGGAGAGAGGCGCAAGAAAAATGAAAAGGGAGAGCATTGCGTCTTGGTTTTTTTCCAAACGGTGCGTTTGCACCTTTTTTTTTTTTTTTTTTTTTTTTGGGCCAAGTTAAAGGTTACGCACCTGTTTTTTTTTTTTTTTTTTTTTTTTTTGAATTTCGGCCGATATCTGCTGATTTCGACCGGTATCGGCCGAATCGCCGGTATCGGTTTTCGCCAATACGGACTGATTCGGGCCGAATTGGCGCGAATCGGCCCGATTTCGCGCGCGTTGGCCCGAATCAGTGCCGTATCGGCACGAATCGCGCCGAAAAAATTAATTTTTTAATGCCCGACGCGGCACGGATGCGCAGCCAGCGGCGTCGCCTGCGCGTCCCCGCGTCGGGCCGCATCGGATGCGGGTGCGGCGGCCCAAACGCCGCACCCATGCTTCCCAGGTTCTTAGTGCCCCACTTGATTGTAAAATTTGTTTGGTCAATAGCTAACTTGGCAACTCAGATGCCAATGAACAATAGCTAATCTAGCTTTTTGTAAACTTTTGTAACTTGGTTATCTCCCTTTTATGGTATCAAAAAAAAAAAAAAAAAGTTAGAGATTTGAGTTAAGAAGACTAGAGACTAGTGGCCGTGATGTCCATGCGCTGTTTATTTGTTAATGTCCGCGCCATAAAATGGAGGTTCAAAGCCAAAAGCCAAGAGCCCGCCCAAGATGGTGGGTTATAGATTTAAGTGTCTATTACACACTTGAACACACAGTACTACATCTTTGTAAATAAATAAAGTGAAATAATTGGGAGTGTGGTACACAAATTGGATCATAGGATCATTGAAAAACCGCAATTTTAATTCATACTACTAATTGATAAATTTAACAAAATATTTTCTATTATTTTTATTCTGTTACTAAATATAAAATTGGGTAAATTACTATTTGGTTCTATCATTTACATCATATTTTATTTTGATTCCTGATATTTTAATTTGGTCCATAATCTTTTAGTTTTATGTCAATTTAGTCTCTATCATTATCTTTTGGATGTACATTGTTGAGGTGACAAATGACCAAAATAAAAAATTAGTTTCTATTGATATAACAATAAATTACTTTGGTCATTTGCCACATCAACAATTTTCATCCAAAAGATAACAATATGAACTAAATTGACACTATAATAAAAGGTTAGGGATCAAATAGACACAATTGAAAAATTAGGAACCAAATACGTAATTTACGCTATAAAATTTTATTAAAATGATAATTATTAATATTAAGAATCATTTATTATAATTTTGTTTATGTATATGGAACTATATATTATATTACTATTTAAAGAAGATATGATTTGGTAAAATTTTAATTAAATGTTTAAATATAAGGGTTTGTTTTACCTCCAGTATTTTTTAACTAGAATCTCTTTTTGTTTAATGAGAAATTGTCATATCATCCATTAACTAAATAAAATGTGGAAATTAAAACCTACTACCATTTACCATTGGTATTTAAAACAAAATGAGATATTTAGTTAAAAAAAGAACTGGAGGTAAACCAAGCCCTAAATATATAATAGATTTTGAACACCAATTTTAAATTATAATAGAATAATGATGAGTAAAATTATGATATATACCTTAATAATTTATATGACAAGATATTATGATGTTAACTCCAAAAGTCAAGCACCTTTAATTTTGACACAAATTTAGTTAAAAATAGCAATAATTACTATATATGTACCAAATTACAAAAATTAATGTTATATATGTTCACAATATTTTCAATAACAACTTACTATCTAAGATTTGTTATAAAATTATTATGAAAAGAGATAGTTTCAAGTTATACCTGGTGTAACTGTTGGTGTAATTCTTAGAGTTACATATTGTTTCAACCATTAAATTTAACCAGATCCAACGGACAAAAAAGACCCTCATTAAAAGAAAAATAATATTATCAGAAAAAAGCAAGTTTTTTAATAGAGGATATAAAAATAATGAATATACAAACAAAGACCATCTCTTATGAAAATATTGTATCTATATCTCAGCAATGTTACAAGTTCCAAGTTCTAATACTACAAACATACATAATATTCCAAATAAACAATACAGAGCAAATAACAATGTTTCCAACCACTTTTCATAATTATAAGTTGCTTGTTAGCAACTAACAACATAAACATATTCAATCATCAAAACCAAGTTCTTTGATGAATGAAGTATGAAATTGCCTCCCGAACCGCCCAAAAAAGAAAAATTTTATTTATTAGAATTTCCTAACAAAATTTATAATAAAATTTTACACTTGAAATTTTTTCTTCAGAGAATTATTCATGTTGATATAACTAAGTGTTATATATGTCAAATATTCATTAAAATAATATATATATATATATTTATATATATATTATTCAAAACCTATAAAAGAAAAATAATACTAGCAGAAAAAAGCAAGTTTTTTTAATTGAGGATATAAAAATAAACTAACATTATCGATATATTTCAAAAAGTTATAAAAAAGATAAAAGGTTCTCATTCATCTTTTAATAATTTATTCTCTTTGATAAAAATTTGGTGTATATATTAAAAATTACGGACATAATTTTTTTTTTTTTATATAAGATAGAAATTCTACTTTAACTTAAACTACATATATATGTGTGTTAAGTTTCCTCTTAAAGACTTGAATCTCAAGTTTTGGAGTGATCATTACACTAAGGGTGTGCGGTGGTAATTACGGAGATAATTACTTAATAAATTGTGGAGTATGATATCATTTTCAAGTTAAACTTGAAACTTTCATCTAAGTTTTCATAGTAGTTTTAAATTATAACAATTTAAACATTTAGGATTGTATAATAAACAAAAATAACAAAAATTTACAGAAGTTGTACTGTGTACTTATTTAACTACTAAAAACTCTTTCCATTGGCAAGTAAAATGAATATAATACCTTTATACTTTATGGGTCTTCATGAATTATTGTTTAATATAGTTTACAAAAGCTTTCTCTATTTGAAATCTTGTCACATGCATTCGGATACACATGTTAACATGCCTGTGTGTTAATAGTGTGTTGTACATAAATTTTGCCCCTAAAGTGAAATTGATGTTCACTTATACATTCTATTTAAGCCTCTCTCTCTCTTCTCAAAAAAAGAAAAAAACCTCTTTTTCTTGCACACAATAAACATGTGAATAAGAGGTATCTAGGATTTGAACTCCACTAACAATAACAATCAATTGATGTTTGACCTGATAACAAAAAATAATCATTATGAAGTGAACGTTCTAGCAGTTTCTTTCTTTTTGGCATTTGGAATTTGTGGTTGGCAGAGAAATAGGAAGGTCTTTAAACAGCAAAATCCTAACCCAAATTTCTTTAAATTTATGGAGAAGCAGACTAAAGAATTTATGTACTGTATTGCTGACCCTAGGAAGGGAAAAGATAGGGCCCCCAGCAGTGTCCTTAGTTGTTAGCAATGCCATTTCTAATGGAGATCTCTCTGTTCTTGTGGATGATTGCAAAAATTTGCTGCTGCAGCTGCCTCAGGTTTAGGTGTCCCACAACTTCAAGGAGGCCAACTTCTGCTCTGATGCCTTAGCAAGATTGGGATCATCACGGCATGATGTTGCTTTACAATTTGTATCTCCTCCCCCCTCTGTTGTACCCCTTTTGTTTTTTGATTTATTGGGTTTGCACTGCCCCAGACTGTATTCAGCCTTGGCTGATGACTTTGTTGGCTAGTTTATAATATATTCCTGTTTACCAAAAAAAAAGAAAAAAAAAAAAGAATTACTATCATATCCAAAAAAAAGACATGCGAAATGTCCATAGGAAGCAATTAATGCACAGTTGAGGTCGGAGTGAAGTTTTCCGGTGCAAGGGAGGTGGTGCCTGTTGCTGTATTTCGAGCACTAGGTAGTAGGTACAACCTCTCTTGCAACAGGAAACTCCACTGCATGTGACCTCATTTCTCTTTCCCAGCTCAATTGAATCATCATCATCTTTCATTCTGTGTCATACTCGGAAGAAATTGAAGGGTTTCATGTCATAGAAGGATGGCTCTAGCTGAGATTTGCAAACATAACATAACCCAGCCAGTATCGTCTCTCCTATGACAGGAATCTCTCAACCCCTTTCACTTTCTTCCTTATAGCTTCCTCTTTTCCTTGCCTCTCATACTTATATACCAAAATTAAGCTGAGGCTCTTTCTCTGTATCTTCATGGAATAACACAATAAATTACTCATACAATACAATGAAGTTGCTCACATTTTTAGGTGATTTTTTCGTCAATGGATTGAATGGGAAACGGTCATATAAAGTTACAAACATAGTCAGTGTTCAAAGTTTTAAAATTACTTCTCCGAATATGAAACTTGCTGGTAATCAAGTTTGCATTGGAGAGTAGTTGATTACGAAAAGATAGGACAACTTCGATCCTTTCATCAGTTTTGCCGTATTCTTCTCTTTCACCAGGACAACTTTCCTAGTCTCCTTAGTTCTTACCAACGACCTTCTCACAACTAAATAGTCATTCTATTTTTTTTTTTTTGAAATTTAGTTCTTTCATGATTATTGGGTGGAGACATTTACAATTTTAGGAAAGATTTTATAGGAAAAGAAAAAAGCAATTAATTAATTTTTATTTTTTTATTTCATAAAAATGATATCAAAAGTTTGAATCATTAACAAATAAGAGCACTCGCTAACATGACCCAACAAATATTTATGCTGATGCCAATCAAGAAATTAAGAAATATAACCTAGTTTTTTTTTTTTTTAGAAAATTTTAATCTATGATGTTTGCTCCTTATGATAGCTTTTTATTATCAGATCAAGACTTTACCAGTTAAACTAACTGGAACCCACATAAATATAACCTAGCTTGGTATGACTACTAGGAAATATATTTTTCCAAACTTATTAACTAAGTTTCATATCATTAATTTCTAAGATTTTATTTAAGAGAATAATTTTTAATAACTTAATAGTATATTTTATAAATAAATAAATAAAAACAAAAAAAAGTACATGCTTTCATGGAGTCTAAATTTTTAATATAAATTTATAATTTGTTTAACTCGATTTGAATTCATTTATTGCAATTAGAATTTTTTTTTTATTGTTATTGATGAATTAGATAATTTTCCAATACACTTTATTATCCTTTAAGCTTTAAGAGTAGACAAAGTGAGATTCAAATAATAGCCCAATAGAGACAAAGGTGCAAGCTCTAATGTTTATTCGTTTAGACTCCTTTAATAGATTGTTTAAGCTAATTTATTAACCAAGTGATTATTTAGATTAATTTTTAAATCTAGGTTAAACACAAATAAATTATATCATGCAAAGATGTGGAAAAGTAAATGACACCATGATATAATGACCTAGGAAAACCAATAAAACTAACTGTTTCAAGGTAAAAACCTAAGGAGGATTACCTAGCTATCCTTAAGGTAAAGTAAACCCACTATAAGAGAATTGAAGTTTTTACAATAAGATTTAACCTTACATCTATTGCTACCTCCAGTAGTAATTTACTGACACGACCACGTGCAAGCTCCAAATCCACAAACTCCTTTTCTTTTTGGATTGACACCAACACAAGCTGCCTTGCTTGCGACTTTGAGATCCCACTCAAAGGTTTCAGATCACCTTTAGTAATGAGCTTGATGCAGCAAATATGTTCTACCAACTCTTCATTGTAGTTTTAGCTCTGGTAGATTCTTGTGTAGTTAGAAGGTACAAAATCTCTCAGATCTCACAAAGAGTAACACACAAGTCTTAAAAAAAAAGTCTTCAAACCGTGGCTAGGGTTTCCCTTTTATATGTGGAGAAGTTTAGATGAAATCCTAAACATTTTATTAGGCTTGGACCTGTTTAAAATTCTGTAGAAAAAAACTAGACCTACAATTTTCAATCAGTCGAGCAAGGCAGAACCACACTTCATTTTTTCGCAATCAGCTGGACTTGAACCTTGAAAGAACCACTTTTAAGCATTGCCTAAAAACCTAGTGTAGATATGTTTTGTTCTCGGTTTACCAACACAATGCAAATGTGATTCTTAATATTTAAATCTAAATCTTTAGAACCTAACATCTAATAAATTCAAATTTGGGAGTTTGGAATCTAGACTTGATCCACCAGCTATTCTTGCCCCATAAGGCCTCTGCTATACTAGGCATTTCTCTCAGTTGTACACCTGACAAAATTGATTGGGCTCATTCCACATCTGGTTTATTCACCACACGTAGTGCATATAAGCTCCTTGTTGCTTGCGATGGAGTCGGTCAAGCAGGTAGCTCTAATGCAGATCCTCAAAAAAAATTTGGGAAAGGTGTTTGGAGTTTATGGGTTCCTCATAAGATTAAAGATTTCATTTGGCAAGCTTGTAACATTGCTCTGCCAACAATGACAATTTTTTCCGCGGACAGATTTCTCTATTAGACAAGTGTGAACTTTGTCAACTCTACCCAGAAGATCCATTGCATGCTTTCTAGTCTTGCAAGGAAATGGAGATCGTGTGGAGTTCACTCAATTGCTTGCATCAATCAAGCCATCCCCAACCCCTGAATTTTTGTGGAGTTCCTCAATTTTTGTGGAGATCGTGTGGAGTTCCTCAATTTTTACAGGTGTAGGATGATTATCAAAAGAGATCTTTGCTATATCGACCTGGCTATTATGGAATAGGAGAAACGCATCTCACTTCGGCCGTCCAATGCAACCTATTGCAAACATCATCTCTATGGCTGGTAACATGTTACAGGAGTTTTTGATAGCACAAGACAAGGAACCAGTGAAACCTCTCCCTCCCATCTCGCATCAGTGGCATCCACCTGAGTTGAATTAGTACAAAGTGAACTTCGAAATTGGGGGGGGGGTGAACTCGTTGGTGTGTGTTAGGTTCTAAGAATTTAGGATCTAAATGTATTAGAACTTCAATGTGTAATGTTGGCAAACCATGATGAAAACTTAGAGCCTAGATAGAGGCTGCTCAAAGTGTGTTTATGTGTAAAGTTGGAATCGAGTAATTGCAGGAAATTACTATTTAATTTCTACAAGGCTCGATCGATTGAAAATTAGACTCGATTGATCGAAAATCGTGCAGATTATTTTTTTGCAAAATTTTCTAACTCAGCCTAAGCTCGTTTGACGTGTAGGGTTTTATGTTTTATGTCTCATATAAAAAGAAAAACCCTAGCCATGCATGTTTTAGAGGTTGTTGATATGCTGTATATGTGAATCTCTTGTGAGATCTAAAGGTGTTTATCTTCATAGATACTTAGGGTTATCAAGATCAAGATTTATGTCGAGAACTTGGTGATCTCTTCAGTTGCTATTTAAAGAGCTTAAAGAAAAACACAAGTGAGTGTACTTGTGGCTGCTGTGGATTTGAGAAAGAAGAAGTCCGTAGACTCGAAGCTGTCACATGATCGTGGTAGTAAATTTTCTACTTGAAGTAGCATTAGGATGTTAGTGGTCTAAGTCCTTTTGTAAAACTTCAATTCTTTCATAGTGAATCTGTTTTACCTTGAGGATAGCTAGATTAAATCCTCCCCAGATGTTTTACCGGTTTGGTTTTCCTGGTTATCATGTCATGTGTTATTTACTTTTCTGCATTTTTTGCATGATATGATTTGAATGTGTTAACCTAGATTTAAATAATTTATCTAAGTAATCACTTGGCTAAATAACTAAGTTAAACAACTGGTGTCTTAAGGGGTCTAAAAATATACAAGTGGTATTAGAGCGGGTTAGCTCTTGTATTTAGATCCTTTGATCTAAGAGTTGATCCTTGACCCCTATTGCTATGGAACACGGTCACTCTTTTGTGATGCCACCACACTTTGATGGGAACAATTATGCCTACTGGAAAGTAAAGATGAAAACATTCCTGAAATCCATTGATGAGAGGGTTTGGAATTTTGTTGAAGACGGATGGGAGAAGCCGACTACTCTTGTAAGCAAGTGGCAAACTTCTCAGAAAGAAGCAGCCGCTTTCAATAGCAAAGCCATGAATGCTATTTTTAATGCTGTTTCTATGGAGGAATTCAAGAGGATCTCAAATGTTGAGGTTGCTCATACTGCATGGAATATTCTCCAAACTATGTATGAAGGCACAAAGGCAGTTAGGGTCAATACGTTGTAGCAGTTAACAACTAGATTTGAAAGCATTAGGATGTCTAATGATGAAAGTTTTGATGAATTCTATGTTAAGTTTAATGACATTGTTAATTCTGCTTATAATTTTGCTGAAATTTATGATCAACATAAAATTGTTAGGAAGATTCTTGAATCCTTGACTGAGGATTTTAGACCCAAAGTAATTGTCATTACTGAGAGCAAGGATGTGGACTCCATCCCTATTGATGATCTTATATGATCTCTCCAGTCTTATGAGCTAGACCTACCCAAGATAAAGAAATCTAAATCAATGGCTCTTAAGTCAATTGATGATGTTAATGGGAATGGATTTGATGATGAACTCTCTTATACAGAGATTGCATATCTTGCGAAGAACTTTAGAAACTTTCTTAGGAACAATAACAGAAGGGCAAGAGGTAATAAAAATGCTGAACTTAGGAATTTTAAGAGGAATGAACCCATTAAAGTGAACAATACTAATGAATCTAAAGAGAAAGTAGGTCAAACCTTTAATGATTCTTCGGGTTAACAATGTTTTGGTTGTCAAAGATATGGTCATGTGAAATCAGAATGTCCTACATTCTTAAGATCAAGGGGTAAGGCTATGGATCTAACCCTTAGTGATGATGAAGTTTCTGATCATGAGTCTAGTAGTGATGAGGATGGAAACTTCATTGCTTTCACAGCTACTGTTGTAGTTGATGAAAATGTTGTTGTTGAAGAAAGCCCTTCTGATAGGGAACTCTCTAAATGTGTTGATTTGTAAGAAGCATACAATAAGCTGTGCAAAGTTGCTGTAAAACATGCAATGAATGTTGAAAAAGGCTTAAAGAAAATTACTTCTCTTGAACTTGATAGGAAAGATTTGTTGTTGAAATTGCTTGATGCTAGCACTTTAATTGATAAAGTGAAGACTAAGAACATGATGTTGACTGAAAAGTTTAAGAAATTGGAACAAGAATTATCTATTGCTAGAGAACAAACTAATAGATCTGCTAGTTCTAAACTTGATCACATGTTGAGTGTTCAAAAGTCCCCTTTAGAAAAAACTGGTCTAGGTTTTGTAAAAAGCAACTCTTTGTTTGAAACTCATTCCACAAATTTTATTCCTTCTTCTGAGCCTCCCGTAAGTGAAATTGTCAAATCAGTAGAAGTTACACCTCCTAGGAAGATTAGGGTTGATATTAAAGAGTCTAAACCTAAGAATTCTACTCTCCCTATAGATAAGTTGCATGATAGATTGGTCTGGGTTTGTCATTTTTGTTAGGTTCTAAGACTTTTAGGATTAAATGTATTAGAACACTAATTTGTAATGTTGGCAAACCATGATCAAAACATTTTAGTCTTGTTTAGACTGCTCAAAGTATGTGTCTTTAATGTAAAGTTGGAATCGAGAATTAGACTATTCTGATTGAAAGTCGTGCAGATTGTTTTTTTGCAGAATTTTTCAACTCAGCCTAAGCCCGTTTTACGTGTAAGGTTTTATGTTTTGCCCTAGGTATAAAAGGGAAAACCCTAGCCACGTTTTTAGAGGTTGTTGATGGTGTGTGTGTGAATCTTTTGTGAGATCTAGAGGTGTTTGCCTTCACACATACTTAGGGTTATCAAGGATCAAGATTATGTCAAGAACTTGATGATCATCCCGTTGCTGCATTAAGAGCTTAAAGATATACAAGCAGGAGTTCTTGTGCTTGCTAGGAATCCAAAAAAGAAGTAGTCCATGGACTCAGAGCTGTCACGTGGTCATGGTAGTAAGTTTCCTACTTGAAATAGCAATAGGATGTTAGTAGTCTAAGTCACTATTGTGCAAACTTCAATTTTTTCATAATGGATTTAGTTTTACCTTAAGGATAGCTAGGTTAAATCCTCCCTAAGTTTTTTACCGGTTTAGTTTTCCTAGGTCATCATATCATTGTGTTATTTATTTTTCCGCTGCTTTGCATGATATGATTGTTTTGTGTTAACCTAGATCTGCATAATTTACCTAAGTTAATAATTTGGCTAAATAAATAGGTTAATCTGGTTGTTTTAAGGGGTCTAAAAACGTACAATATTTGTGGAAAGACTGGACATATTTGTCTAAACTATTTTAAGTTGCAAGCTGCAAAGCAAGCAAATAAGCCAAACATACCTATGCCTCAAGCACAAGATCCTATGGTACTTATTGGTGAGTTGGTAAAGGCATTAAACCTTTATTCCCATCCAAGAGTTGCTCATCATTCTAATTAGAATAATAACTCCAATGCTAGAGGTGCATCTAAAAGGTTTTGGATGCAAAAGGCTCAATCTAATTGGGACTTTCTGACATGGTCCTTGTGCTTCATCTCTCTATTCTTTGTGACCATTCTTCTTTTGTTGTTTTGTTTTATTTTTGTTTTTTAGGAATTGCGTTGCATAACATTCATGCATTTCATGTTAGGTTGTTTATGTTTTTTGTTTTAAAAAAAAAAGTATTTTGTATCATTGTTCTTGGACTTGAAATCAAGGCTGGCCATATTATTTTTACAGAACATGTTTATGTTTTAGCTTGGATGAGCTTATTTTATTACACTTTACTACTTTTGGCTATGTTGTGCATGTTGTGTGAGAGTTGTTCATAGTTTTTGATCACATGATCTTAATTTTGAAGTCACGTGCTTTTGATTGTAAGGACTAAAAAATCCTAGGAGAAATGCATAAATAACCATCTCACCACTGTTTTCTAGCCAATCATAAACACTTTAGTGCTCGAGAAAGTGTAGCACATGCACAAAAAGAACATAAGGTGTGGCCTCGGTTATAATGAATTCAAAAGAAATAAATTTGGTGTGTACATTATTGGGCTATAATAAATTCAAATTGAAATAAAAATTGGTGTGTACATTATGAGGAAAATCAAGAAACTTACATGATTGCAAGCTTATTTTCTAGGAGATGTGGGAGTTATATGATACAACTCTTTAGGTGATAATCACTTTCAAATTCATGTGATGAATTCTATAGAAAATGTGATTGATATCTATTTACTTATCATCTCACATGTATCTCATGCTTTTGCTAGTTGCACACACTACACAAGTTATTCTTTGCTAAACTTAGTACATGAAATTGTGTGTGAATTTGGTTTGGCCATCCAAGATTATATGTTCCTTGGTTTTGATACAAAATATGTTAAATGTTTGAGTTTTGGGGACAAAAGGTTGAAAATCTTGTTTTTGGAAGATCTGGATTGAACTCTGGTGTTTTTGGAAAACTTTTAAACTCATATATATGCATTTCATTCATGAATTATGGTGGTTTGAGTGGTTCCTACATAAAACTTGCTCTGTTTTTCAAAAATTTCAAAATTCCAGATTTTCGACCAATTGAATGTGTTTTTCGACCAATCGAAAATGTGATAAAAACCTTGGTTATAATCTGCCTGGCTCAATCGATGCTCGATTGGCGTTGGATCAATCGAACCTAATTTTTGGCTGATCAAAATTTGGTCTATGAGTTTTTAAAAGGATTTTTCTCTCACGTATTCTTCACACTTTTCATACCTTTTCAAAAGCTCTTTCCCTCTCTTTGCTTAATTGATCCAATCTAAGTTGTTTTTGTCGGTTTCTGCCTCAAATCTTTAAAGTGTTTTTGTCTTCTAGCTTGAGTAAGTCCCTTTTGCTCTTTCTTTTTCATTAAAATCATATTTTTCATGCATTTTCATGCATTTTTTCTCTAAAATTTTGAACATGGGATTTTTTATTTTTAGGTTGTTTTCTTTCAAATTTGATTCATGGGTTTTGTCTCTAGATGCTATTAACTTGATTCTCATGATTTAATTTGATTAAATTTGTGTTTTGGGAAAAATTTGAATTTTTAGGGCTTGAAACTACATGAAATTGGGGATTTTGTTCAATTGGGCTTAATTTAGTAAAATTGACTTGTGTAATTGATTGATTATATCATTATATGATGATTTTTATCTAGTGTAATGATTAATTACTCAATTTGGTTACGTTTTTGAAATTGGGTTTTTCAAAATTTGGGGTTTTTGTTTTAAAACTCTATGTTCAAGTCAATTGTTGATTTATAATGTTTAATTGAATAAATTTTAGTGCATCAGAGCATGCATCATTTGTTCATTCATGTCATGCATCATATAGATTGTTATTTGTTTCTCTATAACCTTGTCTAATGCAGTTTGCCCTTGGTGGTTTTTTTTTTTTTTTTTGGTTTTTGTTTTGGTTTCTGTTGTGTCGTCCCTTTCCTCCCTTAGAATCATGGTTTGGAAGATTAGGGCAAACAGGGCATCCACCTCCACCTTTACCTTAACTTTCGATAGGGAGAGGTTTAGGGTTGAGAAAAATCAAGAGACCTATGAAAGACTTAACATTTTAAGGTCTATTTGGGCTAAGAGAAAGGTGCTTTTAAATGAGCTTGATGGGGAGATTAGGAGAAATTTTGAGCATAGGGGTTGGTTGTCTCTTATGGATATAGAGTACCTTCCTCCGACTGCCTTGATAAAAGAGTTCTACTTGAAACTTTCTGTCCACTCTGATGCCTCCAATACTCAGTATATGAGTAGTTGGATAAGGGGTAAAAAGTATACCATTACTCTTTCAGTAGTGTCCTCTGCTCTTGAATTACCTTTGGTACGACAACCAGTCTACCCTCATTCTGAAACCTTTCCTCTTGATGACATTATGTCATATCTCACTGGTTCTTCCATTCAGTGGGGTATTGATCCTCGTATCACCTCACATGAGCTTACTGAGATTCATTATTTTTTTTTCTGGATTTCGTGTCATTCTATTAGGCCTATCTCTTACTTGCACACCATTCCTCTTAAGCGTTGTGCATTTTTGTATGCCCTTGTGACTGATGCTCCTATGTGTTTTCCGTCTCTTTTCATTCGTTCTTTAGTTGAGGTTCATAGGAGTAGTTCTAAATCACATGGACTTTTCTTCCCTATTTTTATACATAGGATTTTGTTACATTTAGGTTTAAAGGATTTTCCTGCATCTAAGCCCGTACACATTATAGCTCCCATAGGTGCCACCTTCCTTAGGCAGAGAGTAGCTTAGATGAAAGTTAGCTCTAAACGCCCTCGAGTAGAGACTTCCACAAGTGTTGCAGTTTAGCCTCCTTCTTCTAGTGACCCTTTTGCTGAGGCTTATGTCGATCCCACCGCGGTTGTTGATCCTCCACCTTCTGCTTCGGATGATTCATCCATTCGAGGTATGTTGAATACTGTCATGATCATTCAGGAGACGTGTGGTCAGCTTTTGGTGGATGTGCTCACGGAGCTTCAGGCTTTGCATGCAGATTCGACTAGTGTTCAGCAGTCTACTCCACCACCTCCTTTTGATGATGAGCCTTGATTGCCCTTTGGCAATTTGTCACAAAAAGGCGGAGTACATATTGATGAAGATAGGGGAGATTTTGATATTTTAATGTTTTTGAACTTTGGAGCTTCTTTAGATTGTGTCTAGGTGCTTCTTGATGTATTTATTTTTTGGCTCATGATGTATTTATTTTTTATGGGATGTATATGTTAGAGGGAGATAGTTTATTTTATGTGTTTATTTCTATTTTTGTTTCTTGTTTCACATGTGCTACATTGGCTATTGATTTATATTATGAGGTTATCCATGATATATGTCTTTTATTTTTCTGTTTTGTGAAATCAAGAATTTATTTTGTTTTTACTTGTATTTTCCACATATACGTTTATGTGTTTGTTAAGTGTTTCAGGATTATACAGGTTTATTCAGTTGTACTGCTGTCTACACTAGCAACTGATGGATAGTAGTTAGGTTGAATTGTTTATTGGGTATGTTTATTGCTTATTGGGCTGTTTTGTAACTTTGAGCATTTCAATTTTGGTATGTGTTTTGTCAGTGATTGTAGGAGAGATTGTTAGGTTCTAAGAATTTAGGATCTAAATGTATTAGAACTTCAATGTGTAATGTTGGCAAACCATGATCAAAACTTAGAGTCTAGATATAGGCTGCTCAAAGTGTGTTTATGTGTAAAGTTGGAATCGAGTAATTGCAAGAAATTACTATTCAATTTCTGCAAGGCTCGATTGATAAAAAATTAGACTTGATCGATCGAAGCTCGTGCAGATTGTTTTTCTAAAGAATTTTCCAACTCAGCCCAAGCCCGTTTGACGTGTAGGATTTTATGTTTTATGTCTCATATAAAAAGAAAAACCCTAGTCACGTTTTAGAGATTGTTGATATGTTGTATGTGTGAATCTCTTGTGAGATCTAGAGGTGTTTACCTTCATACATACTTACGGTTATCAAGATCAAGATTGATGTCGAGAACTTGGTGATCTCTTCAGTTGTTGTTTCAAGAGCTCAAAGAAAAACACAAGTGGGTGTACTTGTGGCTGCTGTGGATCTGAGAAAGAAGTAGTGATCCGTGGATTTAGAGCTGTCATGTGGTTGTAGTAGTAAGTTTTCTACTCGAGGTAGTATTAGGATGTTAGTGGTCTAAGTCCTTTTGTAAAACTTCAATTCTTTCATAGTGGATCTGTTTTATTTTATGGATAGCTAAGTTAAATCCTCCCCAGGTTTTTTACCTGTTTGGTTTTCCTAGGATATCATATCGTGTGTTATTTACTTTTCTGCATTCTTTACATGATATGATTTGAATGTGTTAACCTAGATATGAATAATTTATCTAAGTATTCACTTGGCTAAATAACTAGGTTAAACAACTGGTGTTTTAAAGGGTCTAAAAACGTACAGTGTGCTGTCTACCCCCATCTCGCTGGCTCACTCCATCGCTGATATGGAGGCTTTGATTTACTGCTGAGTTCGGGCTTCAAAGAGTTGTTTCTGAAGGGGATTCAACTATGGTTATCAATGCTATAAACCAAGGTAATGCTGGATTCTCAAGTTATGGAAACGCCGTTGAAGACATACGTTGTCAAGCCGTGCTTTTTCAGTCTTGTGTGTTCAACCATGTTAATCGTTCTTGTAATTGTGTTGCTGATGCTTTTGCAAAAAAAGCTAAGGGGTCCCAGGTGTGGCTTGTTGATCCACCTGAGGATATTACCTCTCTTTTGCTTTTTGATGTCCAATGAACATGCTTTATTAATATTAGCCTACGCTGCTTGTCTGGTTTCTCCGAAAGAAAAGAAAAGAAAAAACCTCCCCTTCTCCACTATATACTTATCTCAAAAGAGTGGGCAATGTTAATTTGATCATTTTCTTTAAATTTTTGTTTCCATTTTGGATTTAACTGTCACAATTTTAATGGTTTAATTAGTACGTATTAAATTGGAGCAAAAAAAATATTTATCTTATCAACGAATTAGAGAATTATCATGCAACATACAGTATTCGGTGGGTATATCATATGAATTATATCAACTGGTATATTAATATGTATAGGACCATACCGTTCAAAAAAAAAAAAAAAAAAACGTATTGGCCCATACATATTACATATATGAGTGGGTTATTTTAGGCCTCACAAATTTATTAGATTTAGCCAAAGAGAGCTTAACAACTAAAAATATATACCTTATTAGTTGGTTTCTTGAGAGGATAGGCTTACAATGTCCACCTTAAAAAGCAAAAAAAGAACTCTGTCTTCTTTCTATCCACTCCTTAGCTTCTATTTGTTTCTCTTATCTCCTTTAGTTTTGACAGTACACATGAATCATAAGACCACGATATGACAACAAAAACATCATTTATTTTTTATATATAAACAGAAACATCACTTTTAAGGTACCCAATTTGAATGAAGACGTTATAATATATTCTTAAGTCTTAACCGAATCACTTTTTAGAATTACTTAATTAGGTTTCTTAAATATTATTACATAACTGATAATAAAAAAATATTAATTGAGTATATTTCAAATTTATAAGAAATATGTTTTTAATATATACATATTTAGAGTTTTTAATAAATTTTATAGAATATTCATATATCAATACATGGTATATATAATGCACAATTCAAAAATAAAAATAAAAACTAAATTGATGCAACAAAGATATGTTTGGTACCACTTAAACAAAATAAGGGCCAAAATAGGCTTTTGCCCTTTTCACAAAAAAAAAAAAAAAAATCAGCATGTTGTTCCCTTTCTCAAATTAATTAGGAAAATGCCCCTCTTTTGAAACTTAATTTTTTCAAAATCGAGTTAAGCCCTATAGCGATGTTTTAAAGAGTCTATAGTGACGTTTTTAAGGACCTATAGTGGCGTTTTGTAACTCGAGCTCCATGAAGTCGAGTTACAGGTAAAAAAAAAAAAAAAAAAAAACCTTGCCTGTAACTCGATTTCATGGAAGTCGAGTTACCAAACGCCGCTATAGGTCTTTAAAACGTCACTATAGGCTCCTTAAAACGTCATTATAGGGCTCCATAATTTTTTTTTTGAAACTCGATTTTGAGAAAATCAAGTTTCAAAAGATGGGCATTTCCCTAATTAGTTTGGGAAAATGGGCATTTGCCTATTTTTGCCCAAAATAAGAGATGAATGTTTAAATTTTTTGTTTTTTTTATATGTAATACGTTAGTTTATAAGGTTTATACAGTAAAATATGTAGTATTCATAACATCATTGTAATGGTACATGCTTTGCATAATAATGCTATTTTTTAATTTAAAATAATAATTTGTCTAACTCTCTACTCTTTTATATATTATTGCAATTAGATTTTTTTTTTTTGGAAAATTAGATAATTTTTCAATTCACTTTATTATCATTCATGAGTAAGTAACGTGAGGTTCAAGTAATATTTAGAGGTAATGACACATTTTATGATGCCCATATTTGTGATTTGAACCCTGATCTGCCCCCTCCCTCACTACCCAATATCTACTTATCTCAAAAAAGTGTACAAAGTTAATTTGATTATTTTTTGTTTTTTTATTATTATTATTTTGGATTTAGTTGTCACAACAATATTTATAATTGTTCAATGTGCGCCACACGAAAAGGAATGCTGTTGTGGATTTAAATCGAAGCAGAAAGATGTTTTTCTTATGTATACGTAACTACATATTAGAAATTTGTCATGTAGTACGTGTATCATATGAATCATATATCGAATTGGTTTATCAATATTTATTGGCCCATACATATGAATTTATTTTAGGCGTAAATACACTTTTGGTCCTTACATTTTGGGATTATTTCTATTTTAGTCCCTACATTTTCATTTCACCACTTTTAGTCCCTAAATCAATTAACGCGTTCCATTTTGGTCCTTACCGTTACTCACTTAACAAAAACTGCTGATGTGGCAAACGACATCCACTGTTGGCACATTAAATGCTGACGTGGCCAATAAAATAATATTAAAAATGCCATATCAGCTTATAAATTAAAAATATTATTTATTAATTTTAACTAAATAAAAAAATTAAAAACAGATTGTTGAAAAAAGAAATTAAATTAATTAAATTAAAAAAAAATCTTTACATCTTCCCAATCATCATGAGTTCTTCCTCAAACTATTAGCTACATCAGACAATTCACAAGACCCAGTTGAAAAAAAACTCTAACTTTAACCCACCCGAGCTACCCAACTTATCTCTCTCCTCCTCAAACCCAATCATAGACGTGAGAGACACAGTTGCTTCAAAACCCAACTCAACCACCTCTTCACTTTCGTTGCTTCTGTCAAAGGCAATCATCGAGGTCGGAGAAACCATAGACGCCTTGAGCTCCTTGGAGAAATTCTTGCCCTGAGGATCGGGGGCTAAGAACAGCTCCACAACAGGATTTTGCACTTCAATTCGCTGTGGCCTTCGCCGCCCTACGATGATTCCGTCTCCGATCTGAAAAAGGATGATTTGAGTTTTGTGGGTTTGAAAAGGATGATTTGAAAAGGATCGGGAGCTTGATTCCTTTCCTCTACCCCTAGATCTGAAAAAGGATGATTTGAGTTTTGCGGGTTTAATGTTTGTATGGAGGGTTTGATTTTTCATGTGATGTTCTGAGTTCGCTAGAGATTGAGGATTGAGTTTAGGTTTGTGTTCTCTGTGTTTTGAATCTTTGAATTTTTAAAAAATAAATATTTGTATTTTGTACATATGTGCCCTTTGATTTTGCGTGTTTCATGCTGGCATGTTCTTGATTTTGAGGAAGAACTCATAATGACTAGGAACTGGGAAGAACATAATGTAAAGTTTTTTTTTTTAAATTTAATTTCTTTTTTAAACAATCTGTTTTTAATTTTTTTATTTAGTTAAAATTAATAAATAATTTTTTTAAATTTATAAGCTGACATGGCATTTTTAATATTATTTTATTGGCCATGTCAGCATTTAATGTGCCAACAGTGGATGCCGTTTGCCACATTAGCAAGTTCTGTTAAGTGAGTAACGGTAAGGACCAAAATGGAACGTGTTAATTGATTTAGGGACTAAAAGTGGTGAAATGAAAATGTAGGGACTAAAATAGAAATGACCCCAAAATGTAGGGACTAAAAGTGCATTTACACCTTTATTTTAGGCTGTGCAAATTTATTTGATTTGACCTATGAAACTAATAGCATAAAAAAAGGGGTAAGCTAACGAATTGGGGAATTGATTTAGAATTTTTTTTAAAAGCTTCTTATAAGAAAATAAAAAAGTAATTAATTTTTATAAATTTTTATACTTCCCATTAAAATAGTTTCAAAATTTTGTTAAAATAGTTAATTAACAAATACTTTGAGAGACAAAAAAGAAAAAAGAAAAAAATATAAGCTTAGAACATTCACATCCGGACTACCAAATGCCATATGTAGATCTATTTTACCATCAAAACAAAAAAACATAGCATTATCCAATCTTGTATCCTAAAATTTTTTACAAATATGCTACAGTACTGCCACAAATTTGTGACAATACTATAGCACAATTGTAAAACGAAATAATATTTTTTTATTCCCGCATATAATGTTTCTACCTCTTTTTCTCTCTTCATTTTCTCTGTTTCTCATCTCGTCTCTCTCTCTCTCTGCACAACATTTTAGGCTCTCTCTCTCTCTCTCTCTCTCTCTCTCTCTCTCTCATAGTGGGCATATTCTGGCATGGGTCGTGGGTTTGGGGTCTGGTGGCAGTGTAGATCTGGTGGTTTTGGCGACGTGGTCCTCTGATGGAGGCACTCAACCTCGCTTCTGATGATGGGCTGCTCAAGCTTGCCGATGATGGGATGTGATTTTTCTGGCGTGGGTTCGGTGGTGGGTTGTGGTGTGTGGGTGGTTTGAAGGGCTATGGTTGCTGGGTTTTGTGTGTTATGGTGCAATGGTGGCGGCGTTGATCTAGCAACGGTTGTGGCTGGAGAATGAATGTTCTTACACATCTTGAACAAGATTACTTTGAGTTTGTTGAAGTTGATCCGACTGGCAGATAGGGCAGAGTAAGACCTCTCTCTCTCTCTCTCTCTCTCTCTCTCTCTCTCTCTCTCTCTCTCTCTCTCTCTCTCTCTCTATTGCCATCTAATTTTGAGTCTAAATTTTAGATTCCTTTGTTTATTGTAGTACAATGAAATCCTTGGCAAAGGAGCTTTAAAGACAGTGTAAGAATTCTTATTCTTAAACAACAGGAGCGACCCATTTCAGAATTTTTGAATTTTTATTTTCAAAGTTTGAAGCTTTTGTGGTATTTCATTCAATTTGGTGCATACCCATCTCAAATTTCTTCAAAATGTGAACTTTTATGGGTGTTTCTGTAAATTTCTGCAAATGGACATTCGATAGATTTGTCAGTTATTGGGTGTTTGATTTTTTTTTTTTTTTTTTTTTTTGCCATCAAAGTGTGGTAGGATCACTAGAGAGTGACTGTGTTCCATGACAGTAGGGGTCAAAGATCAACTCTTAGATCAAAGGATCTAAACACTAGAGCTAACCCGCTTTGATACCACTTGTAAAGCTTTAGACCCCTTAACACAGTATGATTAACCTAATATTAAGCCAAGTTAATTAACAAGTTTGTTAATTAAGACTAGGTTAATCCAATATGTGTAAAACAAATATAATGTGGAAAATATAAAGAATACAAAGATCTAATGACCCAGGAAAACCAAACTGGTAAAAAACTTGGGGAGGATTTAACCTAACTATCCTTAAGGTAAAATAGATCCACTATGAAAGAATTGAAGTTTATACAATAGAACTTAGACCACTAACATCCTATTACTACCTTGAGTAGAAAACTTACTACCACGACCACATGACAACTCCGAGTCCACGGACTACTTCTTTCTCTTGATCCACAGCAATCACAAGTTCTCCTACTTATGACTTTGAGACTACACTCAAAGATTTCAGATCTTCGTTAAGTTATTTATGCAGCGACTGAAGCGATCACTAAGCTCTTGACATCAATCTTGATCTTGATAACCCTAAGTATGTATGAAGGTAAATACCTCTAGATCTCATAAGAGATTCAAACACACAGCACATCAAAAGCCTCTAAAACGTAACTAGGGTTTTTCTTTTATATGAGAAGTAAAACATAAAACCCTATAGGTCAAATGGGCTTGGGTTGAGTTGGAAATTCTGTAGAAAAAAACATTTTGCGGGATTCTCGATTGATTGAATCTAATTATTGATTGATCAAGCCTTGCAGAATTTTGCCACTAATTTCTACAATCACACGATTCCAACTTTACAATAAAAACATTCTTTGGCCACTAGACTCTATGTTTTAATCATGGTTTGCCAACACATTACAAATTGAAGTTCTAATACATTAGTCCCTAAGGTCTTAGTACCTAACATAATGGTACATGCATTGCATGGAATCCTAATTTTTAATAAAAAATAATAATTTGACTAACTCTATATTCTTTTATATATCATCACAATTAGATTTTTTATTTGAATAATTAGATAGTAATTCAATTCACTTTATCATTTAAGAGTATAAAGTGAGGTTCAAGCAATATTTAAGGGTAATGACACCTTTTATGATGCCCCATATTTGTGATTTGAAGTTTTGAACCCAATCTTCCCCTCCCTCACTATCCAATATCTACTATTACGAAAAAGCAGAAAAAGTTATAATTTGATTTGATTTTATTTTTTTAGATTTAGCTATCACAATTATAATTGTTCAATGTGCACCATATGAGAGGGATTGCTATTGTGGATAAGGTTGTTAGGTACAATAGGTATTAAATTAGAGCAAAAAGATGTACTTCTTATGAGTTTGTGTTAGGACATATGTGAATCGTGTTAAAAACATATGTCATGTAAAATTGGCTAATACTATGACAAAACGCATTTTACTTGTAATTGAGTAGATTTAGGATGTGTTTAATACTTCAAGGAACAAGAGTTCAAGTCCAAGTGTTAAAGCCATGCAAATCTATCCAAGAAACAAGTGAAGAAGTGTTGCATTTTAAAGCTCGATAGCTAGCTTGGCAGATATTATTTATCGAGGTTTAAAAGACAGATTTAGCCCGATGCTCAACAGCTGCTTGATAGATAACCTATCTATCGAGATTTATGAAAATCAGTTTTTAAGATATAATTTCACACCAATCCGTGTATACATGTGTAGGTTTTTTTTTCACATCCCTAAACATATAAAAGGATTATTTCAAGAGCTGTCAAACATTGCGCAAAGTGTGAGGTAATGTTTTGTTCATGCAAGTTGTGACCAGAGACAAAAGTTTGCCCTAGTTCATCATTCACTTGAAGAAGCTGCTATGTTTGTACTTTGTTAGGCTTTGTAACCAAGGAGCTTCGTGATCTTCATCGTGTTGATGAATTGAAGAACTTTGCAGTCAACATCTTTGAAAGCTCGGATTTGTGTTAAAAACAAAAAATTTGTTTAGACCCCAACTTAAAAATTACGGCTCGGTTGATTTTACTCTAACTTAACTAAGTGCGGAATAGAGTAAATGCGAGCAAACAAACAAAACCACTACTCTAAGCCATATTCAATAAATCACAGTAGTAAAATGAAAGCTAAAAGAGTAGGGAAAAGAGATGCAAACACAAGATAACACACCGATGTGTTATCGAAGAGGAAACCGAAGAACTCGGCGAAAAACCTCTCCGCTACCCTTCAAGTGGTAAATCGATCCACTAGAGAATAAAGTTGGAGTACAAGAATAACAAAAGACCCTCCAAGCCTAGTCTACCCAATGTACTTGAGCCCTCCAAGCTCCTGCTACCAACGGACTTCATGGAGTCATATCTTCTCTAGCTTTCCAAATCCCGCAATACGCTTGATTGCATCTGCCAAGCCTCATCAGTTTTTTTTGGCAAATCCCTAAAACTTCCCAAGTTCCAAAACACTCTCTACACTCTGAAAAGGTATGGGTTGTGTTTGGAAACAAATCTCCTCTCAAGATATGACAATGGGAAAGGGAAGGAGAAGACCCTACAATGATTCTCACTAAGGATGGGTAGCTCTCTCTCTAAAAGATGGGTGTGTGTGTTTTAGAAAACCTATCTAGGGTTTTTTCTCTCTGAATAGCCTCCTTACACATACGTGGGTAATGAGGGTATATATAGTGTGGGTGAAGAGTAAGAAAGTCACACTTAAAAAACCTCCAGGTAGAGAGTTTCGCGGGTGTCTCGCGAGAAGGCCTTAACCGCGAAACAATTGTGAAAACCTTCAGGCAGGCATGACGCTTCAACTTCCAACGTGTGCTTCTCATGTGGCTCTTTCGCAGGTTAGCTTCTAGCGAGACAGTCGCGAAAACCACTAATCTTCAATTAAGCTTAAGTCTTCACCAACTTAATACTAAACCCAATACAATTAAATCCCACAAAGTACAAGGAACAAAATTAAAGCAAATACAACACTTTTTGTCATAGAATAAAGCCAACATAAAACATAGTTGTAAATCACAACTTTACAATCTCCCATTTTGGCTATTCTGTGACAAAAGACCCTATAACAAACTCTAGACTTAAACGTGAGTTTGGGAACAATGGCAAAACCCACTCACACCTAAATCTAGAAGCTATGAAGTACTTGGAACATATATACCTGTAACTTGAAACACTTGTACAAAACACATTAGATCCTCAAGGTAAATCAAGTGATAAAAGGACAAGTATAATGTAACAAGTAAATTGCGATCAAGTAAACATGATGTGAAACATATGAGCAACTTGATCATACACCAAAACAGTCATATGGAAATAACTACAACGATCATATAGCATAACAAATGATCATTTGAACATGCAATCATTAAAGCACAAAGACAAAAGGATAAATGCATGTCCAATACACAACCAATGCAAAACACCAAAGTATTTGCATTAAGGATACAAGATCCAATAAGGGCACAAGTGTGTTCTAACACAAAAACACAATGCAATGAGAGCAACAAAGCATAGATACAAAACATAACTCAAAGCACCATAAAACAGCGAGAAAACAAGCATAAAGTAAAGCAAACAAAACAAGGTTTACTCAAAAAGGTTGTCTTCTCCCCCTTGGTATAAGCATCTCCCCCTACGAATATGCACAAGGTAAAATTTCTCCCCCTAAGAATGTGCACAAGAGTCATATAGAAATGACAAAACACACAGGTATACATTTTGGTATACACTCCCCCTTTTTGTCATGAATAGACAAGTGAGTCAAGAGGAAGGAGGGAAAGAAAAGAAGATATGAACAAGGGTAAAATATGATGCATAAGGGGTGCAAGATGTATGAGAAAATGGAGCTCAAACAAAAGATAAAACATCTTAAGAAGACAATGCTACAAAGCATAAAGTAAACATGACATGCTAAGGATGTGGAACAAGATATGGACCTAGGCATGACATAGGCATAAGAACATGTTATATGTGCTAAAAGGTCTAAAAAGACTTAACTAGCATGAGTGAATCTAGTGCGCATGTAAGATGCATGACCAATGCATGAATAAGCACTCATGGGGCAAAGTGTATAAAACACACCACCAATGATTAAAATATGATAAACATGAATAATTATGGTGATCCCCAAAATTTGGTACTCATCGGAGTCCAAAAGAACGAGAAAATGCTATTTGAGCATTTTATCAAATACATGTTATTTTGCCTAAGGGGCCAACAACCAAAGCAAAAAATCATTTAAAACAAATCCCAATCAAAAAGATTGACAAAGATTAAGTTCTCCAACCCCCATTTGAGAAAATCCTAACTATGAACATAAAACCGCCCAAAAACATAATCTAAGGATCAAAATCAATGAAAAGAGTTAAAGATTACCTTAGAGATGTTAAAGGAATGAAAAACAATTGAATTTAGTTGGGTTTTGATGTAGAAACATTAAAATAGAGGTTTGGGAGAGGATATGAGATGTTTAAAACAAATGACCCACGAAATGCCCTTTAAAAAGCTGATTTAGGAATTTTCACTGGTTACATACTAGCGAGATACTAGCGAAATTTCGTTGGTGTCTCACTGGTAAGCGTTACTCGCGAAACTCTCTGTCCAAAGCTGAAAAACTTGAGAATTGGAGCCTTTAACTCGTGACTGAGCTTATAGTACGAAAACACCCAAAAAACATGTTTTTCACACAAAACAACTTGAAAAACTTTGAAAAACATGTGTGATACAAATCACTTCCAAAAGCAAACAAAAAGAACAAAAAACTTTTTGGTTTGATCCACATAAGGTTGAGCACACACACATCACATTTGAACATGTACAATCACACAAATGAAATAAGCATTCATTGAACAAAGTCTTGTGTGTTGTGTGTGAGTATAAAGTGTGGAATAGTCTTTGGTCTAGAGTGAAGCTTCAATGATCAATTCAATCAAGTCATACACAACTAGTACTAAGTCAAGTGGACTATCTCAATTATAGAAATGAACATATATGATCTCTCACAAGAATGATTACATAAATTTGAAGCTTTTCATTTGGCTCCATTACAAAAAATAACATATGATCATTTTTGAACAAAGTACATCTCATTTTGAGATCGATGTCTGAACTTTTGATATTTCAACTTTGTAAGTGAGTAAGCCTTTGGCTTTTTGAGGCACCATACATTTCAATACAAGTCGCTTTCCCTTTTTCCTAGTCAAATACTAGTTTGTGCGATGGCTTTTGCAGCTTAATATCTCTTTTCGAGATTTGACATTTGATGAACTCTTTAAGCAAAAAAAAAAAAAAAACATGGGAAAAGATATAGGCACAAGTCTATGTATATATCAAGACCAATAAGACTATTGACTAATCATTCATGACAAGCTTGAAGATCGATTTACAACAATCACACATAGATTTCAAGATTTGTCCCACAAAGATAGATGTGCATACAAAACAAGCTAAGCTCGTAAATGCACTACACCATTAGTACGAAAGTACTAAGCTAAACTCACACGTGAAATTTGCTCAAATATACACGATCAAACTTTTTGAATTTTGAATTTTTTATGTGTTTTTGGATTTTTACACCCACATAAAAACAAAAGCATAAAAGTAAGATCATATGCAAAAAGAACAAAAATAATGCATATAAAGAGATGTATGATGCATAAATGCATGACAATGAAGCATCTAATGCATGAAGGGTCTTACAAAGATCGAAAGAATTAGATTAAGGACCAAAAGAGCAAAAGCTCAACCATAGGAACCCTTCCTCATCCAAACAGAATGATTGTTTGGAATGAATGTCTCATGAGAAATGAGACGAGGGTTGGAAGAATGAGAACCGGAGATGCACATAGACAAGGAGGTAAGAACATTAAAAACTTTCTTCAACGACTTACCATTTTCCCCCAAAATCGATTTAGCTTGCAAAGCACAACTTCCAAGAAGCTCAAGTTTCTCTTTTCTTTTGATTCTTTTAAGAGCTTGAAACCTAGAGCAAAGAGGTCTTAGATGACCAAAGGCACCACAATGGTGACAAACAATGTGTTTAGGTCCATTAGGCTTTTTGGGAGAGGATCTAACAACATGGTTTTATTCTCTCTTCAACTTGGGACATTGATGTCTTATATGACCGATCACACCACAATGGTGGCAAGTTAGAACAAACTTAGATCCATCCAAAACCTTAAGTTAAGACCTAAACAGAGGCTTTGGCTTAAGAGTCTTTCTCTCCACTTTTTAGTTTCTTTTGTGTGGAGGAATGTACACCGATTTGCCTTTAGAGGTAGAGCTCACACTAGGCATAAAATCGAGTACCACAACATGATTACAACAAATATTTTCATCATTTTCAGCAATAGGTTCAACAATCAAACACTTGGCATGCATCTTAAGATATTCATTTTCACATTTTAGTTCATCAACAAGTTTGTAAGACAAAACAAGTTTAGCATCCAAGTCCATATTCAAACATTCAAACTCTTTCAGCTTTTCAAGATAATTTTTAGCAAGTTTTTTATACTTGTCAACCAATTTGTTGGATTCATTGAGCTTAGCAATCAAATCGTCCTTTTCACAATGAAACTTGCTCAAATTCTTATGAAACTTTTTAGCTCCTTTCTTCAAGAATTTGATGTTAGGAAGATCAACAACACCCAAAGATTCATGTAACATGACATCACAATCATGAGGATAAACACTTATATAGGCATTTTCACAAACATGTGGCATGCTACAATCATCAACAACCAAAAAAGTATACAAAACACTATCCATAGCAAAACACACAAAGGGTCAAGGATCACACTTAGGTAATGAAACCACAGCAAGTGCACCCGCTCTGATACCAATTGAAAGCTTAGATTTGTGTTAAAAACACAAAAGCTGTTTAGACCCCAAATTCAATATTATGGCTCGGTTGATTTTACTATAACTTAAACTAAGTGCAGAATAGAGTAAATGTGAGTGAACAAACAAAACCGCTACTCTAAGCCATATTCAATAAATTACAGCAATAAAATTAAAGCTAAAAGAGTAGGGAAGAGAGATGCAAACACAAGATAACACACCGATGTGTTATCGAAGAGGAAACTGAAGAACTCAGCGAAAAACCTCTCCGCCGCCCTCCAAGCGGTAAATCGATCCACTAGAGAATAAAATTGGAGTACAAGAATAACAAAAGACCCTCCAAGCCTAGTCTACCCAATGTACTTGAGCCCTCCAAGCTCCTACTACCAATGGACTTCACGGAGTCATGTTTTCTCTAACTTTCCAAATCCCGCAATACTCCTGATTGCATCTGCCAAGCCTCACCGACTTTTTTTGCCCAGCCTAGGGTTTTTTTTCTCTGAATAGCCTCCTTACACATTTGTGGGTAATGAGGGTATATATAGTGTGGGTGAAGGATAAGAAAGTCACACTTAAAAAACCTCCAAGCAGAGAGTTTCACAGGTGTCTCACGAGAAGGCCTTAACCGCGAGACAGTCGCGAAAACCTCCAGGCTGGCACGACGTTTCAACTTCCAGCATGTGCTTCTCACGTGGCTCTTTCGCATGTTAGCTTCTAGCGAGACAGTCGCGAAAACCACCGATCTTCAATTAAGCTTGAGTCTTCACCAACTTAATACTAAACTCAATACAATAAAATCCCACAAAGTACAAAGAACAAAATTAAAGCAAATAAAATACTTTTTGTCATGGAATAAAGCCAACATAAAACATAGTTGTAAATCGCAACTTTACAATCTTTCTCAAGTTGGTGAGTAAGTCACGTATTAGGATCTGCGCATCGATTAGTTAGTCACGTACTGGGAGCCGTGCATTGAAAAAGGGAGATTGTCACTACAGAACAAGTCCAATTGTGTATTAGGGTAAGGGTTCAACTATAGGTTAGTATAGGTATTGAGATTCTTTTACTTGTAACTGCTTGTTGTGATAATAGTGGATTCTTGGAAGTGGTAACCTTAAAATCACCCGGTGGGATTTTTGCCTTGAAAGTTTTTCCCCATTCGTAAACAAGTCACCATGTCAACTTTATTTTCCATTGCATATAACTTAGTTGGTGATTTTTTTGTGCTACCACATGTATTGCATGTTAATTAACTTAATTAATTCACTTGACTAATTAATTGGTTAATTTATTGCAAGGGGTCAATACATTCTTGGCCTATCTAGTAGTATCAGAGCAGGCACACTCTGATTAAGGTTAATCCTTGTTGTGTGATCCATTGACCCTGTTTGTCATGAATATAGGACAATCTCTTATTATACCTCCTTTATTTGATGGCATTCACTATGCATACTGCAAAGTACGCATGAGAGCTTTCTTACAGTCATTAGATGAAAAAGTGTGGCAAGCTGTGGAGATTGGCTGGACTAAGCCGAACAAAGCCCTGGCCGATTGGGATGATGCTAAGATCAAGGAGCCTAACTTCAACAGTAGGGCATTGAATGCTTTATTCAGTGCGGTCATGAATGATAAGTTTAAGAAGATATCCTCTATCGAAACTATCAAGGAAGCATAGGCCATTCTCTAGACAACCTATGAGGGAACCAAGGTTGTCAAGGATTTGAAGCTTCAGAGGCTCACTACAAGCTTCGAAGAGATCAAGATGGAGGAGGATGAGTTGTTTGATGAGTTCTATGCCAAGCTCAAGGACATAGTGAACTCAGCCTTTAATCTTGGGGAGACCATTCTCGAACCCAAGATTGTTAGAAAGGTGCTCAGATCTCTACCCGAGAGATTTCATGCCATGATCACTACAATTGAGGAATCAAAGGATATTAACACTGAAGGAAAGAGCATGGCACTAAAGGCCAAGAGCGATGACATGGATGAGTCTTCTGACAATGAACATTCTAAGATGAAATCCTATATCACAAGGCATTTCACAAAGTTTATGAAGAATGCCAATGCTAAAGGATTTGACAAAGATCGCAAGCAGTCCAGCTCGTCCTAGTTTAAAAGCCAAGACAAAGGAAAGAAGGATGCTAGGGATGACGGTCAGTACACTATTCCCTCAAGACCTAAGTGTTTCGAGTGTCAAGGCTTTGGACACATGAAAAAAAAGTGCCCTAAGTATCTAAAGACCATTGGGAAAAGCAAGGCACTTACTGCTACATTGAGCGATATTGAACCTGAGGATGATTCAGAAAATGAGGATGATGGAATCCTGAATTCCTTCATTGCCACTGTAAATCCTACTGAGGGGATTGTTGAAGATGTGGATGAAGAAGAGGACTTGGTGGAATCTAAGTTTGAAAAGATGGATAACCAAGATGACATCCACATAGTCTATGCAAAATTATACAAGGTCTCCGAAAAGAATGAGAAGTTGTATAAGTTGGCCACCAAGAAGCTCAGTGATGTGGAGTTTGAACGAGAAGATATCTCCAAAAAGTTTGATGAAGCTAATCAAACTATTGGAGCATTGAGGTTTGAGAACAATTTCTTGGCTGAAAAGACCAAGAAGCTTGAGGCAGGGCTATTCCAAGTCAGAGCTCAGTTGGAGAGGACTTCAAGTGCGAAACTTGATGAGATGCTTAGCGCCCAAAAATCAGCTTCTGATCGAACCGGTTTAGGGTATGATTCTCTTCTCCTATATTGCTTCCTCTAGTACTACTGTTTTTGTTTCTCTTGGTAACAATGTTAATCTGAGAACACTGATGTCAAAACTATCTTAGCTAGTGAGAACATAGAAAATGGTAAATTTATCTTAGGAGCACCCCCTAAGCTTGTTAAGAAAGAGACTAAATCCCTAGGGCTAAAAAGGGCAATACTCAAAAGTCTAAACAGTATAAGCAACATCTCTGCCATCATTGTGGAGTAACTAGGCATGCTCGACCTAATTGCTATAAGTGGTTAGCTACTCAATAGAGCAACAGTATGATCTCATTGGGAAACTAGAATCAGTTTCCATCCTCTTTTGCTCCTCTTTGGAGATCTACTAAAAACCCTTATATTCCTTTCGAACTTGAACTGTTTCAATTCTTCCCCCTCACCGCCAGATCAAGGGTTTGCTAAACGAAAAGGTTCTTCCGAGGTGTGGAAGAAAAAAGGCTCAAAGTGATTTTGTCACTTTTCTCTCTCTCCCTCTATTTTTGATTGCATTACTTGTGTGTTTTGCTTTCGTGTTTTAAGTTAGTTTAGTTTTTATGCTATGTTTTGTTTAACATGTTTTTTTTTTTTTTTTTTTTCAATTTTGTTTTAGTTTATTTTTCATAAAAAAAAAGAAAAATTAGAAAAATACAAAAACAATGTGTGTTTGTGTACATTGGTACTTGTGTACCTTGGATGGCCATTGAAACAAAGTTTTCTAAACTTTGTATCTTTGTAGCTTAGATGAGCATCTCTATGCACAAGTGAGCTTTGTGACTCATGTTTGTGATGAGTAAGATTAAGTAATCTCTTTTACTTAACACTTGTATCACTTTTTTTGACAAGAAGGACTAGAAAATCCTAAGAGAAAGGCATAAATAACCATTTCATCACTGTTGCCCGCCAATCATGATATGACATTTGTATGCTTCGGCATAGCAAAAGTACAATGTCAATGACATTTGTATGCTTCGGCATAACAAAAGTGCAATGTCAAAAGCTTAACATCATTAAGTATTTCTTTTCTTTCTCTTATATACCCATGCATGATATGCTTGAAAAGAAAATATGCACAGAAAAATAAAAGCAAAAAGAATCAAAATGCTTTATATATGATTGCAAGCGTGTCTTCTAGGAGATGTGGGAGTTATAGGATGTACCTCAAAGGTGATAGTCCCCATCAAGCAGTTATGATTGTGTGTGAGTTAAATTGATTTTCTCATATATCAAATTGTAATAACAAGTAGACACTTATACAATCTTGCGATGTTTTTCACACACAACATGCAATATTCTTTGCTACTTTTGATACATGTGCAGGTACAATGTGATTTAGCCATCAAAAGGAATATATGTGTGAATGTATGCTCACTAAACTGTCTTAAATTGTTTTTGAAATATAAAATTAGTTAGACTTGTTTAGTGTGTGTGTGTGTGTGTTTTGGATCTATATGCTTGACATTTTTCTTACTGAGAGATGTTTTTGAGAGCTTAATTGTTTGGATCTTTGGTTGAGTAACATGCTTAATTGCATTCATGTCTGTGTTCTTCTCTCCTTTGAAAAACTATATTTTAGCAACCTCGATAACTTCTCGATACCTCTCGACAGTTAGGCTATCTATCAAGCCTCTTGATCTTCCTTTCTCGATAGTTGTTATCACATTTTCGATTCATCAAAGTTTTTGAGAATTTGTCTCGATAGATTCTTGACAGCTTCTTAATCCATCGAGAAAGTTTCTGTATGCTCGATAGCTTCTCGATCCATCGAGGTCACTTTGCTATGGACACCTCTCGATAGCTCCTTAATAGCTCCATACATTGAGATTTAAAGCTCCACACCTCTCAATCCATCGAGCTTTATTATATATATATATATATATATATATATATATATATATATAAGCTTCAGCGCGATTTTCTCTCATTTCTCTTCGATCTCTCTCGACTAAAAATCACCTCTTTCTTTCCCAAACACTTCTCTATCACATTCTCCATCTTCCCCATTCATTCTTCGATCTAATCTTTGCATTTTTACTCTGGTATAATCTCTTTTCTCTCTTTTTATCATACATTCCATGCATTCTGACCTAACTTTTGGGGTTTTTGAAAATTTTTGGGGTTTTTCAAGATTAGTGAAGTTTTTGTGAAATTTTTGAGATGGGTTTTGTTTAAATGATCTTAAATGTTCATGCATTGCATCACATTTGCATTTTAACAATGATTCATGCATTTTAGATGTGTGTTTACTATGTTGAAATGATATGTGCTGGTAGGATTGGATTGGGCTGAGCCCATGATGTTCTTAATGTTGCATGTCACATGCTCATGCATTTTTCATGCATACGTACCTTTTTCTCTATCTTATTGATATTGATCAGTGTTGGTATGTTTCTATTTGTCCCTCTCTCTCTTTCTTTCTTTCGGTTAGTTGCTTTATGGCACCTAAACTTAAGTCTACTCTATCCTGAAACCCTCTTTGTTCTGGGGCATCTTCCTTTGATTCTAACCCCTCACATGTCAGGTTCCATGATGATAAAGCCCGTAAGGACTTTTCGGAGAATTTTTCTCTATGAAGCATTCATTCGGAACACCAAGTCATCCTATCGGACTTTTCCGATATTGACCTTTCCACTGTCATCTACAGTAGGGGTTGGGAGTCCCTTTGTGACATCCCGGTCACTTGTCCCTTTGTGGTCATACATGAGTTCTACTCCAATATGCACGGATTTGATTATTCAGTACCTTATTTCATCACTCGCGTTCGAAGTACGCACATTGTAGTTACTTCGGATCTTATATCCAAGGTGCTACATGTACCAAGGGTAATGCATCCTGACTACCCCGGTTGTGATCGTCTTAAGACTATGTCTAAAGACGAGCTCATGTCTCTATTTTGTGAGACACATTCATCTTGGGGTGGTCGTCAAAACACTCCTTGCTCGACCTTTGCTAAAGGTCTAAGGTTCTTGAATATGGTGATAGCATTTGTTTTACATCCCTTGTCTCACTATAATTCGATTACTGAGCCTTGTGCTCGATTTTTGGTGTCCCTCCTTGAGAGGCTTACCATTGATTTTCCCTCTCACTTCATACTCTCCCTTACAGATGTCTATAAGGATATGACGACCTGTGATAAGCTTATCTTTCCTTCTGCTATCACGTTGAACATTCGATAATTCTTAGTCTCCTATCTAAAGTCGTTCCACTTCTTCGTCATGTGTGCTATAGATGTGGCGATCGTTAGATGGAGTAAGGCCCAACTTCAACCAAAGTGGCCACAGACCGAGACGACAACTCCTTTGGTTTCTTTAGCTCCATCCACATCCACTCCTTCTTCTTCTGCGGATGGTGTAACCCTCGAGGTGATCACGGCATAGCTTCAGTGCATGGATGCACGCCTTGACACTCTCAGCGATGAGTTGTGTCAAGTAAACACCCATGTTGGTCGTATTGCACAATGACAGGCTCACCTTGGTGGCTTCATAGAGTCTCCGTCTCCTTCTCCAGAGGCTCCTGAGGACGAGGACGAAGTTTATGACTCTGATGGTGGTGATGTTGATGAGGATGAGGCTTCTAGCTCTTCCAGTGACGAGGAGATGACTGCTTCTCAGTGACTTACCCTTTGTCATTATGACAAAATGGAGAGTAGTTTTGGGTATGAGAGTAGTCATGTACTTAGGGGGAGAGTTAGTATAGGAGATATTTTTGTTAGGAAGAGTGCTTATTGTTTTTGTTTCTTTAAGGGATGTAGTGAGGACTCTTTGTATCTTTTCTTTTCTTTCTTTTTTAGATACATTGTTCTTACATTGTGATAGCAAACCTTGTACTCTTTTGTTGGAAATATATTTTGAGGTTGTTATTACATTCTTTCACCTATCTCTTCATGTGTTGTTTCTTTTCTCTCTTTATGCACATTCTTCTTATTACTTGTATGCAATTTCTTATTTTTGCTTCACACTAAAATGCCATGATGAGTTTTGTGTAAAGTGTTTCAAAAATATAAGTTGTCAAAGTCTTTCTTGCTATAAACTTTCTTCTTGCAAAGTTTTCCAAGAGTTTAGGTTAGGATAGATTTTATTGTATTCAATAAATGAGTATGAGTTGAGTGACCTATGACTTCTCTCATATGTTCATTTGTTTCTTACGGTTTTGTCACAGATTGCAAAAGGAGGAGATTGTTAGGACATGTATGAATCATGTTAAGAACATATGTCATGTAGAATTGGCTAATCCTATGAAAAAACGCACTTTACTTGTAATTGGGTAGATCTAGGATGTGTTTAATTCTTCAAGGAACAAGACTTCAAGTCCAAGTGTTAAAACCATGCAAATCTGTCCAAGAAATAAGTGAAAAAGTGTTGGATTTTAAAGCTTGACAGATAGCATCTATCAAGGTTTAAAAGACAGATTTAGCCCGATGCTCGACATCTGCTCGATAGATAGCCTATCTATTGAGATTTATGAAAATCAATTTTTTAGATCTTATTTCACACTAATCTATGCATACATGTTTAGGCTTTCTTTTCTTACAACCCTAAACATATATAAGGATTATTTTAAGGGTCATCAAAGGTTGTGCGAAGTGTGAGGCAAAGTTTTGTTCATGTAAATTGTGACCGGAGACAGAATTTGCCCTAATTCATCTTTCTCTTGAAGAAGTTGCTGCGTTTGTACACTGTTGGATTTTGTAACCAACATCTTTCTCAAGTTGGTGAGTAAGCTACGTATATGGATCCGTGCATCAATTGGTTAGTCACGTACTGAGAGCTGTGCATTGAAAAGGAAAGATTGTCACTACAAAACAAGTCCAATTGTGTATTGGGGTAAGGGTTCAACTGTAGGTTGGCATCAGGTACTGAGATTCCTTTACTTGAACTGCTTGTTAAGATTATAGTGGATTCTCGGGAGTAGTGACCTTAAAATCATTGGGTGCGGTTTTTGCCTTGGAAGTTTTCCCCATTCGTAAACAAATCACCGTATCAACTTTATTTTTCGCTACATTTAACTTAGTTGGTGATTTTTTTGTACTACTACGCGTATTGCATGTTAATTAACTTAATTAATTCACTTGACTAATTAATTGGTTAATTTATCACAAGAGATCAATACATTCTTGACCTATCAGTTTGTATTAGAGAATTACCATGCAGCTCATAAGATATACGTACATGCATGTAATACATGAATTATATATCAAATCGATATATCAATATTTATAGGCCCATACATATACGTATGAATTTATTTTAGGCTCGGCCCCCTTGAGCCCCCACTTGGGTCCATCCCTGCCTGTGAATATTTATTTGATTTGGCCAAAGAACTTAACAACTAACTATTAGTTGATTTCTTGGGGGGATATGCTTGCCAGGCATGTTCGTTTTTTTCCCCTATTGAACTTTTGACTTCTTTCTATCCATCCCTTTTATTTAAGTTTAATAAGAAGGGTAATTTTTTTATTAAAAAAAAAAGTTGGCCAAGTGCAACAATGTTTAGGCTTTACAATAAAAGTTTCTCTTTTAATAATAATAATAATAAAGAAAAGAAAAGAGATGGCCAAGTCAAAGGCAATCCTCTTAAGTTATGCGAAAAGCAGGTTTTGAATCTTTTGATACAAAGCATTGTGGCCCCTCAATACAACCATTCTAAACTATAGATTACAAGAACCAAACAAGCAGCAAAGAAGAACTCAAAGCAACAACTCTATATATTAAAGGATTGCTCAAGTACACCTCACAGAGTTGAATTGAAACAAACATAGTTGCAACGAGTAAGACAATATGTAGTAGGGGTGTGCGCGGTTCGGTAGGGGCGGTTCTTTTCTATATTTATTACCGAACCGATAGAGATTGGTTTTTTCATAATTGGTACCAATGCACACCGCCTAAGGTCGGTTTTGCGACCTATAGCGATACGGTTTTTTAGGTGCGGTTTAGTTGGTTTGGCCAGTTTGAAATATTAAAAAAAAAAACTATTTTTTTAATATAAAATAAACTATTTTTATATTATTATACATGTAATAATATTATTATAATAGTATATTATTATATTATCTGTATATATTAGGAGGATTCGAAAAGTTGGTTATTGCTTTTTTTACTGTTAAAAATACCCCTAATTTAATTAATTTAAAACTTAAAAATGGGGTTAAAATAGTAAATTGACAAAAATAATAAATTCATACTTCTACATTGAAATGTCTTACTACTTGATATAAATTTCTACTCCTTCTCAATAGCTTAAAAAACTCCCACACGTACTTACCTTACCCCTAAATTTATTAAGCACTTCTCTAAACAATAAATAATTAAGTCTATAAAAGTAATTTGAACTACATATATTTAAGAGACATTTAATTTATTAAAAAAAAAAAAAACCTACCACGTTTGAATTCCACTCCCACATTTTACTCCTAACAAACTACTTGAATTCCACTCACCCATGTTTTACTCCTAACAAATTGTTTTACTCTCAAATTTAATAATTTAAACTGCTCTTTAACTACTTCTTAAGAACTACTTATCAGGAATTTTTTTTTAGTTTCAAGTTATACTTCTCCGCCTCCTCCTTCATCATCTTCTTCTTCTTTAAAAAAAATAATGGCTATAGATAAGGAAAAGTCGCATTTGGGAGTTTCATGATAACTTGAAGAGAATTTTTCGATGGTAGATTCTCAAAAGTATAACATAGCATTAAATGTCTCTCAAATGTGTATTTGTGATAATGACATGTTACTTTCATAGCCATGCTCTTCACATCATGCTTCCACCAGATCAAGAAGGGCACACTATAGCCGTGATGATATTTCAAGCCACTGGCTCCTCTTGCTTCATCAATTTCCTCACCACCAACCAATATGTATTTTGTTGTCTTGCTACATGACAATATTTGTTTGGTGCTTATTTCTTTTCTTTGACGTCAAACTGTGTTCTTTTTTTTTTTTTTTTCTTTGTAAATTATTAAAATTTACCCAAAAAATAGAAAAGCCAACCAGAGGCAAGTATATATGTAAGCAGCTACAAATAGCCAACCTTAATAATTAATATTAATATATTATATATGTAAGTGTAAGGACACAATTCAAATTCCCAAACCACGACTGGGAGGAAAATGGGCTTGAAAGGCCTTTTTTCACAATGCATTTGTAGAGGATGGGTTTGTAATTTAGATTTCAAGGATGGTTTAGACAATTACAAAAAGAACGGGCTTTGGGCCCAATGGAACAAAACAAAGAATCTTTTGCAAAGAGTAAGACTGAGAAATCGTCCTCGGATTGTTTCCGAGGATGGTTTATAATAATATTTCTCAAGTTTGGATACAAGTGTTGATTACTATTGACTCTATCTCTTCTACTCACCAAAAGTCCTCCCCTTTCTTCGTATGCCTTCCCTCTTATTTATACTCCTCCTCTTCTCTTCATCATCTTCCACTTTATGGTTGCAACCCTGATTTTTGGATACTTGTCCCATCCATTCTTCCCTAAAGCCCGCTGGGATTTTGGGACCAAGTTCCAAGCTCTATGCTCAGGTCCCATCCTTCCATCTATACTGTCAGCGTATCAATTACTGAGTCTTTAATATATGGGCGGTGGTAGCAGCTTTACTTTAGACATTCCACCGCTCTTTCTACTGTCCTCCACGTATACTGTGTATCCTCGGCTTAACATTCCGAGGACAAATCTACTCCTCGGATGGTATGGGACACTTAAATACTCCACGATCATTTTGATGTTTTCGGATTTGGGTTTCTAGCCCAAAAGACCTCGTTGGGCCGTCCTTCATAAATTACTGGGCCCAATACCCCTACAATAGCCCCTCGAGATTCTTTATTTTTCTTTCACCTCGGGAGGAAAATAGGATCTCGAATTAAAAGACCTTTTTACCCTGCAGAATCCTGGAATATTACTAACGGAAATAACTTCTGAATTACCCATCGCGTGTTCCCGATGCTTCGGTATGCGAAACGCCCCCGAATTTATTATTGGCGCTTCTATGTCCCCCACGTTTCATTGATATGACACATATCCAACGGTCGAGAGCGATTCCTGTGTTGAGGCGGGAATTCGCCCGCTTCAAAACACCTTTTGACATATAAATACTAATTTTCTTCAAACTTCTTCACACTACAGAAACCTCATAACGTACCTGCCACACTTTCCATCTCCCCGTACTCTCTCTTTCTATCAAGTACTCTGTCCGAGGTGACGTGCTTTCTTCTTTTTTAAAAGTAAGTTCTTCAATACTCTTTCCCCTCCTTATCAGCTTTTTGTTTCTTTTGTTTCTTTTCCTTCCCGTCTTCTCTTTTTCACTGTGTCTTTCATCCTCGGCGTAGTTAGTTTTCTTCACACCCCCCATTTTTTCAAAAAAAAGAATGGGTAGATTTGCGTCCCTGGTAGATTCAAACGAAAAAATAGAGCAGTTTAAGGTTAAGTACAAAATTCCCTCGGATGTATCCATTAGGTACTGTAACGAGGAAGAGTATTATACAAAAAGAAAAACGGGAGAAGTCGTAATCCCGATGATTGCGTTCATCGAAGGGGGAATGAAAATCCCCATGGGAACCGTGACTAGGGATTATCTTAGGGCTTTTAGATTAGCTCCCACCCAGTGCGCCCCAAATGTCTTTAGGATCCTAGGTTCCATAGATGCCTTAAATGAGAAGATGAACTTAGGGCTCACTCACCACGACGTGAACTGGGTTTACAACCTCCATTACCTAAGCAAAAAAGACGAGTATTACCTAAAATCTAGATACCCAGAAGTTAGGCTAATTCAATGTCTGCCTGAATCAAATAAGGGCCTAAAAAACGACTTCCTGATCATATCAGGAAATTGGCACGACAGCCTCCCCTGTCCGACAAGGGAAGGGACTCCAGGTGAAATTTCTTTTACATACTATTATCCTCTGTCTTTTTACTTATTCTTACCCTCTTTTACTTGGACAACTCTACAGATCCACACGCCGCGGATCGTCATCCCAATCTCGTTGACTTCGGACGGTTGGATAGGATCCTACAAGCTGAGGTTTTTGTGCATACTGACGGCCAACTCCGAGCAGCTCATCTGATCCTCGGCTACACTCCAATATCCAAAGCTTTTCAGGCACCGAAGTGCGTGATCAAAGCCCACGATCCTCGTCTTCCTCGGATCAGTGTTGCTGTTGAAGGTTTTTTGCTACCGGAGGGGACTGCCATTCCTCAAGGCACCTTGGTCACCCAACCAATCCAACCACCACAATTCGTTCCGGTTGGGATTCCCACAGTTCCTTTCTCCACAAAATTAACATTTGGTGAAGCCGCGCCTTCTCACTCCACTATAAAGGAAGAAGAAGAAGAAATAGTTGAGGTATCAGATTCCGAGGACGAGTTTGAGGTTTTTAATCAACCCTACTCTCCTGAAGATTCAACTTCCATCCTCGGCACCTCTACCCATATCTTAAAGGATACTACTGAAGAATCTGACAATATGGGCATTCAACGAAAGACTAAGCCCAGTCTAAAGGATGTCCTTGAGGGCACTGATAAGGCCCCTCGAGTCCAAGAACCACCAAAAGAGGTGCGCCCTCGGACTCAAGAAAAGGGTGCTGACAAAGGCCCTGAAGCTAGGCTTCCTCCTCCTCCCCTATCCTCCCAAACCCAACGCACCAACATAGCTGATCTCAAAAGAAAAAGGGATCAGCCGAAAGGAAAGGAAGTGGTGGAGGCAGGGAAGGGCTCTGTTTCCAAGGAGCCCGAGGTGGAAAAGGGTGGAAAGCAGGCTCGCACCATGCAAACTAGGTCGGAAAGAAGAACTGACCAACAGGTGGCCGTGCGCGCCCCTGCATGGCTCCCTGACATGTCTATGGACGACGAGGTCATTACCGTGGATGCGTCCATTAGAAATTCCGATGAAGGGACAGCTGCATGCGTCGCGGATGCATTGGAGCAGGCGCTCTTACTCCCCGAGGATATGGTTGAGCTGAGAAAGAAAAGGGACCATACCGTCTTCATGACTTTGAAGAAGGAGCTTGCAATGGTAAGTTTCTCTAAGACCTTGGCTTTTGTTTTTATTTCCTATATACATATGTCTAATTTTTATATTTTTTGTTCGTAGGCCGTTCAATCTGCCCATAGGGCAGAGGAGATTGCCATCAACTCCTACAAATCTCTGAGGGCCGAGGAATCCAGGCGTGAAACCGCCCAGAAGATCTCGGACCTTCACAAGAAGAAACTGCAGGAGGTCACAGCAAAGTTGGCCAAGGCAGAGAGTGATAAGGCAGGCTTGGAAGCTGATCTGAAGACAACGACTAATCAAGCCGAGGATCAGCGCCTAAAGCTCCGTGAAGCCGACAGCAACCTCTTAGCAGCACGAAGACTCGTAGAGGATCTCAAGAAAGATCTGAACGAGTCTGAGAAGGCCAAAGAGGAAGCCATCAAGGGCAAAGAGGAAGCCATTGAGGAGAAGAAAAAGGCCGAGAAAGCAAAAGAAGAGGCCGAGATCTCAAGGGACCAAGCCGAACAAGACGGTTATGATATAGGCGTGAAGGAGGTCACCGAAACCTTCAAGGCTCAGGTTCCCGAGGTATGTAGGCATTACTGCCTCCAAGTGTGGAATGAGGCACTTTCCCAAGCTGGGGTTGATGCCTCTTCCACTCTTTGGAAAGCAGAGAGTGTCTACTATCCTCCCGCAATTCGCGCTTCTTCCATTCCTGAAGTTGCCCAAGAAGCCGCCTGTGGATCATTTGAGGATAAGGGGGTGATTTGGTTGAGGATTCAACTCTTCCTGAAGATGCTCCTAAGCAAGCTGATCCAGTACAAGAAAAGGCGCTTGAAGACGTACAGCCCTCAAGTGACCTTCAGGAACCTTCGAAGGATGAGTTGGGTGATCAAGCTAATCCAATATCCTTGATAGATGATCCCAAAGGCAAAGGAATTGCCGTTGAGTCCTCGGTCCAGCTTCCATCTCCTAAAGACCCCAAAGGCCCTCTGAAGATCAAGCTGAAACAATGAATGCCTGCTGCCTTCCTCTTTTTTTTTTTTTTTTTTTTTATCTCTAAGTGTAATTTCTAAATGTGATTGAAAAAGTACTTTATTTTGAATTTAATATAAGCGCGAATGTTGTTTTACTTGTTTAGATGACTCTTACTTTTTGCTCTGTTTTGATCATATCATTCCATAAACATCATCTTTTTGTCTTTTACCAAAGTTATTAGCAACAACTTGAATTGAAATTGATACTCCAGGAAGGTTTAATTATGCCGGGAACTGTATTAAGTGATGCATTTTAAGTATTTGATTCTTCATTTTGGATCTCTAGTTTGAACTATGTAAAAATAAGGCATATGGTCCTTTGATTTAGACATGCAAATATCTGATGTTTTTTGACAAAAAAGAAAAGAAGTGTTAACTTTTCCCAAGTAAATGATCCGAGGATCCAGGCATACCAAGCTTCAGCTTGGTACTTAGATAAATAAATTTGAAATGTTAATTTTCCCAAAGTAGATGATCCGAGGACCAGACGTAACTTAGGTTCTGTTTAACACTTAGTAAAGAGTATCAATTTAGACGAGTAAATTTAAAAATGTTAATTTTCCCAAAGTAGATGATCCGAGGACCAGACGTAACTTAGGTTCTGTTTAACACTTAGTAAAGAATATCAATTTAGACGAGGTATGTGGTCCGAGGATCCAGGCATACCAAGTTTCAGCTTGATACTTAGACGAATAAATTTAAAATGTTAATTTTCCCAAAGTAGATGATCCGAGGACCAGACGTAACTTAGGTTCTGTTTAACACTTAGTAAAGAATATCAATTTAGACGAGGTATGTGGTCCGAGGATCCAGGCATACCAAGTTTCAGCTTGATACTTAGACGAATAAATTTAAAATGTTAATTTTCCCAAAGTAGATGATCCGAGGACCAGACGTAACTTAGGTTCTGTTTAACACTTAGTAAAGAATATCAATTTAGACGAGGTATGTGGTCCGAGGATCCAGGCATACCAAGTTTCAGCTTGATACTTAGACGAATAAATTTAAAATGTTAATTTTCCCAAAGTAGATAATCCAGGGACCAGACGTAACTTAGGTTCTGTTTAACACTTAGTAAAGAATATCAATTTAGACGAGGTATGTGGTCCGAGGATCCAGGCATACCAAGTTTCAGCTTGATACTTAGATGAATAAATTTAAAATGTTAATTTTCCCAAAGTAGATGATCCGAGGACCAGACGTAACTTAGGTTCTGTTTAACACTTAGTAAAGAATATCAATTTAGACGAGGTATGTGGTCCGAGGATCCAGGCATACCAAGTTTCAGCTTGATACTTAGACGAATAAATTTAAAATGTTAATTTTCCCAAAGTAGATGATCCGAGGACCAGACGTAACTCAGGTTCTGTTTAACACTTAGTAAAGAGTATCAATTTAGACGAGGTACGTGGTCCGAGGATCCAGGCATACCAAGTTTCAGCTTGATACTTAGACGAACGAAGATAACGAATATAATGCAGTTTACAACAAAGAACGGCCGAAGTGCCTTTTATTTAATAATAGTACCTTCGTAGATTATTTACATTCCAGGGACGTTGTACAACACGTTCGTCCAAATCTTCCAGATTGTAGGCCCCTATTCCTGCGACCGAAGTAATACGATAAGGTCCTTCCCAGTTGGGCCCCAATTTTCCCCACGCAGGATTCTTCGTCGTACCCAAAACTTTCCTTAACACTAAGTCACCAGGTCCAAGAGGTCGAAGTTTCACATGAGAATCATATCCCTGCTTGAGCTTATGTTGATAATGAGCTAGTTGAACCATGGCGTTTTCTCGTCGTTCCTCAACTAAGTCCAAGTTTCTCATTAATAGATCATCATTGCTATCTGAAATGAAAGAGCTTTTCTTCAGGGTTGGGAACCCAGTTTCTAATGGTATTACTGCCTCGGCTCCATAAGTCATGGCGAAAGGTGTTTCACCTGTGGATCTTCGTGGTGTAGTTCGATACGTCCACAAGACATGTGGCAGTTCTTCCACCCACTTCCCCTTGGCGTCACCCAACCTCTTTTTGAGTCCGCTCACTATTACTTTGTTGACAGCCTCGGCCTGCCCATTTCCTTGGGGATAAGCCGGAGTGGAATATCTGTTCGTAATGCCCAGATCACAGCAGTATTTCCGAAAGGCTTTGCTATCAAATTGTAAACCGTTATCTGAAATGAGAGTATGAGGGATGCCGAACCTGGTAACGATATTCTTCCATACAAACTTTTTTAATTCCATGTCTCTGATATTTGATAATGGCTCAGCTTCAACCCATTTGGTGAAATAATCTGTTCCCACGAGAAGCCACCGCCTGTTTCCTGTTGCTTTGGGAAGGGTCCAACAATGTCCAAGCCCCATTGAGCAAAAGGCCATGGGCTAGATAGAGGATTCAGGACTCCCCCTGGTTGATGTATATTTGGAGCGAACCTTTGACACTGGTCGCACTTCTTTGCATAATCTTGCGCTTCTCTCTGCATATTTGGCCACCAATAGCCCTGAGTGAGGGCTCTGTGAGCCAAAGACCTTCCCCCCGTGTGACTTCCACAAATCCCTTCGTGTAACTCTTCCAAAAGTAGCTCTGTTGCCTCGGGGTGTATACATAACAAATATGGTCCGGAAAAGGAACGTTTGTACAATTTCTGGTCCTCGGATAACCAAAAACGAGTGGCTTTCCTGCGAACTTTATCTGCTTCAGTCTTTTCTCCAGGCAGGATGTCATTTCTGAGAAATGTTACTATTTGATCCATCCAGCTAGGCCCAGTCCTAATTTGGAGAATTTGAGTGGAGTTACCGTCCATCCCAGTAGGTTTCAGCAGATCTTCAACAAGGATAATTCGTGGTAGACTTTGGGCCGAGGACGTTGCGAGCGTGGCTAATGAGTCGGCATGGGTATTGCCACATCTGGATACATGCAATAGTAAAAAAGACTCAAATTTAGATTGCATAAACCTGACCTGGGTTAGGTACTCTCGCATTCTGGAATCCCTTGCCTCTAGCTTCCCTTCTACTTGGCCTACCACCAATAGTGAATCCGAGAATATTTGCACCGTCTTTCCTCCCATTTTTTGAACCATGCCCATCCCTGCGAGGACGGCCTCATACTCTGCTTCGTTGTTGGTGGCCGAGAATCCTAATCTCAAAGATTTCTCAAAAGTAATTCCCTCTAGGGATATCAAAACTAGTCCTATACCCGACCCCCTCTGATTTGCTGCTCCATCAACATGGACTTTCCATAATGGAGGCCCTTCACACGAAATCATGCCTACTGATTTTTTACCCATGGCTTCTTGATAGTCTTCTAACGAAGGCTCAGCAAATTCCGCCACAAGGTCCGCGATGACCTGTCCCTTTATAGAGGTGCGAGGCATATACTTGATATCGAAAGCTCCTAGGACAGTTCCCCATTTGGCAATTCTTCCCATATAATCTGCACTTCGCAAAATTGATTTAAGAGGGAGTTGTGTAAGAACAACAACTGTATGAGACTGGAAGTAATGGGGAAGTCTTCGTGTAGTATGTACCACCGCCAAGATAGCTTTCTCCAGTGGTAAATAACTCAGCTCGGCCTCGTGCAGAGATTTACTTACATAATAAACCGGTCTCTGGATGTTATTGTCATCTCGGAGAAGAACCAAACTAACTGCATGGTTGGCCACCGCAATATATGCAAACAGAATTTCATCCACTTCTGGTCGAGACATAACTGGTGGTCGCGAGAGATATTCTTTTACCTGTTGGAAAGCCACTGCGCACTCCTCGGTCCATTCAAAACCTTTCCATTTATTTAATAATTGAAAGAAAGGTCTGCATCTGTCCGCGGACCGGGATATAAATCGGTTGAGAGCAGCAGTCATACCTGTTAGTCTTTGCACTTCTTTAGGATTCCGAGGTGGGTGTAAGCTGTTTATTGCCTTAACCTGAGTAGGATTCACTTCAATTCCCCGGTGAGTCACCATATATCCTAGAAACTTGCCCGATCCTACACCGAAAGAGCATTTAGAGGCATTGAGCCGCAATTTATATTCTCTCAGCTTCTGAAAAGTGTTGCTCAGATCTTCCAGATGTGCAGAAACTTCTTTACTCTTTACCACCATGTCATCCACGTAAACCTCAATAGTTTTCCCTAGCTGTGCCTCAAACATTCTTGTCATCATCCTTTGGTAGGTAGCCCCTGCGTTTTTCAAACCAAAGGGCATTACCTTATAGTGATAATTCCCTGTTGGAGTGACGAATGCAGTCTTCTCCTGGTCCTCAACGGCTAAAGGTATCTGGTGGTAACCTTGGAAAGCATCAAGAAAACTCATCCGAGGATGTCCAACAGTAGTGTCAACCAATTGATCAATCCGAGGCATCGGGAATGAGTCCTTTGGGCAAGCTTTGTTTAAATCTGTGAAATCTACACAAACTCTCCACTTCCCATTCTTCTTTTTCACCACCACAGTATGGGCTAACCATTCAGGATAAAACACTTCTTTGATAGCCCCTGCCTCTTTGAGTTTGAGCACTTCCTCTTTTACGGCCTCGGAATGTTCTTTGGAGGACCTCCGAGGTGGTTGCCTCTGAGGCACTACAGTTGGATTGACCTTTAAATGATGACATATGAAGTTCGGATCAACTCTAGGGGCCTCATACGCATTCCAAGCAAATACATCCATATTTTTCTTTAAAAGTAAAATCAGCTCTGTCTTCTCTTCCTGCGGCATTTGAACTCCAACCTGGAAGAATTTCTCAGGATCATTGTCTATGAGGATTTTTTCCAATTCTTCACATACCGCTTCATCCACCTCGGCTGTGTGAAGAGACTTTGATTGCTATGTCTCTCCGTTAGTCGAGGCCGAGGAGTCTGGTTCTGGTCGACGCAGAATTGCAGCCGTGACACACTGTCGAGCCACAGACTGACTCCCAAGTAACTCCACCACCTGGTCTCCAGAATGAAATTTGACTTTGACATGCAAGGTTGAGGAAACAGCCCCTAACGCATGCAGCCAAGGTCTTGCCACAATAGCTGTATAGGGAGAATAAGCATCGACCACGATGAAATCTACGTCTACCACCTCCAGACCTGATTGCACCGGCAGTCTAATCTTTCCCTTTGGAACGACAGCTCTCCCTTCGAAGCTTATCAAGGGTGAGTCATATGGCATAAGATCTTCAACTCTTAACTTCAAGCCTCTAAATAGGTCAGGGTACATGATATCTGCACCACTACCTTGATCAACCATTACCCTCCTCACATCATAGTTCCCTATTCTGAGGGTTACCACTAAGGCATCATCATGAGGCTGGATGGTCCCCATCTTGTCCTCTTCAGAGAAACTTAGGACTGGCAGGATACTTGCCTTAATCCTCTTCGGCTGATCCCGTGACTCCTCGGCCAATGTTCGAGCAATCGACATTACCCCGAAAGGAGCCGAGCCGATCCTACCGAGTGCTGCAAAAATGACATTAATAGTACCTAGAGGAGGTCTGGATGAAGGACCGTCGTGGTTTGCCACTCCCGACCGGTTTCCTCGCCCGTTGGGTTGGTACAGAAACTACTTCAGCTTTCCCTCTTTAACCAGTTGTTCCAGATGATTCCACAAAGTGCGACAGTCCTCGGTGGTATGACCTCTCTCCTGGTGATAATGGCAGTGGAGATTTTGGTTGCGTCTCAAAGGGTCCCCTGCCATCTTATTTGGCCATTTGAAAAAAGGCTCATGCCTTATTTTCTCCAACAGCTGCTGCACCGGCTCCCTGAAGACGGTGTTGACCACTTGTGGGGGTATGTGACCAGCCTGCCTGGAAAAATCCCGCGCAGGCCTATTGTTGTTGTATCGGTCCGACCTGAAATCCCTCCTTTCTTGTGGGATAACCTTCGCCTTGCCCTTTCCCTGCTGCTGATCTTCCTCAACCCTTTTATACTCGTCGATGCGATCCATCAGTCGACGTACGCTTCTGACAGGTTTCTTCGTTAAGGATTTCCTCAAGTCATGCTCCGTTGGTAGGCCGACCTTGAAGGTCCTTATTGCTACATCGTCAAAGTCTCCGTCAATTTCGTTGAACATTTCCCAATACCGGTCCGAGTATGTTTTTAGGGTTTCCCCTTCCCTCATGGCCATGGATAATAAAGAATCCAATGGACGAGGGACTCTACTGCACGTGATGAAGCGAGAACCAAATGCCCTAGTAAGCTCTTTGAAAGAATCAATGGAGCCTGCCCTTAAGCCGTCAAACCATCTCATGGCTACGGGCCCTAGGCTAGAAGGAAAAATCTTGCATAACAAAGTTTCATTCCTGGAATGCACTGCCATTCTCTGGCTGAAATGGCTTACGTGCTCCACAGGATCCGTCCGACCATTGTAAAGAGTGAAGGCCGGTTGTGTGAAGCGCCGAGGTAACCTCCCTTCTTCCAATCTGTGCGCGAAGGGTGATCTGGAGATTTGGTGTAACGCTCTTCCCATTGCGTCATTTCCCAAGCCCCTAGGGGGTAGTCTCTGCCACGCCTCCCATGCAGATTGTCTTCCTCGGAAGAGACATATTCACCTGGGGGAGTTCTGGATCTCCGCCCGTAATTGTCATCCTCGGTTCCCTCCGAAGAGGGGTCAGAGACCGGAGGAGTTCTCCTTCTCCTTTCGTGACGCAATCTCCTCCTTAGGCCGTCAATCTCTTTCTGCATGGCCCTGGCATTTCTTTCGTAAGGAACTCTGCTTCCTCCTTGCGAATGACTTGCACTTCTGATGGTGTGTGTGGTATGTACACTTCCTTCTCGGTTCTCTCCATGATCAGGATGTAAGGAGTGATCCTCACGCTGGGAGCCCACGGACTCCGCGCTGCGTTGTGGTTCTGGTCCTACCATGATGTCCTAAACTTTCCTAAAGACTAAATTCCCACAGACGGCGCCAATTGTAAGGACACAATTCAAATTCCCAAACCACGACTGGGAGGAAAATGGGCTTGAAAGGCCTTTCTTCACAATGAATTTGTAGAGGATGGGTTTGTAATTTACATTTCAAGGATGGTTTAGACAATTACAAAAGGAACGGGCTTTGGGCCCAATGGAACAAAACAAAGAATCTTTTGCAAAGAGTAAGACTGAGAAATCGTCCTCGGATTGTTTCCGAGGATGGTTTATAATAATATTTCTCAAGTTTGGATACAAGTGTTGATTACTATTGACTCTATCTCTTCTACTCACCAAAAGTCCTCCCCTTTCTTCGTATGCCTTCCCTCCTATTTAAACTCCTCCTCTTCTCTTCATCATCTTCCACTTTATGGTTGCAACCCTGATTTTTGGATACTTGTCCCATCCATTCTTCCCTAAAGCCCGCTGGGATTTTGGGACCAAGTTCCAAGCTCTATGCTCAGGTCCCATCCTTCCATCTATACTGTCAGCGTATCAATTACTGAGTCTTTAATATATGGGCGGTGGTAGCAGCTTTACTTTAGACATTCCACCGCTCTTTCTACTGTCCTCCACGTATACTGTGTATCCTCGGCTTAACATTCCGAGGACAAATCTACTCCTCGGATGGTATGGGACACTTAAATACTCCACGATCATTTTGATGTTTTCGGATTTGGGTTTCTAGCCCAAAAGACCTCGTTGGGCCGTCCTTCATAAATTACTGGGCCCAATACCCCTACAGTAAGCATTACTGCATTAAGAACCTAACACTAAGAACTTAATAGACTTAGACTACGTGCTTCGTACATGGAGTCTTTCCATGGACCAGCCAATTTATTGGCTATATTAATTTTTTAACATAAAATAGTAATTTGATTAACTCTGATGTTTTTTTTATACACACTAATAATATGTTTTGCATTATGTATCGCATTTTGATAATTTTTCAGTACACTTTATTCTCATTTAAGAGAAGGCAAAGTTAATTTGGTCTATATATATATATATATATATATATATATATATATATATAATTTTAGGCAAAATTGCAAAATTGACCCTCTAACTTTCAGTTCTTTTTTTTTTTTTTTTTCATTTCAGTCCTTTAACTTTCAGTTTTGTCATTTCAGTCCTCCAACTTTTAATTGTTGTCAATTTAGTACTCCGTTAAATCCCAGTTATGCCTTGCCGTTAATTAAGCCAAAACGACGTCGTTTTGGCTTTTTTTTTTAAAAAAAAATTTTGAAATTAAAAGAAATTTAAAAAAAAACTGATATTTAAAAAAGAAAAAAAAATCATTTTAGAACCATTTCATCAAAAATCAAAAATCACCAAAACCAAATTTACCAAAACGAAAGAGAGGATAGAATCGTCTTTGTCGGATGAGAGAGAGAAGCGAATGAGAGAGAGAGGCACATATGTTTCAGAGATCGAAAGGGAAGAAAACAATGAAATGGGTTACATTGCTTAAGGATATCAAAGAAAAGGTCAGTTTAACTTAATCTCCATTGTCTGCTACTTCTTCTTCTTCTTCGTCGTCGGCGGCGGCGGTAGCGGCGAGAGCTAGTGGTGATGATTAGATGAGAAAAAGGGCAAGCTAATAAACCTGGGAGCTTGTTTGACCTAAAGAGCTGAAGACAAATAAAGCACAACAACAACAACAATAAGAAAAGAGTAAGAAGAAAAATATCATATTTGATGTTTTTGATTCTTACTTTTGTTTAAGGATTTGATGTTTTTCTACAATGTTCTAATCTCAAATCTTTTGGTGGGTGGGGTTTTTTTTTTTTTTTTTTTTTTCTTTTCTTTTGATTTTGGGTTTGGGTTTGTTTTGTGAAATAACCAAAAATTTTAAAGTTGTAGTTTGGCTTCGATTTTTGGGATTTTTCTACATGGGTGTTTGAGATTATTAATCCTGTAGTTTTACTAGGTGGAAATTGGGAATCTTTGGTTTCCCCCCCCCCCCCCTGTTGGGTGTCTAAGATTATTACTGTTTATGATTCTCTCTTTGGTTTTGGTTAATTTGGATTTGATTTTTGATGAAATGGTGTTTACTTTAGAGCTGCATTGCGTTGATTGTGTTAAATTTTCTGATGCGTTGGTTCTGAAATGGGTTTTTTTTTTTTTTAATTCTGAAATTTATTTTCTATAAAAAAAAAAAAAGTCAAAACGATGTCGTTTTCGTTCAATTAACGGCAGGACATAACTGGAGTTTAACAGAGTACCAAATTGACAACAATTGAAAGTTAGAGAACTAAAATGACAAAATTGAAAGTTAGAGGACTGAAATGAAAAAAACTAAAAGTTAGAAGGGCAATTTTTTATTTTTGCCAAAATTATTATTATTATTATTATTATTATTATTATTATTATTATTATTATTATTATTATTTTTATTATTATTGTAAGGTCACAATTTGCACCCAAACCCAACAGTAGGAAGATGATAGGCCCAAAAAGCCTTAAACAATGAAATTTATAAAGAGTGGGCTTGAAATCTAGGTTATAGTGATGTTGGATAACAAAAACAATGAGCTAGATAACCACGTCACATACAATGAACTGTTTATGTAATAGAATTTCTCCTCGGACACAAGCCGAGGATGATTTTTATTATCTTTCCCTCTTCCAAAGATAGGTTACAAGTATGTATGGTGATGTGTACAGTGTTTTCTCTCTTTTTTCTCCAATCCCCTCTGCTGAGCATCTTCCTTTCCTTTTATATCATCCTCCTTCTTTCCTCCATCTTTCACAAATGGATCAGATTGTCAATTTAGATACTTGTCCCATCAACCTATCTCTGAAGTCTTTGGAGGCAGCTGTAAGGCTGAAACCTAATGCTCAGGCATCACTTCCCCATTAATGCGGCCAAAGAAGTAGTTGTAGAGCATTCAATGTGGCGGTAACAACTTTATCTTAGATATTTCATAGCTCTTTTTCTTATCTTATACATCCACCATGCCTGTCCTTACTTGTAGGATTTCTTAGAATATTGCCCTTGGACGCCAAACAGCCTTCTCCTACCTCGACCTTACATAGTCAAGGACATACTCCTCCTCGGACCAACTTCGTGGATATACTTGACCAAATATTGCTTATTTACATATTAATATTGCTTAATGGGTTGATGTTCCTACATCCTCGGACTATTCAGCGTCCTCGGATTGGGCCTTTAGCTTGACAAACCCTCTTGGGCCAACCCAATACGTATTCCTAGGCCCACTAACCCTACAATAGCCCCTTGAGATTCTTATTTCTACCACCTCGAGGAGAAAAGAGGATCTCGACATTTGTCACCGTTAGTTTGTACTCGCCACACCTTTTCCCTAACAATGATGATGTCCCTTGAACTGCCTATTGCAAGTTCTTGGCGTTTCGGTATGCTGAGCATCCTATAATTAAATTCTGATGGCTTCTTGTCCCCCAGGTTTAACCACACGATGCACATCCAATGGTTGAGGATTACATAGGAACATAGGCTGGAACTTTCCTGCTTCATAACTTTTGCTGATATAAATACCAATGATTCAAATCATCCTCCTCACTTCAACAATCATACAAAGAATCTGCAAATTTTTTTGGTCTACACGCTCTCTCACAATTCCCAAGATTTAGTCTGAGGTGATCGTTTCTTCTTAAAGTAAGTCTTCCCAAACTTCCTCACTCATTACCTTTTTACATATTCTTCTCTTTTCTATATTTTTTTCACCTCGGCTCACCTTCCTTTTATCTACTCGTCAACACCTCTAACCTTCTCCTAAAAATGGGTAGATTCGCCTCCTTAGTAGATTCTGATGAGAAGATAGAACAATTTAAGGCTAAGTATAGGATTCCACCGGGGGTGTCTCTTACATACTATAAGGAAGGGGAATGGCACTTGAAAAGGCAAAAGGGAGAGGTAGTAATTGCAATGATCGCCTTCATAGAACGAGGGAAGAAAATCCCAATGGGGACGGTTATGAGGGACTACCTTAAGGCCTTTAGGTTATCTTCTACCCAGTGCGCCCTAAATATGTTTAGGATTTTGGGTTCCATAGATGCATTAAACGAAAAGATGCGTCTAGGACTTACCCATCATGACATAAATTTGATTTACAATCTTCACCACCTAAAATGGCAGGGGTATTACTTAAAATCTAGGTACCCCAAGGTTAGATTAATCCAATGTCTCTCTAAATCTAACAAGGGAATGAAAAAATATTTCCTGATCATGTCGGTGAACTAGCACGATGGCGTCCCCTGTTTGACAAGGGAAGGGGGACCAGGTGAGGCTCTAATTTTAGATGACAATTCACAATTACCCGTTTCTCTCCTTTTCTTTTATTCGGATTTATATAAATACATGCGTTTAATCTAATTGTGCCTTCCTTGATGATTTCGTAGACCCACACGCAGCTATTCATCACTTCGACCTTGTCAATCAAAACAGATTGGACGAATATTGAAGGCCGAAGTGTTCGTACATTCAGATAATCAACTCCGAGAAGCACATTTGATTCTTAGCTATGATTCTATCTTTAAAGCCTTCCAGGTGCCGAGGTACATAATTAGAGCAAAGGACCCACGCCTACACAGGATAAGCGTTGCTGCTGAAGGCTTCCTCTTACCTGTGGGCACCCCTCTTCCTCAAGGAACCCTCGTCATACAACATATACCAGACAGTATTCCCCTCATCCCTTTTCCAACTTAACACATAACCGGGGAAGCAACCTCTTCTCAACCCAGCATAAAAGAAGAAGAAGAGATTGTTGAAGTTTTAGACTCCGAGAACGAATTTGAAATCTTCAACTAACCCCCTTCTCTTGACGATCGAACTGGTGACCTCAGCATTTCGTCTTCGAGTTATCCCCAAGGAGAAACTCATGACCCTGACACAATGGGAATTCAACGCAAGCCCAAACAGAGCCTCAAAGACATAATGGAAACCTAGGTGGGGAGTCCATAGATCCAGAAGGCAGCTCAGACCAAACTTCCCCAGACAAAAGATAAAGGCCCAAAGAAGTCTTCTTAGCCCAAACTTCCTCCTCCCCCATCTACCCAATCCCAACGCATTGACTAAGTTGACCTCAAGAGAAAGAGGGATCAACATAAGGGGAAAGAAGTAATTGAGGGAGGAAAAGACCTCCTTCTTAAAGATGTGGAGCCTGAGAAGGGAGTCAAACAGGCTCGCATAAAGAAGGATGGTGACCTATGCACCTTAGAAGGGAGCCTGAGACAAGGTCAAAAAGAAGGACGGTGACCCATGCTCCTATGTCTGCCCTAATTTGGGCCCCACCAATGACAATGGATGATCATATAGTTACTATCGATGCTTCCATCAGGGGTTTTGACATAGGAACAACTGCCTGTGTGGCAGATGTGCTTGACTTAGCTCTTTTACTTCCCGAGGACATGCACGAGCTAAGGCAAATGAGGGATCAAAATGTCTTTATGACATTAAAAAAGGAGCTTGCTATGGTAAGATCCTATCTATCTATTACTCATTTCACTTCCCTTTTATAGTTAGGTTTTTTACTTTGAATATATTTCTATGTTCCACCTTGTCATTGTCCATAGGCTGTCCAATCTACTCATAGAGCTAAAGAGATTGTTATCAGCACTTACAAAGCCTTTAAAGATGAGGAAGTAAGTCGCAACAATATCCAGAAGACCCTTGAGCGAAAGGACAAGAAATTATAAGAGGTCATTGCCCAATTAAACAAGGTAGAAAGTGAATGGAAAAGTGCTGATGCGGCCTTAAAGACGATCGAGAAACAAGTTGAGACCTAGTGCTTACAACTTCGCCAAGCCGACAAGGACAATGCTGCGACAAAGAAACAAATAGAGGTTCTTAAGAAAAACCTGAAGGATTCTGAGAAAGCTAGGGAGGTAGCCAACAAGGCCAAATATGAAGCTAAAAAAGCTAAGGAAGAGGCTGAGAAAGTAAAGGATCAAGTCGAACAAGAAGGTTACGAAGTCAGAGTGGCGGAGACCATGAAAAATCTTAGATCATAGGTCTTAGAGGTATGTAGGCACTACTGCCTCTAAGTGTGGAACGAGGCACTTAACCGAGAGGCTTCTTCTGCCCTTTGGAGGATAGAAAATGTTTACTACCCACCAGCCATCCGAGCCTCTGCTTCATCCATCACCAAAACTAACACTACTACCCAGGGAACAGACACCGAGAAAGGCAACTCCTCTGAAGCCTTCCCCTCCTCTGGACATCAGTCTGAGGAGGTTAAGCAATCTGAAGCCCTCATACAATCTATTGAAGGAACAAAAGAAGGGGTGACCCTTGATGCTACTCAACCTCTTAAGGTCCCTGAGGAATCCACCAAAGAAAAAGGAGCTACTAAGACACTAGAACTTGTCTTGGTGACCCTTCCAATCACTATCAAGGAGGATCCCAAAGGCAAAGGGCCTGCTTCTGACTCCACTGCTCCTCTTCCGCCTCCAAATGATCCCAAGGGCAATCTAACGATAAAACTAAAGCCATGATTGATCCTCGTCCATTCCTTCCTTTTGATGTTATTTTTCCTTCTAGTTGATGTAACTTGATAGCTTGTATGCAAATTGTACTTCCAAAGAACTTTAAATCAATGAAAATATCAAGTTGTTGCTCTTACACTTTTGATACTTATGTCTTATTTATATGTAGTCTACCTTACTTAATGCTTAATCAATAAGACAGTGGCACACGCCTAGATTTGTGTTCTGCATAACTAACAACTTTTTTTCTGATGAAGTCAGAATTAGTTAATCGACCAAATCTAACCAAACCACCTTGTAATTGAAAAGTCTATAGGTCTCAATAGAATACTAAACCACATCATTTCCAACACAACCAAATGATTCTAACAAATTAAGCAGACATGAACCAAAGAACAAACATGTTGAATATACCTGCAAATGCTTTAAGTGACACTCATGAACTCCCATCTGTTTATCACTGTTTTGGGAGTCTTGAAAATATGTGGTCATGTCCGAGGATCAGACATAACTAAGATTCTAACTAATACTTAATATAATATCAATATATACAAGGTATGTGGTCTGAGGAGCCAGACATGACCAATTTTCAATTTGATATTTAGAAAAATGAACTAAAGTGTTAACTTCCCCAAAGTAGATGATCTGAGGACCAGACATAACTAAGGTTCTGGTCAACACTTAACAAAATATCAATTTATACAAGGTAGGTGGTCTGAGGAGCCAGGCATACTAAGTTTCAGTTTAATACTTAGAAACATGAACTGAAGTGTTAATTTCCCCAAAGTAGATGATCCGAGGACCAGACATAACTAAGGTTCTATTCAACACTTAATTTTATATCAATTTATCCAAGGTATGTGGTCCGAGGAGCCAAGCATACCAAGTTTCAACTTGATACTTAGAAACATGAACTGAAGTGTTAATTTTCCCAAAGTAGATGATCCAAGGACTAGACATAACTAAGGTTTTGTTCAACACTTAATTTTATATCAATTTATCTAAGGTATGTGGTCCGAGAAGCCAAGCATACCAAGTTTCAACTTGATACTTAGAAAAATGAACTGAAGTGTTAATTTTTCCAAAGTAGATGATCCGAGGACTAGACATAACTAAGGTTCTGTTCAACACTTAATTTTATATCAACTTATCCAAGGTATGTGGTCCGAGGAGCCAGGCATACCGAGTTTCAACTTGATACTTAGAAAAATGAACTGAAGTGTTAATTTTCCCAAAGTAGATGATCTGAGGACCAGACATAACTAAGGTTCTGTTCAACACTTAATTTTATATCAATTTATCCAAGGTATGTGGTCTGAAGAGCCAGGCATACCAAGTTTCAGCTTGATACTTGGAAGAGATAATAATCAACATAATATAGTGTCAACAGAAATAAGATGGAAGAAATGCCTTTCATTAATAATAATACCTTCGCAAGTTATTTACATTCCAAGGACGTGGTATACCATGTTCATCTAGATCTTCAAGATAATATGCCCCTATTCCAACAATCGAAGTAATGCGATAAGGTCCTTCCTAGTTAGGTCCCAATTTTCCCCATGCTGGGTTCTTTGTAGTACCCAAAACATTCCTCAATACCAAATCTCCAGGTACAAGTGGCCATAGCTTCATATGAGAATCATATACCTGCTTGAGTTTGTGCTGACAGTAAGCTAGTTGTACCATGTCACTTTCTCGCCGTTCTTCCACTAGGTCTAAGCTTTTTTCCAACAAATTATCATTACTACTTAGGATGAATGAGTTCTTCTTCAATGTCAAAAACCCAGTTTCCAGAGGGATTACAGCCTCGGCTTCGTAAGTCATAGAGAAAGGGTGTCTCTCTAGTGGATCTTCGAGGTGTAGTTCGATACATCCACAAGACATGTGACAATTCTTCAACCCACCTTCCCTTAGCACCATCCAGTCTTTTCTTGAGCCCATTGACTATAACTTTATTGACCACCTTGACTTGCCCATTCTCTTGCGGATAAGCTGGAGTGGAATACCTATTCGTGATGCCTAGATCACAACAATATCTTTTAAAGGCCTTACTAATCAAATTGCAAGCCGTTATCTAAAATAAGAGTATGAGGGATTCTAAACTTGATGATAATGTTTTTCAAGACAAACTTCTTCCCATCCACATCCCTAATGTTTGACAATGGCTCAACTTCAACCCATTCAGTGAAGTAATCTGTTCCAACGAGTAATAACCTCATATTCCTTGCTGCTTTTGGGAAAGGCCCCACAATATCCAAGCCCCATTGAGTAAAAGGCCAAGGACTAGACAGAGGATTAAGGACACCCCTTGGTTGATGGATGTTGGGAGCAAATCTCTGACATTGGTCACACTTCTTTGCATAATCATGTGTCTCTCTCTGCATATTGGGCCACCAATGCCCCTTTATGAGAGCTCTATGAGATAAAGACCTTCTTCTTGTGTGACTTCCACAAATCCCTTCATGTAACTCTTCCAAAAGTAATTTTGTTGCTTCAAGGTGTATACACAACAAATATGGTCCTGAAAAAGAGTGTTTGTGTAGCTTCTGGTCCTCGTACAGCCAGAACCGAGGTGCTTTTCTGCGTACCTTACATGCTTCAGTCTTCTCTTCATGCAAGATATCATTTTTAAGGAAGGACACTTTAGGATCCATCCAACTAGGTCCCACCCTAATTTGATGAATCCGAATGGTGTCACTATTCATTCTAGCGGGTTTACAGAAATCTTTAATAAAGATGACCCAAGGTAGGCTTTGTGCCAAGGACGTCGCAAGGGTGGCTAGGGAGTCAGCATGGGTATTCATACTCCTAGAGATATGTAACAAGATAAAAGATTCAAATTTTGATTGTAAATACCTAACTTGGGTTAGATACTCTTGCATTCTCGAATCTCTAGCCTCTAACTTCCCTTCCACTTGACCCACCACTAATTGTGAATTAGAGAATATTTGCATTATTTTTCCATCCATTTTCTGAACCATATCCATTCCTACTAGTAAAGCTTCATACTCTGCTTCATTGTTGGTGGCCGAGAACCCCAGTTTTAAGGATTTCTCAAAAGTAATTCCCTCAGGGGACACCAAGACTAGCCCCACACTAGATCCTCTTTGATTCACTGCTCCGTTAACATACACTTTCCATATCAAAGGTGGCTAACTGATTTTTCATCCATGTCCAACCTCTTAGCGTTCTTTTTTAATGAAGTCTCAGCAAATTCTGCCACCAAATCAGCAAGGACTTGGCCTTTCATGGAGGTGCGAGGCATATACTTGATATCAAAAGCCCCCAAGTATAGACTTAAGAGGAAGTTGAGTTAAAATAACAACTGTATGAGATTGGAAGCAATAGGGAAGCTTACGTGTAGCATGCACTCCTGTTAGAATCGCCTTTTCCAATGGTAAATAATGCATCTCGGCCTCATGTAAAGATTTGTGTACATAATAAACTGGCCTCTACACACTATTAACAACTCGTATCAGAACCAAGCTAACGGCATGAGTAGCCACAGCAATATACGTGAACAAAACTTCATCAACCTCTGGCCGAAACATAATGGGTGGTCGTGAAAGATACTCCTTAAGCTGTTGAAAAGCTAAAGCACACTCCTCGATCCATTCAAATCCCTTCCACTTATTCAACAACTAGAAGAAAGGCCTGTACCTATCTGTGGATTGAGAAATAAATCGGTTGAAGGCAACAATCATCCCTGTCAACCTCTGAACTTCTTTAGGATCTCGAGGTGGCCGTAAGCTATTAATTGCCTTAACTTACGATGGGTTAACTTCAATTCCCTGATGAGTTACCATATAACCCAGAAATTTACCAGATCCTATGCCAAAAAAACACTTGAAAGCATTAAGGCGCAACTTGTACCTTCTTAGCGTCTGAAAAGTATCATTTAGGTCTTTCACATGCATGGAAACCATTTTACTTTTTACCACCATGTCATCCACATACACTTCAATAGTTTTTCCGAGTTGTGGCTCAAACATCCTAGTCATCATCCTTTGATAGGTAGCTCCTGCGTTCTTCAAACCAAAATGCATCACCTTATAGTGATAATTTCCTATAGGAGTGACAAAGGCTGTCTTCTCCTGATCATCCAAAGCTAAAGGTATTTGGTGATAACCTTGAAAAGCATCCAAAAAACTCATCCGAGGATGCCCAATAGTAGCATCCACCAGCTGATCTATACGAGGTATTGGGAAAGAATCTTCAGGACAAGCCTTGCTCAAATCTTTGAAGTCTACGCATACTCTCCACTTCCCATTCTTTTTCTTCACCACCACTGTATGAGCCAACCATTCAAGATAAAACACCTTTTTGATAGAACCAGCATTTTTGAGCTTGAGTACCTATTCCTTGACAGCTTCGGAATGCTCTTTAGATGAGCATCAAGGTGGTTGCTTCCTTGACATCACAGCCGGATTGACATTCAAATGCTGGCAAATGAATCTTGGATCAATCCCGGGGGCCTCATAAGCATTCCATGCAAATACATCCACAGTCTTCTTCAAAAACATAACCAGCTCCACCTTCTCCAGAGGTGGCCAGAGACATTGATTGTTATGAGCCCCCCCCCAGCTTAGGTTGATGCAGAATTGTAGCCGCCATGCACTGTCTAGCCAAATTGACTCCCAACTAGTTCCTCAATCTGGTCCCTAGATGGAAACTTGACTTTGACATGTAGAGTTGAGGACACGGCACCTAGAACATGCAACCAAGGTCTTGCCATGATGGTCGTGTAGGAAGAATAGGCATCTACTACAATGAAATCCACTTCTACCACTTCTGGTCCTGATTGTACAGGTAACCTAATTTGCCCCTTTGGTATAACAGCCTTCCCCTCAAAGCTTATCAGTAGCGAATCATAAGCCGTACGATCCTCAAGCTTTAAGTTTAGCCCCTTGAACAAGTTGGAGTACATAATATCTACATCACTACCCTAGTCAACCATCACCCTTTTCACGTCGTAGCCCCCTATCCTTAACGTAACCACCAAAGCATCATTATGCAATTGGATAGTCCCAATCTTGTATTCTTTCGAGAAACCTAAAATGGGTGGGACATTCCCTTTAGTCCTATTCGGCTTAGAAAAAAGCATCTTCGGCAAGAGTTCGCGCTATAGACATCACCCTAGAAGGACGAGAACTAGTCCTCCTACGAGTAGCAAAAGTAACATTAATCGTACCTAGAAAAGGCCTTGATGAAGTATTCCCCTGGTTCACTGAACCTGAATGGCCTCCTTACCCATTGGGCCGATACAAAAATTGTTTTAACCTTCCCTCTTTAACCAACTGCTCCAAATGATTGCGCAGAGTCCTACAATCCTTAGTGGTATGACCCTTTTCTGGTTACGCCTCATGAGGTCCCTTGCCATCTTGTTAGGCCATTTGAAATACGGTTCATTCTGGATTTTCTCCAACACCTGATGCACAGGTTCCCGAAATACAATATTAACCACCTGAGGAGTGATAGGACCAGATTGCCCAGAAAAATGTCTTCGGGGCCTGTTGTTGTTGTATCTATCTGACCTAAAATCCCTCCTCTCTTGAGGGATAACCTTCGCCTTTCTCTTATCTTGCTGTTGATCTTCCTCAACCTGTTTATATCCATCAATGCGATCCATGAGCTGACGTACACTCCTTACAGGCTTTTTGGTCAAAGATTTCCTTAAGTCGTGCCTAGTAGGAAGGCCAACCTTAAAAGTCCTTATTGCTACATCATCAAAATCACCATCGATTTCATTGAACATCTCCCAATACCTGTCAGAGTATGTTTTCAGGGTTTCCCCTTCTCTCATGGCCATGGACAATAACGAATCTAGGGGTTGAGGAACTCTACTGCAGGTAATGAAGCGAGACCCAATTTCCCTAGTGAGTTCCATGAAGGAATCAATAGAACTTGCCCCCAGGCCATTAAACCACCTCATCGCAACAAGTCCTAGGCTAGAAGGGAAGACTTTGCACATTAAAGTTTCATTCTTAGAATGCACCGCCATCCTCTGATTGAAATGACTCACATGCTCCACAGGGTTCGTTTGGCCATTATAAATGGTGAACGTTGGTTGGGTGAATCGTCATGGTAGCTTCCCTTTTTCCACCCTACGTATGAAAATTGACTTGGAAATTTGGTGTAACACCCTACTCATAGTATCATTTTCCAAACCTCTGGAGGAAGGTTTCTTGCCATCAAGACCACGACCATGGAGATTATCTTCCTTGTAAGAAAAAGACTCACTAGGGGGAGTTCTTGACCTGGGCCTGTAACTACCACACTAGGTGTATGAAACTCGACAGCTGCTTGACAGATAGAGTATCTGTCGAGATTTACGAAAAGCAGATTTTTAGTTCTGATTTCATCTAATCCATGAATGTATGTTTGGGCTTTCTTTTCTCACAACCCTAAACATATATAAGGATTATTTTAAGGGCTGTCAAAGGTTGCATGAGTATTGAGCAAAGTCTTGTTCATGCAAATTGTGACCAGAGACAAAATTTGCCTTAGTTCTTCTTTCTCTTGAAGAAGCTGCTGTGTTTGTACACCATAGGATTTTGTGACCACACAATTTCATGATCTTTATCATGTGATGAACTGAAGAACTTTGCAGCCAACATCCTTCTCAAGTTGGTGATCAAGTCGTGTACTAGGATCCGCATATTTTTTGGTTAGTCACGTACTAGAAGCCGTGTAATACAAGGAGAGATTGTCACTATAGAACAAGTCCAATTATGTATTGGGGTAAGGGTTCAACTGTAGGTTGATATAAGGTACTGGGATTTTTTTACTTGTAACCGTTTGTTTTGATAATAGTGGATTCTCGGGAGTGGTGACCTTAAAATCACTCGGTGGAGTTTTTGCCTCGGAGGTTTTCCTAATTCGTAAACAAATCACTGTGTCAACTTTATTTTCTGCTATATTATACTTTAGTTGGTGATTTGTTTGTGCTGCCACGTATATTGCAGGTTAATTTGATTAATTAATAAACTTGGGTAATTAATCAATTAATTTATCACAAGGGGTTGATACGTTCTTGGACTATCAAGTGGTATAAGAGCAGGCACACTCTGATTAGGTTTTAATCTTTGTTGTGTGATCCATTGACCCCTATTTGTCATGGATAGAGGATAGTCACTCATTGTACCTCCTTTATTTGATGGTACTAACTATGCATACTGAAAAGTACGCATAAGAGCTTTCATGCATTCATTAGATGAGAAAGTGTGGCAAGCTGTGGAGATATGCTAGACCAAGCTGAAGGAAGCATGGGGCGACTGGGATGATGCAAAGATCAAGGCGGCGAATTTCAACAGCAAGGCATTGAATGCTTTATTTAGTGCAGTCACAAATGAGGAGTTGAAGAAGATATCCTCCACTAAAACTACAAAAGAAGCATGGACCATTCTCTAGACAACCTATGAGGGAATCAAGGCTGTCAAGGATTCGAAGCTTTTGAGGCTCACTACTAGCTTTGAAGAAATCAAGATGGAGGAGGATGAGTCATTTGATGAGTTCTATGCCAGGCTCAAGGACATAGTGAACTTAGCATTTAATCTTGGGAAAAGCATTCCCGAACCCAAGATTGTGAGAAACGTGCTCAGATCTCTGCCCAAGAGATTCCATGCTAAGATCACTGTGATTGAGGAGTCAAAGGATATTGAAAAGATTCATTTGACAGAGCCAGTTGGAAATCTATAGACCTATGAGTTGGGTTTGTTTAGGATCAAGAAGTCAAGCAAGAGCAAGAACATGGCACTGAAGGCCAAGAGTAGTGGCATGGATGAGTCTTCTAACGGTGAAGATTCTAAAATGAAGTCCTACATCACCCGACAGTTCAAGAAATTCATGAAAAATGCCAATACAAAGGGCTTCGACAAGGACCGTAGGCAATCAAGTTCTTCTTAGTCTAATAGCCAAGACAAAGAGAAAAAGGATGCTAGGGTTGGTGGTCAGTACACTGTTCCCTCAAGACCCAAGTGTTTCAGGTGTCAAGGATTTGGTCACATGAAACAAGAGTGTCCTACTTATCTCAAGTTCATTGGGAAGAGCAAGGCACTTACTGCTACCTTGAACGACACCAATCCTAAGAATGATTTCAAAAATGAGGATGACGGAATCCTAAATGCCTTCACTGCCACTGTCATCCTACTGAAGGGATTGGAGAAGATGTGGATGAAGAAGAAAACTTGGTGGAATTAAAGTTTGAAAAGATAGATGAGCAAGATGACATCCACACATCCTATGCAAAGTTATATAAGGTCTCGGAAAAGCATGAAAAGCTATATAGGTTGGCCACCAAGAAGCTTAGTGATGTGGAGCTTGAACGAGAACAACTCTCCACAAAGTTTGATGAAGCCAATTAGATTATTGGAGCACTGAGATTTGAAAATAATTTCTTGGCTGAGAAGACCAAAAAGCTTAAGGCGGAACTGTTCCAAGTTAGAGCTTAGTTGGAGAGGACCTCAAGTGCAAAGCTTGATGAGATGCTCAGTATACAAAAATCTGCCTCCAATTGAATCGATTTAAGGTATGATTTCTCTTATCCTAATATTGCTTCTTCTAGTACTATTGTTTTTGTTTCTCTTGCTAACAATATTGAATCTGAGAATAATGAGAACATAGACAAGGGTAAATATATCTTAGTAGCACCCCCTAAGCTTGCTGAAAAAGAAAACAAAAACCGTAGGGCTAAAAAGAGTAATGCTCAAAAGTCTAAAGAGAAGAAGCAGCATCTCTGTCATCACTGTGGAGCAGCTGGACACACTCGACCAAATTACTACAAATGGCAAGCCACTCAACAGAGCAATAACATGGTTTCTTTAGGAAACTTGAGTCAATTTTCATCCTCTCTTGCTCCTCTTAGAGATCTCCTCAAGGCCCTCATGTTCCTTACGAACTTGAATGGTTGTAATTCTTCCCTCTCTCCACTGATTCAAGGGTTTGCCAAAAGGAAAGGTTATTCTAAGGTGTGGAAGGAAAAATCCTCCAATTAATTTAGTCACTTTCTCTCTCTCTCTCTCTCTCTCTCTCTCTCTCTCTCTCTCTCTCTCTCTCTCTCTCTCTCTCTCTCTCCCCCTCTTGTTTTTGTTTTTGCATTACTTATGTGTTTTGCTCTCTTATTTTGAGACAGTCTAGTTTTTATGCATTGCTTTTTTTGACATGTTTTTATTTGTTTGTTTTTTAGTTTTGTTTTATTTTGATTTCATTCATTAAAAAAAAAAAATTGGAAAATAAAAAAAATTGGAAAATAGTTTGTGTTTGTGTTTGTGTACATTAGTACTTGTGTACCTTGAATGGCCAATGAAACAAAGTTTTCTAAACTGTGTATATCTTGTAACTTAGATGAGCATCTCTATGCATAACTAAGCAAGTGAGCTTTGTGGCTCTTTGTTTATGATAGGTAAGATCAAGTTATCTCTTGTACTTAACACTCATATCACTCTTTTTGACGGGAATGACTAAATAATCCTAAGAGAAAGGCATAAATAACCATCTCACCACTGTTGCCTGCCAATCATGAAATGACATCTGTATGCTTCGGCATAGCAAAAGTGCAATGTCAGAAAGCTTAACATAATTGAGTATTTCTTTTCTCTCTCTTGTATGCCCATGCATGATATACTTAATAAAAGAAAAATATGCAAAGAAAATTAAAGCCAATAAACCAATATGCTTTAAAACATGATTGCAAGCGTGTATTCTAGGAGATGTAGGAGTTGTAGGATGTACCTTAAAGGTGATAGTCCCCATCAAGCAGTTATGATCGTGTGTAAGTTAAATTGATTTACTCATATCTCAAATTCTCATAACATAGAGACACTTATGCAATTTTGAGATGTTTTTCACACACAACACACAATATTCTTTGCTACTTTTGATACATGTACAGGTATAATGTGAGTTGGCCATCACAAGGTTTACATGTATTAATGTATGCTTACTAAACTGTCTTAACTTGTTTTTAAAATATAGAATTAGTTAGACTTATTTAGTGTGTATGTGTGTTTTTGGATAGGTGTGCTTACATTTTTCTTGATTGAGAAATGTTTTGAGAGATTAAAATGTTGTTTGGATCCTCGGTTGAGTTGCATGTTTGATTACCTTCATGTCTGTGTTTTTCTCTTCTTGAAAAACTGTTTTTAAACAAATCTCGACAACTCCTCGACACCTCTCGATAGCTAGGCTATCTATCGAGCTCTTTAGCTTCTTTTTATCGCAATCTCGATAGCTTCTCGATAGTTTCTTGATCCATCGAGAAAGTTTCTATCTCCTCATTAGATGCTCGGTAGCTCCTCGATCCATCAAGACACCTCTGGATAACTACTAGATAGCTGGATCTCTTCAAGCCTTTAAAGCTCGACACTTCTCGATCTGTCGAGAATTAAAAGGTTCTATAAATAGGATCCATACGACATTTCTTCATTTCTCCTCGATCTCTCTCGATTGTTTTCAGTCTTTTCACCTCCCAAACACACTCTTCTCACTCCAAACTTCATCCTTAAGGGTTTTTCGGCCTAGATAAAGTATTTCTTCACTGGTAAGGGTCCTAAATCCTTCATTCTTCATGCATTTGATCTAACTTTTTGGGTTTTTGAAATTTTTTTGGGGTTTTTCAAAATTGATGAAGTTTTTGTGAAATTTTTGGGATGGGCTTTGTGAAAATGGCTTTAAATCATCATGCATTGCATCACATTTGCATTATGACAATGTTTCATGGATTTTGGATATGTGTTTACCTTGTTACAATGATTGTGTACTGGTAGGTTTGGATTGGGCTAAGCTCATGATGCACATCACATGCTCATGAATTTTCATGCATACGTACCTTACATTCTCTATATTCTTATATATTGATTGTGATTGGTGCTTTTCTACGTGTCTCTCTTTCTCCCTCTCTTCTTCTTTCGGTTAGTTGCTCTATGGCACTTAAACGAAAATCTACTCTGTCTCGAAACCCTCTATGTTCTAGGGCATCCTCTTCTGATCCTACCCCTTTCCATATTCGGTTTCATGATGATAAAGCCTAACAGGACTTTTCGGAGAACTTTTCTAGACGAGGCATTCATTCGGAATGCCAAGTCATTTTGTCGGACTTCTCCGAGACTAACCTACCCACTTTCATTCACGGTAGGGGTTGGGAGTCACTATATGACGTCCCGACCACTTGTCCATCTGTGATACATGAGTTCTACTCCAACATGCATGGATTTGATTATTTAGTACCTCTCTTTGTCACTCGTGTTCGAGGTATGCGCATTGTGGTCACACTGGATATAGTATCCAATGTGCTCCATGTCCCCAGGGTAGTGCATCTTGACTACCCTAGTTGTGATCGTCTTAAGACCGTGTCTAATGACGAGCTGATGTCTTCTTTTTGTGAGCATCTTTCTGATTGGGGTGATTGTCAATTCACTTCTTGTTCGGCCTTTGTTAAAGGTCCTAGGTTTATTAACATGGTTATGACCTTTTGTTTTACATCCTTTGTCTCACTATAACTCCATTACAAAGCCCCGTGGTCGGTTTTTGCTTTTCCTCCTAGAGCATCTCACTATAGACTTCCCTTCTCATTTCATTCTTTCCCTCATTAATGTCTATAGGGATACGACAACCTGTGATAAGCTCATTTTTTCTTCAGCTATCATGAGGATTCTTACCCACTTTTCTGTCTCTTTTTTCTCGTTTCTGACCACTTCCATGTCATGTGTGCCATAGACGCCACTACCATTAAACAAAGCGAGGCACAACTACGTTTAAGGCCGCCCTGGACGACGATTCCTCCAGCTTCTACAGCTCCATTCACCTCCGCTCCTTCTTCTTCTATTGGTAAAGTGACTCTTGAGGACATCATGGCACAGCTTGTGCGCATGGATGCTCGCCTTAACACTCTTAGTGATGAGTTGTGTCAGTGAACAACCGTGTTAGTCATATTGCATGACGATAGGCTATCATGGGTGGCTTAGTTGCTTCTCCTCCTCCTGAGGATGAGGACAATGATGGTGATGCAGATGCTATTGATGCTAAGGATGATGGTGCTAGCTCTTCCAGTGTTGATGAGATGTCTACTTGATGTATTTACCCTTTGTCACTCGTGACAAAAAAGGGGAGTAGTTTTGGATATGAGAGTAGTCATATACATAGGGAGAGAGTTAGTACTTAGGATATTTTTGTTAGGAGGAGTGTATATGTTTGTTAAGGGATGTAGTGAGGACTTTATGTATCTTTTTCATTTCTCTCTATTTTAGATACATTGTTCATGTACCTTAGATCTTGCGATCATATTGTGATAGCAAACCTTGTACTTGTTGATATATATACATTTGAGGTTGTTATTACAGTTCCTTCACCTATCTTTACATGTGTTATTTCTTTTCTCTCTTTATGCACATGCTTCTTATATATTGTATGCAATCTTTTGTTTATGTTTCACACTAAGATGCCTTGATGAGTTTTTTTTTTTTTTTTTTTTTTTTTAAGTGTTTCAAAAATACAGGTTGTCAAAGTCTGTCGAGATTTATGAAAAGCAGATTTTCAGTTCTGATTTTCATCCAATCCGTAAATGTATGTTTGGGCTTTATTTTCTCACAACCCTAAACATATATAAGGATTATTTTAAGGGCCATCAAAGGTTACATGAGTATTGAGCAAAGTCTTGTTCATGCAATTGTGACTAGAGACAGAATTTGCCCTAATTCTTCATTCTTTTGAAGAAGCTGCTGTGTTTGTACACCGTAGGGTTTTGTGACCAAGCAACTTTATGATCTTCATCGTGTGATGAATAAATGAACTTTGAAGCCAACATCCTTCTCAAGTTGGTGATTAAGTTGCGTATTGAGATCCGTGCATCTTTTGGTTAGTCATGTACTGGGAACCGTGTAACACAAGGAGAGATTGTCACTACACAACAAGTACAATTGTGTATTGGGGTAAGGGTTCAACTGTAGGTTGGTATAAGGTACTGGGATTCCTTTACTTGTAACTATTTGTTTTGATAATAGTGGATTCTCGGGAATAGTGATCTTAAAATCACCTGGTGGGGTTTTTGCCACAGAGGTTTTCTCCATTAGTAAACAAATCACTGTGTCAACTTTATTTTCCGCTGCATTATACTTTAATTAGTGATTTGTTTGTGCTGCCACGTACATTGCATGTTAATTTGATTAATTAATAAACTTGGGTAATTAATCAATTAATTTATCACAATGGGTCAATATATTATTGGCCTATTATGGGAGTTTTGAAAAGAAATGCATGGCCCTCATAAGCATGCCATCCATAGTTACCACCCTTAGTACGTGGCAATATATACTCGTGCATAACCTACGCATTATTTAGAAAAATGGTTATTATGCACACAAGTGTGTTCACGATTCAGTTAAAAAAATGCATAAGAGTTATTTCTCTAGAGTGGCGGTTCCAAGAATTTTTTCTAGGATGGTCATTAAGAAACTTAAATTATACAATATTTAATAAAAAGATTTGACTAAAATTTATATCTCATTATCAATGCTGCAAGTTATATCTCTTTCAAAATTTTAGATAAATAATTTTTTTTTTTGGGTTTTTCTTTTTGTTTGTAAAGGCCCAATATATTGTTAAAAGAACCAAAATTTGACTACAAACTTAGTTGTAGCCTAAGACTACAAATTTCACTAAACAAATTAAAATGACTACATATTTTGAAAATCTAACCGTTGAATTGTATGTTTTTAATGTTCTTAAAACACATGGTAAGTTTCATGTCAATCGGATGTTATTTATTATTTGATCCATAAAGTTATTTTTTCTGTATAATTTTAGACTTCAAAAACTCAAAAAGTAAACATTTGATTGATGACATAAACTATTTATCTTTAATCTTCTTGAAGTTTTGCAAGTATAGAGGATATAAAAAAATGTAATTTAATTGTCGAATTGTTAAAATTCATATATAATAAAAAAAATATTAAGTGGAGTTGTAGCCTTAATCTACAACTAAGTTTGTTGCTAAATTTTGTCCAAAGTTTAATTATATTGGACCTAAAAAAATTTATAGTGGTCACACATTTTTTTAAGGTAAAAAAATTATAAAATTTTTTATATAATAATGATTTTTTTTTTTCCAGAAGGGTGGTCCTGTGACCACACTGACTCTAACATGGAGCCACCAGTGTTTCCCTATTATTTAAGCCTCAACCTTAAGATATAAGAACTGTGCGTATGTCAACAGTACGTGTGTGTGAGAGAGAGAGAGTAGCCATTAACAAAACATTTACCTATTCCAAGCGAAGTAATGTGGTATAGAGTTCGGAGTGGGGCTTCCGGTCCAGGAGAGATGGTGCCTATTGCTGTATTTCATGCACTAGGTGCCACCTCTCCTGCGACAGGAGCTCCACTATAACCTCATTTCTATTTTCCAGCTCACTTGAATCATCATCTTTGTGAATTTTGATACATGTACCTACTAATTAGAAGTTGAAGGGATTGGTGTCGAGGAAGAGATGACCCTAGCTGATCCTTTGCATTGCATATATAACCCAGATTGGGCCATCTCTCCTGCGGCACAAATCCCTCAACTCCTTTTCCTTCCTTTGCTTCCTCTTGTCCATGCCTCACATTATGCCTCATAAACTTCATTTTATACACCAAAATCAGGGATCTTTCTTTGTCCCTTCATGTAATATTACAATGAAATTACTCAGAAAGTGCAATGAAGTTGCTTACATTTTGGTCATTGGTCAAAATTTAATGTCTAAATATTTTTCTACTTCACATATGAATCTGATTTCTTTTAGCCTTCCCTTTTCGATGACTCTCCTACCCTAAACCCCACGTAATCTACAGAACAGAATTAAGCCGCGGACTCTTCCTCTCTATCTTCATGGAATATTATTAATGCAATAAAATGAAGTTGCTCACATTTTGGAGGCGCTTTTGCCGTCAATGAATTGAGTGGGAAGATTCAAAAGCATGGTCAATGTTCAAAGTTTCAATATTTCTATTACTAGGTTCAGATATGAAACTTGCAGGTAATTAAGTTCGCTTGCGGAGTAAGTTGGCATTGGAAAGTAGTTGATTAGGAAGAGACTGAGCATTAACCTTCTCTTTTCTCCATTGGTGACTGCTAAGTAATTAGGAACCGTCATAAGTATGGTCAATTTGCCGTTATATATGCGGGCTTTTAAAGTCATCCTAATATATCTCTCTACCTAAAATTTCTATTTTTTTAAAAAAAAATATTAAATTCTTTTTTTTTTAGATAAAATATTTAATTCTTTCAAGTTCATTCTGTGCAAACCGCACACGTCTTTCTTTTTTCTCTTTGTTTTGTTTTTTGGGTTTAATGATAATGAAGTATTTTTTTCCTGTTGAAAAATAGAGCTTAGCTTGGCAGGATTAAAAAGAAATACATATATATTTTATTATTTTTCTAACTTATTGATGAAGTGTCACATATATAATTTTTAGGAATGTACGTAATGGATTTTCATGCGTGTTTCGTCATTCCATGACAATTTTTTGGTTATATTAATTTTTTTTATAATAATCTGATTAATACTAATTTTTTATACATATATTGCGATTAGATAATTTTTTAGTATCCTTAATTCTCATTTAAAATTAGAAAAAGTATCTTTGGACACACTTGCCTGGTGGATTCAATAGACTTGAAAGACATGTCATATATAAGTTTAGAAGTCTTAAATTTCATCCAGGACGCAACTAATTAATTTATTTAGTTTCCTCTTTAGCATTACTTCCCTACCTTTTAAACCCCACAATATTTGTATAGTATAATTAACTAGTTGGACTCTTTCTCTCCATCTTCCTACAAATTACAAATTTAAAATGTTCATCAAGAAATGACTTCAAGGCAGTAACGAATGACTTGTCATTGTTGGCTATCAGGATGAAGATATCGCTTACATAAACAAACAAGGCCACACAACGAGACTGCGAAAAGCCATGTTGCAATCAGGTTGTATAAAATTTTGAAAAACACAGGCGTGATGCTTACTTGAGTCCATACAAGGATTGGTGCAATTTGCATACTAGAGGCTAAGATTGAGATTGACAATCCCCATGAAAATGGAATCTAGGAGGAAGAGACATGTACACCTCTTAAAATAATTTGCCATGTAAAAAGGCATTTTTCATGCCGAATTGAACAAGATGCCATCTTTGACTTGTGACCAGGGCTGGCCCTAGGCCTAGGCAACTTAGGCCGTCACTAAGGGCCCCCTATTAGAGGAATGATCCAAATTTTGGGGCAAAAATTGATATATTAAAAGAAAAAATTGGAGATATAGGAAAAAAATTAGTTTTATAATTTTCCTCTACTTTCAAGAAGGTCCAAAGTATTGAGTAATGTCTTACAAATAGAGTAATGCTATAGTTTTACAAACTATTTTACAATATTTTTACAAATTATTGTTGTAGCCAACTTCTTATTAGTTTTCATCTGGACCTACTGATACCATCACTTTTTTATTTATCTATAATCATTCTTCACATCATCAATTTGTAAAAGAATTTGTGTCTCTAGCATTTTCACTTACAAATATGTGTCACTAATTGCAAGAAATAATTCAAATAGGAAAATGTTAGAAATGTTATTAATTTTACTTGAAAATCTTACAAATTGATGTGACAATTAATATGATATGTGGATGTCAATAACCTATTAAATTCATTTTTGAATTATTTTTTGTGATTAATTATACATCTTCATAAGCCTCGTATTGTAAAATTTATAATATCTCTAACATCATTCATTCAAATACTTGTTTATTATCTTCTTGAAGTGTCACTAATCGCATACATTTTTACATCGTCTGAAAGTTTTTTTTAGTAAAATTTGTTATATTTTTAGCATTTTTCCCAAAAAAAAGCATGTTACAAAATAAAAGGAATAGATTTTTGTTATAAAAAATTATGATATTAAATATTAGTTAAATATTATTTAAGTGATAACAAAAATGCCCCATTTAAATATATCGCCTTAGACCTCCAAATTTGTGGGCCGCCCCTACTCATGACAATAGCAAAAAAAAGTTAAGCACAATAACAAATTTGGCCATTGGAGAAAATTTCTTGAAATAATCAAAATATAAGATTATTGAGTAAAGCCCTTTGCCACGACTCTATTATTGTAACGTTCATTGCTACGTACCATAGGATAGGATATTTTTCTCTAGAGAAGGATATATTAAAGAGATGCTTAAGAAATTTGAGATATCAAATTACAAGCCAACAAACCCCCTCATAGCATGTTTAAGTTAAATTGTTAAATCATGAAAATGGCAAGAAGGTAAATTTAATATTCTTCAAGAGTTTAGTTGGAAGTTTGAGGTACTTAATATGCACAAGACCAAATACTTTCTTTTGCATTGGATTCATTAGTTGCTGCATGGAAGCACCAATCATTACCCATTTTGAAAATTCCTAAGATAATTCTTTACTTAATTTGTGAAAGGTACACTTGATTTTTGTAAAGTTTTAGACCCCTTCACACAATGTGTTTAACCTAATATTAAGCCAAGTTGATTAACAAATTTGTTAATTAATACAGGTTAAACCAATATGTGTAACATAAATATAATGCGGAAAATATAAAGAACACAAAGATCTGATGACCCAAGAAAACCAAATCGGTAAAAAACCTAGGAGGATTTAACCTAGCTATCCTCAAGATAAAACATATCCACTATGAAAGAATTGAAGTTTGTACAATAAGACTTAGACCATTAACATTCTATTGTTACCTCAAGTAGAAAACTTACTACCACGACCACGTGACAGCTCCGAGTCCACGGACTATTTCTATCTTTTGATCCATTGCAATCACAAGTTCTCCTACTTGTGAATCTTGATCTTCTTGAATGTTCTGTGTGTAGCAACTGAAGCGATCACCAAGCTCTTGACATCAATCTTGATCTTGATAACCCTAAGTGTGTATGAAAGTAAACACCTCTAAATCTCACAAGAGATTCAAAAACACAGCATATCAAAAGCCTCTAAAATGTAGCTAGGGTTTTCCTTTTTATATGAGACATAAAACATAAAACCCTACACATCAAACGGGCTTGGACTAAGTTGAAAATTTTGCAAAAAAAACAATCTGCACGATTCTCGATCGATTGAATCTAATTTTCGATCAATCGAGCCTTGTAGAATTTGTCCAATAATTTATGTAATCACTCGATTCTAACTTTACAACAAAACATACTTTGAGCAAGCCTAAATCTAGACTCTATATTTTGATCATGGTTTGCCAACACAATACACATTGAAGTTCTAATACATTAGTCCCTAAGGTCTTAGAACCTAACAATTTTGAATTCTTTTTTCACATTCTTTACTCGTTATGTGACAATCATATTTTAGTAGAAAGCATTGTCATCCCTCTTTACACGAACTCTTAGCTATAGATTACAAGAACCAAACAAAGTTGGAAGAAGAACTCAAAGCAATATAGCTCTATTAAAGGATTACTTAACAATACCCCTAAAACAAGTTGAATTGAAAAGAGATGGAACAAAGGTACGTAGTTGCAGTAACTTTGACAAACAACTTTATATGCCCCATTGTTTCTATGATGATACAATTCTTTCCGACAATCCTCACCAAAAAAGAGAATATGTACACCCCATAGGGGGGGAGAGCTTCTCGCTTCAACACTGCATTGGATAGTGTTAAGGACATATGTTATGTAGTTGGCTAATCCTTTGACAAAATGCACTTTACTTGTATTTGGGTAGATCTAGAATGTGTTTAATACTTCAAAAAACATGTTGTTCAAGTCTAGTATTAAAGTCAGAAAGATTAGACCAAGAAACAAGTGAAGAAAAGGTGTTTACTAAAGTTGGATAGATAGCTGGACACCTATGGACACCTACGGACAGATAGTTAGACACTTGTGGACACCTGCGAACAGCTGCTCGACAGATAGCTATTTATCGAGGTTTAATGAGGCTCGACACCCGCTATCTATCGAGGTATTTATCGAGGTTACGGAAATTCAGATTTTCAGATCTGATTTTCGGTCCATGCTTTTGTATTTGTGTAGAGTTTATTTTCTCACAACCCTAGACATATATAACGCTTATTTTAGAGGCCATCACATAAGAGAATACAAGGAGAATATATGAAAAAGGTGACCGAAGCCTTATTCTCTCTAAAAGAAGCTACTGCGTCTTTGCGCCTTAAGATTTTGTAACCAAGTGCTTCTTGATCTTCATTGTTGATGAAGTGAAGAACTTTGCAGCCAACATTCTTCTTTCTCAAGTTTGTGAGTGAGCCACATACTGGGATTCATGCAAAGGAGTTAGTCACATACTGGGATTCGTGCATCAAAAGGGCGGCGTTCATATATTGAAGAGTTTAGAGGTTTGGAAGTGGTAGAAGGTTTCTGCTGTGAGTTCATCTATGGGGATTGTAGAGTTTAGGGTCAAAAGTTTTGTCCTAGATCTGAAACTTCTCTTTACTATAGTGAATTAATTTTCGGGAAGATTTCCCCCAGGTTTTTTACTATGAAACTGGTTGGTTTCATTAGTTTTCCTAGGTCATCATATCTTGTCTTATTTACTTTTCCGCTGCATATGATTTTGACATGATATTGATGTTTGTTTGTTTTAACAATTTTTATTCATAATAAATCTAATTAACAACTTGGGCTTAAAACTTGTTAATTCTATCAACCGGGGTCTAAATTTCCTAACAAGTGGTATTAGAGCGGGCACACTCTGATTAGGTTTAATCTTTGCTGTGAGATCCATTGGCTCCTGTTGTCATGGAAACTCTTGATTGTTTTGATTTGCATGATCTTGTGTTGAATGATGATGATGATATTCAAGATGCCTATTGCAAGCTTTATAATTTTTGTCTGAAATCTCTTGAATATTCTACCAAATTAAAAGCTAAATTTAAAAAGGTCAGGCTTGAAAAAGATGAGTTGATTGCAAAATTGGATGAAGCCAATAATTTGAATGAGAATTTTAAAAATCAAATTTCATCTCAGGTGGACAAAATTAAGAGTTTGGAAGAGTAACTAGTTGAATTCAAAACTGAAGTTGAAAAATTAACTAGTGCCAAACTTATTGTTGAGCCTAACTCAAAAGAAAAATATTTTTATATTCTCCTGTTTAAAAGGAATAATGAAGAGTTGAAAGCTAATATTGTTAGGATAGACAAAGGTAAACAATCTGATGTTAACGCTAAAGTTTCTAAACCTATGTCTAAAACTCTTCCGAGGCTGAATAAAAATTCTAAATTTGTCCCCACTTGTCATCATTGTCATATTGTTGGTCATATTAGGCCAAATTGTCCTAAGTTAAGGTATCTATCAACCTCTAAGGTTAGACTTCCTTCTAGGAAGCCGAGTAGCTCTAAAACTACTCATGTTTGTCACCATTGTGGTGCTTCCGATCAAACTCGTCCTAATTGTTTCAAGTTGTTTCCTCATTATCGAGTGTCTAATAGGTCTCATCCTTTGACTAAAGGCTCTGTACCTATTCATGGTGGGTTATTAAAAGTTTTAAGTTTTTTAACTCAATTTCAGGGGAATTCTAATTCCTCTATGTCCTTTAGTAGTCATACTAGGATACGTGCTTTTTTATCTTCACGGCCAAAGACTTGTGCTGTGTGGGTGAGAAATGATCCTAAGACTTAATTGTCTTTTCTATTTATCCTCAGCCTTAATTCTTTATATGTAAAGTAGGACTCTTTTTGCTTGATTTCTTATCTGCTTTTGGAATCATGCTTTTATGCCTTTGCATTTTTTTCTTATTTTCATGCATATGTATCTTTCTTTCTTGCTTTTATGATTGTTTGTCTATTTTTGTTTGGCTGTCTAGTTTTTATTTTGTTTTTTTTCAAAATAAAAATAAAAAGGAAAAATTCAAAAAAATACAAAAAACAATGTGTCTAATTGTACATCAGTTCTTATGAACCTTAAAATGGCCATTGAAACAGTGTTTTCTAAACTTTGTATCTTTTGTAACTTAGATGAGTATTCTTATGCACAACTAAGCAAGTGAGTTTTGTGGCTCTTTGGTTGTGATGAGTAAGGTTAAGTGATCTCTTGTACTTAATACTCGTATCACTCTTTTTCACAGGAAGGACTAGAAAATCCTAAGAGAAAGGCATAAATAACCATCACACGACTGTTACCCACCAATCATGATATGGCATCTATATGCTTCGGTATAGCAAAAGTGCAATGTCAAAAAGTTTAACATAATTGGGTATTTCTTTTCTCTCCTTTGTATACCCATGCATGGTTTGCTTAATAAAAAGAAAATATGCAAAGAAATAAAAGCAAAAAGAGCAAAATGCTTTAAATATGATTGCAAGCGTGTTTTCTAGGAGACACGGGAGTTATAGGATGTACCTCGAAAGTGATAGTCCCCATCAAACAGTTATAATTGTGTGTAAGTTAAAGTGATTTTCTCATATCTCAAATCGTCATAACATTGAGACACTTATGTAATCTTGCAATGTTGTCACACGCAACACGCAATATTCTTTGCTACTCTTGATACATGTGCAAGTACAATGTGATTTGGCCATCACAAGGTTTACATGTATTGATGTATGCTCACTAAACTGTTTTAACTTGTTTTTAAAATATAAAATTGGTTAGACTTGTTTAGTGTGTGTGTGTGTTTTGGATCAAAATGCATGACATTTTTCTTGTTGAGAGATGTTTTTGAGAGGTTAAAATGTTGGTTGGTTCATTGGCTGTGTTGCATGTTTGATTGCATTAATATCTATGTTTTTCCCTTCTTGAAAAACTGTTTTTAAGCCATCTCGACACTTTCTCGACACGTCTCAATACCTGGCTTATCTGTCGAGATCTTCCGTTGTTTTTTTATGGCAATCTAGACACCTCTCGATAGTTAGGTGGATCGATCGAGAAAGTTCTTGTCTCCTCAATAGCTTCTCGATAGCTGTTCGATTCATTGAGGTATGCTCGATAGCTTCTCGACACCTCTCGATCCATCGAGATCCTTTGCATGCATTGTTTTTCACATATTTTGCATGTCTCTCTTATCTTGTCATCCATAGCATCTTGTTTCATTACATTCATACATTTTTATGGATTCTTTGTACCCCCTTGATCATCCTTGATCATCTTTATGTTTCTCGGGTAAAACTTTATAACTTCTTGTACCCTTTGTCAATTATGACAAAAATGGGAGAAATTGTAGAATTTGTGGTTTCTTTCTTTAAGATTCTACAAGTTAGGGGGAGAAATACATGCCCTTGTAAGGGGGAGATGTGTTTCATCTTATTAGGGGGAGTTTTTACCTCCTTGTTGTTGTAGGAGCTACTTTTAGCTTCTTGTACCTTAGGTCTTGTGACCATTCTTACATACATGATGCTTATCAAGTGGTATATGTGATATTGTATGTTTTCTTCACCTCTCTCTACATGTGTATTTTCTTTTCTCTCTTTATACACATGTTTCTTTATTTGTATGCAATCTATTATTTTTGCTTCACACAAAGATGTCTTGATGTGTTTTGTTTAAAGTATTTCAGAAATATAGGTTGTCAAAGTCTACTTGCCATGAACTCTCTTCTTGCAAAGTTTTTCAAGAGTTTGTGTTAGGATATATTTTATTGTATTTAACAAGTGAGTATAAATTGAGTGATTTATAACTTCTCTCATATGTTCATTTGTTTGTTGTGGTTTTGTCACGGATTGCCAAAGGGGGAGATTGTTAAGGACATATGTTATGTAGTTGGCTAATCCTTTGACAAAATGCCCTTTACTTGTATTTTGGTAGATCTAAGATGTGTTTAATACTTCAAAGAACATGTTGTTGAAGTCTAGTATTAAAGCCATGAAGATTGGACCAAGAAAAAAATGAAGAAAAGGTGTTTACTGAAGTTGGACAAATTGCTGGACACCTGTGGACACCTACGGATAGCTACTCGATAGCTGCTCGATAGATAGCTATCTATCGAGATTTAATGAGACTTGACACCTACTATCTATCAAGGTATCTATCGAGGTTACGGAAATTCAGATTTCTAGATCTGATTTTCGGCCCGTGCTTTTGTATTTGTATTAGGTTTCTTTTCTTACAACCCTAGACATATATAAGGCTTATTTTAGAGGCCATCACATAAGAGAATACAAGGAGAATATTTGAAAAAGGTGACCGAAGCCTTATTCTTTCTGAAAGAAGCTACTGCGTCTTTGCGCCTTAGGGTTTTGTAACCAAGTGCTTCTTGATCATCATTGTTGATGAAGTGAAGAACTTTGTAGCTAACATTCTTCTTTCTCAAGTTGGTGAGTGAGTCACGTACTGGGATTCGTTCAAAGGAGTTAGTCACGTACTGAGATCCATGCATCAAAAGGGTGGCGTTCATATATTGAAGAGTTTAGAGGTTCTGAAGCGGTAGAAGGTTTCTGCTGTGAGTTAATCTATGGGGATTGTAAAGTCTAAGGCAAAGGTTTTGTACTAAATCTGAAACTTCTCTTTACTATAGTGAATTGCTTTTTGGGAAGGTTTCCCCCTAGGTTTTTTACTGTGAAACTGATTGGTTTCATTGGTTTTCCTGGGTCATCATATCTTGTCTTATTTACTTTTCCGCTGCATATGATTTTGACATGATATTGATGTTTGTTTGTTTTAACAAGTTTTATTCATAATAAATCTAATTAACAACTTGGGTTTAAAACTTGTTAATTCTATCAACCGAGGTCTAAATTTCCCAACGGATAGGAAAGTCTTGAGCACTACTAGCGGGAATTTGAGCCCTATTGAAGTTACCAACACATCTCTCTTCGGCTTTTTGTATTTATCTACATAGCACAAGAATACAATCTTCGTAGAGGTACCTGTACACCATTACATTGATAATGGCAAAATACATTGGCATCAAATGTGATTTTGGATTTGCTTTCAGTTGATATTTTGAAAGTGGGTAACACTAGTTGAGTTGTATTTTTCATAAAGTAAAGCTTTAAAACAAAATGCTTAAACTATTGTCATCTTTACTATCACTACAACAAACTTGAGTTTTTTCAACATATTTTATCTATGGTTGCTAAAAAATGTTAATAAAAACCTTAAGCTTCTACAGTTACAAACAACTGTTGAGTAAAGTAAAGACATTCACATATTTATTTCCATATTTGGTATAACTATTGAAACATGTGTCAAAAAAAATCCACAGTTGACATAACTGTTGAAATAGGTGCTAAAAAATGAATAAATAGGAAAAAGTTATATCAACAATCAGGTAAATGTAGAATAAATAAATTAAATATTTTATCAACAGTTATAAAATGTTGAAAATAAAAACACAAAACTTGTATACCTCACTCACTCTCTCTCTCTCTCTCTCTATATTGATCTCTCTATCCCCTTCTCAAAAAAAAAAAAATCAATCTCTCTATCGCTCTCTCTTTCTCTCTCTCTTTTCAGGGTTTCTCTCTCATTCTTTTATCTTTGAATTTTGAGCTTCGCTTTTCTCTTCTTCATGTCACTTTGAATTCTAATCTCTCGCTTTTCTAGGGTTTCTCTCTCTCTCTTTGTGATTTGATTTTTTATTTTTGGTTTCAGGTGGATTGCACTAAAGATTTCAAGCCATTGTTTGATTACTTTTGAGTTCAGCCTCTCAATTTCATGTCCCTCAACGGTATTTTATCACTCTTAACTCTTACCCTCTGTTTGGTTACTGGGAAAATTTTAGGATTTTTTACCAAGACATTGAAATTCTTTATATTTTTCTATACCGTTCAGGAGGATTAAATTGAAGCAAATCGAACTGTGATATTTGAAGTTTAAATTCTCTATTTTCAAACTAGTTTTCAAATGTATTCATTCTTATCACCTTCTCTTAGGGTTTCTTTGTTTTTTGTGCTCATGGACTCTGATTTTGGCTTTTCGGCTTACATGTTCTTTTGTGATTCTTCGTTTTTCATTTCGTATACATGTATTGGTGTGTGTCTTATGGACCTTGAGTTTGAGCTGATTGTTTTGTGTGCTTTTTTTTTTTTTTTAATTCCTGCGTTCTGTTAATGTGAAAATTTCATGTGTATATATATTTTTGTGTGTTTATTTCAGTGATCAGCTTGTGATTAAGAGTTTTATGTGAAATTATGGATCAGGGAGGTGTTGGAATTAGGTTTGTGTGATAATTAGATTGTCTTTCCTGAGTTTACATGATTGGTAAGCTAGAGAAAGTTTGCAATTCTATTTTGACAAACTTAGGTAATGGTATTGGAGAGGAATGGAGAGGCTTGAGGTTTGAAATAAATTATTGGTGGTATTGTAGGTGATGGGTTCGGGTGTTATATATGTATTTTTTTTTTCAAATTGTTTTGTGTGAAGATTTTTTTGTATGGTAAATAGTGATTTGGTTGTTGGGTTTGTGAATTATATGGTTATGGAGGGTTTTGGTGCTAGTTTTGGCATTGTTGAATATTTTGCCAACATGGGTTCTGATACTTGTGGTGTTTCGGTTTTGATAATTGAAGTTCCTAGCTTAATGGGTTAGCTCTGTTGTGTGGTTGGAATGGCTAGCTTAGCTGGGGTTGTCCTTAATGTGCTTTGATCTCTATTTATTTTGAATTTGTTATTGGAAATTGTGGTGATTATTTTGTAATAGATACCATGAAACTGGTTATTATTTTGCCTTATAGATACCTGATAGTTGCAGTTTCACATTTGGTGTTCCATATGAGCTTGAGTTACTTGCAGTTTTAAGCTTGGGTTGACTAGTGCACATGTTGTATAGGAGAGATCCTGTAGGTGTATAAAACCTAATATTTATAATTTCTTATCTACTAGAATGTGTCATTTTTTAGTGTCACAGAAGGGAACATTACAACTCGTATTACATATGTTTGTATTACAACTCGTAAGCAGTCTTGAATGAAACTAAATCAAGCTGTTTCAATGATTTATTATTACTATTTACTTTCACTTAGGAAATGTGGAAACTAAACTTAAATTCTTTCTCAATACTGCTTTCACCTAGTCAGTTGTTTTGGTGCCTTCAATGTCTGTAAGTTTTGAACTGAAGATAATCCAATGTTTTATGGTTGGTTGCAGTTTCACAATACACAAACTCTATTGATGTCTTGCTACCAATGACAGAAGCTGAGTCAGTTCTTGGTTGAAGAGTTGGTATGGTATCCTTCAACTAGCATGAGTTGATCATTTCTATAGCTGGTTTGACCGCAAAATGCATCATGTTCCATGCAAAGCTGAATTCTTGGGTCCTGTGATACACAAATGGAAGTAATCCTTGGCGCAGTCCTATGCTAGCATATAGTTTAAGTTGGGCTGATGTTTTTCTTGGCTTTTTAGCTAAGTTCAACTTAATGTTATTTTTTTGCAAAGGCACTTATTAGATTTAGGCATGGTAATGTTGAGCTTTAGCCAAATCTAGTTGTCATACCTCACACTTGTGTTTTTCTTGGCTTCATTAAGATTATCATATTAGGTGGTTACTATTACTATTTTTGTCATTAACTCTCACACTTGTGCTTGTAATAATCATCTAAGTTATACATTGTCCATAGGGATCATATATGTGCTAAATTATTTTTATGTATTTAATAATAAATAGTTTACTTGAGTTTATCTGGTTCTAAGTTCCTGTTTTTGCTATTAGTAAGTAAGTGATCGGTATGAGCTTTTGATATGTCATGAACTGTATTTAAAAAGTTTATTGTGTGTTGGGGACATTTTATTATGTGATTGGAATATCCTTTGACAAAACGCACTTTACTTGTATTTGGGTAAATCTAAGTAGATTCAAGATGATCATTACAAGTGGTTAAATTGAAGACATGAAGATTACTCAAGAACTGCTCAAGAAAAGTGCAAATTGCAGGTTTTGATACCTCTTCAACAGAAGCTCGATCTTTCGAGATTCATTAAAGCTCGACAGATGTCCCGATCGATCGAGCTTACGGATTTCAGAATATAGCCAGAAACGTTTTTACTCTAAAAGGCTATTTGTTTATGGGTTTGTATAATTCTTATTGGACTAGGAAAACCTAAAGTTTGTGTAAACCTATTTGGAATAGGAGTGCCCATTAAGCTCCTATTTAAAGGAGGTGGAAAAAGAAAAACCTAACCCTAGAGAGCTTCATAAGATTTTCTTTTTGAAGCCCTAGCCTCCTCCTACAAAAGAAAGAGTTCTTGCTGCATTTCTTGTACGCCTTTGGGTTTTGTGACCAAGCAAAGTCTCTTGCACCAACATTGAAGATCTTATTGGGGTTTCTATGTGAAGCTGCTGCAAATCAATTACAACAATCAAAGGGTTGCTGTAGAGTTAGTCACAACTGGGATTCGTGCAAAGGAGTAAGTCGCGTACTAGGATCTGTGCAATTGGTTAGTCACGTACTTGGGAGTCACGTACTTGGGAGTCGTGCATCAAAAGGAGGAATTGTCACAACAGAACAAGTCCAATTGGATATTGGGGTAAGGGTTTAACTGTAGGTTGGTAAGGTACTTGGGATTCCTTTACTTGTAACCGCTTGTTGTGATAATAGCAGAATTTCGGGAATGGTGACTTTAAATTCACCCGGTGGGGTTTTTGCTGTGTAAGTTACCTCATTCCTAAACAAATCACCGTGTCATTTATTTTCCGCTACATACTTTAGTTTATTGGTGATTTGTTTGTGCTACCACGCGTTTGCATGTTAATTTGATTAATTAATAAATTTGGCTAATTAATCAATTAATCCTTTACAATGGGTCAATACGTTTTTGGCCCATCAAGTGGTATCAGAGCAGACACACTTTGATTAGGATTTAATCTTTATTGTGTGATCCATTAACCCCTGTTGTCATGGAAACTCTTGATTTTTTTGATTTGCATGATCTTGTGTTGAATGATGATGATGATATTCAAGATGCCTATTGCAAGATTTATAATTTTTGTATGAAATCTCTTGAATGTTCTCCAAAATTAAAAGTAAATTTAAAAAGGTCAAGCTTGAAAAAGATGATTTATTGCAAAATTGGACGAAGCCAATAATTTGAATGAGAATTTTAAAAATCAAATTTCATCTCAGGCGGGCAAAATTGAGAGTTTGGAAGAGCAACTAGTTGAATTTAAAACTGAAGTTGAAAAATTAACTAGTGCCAAACTTGTTGTTGAGCCTAACTCAAAAGAAAAAGATTTTTATATTCCCCTATTTATAAGGAATAATGAAGAGTTGAAGGCTAATATTGCTAAGATAGACAAAGGTAAACAATCTGATGTTAACGCTGAAGTTTCTAAACCTATGTCTAAAACTCCTCCTAGGTTGAATAAAAATTTTAAATTTGTCCCCACTTGTCATTATTGTCATATTGTTGGTCATATTAGGCCAAATTGTCCTAAGTTGAGGTCTCTGTCAACCTCTAAGGTTAGACCTCCTTCTAGGAAGCCGAGTAGCTCTAAAACTACTCATGTTTGTCACCATTGTGGTGCTTTCGATCACACTCGGCCTAATTGTTTCAAGTTGTTTCCTCATAAGCGCGTGTCCAATAGGTCTCATCTTTTGTCTAAAGGCTCTGTACCTATTCTTGGTGAGTTATTAAAAGCTTTGAGCTTTTTAACTCAATTTCAGGGAAATTCTAATTCCTCTATGTCCTTTAGTAGTCATACTAGGACACGTGCCTTTTCATCTTCACGGCCAAAGACTCGTGTTGTGTGGGTGTGAAAGGATCCTAAGACTTAATTGTCCTTTATGTTTGTCCTTAGCTTTAATTCTTTCTATCTACAGTAGGACTCTCTTTGTTTGATTTCTTATCTGCTTTTGGAATCATGCTTTCATGCATCTACATTTTTTTCCTTTCTTGCTTTCATGCATATGCATCTTTCTTTTATGCATTGCTTTGTCTTGTTTAACATGTTTTTTGTTTGTGTGTTTTCAGTTTTGTTTTATTTTGTTTTTCAGATAAAAATAAAAAAAAAAATTGAAAAATTGAAAAATACAAAAACACAAAAACAGTGTGTGTTCTGTGTACATCGATTCTTGTGAACCTTAAAATGGCCATTGAAACAGAGTTTTCGTATCTCTTGTAGCTTAGATGAGCATTCTTATGCACAACTAAGCAAGTGAGCTTTGTGGCTCTTTGTTTGTGATGAGTAAGGTTAAGTGATCTCTTGAACTTAACACTCGTATCACTCTTTTTGATGGGTAGGACTATAAAATCCTAAGAGAAAGGCATAAATAACCATCTTACCACTGTTACTCGCCAATCATGATATGACATCTGTATGCTTCGGCATAGCAAAAGTGCAGTGTCAAAAGCTCAACATAATTGGGTATCTCATCTCTCTTTTATATACCTATGCATGATTTGCTTAATAAAAAGAAAACATGCAAAGAAAATAAAGGCAAAAAGATTAAAAAAAAATGCTTTAAATATGATTGCAAGCGTGTTTTCTAGGAGATGTGGGAGTTATAGGATGCACCTCGAAGGTAATAGTCCCCATCAAACAGTTATGATTGTGTGTGAGTTAAAGTGATTTGCTCATATCTCAAATCATCATAACTTTGAGACATATATGCAATCTTGTGATATTTTCACACACAACACGCAATATTCTTTACTGCTTTTGATACATGTGCAGGTACAATGTGATTTGGCCATCACAAGGTTTACATATGTTGATGTATGCTCACTAAACTGTCTTAACTTATTTTTGAAATATAAAATTGATTAGACTTGTTTAGTGTGTGTGTGTGAGTATTTGGGAGCTAAATGTTTAACTTTTTTTATTGACAGGCTAAATTGTTGGTTGGATCTTTGGTTGAGTTGCATTTCTTATTGCATTCATATTTGTGTTTTTCTCCTCTTTGAAAAACTATTTTTAAGCCATCTCGACACCTCTCGATACCTGGCTTATCTGTCGAGCTCTTCTGTTGCATCTTATCGCAATCTCGACACCTCTCGATAGCTTGGTGGATCGATCGAGAAATCTTCTATCTGCTCGATAGATCCTCGACACCTTCTCGATCCATCGAGGTTGTTTCGATAGCTTTTAGACACCTCTCGATCAATTGAGATACCCTCGCATGCATTTCATTTTTCTTTGTTTTGCATTTTTTTTCCTTTGTGTCCATAGCATCTTGTTTTTCTTTTTCTTGCAGGTCTATGGTTCCTTGTTCTCCTCGTTCCCTCTTTATCTATTTTCTGTCTTTCTCCGGTCATGTCTTTTGGCTATTTATGCCCTTTGACAATCGTGTCAAAAAGGGGGAGAAATTTGAGAATTGAATGTCATTCCTCAAGGGGAGTAATAGACTTAGGGGGAGAACTTCATGTTAAAGGGAAGAAAGTTTTTGATGTAACTAACTTAGGGGGAGAGTTAGTTTGATACACATTGATATTGATATATTTTTGTGTTGTGGTCTTTTGGTTTTGTAACTATTTTTACATACATGATTCTCATCAAGTGGTATATGTGATGATGTATGTGTTTTACTCTTTATCTCACATGTGTTGTTTCTTTTCTCTTTTTATACACATGTTTCTTGTTTATTTAACTTGTTATTGTTTTCCACATGGTACCTTGATGTGCTTTGTTTAGTGCCTTTCAAGAAAGACAAGTTACAGCCAAGTCAAGATTCCGAACCTTCTTTTTGCATCAACTTCTAAGGTTCAGATCTTTTAGACTAGGCTTATTTATTCTGTAATCTTGAGTAGAATGTATTCTAAGACATTCAATGTACTCTTGTGGTTTTGTCATGGATTGCCAAAGGGGGAGATTGTTGGGGACATATTTTTATGTAATTGGCATATCCTTTGACAAAACGCACTTTACTTGTATTTGGATAAATCTAAGTAGGTTCAAGATGATCATTACAAGTGGTTAAATTGAAGACATGAAGATTACTCAAGAACTGCCCAAGAAAAGTGCAAACTGGAAGTCTTGATACCTCCATGACAGAAGCTCGATTTGTTGAGATTCATTAAAGCTCGACAGATGTCCCGATCGATGGAGCTTACGGATTTCAGAATATAGCCAGTAACGTTTTTACTCTAAAAGGCTATTTATTTATGGGTTTGTATAATTCTTATTGGATTAGGAAAACCCAAGGTTTGTGTAAACCTATTTGGAATAGGAGAGCCCATTAAGCTCCTATTTAAAGGAGGTGGAAAAAGAAAAACCTAACCCTAGAGAGCTTCATAAGGTTTTCTTTTTGAAACCCTAGCCTCTTCTTACAGAAGAAAGAGTTCTTGCTGCATTTCTTGTACGCCTTTGGGTTTTGTGACCAAGCAAAGTATCTTGCACCAACATTGAAGATCTTATTGGTGTTTCTATATGAAGCTGCTGCAAATCAACTACAACAATCAAAGGGTTGCTGTGGATTTAGTCACGTATTGGGATTCGTGCAAAGGAGTAAGCCGCATACTGGGATCCATGCAATTGGTTAGTCACGTACTTGGGAGCCATGCATCAAAAGAAGAAATTGTCACTACAGAACAAGTCCAATTGGGTATTGGGGTAAGGGTTCAACTGTAGGTTGGTAAGGTACTTGGGATTCCTTTACTTGTAACCGCTTGTTGTGATAATAGTGGAATTTCGGGAGTGATGATCTTAAATTCACCCGGTGTGGTTTTTGCCGTGTAGGTTTACCCCATTCGTAAACAAATCACCGTGTCATTTATTTTTTGTTGTATACTTTAGTTTATTGGTGATTTGTTTGTGCTACCACGCGTTTGCATGTTAATTTGATTAATTAATAAACTTGTCTAATTAATCAATTAATCCATCACAAGGGGTCAATACGTTTTTGGCCTATCATTGTGCATTAATGATTGAGAAATGTCACACACAGTATGTTTCAATAGGTGTACCTTCACTGGACTTGGAGTAGCAGGGTCTACATAGTAGTAGTACTTAACATTACAAAAAAAAAAAGTGTGTACATTCATGTTCATGAAATTCAAAATATTTATTTATTTATGTTGGAAGTATTACATATTTCATGAGCATTATATTTTAAGAATATAGTGCATACGCTACATTACACTGAATATTGTGAAAGCATGGGTGAAAGAATAGTGTATATGAGAGAGAGAGAGAGAGAGAGAGAGAGAGAGAGAGATCAGACATAAACAAAAGAATAGTGTTTGTTATACACACTTCAAAGCAATTTTTGTGAATGTCTAAACTAATGTGTGTGCAACAATGCGTATGAAACAAGATTTTCCCAAAACATCCACTCCAATCAGCATGGCATAGTAGAGGTTAGAGTGGGGCATCCGGTCGAGGAGAAATGGTGCCTACTGTTGTCGTAATTCAAGCACTAGGTGCCACCTCTCCTACGACAGGAGCTCCACTGCAACCTCATTTCTCTTTCCTAGCTCACTTGATCATCATCTTAATTTACATATACTTGTACTTATTAGAAGTTGAAGGGATTCGTGTCACAGAAGGATGGCTCTAGCTGAGCTTTTGCCTATATAACTTAGCATGGGCCATCTCTCCTACGACAAGAATCCCTTAACCTCTTTTCTTTTCTTCCTTTGCTTCCTATTTCCATGCCTCTCTTCCTACCTTATAACCTTCATTTTATAGACCAAAATCTGGGCTCTTTCTCTGTCCCTTCATGTACTAATATATACAATGAAATTACTCCTATATTGCAACGAAGTTGCTTACATTTTGGTCAAAGTTCAAAGTTTTAGAAATTTTTCTACTTCATATTTGAGACTTGCTGATAATTCCTTTAGCTTCCTCTTTATGATAACTCTCCTAATACCTTGTAAACCCCACGAAATCTATACACCAAAACTATCTATCTTCATGGAATATTACAATGAAATTACTAGTGCAATGCAATGAAGATTACATTTTTGAGGGGCTTTTGCCGTCAATGAATTGAGTGGGAATGGTCATAAAGCATGGTCAATATTCATAGTTCTACAATTTCTACTTCAAATACGAATTTTACTGGTACTTAAGTTTGATTTGCTGAGTATGTTGGCATTGGGGACTAGTTGATTTGGAACAGACTGTGGAATTCGATGCTTTCACTTTTTTTTTATTGGTGACTTGTTGAGTAATCAGGAACAGTCATAACTATAAGCTTGTTCATTTCCTCGTTATGCCTGTTTTTGAAGTCATTCTAATCTTGCTTCCTGAAATTTCTAGGGCACAAAACCCTACGGCGCACAAACATAGCAACTTCTTCACAAGAAAGATGAACAAGGGAAAAACTAGGTCTTCGGTCACACTTTAGGAATTATGCTTTTGTGCAATTGTGTTCTTGGCTGTGTAACCTTTGACGGCCCTTAAAATAATCATTTTATATGTTTAGGGTTGTGAAAAATGAAAACCTAAACATACAACCACAGATTGGATAAAACACAGACCAAAAATTCTGAGTTTCATAAATCTCGACAGATACCCTATCTGTCGAGCAGACGTCGAGCCACAGGCTAGAATAGTTCTTCAAGTCTCAATAGATGCTAGCTGTTGAGCTTTAATGAACATCACTTATCACACTTGAATCTAGGACAGACTTGCATGGCTTCAATACTTGAACTTGAAACAAGATTTCTTGAAGTATTAAACACATCCTAGATCTACCCAATTACAAGTAAAGTGTGTTTTGTCAAAAGATTAGCCAATTACATAAAATAGTGACATATGTTCCTAACATCCAATCACATATGTCCTAACAATCTCCCCCTTTGGCAATCCATGACAAAACCACAACAAGCAAATGAACATATGAGAGGAGTCATAAATCACTTAACTCATACTCACTTGTTAAGTACAATAAAATCTATCCTAACACAAACTCTTGAAGAACTTTGCAAGAAGAGAGTTCATGGCAAGTAGACTTTGACAACTTGTATTTCTGAAACACTTAATCAAAATTCATCAAGGCATGTTTGTATGAAGCAGAAATAAAAGATTGCATACAATAAATAAGAAGCATGTGCATAAAGAGAGATAGGAAACAACACATGTAAGGTAGGTGAAAAAACATACAGCAACATATAAAGAATATAAATACAATGTATGTCAAAATGGTCACAAGACCCATGTACAAGAGATAATGTATCTAAAGTAGAAAGAAAAGAAAAGATACAACTATCCTTACTACATCCTTTAATATCAAGACTCCCTCTAATAACAATCTCCTATACTAACTCTCCCCCTAACTATGACTACTCTCATAATCAAAACTACTCCCCCTTTTTGTCACGAGTGACAAAGGGTAAGAGTGTCAAGTAGACATCTCGTCAGCATTGGAAGAACTAGCATTACCATCATCCTCATAATTGGAAGCAATAGCATCATCAACATCATCCTCATCCTCAGAAGCCTTCGGAGTAGGTGGAGGAAAAGCAACGAAGCCGCCCATGATTACCTGCCATTGTGCAATACGACCAACACGAGTGTTCACCTGACACAATTCATCATTGAAAGTGTCGAGGTGAGCATTGATGCACTAAAGCTGTGCCATAATGTCCTCGAGAGTCACACCACTCGTAGAAGAAGAGGGAGCGGATATGGATGGAGCTGAAGGAGTGGGAAGAGCTACTAACCCAGACCGCCGTGACCGAAGCTGTGCCTCGCTCCATTTAACGGTAGTGGCATCTATAGCACCCATAACTGAAAAGTGGTTAGACATGGGAAAGGGAACAGAAAAATGGTGTAAGATCCTCGTGATAGCAGAAGGGAAGATGAGCTTATCATTGGTAGTCATATCCCTATACACATCTATGATAGAAAGAATGAAATGAGAGGGAAAATCTATACTAAGATGCTCAAGAAGGGAAAGCAAAAACTGAGCGTAGGGCTCTATAATAGAGTTATAGTGAGATAAGGGATGTAACACAAAAGTCATGACCATGTTAAGAAACCGAGGCCTTTTAGCAAAGCCTGAACAGTAAGTGAACTGATGTTCACCCCAATTAGAAGGGTGCTCACAGAAAGCAGAAATGAGCTCGTCTTTACACACAGTCTTAAGGCGATCACAACCAGGGTAGTTAGGATATGCTACCCTAGGGACATGAAGCACGTCAAATACAATATCTGGGGTGACCACAATGCGCGTACCTCGAACGCAAGTGGAAAACTGAGGTACTGAATAATCAAATCCATGCATGTTGGAGTAAAATTCTTGGATCTGTACAGAAGGACATGTGACCGGGATGCCACACAGTGACTCCCATTCTCTACTATGGATGACAGTGGGAAGGTCAGTGTCAGAGAAGTCTGACAAAATGACCTGGTGTTCCAAATGAATGCCTCATCGGGAAAAGTTCTCAAAGAAGTCTGATTTGGCCTTCTCATCACGGAACCGGATGTGTGAGGGAGTAGGATCGGGAGAAGAGGATGCCCCAGAACGAAGAGGGTTTCGGGAGGGAATAGATTTACGTTCGGGTGCCATAGAAGAAGACTAACGCAAACAGAAGAGAGAGAGAGAGAGAAAGAGACAATCAGAAAAGTCCCAAGCAGTTCAAATATATCAAAATATATTGAATAGAAAGAACGTATGCATGGGAATGCGTGAATATGTGACATGTAGAGGTAATTGCATCATGGGCTCAGCCCAATCCAATCCTACCAGCACACAATCAGGTAACATATATCACACACATCTAAAATGCATGATAATATAGTTAAAATGCAAATGGGATGCAATGCATGAAGTTTTAAGATAAAAACTACAAAACCCATCCCAAAAATTTGGCAAAAACCTCTTTGATTTGGAAAAATCGTAGATCGAGAGGTGTCGAGGTCGATAGAAGCAGCTATCGAGAAGGTGTCCAAGGCAAAAAGAAGCTCAATGGATCGAGGAGCTATCGAGGGGACATAAATATTCTCAATTGATCGACATAGTTGTCGAGAGGCGTCAAGATTGCTTAAAAAAAGTTTTTCAAAGAAGAGAAAAACAGAGACCTGAATGCAATCAAACAAACAACTCAACTAACAATCCAAACAACATTTTAAGCTCTCAAAATCATCTCTCAACAAAAATGTTAAGCACATAGATCCCAAAACACACACACACACACACACTAAACAAGTCTAACCTATTTTATATTTCAAAAACAAGTTAAGACAATTTAGTGAGCATACATTAACACATGTAAAACTTGTGATGGCCAAATCACATTGTACCTGCACATGTATCAAAAGTAGTAAAGAATATTACGTGTTGTGCATGAAAACATCACAAGATTACATAAGTGTCTCAATGTTATGCGATTTGAGATATGAGTAAATCACTTTCAACTCACACACGATCATAACTATTTGATGGAGATTATCACCTTCATGGTACATCCTATAACTCCCACATCTCCTATAATACACGCTTGCAATCATATATAAAGCATTTTGATCTTTTGGCTTTTTATTTTTCTTTGTATATTTTTCTTTTAAGCAAACCATGCATGGGCATATAAGAGATAAAAAAGATATACCAAATTATGTTAAGCATTTGACATTGCACTTTTGCTATGCCAAAGCATACAGATGTCATTGACATTGCACTTTTGCTATGCCTAAGCATACAGATGTCATTTCATGATTGGTGGGCAACAGTGGTGAGATGGTTATTTATGTCTTTCTCTTTGGATTTTTTAGTCATTCCCGTAAAAAAGAGTGATACGAGTGTTAAGTACAAGAGATTACTTAACCTTACTCATCACAAACATGAGCCACAAAGCTCACTTGCTTAGTTGTGCATAGAGATGCTCATCTAAGCTATAAGAGATACAAAGTTTAAAAACTTTGTTTCAATGGCCATCCAAGGTGCACAAGCACCAATGTACACAAACACATATTATTTTTGTATTTTTGGAATTTTTAAATTTTTATGAAAAGCAAAATAAAATGAACTGAAAATAAACAACAAAAATGTGTTAAACAAAGAAAAGCAATGCATAAAACTAGACTGACTTAAAACAAGAAACCAAAAACACAAAAGTAATGCAATCAAAAACAGAGAGGGAGAGAGAAAAGAAGTGATAGAATCACTTGGAGCCCTTTTCCTTCCACACTTTGGAAGAATGTTTCCTTTGAGCAAATCCTTAAACCGGTGGTGAGGGGGAAGAATTAAAATTGCTCAAGTTCAAAAGGAACATGAGGGCTTTGAGAAGATCTCTAAGAGGTGTAAGAGAGGATGGAAACTGATTTTGGTTTCCTTATGCGATCATGCCGTTGCTCTATTGAGTGACTAACCACTTATAGCAATTAGGTCGAGTATGACCGGCTGCTCCACAGTGATGACAGAGATGCTGATTCTTATGTTTTGGCTTTTAAGAGTTAGCCTTCTTAGCCCTAGGGTTTTTAGCTTATTTCTTATCCTGCTTAGGGGGTGCTCCTAAGATAGATTTATCCTTGTCTATGTTCTCACTAGCTAAATCAGTTTTTATATTAGTGTTCTCAATTTCAACATTATTACTAGGAAGAACAAAAATAGTAGTACTAATAGAAGCAATATTGGAAGAAGAGAAATCATACGCAAAACCAGTTCGATCAGAAGTAGATTTCTAAAGATTGAGCATCTCATCGAGCTTAACACTTGAAGTCCTTTCCAGCTAAGCTCTGACTTGGAACAGTTTTGTCTCAAGTTTCTCGGTCTTCTCAGCCAAGAAATTGTTCTCAAACCTCAATGCTCCTATAGTCTAATTGGCTTCATCAAACTTTGTGGAGAGTTCTTCTCTTTCAAGCTCCACATCACTGAGCTTCTTGGTGGCCAACCTATACAACTTCTGATGTTTCTCCGAGACTTTGTATAACTTTGCATAGGCAGTACGGATGTCATCTTGTTCATCCATCTTCTCAAATTTTGACTCCACCAAGTTTTCTTCTTCATCCACATCTTCTACAATCCCTTCAGTAGGATTGACAGTGGTGATGAAGGCATTTAGGATTCCGTCATCCTCATTTTTGGAATCATCCTCAGGTTCAATGTCGCTTAATGTAGCAGTAAGTGCCTTGCTTTTCCTAATAGACTTGAGATAAATGGGGCACTCCTGTTTCATGTGTTCGAAGCCTTGGGTCTTGAGGGAATAGTGTACTGACAACCATCCCTTGCATCCTTCTTCCCTTTGTCTTGACTCTTGAACTGAGAAGAACTGTATTGCTTACGGTCCTTGTTTGAAGCCCTTTGCATTGGCATTCTTCATGAACTTCTTGAATTGCCGAATCTTCATCATCAGAAGACTCATCAATGTCATTGCTCATGGCCTTCAGTGCCATGCTTTTGCTCTTGCTTGATTTCCTAATCCTTGTCAAACCCAACTCATAGGTTTACAGATTACCAACCAACTCTGTCAAAGGAATTTTGTCAATGTCCTTTGATTCCTCAATGGCAGTGATCTTGGCATGGAATCTCTCGGGTAGAGATCTGAGAACCTTTCTCACAATCTTAGGTTCTAGAATGGTTTTCCCAAGATTAAAGGTTGAGTTCACTATGTCCTTGAGCTTGGCATAGAACTCATCAAATGACTCATCCTCCTCCATCTTAATCTCTTTGAAACTTGTAGTGAGCCTCTGAAGCTTCGAATCCTTGACAACCTTGGTTCCCTCATAGGTTGTCTGAAGGATGGTCCATACTTCCTTAGCAATTTCAATGGAGGATATCTTCTTGAACTCCTCATTAGTGACTGCATTGAATAAAGCATTCAATGCCCTATTGTTGAAGTTTGCCACCTTGATCTTAGCATCATCCCAATTGGCCAGTGCTTCCTTTGACTTGGTCTAGCCAATCTCTATAGCTTGCCACACCTTCTCATCTAGAGACTGCAAGAAAGTTCTCATGTGTACTTTCTAGTATGCATAGTTAGTTCCATCAAATAAAGGAGGTACAATAAGAGACTGTCCTCTATCCATGACAAACAGGGGTCGATGGATCTCACAGCAAAGATTAAACCCTAATCAGAGTGTGCCTGCTCCAATACCACTTGATAGGCCAAAAATGTATTGATCCTTATGATAAATTAATTGATTAATTAGGCAAGTTTATTAATTAATCAAATTAACATGCAAATGCGTGGTAGCACAACCAAATTACCAATTAACTAAATTGACACAGTGATTTTTTTATGAATGGGGAAAACCTACGAGGAAAAAACCCCACTGGGTGATTTTAAGGTCACCACTTCAGAGAATTCACTATTATCACAACAAGCGGTCACAAGTAAAGGAATCCTAGTACCTTATACCTACCTACAGTTGAACCTTTACCCCAATACCCAATTGGACTTGTTCTATAGTGACAATCTCTCTTTTTCAATGCATGGCTCCTAGTACATGACAAACCAATTGCGCGGATCCCAGTACGCGACCTCAATCACCAACTAGAGAAGGATTGTTGGTTGTAAAGTTCTTCAGTTCATCACAAGATGAAGATCGAGAAGCTCCTTGGTTAAAAACCTTACAGTGCACAAACATAATAGCTTCTTCACAAGAAAGATGAACTGCGGAAAAACTAGGTCTTCGGTCACACTTCAGGAATTATGCTCTTAGGCAATTGTGCTCATGGCTGTGTAACCTTTGACGGCCCTTAAAATAATCCTTTTTATATTTTTAGGGTTGTGAGAAATAAAAGCTCAAATATACAATCACGGATTGGATGAAACACAGACCAAAAATTCTGAGTTTCATAAATCTCGATAGATACCCTATCTGTCGAGCTTCCGTCGAGCCATGGGCTAAAACAACTCTTCAAGTCTCGATAGATGCTAGCTGTCGAGATTTAATGAACAGCACTTATCACACTTGAATCTTGGACAGACTTGCATGGCTTCAATACTTGAATTTGAAACAAGATTTCTTGAAGTATTAAACACATCCTAGATCTATCCAATTACAAGTAAAGTACGTATTATCAAAGGATTAGTCAATTACATAAAATAGTGACATATGTTCCTAACATCCAATCACATATGTCCTAACAAAAATTACTCACTTTGTAGGTATGCCACAAGACTCACAACATACTTGCCTACAACGCTCTTTGAAGGTAGGGGAAATAATTGGTACACAAGCTAATTCGAGGGATAAGGTGGAACTTGAAGAAAATGATTTATAGTCAACTGTAATCACACTTCCAATTCATCAAGTAAAATTTCCAAATTTTGTCTTGCATTGGAGGAAGAGACTCCCTTAAACCTTGCAATCCTGGAATCCTAACTACCATACATCCTAATTTATAAGCCATTTTCCCTTGAAGAAACCATCTCAAACTCTTAATACACTTGCTTCTCTAGCCTCGGGACCATCACTTTCACCTAAATCTCTCATTCTAATCCTCACGTCAACTACTACTTACATCCACACTTCTGCATTCAAATGTAATCCCACTTAATGTTTCTACTCAAGATTCTATTTGACTTCTATTAAGAACACATATGCCATTATTGTGTTCCTAGCAAGGGTTTGGCTTAGAAGCTTGTCATTTGCTACAAGCATAAGCTACAAAGACATTTGTGGATAGTAAATTAGTACTAACTCTTACAAAGAATCCAGTTTTTTATAATCGAAGAAAGCACAACAACACAAGGTATCATTTTATTTGAGTGTGCGTCACTAAGAGAGAAATTCAACTACAGTGCATAAAATCTCATGTTCAAGTTGTAGATATTCTCATTAAACATCTTTAAGTTTGAGACTGTCTATAAGTTATGACTCTTACTTGGAGTCACTAAGAAATTAAGTTTAAGGAAAGGTGTCATTGAGCATTAATCTATATTATGAAACTCCATTTAAATTACGAAATAAGTTAGAAAAAAAGGGCATTTGTTTTATTAAAATTTAAAAGTTATGTAATTTAGTATGGTGGAAATTAAGGTTACATGGTGCATGTAGCATATATAATTATATATATACTCATACTTTCCTCTATTCCATACACACACACACACACACACACACACACACATATGGGTACGTTGGGCTCAAGTTACACTTAGTGTAACTTTAAGCAATGTTACACCATCTAATATTTTTTAATTAGATATGAATTTTGACAAATTTACTGTTAGATTACATTATCTTCGTATATTCTTCGTACTTGCAAAATTTCAAGGTAATAAAAAATTAATAACTATGTTATCAAGCAATTGTTTAAATCAAAGGAGTCAATACCGTACTCAAGACCATTTTAGTTTGGTCAAGAAAATGAAATATTTCGGTATCGGTTAATACTGGTGTACCGTTTCGAGATTACTGCTAATATATATATATATATATATATATATATATATATTATTCAAAATCTATATAATTTGTTACAAATATTTAAAATGATAATTTACGTGTATGCTTTAGTATGTGAACCTTCTTATTAAAGTGTCAGCTCATTAATAATAAATAAAAGAAAATACTTAGATAATACATAGTAGATTACGTGGTGATAATTATATTAATAATAGTAATAATACAAGTTTGTAAATGGCAGATCACTTGACCTTAACAAAAGTAATACAAGTTTGATTGTCAAATGCTTTGAAACTTGTGTCCTTTTAATATTAAAAAAAATATAAAAATTTATTTGAAATTTAAATTGTCCAAGTTCATGTGGGTAGTGTCAGGGCACACTTCCACACTTAACAAAAGATTAAGTCTCTTATTTGACAAAAACAAAAAGCAAAGAAAGTTAAAAGAAACATAAGTCAGTAAGAAAAGAAACAGAAGTGGAGCAAGTTTGGACGAAAGATGAAGAATAAGAAAAACCAAAGACAAAGAGGAGATGGAGAATGATCAGCGAAGTGGTGTCTCTTCCAGAAAAGTGGAAGTGACCACAACGTTTGGATTTTTTTATTCCATTGGTTTAACACTTTACCGGCCAATTTTCATTTTCCCGCCGATATCCGGTATTTTTTTCGAAACGACTGGTACGTCCTGGTATGACTTAGTATTTGGAGCAGAACAAAACAACCATGTTTCTGTTTCAGCCTAAGCACTGGCACAGTAAATTCTAGCCGGTATGGTATGGAATCGACTTCTTTGGTTTAAATTCAAGTTTTTGTAGTTTAAAATAATGCATAAAAGATAAGTTTATGAATCGAATTGTAAATAACATCCAATTGACATGAAAATTGGCATGAATGTTAAGAATATATAGAAGATATAATTTAATAGTGAGATTTTCAAAATATGACTTCTATAACAAGTTATTAGATAGTATAACATTGCTTAGAGTTACACTAGGAGTAACTTGAACTCAACCCAAACTACAACAGCTTCTCTTTAACTTTACAAAGAACCACAAAAAAAAAAAAATGTTGGAAAGAAGAACTTAGAACAATAGTGATCTATAAAGGGATCATAGTAACAAGGTGAAAGCTCAGATTTCTGTTATAAACACAAGAGCTGTTTAGACCCCAAATTAATAAATTATGGCTTGATTGATTTTACTCTAACTTAAACTAAGTGTGGAATAGAGTAAATGTGAGCGAACAAACAAAACCGCTACTCTAAGCCAAATTCAATAAAACACAGCAGTAAAGAGAAAGCTAAAAAAGTAGGGAAGAGAGATGCAAACATAAGATAACACACCAATATGTTATCGAAGAGGAAACCGAAGAACTCGGTGAAAAACCTCTCCGTTGTCCTCCAAGCAGTAAATCGATCCACTAGAGAATAAAGTTGGAGTACACGAATAACAAAAGACCCTCCAAGCCTAGTCTACCCAATATACTTGAGCCCTCTAAGCTCCTGCTACCAATGGACTTCACGGAGTCATGTCGTCTCTAGCTTTTCAAATTCCGCAATATGCTCGATTGCATCCGCCAAGCCTCACCGACTTCTTTTGACAAATCCCCAAGACTTCCTAATCCCCAAAACACTCTCTACACTCTAAAAAGGTGTGGGTTGTGTTTGGGTACAAATCTCCTCTCAAGGTATGGCAATGAGAGAGGGAAGGAGAAGAGGCTACAATGATTTCTCACTAAGGATGGGTAGCTCGCTCTCTCTAAAAGATGGGAGTGTGTGTGTTGTAGAAAACCTATCTAGGGTTTTTCTCTCTGAATGGCCTACTTACACATTTGTGGGTAATGAGGGTATATATAGTATGGGTGAAGGGTAAGAAAATCATACTTAAAAAAACCTCCAAGCAGAGAGTTTCGCAAGTATTTTGCGAGAAGGCCTTACCCGCAAGACATTCACGAAATTGATAGCATGACACGACTCTTCAGCTCTAGTCATGTGCTTCTTAAGTGCCCTTTTCACTGGAACCCTTCTCGCGAGATACTCGCAAGCCAATTGCGAAAATGCACTGATTCTTCATTTCAAGCTTGAGTCTTCAGCAACTTAATACTAAACCTAATACAATAAAATCCCACAAAAATACAAGGAATAAATTAAAGCAAATACAACACTTTTTGTCATGGAATAAAGCCAACATAAAATATAGTTGTAAATTACAACTTTACACAAGGATTGAACAAATACAGTCATAGTGACCAGGATGAACAAGTCTATATACCCCATTGTTGCCTAGGATCGATGAAGCTATCCTTCCGATTTTCCTCAAAAAAAGTGTACTCCATTGGGGCAGAGAGCTTCTCACTTAAGCACTGCACTGGATAGGAAAGTCTTGAGCACAACAACTAGCAGGAATCTAAATGCTAATGAAGTTCCCAAATTCACTCGAGCTTTTTGTACTTGCCCACATAGCACCGCCACCATATAATACAAATCTTTATAAAGGTGCATGTACTTATCACATTGATAATGACAAAGCACATTTGCATAAAATTTGTGCTTAAATTAGCTTTTTGCTGATCGATTTGTTGTTTTTTTTTTTTTTTTAGAAAAGTTCAGAAAGTGAATAAAATTACAGTTTTTTATTTTCTTTTTTAGAAAGAGAGGTTTTAAAAGAAAATATTAAAGTTACTCCAAAATTTACAATAAAAGATTTACAAATTGAAGTGATAATAAATATAATTGGTGTTATTTATACTAAATAAATACATTATTTGATTTTTTGTGATTTGGCAATACATGTAAAATTTATAAAATCATTAATATCACTCACTTTCAATTTTGGAGTTCTTCTAACCATGTTACATATGGTAAAGAAGAAAAAGTAGGTACTTGTATAAATGACATTGACAATAGTAAAATAATTTAGCTTCAAATGAATATTTCAATTAGGTTTTTTTTTCCCCTAATTTTCTAAAAAAAAAAATCCATAATTTCATTGAATATAATAATTTAAAAAAAAAATTATATATTTCATTATTCAATACAGCCACGTGTTTAAATATAATTGAAAACCCTAATACATAACACATAATGAACTATGCCTAAGTTTTTCCAATGTTTCGTATTGTTTAAGTAAATCCAAACAAAGATAAAGTACTTAGAAAACACATGCTTTGAAAAGAAATTTTAAAAAAATGGGGTGAGGAGGATGGGGAGAAAAGTTATGGTAAGATAGTCATTACCGCAATTACAATGTTATTTGACAAATGATGGACAAAAACATCAAAATTAAATAACATCATCATGACTACTTGAAACTCCAATGATCAATTAACGAAAGAATCTTCTAATTAGATTCAATTAACAAAAGACTCATTGATCATAAGATCATACAAAAGTTAATTGCCTTGCATGCATGCATGAATCAATAATTGGGTTTTGGTAAAAGTGACTTCACGTGATTGATGGAGATCTTATATGCAACTTTGTTTCATTGCAGGTCATAACATATTAGAACCATGCATAAGAGAGATTATCATTTATTACAAAACATTCACGTATGCTAAACTAGCGTAGCATTTCTATTGTTTTTTGAGCTATGATTAAAACCATATAAAATAGTTTGTACGCAGCAACAAGTATATCCTTATAGTGATTAACGTGAGAGGTCCTATCCAGGAGAGACAGTAACTATTACTGTAATTCAAGCACTAAGTACCGTCCCTCCTGTGACAAGAACTCCACTGTAACCTCATTTCACTTGAATTATCATCATCTCTGTGCTTTGTGGTACTTGTACTTATAAGAAGTTGAAGGGATTCCTGTCACAGAAGGATGGCTCTAGCTGAGCCTTTAAAGTGAATATATTCAGCTTGGGCCATCTCTCTTGCGACAGGAATCCCTCACCTTCTCTTTCCTTAGTTCTTCCTTTACTTCCTATCTTCCACGCATCTCATATTGTAAACCTCTCGTAATTTATAGAACAAAATTTAGCTGGACTCTTTCTGTGTCCTTTCATGGAATGATACAATGAAATTACTCTTACAATAAAATGAAGTTGCTTACATTTCTTTACTTTGAATGAATTATGGTCAATGTTCAATGACTCAATATTCTACTTTCACAAACGAAACTTGCTTCTAATTCACATTGGTCAATCAATCCTTCCTTCCAAACCAAGGAAATTGGACTAAGAGCTTTTTAGTTGAAGGACCATGTGATACGATATACGTGATGATTAATCAGTCATACTAATTTCTTTCTCAAAAAAAACAAAAGAAAAAAAAGTCATAGTAATTTATTTTTATTAATTGGTTTAGTGAAGAACCCGGCATCATATTCACCATAAAAGTGAAGTTGTCATTAGGCCAAAAGACTGTTGGCTATTTACTATAGGACAACTTAATTAACATTTAGAACGTTAATCATTTATAATTAAATAGTTCTCTTTATTATAACAATTTGTTTTCTTGTAAATGCCGATTTATTGACTTGAAAGATCCTCATAGCTAGTTGAACCCGTCGACATGTGATTTATTGAGTAAACCGTAAGCTAAGTTATATTTCAAGGTATCATGCCAAGAAAGAACTTTGAAGCACGCTAATGGCGAAAATGGGCAAATGCCCATTTCGCACAAAAAAATGGGCAAATGCCTTATTTCCTAAACTAATTAGAAAAATGCCCTTTTTTGAAACTCAATTTTCTCAAAATTGAGTTTCAAAAAAAAAAAAAAAATTGGAGCCCCGATAGCGACATTTTAAGAAAGCTATAGTGACGTTTTAAGAACTTATAGCGGCATTTTGTAACTCAAGCTCCATGAAATCGAGTTACATGCAAGTTTTTCTTCTTCTTTTTTACCTATAACTCGACTTCATGGAGCTCGAGTTACAAAACACCGCTATAAGTCCTTAAAATCGTCACTATAGGCTCCTTAGAATGTCTCTATAGAGCTTAACTCGATTACTCAATTTTGAGAAAATCGAGTTTTAAAAGAGGGGCATTTCTCTAATTACTTTGGAAAAAAGGGCAATATGTTGATTTTTTTTCGCGAAAAGGGCAAAAGCCCATTTTGGCCCATGCTAATTGAATTGATACTTCATTTACTTGACAGAATATGAAGCATAGACACAGTTTTTTTTTTTTTTTTTTTTAAATGCCTCTTCAATTTCCGTCAATCAATAAGTTGAAAAGGGTTGGGTCAGTAGGGGTATCAGCCCATTTTTCTTTTTGGGCCAAAAGATAGCCCCACCCAATCACCCTTATTTTTTAAACAAAAATTTATTATTAATATGTTTGCTTCTTTATTATTTTTACTTCTTCTTCTTATTCTTATTCTTCTTCTTTTTTTTTTTTTTTTAACTTCTGCTTTCTCCCTTCCAATCTCTCTTTTTTTCCCTTCACTATCTCAAATTAAGAAACTGATTTGAGATACAATCGAAGATGAGTGTTTAAATAGAAATGTGTCATTGAAGAAAATGGCAGAGGGCATAAAATCAATTATAAAAAAAAAAAAAAGAAGGAGAATCTTTCAATATGAATTTATTGTTGTATGTTGCAGTTGTTTTTTACCCTCGATATAAATGATATGTTGTAAGGGAATCTATCATATTTTGGAGGTGGATGAGAAGACAGGCGAATGGTGCTTTGGTTCGAATGTATGACGCAAATCTTAAAAATGAGAAGGGAAGGGCAGCACAAAATAATATGTCTACTAATTAAGTTATCAAAAAGGTTAAGTAGAAGTAGTAGTAGTAATAGTGGACCTATGGGTGTAAGACCATCTTTGAAGATGGCTCAATTTGTGAGAGAAATTGAGGAGGATTCTTTGGAAAAGATTGAGGTGGAAAGGTACTTAGCTAAGGATATTGTAAAACTTCATAGACAATTTGATATATATATATATATATATATATATATATATATATATATATTGTATTGATTATTGAAGGGTTAATTTCTATAAATTTCTTGTGCTTTCCTTTGTTAATCGTCATGTTCTTACAATTCCTGTATCAATTGTAGCCTCTAAATTTGTATTTAGCACAATCGATCATGTGCTTGATTCTTTTCATAGCTCATTGTCTTCTAGGATGGTTGAGGGCCTCATTTGTGTAAAAGATTGGATTTGTTCTTCTTCTACTCCAATAAGCATTCAAAATGCAAAGGAAGATGTTGAAGAATTTGAAAAGCTTGAAGTAGGTATTCATTGATTTTATATATATAGATATACAAGTGATTTCTCTTTTTTAGAACTTATTTGAATTATTATGCTAAAAAAATTTGTTCATGTATTCGTAGGGCCTCATTTGTGTACAAGATTGGATTTGTTCTTCTTCTACTCCAATAAGCATTCAAAATGCAATGGAAGATGTTGAAGAATTTGAAAAGCTTGAAGTAGGTATTCATTGATTTATATATATATATATATATATATATATATATATATAAGTGATTTCTCTTTTTTAGAACTTATTTGAATTATTATGCTAAACAATTTTGTTCATGTATTCGTTGGAAACTACGACTATGGAAGATGATGACGTTTGATTTGAGTTGCCTTGGCTAGTTAGATTACACATCTATTGACATGAATGAATTTTTGATTATAACATTCACCTTAATTTTGTAAATGTGGACAACCACATGATTATGAGTTTAAGATAAGACTTTTGTAAAAGTTATGAAGGGCGTTTGTACTTTGTAATGACGACCATGATAGGACTATGTCTTATTATTATTATTATTATTATTATTATTATTATTATTATTATTATTATTATTGTTATTGTTATTGTTATTGTTATTGTTATTGTTATTGTTATTGTTAATGTTATTGTTATTGAAGCATAAACAATGATAAAATAGATGATAAAGAAGAAAAAAGCAAAATAGATATATTCAAAATAAGGTTAAAACAGAATATGGAATATGAAAATAGAAACTAGTAAAATCTTACTTGAATTAAAACTTTTGTCTTTGATTAAAATTGAAAACTTCTGTCTTTAATACAAGCTTTGAAAATAAAGATTGTCTGAAGAGTTACAACATTACAAAATCTGTCTGTAGGGAAGATTACAAGATTACAAGAGGGGAAGAAGTACAAGAGTGTTTTTGAGGGAGAGGGAAGGCTATCACAAAGGCTTTCTATAAAATTTTAAGCTTGTAAACTTTAAGCTTGTCCTCTGTCATCAACGTCTGTCTCTTTTATAGATGAAGAGAATCATAGTTAGTCTTGAAAGGTAACTTGAGTTGGTAGGATTAACTTAAGTTAAACTGTCGGTAGGAATTGTCTGGAAATCTGTCTAATCTCTTTCTACGCATGCTAGTAAACAATAGTGATAAATATCTGTCTGTTTATGTCTTTTTGCATTGTCACTGTTTTGGACTATCTTGGATAAAATCTATCTATCTAGCATGTCTATCTGCCTTTCTGTTTATCTATCAATCTGTATCTGCATAGTTATCATAGTCTAACGGATCAGAGTTAGAGTTGGCTTGATCCTCATGGAATGCTCCATAATTTTCACAGAGTACAGTATACTATAGGAAGAAAGGTAGGAGCACCATTCTTTGTCATTATTCTATGGTCCTCAGTGACCTTTCTTTTCCCAGTGAGCCTTCTCACTGGAGGTCTTGGTCCATAAGCAACTATCCTATTTGTGTAGCCATTTAAATGGAAATCATTATCTAATTCTCTCTGAACATCATAAATCTCATTGTTCATGAAATTAGACCATTCTTGTGCCAGGTCATGTGAATTATCAAGTGATAAGTAAGTCTCCCCTGTATACTAGTAAAGATCAGGGCTGCAACTAAAATCACTGATGAGAACCAAAATGTGCGCTGGTCGGACTTCCATGTAGTAGCTAGTATCCCATGCTGGAAGAGTACTCCAAATAGTAAGCTTCATATAATTAAGTCTTCCAATCTATTTGGTTGCCTATTGGATAATTTTGGGGAATAAACTAATTTGATCTCCAGAAGTTAGGATTAACTTGCTGATAAACCCTGCTTCTAGCATCTCAGATAACCATGAAGGATCACAGATCATTGGGTCCTCTGTCAGTGTGTTAATGAGTAATCCCGGATAAGGATGTTGTCCATCATAAACTCTTTCTGTGTCTCCAAAGCTTTCATACCATTTGGCTTTATGGGATAGCCATACATCATCTATCATGTCTGTCCTGATAAATGTTGTAGAGACTAAAAGTTTAAAAAGATACATCCATGTGTCATAAGAACTGGTTTGGGCTTTGTGAGTTAGTATATTCTGTTGGATTTCAGGGGGTAAAGTTCTAATGGCAAGTCTTATTTTTTGTTGAATCTTAGGGTGGAGCTTTGAAAAGCTTGTTCCTATAAGATAGCTTTTAGAGACTATGATTTTGTCTTTGTAGAGCTTGAATCTCCATCCTCCTTGCCAGGGCATTGACAACCAAGTGCTTCAATAAATGCACTGGTGTTAACAAGATATAATTCCAAAGCCTTAAGGGTCTTTTGGAATAAGGTTTTCTATCTGAGGGTATACGCTACTTGTAAATTATCAAGAAGTATTTTAATGTGAAAAGGGAGGTCTGTAAATTCTCCATCCTGAAAAGTAAGATCAATGCGGAGCACTTCTTATAAAATTTCACTTTTGCCACTACATGAATACATTGCTTTTGTTAGCAACGTATCCTAGAGGGATATTGTCTCAAATATTTCTTTTCTTTTGGGTTGTACCATCGGTGCCTTACTCTTTCCTGTTCTGTCTGCCCTAGAAGGTCTTTTCTCCAATGTATCCTAAAAGGATTCTTGAAAATAAATATTTTCTTGCAAAGCTTTTTTCAAATTTATTTTTAAAATCTTTTGACCAATATCTTTCTGTAAAATTCCTTTGAAATACTTTAAAAGAAAACCTTTTTGAAGGTTTAAAGCATATATAATAAAACAAACTGGTTTCTGTACACCTTTGTGCCGTCGTTAAGTAGTGGTATAAGAGTAGTCATAGTGAAGTCTGTCAATGTTGGATTGATTGGAATCTAAGAAATTCACAAAATTTGCCATGATTCCATCCATTTTGTACGTATTTTTATATTTCTCTTTCTTCGAGAATATGTGAAATAGAGCTTCTCCATAGAGTCTTTCATCAACGATTGTAATAGGAAAATCTGTCAGAGGTTGATGATGAGCTCTGTCTGTTAAGAGATTAAATCTATCTTTACTCAAGAAATTACCACAATTAATGATTAATAAAGGAGTATTTGTCAAGACTACATCTATTGTATAAGTATTTGAAGATACTGATGATGCCGAAAATATCACCAGTGAGTTGCAAGCTCCTCAAACAAAAGCAACACCTGCAAAAAGAAAATAAAGGACCTAGGAGAGAGCATCGGTGTGGTGCCGGCCGAAAACCCTCCGAAGGTCAAGTTAGAATCTTGTTTCTTTAACCCTAGAGTGCCAGAGTTAAGAATATTGTGCGTACCTTCATATTTAGGGTTTCTGAGGTATTTATATTGAGTGGAATTACCTTTCTTTTAGGATACCACTTCCTTCTCAAGCTTATTTCCATATAGGAGTCTTCTCAAACGTGTGTCGCAAGAAGTCCAAGTGTGCACGTTTGCGTGGGGATAAAGCAAAAACCCATTTAGAACATATCAAACGACGTGCAACCCGGAATCTGTAATTAATTCATACATGACGGATACTCAGCAAAATCTAACCGTCATAGTCGTATCACCTACGGTGTCGATCCGTCTTCATCATCTCCGTCCATTCAAGCTTTATGGGGATACCTCTCCTATTTTTATTCCCTTCAGATACTATAAATTTACTTGGTACGTCTATCAAACTGTCAGTCCATTCATATTGACTAAAGGAAATTGTGAGCATAGTTCTTTCTTTTTTATTAAAGTCTTTCTCAGAGGATAATTGTTTTATATGTCGGTGTAAAAAGGTGATAGGAGAATAAGAACAAATCTCTGTCTCTATATCTTGTTTGCATTTCTTTATGTCATTAACTGTCAATTGGTCATCAAATGATATTTCTATCTTTAAAGATGACAAGCTTCCTTCTATTCTACAGATTCCTTTGTCGTTGATATCTTTTAAAATAGTGACCTTTTTGAAAGAATGTTTTTCATGTGGTAACATGAATCTAAAGAATATATCTTTTCCTAACACATTAGTTTTAATTCCTTCATCTGTCACTAAAATGGGGTAAAGCAAAGTCATAAAGGGATTTAAAATAACTTTAGGAAAAAGGTCTTTAATATCTTCAAAACATATACCTTTATTACAAATGTAATCATTAGGTGATTTATGATTAATTAACTTTTCTCCAATGACCTGAATTGATCTTTCAGAATATTTTCCATAATATTTGGAAGGTATTAATCTTTCTTGTGTACATTTAATGCTATCATTACCTGAGTCTATCAAAGTATCTTCTGTCAAAGAAATCTCTTTATTAATAATTTATGTATCCCTTTTGTGAAAAATAACTTTGTTAATTAAACTCAAAGAATTCTGTCTATTGCTGTCTATGTCTATGGAATTATCTTTTTTAATTTCTTTTATTTCTTGTTTTACCATTTTTGCTTCTGTCATTAAGTCTTGTAGAGTTACTAGTTTTATATCTATGCCATCTTGTTTCTTCTTTTTCTTTTCTTTCTTGTCTTTTCCTTTCTTAGCTTTTTCTCCTTTTTCACATTCCGTAGCATGGTGTCCATATTTCCTACACTTAATACAAGCAATAGGTATGTCTATAGAGTCTTTCAAATTTATTAAGTAGTATTTTTTATTTTTTAGGTGGTTGGGTAAATTATCTATCAGTTTCATTATTATGTCTTTTTGTTTCCTTTTCCTTTTATTATGTCTTTTTAATTCTTCATTTTCCCTTACTTGGTCTATCTCTTTTTGCTAAATATTAAATATTTCCATTAATTCATTTATTATGTCTTTCTCAAATTCTAATTTACTTATACGTTTTATAATTTTATTATGTCTATCACATTGTTTTTTAGTATGTCCATATTCTTTACATTTATGACAAATAATATTTCTAGTATGTCTGGTTATCTTTTTCATTGTCTAATAACTCAGTAGTATTTAAAGCTGCTATGCCTCTTTTTCTGTCCATATCTAAAGGTGAATTTAAAAGTTCTATCTTTTTAGTTAATTTTGCTTGACTATTATTTTGGGTATATATCATAGTTCTTTCAATTGATTTTAGTCTTTCATCAATTTTTTCTTTTAAACTACCATTATTATCAATTTTCCATCCATTGTTGACTACTTTTGCTTTTACTACACTATCACTATTTTCCTTTTCATTATTATTAGTTTTCCTTCCTTTGTTGACTATTTCTCTTTCTTGTTCTATCTTTTCTTCTGCTTCTAGTCTCCTACGTAGAGATTCTTTAAGAGTACTATCATCTTTTGGTTTTAACATGTCTTTTCTTATAACTTTCCCTACTTCATCTTTTGTATCTAATTGTTTTAGGGTGTTAGCCTTTTGACTTTCAATTCTTTCTATCATTTCTTTAACTATACCTTTTTTAATATTCCTTCATCTTCCATACTTGTTGTTCTTTCCCAAATCAAGCCATCTTTCATATTATTGATCTTTTGTCTTTCATTTTCTTCTATCTTTAAGTCTTTTCTCCTCAAGTCCTTTTATTTTTCTTTATATGTTATAGATATAGGTCTATCAGTAGCTTTTGGTTTTTTAAAACTATTTCTATCATCACATATTCAGCTATCTTTTCTAGTGTTCTTTATATCTATTAGATTTATTGACATGTCGGTACTTGTTGAATTATTCTGCTGCCTATTATACTTGTTATCTGTCATGGTTTTTGTTAAAGATGATCTATGATGGGGTTCAAATTCTCTTTCTTTTTCTAAAGGTGAGTTTAAAGCTTTTATTCCTTCATAGAGGTCGAAAAAACTGTCTATTCTATCATTTCTTTCATTTTCTCTTACTAGAGTAGTGGGTCTATCTATAGCTTCTAAAGATTTGAATTTTTTTATTAATCTTGTCTAGGAAACTATTATTGTGTCTATCAGTTTGTCTGTTAATTTTATCTCCTATTAATGTATGCCAATTGTTTGTGTTATTATGGTTTTAATTATAATTATCCATATCACTGTCAAAATCAGAATTTGTTTCATAATCCATATTATCATTTTCCCAAATATTGTCTATATCTCTCATGCTATAACCTTCATCATAATCTATATCATCATAGTCCATGTTTCTAATTAGTGTGTGCCTAACCTAAGTGTGAACAAGCAAACAGATGATGAACTGATAAACGTATTTATTCTATTTCCAAGCAATTAATAATTACTGGTAGAACTATTACTAACCACTAGTTTCCTTGCTATAAGGACCACCTCCTCGAGAAACTCCATTGTGAAACCACTCAAACACAGCCTTGTCCGTCGGCTAACAAAAAACAGGTTGACCAACGCGAAACTATGGTTTGCCAATGAGTCTTGAGGCTAACCAACGCTACCAAGGAGCAAGTAGTGGCTATACAGTAATATAATTCCTAGTAACTTCTTAATTGCAGAGAAATAAAACTCATGCATCTACCATCCATGGCTTTGATACCATTAACTACCTAGGCTACTATCATTCACCCAAGTAAGCCATCCCAAACGCGGGACCCATGTCGGGGTATGGTATCAGAGTGGGGACCAATAATACCTTGTACGGAACTCTCACTTCCCATACGAGGGTAAAGAAGGGCTCTTCGTTGTACGGTGTCTCTTCATATCTATAGCTTGGCTCTATGTTTCCCTGTTGAGTGTAAGTTGTGGTAGCACCTTGCTAGCGTAAGTCCGGATCTAGCAGCAAAAGGGCAAGTATAATGGCGCAACAATAAGCAGGTGCGACGCATCTTGGGTGCATGAAGACACGTGACTCTAATAGGTACCTTGCTACTCCCTTTAAAAGGTGGTGGTAGATCATTTGCCTCCCACTTACACTTGATGAGGTGGGGCAAATCCTCACTGGGTAGTTTATGGTATCAAAGCCATGGTTGGTAGATGTATGAGTTTTATTTCTTTGCAATTAAGAAGTTACAAGGAACTTATATTACTACATAGCCACTACTTGCTCCTTGGTAGCGTTGGTCAGCCTCAAGACTTGTTGGCAAACCATAGTTTCGCATTGGTTAACCCATTTTTTGTTAGCCGACGGACAGGCATGTGTTTGGGTGGTCCCGCAATGGAGTTTCCCGAGGACGTGGTCCCGATAGCAAGGAAACTAGTGGTTAGTAATAGTTCTGCTAGTACTTGTTAATTTCTTTGAAGTAGAATGCATATGTTTAATCGCTCATTATCTATTGCTAGTTCACACTTAGGTCAGATACACACTGATAAGAACATGGATAATGATAGAATAGTTAATTTTGAAGAATATAGCATAAGAGATATAGACAGGAAATTGTTAGAATGGAATATACCGACTAGAAAAAACTAATAAAATCTACCGACAGACTTCATTTTCTAAATTATCCTTCTTAACAGATTACACTATAAAAACTGTTGAAAGAACTTACTCTTTGCTTAATGAATATGAAACAATTCAATTATTTAACGTGGACTCAATTAACTGACATAGAGAAAAATATGCCTTTTTACATGTTGGACTAGCTCAAGTAACTATAAAACCATTAACAAGAGAAGCTTTAAATACAAGTGTTTTACTTTGCCTAAGAGATGGTTGACATTTAAGATTTAATGACACGCTCCATGGAATGATGGAAACAAGTTTACATAATGGACCAGTATATTTTAATTGTTATCCTAATTTTGCTTTAAGTCTATCTGGTAGAAATATAATGGATGCTTTAACTTTGAATGTTAAAACAGATGGTTATTATATGAAAGAAGGCTCGAAACCTTTAGCTATTATTTATAGGATTTATTATAAACTCATGAAAACAACCCTTGACCCTCAATCCATGGTGGAACCATCCCCCAAAGGACATACGCTCCTTCTTCAAGCCTCAACCTCAAATAGTAGACTTCGTGTACCCCGACAGATACAATGGAAAGACATAACCCTTCCTGAACAATGGCAACTACAGGCTATTGCTCCCACACCAAAGATAGAAAACACAGAACCAGATTTTATAGCTCAAAAGATAGATGCTATAGTCATTATTTCTTTCAATAATAATGATAGACATACTGATAGTCTTATTAGACCCAGTAGCTCTTCAGGAAGAAAAACTCCTATGATGTTTACCCCTAGAAGGTCCTTTTCCTCCAGGACACCTTTCTTTTATTCTAGACCTTTACCTCCCTAGAATCTTCCTCCAGTTATACACCTTCCACCTGTAAACACCAAGAGAACCCCAATCCAGACAAAACCGGCCTATTATCCAACAGAAACCACATAACCAACCCCTAATGTTCATTAAGCCCGTTATGAGCCCCAACCTCAACCTCAACCTAATTCTCCTACCCAAACAGACATATTAGGATTCACTGATTATGATAAATGAATTAATGTTTTATCTAAGGAAATTGTTTTGGATAAAGAATTATTAAAACATGACTACCTAAAACCTGAAAACACTGATAGAAAAAACCAGTTTTTTAAAGAATATGATGAACAAGAAAGAAATAATTTGAGAACCAAATATTATGAAATGGTGATAGAATTACAGACACACTTCAGTTTCTTTGACTTTTTAGACTATCATAATAAAAAAAAAAGTGTGATAGACAAAACTTTGTCATGGACGAAGACAGAGAATCAAGAAAAGGTGTATCAAACTTATCCACCCTTTGAATCAGTTATATTGAACCAACATAGTGGAGTCCAAGCATTGGCTACTCCTATCAAAAGACCTAGTCTAAGTGAAGACAATAAGAACTTAGATAGCATAATTCAACGGAATAATTACACCAATATCTATCTACATTCAATTGGTCAAAAGCTACAAGGGATAGAAGATAGAATCACACCCCCCGCCACCTCTATAAAAAAGGGGAAATGATTCTAAAACACCTTTATTTATTCCTCATGAAATACCTCCTCACTTTAGATCACCTTTAAAGAGACCCATGACAAAAAAAGACGGATAATCTACTTGATGAAATAAATAAGAAGTTAGATTTAATGAAATTGGAATCCCAAAAAGACATAGCGTTGCTAAAAAACAAAGATATGAAGTTAAATACAATAGGAAGACCTAAGTATTTGAATGATGAAGAATCAGAAGATAATCAATTGACAGACCTGACAGATTCATCAGATATAGATAATTTAGAATCACAATTTACTGATAAATTACAAATTAATAAATTAACTTTAGCATCTTCATCACAAGACTGTAAAAAAGGAAGAATTGAGGAAATATAGCCCAAAATGAATTGGTATCCTAAACCCACTCCCCCTGATTTATAGTTTGAAGAAAGGCATACTTTTGTTAATTCATCTTATTTGCCAGATTTAATTTATGAATGGAATATTGATGGAATGTCAGAATATGAAATAATAAACCTTTTACATGAAATGACTATGCTCATTAATGATTATAAGAATCATGGAAAACGTGACCATCAAATAGCTCATTTAATTGTCACTGGTTTCACTGGCCAATTGAAAAGCTGGTGGGATCATTATTTAAATGATGATGACAGAAATGAAATATTGACAGTCGTTAAAAAAGAAACAGATGGAAGTGTTATAATGACAGATAGATAGCCTTCATAAGATGTTGTTAATACTTTAATTTTCACCATAACTAAACATTTTGTTGGAGATCCTAATCAATATAAAGAAAGAGCTTCAGACATTTTAATTAATTTAAGATGCCCACAACTTTTAGATTTTAGATGGTATAAAGATGTTTTTATTTCAAAATTCTTGAGTAGAAATGATTTCCAACAATCCTACTGTAAAGAAAAATTTATTGCTAGTTTACCTTATTTCTTTGCGCAAAAAGTTAGATAGGATATAGCCAATAATGATGGCACAATAGACTATCCTAACTTGACTTATGGTGATATTCTTCTATCAATAAAACAGGTCTATGGTTGTATAATGATCTAAGATTGAAAAATCAGATAGAGAAAGAAAAAAGATATGCTCAAAAGGAGCTAGGAACTTTTTGTGAGCAATATGGTTTTGACCCTTTAATTGCTCCCTCTAGGAAAAGACGGAAAGAAAGAAGAGATGTTGATAGATATAAATATAATCGTAGAAGATATAATAAAGGTAGGACTAAAGAAAAGAAAGAAGAGTCCAAAAGAAAGAAAAGTGAAAGATATAGAGAGAATGATGCTACTTGCTTCAAATGTGGAAAAAATGGACATATTAGTAAATACTACAATTTCCAAAGAAAGATAAATAAACTTAATATATCAGGAAATTAAAGGATAAAATAATGAGTATAATAGAACTGATAGATAGTGATGAAACAGATAATGAAATTCACCAGATACATAATTATGATACCACCTCATCATCATCTACAGATGTTTCTTCACATAATGAAAAGACTAAATTATGTGACTGTAATAATCTTGATAATTGTTATTGTAAAAGAAAATTAAAAATGTGTCTTAACAAAATAAGAAGACATAATAATGGATTTGATAGACAGACTTCTAGATCTACAGTCTAAGAAAGATTATTTATCCAAATTAAAAGAATCTTTAACCCAAACTAATAGATTTAAGATAGACCTAAAAAATTATAAGTCCACCTATAATTTTGCAAAAATTATTGATAGATTTAAACCCAATAAACCTATAATAGTGATAGATCTACAAACAGATATTAATAATCTAAAAAATGATTTGAAAGAATTAAAATCAGAAAATTTCATCTTAAAAGACATGGTCGATCAGATAGCTGCACAAGTGATTAATATAAAATATAGAATTAAATATTGTAATGAATCCTTAATAGACTCCCTTTTCATTAATAAACATAATTATACTGGAGAAAGTTCTTATGAAGATGAATTTTTAAATATAATTGATAGAATGATATTCCAAAAATGGTATATCGAAATAACTCTAGTTGTTCATAAAGAATTCTCATTAACAGTCATTGCCCTTGTTGATTCAGGTGCTGATATGAATTGTATACAAGAAGGATTAATACCTTCTAAGTATTATGAATCAACAATAGACAAATTAACTCAGGCTAATAGTGATAGACTCAAAATAAGTAATAAGCTAACAAAGGCACACAAATAATAATGGAATCAATTTCAGAACACCTTTCTTTCTAACAGATAAGTTGTCCTCTAAAGTTATTCTAGGAAATCCTTTTTTGGCCTTACTCTATCCATTTTCTACGACAAACAATGGAATACATACTCATATTTTTGAGACAGAAATATTTTTTAAGTTCATCATACCCCCTGTTTCTAAACAAATACAATTGTTAAAAGAAATTTCCATATTTCAAGATAAGTGCACTAAGGAAATTGTGCCAGCAACAGAAAGCGTTATAAGCCCAGTGGAAGATGATGCTATACTCTCTACTTCACAGCCGTAGTACCTAAGTATATATACATATTATTCTCAAAAGAAAATATTTTTCAAAAGTGTTAGGACATATGTGTTTCACTTATTAAGAACATATGTCATTCATTTATGTAATTGGCTAATCCTTTGACAAAACACACTTTACTTGTATTTGGGTAGATCTAGGATGTGTTTAATACTTCAAAAAAGATGTTGTTCAAGTCTAGTATTAAAGCCATGAAGATTCGACCAAGAAACAAGTGAAGAAAATGTGTTTACTAAAGCTGGACACCTGAGAATAGCTGCTCGACAGTTTCTAGACAGATAGCTATCTATCAAGGTTTAATGAGGCTCGATAGATGCTATCTATTGAGGTATCTATCGAGATTACGAAAATCAGAATTTTCATATTTGATTTTTGGGCCAGGCTTTTGTATTTGTGTAGGGTTTCTTCTCTCACAACCCTAGACATATATAAGGCTTATTTTTTAGGCCGTCACATAAGAGAATACAAGGAGAACATATGAAAGAGGTGACCAAAACCTTATTCTCTCAGAAAAAAGCTACTGCGTCTTTGTGCCTTAGGGTTTCGTAACCAAGTGGTTCTTAATCTTCATTGTTGATGAAGTGAAGAACTTTGCAACCAACATTTTCTTCTCTAGTTGGTGATTGAAGTCGCGTACTGGGATCCGCCCAATTGGTTAGTCACGTACTAGGATTCGTGCATCAAAGGGTAGCGTTCATATATTGAAGAGTTCAGAGGTTCTGAAGCAGTAGAAGGCTTCTACTGTGAGTTCATCTATGGGGATTGTAGAGTCTAGGAACAAAGGTTTTGTACTAGATCTGAAACTTCTCTTTACTATAGTGAATTGCTTTTCGGGAAGGTATCCCCACAGGTTTTTTATTGTGAAACTGGTTGGTTTTATTCGTTTTCCTGGGTCATCATATCTTGTCTTATTTATTTTTCTGTTGCACTTATATTTGACATGATATTGATGTTTGTTTGTTTTAACAAGTTTTATGCATAATAAATCTAATTAACAACTTGGGTTTAAAACTTGTTAATTCTATCAATCGGGGTCTAAATTTCCTAACATGTGGTATCAGAGCGGGTACACTCTAATTGGATTAATTTCCTGAGTGTGATCCTTGACCCCCGTTGTCGTGGATTATGGACAATCTCTTTTGATTCCTCCTTTGTTTGATGGCACTAATTATACGTACTGGAAGGTCGTATGAAAGTTTTTTTGCAGGCTTTAGGTGAACAGGTATGGCAAGCTGTTGAAGTTGGCTGGATTAAGCCAAAGAAAGCGCCAGTGGATTGGGATGATGCAACAATCACAGAGGTAAATTTCAACAGTAGAGCCTTGAATGCTTTGTTTTGTGAGGTAACCAATGAGGAATTCAAGAAAATATCATCCACGGAAGTTGCCAAGGAAGCATGGACCATTCTTGAGACCACCTATGAAGGTACCATGGCTGTAAAGACTGTGAAGTTTCAAAGACTCACTAGTAGCTTTGAAGAAATAAGGATGGAGGAGGATGAAACCTTTGATGAGTTTTATGCTAAACTCAAGGATATTGTGAATTCTGCCTTCAACCTTGGAGAGTCTATAATAGAATCTAAAATTGTTAGGAAAATCCTTAGGTCCTTACCCGAAAGATTCCATGCCAAGATCACTGTCATTGAAGAAGCAAAGGACATTGATCAAATTCCTTTGACTAAGCTTGTAGGGAACCTTCAAACCTATGAGATGGGATTAAGCTTAATGGGAAAAGGTTGAAACAGTAAAAACTTGGCTCTTAAGGGTATAGAGGAATATATGGAAGACTCTGAAGATGAAGATGAGGATGAGGATGAGGATCTAACTTTCATAACTGATGAGATTATCAAGCTTCCTCAGTTTAGGAAAAACGATAAGGGCAAACCTCCTAGGAAATCTAAATCCTCTGGGAAGGGTAAGAATGAGAAGCCCCTCATCCAATGCCATGAGTGCAAAGGTTTTGGTCATATGAGGATAGAGTTCCCAAACTACCTTATGAAGGAAAAGGCCAATAAGTCAGAAGATAAAGGGTTGGTTGCTACTTGGAGTGACACTGATAATGACTCTTCTGATGAGTATGTGGATGAATGTAGTCACGTTATGGCCTTTACTGCCTCAACCAATAAGGTGGTTGTGAAGAGTGCTAGTGACAGTGATGATTCTTCTGATGATGAAGTGTCCAAGAAGATGACCCTTCAAGAAGCCTATGATAAGCTATACACTGAATTCATAAAATCTGAAAAGACTTCTCATCTTTGTAGAAAAGAGCTTAATGAGGTAATAACTGAAAAGGCTGATATGTTAGTCAAATTGGATGAGACTACAAGTTTAGTTGAGACTCTCATTGTGGAGAACACCTTATTAGAAAAGAATGTCAAGAATCTTGAGGTTGAGCTTAGTCAAGCTAAAACTCAAATAGAGAGGATGTCTAGTGCAAAGCTTGAAGAAGTCTTGAGTGCTCAAAGCCTAGTTCTGATAAGACTGGCTTAGGATATGCTGTCTCCTCCGACCCCTCTTCTTCCATGGCTTCTGGATCAAGGACTGTCATTGTGCCTCAATCCGAGAAAGGTAATAAAGGTATGAAATCCAAAACTGTTTTGCCTAATTCTAAATCCTTTGCTAGACCTCATGTTTGTCACCATTGTGGTGTTTCTAGACACATTTGTCCTAATTGCTTTAAGTTGTATCCTCATAAACAAGGGTCCAAACGGTCATAGGTTTCCTCTCAAGGACCTATACCTTTGTTTGAAGAGTTATTAAAAGTCTTGAGCTTTTGAACTCAATTTTAGAAGAATTTTAATTCTTCTATGTCCTTTAGTAGTCATACTAGGACACGTGCATTTTCATCTTCACGGCCAAAGGCTCGTGCTGTGTGGGTGAGAAAGGATCCTAAGACTTAATTGTCTTTTCTATTTGTCCTTTGCTTTAATTCTTTCTATCTGTAGTAGGACTCTCTTTCCTTGATTTCTTATCTACTTTTGGAATCATGTTTTCATGCATCTGCATCTTTCTATCATGCCTTCATGCATTTGCATCTTTCTTTCATGCTTTCATGTTGTTTGTCTATTTTTGTTTGGTTGTTCAATCTTTATTTTGTTAGTTTTCAAAATAAAAATTAGGAAAATTAGAAAAATACAAAAATAGTGTGTGATTGTGTACATCGATTCTTGTGAACCTTAAAATGGCCATTGAAACAAAGTTTTCTAAATTTTGTATCTCTTGTAGCTTAGATGAGCATCTCTATGCACAACTAAGCAAGTGAGCTTTGTGGCTCTTAGTTTGTGATGAGTAAGGTTAAGTGATCTCTTGTACTTAACACTCGTATCACTCTTTTTGACGGGTAGGACTAGAAAATCCTAAGAGAAAGGCATAAATAACCATCTCACCACTGTAACCCGCCAACCATGGTATGACATCTGTATACTTCGGCATAGCAAAAGTGCAATGTCTAAAGCTTAACATAATTGGGTATTTCTTCTCTCTCCTTTTTATACCCATGCATGATTTGCTTAATAAATGGAAAATATACAAAGAAATAAAAGCAAAAAGAACAAAATGCTTTAAACATGATTGCAAACGTGTTTTTTGGGAGATGTGAGAGTTATAGGATATACCCCAAAGGTGATAGTGCCCATCAAACAGTTATGATTGCGTGTGAGTTAAAGTGATTTTCTCATATCTCAAATCGTCATAACTTTGAGACATTCATACAATCTTGCGATGTTTTACACACACAACACGCAATATTCTTTGCTACTCTTGATACATGTGCAGGTACAATGTGATTTGGCCATCACAAGGTTTACATGTGTTGATGTATACTCACTAAACTGTCCTAACTTGTTTTTGAAAAATAAAATCGGTTAGACTTGTTTAGTGTGTGTGTGTGTGTGTGTGTTTTGGGATCCATGTGCTTAACTCTTTGTTGATTGAGAGATGTTTTGAGGGGTTAATATGTTGGTTGGATCATTGGCTGAGTTGCATGTTTAATTGCATTCATATCTGTGTTTTTCCCTTCTTAAAAAACTATTTTTAAGCCATCTCAATACCTTCTCAACACCTCTTGATACCTGGCTTATCTATCGAGCTCTTCAGTTGCATCTTATCGCAATCTCGACACCTCTCGATAGCTATGTGGATCGATCGAGAAAATTTGTCCCCTCGATAGCTTCTCGAGAACTCTCGATCCATCGAGATCCTCTGCATGTATTTTTTTCATGTTTTGCTTGTTTCTTTTATCTTGTTATCCATAGCATCTTGTTTCATTACATTCATGCATTTTTATGGATTCTTTGTGCCCCCCTTGATCATCTTTATGTTTCTCGGGTAAAGTTTTATAGCTTCATATACCCTCTGTCAATCGTGACAAAAGGGGGAGAAATTGGAGAATTTGTGGTTTCTTTCTTTAAGATTCTACAAGCTAGGGGGAGAAATACATGCCCTTGTAAGGGGGAGTCGTGTTTCATTTTGTTAAGGGGAGTGCTTACCTCCTTGTTGTTGTAGGAGCTACTTTTAGCTTCTTCTTCTTGTACCTAGGTCTTATGACCATTTTTATATACATTGTGCTTATCTGTGGTATATGTGATGATGTATGCTTTCTTCACCTATCTCTACATGTGTTGTTTCTTTTCTCTCTTTATACACATGATTCTTTATTTGTATGCAATCTATTATTTCTGTTTCACACTAAGATGCCTTGATGAGTTTTGTTTAAAGTGTTTCAGAAATACAGGTTGTCAAAGTCTTTTTGCCATAAACTCTCTCCTTGCAAAGTTTTTCAAGAGTTTTTGTTAGGATAGATTTTATTGTATTCAACAAGTGAATATTAGTTGAGTGATTTATGACTTCTCTCATATGTTCAGTTGTTAGTTGTGGTTTTGTCACGGATTGCCAAAGGGGGAGATTGTTAGGACATATGTGTTTCACTTGTTAAGAACACATGTCATTCATTTATGTAATTGGCTAATCCTTTAACAAAACACACTTTACTTGAATTTGGGTAGATCTAGGATGTGTTTAATACTTCAAAGAACATGTTGTTCAAGTCTAGTATTAAAGCCATTAAGATTGGACCAAGAAACAAGTGAAGAAAATGTGTTTACTAAAGCTAGACACCTGTGGATAGCTGCTCGACAGATAGCTATCTATCGAGGTTTAATGAGGTTCGGCAGATGCTATCTATCGAGGTATCTATCGAGGTTACGAAAATCAAAATTTTCAAATCTGATTTTTGGGCCAGGCTTTTGTATTTGTATAGGGTTTCTTTTCTCACAACCCTAAACATATATAAGGCTTATTTTAGAGGCCGTCACATAAGAGAATACAAGGAGAACATATGAAAAAGGTGATCGAAACCTTATTCTCTCAGAAAGAAGCTACTGCATCTTTGTGCCTTAGGGTTTTGTAACCAAGTGCTTCTTAATCTTCATTGTTGATGAAGTAAAGAACCTTGCAACTAGCATCTTCTTCTCTAGTTGGTGATTGAAGTCACGTACTGGGATCTGCACAATTGGTTAGTCACGTGCTGGGATTCGTGCATTAAAAGGTGGCGTTCATATATTGAAGAGTTCAGAGATTCTGAAGCGGTAGAAGGTTTCTGTTGTGAGTTCATTTACGAGGATTGTAGAGTCTAGGGACAAAGGTTTCGGACTAGATCTGAAATTTCTCTTTACCATAGTGAATTGCTTTTCGAGAAGGTTTCCCTGCAGGATTTTTACTGTGAAACTGGTTGGTTTCATTGGTTTTCCTAGGTCATCATATCTTGTCTTATTTATTTTTCCGCTGCACTTATATTTGACATGATATTGATGTTTGTTTGTTTTAATAAGTTTTATACATAATAAATCTAATTAACAACTTGGGTTTAAAACTTGTTAATTTTATTAACCGGTGTCTAAATTTCCCAACAAAAAGTCTCTTTAAAAATTTGTTTTCAAAAAGATCTTTACCAACTAAAAGTCTTTTAACAGATCTTCTCTAAAATATTTATGTCCCCTTCAAAAATAGATAGCTCTCAAAAAAGAATCCTTTGAAAGAACTCCACTACCCAAATTGAATCTTCAAATGCGTGAAAGCCTTCAATAAAGGCGTACTTGCACTAAATTAATTTCACTATATTACTTTGTTAATTTTAAAATTAATGGTCAATTGTCTGACAAGCAAGATAGCCATCCTAAGGCTAATAAAACTTTAGACCGTATTCTGCCAAAATAAAAATCTTCAATGAAGATTTTAAACAAAGCATAAAGGCGTCTCAATTGAGACAATATCCCTTCAATTAGTGATTATCAGAAAGCCCAGATCAGACAGATATTTTGAAAGATCACTAATATGCGGAAAAATTATCCAAATAGATCATTAAGTCATTCTCAACATGGCAGATTATTGTAACAATTCGATAGATTACTATTCTCCAGCATGTAAGAATGGCTTTAGATAGATCCAAGATAGTCCAGACAGAAATAGACAGACAAAAGCAGTAGATCACTATTTACAGATGACAGATCACTATTCATCAGCACGCTTAAATAGCTTAGACAAGTTCAAGATAGTCTAGACAGACACAGACAGATATTCATTTAAGACAGTTCAGATAGATACAGAAAGATAGGCAGAGACAAACTAAACAAAAATTACGACAACTACAGACAGATATATTACTATTTACTAGCATATGTAAAAAGGAAAAGAGACCTGATAGATTTTCAGACAGACTACTGCTCATCAACAGTAGTAAAGATAAGCTTCTACAGATAGTTTAACTTGAGTTAATTCTACAAACTCAGGTTACTTTCCAAGATTTACCATGGTTCTCTTCATCTATAAAAGGGACAAACTCTGAAGACAGAAGACAAGCTTAAAAATTTAGGAAGCTTAAAATTTACAAGCTTAAAATTTTATAGAAAGCCTTTGTGATAGCCTTTCCTCTCCCTCAGAAAGACTCTTGTACTTCTTCCCCTCTTGTAATCTTGTAACCTTCCCTACAGACAGGTTTTGTAATCTTGTATCTCTTCAGATAGTCTTTTTTTTCAAAGCTTGTAATAAAGACAGAAGTTTTCAATTTTAATCAAAGATAGATGCTTTTATTCAAGTAAGATTTTACTAGTTTCTGTTTTCATATTCCATATTCAATTTTAACCTTATTTTGAATATATTTATTTTGATGTTTTCTTCTTTATCATCTATTTTATCATTGTTTATGCTTCCATATTACTGTTGTGCTTTCTCCTGGGTAGTTTATGGTATCAGGGAGTAGACAAACAAGTGCTTCAATAAATGCTCTGGTGTTAACAAGATGTAATTCCAAAGCCTTAAGGGTCTTTCGGAAGAAGGATTTCTGTTTGAGGGTAAAGGCTGCCTGTAAATTATCAAGAAGTATTTTAATGTGAAAAGGGAGGTCTGTAAATTCTCCATCTCGGAAAATGAGGTCAGTGTGGAGCACTTCTTGCAGAATTTCACTTTTTTCACCACATGAATACATTGCCTCTGCTAGCAACATATCTTGAAGGGATATTATCTCTATCAAGATGCCTTCATGCCTATCTGAAATTCTTACTGAAGGCTTTTGGAATTGTTTGGGTTGCACCGTTGGTGCTTTACCCTTTCCTTTCATGTCAGCCTGGGAGGTTCTTTTACTCATAGTAGTCTGCAATTGGGTTTTGGGGAAATGATTATGGCTTGAAATATTATTTTGAGAATAAACATTTTCATGCAAAGCTTATTTTAAAATCCTTTCACTAATGTCTTTCTGCAAAATTTCTTGAAAATGTTTTATAAGAAAATTATTTTTAAAATTTAAAGCATATATAATAAAACAAACTTTTTTCTGTACACCTTTGTGCTCTTGCTGAGTAGTGGTATAAGAGTAGCCATGATGAAGTCTGTTAATGTCAGGGTGACCGAAATTCAAAAACTTTACAAAATCTGTCATGATTCTATTCATTTTGTAAGTATTACTATATATCTCATTCTGTGAGAATATGTGAAATAAAGCTTCTCCATAAAACCTTTCATCAACTACTATAATCAGAAAATCTGTCAGAGACCAATGATTAACTTTGTCTATTAAAAGATTGAATCTGTCTTTATTCAAGAAATTACCATAATTAATGATGAATAAAGGAGTCTCTATCATGACTTCTTTTATTAAAACATTTGTTGTATGAGTATTTAAGGATACTATAAATTTACTCGGTACATCTATCAAACTGTCAATCCATTCATATTGACTAAAGGAAATTGTAAGCATAGTTCTATCTTTTTCATTAAAGTCTCTCTTGGGGAAGCCTTCCATACCCTGGCATGGGTCCCGCATTTGGGATGGCTTACTTGGGTGAATGATAGTAGCCTGGGTAGTTAATGGTATCAAAGCCATAGATGGTAGAGGTATGAGTTTTATTTCTTTGCAATTAAGAAGTTACTAGGAACATATATTATTTCATAGCCACTACTTGCTCCTTGGTAACGTTGGTCAGCCTCAAGACTTGTTGGCAAACTGTTGGAAAATTTAGACCCTGGTTGATACAGTTAACAAGTTTTAAACTCAAGTTGTTAATTAGATTTATTATGAATAAACTTGTTAAAACAAACAAACATCAATATCATGTCAAAATCACATGTAGCGGAAAAGTAAATAACATAAGATATGATGACCCAGGAAAACCAATGAAACCAACCAGTTTCATAGTAAAAAACCTAGGGGGAAACCTTCCCGAAAAGCAATTCACAATAGTAAAGAGAAGCTTAAGACCTCGTTGGCAAACTGTTGGAAAATTTAGACCCCGATTGATACAATTAACAAGTTTTAAACTCAAGTTGTTAATTAGATTTATTATGAATAAACTTGTTAAAACAAACAAACATCAATATCATGTCAAAATCACATGCAGCAGAAAAGTAAATAAGACAAGATATGATGACCTAGGAAAACCAATGAAACCAACCAGTTTCACAATAAAAAACCTAGGGGGAAACCTTCCCGAAAAGAAATTCACAATAGTAAAGAGAAGTTTAAGATCTAGTACAAAACATTTGTCCCAAGACTCTACAATCCCCGTAGATGAACTTACAGCAGAAACCTTCTACCGCTTCAGAACCTCTGAACTCTTCAATATATGAACGCCACCCTTTAACGCACAAATCCCAGTACGTGACTAACTCCTTTGCACAAATCCTAGTACGTGACTCACTCACCAACTTAAGAAAGAAGAATGTTGGTTGCAAAGTTCTTCACTTCATCATCAATGAAGATCAAGAAGCACTTGGTTACAAAACCCTAAGACGTAAAGACGCAATAACTTCTTTTAGAGAGAATAAGGCATCGGTCACCTTTTGCATATGTTCTTCTTGTTTTCTCTTATGTGACGGCCTATAAAATAAGTTTTATATATGTCTAGGGTTGTGAGAAAAGAAACCTTACACAAATACACAAGCATGGGCTGAAAATCAGATTTGAAAATTCTGATTTTCGTAACCTCAATAGATACCTCAATAGATAGTATCTGTCGAGCCTTATTAAACCTCGATAGATAGCTATCTGTCGAGCAGCTATCGAGCTATCTATCCACAAGTGTCGAGCTATCTGTCTAGCTTTAGTGAACACCTTTTCATCACTTGTTTCTTGGTCCAATCTTCATGGCTTTAATACTAGACTTGAACAACATGTTATTTGGAGTTAAAAACACATCCTAGATTTACCTAAATACAAGTAAAGTGCGTTTTGTCAAAGGATTAGCCAACTAAATAAAATATGTCCTCAACAATCTCTCCCTTTGGCAATCTGTGACAAAATCACAACAAACAAATGACATATGAGAGAAGTCATAAATTACTCAACTCATACTCTCTTGTCAAGTAATATAATATCTACCCTAACACAAACTCTTGAAAAGCTTTGCAAGAAGAGAGTTCATGACATGGAAGACTTTGACAACCTGTATGTCTGAAACACTTTAAACAAAACACATCAAGGCATCTTTGTGTGAAACAAAAATAATAGATTGCATACAAATAAAGAAACATGTGTATAAAGATAAAAAAGAAACAACACATGTAAAGGTAGGTAAAGAAAACATACATCATCACATATATATATATATATATATGTATATATATATATATATCAAAGATAAGCACAATGTATGTAAACATGGTCACAAGAACAAGGAAGTAAGCACTCCCCCTAACAAGATGAAACATATCTCCTCCTTACAAGGGCATGTATTTCTCCCCCTAACTTGTAGAATCTTAAAAAGAAACCACAATTGCTCCAATTTCTCCCCCTTTTTGTCATGATTGACAAAGGGTACAAGAAGCTGTAAAGCTTCACCTGAGAAACATAAAGATGATAAAAAATGATTAAGGGGGCATAAAGAATCCATAAAAATGTATGATTGTAATGAAACAAGATGCTATGGATGACAATATAGAAGAAAGATTCAAAACATGTGAAATATAATGCATACAAAGGATCTCGATCGATCAAGAGGTGTTGAGAAGCTATCGAGCCAACCTTGACGGATCGAATAGCTATCAAGAAGTTATCGAGGGGACAAGGACTTTCTCAATCGATCCATTTAGCTATCGAAAGGTGTTGAGGTTACAATAAAAAATCAACTGAAGATCTCGACAGATAAGCCGGGTATCGAGAGGTGTTGAGGAGGTGTCAAGATTGCATAAAAACAGTTTTTCAAGAAGGGAAAAACACAAATATGAATGCAATCACACATGCAACTCAACCAATGATCCAAACAATATTTTAAACTCTCAAAATCATCTCTCATCAATAAAATTGATAAGCATTTAGATCCCAAAAACACACACACATACACACACACACACACTGAACAAGTCTAACCAATTTTATATTTCAAAAACAAGTTAAGAAAGTTTAGTGAGCATACATCAACACATGTAAACCTTGTGATGGCCAAATCACATTGTACTTGCACGTGTATCAAAAGTAGCAAAGAGTATTGCACGTTGTGTGTGAAAACATTGCAAGATTGCATAAGTGTCTCTATGTTATGACTATTTAAGATATGAGAAAATCACTTTAACTCACACACAATCATAACTGTTTGATGGGGACCATCACTTTCGAGGAACATCCTATAACACCCACATCTCCTAGAATACACGCTTGCAATCATATGTAAAGCATTTTGTTCTTTTTGCTTTTATTTTTCTTTGCATATTTTCTTTTGTTAAGCAAGCCATGCATGGGTATATAAAAGAGAGAAAAGAAATACCCTATTATATTAAGCTTTTTGATTTGCACTTTCGCTATGCCGAAGCATACAGATGTCATTGTCATGATTGGCGGGTAACAGTGGTGAGATGGTTATTAATGCCTGTCTCTTAGGATTTTCTAGTCCTTCTTGTCAAAAAAAGTGATACGAGCGTTAAGTACAAGAGATCACTTAACCTTACTCATCACAAACAAAGAGCCACAAAACTCACTTGCTTAGTTGTGCATAGAGATGCTCATCTAAGCTACAAAAGATACAAAGTTTAGAAAATTCTGTTTAAATGGCTATTTTAAGGTTCACAAGAACCAATGTACATAAACACATACTGTTTTTGTATTTTTCTGATTTTCTCCCTTTTTTATTTTGAAAAAAAAAACTAAAAAAAAAACTAAACAACCAGACAAAAGCAAGCAAACAACATGAAAGCATGAAAGGAAGATGCAAATGCATGAAGATATGACAGAAGGGTGCAAATGCATGTAAGCATGATTCCAAAAACAGATAAGAAATCAAGCAAAGAGAGTCCTACTTTAGATAGAAAGAATTAAAGCAGAGGACAAACATAAAAAGCAATTAAGTCTTAGGCTCCTTTCTCACCCACACAGCACGAGTCTTTGGCCATGAAGATGAAAAGGCACGTGTTCTAGTATGTCTACTAAAGGACACAGAAGAATTAAGATTCTCCTGAAATTGAGTTAAAAGGCCCAAAGCTTTTAATAACTCACCAAAAGTTTCCATGACAACAGGGGTAAAGGATCACACTTAGGAAATTAATTCAATCAGAGTGTTCCCGCTCTGATACCACTTGTTAGGAAATTTAGACCCCGGTTGAGTAAACTTGTTAAAATAAACAAACATTAATATCATGTCAAAATCATATGCAGCGGAAGAGTAAATAAGACAAGATATGATGACCCAAGAAAACCAATGAAACCAACCAGTTTCACAATAAAAAACCTGGGGGGAAATCTTTTCGAAAAGCAATTCACTATAGTAAAGAGAAGTTTCAGATCTAGTACAAAACTTTTGTCCCTAGACTCTACAATCCCCGTAGATGAACTTACAGCAGAAACCTTCTACTGCTTCAAAACCTCTGAACTCTTCAATATATGAACGCCGCCCTTTGATGCACGAATCCTAGTACGTGACTAACTCCTTTGCACAAATCCCAGTACATGACTCACTCACCAACTTGAGAAAGAATAATGTTAGCTGCAAAGTTCTTCACTTTATCATCAATGAAAATCAAGAAGCACTTAGTTACAAAACCCTAAGGCACAAAGACATAGTAACTTCTTTCAGAGAGAATAAGGCATCGATCACCTTTTGCATATGTTCTCCTTGTATTCTCTTATGTGACGACCTCTAAAATAAGCCTTATATATGTCTAGGGTTTTGAGAAAAGAAACCCTACACAAATACACAAGCATGGGTCGAAAATCAGATCTGAAAATTCTAATTTTTGTAACCTCGATAGATACCTTGATAGATAGTATCTGTTGAGCCTCATTAAACCTCGATAGATAGCTATCTGTCGAGCAGCAGTTGAGCTATTTGGCCACAGGTGTCGAACTATCTGTCCAGCTTTAGTGAATACCTTTTCTTCACTTGTTTTTTGGTCCAATCTTCATGGCTTTAATACTAGACTTAAACAACATGTTATTTGGAGTATTAAACACATCCTAGATCTACCTAAATACAAGTAACGTGTATTTTGTCAAAGGATTAGCCAACTACATAAAATATGTCCTTAACACAAACCATAGTTTCGCATTGGTCAACCCATTTTTTGTTAGCCAACGGACAGGCGTGTGTTTAGGTGGTTCTGCAATGGGTAGTTAATAGTATCAAAGCCGTATCAAAAGTGTACAGAACTCTCACCTCTCATACAAGGATAAAGGAGGGCCCTCCGCCATACAGTATACGCTTTACATATGTGGCTCTGGTAGGTACCGCTCATGTTCCTTTGTAAGGGCGTTCTTGTGGTGACCTTCCATACCCTTGGATAGGGTGTTCTTGGGGAAGCCTTCCATACCCTGGCATGGATCCTGCGTTTGGGATGGCTTACTTGGGTGAATGATAGTAATATGGAAGCATAAATAATGATAAAATAGATGATAAAGAAGAAAATAGTGAAATAGATATATTCAAAATAAGGTTAAAATGGAATATGGAATATGAAAACAGAAACTGGCAAAATATTACTTGAATAAAAACTTCTGTCTTTGATTAAAATTTAAAACTTCTGCCTTTGATACAAGCTTTAAAATAAAACACTATCTGAAGAGTTACAAGATTACAAAATAAAAACTATTTGAGGGGAGGTTACAGGATTACAAGAGGAGAAAGGTTACAAAAGTCTATCTAGAGGGAAAGGGAGAGAGCTATCATAAAACCTTTCTTTCTGAAATTTTAGGCTTCTAGTAAATAGTGATCTGTCATGATTCTATCGTTCTGTCATTTTATCATATATCATAGGGATCCTGAGAATCTTGAAATAGTTCTAGATGAGTCTTGTAATTTGGAGATGAGGATTCCATTACTGTGTCATCTTCATCATCCGAAATCTGTGATGCGGCTTCAAGTAGTTGCTTTTTAAGTTGTTTTCTATCTGATATAGAGGCGAGTTGGCACTGAACTTGACTTTTTTTCCAAAAGAAAATGAGAATTAGAGGATTTTTTCTGTAATTCTTGGAAGATATGATCAAAATTAAACTTATTCCACCACTTTAATGAAAACTTTTTGGTAAGCATAGGAAAAAGATACTGAGGATGTTTTTCTATCTTGTATTCCCATCTGATAATCCACGGAAGATCTGGAAACCTGTAAAAGAACTATAGAAGATGAGGAATGCCTAGTTCTTTCTTGAAAGTCTCATAGGCTTGTAGGAGATCAGGAGGAAGAATCCTAGCTTCGGGACCATAGGAATTCCACCAGTCAATGAACCATCTTGGTATCATTATATCTTTCTTTCTATACATATCAAAATGGAAAAACCAAGTGTGTCTGTAAATATTATTTTGGAGTAGGAGGATCCTATCCCAAGCTTCCATATAGTCATAGTAATTATAAAACTAGGGTTCAAATTGTATTGAAAAGTTCCTAGTAACCCAAGGTTGTGCTTTCCATTGAGAGGGGGTAAGGATCTATTTTATGACTACTTTAGAGTAGCCAATTATTTTGGGGTCTTGGGAGCAGGGCATATGTGTTAGTACTATTGAGTCTGTATCAACTAAAATATGCTCATAAAATGTTTGGGTCTTGAAGGTTTCTGTCTTAGGGTGTTCCCATCCTGGGGGTATAAGTTGTCTGATTAGAGAAAGGGTATATGTTATGTGCTGGTATCTCGGTTTAATCCATAGAATAAAATTCTAGGACTCTTTTGGGAGTTCAATATTGTGGTCTTCTTTTGGTGCTAGGGCTTCCTAAGAAGTAGAGGATGAGGATTTGTATTTTGGTTGACTGGAGGGAGAGGCTAAAGGGGGAAAAGAGGCTGCTGCTATATTAAATGGTGTTTTTAGGGAGGAGTTGAGCTTGAAGGCATGGCATATAACTGTTTAGTTGTTGGATTAGGACGTGGGGAAAGTGGGCTGAAAGGGTTTGGGCTGCATATCACTTGGGGTCTGGTTGAAGAAGTAGTGGGTGAAGTGAAGGAAGGGGAAGTAAGAAATCTGCTAGGGGGAATAGGAGGAGCAGCATAGGATTGTCTGGTTCTGGGTTTTGGGGAGTTGCTATTTTCTAAAGGGGAACTCATCTTCCCTGTAAGAATTCATGGGTTAAAAAATCAGGGATTGAATTAGATTCTCCTTTAATATATTCAATGTCAAAGTTAAAAACACTTAAAATGGCTTGCCATCTAGCAAAACTTTGTTTAGAAACAAGATTTTGAACATCTTTTTGTAGAACTTCTTTAGCACTTTTACAATCAACTCTGATTAAAAACTTTTGATTAAAAAAGATCATTTTGGAATTTTGAAATACATAATATAATAGATAAAATTTCTTTTTTAATAGTGCTGTAATTCTGTGGGGTTCCCTTATAAATATTATGTCCTAAAAATCAGATTTTATCTTGAAACAAATTTATCTTAGTGGCTGAGACAACTAATCCATTGTGTTTAATTATTTTGACAAATATATCTAAATTTTTCCAATGGTCATTAATTGATTTAGAAAAGATTAAAACATCATCTATATAGACAATTTAAAATTCTGTAAAGGGTGTAAATATATCATTCACTATATTTTGAAACTCACTAGGTGCATTCTTTAGACCAAAGATAGTAGTCTGGGTAGTTTATGGTATCAGAGTAGTATCAAAAGTGTACAGAACTCTCACCTCTCATACGAGGATAAAAGAGGACTCTCACCTCTCATACAAGGATAACCTTGATGCATAACCAGCTCCTCAAATGTTCTATGGCCAGTGCAGCAACATGAATAGAAAAAATACTGGACGGCAAATATCATTCAATTCCAAAGGATGTGGCTTTGCTCAAGGTCATCAAACTACTCCAAAGACTTTTAATACCTCACAGTCCAGTAACCAGCCAGTTGGTAGTAAGGATGAGGTTCCTATCTGTCAGATCTGTAACAAACGGAATCATACATCTCTTAAGTGCTTTAATCGATTCAACTATTCATTCTCTCCAAATATATCCTAAAAGCACTTGTAGCAATAAAGATTGTTGATAGTCAGGATTCTAAATGGTTCCCAAGTATTGGAGCAACAGGTCATATCACAGACAATCCAGGTAATCTTTATTCTTTAACTCCCTATCATGGATCTGATGGTGTAATGGTTGGAAATGGACAAACTTTGCCCATTACTCATATTGGTCAAGTAACTATTGGTACTAGTGTTTCTTCTGTCAAATTAAATGATGTTTTGTTGGTCCCTGATATAATGAAAAATCTACTCTTTGTTAGCAAGCTTACAATTGATTTTCCTTTCACTTTTGAATTTGATGGTCTTGGTTTTGTGATAAAGAACATGAAACCAACCAAATAGTAGTGAAATGGTGTAAATGAGATGGACTGTATGCTCTTGATAGAAGTGGACCATTTGCTATTGATGGAGGTCCAAAGGCATTTTTCACTTACAGATTTCGATGGGCTAGTAATGATTGTTGGCATCACCATCTTGGCCATCCTCACCAACAAGTTATAGATCATTTACATTCAAGCAATTTTAATTCTTTTGATTCAAAGTCCAAGTCTTTCAAAGTTTGCACTAGTTGTTAGATGGGAAAATCTTGTCGGCTGCATTTTTTGTCTATTGAAAATAAAATAAAGATTCTATTTTTCAAAATTCATAATGATTTATGGGGACCAACCCCAGTCAAATCAAGGGAATATTTTCGTTTTTATGCAATCTTTGTTGATGATTATACACACTTCACATGGATTTTTCCTCTACGCAAGAAGTCAGATTTATTTGCTTCTTTTGAACAATTTTACAAATATGTAAAATGTTAGTTTGATACTAAAATTTGTGCTTTCCAAAATGATGAAGGAGGAGAATTTGCATCTAATGAGTTTAGACAGAGTTTAATCAACTTAGGCATCCACCATCAATCTGTTTGTCCCAAAACACCAGAACAAAATGGGAAAGCTAAGTGAAAGCATCGTAATATCACAGAATTGGGCCTAACCATGATGTTTCATGTCCGGCTTCCACCTCGATTTTGGGTAGATTGCTTTTCAACAGCTATTTTTCTAATTAATCAGTTGCCATCTCAACACCTTGGAATGCAATCTCCATTCTTTCGACTTTATGGAAAGCATCATGATCATTACTCTACTTTCAGTGTGTTGGGTTCCAAATGTTTTCCTTATCTTGGTGATTATTGGACTAACAAATTGCAACCAAAATCTCTTCCTTGTGTTTTTATTGGTTACAACACAAAGCATAAAGTCTATAAATGTCTATATCCACCAATTGGACATGTGTATATCTCTCAACATGTTGTGTTTAATGAAGCAGTCTTGCCTTATAATGAGCCCACTAAACTCTGTGACAAAGATTCAATTGAGGGGGAGATATGCACCTTTTCATATTGGGAGCTAAATACCCCTAATGCATTTTCAGATAGCAATTCTCCTGCCAATAGATCTACATTACCATCTTGTCTACACTAGCACCGCCAGCTCTCTCAAGAACTTCAATTTCAAATTCCACCATGGAGCCCACACTTGAGTCATCTACCGCACCTTTCTTATCTAGGGCTAACTCTTCTCCAAGCTTATCTAATGTTGCTCAAGTCTTTAACCCATCAGATGTTATTATGGAGCCCACTTCTCAAGATGTTTCCCCTCTTTCTGCTTCGTCACCTACCGCTATTGCATAAAAAAACCATACTATGGTCAGTCAAAGGTTGGAATCACTCGGCCTAATCCAAAATATCATGGTTTTCATGTTGCAAAGACTTCACTTGACATCCCACAAGAACCACGATCCATCACAACTGCAAAACACCATCCTAGTGGGGCCACTACCATAGATGAGGAACTTACTACTCTTGCAACCAACCACACATGGACTCTTGTTCCTTATCGACCTGATATGAATGTGGTGGGCTGCAAGTGGGTTTACAAAGCTAAGCTTAATCATGATGGCTCTCATAAACGTCTCAAGGCTCGTTTAGTAGCCAAGGGATTCAACCAAGTAAATGGTGTCAATTTTTTAGAAACCTTCTCTCCAGTTGTCAAACCTGCAAGTATTCGACTTGCTCTTACAATTGCTGATGTGAAAGGCTGGGAAATATGTCAACTTGATGTCAAGAATGCATTTCTTCATGGGTATCTCTCTCAACCTATGTATATGCAACAACCACCTAGATATGTTGATCCAAAACTTCCAACGCATGTCTACCAACTAAGTTGTGCTTTATATGGTCTTAAACAAGCTCCTAGAGCTTAGTTTGATAGACTTAGTGAATTTCTTCTTGTTCTTGGGTTGTACTGCAGCACAGTCGACTTAAGCTTGTTCATTTGTCACTCCTAAGGTGGTATCCTTATTTTACTTCTTTACATGGATGAAATGGTGGTTACTAGTGATGGTTCGTCTTGAATCACATGGCTTATCTCTCAATTAGCACATGAGTTCTCCATTAAAGACCTTGGCTTTCTTCATCATTTTCTTGGTATTGAAGTCCATCGACTCCCCACATGCCTCTTTCTCTCTCAACACCACTATGCACTAGATCTCTTAAAGTGTGCCTCAATGAGTTCATGTAAACCAATCTCCACACCTATGCCATCCAAAGGTCGACATTTTCCAAACTATAATGAATTGTACCCTGATCCTACTCATTATAGGAGCATTGTTGGTGGTCTTCAGTATCTCACCTTCACAAGGCCTGACATCTCCTATAGTGTTAACTTGGTATGTCAATTCGTGCATGCTCCTACCTTGGCCCATTACAAGCTTATTGAACGTATCTTGAGCTATGTTTATGGTACTACTCACCTTGGTATGCGTATTTTAGCCTTTATCACCCTTGGTCTTTGTGCATTTTTTGTTGCAAATTGGGTAAGTTGCCTTACTAGTCATCGCTCTACAACTGGATTTTGCACTTTCCTTGGTGGTAACTGTATATTTTGGAGTGCTAAGAAACAATCAAAATTTGCTAGGTCCAGTGCTGAAGCACAGTGCCGCTCATGGCATCTACTGCAGGTGAACTCACATGGCTTTCATTTCTCTTGTGAGACCTTGTCATACCTCTTCCTTGCCCTCCAATTTTGCACTATGATAACTTAAGTGCCTTGCACATGACAGTCAATTTAGTTTTTCATGGTCGTACCAAACATATTGAATTGGACTATCACTATGTTCATGAAAAGGTTGCTCTTGGCTCTCTTGAAACACGCTTTGTATCTTCTACCAATCAGCTCATTGACATTTTCACAAAGTCGCTGTCCAAGCTTCTATGCATGGCATTACGGACCAAACTTGGCCTTTATCTTGACCCATGGCCTAGTTTGAGGGGGAGTGATAACAATAATGATCCAAGACCACAACTGGCACCTTTAGTTTCAACAGACCAGCAAGGATAGCGTGATCTCCTTTATAGTTTCCTCCCTTGGTTTCAACAGAACAACAAGATATCAGCAGCTAAGTAATAGTGGTAGAATTTCAAATAAATTCAAAAATGTCCAGCAAGGATAGGCGTGATCTCCTCCATATTTTCTTTATTCTTTCCAAATATATATCTTATTACATTTACATCAATTATGTTATACAGATCCCACCCTGTAACATTTTATCTATATAAGTAAATACAAGAAATCTCTCGGCCTTAACCGTGAGATAGAGTTCTCAAAATTCTTTAGAACCTTCGTGGATTCGAAACCATCTCTCAAAAGTAAAAGTGTTTTGCCTTTTGCAGCTTTCCACCTACTTCATTTAGGGCCTCATTATTGCAAAAAATAAAAAATAAAAAAAATAATTGGCTCCATTCTTCTTCTACTCCAATAAGCATTTAAAATGCAATGGAAGATGTTGAGGAGTTTTAAAAGCTTGAAGCAGGTATGCATTGATTTTTTCTTTTGTTTTGTATAATTGATTTCTTAAGAGCTTATTTGAGTTATTATGTTAAACAATTTTTGTTTTTGTTTTTTGTTTTTTGTTTTTTTTCGAATATGACATACATAGGAATTTTGTAAATGATAGGACTTTTATAAATGATTACAACTGGACTATGTGGTATTGATACATGATTTATGACAACATGAGTTATTTTTTAGTTGATATATAGCTTTTATTTTTCCACAGAATTGTGTTATATTCATCACCAAAAAAAAAAAAGAGTTGTTATGTAATGCATAGTTTTATAAAAAATATATATATATTGCGCCACCATATACTCAATGAGGCTGGATTTTGCTATGGATTTTGCTCGGTGGAGGTGGGTGGTGTGATTGAGAAGCTTGACGGTGGTCGTGGTGGGTGGTTGAGAGAGTAAGAGAAATAGAGATTAGAGAGAGAAGTGAGAAATATTTTTATATTCTATTTATTTTTTTATATTATGTTAATGTTTAATATGGTAAAATAAAAGTTTGGATGCAGGGTGTATTGTAAAATGGTATTGTATACATAATTATTTGGCAAAAGCCCAAAAATTGGAAGCCCAAGATTGAAATCCAAACTAGACTGACCAAGACTGACTAAGATTGGTGACCCGTCCTATTAGGTTTGGTCCTGGGTTTTAAGTGACCGGTCTAATCTTAAAAAAATGCAAAACACCAACTGGATTGGACCATTTTCACCCATAGTAAACTTACATAATTTTTATAAAAAATAACTTTAAAAATCAGTATATAGTTAAATAATCTAATAAGTTAAAAGAAAAATGAATATCCAATCAAATAACCGCTTGCAAAAGTGTTTAATAATTAAGGGGGGGCGGGGGGGGCGAACCTTTTCTTTATATGTAATGTCAAAGAGTGAAATAGATAATACCAATACTAATTTATATTTATACTTATTACTTAAAACTTAGATATAGTTCATTAAGTGCAATGTGTTAGATTCCTCAATTAATTTCAAACATGTAATAGTATTAATTTATAAGTTTTACTAAGAAAAGATAACTAAGTTTATATATGTTTCATTGGCTAATGCAATCACCAGTCATGTATTTCAATTTAATTGAAAAACTTAATGTATAACACCTTAATAATTAAATATGACCACTTTATTATAATTTTTTTTTAAATCCAAAGGGATAGCTATTTATTTATGATAAATATATATGACTTTACAATGGGTAGAGGAATATCAAGTCATTCCCCAATCCATGTGAAGGAGCCTACATCTACTTTGCAATGGCTGCTACTAGATTTTGTGCAGCTTTATTACATATTCTAGTTAGAATGGAAAGAAATACAATGAAAAACATTACATATGTTTTGATGATGTCCAGAATATCCTCATTTTCAGCAAACTTCTCTCCTTTGCATTTAACAAAACCATCAGTCTTGAATTTAGGCTTTTGACCATCACATCTTGAATGTTCATTTCCTTTGTATAGAGCACGGGCCAAACTTTGGATCTCTTATTTTGATACCATTAAAAACTCACGTGTTAGGTCTCACGTATGAGAAGTGCATTTGAGCCCACATGTAAGGGAAAATGTTAGAATTATGCGATTGAATGATTAAATTTACCACATAATTCTAACATGTTCCAGTACATCAATATCACATTATTATAATTAATTAGCTTGTAACTCTATATATATGCATGACTACATTTAAAAATATATAATTAGATAGACAACTTTTCTTAATTTAATAATTTAGTTACTACATAAGTTAAATACTATTGATTGTCAATACTATCATATTTTGTTAACTCTTAAAAAAAAACCTTGTAAGAATACTTTTAATTTAAAATTAAAAAGCTCCTCGATTATTGTAATGAGTAGTAAATATTATTCCCAATATTAAGAAATTGCTATAGAATTCTTATATTAAAAAAAGAAATAATTCTCCTTAAATGTGGTGTTCCATTTAATATAACAAAGTTCTAGATTTTTTTAAATCTATATCTACATATATAATAATAAGTGAAGCAGAGAGAAACTCAAATTAGAATTCCAAATTAAAGTTTCAATTTTGTGTCATGTATCTGGATCTATGTGGGGACCGCACTATAATTCAATTGTTCAATTAGAATCCAAAATTGGAGTCCAATTTTACTATACAAGTGTACAATCTAATTATTTTTAATTTTTCTGTCAAGTGTAGAAGCCAATGAGATGAAATTAATAACACATTAAACCCTCATGCTTTGGGAATCGGTACTACCAATCTAAATCCATTGGACTTGCTTCGTGATAATACAACTGTGAAGCATGTATAAAAACACGCACAAACCCATCTCTCTCTCTCTCTCTCTCTCTCTCTCTCTCATTACCCTTATTATGTAATCTAAAAAAAGAGATTGGAGAGAATTTTTTTTACCAGCCATACAACTTCAGAGGTTTTTTCATCACATAGATGCCCATCATGTTACAAAATGACCCATCATAAAACTACAACACTGAGGGGTTTTTTTTTTTTTTTTTTTTTTTTAATTTTTAAGCTATGAAAATTTCAATCACCAATAGAGATTGAAGATTCAAAAGCGTGGATGGATCTTTTGGATAAACATCCTCATCAAGGTTCATCTTTCTATGTAATTTTTCCATTTAGTTTTGATTCCCTTAATTGATAGAGTGATGGGTTTGTGTGTGTGTGTGCTTACATTGAGTCAATATTAACATTTTTTGGAATCCTCCGGTCCTTGAATGATGATTGACTTCTCTTGCAAATATCAATCTTGCATGAAGATGGATTTCAACCCATTTGGTGTGACATCCTTAGAATAGTAGGCCTCCTTCTCTACCTCTTGTAGATTTTATTGAAAACAATATTTAGTACATGGGAAGAATATCCAATGTCAACCTTGTGAATTCTTATACCTGTTAATTAGTCCCCTTTATGGCAAACACCTCTCTCTTAGTAGCTTCATGGCTGCCAATTTAGTTTCATATTACTCTACTTTGGCTTATAGTTGTTCTACTTTTGAACATTTTTTACTTAAGTTTGACGCCAAATGTCTCTAAAGTTTTATTTACTTAAGAACCAATTAATTGTATGGGCTCAATTACCCTTTCAATATATGCATGAATGCGACTATAACTTGTATACTGTATCAATCTATAATTTGATCAAAGTTTGTCTCTGTTTTTATTGTTGCTACCTTTGCTCTGGTGGAACCATTGTGGTTCAACTTACTTTCTCTTGCACATGCTGTTATATGCAACTCCTAAAATTTGTAAGTGAGTTTGTATGCGAGATAAATAGCACCTTTATAAAATCTTATGAAAATATTTTTATGTCACATTCTAATTTGGTGTTCCTCACTTTCTCTAACATTTTCTACAAATGTTGACTATAGCTAAAGAACTACGTGCTACATCATTAGATGGTTTAAGGAATAAGGGTTGACAATGCATGAGCTAACTCATTTGCTTTTCTTTTGAGCCAACTGAAATTACAGCAAACAAAAGATCTCTAAGTTATGCAATATTGCTAAACAGGGTGATGCGGACTAAGGACCATCAAGAGCTCCCTTGGTGATTCTCTCAAAGTTCTTATCATAAGCAAACGGTACTGCCCATAAAAAGTACTAATTGATTGTGTTTTGGTGGCATTTTTTTTTCATAAGTCATTGTGCCAATAGTTCATATGTAATATTTTAGTATTAATTAATTGTGTTTTTGTGGCACATATGTAATATATAAGTTTGATGTTCAGAACTTTGAAGCTGGCACAAGGGATGAGGTACATTATTCAAGATAAGGGAGTAAGGTTGCGTGGAAGATCATTGAGGTCATATTAGGAAATGGAATCCTAATGTTTAAATTTTTGTTTAATTGAATTTTCCATTTAGTCGCTAATAATTTTTGAAATAGTAATCCGAATTTGCGATCAAAGAAGAAGAAGAAACAAAGAATTGTTTAAATCTTCTTACAAATTCTGTGAAAGTTACACTAGCAAAACATTCATAGATATCTTAAAAAATAAATTGGCTAAACATTTTGCTATTTTAAGGTTCATTGTCATATTGTTCAATTTTATCTTAAATTCCATCTTGCAAAATCGTTACAATTAGAATCCAAATATAATTTAAATTAAAGCCTAATTTTGCACCACGTGCCTCATTTAAGTTTTAAAATTTTTGTTCCAAGTGAGTAATTTTCAATGCTAAAGATGAGGAATCTAATATAAATAAATCATAAAAAAATATAATTATATATCTAATCATATAATTTTACACTAAGAGTATTTTTTTTTCCTTTTTTTTTTTTGCCCAATGACTATTACAATACTAACACAAAAACCGAATGACTATCTCATTCAGTTAAATATTCTTAACTACACAAATTCCAATTTGCCACCTCCTTGGTATTACTCTTTTATATCTACATGACATGTCTTTTTTACGGATGGTAAAGGGCATGATATTTTAGCTTACTGGATGATAGAATAGAAGGAAGCAAAGCTCATAACAATTACTTTTTACAAATTATATAATGTTTTATTCGCTTACAATAACTTTAGCAATACACTATTAGACATTTAGGTACGTACGTAATTATTATTTAGTGTTAGCTTGATCAACTATCTTTTATCTAACTTGTGCATCTATGAGTCTATAACTTTGAAGACTACTATTCCTCGACATCTAACTTCTACATCTATGAGTAGTCTACGACTTTAGAGACTATTATTCCTCGAGAAAATGCAGGACTCAATAAATTATATAAGATGTATGCCATTTTTCTTTTATTTTTTTTAAGGGGAAATTTCACTAACCTACCTTGTGGTTTGGGCTAATGCCAACTCTCTCTCTCTCTCTCTCTCTCCTGCAAACACAATGCTAATTGCCTTCTTTTTTCTCAATGAATCTTATCAACAAAACTAATATAAATATTAGTTGGAAGAATATTATTCAAATTACTTTCCAATTGTAGTTTAATTATGAGCCGAGTGTCCATTTTATTTTTATTTTTATTTTTAATTTTGGTCCCAGGCTCTGTATTTTAGTCATCCAGTCCTACTAGATGATTATACAAAAAATTTGATATTTTCATGTTATGAAGCAAAAAATCAACATGCACTACTCATAATGGGAACATACAAATACTTCTTGAATCAAGAAATCATTGAAGGCAAAAAATTGATTGTAGAAGTTGTTTCATGTGGTGATTTGATTGCTACATATATTCATGTAGTCATTTTACTTTCTAAATCAAACCCTAAAGGTATAGGTAAGCTTTTGGAAGTGTTGAATGATGAACATAGGAAGCATATACTTCTAAAATGCCAATCACCACTTCGACTACTTGCTACTGGAACTATCATGTATCAAAGTCCAAACTTTCAAATTTGCCAAAAAAAGTGGAATGGGACATTGGAATTGTGATGAACCTTAAACCTTATGATTATGAAGAATTTGTGATTTCGTGCAAGAGATGCTCCATCGACCTTGAAATGGTTAAGTTGGTGAATAGTTTTTTTTTTTTTTTTTTTAAGTTTGTCAAACAATAAAATATATAATAATGTCCCTTTGTATATTTTAAATAATAAAATGCAATATTCTCTTCTTTTATTCTTTTTTTTTTATCTAATGCTATCCTCCGTATAATAAACCACACACACACACACACACACACACACACACATATATATATATATTAACCAATAGCATCACTTAAATAATAAAATTCAATATTCTCTTCTTCTTTTTTATCTAATGGTATTCTTCGTTTGATTAAAAAAAAATTTGAATTGACCAATAGCATCACTACAATTGACCATTCACGTGCATAAGCACGGGTTACATACTAGTTGGTATTAAATATCTTCACCAAAATTAAGAAATTGATTCAGCACATGTCACAAAATTAGAGCTCAATTGAAATCTAATTTAGAAGTCTGATTGGATTTTCTCTTAACTTAAGCTATATATATCTATCACTAACATGTAACCCATGCATACACATTAATACATTTAAAATAAACATATGTTTTTAATCATAAAAATATACATAATTGATTAAATTAATAGAAAAAAATAAAATAATTAGATTGATATTAAAATTTTTGCCTGAGTTTAATACTACTTACGATCATTTTTATTCTAATGTTTAATAAGATAGAAAGTGTGGTGATTTTTTTAATAGATATTTGATTGGTTTTTTTATTTTTTATATTAATATTTCATTATTATTAAACTCTTACTATTTTTAACTCATTATGTCACTTGGCACAGAGATTAAAAAACTTTAGTGGACCCATGACACAAAATTAATCCATAATTAAAATCTAATTTGGGATCAATCTAATTGAATTTTCTCTCAGATTTGGCTTTTAATAGATATAAAGATAATATGATTAAAACAACTATAATTTACTTAGAAAGCATATGTTAAGTCGAGAGAGAGAGAGAGAGATGAAATAACAATATGGTAAGATGGTCATTAGCACAATCACAATGTTATTTGCTTAAATAATGGACAAAAACATGAAGAAGATGAAATAACATTATTTAACACTATTTGAAACTCCATTGATCAATTAACAAAAGTCTTCCAATTTGATTAACAAAAGATCCACAAGTAAGATCAAACAAAAGTTACTAAGTAGTTTTTATTACACAAACTCTTTTACACTGTTGTGTGGGCCTTTTTTGCAAGTATTGGGCTGGGCCGCCTACTGCAACACTGGGGCCAAAGATTTCTAGATCAAGGAGTTGAGACCGGTCCAAGAACAAACCTTCTTGGTCTTGCTTATGCGCAAACAATGCCCCTTGTTGGCCAAGCTTTGATTACATGTCCATGGCAAGCAAAGCTACTATATTAACTACGGCAGACAGATATAATAAGGACTGTAATGGAAATTCCATTAGGATTCAGATAAAATGAACAGTGGGCTTCGATAAGGAGCGCCCATTTTACAAAACGACAACAAAATAACAAGTACTGAATAAACAACAGCAAGCTTATTAAAAGAAATAAATATCAATCTGCCGCATTAAGTTACTGCCAAGTCTAAGTCAAGAAGGGGAACCCTCTCTTTAATGCGGCTAATCTCTTATGAAAGGGGAAATTAGCTGCTTTGAAGGGGCGGGCCTAAATGACTTGTATTTTGCAAGATCTTTTTCCGTTACCAAAGAGCATGGGTTGAAGAGGGAGAGGGAGATTGACCCATTTGGTGCATGCCTACCACTCAGTTCTCTATGTTTTCTTTTTATTTTTACCCTTCCCTCCACTCCTTAATTCTTTCCTTTCTTTCTTTTCGTTTTTCTTACTCTCCCTTTCTATTTCTCCCAGATTTTTTCTCCCTTTCCTTCTTAGTTTTACTCTCACTGTTTATCTTTTTTTGTGATTCTAGTGATTATATCCTAGAGGTTACCGTCCTCCCGCCATACACAGCAAAGGCTCCTTATATAGTGCCAGCCGTTCTTGGCTTTTACCATTTTAGCCCTTAACCGTTTTTGTCTAGTGTGGGTGTCCTTGCCAACCATTACTAACTGGTCAGTCACCTAGCAAGCGCCACTTACCTGCACTGGCCGTGCCACTCCACCTCACCAGACAAAGAAGACTTTTTTGTTTTCTTGCTTGTCGTGGCATTCTTACCCGCCACGGTGTAAGTACTCTCCTTCTCTCCATTCCTCATGGCATGCACCTAGTGGTTCCAACACAGCTTTACCTCTTTTGAGTGGTATGTCATCCCAGCAGGACATTGCCTCCAAAAGAGCTTGAGCAAGAAACGCAAAAATGGGTTTTTTTCCCCTCTCCACTGCCAAACCATACCCTCTTACCTCTGACCCATGACCTCACCATTTCCTGTATTTTTTGGGTACAGGTTGGTGGTGCCTGGGCCTTGCGCGTGCTTTACCTCCATGCTCGTCCAAGTTCTGCCTGATGCTCATGTGTCTACCACGGTCTGAAAGTCAATTTGCCTTGTCTGTCGTTAACCTTTGACTTCTAATGGCATGGGCTACTTTCTTGACTTTGCATTTATGGTTTGCTTCTCTTAGGGGCTAGGCCTTGCCCGTTTGTGGGCTGTTCTTATGCTTCTAGCCCTTGTTATTTGTTTCCTACCGCATCATTCTACTATGTCTGCCGTGAGGTTTGCTTGACCCAAGTCTGCTTGGTCTCTCCGGGCTTTTTTATTCATTCTTTTTCTGAAGGCCCAATAAACTCATTGGGCCCTTTACTACTTGTGGGCTCCCTCATCCCGCCGACCTTTCTTTGGGCATCCTTAGCCCTTTTCCAATTCTATGCTTCCCATGGGCTTTTACTAACTCCTAGGGCTTCCTTAACTCAAGTGCTTCTTACTTCATCCTTGGGGCTCATGGATTCTCCATTGCCCCTTACTTTCTTTACTTACATTGCTTTGGGCCTACGGTGACAGCCATGACCCATTCTTGCTTTTCTACATCCATACAGCCCATGGGTTTGTTATTTGTTTCTTCTGGGCCTTCTTAGGCCCATTTACTTTTTCAAGGTCCATTTGCTTGTTTTATGGACTCATGATCCATTATTCGTGCCACTTGGGCTTAATGGCATTTTGTATCCTACTCTCTTCTGCCCACGTCTTTGGGCTTTTCCTCCCGCTGAGCTTCTAAAAAAAATGAGCATCTACAACAGTTTTACACACCCTTCAAAAAATAACTGAAATTATGACTTGAATAAATTGCCTTGCATAGGAGAACCCAAAGTCAGTTACGTTGCTTTGTTGCATGCATGTATGAAACAATAATGGGATTTTGATAAAAGTAATAACTTCCTGCCATTGATGGAGATCTTACATGCATGGTGTAACTTTGTTTCATCAGTGGTCATAATATACCAGAACCATGCATGAGAGAGAGAGAGAGAGAGAGAGAGAATCAGATCAGGCATTGATGTATGCTAATTAGGTTGGCATAGCATGGTATATAGAGATTGGAGTGGGACGTACTGTCAAGGAGAGACAGTGCCTATTGCTGTATTTGAAGCACTAGGTTCCATCTCTCCTACGACAGTGCTCCACTATAACCTCAGTTCATTTGGATTAGGAATTATCATCTTCTTTGTGGTACTTTTATATATATATATATATATATATGAAGTTGAAGGGATTCCTGTCACAGAAGGGTGGTTCTTTTTTTTTGATACCACAGAAGGGTGGTTCTAGCTGAGGCTTTGCATTGAATATATTCAGCTTGGGCCATCTCTCCTGCGACAGGAATCCCTCAATCTCTTTTCCTTTCTTCCTTTGCTTCCTATTTCCCATGCCTCTCATACTTCGCAAATTAGGCTCTCGTAATTTATAGAACAAAATTAAGTTGGACTCTTTCTGTGTCTCTTCATGGAATGATACAATGAAATTACTCTTACAATGAAATGAAATTGCTTACATTTTGGCGGGGTCTTTGCTTTGAATGAATTATGGTCAAAATTCTGTCATAATGTTCTCCTTCACACACGAAACTTAAAGATAATTTACATTCTAAAGTAGTTGATTAAGAAGATACAGGACAGCTTCCTTTCAATTTACTCTTAACCTTCACTTCAGTTCCATAGATGACTAATCAATCCTTCATTTTTAACCAAGGAAATTGAACTAAGAACTTCTTAGTTGAAGGACCATGTGATATGATACGTGATGAGCAATCAGTCATAGTAATTTATTTTTATTAATTGGTTTATAGTAAAGAACTCGGCATTAAACCTGGATGTATATTCACCATAATAGTGAAGTTGTCATTGGGCCAAAAGACTGTTGGCTATTTATTTTAAGACAACTTAAATCATTTTTGGACTGTTAATATATAATTTATAGTTAAACAATGCTATTTATTATAGCAATGTATTTTCTTGTAAATGCTGATTATTGACTTGAAAGATCCTCATAGTTAGTTGAACCCGTCCATGTCTGATTTATTAAGTAAACCGTAAGCTAAGTTAAATTTCAAGTATCATGTCAGAAAGAACTTTGAAGCACACTAATTGAATTGATACTTCATTTATGAATATAGAGTATAGACCAAGTACAATGTTTCAAATTTATCCCCAAAAATAAAAACACCGCCTTTCAATTAATTATGTGAGAAATTAATTACTTCAAAAAGTTGGAGCTTACTCATGAATTTGCCCGTGGGGCCTTCTTATATTTGAGCTTCTTGAAGGGTATGGTGTACGTTGTAATTATTTTTGTACAGTTTTTAGACCCCTTAAACACAACCAGATTAACCTAGTTATTTAGCCAAGTGATTAACTTAGGTAAATTATGCAGATCTAAGTTAACACATATAAATCATATCATTCACAAGATAAATCATATCATTCACAAGTGCGAAAAATAAATAACACAACGATGTGATAATTCAGGAAAACCAAACTGGTAAAAAACTTGGGAATGATTTAACCTAACTATCCTTAAGGTAAAACAAATCCACTATGAAAGAATTGAAGTTTACACAATAGCGACTTAGACCACTAACATCTTATTGCTACCTCGAGTAGGAAACTTACTACCATGACCACGTGACAACTCCGAGTCCATAGAATACTTCTTTCTTGGATTTCCAACAAGCACAAGCACTCCCGCTTGTATATCTTTAAGCTTTTGAATCTACAACTGAATTGATCACCAAGTTCTTGACATCAATTTAGACCTTGATAACCCTAAGTGTATGTGAAGGCAAACACCTCTAGATCTCACAAGAAATTCATACACAGCATAAAAAGCTACCTCTAAACGTGGCTAAGGTTTTCCCTTTTATACTTAAGACAAAACATAAAATCCTACACGTCTAATGGGCTTGAGCTAAGTTGGAAAATTTTGCAGAAAAACAATCTGCACGAGCTCTGATCGATCGAGTCTAATTTTCGATCAATCGAGCCAAGAAGATTTACACAGTAAATCCTACAGTACACTCGATTCCAACTTTACACTTAAACATACTTTGAGCAAGTCTAAAACAAGACTAAACATTTTGATCATGGTTTGCCAACATTACAAAATGAAGTTCTAATATATTTAAACCTAAAGTTTTTTCCCTATTGAACTTTTGACTTCTTTCTATCCATCCCTTTTATTTAAATTTAATAAGAGGGGTAATTTTTTTATTAAAAAAAAAGTTGGCCAAGTGCAACCATGTTTAGGCTTTACAATAAAAGTTTCTCTTTTAATATAATAATAATAATAATAATAATAATAATAATAATAAAAAGAAAAGAAAAGAGATGGCCAAGTCAAAGGCAATCCTTTTAAGTTATATGAAAACCAGGTTTTGAATCCTTTGATACAAAGCATTGTGGCCATGGTTGTCAAAATCGTGATCCAGATCGTAAAATCGCACGATTTTACGATCCCACCTCACCAAAAAGTTTTAAATCATAGCAGGATCACAAAAATGTTAGGATCGTAGGTAGGATCGTGTAGGATCGTATAGGATCGTAGGATCGTATGGGATCCTACCGATCCTACCATTTGGCTTGAATTTTTTTTTTTTTTTTTTAAGTGGGATTCATTTGGGTAAATCTAAACCCACAAGCCCAACAGGTTTTAGAAGCCCAATAATGAATTGAAGTCCCAAATTTACCCCTATGTCAACATAAAATCTCAAAAAAACCTATGGTATAAGTTTAACGTTTTCAAAAACAAAACCTAAACTATTTAGAAATACAAAGCTCCAGCATGCACCTATGTCCCGTGCCTCCTCAGCCCTTTGTCAAAAACTCGGCACCTTTCAGCCTTGTTAATGGTGAGCCATCACTGCCTTTAAGCTTTCTTAACTTAAGTTTAACGTTTAAAAAAAAAAATTAAAAAAAAAAAAAAAAAAAAAAAAAAAAACTCAGTTAAAAACCTAGCACCTCTCAGCTCTCTCAATAATGTTGCTATGAGCCATTGCTGCCTTTAAGGTTTTTGGTAATTTGTTTTGGTAGTTAGTACTTAGTAGTTTATCATTTATTTGTACTTTGATAGCTTGATTCAATATTATTGTGTTGTGTATATGATTTTGACAAAGTTTTTAAGGTTTTTATTTTTCTATTTTGTTAACTAAATTAAGTAAAATTTAAAAAATTATGAAACAGGATCTTCATTATTTAATTAGTTAGTTTACCTTAGATTGAGAATTCTCTTTTAGATTACATATTGTAAAATTGTAGTTAGCTAGTTTTTATATGCTAACTAGCCTTACTTATTTTGGATTTGGAACTTAGAATTTGGAAAACATTTTTCATATGTGTAGATAATATTTTGGTACTTAGTTGCTAATTAAACATGTACTAAACTTTTTAGATACATTATGTTAAAAGTTAAATATATTTTGCTTCGTTAGAATGACATAAGAACATTGTAGTGCGTGCAAATTACAGTTTATGATGCAATTTTTTTTTAATAGATGGATTCATATTTTAAGTAATTATATAACATACAAAGTCACTATCAATAGATTTTTTGCTTAAAATCTAAAAATAGGTAGGATCTTACAATCCACGATCCAATCCTACGATCTCCGATCCTACCTTCCTCCTACGATCCTACGTAGGATCCCGATTTTGACAACCTTGATTGTGGCCCCTCAATACAACCATTCTGAACTATAGATTACAAGAACCAAACAAGCAGCACAGAAGACCTCAGAGCAACAACTCTATATATTAAAGGATTGCTCAAGTACACCTCACAAAGTTGAATTGAAACAAACATAGTTGCAACGAGTAAGACAATATGTGCCCCACTGTTGCCTAGAATGAAGATATCTTCATGTTATCCTCACCAATAAATAATATGTACCCAAGTGGGTAAATAGTATTAGTGTACTCTTGCTTCAATGCTGCATTGCATGGGAAAGTTTTGAATACCATCGTCGATCTCTTGAGCTTTTTTGCACCAGTCCTCATAGTACTGTATACACCCCATTTCACAATTAAAAAATGTCACATTCTTACTTCTTCTTCCTTTTTTTTTCTTTTTTATTTTTTTTTCTTTTTTTCTTTTTCTGTACTCAAAAGGGAAAATGGCATTTATGTGAGTCCAAATCAGTGTTTTGGCTCTTGATCGACCAAAGGTTAAATAAAATGAGAAATTTTTACTAGTAAAAAAACGGTCTTATCATAGGCATACATGCATAGGAGCATCTTAATTACTTTTAATTGTTAATTAAAAAATATAATTTTTTATTGAATCTTAAATATAACTTAATAAAATTTAGTGGAGAATTTTATTCAAGTTTCTTTGCCTTTGGATTGATACTATTTATAATTGAATCTTCACCTAAAAAAATTCTTATGAAATCCCAGTCACATCAAAAAATTTAGGTTTAGGTGACGTTTGTAAAACGTTGTAAAAAACAAATAAAACGTCACTATAGAGGTACCTATATATATATATATTCAAGAAGTTAACATTGGCAAAATATATTGGAAAAATATATATATTGAGCAATTATATCAAGTGTTAAATCATAAAAGAAAAAAAAAACTGTCTTATTTTATACGTATGAGTGAGACAGATATAATACAAATACAAAATTATTTCTCTACTAATGCACGTACCATGTTTAATAAATCTATATCATAACAATTATTTCTTTAAAATTTATCTGACGCGTGTTACATCAATTATAATAAAATTTTCGATGACAAAAATATCTCTTAACAATGTGTAACATAAACTTCAATCTTAAGATATCAAAGCATGTATATGAGAGAGTTACCAATTGTTACAAAACTTTAAGTTATTAAAAAATTGTAAATTTAATTATTTTACCATATTCTAACATTGCATGGTATATAGAGATTAAATTGGGGCATCTGGTCAAGGAGAGATGGTGCCTATTGCTATATTTCAAGCGCTAGGTGCCAGTTCTCCTGCGAGAGGAGCTCCTCTGTAACCTCATTTTTCTTACCCAATTCACTTGAATCATCATCTTTGTGATACACATACTCAGTACTTATCAGAAGTTTTAGGGATTCGCGTCACAGAGAGGATGGCACTAGCTGAGTCTATGCATTGCATATATAAACCCAGCGAGTGCCATCTCTCTGCGACAAGAATCCCTAATCCCCTTTTCCTTTCTTCCTTAGTTTCTCTTTTCCATGACTCTCATACCTTGTAAAACCAGCATAATTTATAGAGACTAAAATTAAGATGGGCGTACTCTTTTTCTCTATCTTCATGGAATATTACAATGAAATTACTAATACAATGCAATGGAGTTGCTCACATTTTGGAGGGACTTTTACTGTCAATGATTTGAGTAGGAATGGTCATAACTAATAAGCATGGTCCATGTTCATAGTTAGAATATTTCTACGAAACTTACTAGCAATTAAGTTTGCTTTGTGGAGTAAAAGACTCATCAGGAGGAGTTTTTGACCTGGGTCTGTAACTACTACCCTAGGTATCCTTAGAAGAAGGGTCAGAAATAGAGGGAGTTCACCTTCGCCTCTCGTGACGCAATTTCTTATTCAGGTGGTCAATCTCTTGTTGCATGGTCTTAGCATTTTCCTCGTGAGAAATTCTGCTTCCATCTCGTGAATAACTCCTACTAGTGTGCGTCGTATGCACACTACCCTCCCGATCTATTTCCTGCTCAAGATGCAGGAAGTGATCTTCATGCTGGGACCTCATAGACTCTGTATGGTGTGGACCTGAGCCTACCATAATACTACACTTCCTAAAACACAAGATTTCCCACAGATGGCGCCAATTGTAAGGTCACAATTCGCACTCAAATCCAACAGTGGGAAGGGGATAAGCCCAAAAAGCCCAATACAATGAAATTTGTAGAGAGTGGGCTTGAAATCTAGGTTCTAGTGATGTTGGATAACATAAATGATGGACTAGATTACCACATCACATACAATGAACTGTTTATGTAATAGAAATTCTCCTCGGACATAAGCCAAGGATGATTTGTATTATTATTCCTTCTTCCACAGATAGATAACTTTTATGGATGGTGGTATGTACAGTGTTTTCTCTCTTTCTTCTCTGATCCCCCTCTTGAATACCTTTCTTTTTCTTTTATATCATCCTCCACCTTCTCCCCATCTTCCATGTATGGATCAGATCACCAATCAAGATACTTGTCCCATCAACCCCTTTCCCGAAGTACTCAGACGACAGTTGTAAGGCTGATCACCACTGTTTAGATGTCACTTCCTCATTAATGCGGCCAAAGATTTAGGTACAGAGCATTCAATGCGGTAGTAGCAGCTTTTTCTAAGATATTTCCCATCCGTTATTCTTCTTTGTGCCCTTGTGAAACATATCTTCATCCATAAGAACTTCTAGAATATCATCCTAGCCACCATGGCGCATCGACTAACCTTCACTTTACTTAGCCGAGGAGATACCCCTTCTCGGACTATTTCCACTAGCCTCTCCCGCAATAGTTTGCCCTTGGGCCTTTAAGTTTGACATCATTATTACCACTGAACCATCCTCGGACAAATAAATACCCTTGGATCAGGCCCAAGAACATGCCCTAAGCCTTTTGTCCTCATAATAGCCCCTCAAAACTTCATTTTTCTTCTCCATCCGAGGAGAACATTGAGGTTTTGACCCCATGCTCTAGCTTTCGCATGCTTCTTTAACTGCTACACGTGAAAACATCATTTCTCTCCTTTAAAACCGTTTCTGACGCCTCAAAATCCACAATGCCCCTATTAATTGCTCCAAGCGATGCACTATCCCCCACGTCCAATGTCCAATGGTGAGATGTACATATAACGGTTTGAATTTTTCCTTTGAATTTTGAGTCGGATAACTACCATTCAATTCCGCCTCTTATATAAAACGATTAGGAAGTTGCAATTTTCCATTTACTCCAGAAATTGACCAACTCTAAAGAATTCTTCATCTTCTCTACTCCCAAGAAGTTCCTGAAAAGTCATCTACTCTTCTCGTAAGTTTTCACGCTTCTAAATTCTTTTTCTCCTCGGCAATAGTCCTCGGCCATTAATTGTACCCTCTTTCCTTTCTAAATCTTCACTTTTACTCCAACCAAATGGGTAGATTCAAATGTTTAGTAGATACTGACGCCGATATAGAGGGTTTCCAAGCCAAACACCACATTTCCTAAGAAGTGGGTTTGAGGTACTGTGCCCTAGAAGCCATAGCCGACGATAGGAACGAAGGAGAAGTTGTCATTCCCATAATCGTGTTTCTAGAAGGAGGAATGACACTTCCCATGAAGAATGTAACCCGTGACTACCTGCGGAATCATAGATTATGCCTAGACCAATGTACACCTAACATGTTTAGAATCTTAGGTTGTGTCGACACTCTCAATGAGCAAACGGGTTTGAGGCTCACATGGCATGATGTTGTCCATATGTATGAGTGTCACAAACTTAAAGACGTGGGGTATTACCTCAAGTCTAGGTCTAACATTGTTAGACTCATATCGTGTCTTCCCAAATCTAACAAAGGCATGAAAGACGACTACTTAATTGCCTCTGGGAAGTGGTACGACGATTCTCATTGTCCAGTCAAAGAGGGAACACCAAGTATGATTCCATAGAATTTAGGTCCCTCAGCATGGGGTTTAGCTCTTCTAATTTTATCATTTAGATTTTCATCGCACTTTACTTTCTCTTTGTTTGACATTTGTTATTGGTCTAACCATGTTTGGCTTCGTGGATGCTTTTGCAGATAAACAGCACGTATCACCTTGTTTAAGCCTATTCAGTATCGAGGACCTCAATAGAGTTTTAAGATTCGAGATATTTGTTAGTGAAGATGAGTAGGTGAGGGCAGCCCATCTCATTCTAGGGTACGAACCTCTATCAACTACCTTCCAAGACATCAGCAACGCAATTGTCACGGGTGACTGGAGATGTAAAAGGATAGACGTCTCAAAAAGGGGATTCTTTGCCTCACGTGATCTACCAGACAACCCCTCTACCATTCTCTACGTACGCCCAATAACAGCAGTCCCTCCACCTGTACAACCTAAAGCAGCAGCCATCCGAGAAGAATCCACATCTTCACGCTTGTCCCTTGAAGAGGAAATAGACCAATTCCGACTTGAGGAAGCAGAGAAACCTTTAGAGGGCCACATTGTTAACCTCTCGGACGAAGAAAACGAATCCGACGAAGGCTCTGGTATCAGAGGTTTCATATTTGCTCGTGTAGATAGCAGTGCCAAAAAAGAGCAAGAAGACATGTCTCTACAAAAAGGGAAAAGTTTGAGGACTCTTCTTGCTGAAAGAGGCAAGTAGACCACCACAAAGGATGCTTCGGGATCTCAACCTCCTACCAATCTCCCACTCCCTCCTCCTCCTCCTTGAGGCACCCTTCTTCTGATACCCAACCTTAAAAAGAAAAGGACAATTGAGGGTAAGGAAGGGGAGTTGGCACAGTAGAAAAAATAGAAATGATAGAAGACGGCACAAGGTCAAACTCGAGCATCTTCTGTGGAAAGTAAGGAGAGCTATGATGTGGCCGAGGTGCGCCAAACTCAATCCCATTGGGCACCTCGATTGGAATTAGATGGAGTTCCCATTCCTTGCCACTCTACCGTGAGGGAATTCCAAAAAGGGAACGCCCACTACCTGGCCGAGGCCCTTAAGCAGTCCATCTTATTGCCGAAGGACATGGCTGTCCTGAAGAAAATGAGGCAACCAAAACTTTTTCTATCCCTAAAAAGGGATTTGGCCTTGGTATGTGCCACTCGATTACCTTATCATTGCAATTTGCTTTCTTCCAACCCCTTTAAGCATATATATACCTTTATATTTTCTTTGTTATAAAGCATTTTTTCACCATCCTCATGTAGGCCATCCAAGAGGTTTTTGTAGTAGAGAAATGGGTAGAAGATGCTCAGAACGAAGCTAAGGTCGAGGTTGACATTAGGATCGAGATTGAAAAAGCTCTGGGTCAGTCTGAGTAAGAGAAAAAAGAGCTTATTGACAAGCTGGCAAAAGAGGGGAAAGGAAGGAGGAGTGCTGAGGCTGGACTTAAAACGGCCGAGACTTAAGTGGAGGAGCAATGCAAACAGCTCCATAACAAAGGAGTAGAGCTAGCCACTGCCCAACAAGAAATTCTGGGCTTGAAAGGTGAGTTAGCTCAGGCTAAGGAAGCGGCTCGCGCCATCAAAGAAACCGTGGAGGCCACATCACTTGTTTCCTTCAACAAGGGGGTGGAAGAAACGAAGATCCGACTGGCAGAAGAATTGACTGAGGTATGTAAGGACTACTACCAGCAAGTATGGGCAGAAGCCCTCAATGTGGCAGGTGTCCCTGCTACTTCTGAGTGGAGAAATAACGAAAATATATGGTATCCCTCAGATATCCGTGCGGTTGAAGCCCTCCCTTCTCTTCTGATTGCCTCCAAGATAGTGCTCACTACACAATCAGCCACCATCCAAGGCTCTCTTCCACCTCTTAAAGTATCTACAGGTCCTAACAAAGCTATGGACCAAAGTAAGAAGACTGATAAGACTTTAAATGGAAAGATTAGCCAGGTTAATCCTCGGGCAAGAGAGAAGAACAAAGGAAAAGAGATTATGTCCCATTCCGAGGCCAAAGATTCAAATGCTCCCCTTACCATCAAAGAAGTGGCTCCCAAATCTAAAGAGACTAAGCAAAAATCAAAAGGGATAGAGGACAAAATAAAAGAAGCTGAATCAAAGTCCAAAGAAGACCCTCTGCCGAAGACCAAGGCGTAAACTGCCTAAGACTCTCTCTCTCCTTACCACTACCCAATTTTTAGGAGGGCTTTAGTTTGCTATGAATTTACTTTTGTAGATCTACCCACGTTTTTATCATCAAAGTCTACACAATTATAATGACAAGTTCAAGATTTTTTATCCTTCATTTCGTACACATTTTATTTATTTTGGATGTTTAACTCTTTATCTTAATGCGACTCACATACACAATATGAATGGTTTGGCATTTAGTTGAATAGGGTAAATCCCATTACAGAATTTGATAACATAAGTGATCTGACAAGGAAATACTCTCACTTCTAGAATGGATGAGTGAACTCTTAACACACTTGTACCATTAATCAGGATACACCCATATTTTCATTTGATAACTTTTATATTGGGATTATCTCCTTTCCAAGACTAACAAGCAGTAGTAAACAAATGGAAACCAATGAATGTGCATAAACCCAAAGCGAGAGAAATGTAATCTAAGCCTAAGATCTATGTAATACCTAGGCAAACAAAGAATGATACCAACTTTGCCAAAGTATGTGGTCCGAGGAGCCAAGCCCAATAAAGGTTCTGTTTGATTCTTAGAGGAAAGATTCTTAGAGGAAAGAACTGAAGTGTTAATTTTCCCAAAGTAGATGGTCCGAGAACCAGACGTAACTAAGGTTCTGTTTAACACTTAATCAATTTATCCAAGGTATATGGTCCGAGGAGCCAGGCATGACCAAGTTTCAGTTTGATATTTAAAAAAGTAAACTGAATTGTTAATTTTCCCAAAGTAGATGGTCTGAGGACCAGAAGTAACTAAGGTTCTATTTAACACTTAATAACAATGTCAATTTATCCAAGGTATGTGGTTCGAGGAGCCAGGCATGTCCAAGTTTCAGTTTGATACTTAGAGAAATAATAATCAACAGAATGTAGTGTTAACAAAAATAAAATGGTAAAAAGGCCTTTCATTAATAATAGTACTTTTGTAGGTTATTTACATTCCAGGGATGTAGCACAACATGTCCATTTAGATCTTCAAGATAATATGCCCCTATACCAGCAACCGAAGAACACAATAAGGTCTTTCCTAATTAGGTCCCAGTTTTCCCCATGCTGGGTTCTTGGCAGTACCCAAAACCTTTCTCAACACCAAATCCCCAAGTGTAAGTGGTCATAGATCTTAGGCTAGCGTATTGAGTGTATGTTGACAATAAGCTAGCTGAACCATGGTACTTTCTCACTGTTTCTCAACTAGATCTAGGCTTTTTTCCAGTAAATTATCATTACTGCTTAGGATGAAAGAGCTCGTCCTCGGCGTCGAAAACCCAGTTTCCAAAGAGATTACAACCTTGGGATGAAGGGTGTTTCTCCAATTGATCTTCTAGGCGTGGTTCGATACGTCCACAAAACATGTGGCGATTCTTCCACCCACCTTCCCTTGGCATCATCCAGTCTTTTCTTGAACCCATTGACTATAACTTTATTGACCACCTCGGCTTGCCCATTCCCTTACGAGTAAGCTGGAGTGAAATATCTATTCGTGATGCCTAGATCACAACAATATCTTCTGAAGGCCTTACTATCAAATTGCAGGCCGTTATTTGAAATAAGAGTATGAGGGATTCCAAACTTGGTGATAATGTTTCTCCAGACAAACTTCTTCACATCCACATCCCTAATGTTTGACAATGGCTCAGTTTTAACCCATTTAGTGAAATAATCTGTTCCAACAAGCAACCACCTCCTATTCCCTACTGCTTTTGGGAAAGGCCCTATAATGTCTAAACCTCATTGGGCAAAAGGCCAAGGACTAGACAAAGGATTAAGGACACCCCCTAGCTGATGGATGTTGGGAGCAAATCTCTAACATTGGTCACACTTCTTTGCATAATCCTGTGTCTTTCTCTACATATTGGGCGACCAATACCCCTGTGTAAGATCTCTATAAGATAAAGACCTTCCTCCTGTGTGACTTCCACAAATCACTTCATGTAACTCTTTCAAAAGTAATTATGTTGCTTTAGGGTGTATACATAGCAAATATGGTCCTAAAAAAGAGCGTTTGTACAACTTCTGGTCCTCGGACAGCCAAAACCGAGGTGCTTTTCTGCGTACTTTATCTGCTTTGGACTTCTCTTCGAGCAAGATATCATCCTTAAGGAAGGACATTATAGGATTCATCCAACTAGGTCTCACCCTAATTTGATATACCCGGATGGTGTCACCACTCGTCCCAATAGGTTTGCACAGATCTTCAATGAGGATGACTCTAGGTAGGCCATATGCTGAGGATGTTGCAAGGGTGGCTAAGGAGTCAGCATGGGTATTCATACTCCTAGAGATATGCAACAAGGTAAAAGATTCAAATTTTGATTGTAAATACCTGGCCCAGGTTAGATACTCTTGCATTCTCAGATCTCTAGCCTCTAACTTTACTTCCACATGGCCCACCACTAATTGTGAATCTGAGAATATCTGCACTATTTTTCCACCCATTTTTTGAACTATATCCATTCCTACTAGTAAAGCTTCATATTCGGCCTCATTGTTGGTGGCCGAGAACCCCAGTCTCAAGGATTTCTCAAAAGTAATTCCCTTAGGGGACACCAAAACTAGCTCCACACCAAATCCTCTTTAATTCGCTACTTTATCAACATACACCTTCCATATCAAAGGTTCCTTTCACGAAACCATGCCAACTGATTTTTCATCCATGCCCAACCTCTTAGCGTTCTCTTCAAATGAAGGCCTAGCAAACTCTGCCACCAAATCAGCAAGGACTTGGCCCTTCATGGAGGTGTGAGGCATATACTTGATATCAAAAGCCCCCAAGATGGTACCCCATTTAGCAATATTTCCCATGTAGTCAGCACTTCGAAGTATAGACTTAAGAGGAAGTTGAGTTAAAACAACAACTGTATGAGATTGGAAGTAATGGGGAAGCTTACGCGTAGCATGCACCACTGCTAAGATCGCTTTTTCCAACGGTAAATAATGCACTTCGGCCTCATGTAAAGATTTGTTCATGTAATAAACTGGCCTCTGTACATCATTATTAACCCGTATCATAACGAAACTAACAATATGACTAGCCACAACAATGTATGCGAACAGAACTTCATCAACTTCTGGCCGAGACATAATGGGTGGTCGCGAAAGATACTCCTTAAGCTGTTGAAAAGCTAAAGCACACTCCTAGGTCCATTCAAATCCTTTCCACTTATTCAGCATTTGGAAGAAAGGCCTACACCTATCTGCGGACCGAGAAATAAACCGGTTGAGGGCAACAATCATCCCTGTCAACCTTTAAACTTCTTTAGGATTCCGAGGTGGCTGTAAGCTATTGATTGCCTTGACTTGCACAGGGTTAACTTCAATTCCCCAATGAGTTACAATATAACCCAGAAATTTACCAGATCCCACACCAAAAGAACATTTGGAAGCATTAAGGCGTAATTTATACCTCCTTCGCGTCTGAAAAGTATCATTCAAGTCTTCCACATGCATGGAAACCGTTTTAGTTTTCACCACCATGTCATCTACATACACTTCCATAGTCTTTCCCAGCTATGGCTCAAATATTCTGGTCATCATCCTTTGATAGGTAGATTCTGCGTTCTTCAAACCAATATGCATCATCTTATAGTGATAATTCCCTGTAGGAGTGACAAAGGTTTTTTTCTCCTGATCATCCAAAGCTAAAGGTATTTGGTGATAGCCATGAAAAGCATCCAAAAAATTCATCCAAGGATGCCCCACTGTAGCATCCACCAACTGATCTATATGAGGCATTGGGAAAGAATCTTTAGGCCAAGCCTTGTTCAAATCTGTAAAGTCTACGCATACTCTCCACTTCCCATTCTTCTTCTTCACTACCATTGTATGAGCCAACCATTCAGGATAAAACACCTTTTTGATAGCACCAGCCTTTTTGAGCTTGAGTACCTCTTCCTTGACAACCTCGGAATGCTCTTTAGATGAGCGCCGAGGTGGTTGCTTCCTCGGCACCACAGCTGGATTGACATTCAAATGGTGACAAATGAAACTCGGATCAATCCCGAGGGCCTCATAAGCATTCCATGCAAATACATCCACATTCTCTTTCAAAAACATGACCAGTTCTGCCTTCTCCTGAGGTGGCAACTGAACTCCCACCTGAAAGAATTTTTCAAGGTCGTCATTTATAAGAACCTTCTCCAATTCTTCACATGCAGGTTCTTCTACCGCTGATACCTTGGGCATGGCCAGAGACATTGATTGCTATGGGCCTCTCTCAGCTAAGGCCAACGACTTCAGCCCTAGCTAATGCAGAATTGCAACCGCCATGCACTGTCTAGCCGTAGATTGACTCCCAATTAGTTCCTCAATTTGATCCCCAGATGGAAGCTTGACTTTGACATGTAAAGTTGAGGACACGGCACCCAGAGCATGCAACCAAGGTCTTGCTACAATGGCCATGTAGGGAGAGTAGGCATCCACCACAATGAAATCCACGTCTACCACTTTTGGGCCTGATTACACAGGCAACCTAATTAGCCCATTTGGTATGACAATCTTCCTTTCAAAGCTTATCAATGGCGAATCATAAGCTATAAGATCCTCGAGCTTTAAATTTAGCCCCTTAAACAAGTTAGAGTACTTAATATCTACACCACTACCCTGGTCAACTGTTAGGGAATATATGTTTCACTTATTTAGAACATATGTCATTCTTTTATGTAATTGGCTAATCCTTTGACAAAAAGCACTTTACTTGTATTTGGGTAGATTTAGGATGAGTTTTATGTTTCAAGAAACTGTGTTTCAAGATCAAGTGTTAAAGTCATCAAGTTTGTCCAAGAAACAAGCTGAAAAGTGCAAGATCATTAAAGCTCGGTAGCTAGTATGTGTCGAGGTTTAAAGAGCTGTTCCAGCCCCGTGGCTCGATAGTTGCTCAACAGCAATCTCGACACCTCTATCTTTCGAGGTTTAAGAAAAACAGATTTTTAGTTCTATTTTGATTCCAATTCGTGGATATGTCTTTGGGCCTTCTTTTCTCCTAATCCTAGACATATAAAATGATTATTTTAAGGGCCATCAAAGTGTTCACAAGTTGCACAAGTATTGAGAAATCCTTGTTCAAGCAAATAGTGACTAGAGACAAAGTTCTTACCCTAGTTCATCTCTCTTGTGAAGAAGTTGCTGTGTAATGTGCACCGTAGGGTTTTGTAACCAAGTATCTTCTTGATCTTCATCGTATGGATGAATTGAAGAACTTTGCAGCCAACAATCTTCTCTAGTTGGTGATTGAAGTCGCGTACTGGGATCTGTGCAATTGGTTAGTCACGTACTTGGGAGCCGTGCATTGAAAGGAGAAATTGTCACCATAGAACAAATCCAATTGGGTATTGGGGTAAGGGTTCAACTGTAGGTTAATAAGGTATTGGAGATTCCTTTACTTGTAACCACTTGTTGTGATAATAGTGGAATTTCAGGAGTGGTGACTTTAAAATCACACGGTAGGGTTTTTGCCGTGTAGGTTTTCCCCATTCGTAAACAAATCACCGTGTCATTAAATTTCTGTTGCATACTTAGTTTCATTGGTGATTTGTTTGTGCTACCACTTGTTTTGCATGTTAATTTGATTAATTAATAACTTGGCTAATTAATCAACTTAATCCATCACAAGAGGTCAATACGTTTTTGGCCTATCAAGTGGTATCAAAGCAGGCACACTCTGATTAGGGTTAATCTTTGTGTGTGATCCATTGACCCCTGTTTGTCATGGATAGAAGTCAGTCTCTTATTATACCTCCATTTTTTGATGGTACTAACTATGCATACTAGAAAGTATGCATGAGAGCTTTCTTGCAGTCACTAGATGAGAAGGTGTGGAGATAGGCTGGACCAAGCCTAAAGAAGCGCCAGCCGATTGGGATGATGCTAAGATCAAGGCGGCAAACTTCAACTGTAGAGCATTGAATGCCTTATTCAGTGCGGTCATTAATGAGGAGTTCAAGAAGATATCCTCCACTGAAACTGCTAAGGAAGCATAGACCATCCTCCAAACAACCTATGAGGGAACAAAGACTGTCAAAGATTCGAAACTACAGGGGCTCACTACAAGCTTTGAAGAAATTAAGATGAAGGAGGATGAGTCGTTCGATGAGTTTTATGCCAAGCTCAATGACATAGTGAACTCAGCCTTCAATCTTGGGGAAACCATTTCTGAACCCAAGATTGTGAGGAAAGTGCTCAGAACTGGTTGGTAAGATATTGACAAGATTCCTTTGACAGAACTGGTTGGTAATCTGCAAACCTACGAGCTAGGGTTAACAAGAATTGGCAAGACAGGTAAAGGCAAGAGCATGGCACTAAAGGCCAAGAGCAGTGAGACAGATGATTCTTCAGACGATGAAGATTCTAAGATGAAGTCCTACATCACCAGGCAATTCGAGAAATTCATGAAAAATGCCAATGGAAAAGGCTTCGACAAGGACCGTAGGCAATCCAGTTCTTCTCAATTTAAGAGTCAAGATAAAGGAAAGAAGGATGCTAGGGACGGCAGTCAGTACACTGTTCCCGCAGGACCTAAGTACTTCGGGTGTCAAGGCTTCGGTCATATGAAACAAGACTGTCCCACATATCTCAAGTGCATTGGGAAGAGTAAGGCTCTTGCTGCTACTTTGAGTGACACTGAGCCTAAGGATGATTTCGACAATGAGGATGACGAAATTTTGAATGCCTTCACTGCCATTGTCAATCCTACTAAAGGGATTGTTGAAGATGTGGATGAAGAAGAGGAATTGGTGGAAACCAAGTTTGAAAAGATGGATGATCAAAATGATATCCATACAGCCTATAAGAAACTGTACAAGCTTTCTGAGAAGCATGAGAAACTCTATAGGGTGGCCACCAAGAAGCTCAGTGATGTGGAACTTGACTGTGAGGAGCTTTCCACTAAGTTTGATGAAGCTAATCAGACTATTGGGGCACTGAGATTCGAGAACAATTTCTTGGCTGAGAAGACCAAGAAGCTTGAAGCGGAGCTGTTTCAAGTTAGAGCTCAATTGGAAAGGACATCAAGTACGAACCTAGATGAGGTGTTCAGCATTCAGAAATTTGCTTCTGATCTAACCAGTTTGGGGTATGAATTCTCCTCTTCTAATATTGCTTCTGCTAGTACTTCTGTTTTTGTTCCTCTTACTAATAACATTAAAATTAAGAATAATGATGTTAAAACTGAATTAGTAAGTGAGAACCTAGACAAGGGTAAATCCATTTTAGGAGCACCCCTTAAGCTTGAGAAGAAGGAAACTAAAAACCCTAGGACTAAGAAGGCTAACTCTCAAAAGCCTAAATAGAAGAAGCAGCATCTCTGTCATCATTGTGGTATTGCCAATCATACTCGACCAAATTGCTATAAGTGGTTAGCCACTCAATAGAGCAATGGCACGATAGCATCTGGGAACCAGAATCAACTTCAAACCTCTCTTGCTCCTCTTGGAGATCTTCTCAAAGCCCTCATGTTCCTGTCGAACTTGAACGGTTTCAATTCCCCCCCTTCATTACTGGTTCAAGAATTTGCAAAATGGAAAGGTTCTTCCAAGGTGTGGAAGGAAAAGGGTTCCAAGTGATTTATTCACTTTTTCTCTCTCTCCCCTTCTTTTTTTTGTTTTTGCATTACTTGTGTGTTTTGCTTTACTGTTTTTGAGTCCATCTAGTTTTATGCATTGTTTTGCTTTGTTTAACATGTTTTTGTTTGCTTACTTTTAGTTTTTGTTCTATTTTGTTTTTTAGATAAAAATTAAAAAAAAAAAAGGAAATATTGAAAAATACAAAAACAGTGTGTGTATGTGTACATTGGTTCTTGTGAACCTTAACATGGTCATTGAAAGAGTTTTCTAAACTTTGTATCTCTTGTAGCTTAGATGAGCATTCTTATGCACAACTAAGCAAGTGAGCTTTGTGGCTCTTTGTTTATGATGGGTAAGGTTAAGTGATCTTTTGTACTTAATACTCGTATCACTCTTTTTGACTAGAAGGACTAGAAAATCCTAAGAGAAAGGCATAAATAACCATCTCACCACTGTTACCCGCCAATCATAATATGACATATGTATGCTTCGGCATAGCAAAAGTGCAATATCAATGACATCTGTATGCTTCGGCATAGCAAAAGTCCAATGTCAAAAAGCCTAACATAATTGGGTATTTCTTTTCTCTCCTTTGTATACCCATGCATGGTTTGCTTAATAAAAAGAAAATATGCAAAGAAAAATAAAAGCAAAAAGAACAAAATGCTTTTTAAATATGATTGCAAACATTTTTTCTAGGAGATATGGGAGATATAGGATGTACCTCGAAGTTGATAGTCCCCATCAAACAGTTATGATTGTGTGTGAGTTAAAGTGATTTTCTCATATCTCAAATCGTCATAACATAGAGATACTTATGCAATCTTGCGATGTTTTCACACACAACACGCAATATTCTTTGCTACTTTTGATACATGTGCAGGTACAATGTGATTTGGCCATCATAAGGTTTACATGTGTTAATGTATACTCACTAAAATGTCTTGACTTATTTTTGAAATATAAAATCGGTTAGACTTGTTTAGTGTGTGTGTGTGTGTGTGTGTGTTTTGGGATCCATGTGCTTAAAATTGTTGTTGAGAGATGATTTTGAGAGTCTAATATGTTGACTGGATCATTGGTTGAGTTGTATGCGTGATTGCATTCATGTCTGTGTTTTTCCCTTCTCGAAAAACTGCTTTTAAAGGCTGGCTCGACACCTCCTCAACACCTCCTCAATACCTGGCTGTCTGTCGAGCTTCTTAGCTTTTTCTTATCGCAATCTCAACATCTTCTCGACACTTGGTGGATCAATCGAGAAAAATTTTGTCCTCTCAATATATTCTCGACACTTGGCAGATCGATCAAGCTTCTGTTCTCATGTCTTTGCTTTGTCCCTCGACACCTTCTCGATAGCTCTATCTATCGACGTTGCTTTTCTTGAAACTTTCCTCGATAGATGACTTGACACCTCTCGACACTTGTATCTGTCGAGATTTACAGAACCTCTATTTAAAGATTCTGTGCGATTCGGTTTCTCATTTCTCTTGATCTCTCTATCAATAGCTTTGTTTATTCAACTTCCAAACCTTTCTCTCTCGCTCCATAACTCTACCCAAGGTTTCTTCATTTTTTGTTCAAGCTTTCCTTCGCTTGGTAAGCATCTAATCTTCTGCATTTACATGCATTTCATGTTTTGAAACCTAGTTTTTGGGGTTCTTGAAAAATTTTGGGGTTTCTTAAAATTGATAAGTTATTGTTGCAATTTTTGGGATGGGTTTTGAGATTTGATCTTAAAAACTCCATGCATTGCATTGCATTCGCATTTTAATAGTATTCTCATGCATTTAGATGTGTGCAAACTGTTTGTGTGCTGGTAGGTTTTGATTAGGCTGAGCCCATGATGTTTTTCATAGTGCATGTCACATGTTCATGCATTTCCCATGCATACGTTATCTCTTTTTAATATACTTGTTATATTTGAATTGCTTTGGGACTTCTCTGTGTGTTTCTTTCTTTCCCCTCTCTTTCTGTTTACGTTAGTAGTGTCTATGGCACCAAAATGTAAGTCTGTTCCATCCCAGAACCCTCTCCGTTCTAGGGCCTCTTAGTCTTCTAATCCTTCTCCCTCCTTTGTTTGGTTTCGTGATGAGGATGCCCAAAAGGACTTCTCGGAGAACTTCTCTAAACGAGGTGTTCATTCGGAATGTCAAGTCATTCTAGTAGACTTTGCCAACATTGACCTTCTTGATGTCATTCACAAACGGGAATGGGAGTCATTGTGTGACGTCCTGGTCACATGTCCTTCCGTGCTAATCCAGGAGTTCTACTCCAACATGCATGGAACTGATACTTCAGTACCTCTCTTTCACACTCGCGCTCGAGGTACGCGCATAGTAGTCACACCGGAGTTGGTATCCGATGTGCTTCATATTTCAAGGGTTGCGCATCTTGACTACCCTGGTTGCAAACGTCTATGGACTGTGTCCAAAGACGAGATGATCTTTGCCTTCTGTGAGCACCCAACTGTTTGGGGTGAGCATCAGTTTACATCATGTCGACCTTTTGCTAAAGGTCCTCGTTTCTTGAACATGGTGATGACTTTTGTGTTATATCCTCTCTCTCATTACAACTCTATCACAGAGCCTTGTGCTCATTTTCTGTTGTCTCTTCTTGAGGATCTTTCCATAAATTTTCCCTCACACTTTATCATTTTTGTCGTAGATGCATATAGGGATACGGTTACCTGCAATAAGCTCATCTTTCTTTCTGCTATCACGAGGATTTTACGCCATTTTTCCATCCCTTTTCCCGTGTCCGACCCCTTTCATGTCATGTGTGCCATAGATGCCGCTACAGTAAAACGTAGTGAGGCACAGTTTAGGTCGTGATAGATGATTTCAGCAGGTCCTTCCTCTCGTTTGGTTCCATCTAGATCTGCACAAGCCTCATCTGCTCCTTCCTCTTCTACAAGCGATGTGTCCCTAGGGGACATCATGGCACAGCTTCAGCGCATGGATGCTCGCCTAGATACGCTCTCTACAGAGTTGTATCAGGTGAATGTTTGTGGTGGTCATATTGCTCGGTGACAGGCGACCATGGGCGGTTTTGCTCCTGAGGTTTCACCTACACTACCTCTCGTGGCTTCTGAGTCTGAGGATGATGATGATGATGATGGAGATGCTAGCACTACCGATGAGATGTCTACTTGACACTCTACCCTTTGTCACTCGTGACAAAAAGGGAGAGTAGTTTTGAGCTATGAGAGTAGTCATACTTAGGGGGTGTTCTTGTATAGGACATCTTTGATAAGGGGAGTGTTTTTGTTTTGAGGGATGTAGTGAGGATTACTTGTATCTTTTTCTTTTCTTTACTTTAGATACATTTTCCTCTTGTACCTAGGTCTTGTGACCATATATGACATACATTAGACTTATTCTCTTTATATGTTGATGTGTGTTTCTTTCACCTACCCTCACATGCGTTGTTTCTTTTCTATCTTTATACACATGATTCTTATTACTTGTATGCAATCTATTATTTCTGTTTCACACAAAGATTCCTTGATGAGTTTTGTTTAAAGTGTTTCAGAAATACAGATTGTCAAAGTCTACTTGCCATAAACTCTCTTCTTGCAAAGTTTTTCAAGAGTTTGTGTTAGGATAGATTTTATTGTATTCAAAAATTGCATATGAGTTGAGTGATTTCTAACCTCTCTCATGTGATCATTTGTTAGTTGTGGTTTTGTCACGGATTGCCAAAGGGGGAGATTGTTAGGACATATGTGTCTCACTTGTTTAGAACATATGTCATTCTTTTATGTAATTGGCTAATTCTTTAACAAAACGCACTTTACTCGTATTTGGGTTGATTTAGGATGAGTTTTATGCTTCAAGAAACTATGTTTCAAGATCAAGTGTTGAAGTCATCAAGTCTGTCTAAGAAACAAGCTGAAAAGTGCAAGATCATTAAAGCTCGACAGCTAGTATGTGTCGAGGTTCAAAGAGCTGTTCCAGCCCCGTGGCTCGACAGTTGCTCGATAGCAATCTCGACACCTCTATCTGTCGAGGTTTAAGAAAAACAGATTTTGAGTTCTGTTTTGATTCCAATCCGTGGATGTGTCTTTGGACCTTCTTTTCTCTTAACCCTAGACATATAAAATGATTATTTTAAGGGCCGTCAAAGTGTTCACAAGTCGCACAAGCATTGAGAAATCCTTGTTCAAGCAAATTGTGACTAAAGACAAAGTTCTTGCCCTAGTTCATTTCTCTTGTGAAGAAGTTGTTGTGTAATGTGCACCGTAGGATTTTGTAACCAAGCATCTTATTGATCTTCATCGTGTGGATGAATTGAAGAACTTTGCAGCCAACAATCTTCTTTAGTTGGTGATTGAAGTCGTGTATTGGGATTTACGCAATTGGTTAGTCACGTACTTGGGAGCAGTGCATTGAAAGGAGAAATTGTCACTACAGAACAAGTCCAATTGGGTATTGGGGTAAGGGTTCAACTGTAGGTTGGTAAGGTACTTGGGATTCCTTTACTTGTAACTGCTTGTTGTGATAATAGTGGAATTTTGGGAGTGGTGACCTTAAAATCACCCGGTGGGGTTTTTGCCGTGTAAGTTTTCCCCATTCGTAAACAAATCACCATGTCATTTAATTTCCGCTGCATACTTAGTTTAATTGGTCATTTTTTTGTGCTACCACGCGTTTTGCATGTTAATTTGATTAATTAATAACTTGGCTAAGTAATCAAATTAATCCATCACAAGGGGTCAATACGTTTTTGGCCTATCATCAACCATCACCCTCTTCACATCGTAGCCCCCTATTCTCAGCATAACCACCAAAGCATTGTCATGTGGTTGGATAGTCCCAAGCTTGTCTTCCTCCGAGAAACCTAAGATTGGTGAGACATTCCCTTTAGTCCTCTTCGGCTTAGAACTAGAATTCTCGGCAAGGGTTCGTGCTACAGACATCACCTTGGAAGGACGGGAACCAGTCCTCCTAGGAGCAGCAAAAATAACATTGACCCCGAGGAGGCCTTGATGAAGTGTTCCCCTGGTTCACTGAACCGGAATAGTCTCTCTGCCCATTGGGCCGATACAAAAATTGCTTTAACCTTCCCTCCTTAACCAACTACTCCAAGTGATTCCACAGAGTCCTACAATCATTAGTGGTGTGACCTCTCTCTCGATGATAGTGGCAATGGAGGTTTTGATTATGCCTTATGGGGTCCCCTGCCATCTTATCAGACCATTTTAAGTAGGGTTCATTCTGGATTTTCTCCAACACCTGATGCACAGGTGCTCGAAACCTAGTATTAACCACTTGAGGAATGGTAGGACTATATTGCTCGGCAATATCTCTTTAGGGCCTGTCTGTCCGACCTGAAATCCCTCCTATCCTGAGGGATAACCTTTGCCTTTCCCTTACCTTGCTGTTGATCTTCCTTAACCCGTTTGTACTTATCAATGCGATCCATGAGCTGACGTACACTCTTGACAGGCTTTTTGGTCAAAGATTTCCTTAAGTCGTGCTCAGTAGTGAGGCCAACCTTAAAAGTCCTTATTGCTACGTCGTCAAAATCACCATTGATCTCATTGAACATCTCCCAATACCTGTGAAAGTATGTTTTCAGGGTTTCCCCTTCTCTCATGGCCATGGACAATAACGAATCCAGGGGTCAAGGAACTCTACTGCGTGTAATGAAGCGAGACCCAAATGTCCAGGTAAGTTCCATGAAAGAATCGATAGAACCTGCCCTCAAGCCATTAAACCACCTCATCACCACAGGTCTTAGGCTGGAGGGGAAGACTTTGCATATTAACGTCTCATTCTTAGAGTGCACTGCCATCCTTTGATTAAAATGGCTCACATGCTCTACAGGGTCCGTTCGACTATTATAAATGGTGAAATTTGGTTGGGTGAAGCGCCGAGGGAGCTTCCCTTTTTCCACCCTGCGTGTGAAGGGTGACTTGGAAATTTGGTGTAACAGCCTACTCATAGCATCATTTCCCAATCCTCTGGTGGAAGGCTTCTTGCCCTTACGACCATGACCATGAAGACTATCTTCCTCATAGGAAAAAGACTCATCAGGAAGAGTTCTTGACCTGGGCCTGTAACTACTACCCCGGGTATCTTCAGAAGAAGGGTCAGAAAAAGAGGGAGTTCGCCTTCGCCTCTCGCGACGCAATTTCTTCTTCAGGTGGTCAATCTCTTGCCGCATGGCCTTAGCATTTTTACTCGTGAGGAATTCTGCTTCTACCTTGTGAATGACTTCTACTAGTGTGCGTCGTATGCACACTACCCTCCCGATCTCTTTCCTGCTCAAGATGCAAGAAGTGATCTTCATGCTGGGATCCCATAGACTCTGCATGGTGTGGACCTCAGCCAACCATAATGCTACACTTCCTAAAACACAAGATTTTCCACAAACAGCGCGAATTGTAAGGTCACGATTTGCACCCAAACCCAACAGTGGGAAGGGAATAGGCCTAAAAAGCCCAATACAATGAAATTTGTAGAGAGTGTTCTTGAAATCTAGGTTCTAGTGATGTTGGATAACAAAAATAGTGAGCTAGATTACCACATCACATACAATGAACAGTTTATGTAACAGAAATTCTCCTCGGACACAAGCCAAGGATGATTTGTATTATTATTCCTACTTCCACAGATAGATTACTATTATGGATGGTGGTGTGTATAGTGTCTTCTCTCTCTTTCTTCTACGATCCCCCTTTTTGAATGCCTTTCTTTTTCTTTTTTATCATCCACCACCTTCTCCCTATCTTCCACGTATGGATCAAATCATCGATCAAGATACTTTTCTCATCAACAGACGATAGCTGTAAGGCTAATCACCATTGTTTAGATGTTACTTCCTCATTAATGCGGCCAAAGATTTAGGTACAGAGCATTCAATGCAGTGGTAGCAGTTTTTTCTAAGATATTTCTCATCCATTCTTCCTCTCTGTGCCTTTGTGAAACATATCTTCACCCATAAGAGCTTTTAGAATATCATCCTAGTCACCATGGTGTATCAACTAACCTTCACTTTACTCAGCTGAGGAGATACCCCTCCTCAGACTATCTCCACCAGCCTCTCTCGCAATAGTTTGCCCGTGGGCCTTTAAGTTTGACATCATTATTACCACTGAACCATCCTCGGATAAGTAAACATCTTCAAATCAGGCCCAAGGCCCAAGAACATGCCCTGAGCCTTTTGTCCTCATATATAAATATATATATATATATATATAACTTTATTTTATTATTATTATTATGGTAGTTGTCTCAATGGTTCAAAATGCAATATACAAGAAAGGTAGTATTGCGAGTAAGATTGTTAGTGTCCATGGGAGTACACAGTATTTATAAGACGAAGAAGAATGGAAATGGGGAGATGGACCCAAAAAAATGGTGGTTAAACTCTATAACTACTAGTCATTTATTGACTACAGTGAGTTAATTTCCCCAGTTTCTTGTTAAGAAAATATACAATTGCTAATTTCATTCAACTCATAATAAATGTAGAATTTTTTAGATAGTTGTTAAACGTACTATTTTGAGTAGTCTGTAGGCTATGTTATCAGAAGGCATAAAGTTTCTATGCTAAAAGAATATTTATATATGATAGGGAAAAAACGTATTGATCCCTTGTGATGGATTAATTGATTAATTAACTAAGTTTATTAATTAATCAAATTAACATGCAAAGCGTGGTAGCACAAACAAATCACCAATAAACTAAAGTATGCAGAGGAAAATAAATAACACGGTAATTTGTTTACGAATGGGGAAAACCTACACGGCAAAAACCTCACCGGGTGAATTTAAGGTCACCACTCCCGAAACTCCACTATTATCACAACAAGCGGTTACAAGTAAAGGAATCTCAAGTACCTTACCAACCTACAGTTGAACCCTTACCCCAATACCCAATTGGACTTGTTCTATAGTGACAATTTCTCATTTTGATGCACAACTCCCAAGTACGTGACAAACCAATTGTGTGGATCCCAGTACGCGACTTCAATCACCAACTAAAGAAGATTTGTTGGCTGCAAAGTTCTTCAATTCATCCACACGATGAAGATCAAGAAAATGCTTGGTTACAAAACCCTATGGTGCAAAGACACAACAACTTCTTCACAAGAAAGATGAACTAGGGCAAGAACTTCATCTCAAGTTACAATTTGCATGAACAAGGAACTCTCAATGCTTGTGCAACTTGCCATACTTTGACGGCCCTTAAAATAATCCTTTTATATGTCTAGGGTTAGGAGAAAAAAAGGTCCAAAGACACATCCACGGATTAGAGTTAAAGCAGAACTAGGAATATGTTTTTCTTAAATCTCGACAGCTACAGGTGTCGAGGTGTTGTCGAGCAACTGTCGAGCCTCGGGGCTAGAACAGCTTCTTAAAGCTCAATAGATGCAGCTGTCGAGCTTTAATAAAGAGCACTTCTCAACTTGTTTCTTGGACAGACTTGCATGGCTTTAACACTTGACCTTGAAACCTTATTTCTTGAAGCATTAACCTCATCCTAAATCTACCCAATTACAAGTAAAGTGCGTTTTGTCAAAGGATTAGCTAATAACATAAATAATGAATGACATATGTTTTAAATAAGTGAAACACATATGTCCTAACAATATATATATATATATATATATATATATATAGATATATGTTGGAGGGTTTTGAAAAGAAATGCATGGCCCTCATAAGCATGCCATCCATAGTTACCACCCTTAGTACATGGCAATATATACTTGTGCATAACCTACACATTATTTAGAAAAATGGTTATTATGCACACAAGCGTGTTCACAGTTCAGTTAAAAAAAAACTGCGTAAGAGTTATTTCCCTAGAGTGGCAGTTCCAAGAATTTTTTTCAAGATGGTCATTAAGAAACATAAATTATACAATATTTAATAAAAAAGATAGTTATATCTCATTAACATTGCTACAAGTTATATCTCTTTCAAAATTTTAGTTAAATAAAATTTTTTGGATTTTTCTTTTTGTTTGTAAAGGCCCAATATATTATTAAAAGAACCAAAATTTGACTACAAACTTAGTTGTAGCCTAAGACTACAACTTTCACTAAACGAATTAACATGATTACATATTTTGAACATCTAACCATTGAATTTTATGTTTTTAATGTTCTTAAAACACATGTCAAGTTTCATGTCAATCAGATTTTATTTATTATTTGATCCATAAACTTATTTTTTATACATAATTTTAGACTATAAAAACTCGAATATTAAACATTTAATTAATGACATAAGTTATTTATCTTTAATCTTCTTGAAGTTTTGCAAGTATAAAGGATATAAGAAAAAAATGTAATTTAATTGTGGAATTGTTAAAATTCATATCTAATAAAAAAAATATTAAGTGGAGTTGTAGCCTTAATCTAAAACTAAGTTTGTTGCTAAATTTTGTTCAAAATTTAATTATATTGGACCTAAAAAAATTTAGGCTGGTCACACATTTTTTTAAGGTAAAAAAATCATAAAATTTTTAAATTTTATATATAATAATAATTTTTTTTCCCCATCCGGGTTGCTCCTGTAACCAGCCTGACTCTAACTTGGAGCCGCTTGTGTTTCCCTATTATTTAAGCCTCAACCTTAAGATATAAGAACTGTGCATGTGTCAACAGTGTGTGAGAGAGAGACAGAGTAGCCATTAACAAAACATTTACCTATTCCAACCGACCCAAGGTGGTACAAAGGTCGGAGTGGGGCATCCGGTCCAGGAGAGATGGTGCCTATTGTTGTATTTCATGCACGAGGTGCCACCTCTCCTGCGACAGGAACTCCACTATAACCTCATTTTTATTTTCCAGCTCACTTGAATCATCATCTTTTTGAATTTTGATACATGCACCTACTAATTAGAAGTTGAAGGGATTAGTGTCGAGGAAGAGATGACCCCAGCTGATCCTTTGCATTGCATATATAACCCAGCTTGGGCCATCTCTCCTGCGACACAAATCCCTCAACTCCTTTTCCTTCCTTTGCTTCCTCTTTTCCATGCCTCACATTATGCCTCATAAACTTCATTTTATAGACCAAAATTTGGGATTTTTCTTTGTCCCTTCATGTAATATTACAATGAAATTACTCAGACAGTGTAATGAAGTTGCTTAAATTTTGGTCATTGGTCAAAATTTAATGTCTAAATATTTTTCTACTACATATGAAACTTATTTCTTTTAGCCTTCTCTTTTCCATGACTCTCCTACCCTAAACCCCACAAAATCTACAGACCAGAATTAAGCCGCGAACTCTTTCTCTCTATCTTCATGGAATATTACTGATGCAATAAAATGAAATTGCTCACATTTTGGAGGGGCTTTTGCTGTCAATGAATTGAGTGGGAACATTCAAAAGCAAGGTCAATGTTCAAAGTTACAATATTTCTACTACAAAGTTCAAATACGAAACTTGCAGGTAATTAAGTTCGCTTGCGGAGTAAGTCGGCATTGGAAAGTAGTTGATTAGGAAGAGACAGAGCATTACTTCTCTTTTCTCCATTGGTGACTGCTGAGTAATTAGGAACGGTCATAAGCATGGTCAATTCGCCGTTATATATGCGGGCTTTTAAAGTCATCCTGTTATATCTCTCTACCTAAAATTTCTATTTTTTTTTTTAATAAAAATATTAAATTCTTTTTTTTAGATAAAATATTTAATTCTTTCAAGTTCATTCTGTGCAAACCGCACGTCTTTCTTTTTTCTCTCTCTCTTTTTTTTTTTTTTTTTTGGGTTTAATGATAATGAAGTATTAATTCCTGGTGAAAAATAGAGCTTAGCTTGGTAGGATTAAAATGAAATACATATATATTTTATTATTTTTTCTAACTTATTGATGAAGTGTAACATATATAATTTCCAGGAATGTACGTAATGGATTTTCATGCATGTTTCGTCATTCCATGACAATTTTTTGGTTATATTAATTTTTTTTATAATAATCTGATTAATACTAATTTTTTATACTATATATTGCGATTAGATAATTTTTAGTATCCTTAATTCTCATTTAAAATTAGAAAAATTATCTTTGGACACACTTGCGTAGTGGATTTAATAAACTTAAAAAACGTGTCATATATAAGTTTAGAAGTCTTAAATTTCATCCAGCACACAACTAATTAATTCATTTAGTTTTCCTCTTTAGCATGACCTCCCTACCTTTTAAACCCCACAGTATTTGTATAGTATAATTAATTAGTTGGACTCTTTCTCTCCATTTTCCTACAAATTACAAATTTAAAATGTTCACCAAGAAATGACTTCAAGGCAATAACGAATGACTTTTACAATGAAATTACTAGTGCAATGCAATGAAGATTACATTTTTGAGGGGCCTTTGCCGTCAATGAATTGAGTGGGAACGGTCATAAAGCATGGTCAATATTCATAGTTATACAATTTCTACTTCAAATACGAATTTTAATGGTACTTAAGTTTGATTTGCTTAGTAACTAGGCATTGGAGACTAGTTGATTTGGAACAGACCGTGGAATTCGATGCTTTCACTTTTTATTTTATTGGTGACTTGTTGAGTATATATATATATATATTATGACAACAAAAACATCACTTTTAACCGTGATCATTTTTTTTAATGCATATGTTATTATTATTTTATATATATATAATTCTTAATCGACTTATTTTGTCATATTATTAAATATTATTATATAAGTGATAATCAAAATTACTCGCTTTGTAGGTATGCCACAAGACTCACAACATACTTGCCTACAAAGCTCTTTAAAGGTAGGGGTAATAATTGGTACACAAGCTAATTCGAGGGATAAGGTGGAACTTGATGAAGAAATGATTTATAGTCAACTGTAATCACACTTCCAATTCATCGAGTGAAATTTCCAAATTTTGTTTCTTAAACTTAATTTTCTTGCATTGGAGGAAGTGACTCCCTTAAACCTTACAATCCTGGAATCCTAACTACCATAAATCCTAATTAAGCCATTTTCCCTTGAAGAAACTATCTCAAACTCTTAATACACTTCCTTCTCTAGCCTCGGAAGCATCACTGTCATCTAAATCTCTCATTCTAGTCCTCACGTCAACTACTACCTACATCCACGCTTATGCATTCAAATGTAATCCCACTTAAATAGCGTAGAAATCCTCATCCCTTAATGTTTCTACTCAAGATTCTATTTGACTTTCATTAAGAACACACATGTCATTTGTAAAGTTGTGATTTACAACTATGTTTTATGCTGGCTTTATTCCATGACAAAAAGTGTTGTATTTGGGGTGAGTTTATTTCAGCTTTTGAGCTTTTTGAAAAAGTGAAGTTTTTAAAAAATGCAGTATGAAAAAGTGTTTTTTCAAAAAATTGAGCGTTTGGTAAAAGCTATTAAAAGTGTTTTTTGAAAAAACTGAGTATTTGGCTAGCACTTATAAAAGTGATAGTTTGAGAGGTAAATTACTAAAAATGACAATGTCTATATAAAGAGAATTGTTATAAAACTATTCTGGCAATAGTAGTATTTTTTTTCTAAAGAAAAATAGTACTAACTTAAAAGGTTTAAATATATAATAAAATGTCACAATATTTTCACAATACTAATTTAAAAATAATCTTTGTAAAATAAAATTTTATTAACACTTATCTTTTAAATGAGTTATTCTAGTATCCACAATTTTTTCTCCACCACATACTCTATAACATCACAGTTATGAAAAAAAAGTTGTAAAATAATTTGTGTTCCTACTCTCTATATTTTTTTCCACGTTGCTTTACCCAAACTCCAAAAACTCTTTTTTTTTCACTTTTTTCTCATCCACACGTTCGCTTTGTCCTCATCTTCTTTACTTCATTTTCTTTTACTTTCCTCCACTCAAAGCCACACATACACAAACAAGTCTGAGCATAGAGAAGAGAGAAGAGAAGAGGTTTGTGTAAGACCCATTAATGGGTCAGATCATTTGCTCTCTACGGAATAGAGAAGAGAGAAGAGAAGAGATCCCTTCCACTCCATCCACACGTTACTTTCCTACACTCTACAGAATTCAAAGGGTTTTTTATTTTTTTAGATTAGATATGTAAGACGTAAATCAAAAAAAAAAAAATAGTGAAGAGAAGAGGAAGAAGCAGCACAAAAGAAGAAGAAGAAGAAATAGGTTAGATCATTTGCTCTGCCTTCACTGTTGCTTGATCTCATTTGCTCTACCTTCACTGCCGCCTGTCTTCCTTCCCACCGTTGCTTGATCTCTTCCCCACTGCCAACGACATGCGGTAGAAATGGGTCAGATCATTTTTTTTTTTTTTTTGGGGTTCTAATTTCATTATTGGGTTCTTGTAAAATTGTGTGGAAATGGGTCAGATCATTTTTTTTTTGGGTTCTGATTTCATTATTGGGTTCTTGTAAATTGTGTAGAAATGGGTAAGATCTTTTTTTTTTTGGTTCTGATTATATTACTGTGTTCTTGTAAAATTGTGTTATAAAGAAAGGGATAAAATTGGGTTTTTAAGAAAAAATAGTGGGCAATTTGGGGAATTTGTGCAACTTCCAACAGTAATATTGAAACACGCTTCAACGCTTTTTGGCAATGGAGTAAGGGGCTTCTGGATTTGAGCTTTTCCTTCGCAAATGAAAACGCGGCTTTATGAAAAAGCAGCTTTCAAAATACTTACCAAACCCACTTTTTTCTTTTTCTTTTTTTGGCTTGAAAACGCGCGTTTCAGCTTGTAAAAGCTGAAACAAACGGGCACTTGCTTTAATTTGTTCCTTGTATTTTCTGGGATTTTATTTTATTGGGTTTAGTATTAAGTTGGTGAGGAATTAAGTATAAAATGAAGAATTAGTGCAATTTCACGACTAACTCGCAAGAAGAGTCTCCCGCGAAAAGGGCAGATAAGAAGCACATGCCAGAAGTTAAAGAGTCATGTCAGGCTTTCGTTTTCGTGAGTATCTCGTGGGTAAGGCCTTCTCGTGAGTTACTCATGAAACATTCTGCCTGTAGGATTTTCAGGTGCGACTTTCTTACCCTTCACCCATACTATATATACCCTTATTACTCACAAAAGTAAAGGAGGCTATTCAGAGAGAAAAACCCTAGATAGGTTTTCAACAACACACACACCCATCTTTTAGAGAGAGCTACTCATCCTTAGTGAGAAATCATTCTAGCCTCTTCTCATTCCCTCTCCCATTGTCATACCTTGAGAGGAGACTTGTACCCAAACATAGCCCACATCTTTTCAGAGTGTAGAGAATGTTTTGGAGCTTGGAAAGCTTTGGAGATTTGCCAAAAGAAGCCAATGAGGCTTAGCGGATGGAATCGGGTGTATTGGGGATCCGGAAAGCTAGACAAGACACTATTCCGAGAAGTCTTGTTGGAGTAGGAGCTTGGAGGGCTTAGGTACATTGGGTAGATTAGGCTTGGAGGGTCTCTTGCTATTCATGTATCCCAACTTATTGTCTCGTGTTTACTGCTTGGAGGGCGGCGGAGAGGTTTTTCGCTGAGTTCTTCGGTTTCTTCTTCGATAACACATTAGCATGTTATCTTGTGTTTGCATCTTTATTCCCTTACTATTGTGCTTCAATTTTATTGTTTGTTGTTCTTGTTTATGTACTAAAGTAGTTATCGGTTTGTTGCGCCTTATTTACTCTTATTCTACACTTAGATAAGTTAGAGTAAAATCAACCGAGTCGTAATATTTTAATTTGGGGTCTGAACAGCTCTTGTGTTTTTAACATAGATCTAAGCTTTCAGTTGATATTAGAGCGGGTACACTTGTTTTGGTTTGATTACTTAAGTGTGATCTTTGACCCTTGTGTTTATTGCCATGGATAATGTTTTGTATGCTTCTATGGATGTTGTTGATTGTAACATGCCATGTGTTTGTGAAAATACCTCTATGAGTGTTAATTCTCATAATTGTGATGACATGTTACATGAACCTGTGGGTGTTGTTGTTGATATTCCAAATGTCAAACTCTTGAAGAAAAAGGCTAAGAAGTTTCATGAGAATTTCAGCAAGTTTATTTATGAAAAGGATGATTTGATTGCTAAGCTCAATGAATCCAATAAATTGGTTGAAAAGTATAAGAAATTTGCTGAATGTTCTCTTGAAAAATTAAAGTAGATTGAATGTTTAAATATAATCTTGGATGCTTAACTTATTTTGTCTAACAAACTAGTTGATGATCTTAAATGTGAAAATAAATTTCTTAAGATGCATGCCAAGTGCTTGATTGCTGAACCTATTACTAACAATGAAGAAATTCTTTGTTGCAATCATGTTGTGGTGCCCGATTTTGTGCATAGTGTGAGTTCTAACTCTAAAGACAAATCGGTGTACATTCCTCCATACAAAAGAAATCAAAAAGGTGGAAAGAAAGGCTATTAAGCCAAAGCCTCAGTTTAGGTCTCAACCTAAGGTTTTGGATGGAACTAAGTTTGTTCCTACTTGCCACCATTGCGGTATGATCAGTCACATAAGACCACAATGTTCCATGTTGAAGAGAGAATAAAATCATGTTGTTAGATCCCTCTCTAAAAACCTAGTGGACCTAAACACATTGTTTGTCACCATTGTGGTGCCATTGGTCATCTTAGACCTCATTGCTCTAAGTTTCAAGCTCTTAAAAGAATCAAAAGAAAAGAGAAACTTGAACTTCTTGGAAGTTGTGCTATGAAAGCTAAACCGGTTATGGGGGAAAATGGTAAGTTGTTGAAAAAAGTTTTTGATGTTCTTACCACCTTGTCTATGTGCATATCTGATTCTCATTCTTCTAACCCTTGTCTCACTTCTCACGAGACACTCATTCCTAACAATCGTTCCATTTGAATGAGGAAGGGTTCCTATGGCTGAGCTTTTGCTTTTTTGGTCCTTGATCTAATTCTTTCGATCTTTATAAGACCCTTTATACATTAGATGTTTCATTGTCATGCATTTGTGCATCATGCATCTCTTTATATACATTGTTTTGTTTTTGTTTTTTATCTTACTTTTATGTCTTTGTTTTTTGTGTGTAAAAATCCAAAACCACATAAAAAGTGAAAAATTCAAAAAGTTTGATTGTATATGCTTGAGCACATTCCACATGTGAGTTTGGCCTAGTACCTTCGTACTAATGATGTAGTGCATTTATGAGTCTAGCTTGTTATGTATGCACATCTATCTTTGTGGAAAAAATCTTGAAATCTATGTGTGATTGTTGTAAATCGATCTTCAAGCTTGTCATGAATGATCAGTCAATAGTCTTGTTGGTCTCAATACATGCATTAACTTGTGCCTATATATCTTTCCACGTTTTAATGTTTTTGCTCTATAGCTCAACAAATGTCAAATCTCAAAAAGAGATAATGAGTTGCAAAAGCCGTTGCACATACTAGTATTTGACTAGGAAAAAGGAAAAACGACTTGTATTGAAATGTATGGTACTTCAAAAAGCCAAAGGCTTACTCACAAAATTGAAATATCAAAAATTTCAGGCATCGATCTCAAAATGAGATGTAATATTCTTGTATGATCAAAAGTTATAAGTTGTAAGAAGCTAAATAGAGAAGCTTCAAATTTTTGTGATCATTTTCTTGTGGGAGGTCGTATACGTTCATTTCTATAATTGAGATAAACCGCTTGACTTAGTAAGAGTTGTGTATAACCTGATTGAATTGATCATTGAAACTTCACTCTAGACTAAAGACTACTCCACACTTGATACACACACACAACACACAATTCTAATGTTCAATGAATACTTATTTCATTTGTGTGATTGTACATGTTCGAATGTGATGTGTGTGTGCTCAACCATATGTGAATCAAACCAAAAAGATTTTTGTTCTTTCTGTTTGCTTTTGGAAGTGATTTGTATCACCCATGTTTTTCAAATTGTTTTTTGTGTGAAAAACATGATTTCTGGGTGTTTTTATGACCTATTTCATGTGTAAGTTCAGTCACAAGTTAAATGGTCCAATTCTCAAGTTTTTTAGCTTTGGACAAAGAGTTTCGCTACTGTTTCGCGAGTAAGGCTTACCCGTGAGATTACTAGCAAAATTTTGCTTGTTAGGTACCAACGAAAATTCCCAACTTCCCACAAAAATCACCAGTTCAGTTTTTTAAAGGACATGGGACATTTGTTTTAAACGTTTCTCATCTTCTTCCAAACCCCTAGTTTAATGTTTCAACTTCAAAACCTAACTAAATTCAATTGTCTTTCATTCCATTAACATATCTAAGGTAATCTTTAACTCTTTTCATTGATTTTGATCCTTAAATTATGTTTTTGGGGGGTTTTATGTTCATAGTTGGAATTTTCTCAAATGGGGGTTGGAAAACTTAATTTTTGTCTATCTTTTTTATTGGGTTTTGTCTTAAATGATAATTTTCTTTGGATGTTGGCCCCTCGTGGAAAAAATAACATGTATTTAGGCAAGATTTTTATATGTTCATGCATTGTTTAACATACATGTTTAGTGTGTGCACTCTAAGTGTTTGATAAAATGCCCAAATGACACTTTCTTGTTGTTTTGGACTCCGATGAGTACTAATTTTTGGGGATCACCATAATTACTTATGTTTATCATGTTTTGATCATTGGTGGTGTGTTTTATACACTTTACCCCATGAGTACTTATTCATGCATTGGTCATGCATCTCACATGCACACTAGATTCCCACTAGATGCACATTTGCTGCACGCACTCTAAAACTTGACATGTTTTGCATTCATTCATGCTATTTAAGTCTTTTTAGACCCTTTTAGCACATATAACATGTTCTTATGTCTATGTCATGCCTTGGTCTATATCTTGTTTCCACATCCTTAGTATGTCATGTTTACTTAATGCTTTGTAGCATTGTGTCTTTAAGATGTTTTATTTTTTGTTTGAGCTTCATTTTCTCATTCATCTTGCACCCCTCATGCATCATCTTTTACCCTTGTTCATATCTTCTTTTCTTTCCTTCCTTCCTTTTGATTCTTTTGTCTATTCATGACAAAAAGGGGGAGAGTATACCGAAGAGTCTACTTCATGCACATTCGTAGGGGGGGAGGGAGAAAGCCATAAGAGAGATGCATATACTAAGGGACAAAAGACATTTTTTTGAGAAAACCATGTTATTTTTTGTTTTACTTTATGCTTGTTTTCTCGTTGCTTTATAGTACTTTTAGTTAATGTTTTTGCATTTTTCTTTAGTACTCTTGTGCCCTTGTTGAATCTTGTATCCTTAATGCAAATACCTTTTGTGTTTTGCATTAGTTGTGTGTTCTTGTGCCCTTGCTGGATCTTGTATCCTTAATGTAAATACTTTGGTGTTTTGCACTGGTTGTGTGTTGGACATGCATACATCCTTATGCCTTGTGCTTTATTGATTGCATGTTTGGATGATCATTTGCTTTGCTATGTGATCATTGTGGTCATTTCCATATGACTGCCGTGTGTTTGATCAAGTTGCTCATATGTTTCACATCAAGTTTACTTGATCACATTTTACTTGTTACATTATTACTTGCTTTATCTTGAGGGCCTAATGTGTTTTGTGCAAGTGTTTCACGTTACAGGTATATGTTCCAAGTTCATCACAGCTCTTAGATTTAGGTGTGAGTGAGTTTTGCCATTATTCCCAAACTCACATTTTAAGTCTAGAGTCTGTTAGAAGATGTTTTGTCACAAAATAGCCAAATGGGGAGACTGTAAAGTATTGATTTACAACTATGTGTTATGTTGGCTTTATTCCATGACAAAAATTGTTGTATTTGCTTTAATTTGTTCCTTGTATTTTGTGGGATTTTATTGTATTGGGTTTAGTATTAAGTTGGTGAAGAATCGAGCATGAAATGAAGAATCGGTGCAATTTTGTGACTAACTTGCAAGAAGAGTATCCCACGAAAAAGACACATAAGGAGCACATGCTAGAAGCTGAAGAGTCATGCCAAGCTGTCATTTTTGAGAGTGTATCATGGGTAAGGCCTTCCCACGAGTTACTCGCGAAACACTCTGCCTAGAGGATATTTAAGTGTGACTTTCTTACCCGTCACCCACACTATATATACCCTCATTACTCACAAAAGTAAAGAAGGCTATTCAGAGAGAAAAATCCTAGATAGGTTTTCAACAACACACACACACCAATCTTTTAGAGAGAGAGCTACTCATCCTCAGTGAGAAATCATTCTAGCCCCTTCTCATTACCTCTCCCATTGTCATACATTGAGAGGAGATTTGTACCCAAACACAACGTACACCTTTTTAGAGTGTAAAGAGTGTTTTGGAGCTTTGGTAGCTTTAGGGATTTGCCAAAAAAAGCCGATGAGACTTGGCGGATACAATCGGGCGTATTGCGGGATCCAAAAAGCTAGACAAGATACGGTTCCGAGAAACCTTATTGGAGTAGGAGCTTGGAGGGCTTAGTTGCATTGGGTAGATTAGGCTTGGAGGATCTCTTGCTATTCGTGTATCCCAACTTATTATCTAATGGATCGATTTACCGCTTGGAGGGCGGGGAAGAGGTTTTTCACCAAGTTCTTCGGTTTCCTCTTCGATAACACATTAGCATGTTATCTTGTGTTTGCATCTTTATTCCCTTTCTCTTGTGCTTCACTTTTATTGTTTGTTGTTCATGTTTATGCACTAGAGTAGTTATCGGTTTATTGCGCCTTATTTACTCTTGTTCTGCACTTAGATAAGTTAGAGTAAAATCAACCGAGCCGTAATCTTTTAATTTGGGATCTGAACAACTCCTGTGTTTTTATCACAAATCCGAGCTTTCACCATTATTGTGTTCCTAGCTAGGGTTTGGCTTAGAAGCTTGTCACTTGCTACAAGCATAAGCTACAAAGACATTTGTGGATAGTAAATTAGTACTAAGTCTTACAAAGAATCCAGTTTTTTATAATCGAAGAAAGCACATCAACACAAGGTATAATTTTATCTGAGTGTGTGTCACTAAGAGAGAAATTCCACTACAATGCATAAAATCTCATGTTCAAGTTGTAGATATTCTCTTTAAACATCTTTAAGTTTGAGATTGTCTATAAGTTATGAGTCTTACTTGGAGTCACTAAGAAATTAAGTTTAAGGCAACGCGTCATTGAGCACTAATCTTTATTATGAAACTCCATTTAATTTATGAAATAAGTTAGAAAAAAGAGGATTTGTTTTATTAAAATTTAAATGTAATTTAGTATGGTAAAAATTAAGGTTACATGGTGTGTGTAGCATATATAATTATATATACTTATACTTTCCTTTATTCCAGACATACATAAATTCATACATACGCACACGCACATATATATGGGTTGAGCTCAAGTTACACCTAGTGCAACTTTAAGCAATGTTACACCATCCAATATTTTTTAATTAGATGTGAGTTTTGACAAGTCTACCGTTACATTACATTATCTTCGAATATTCTCCATACTTGCAAAATTTCAAGGTAATAAAAAATAAATAACTATGTTATCGAACAATTGTTTAAATCAAGAGAGTCAATACCGTACTGGAGACCGTTTTAGTTTGGTCAAAAAAATGAAATATTTCAATACCAGTTAATACTAGTGTATCATTTTGAGATTACCGCTATATATATATATATATTATTCAAAATCTATATAATTTGTTACAAATATTTAAAATGATAATTTACATGTATGCTTTAGTATGTGAACCTTCTAATTAAAGTGTCAGCTAATTAATAATAAATAAAAGAAAATACATAGATAATACTTAATAGATTACATGGTGATAATTATATTAATAATAGTAATAATACAAGTTTGTATTTGTAAAGGGCAGATCACTTCTAAAAGCATTTGCAATGGAAAATTGTATCCTATCCTATTTTACCATCTCAAAAAGCTATATTATCAATTATATTATACCATTTTACAACACACCCAACATCCCAATTTTTATTTTTCTATTCTACTCATTAAAATAATATATATTAACCACTAAAATAATATAATATATTATAATACAACTCTCCCTCTCTCTTCCACTTTATCAATTAAAATATATTATAATTTTTACAATTGTGCTACAGTGTCATCTTACATTTAGGATGATACTGTAGCACAATTCCAAAAAATTTGCAATTCAGGCATTTTACAAGTCCGGTTGCCAACACCTTTTTGTGCCTTGATTATACTTTTCCCCTAGATTTCTCATTTGCAATTGCCAATGGGAATGCTCTAACCTTAACAAAAGTAATACAAGTTTGATTGTCAAATGCTTTGAAACTTGTGTCCTTGTAATATTAAAAAAAATTAAAAATTTATTTGAATTTAAATTGTCCAAGTTCACGTGGGTAGTGTCAGGGCACACTTCCACACTTAACAAAAGGTAAAGTCTCTTATTTGACAAAAACGAAAAGCAAAGAAAGTTAAAAGAAACATCAGTCAGTAAGAAGAAAAATAGAAGTCGAGCAAGTTTGAATGAAAGATGAAGAATAAGAAAAACCAAAGACAAAGAGTAGAGAATGATTAGCGAAGTGACGTCGCTGCCAGAAAAGTGGAAGCAACCGCAAGGTTTGGATTTTTATTTTTATTTTTTCAATGGTTTACACTTTACTAGTTGATTTTTATTTTCCCACTGATATCCGGTATTTTTCCCGAAACGACTGGTACACCCTAATATGACCTGGTATTTGGAGCAAAACGAAACAACCATGTTTCTATTTTGGCCTAAGCACTAGTATGGTAAATTCTGGCCGTACTGGCCGATACGGTATGGAATCGACTTCCTTGGTAGTTTAAAATAATGCATAAAAGATGAGTTTATGGATCGAATGGTAAATAAATCCAATTGACATGAAAATTGGCATGAATGTTAAGAATATATAGAACATGTAATTTAATAGTGAGATTTTCAAAATATGACTTCTATAACAAGTTATTAGAAAGTATAACATTACTTAGAGTTACATCAGGAGTAACTTGAACTTAACCCAGATTACAAAAGCATCTCTTTAACATTACAAAGAACCAAAAAAAAAATGTAGGTAAAGAACTTAGAACAATAGTGATCTATAAAAGGATTGTAGTAACAAGGATTGAACGAATATAGTCGTAGTGACCAGGATGAACAAATCTATATACCACATTGTTGCCTAGGATCGATGAAACTATCCTTCCGATTATCCTCACAGAAAGTGTACTCCATTGGGGCAGAGAGCTTCTCACTTATGCACTGCACTGGATAGGAAAGTCTTGAGCACAACAACTAGTAGGAATCTAACTACTAATGAAGTTCCCAAATTCACTTGAGCCTTTTGTACTTGCCCACATAGCACCGCCACCATATAATACAAATCTTTATAAAGGTGCATGTACTTATCACATTGATAATGACAAAACACATTTGCATAAAATTTGTGCTTAAATTAGCTTTTTGCTTAGTTTTTTGCTGATCGATTTGTTGTTTTTTTTTTATATAGAAAAGTTCAAAAAGTGAATAAAATTACAGTTTTTTTTTTGTTTTTTAAAAAGAGAGGTTTACATTTGATAGGCCAAAAACATATTGACTCCCTGTGATGGATTAAGTTGATTAATTAGCCAAGTTTATTAATTAATCAAATTAGCATGCAAACGAATGGTAGCACAGATAAATCACCAATAAACTAAAGTATGCAGTGGAAATTAAATGACACGATGATTTGTTTAGGAATTGGAAAAACCTACACAGCAAAAACTCCACCGGGTGAATTTAAGGTCACCACTCCCAAAATTTCACTATTATCACAACAAGCGGTTACAAGTAAAGAAATCCCAAGTACCTTATCAACCTACAGTTGAACCCTTACCCCAATACCCAATTGGACTTGTTCTGTAGTGACAATTTCTCATTTCAATGCACGGCTCCCAAGTACGTGACTAACCATTTGCGCGGATCCTAGTACGCGACTTCAATCACCAACTAGAGAAGATTGTTGGCTGCATAGTTCTTCAATTCATCCACACAATGAAGATCAAGAAGATGCTTGGTTATAAAACCCTACGGTGCAAAGACACAACAACTTCTTCACAAGAGATATGAACTAGAGCAAGAACTTTGTCTCAAGTCACAATTTGCATGAACAAGGATTTCTCAATGCTTGTGCAACTTGCCACACTTTGACGGCCCTTAAAATAATCCTTTTATATGTCTAGGGTTAGGAGAAAAGAAGGCCTAAAGACACATCCATGGATTGGAATCAAAATAGAACTCAGAATCTATTTTTCTTAAACCTCGACAGATAGAGGTATCGAGATGCTGTCGAGTAGCTGTCGAACCACGGGGCTGGAACAGCTCTTTAAACCTCGACACATGCTAGCTGTCGAGCTTTAATGAACTTGCACTATTCAGCTTGATTTTTGGACAAACTTGATGACTTCAACACTTAATCTTGAAACTCAGTTTTTTGAAGCATTAAACACATCCTAATTCTACCCAATTACAAGTAAAGTGCATTTTGTCAAAGGATTAGCCAATTACATAAAATAATGACATATATTCTAAACAAGTGAAACACATATGTCCTAACAATCTCCCCCTTTGGCAATCCATTAGAAAATCACAACAAACAAATGAACATATGAGAGAAGTCATAAATCACTCAACTCATACTCACTTATTGAATACAATAAAATCTATTCTAACACAAACTCTTGAAAAACTTTGCAAGAAGAGAGTTTATGACAAGTAGACTTTGACAACCTGTATTTCTGAAATACTTTAAACAAAACTCTTCAAGGCATCTTAGTGTGAAACAGAATTAATAGATTGCATACAAATAGAGATTCATGTGTATAAAGAGAGAAAAGAAACAACACATGTAAAGATAGGTAAAAGAAACATACATCATCACATATATTACAAAGATAAGCACAATGTATGTAGGTCACAAGACCTAGGTACAAGAAGAAAATGTATCTAAAGAGCAAAAAAGAAAAAAATTCAACTAATCCTTACTACATCCCTCAACATTCAACACTCCCCTTATAAAAAATGTCCCTATACAAGCTCTCCCCCTAAGTATGAGTACTCTCATAACCTAAAACTACTCCCCCTTTTTGTCACGAGTGATAAAGGGTAGAGTGTCAAGTAGACATCTCATCGGTAGAGCTAGCATCTCCATCATCATCATTCGAAGCATCATCGTCATCATCATCACCATCATCATCCTCAGACACAGAAGCCACAGGAGGTGGTGGAGGAGAAACCTTAGGATCAAAACCACCCATGATCGCCTATCGCTGAGCAATGCGACCAACATGAACATTCACCTAATACAACTCTGTAGAGAGTGTATCCAGGCGAGTATCCATGCGCTGAAGCTGCACCATGATGTCTCCTAGTGACACATCGCTCATCGAAGAAGAGGGAGTGGATAAGACACGAGCAAATCTAGATGGAGCGGAACGGGAGAAAGGAGCTGTTGAATCTGCCTGTCGCAACCTAAACTGCGCCTCACTACGTTTTATAGTAGTGGCGTCTATGGCAACCATGACATGAAAAAGGTCGAAGACAGGAAAAGGAATGAAAAAATAGCGTAAAATCCTCGTGATAGCGGAAGGAAAGATGAGCTTATCACGGGTAACCGTATCCTTATACACATCTATGATAGAAAAGATAAAATGTGAAGGAAAGTTAATGGTGAGATCCTCAAGAAGAGACAACTAAAAATGAGCACGAGGCTCTGTGATAGAGTTGTAGTGAGAGAGAGGATACAACACAAAAGTCATCACCATGTTTAAGAAACGAGGACCTTTAGCAAAAGGTCGACATGACGTAAACTGGTGGTCACCCTAATCAAAAGGGCGCTCACAAAAAGTAGAAAACATCTTGTCTTTGGACACAGTCCGTAGACGCTCACAACTGGGGTAGTCAGGATGCGCAACCCTCGATACCTGGCGCACATCAGATACCAACTCCATTGTGACAACAATGCGCATACCTCGAACGCGAGTGTGAAAGAGAGGTACTGAAGAATCAAATCCATGCATGTTGGAGTAGAGCTCCTAGATCAACACGGAAGGACAAGTGACCGAGACGTCACACAGTGACTCTCATTCCCGTTTATGAAAGACATCGAGAAGGTCGGTGTCGGCGAAGTCCGCCAGAACAACTTGGTGTTCCGAATGAACACCTCGTTTAGAGAAGTTTTCTGAGAAGTCCTGTTGGGCTTTCTCATCACAGAACCGAACGGAAAGAGGAGTAGGATCAGAAGATGAGGAGGCCCTAGAACGAAGAGGGTTCTAGGTCAGAATAGACTTACGTTTTGGTGCCATAGACACTACTAACATAAACAGACAGAGAGGGGGGGGGGAAGAAACACTCAGAAAAGTCCCAAAAACAATTCAAATATAACAAGTATATTGAAAAGAGAACGTATGCATGGGGAATGCATGAACATGGGACATGCAATATGAAAAACATCATGGGCTCAGCCCAATCCAATCCTACCAGCACACAAACATATTGCACACATCTAGAAGCATGAGAAGACAGATAGAATGCTAATGTGATGCAATGCATGGAGTTTTTAAGATCAAATCTACAAAACCCATCCCAAAAATATCAACAAAAACTCATCAATTTTGAAAAACCCCAAAATTTTTCAAAAACCCCAAAACCTAGGTTTCAAAACATGAAATGCATGAGAATGAGGGAAAAGAAGCTTACCAAGTGAAGAAAAACTTGAAGAAGCTTGAAGAAACCTTGAGAAAAGGATTTGGAGTGAGAGAGAGAGGTTTGGAAGATGAAAAGACAAATCTATCGAGAGAGAGATCGAGAGAAATGAGAAACGGATTGCACAAAACCTTTAAATAGAGGTTCAGTAAATCCTGATAGATACAGGTATCGAGAGGTGTTGGGACATCTATTGAGGTAAGTGTCGAGAAATACAACGCCAATAGATACAACTATCGAGAAGGTGTCGAGGAACAAGATAGGACATGAGAACAGATGCTCGATCGATCCATTAGGTGTCGAAAAACTATCGAGAGGATAGGAGGTTTCTCGATCAATCCAGAAGGTGTTGAAAAGCTATCGAGATTACGATAAGAAAAAGCTGAAAAGCTCGACAGACAACCAGGTGTCGAGGAGTATCGAGGAGGTGTCGAGCCAACTTTTCAAAACAGTTTTTCGAGAAGGGAAAAACACAAACATGAATGCAATCACGCATGCAACTCAACCAATGATCCAATCAAAATATTAGACTCTCAAAATCATTTCTCAACAACAATTTTAAGCACAGGGATCTTAAAATACACACTCACACACTAAAAAGTCTAACCGATTTTATATTTTAAAAACAAGTCAAGACAGTTTAGTGAGCATACATCAACACATGTAAACCTTGTGATGGCCAAATCACATTGTACCTGCACATGTATCAAAAATAGCAAAGAATATTGCGTGTTGTGTGTGAAAACATCGCAAGATTGCATAAGTGTCTCTAAAATATGACGATTTGAGATATGAGAAAATCACTTTAACTCACACACAATCATAACTGTTTGATGCGGACTATCACCTTTGAGATACATCCTATAACTCCCACATCTCCTAGAAGACACACTTGCAATCATATTTAAAACATTTTTGATCTTTTTGCTTTTATTTTCTTTGCATATTTTCTTTTTATTAAGCAAACCATGCATGGGTATATAAAAGAGAGAAAAGAAATACCCAATTATGTTAAGTCTTTTACATTGCACTTTTGCTATACCGAAGCATACAGATGTCATTGACATTGCACTTTTGCTATGCCGAAGCATACAGATGTCATATCATGATTGGCGAGTAACAGTGGTGAGATGATTATTTATGTCTTTCTCTTAGGATTTTCTAGTCCTACCCATCAAAAAGAGTGATACGAGTATTAAGTACAAGAGATCACTTAACCTTACTCATCACAAACTAAGAGCCACAAAGCTCACTTGCTTAGTTGTGTATAGAGTTGCTCATCTAAGTTACAAGAGATACAAAGTTTAGAAAACTCTGTTTCAATGGCCATTTTAAGGTTCACAAGAACCGATGTACACATACACACACTATTTTTGTATTTTTCTGATTTTTCAATATATATATATATATATATTTAATCTGAAAAGAAAAATAAATCAAAAAATGAAAGTAAGCAAACAAAAACATGTTAATTAAAGCAAAACAATGCATAAAACTAGACTGACTCAAAAATAGTAAAGCAAAACACATAAGTAATGCAAAAACAAAAACAAGAAGGGGAGAGAGAGAGAAAAAAATGAATAAATCATTTGGAACCCTTTTCCTTCCACACCTTGGAAGAACCTTTCTTTTTTGCAAACCCTTGAACCGATGAAGAGGGGGAAGGATTGAAACTGTTCAAGTTCGAAAGAAACATGAGGGCTTTGAGAAGATCTCCAAGAGGAGCAAGAGAGGTTTGAAGCTGATTTTGGTTCCAGATGCTATCATGCCATTACTTTGTTGAGTAGCTAACCACTTATAGCAATTTGGTCAAGTATGACCGGCAATACCATAATGATGATAGAGATGCTGCTTCTTCTGTTTAGGCTTTTAAGAGTTAGCCTTCTTGGCCCTAGGGTTTTTAGTTTCCTTCTTCTCAAGCTTAGGTGATGCTCCTAAGATGGATTTACCCTTGTCTAGGTTCTCACTTGCTAATTCAGTTTTAACATCATTGTCCTCAATTTTAATGTCATTAGCAAGAGGAACAAAAACAGTAGTACTAGCAAAAGCAATATTAGAGGAAGAGAATTCATACCCCAAACCGATTTGATTAGAAGCAGATTTCTGAATGCTGAGCATCTCATCCAGCTTTGCACTTGATGTCCTCTCCAATTGAGCTCTAACTTGAAACAGCTCTGCTTCAAGCTTCTTGGTCTTCTCAGCCAAGAAATTGTTCTCGAATCTCAATGCTCCAATAGTCTGATTAGCTTCATCAAACTTAGTGGAAAGCTCTTCACGGTCAAGTTCCACATCACTGAGCTTCTTAGTGGCTACCCTATAGAGTTTCTCATGCTTCTCAAAAAGCTTGTACAGTTTCTCGTAGGCTGTATGGATATCATCTTGATCATCCATCTTTTCAAACTTGGATTCCACCAATTCCTCTTCTTCATCCATATCTTCAACAATCCCTTCAGTAGGATTGACAGTGGCAGTGAAGGCATTCAAAATTCTGTCATCCTCATTGTCAGAATCATCCTCAGGCTTAGTATCGCTCAAAGTAGCAGCTAGTGCCTTGCTCTTCCCAATGTTCTTGAAATATGTGGGACACTCTTGTTTCATGTGGCCGAAGCCTTGACACCTGAAACACTTAGGTCCTACTGGAATAGTGTACTAACCGCCATCCTTAGCATCCTTCTTCCCTTTATCTTGGCTCTTGAACTGAAAAGAGCTAGAATGCCTACGATCCTTGTCGAAGCCTTTTCCATTGGCATTTTTCATGAATTTCTTGAATTTCCTGGTGATGTAGGACTTCATCTTAGAGTCTTCATCATCTGATGACTCATCTGTTTCACTGCTCTTGGCCTTCAGTGCCATGCTTTTGCCTTTGCCCGACTTGCCAATTCTTGTCAACCCTAACTCATAGGTTTGCAGATTGCCAACCAGCTCAGTCAGAGGAATCTTGTCAATATTCTTTGATTCCTCTATTGCCGTGATCTTGGCATGGAATATCTCAAGCAGAGATTTGAGCGCTTTTCTCACAATCTTGGGTTCAGGAATGATTTCCCTAAGATTGAAAGTTGAGTTCACTATGTCGCTGAGTTCATTATGTCCTTGAGCTTGGCATAGAACTCATCAAATGACTCATCATCCTCCATCTTAATTTCTTCAAAGCTTGTAGTGAGCCTCTGTAGCTTCGAATCTTTGACAACCTTTGTTCCCTCATAGGTTGTTTGGAGGATGGTCCATGCTTCCTTAACAGTTTCAGTGGAGGATATCTTCTTGAACTCCTCACTAGTGATCGCACTGAATAAGGCATTCAATGCTCTGCTGTTGAAGTTTGCCGCCTTGATCTTAGCTTCATCCCAATCGGCGGGCGCTTCTTTAGGCTTGGTCTAGCCTATCTCCACAGCTTGCCACACCTTCTCATCTAGAGACTGCAAGAAAGCTCTCATGCGTACTTTCCAGTATGCATAGTTAGTACCATCAAACAATGGAGGTATAATAAGAAACTGACCTCTATCCATGACAAACAGGGGTCAATGGAGCACACACAAAGATTAAACCCTAATCAAAGTGTGTCTGCTCCGATACCACTTGATAGGCCAAAAACGTATTGACCCCTTGTGATGGATTAAGTTGATTAATTAGCCAATTTTATTAATTAATCAAATTACCATGCAAACACATGGTAGCACAAACAAATCACCAATAAACTAAAGTATGTAGCGAAAATTAAATGACACGGTGATTTGTTTACGAATGGGGAAAACCTACACGGCAAAAACCCCACCAGGTGAATTTAAGGTCACCGCTCTCGAAATTTCACTATTATCACAACAAGCGGTTACAAGTAAAGGAATCTCAAGTACCTTACCAACCTACAGTTGAACCCTTACCCCAATACCCAATTGAACTTGTTTTGTAGTGACAATTTCTCCTTTCAATGCACGGCTCCCAAGTATGTGACTAACCAATTGCGCGGATCCCAGTACCCGACTTCAATCACCAACTAGAGAATATTGTTGGCTAAAGAGTTCTTCAATTCATCCACACGATGAAGATCAAGAAGATGCTTGGTTATAAAACCCTACGGTGCAAAGACGCAGCAACTTCTTTACAAGAGATATGAACTAGAGCAAGAACTTTGTCTGAAGTCTCAATTTGCATGAACAAGGATTTCTCAATGCTTGTGCAACTTGCCACACTTTGACGGCCCTTAAAATAATCCTTTTATATGTCTAAGGTTAGGAGAAAAGAAGGCCCAAAGACACATCCACGGATTGGAATCAAAACAAAACTCAGAATCTGTTTTTCTTAAACCTCGACAGATAGAAGTATCAAGATACTGTCAAGTAGCTGTCGAGCCACGGGGCTAAAACAGCTCTTTAAACCTCGACACATGCTAGTTGTCGAGCTTTAATGAACTTGCACTATTCAGCTTGATTCTTGGACAGACTTGATGACTTCAACACTTAATCTTGAAACTCAGTTTCTTGAAGCATTAAACACATTCTAATTCTACCCAATTACAAGTAAAGTGCGTTTTGTCAAAGAATTAGCCAATTACATAAAAGATTAGCCAATTACATAAAAGAATGACATATGTTCTAAACAAGTGAAACACATATGTCCTAACAACATTATTTGATTTTTTGTGATTTTGGCGACACATGTAATATTTATAGCATCACTAATATCACTCACTGTCAATTGCAGAGCTCTTCTAAACGTGTTACATATGGTAAAGAAGAAGAAGTAGGTACTTGTATAAATGACATTGACAATAGTAAAATAAATTAGCTTCAAATTAATGTTTCAATTAGGTTTTTTTCCTAATTTGCTAAAAATGAAATCCATAATTTCATTGAATATAATTATTTATGTCAAAAAATTATATATTTCTTTATTCAATATAGCCAAGTGTTTAAATATAATTGAAAGCCCTAATACATAACACATAATGAACTATGCCTAAGTTTTTCCAATGTTTCGTACCATTTAAGTAAATCCAAACAAAGATAAATTTCATAGAAAACACATGCTTTGAAAAGAAATTTAAAAAAAAAAAAATGGGGTGAGGAGGATGGGGAGAAAAGTTATGGTAAGCTAGTCATTATCGCTATTACAATGTTATTTGACAAATGATGGACAAAAACATCAAAATTTAATAACATCATCACTTCTAGAAGCTCCAATGATCAATTAACAAAAGAATCTTCTAATTAGATTCAATTAACAAAAGACTCATTGATCATAAGATCAGATAAAAGTTAATTGCCTTGCATGCATGCATGAATCAATAATTGGGTTTTGGTAAAAGTGATTTCATGTGATTAATGGAGATCTTATATGCAACTTTGTTTCATTGCAGGTCAGAATATATTAGAACCATGCATAAAGAGATTATCATTTATTAACAAAACATTCACGTATGCTAAACTAGCGTAGCATTTCTATTGTTTTTTGAGCTATGATTAAAACCTTTTAAAATAGTTTTGTTAGGTTCTAAGACTTTAGGATTTAAATATATTAGAACTTCAATGTGTAATGTTGGCAAACCATGATCAAAACTTAGAGTCTAGATTTAGGTTGCTCAAAGTGTGTTTATGTGTAAAGTTGGAATCGAGTAATTGCAGAAAATTACTATTCAATTTCTGCAAGGCTTGATTGATCGAAGCTCATGCAGATTGTTAATCTGCACAATTTTCCAACTCAGCCCAAGCTCGTTTGACGTGTAGGGTTTTATGCTTTATGTCTCATATAAAAAGAAAAACTCTAGTCATGTTTTAGAGATTGTTGAAATGCTATATGTGTGAATCTCTTGTGAGATCTAGAGGTGTTTACCTTCATACATACTTAGGGTTATCAAGATCAAGATTGATTTCGAAAACTTGGTGATCTCTTCAGTTGCTGTTTCAAGAGCTTAAAGAAAAACAAAAGTGGGTGTACTTGTGGTTGCTGTGGATCAAGGAAAAAAGTAGTCCGTAGACTCAGAGCTATCACGTGGCCATGGTAGCAAATTTTCTACTCGAGGTAGCAATAAGATGTTAGTGGTCTAAGTCCTTTTGTAATACTTCAATTCTTTCATAGTGGATCTTGGTTTTTACCTTGAGGATAGTTAGGTTAAATCCTCCCCAGGTTTTTTACCGATTTGGTATCCTTAGGTTATCATATGGTGTATTATTTACTTTTCCGCATTGATTTACATGATATGATTTGATTGTGTTAACCTAGATCTGAATAATTTATCCAAGTAATCACTTGGCTAAATAACTAGGTTAAACAACTTGTATTTTAAGGGGTCTAAAAATGTACAAATAGAATCAGAGTGGTTAGCTCTAATGTTTAGATCCTTTGATCTAAGAGTTTATCCTTGACTCCTGTTGTCATGGAACACGATCACTCTCTTTTGATCCCACCCCACTTTAATGGGAACAACTATGCCTATTAGAAAGTAAGGATGAAAGCATTTCTGAAATCAATTAATGAGAAAGTTTGTAATTCCGTTGAATACGGATGGGAGAAGCCGACTACTCCTGTAAGCAAGTGGCAAACTTTACAGAAAGAAGTAGCCGCTTTTAATAGCAAAGCCATGAATGCTATTTTTAATGCTGTTTCTATGGAGGAATTCTCCATACTGCATGGAATATTCTCCAAACTGTTCATGAAGGCACAAAGTAAATTAAAATTAATAAGTTGCAGTAGTTAATAACTAGATTTGAAAGCATTAGGACGTCTGGTGATGAAATTTTTGATGAATTCTATGCTAAGCTTAATGATATTGTTATTGCTCCTTATAATTTGAGTGAAATTCATGATCAACTTAAAATTGTTAGGAAGATCCTTAGATCTTTGACTGAGGATTTTAGACCCAAAGTAACTGCCATTACTGAAAGCAAGGATGTGGACTCCATCCCTGTTGATGAGCTTGTAGGATCTCTCCAGTTCTAGGAGCTAGACCTACCCAAGATAAACAAATCCAAATCAATGGCTCTTAAGTCAGTGGATAATGTTGATGGGAATAAATTTGATGACAAACTCTCTTCTACAGAGATTGCATATCTTGCCAAGAACTTTAAAAACTTTTTTAGGAACAATAATAGAAGGGCAAGAGGCCAAAACAATGCTGAACCTAGGAATTTTAAGAGAAATGAATCCACCAAAGTGAAAAATATTGATAAATCTAAAGAGAAAGTAAGTCAAACCTCTAATAATTCTTTGGATAAAAAATGTTTTAGCTGTCAAGAGTATGGTCATGTGAAATCAAAATGTCCTACATTCTTGAAATCAAAGAGTAAGGCTATGGCTGTAATCCTTAGTGATGATGAAGTTTCTGATCATGAGTCTAGTAGTGATGAGGATGGAAACTTCATTACTTTCATAGCTATTGTTGTAGTTGATGAAAATGTTGTTGTTGAAGAGAGCCCTTTTGATGGGAAACTCTCTGAATGTGCTGATTAGCAAGAAGCTTACAATAAGCTATGCAAAGTTGTTGCAAAAGATGCAATGAATGTTGAAAAATGTTTAAAGAAAATTACTTCTCTTGAACTTGATAAGAAAGATTTGTTGTTAAAATTGCTTGATGCTAGCACTTTAATTAATAAAGTGAAGACTGAGAACATGATGTTGACTGACAAGATTAAGAAATTGGAACTAGAATTGTCTGTTGCTAGAGAACAAACTAATAGGTTTGCTAGTTCTAAACTTAATCACATGTTGAGCATTCAGAAGTTTCTTTTAAACAAACTGATCTAGGTTTTGTAGAAAGCATCTCATTGTCTGAAACTCATTCCATAAATTTTGTTCCTTCTTCTAAGCCTTCCAAGAGTGAGAGTGTTAAACCAATAGAAGTTATACCACCTCCTAGAAAGATTAGATTTGATCTTAAAGAATCTATTTCTAAGAAGCCTAACCCTCCTCAGGATAAGTTGCATGATAGACCGGTATGGGTTTGTCATTTTTGTGGAAAGACTAGACATATTCGTCCAAACTGTTTCAAGTTGCACGCTGCAAAGCGAGTAAATAAGCCAAAAGTAACTATGACTCAAGCACAAGATCTTATGGTACTTATTGGTGAGTTGGTAAGGGTATTAAACCTTTATTCCAATCTTGGAGTTGCTCATCATTCTAATCAGAATAATAACTCTAGTGCTAGAGTTGCATCTAAAGGGTTTTGGATGCAAAAGGCTCAATCTAATTGAGTCTTTCTGACATGATCCTTGTGCTTCATCTCTCTTTTTCTTGTGACCATTTTCTTTTGCTTTTTTTTTTTTTTCCTTTTTGCCTTTAGGAATTGCATTGCATTACATTCATGCATTTCATGTTAGGGTGTTTTTTTTTGTTTTTCAAAAAAAAAAAAGGAAAAAGAAAAGGGAAGGAAAAATGTGTTTTGTATTACATATCATGGATGTGTAGTTAAGGTTAGCCATATTATCTTTACATAACATGCTTGTGTAGCTTGGATGAGCTTATTCTACTGCACTTTATTAGTTTTGACTATATGGTGCGTGTTGAGTGGGAATTGTTTATAGTTTTTTATCACATGATCTTAATTTTGAAATCACATGCTTTTGATTGTAAGGATTAAAAATCCTAAAAGAAATGCATAAATAATCATCTCATCACTGTTTACTAGCCAATCATCTCACCACTGTTTACTTGTTAATCATGAACACCTTAGTGCATATCATAAGATTTTGTACTCGAGAAAGTGTAGCACATGCACAAAAAGAACATAAAGTGTAGCCTCGTTTATAATGAATTCAAATAAAATAAAATTGGTGTGTACATTATCTAGCCTAAATATCAATTTATCAAATGAAATCAAATTGGTGTGTACATTATAAGGCAATACAAGAAACTTTCATAATTGCAAGCTTGTTTTCTAGGAGGTGTGGGAGTTATATAATGTAATTCTTTAGGTGATAGTTACTTTCAAATTCATGTGGTGAATTCTGCAGAAAATTTGATTGATTACTATTTACTTATCACCTCACATGTATCTCATGCTTTTGCTAGTTGTATACACTACACAAGTTATTCTTTGCTAAACTTAGTACATGAAATTGTGTGTGAATTTGTTTTGGCCACCCAAGATTATATGTTCCTTGATTTTGATACAAAATATGTTAAATTTTTTAGTTTTGGGGACAAAAGGTTGAAAATCTTGTTTTTGGAAGATCTGGGTTGAACTCTGGTGTTTTTGAAAAACTTTTAAACTCATACTCATGCATTTCATTCATGAATTATGGTGGTTTGAGTGGTTCTTGCATAAAACTTACTCTATTTTTCAAAAATTTCAAAATTCCAGATTTTCGATCGATCGAATGTTTTTTTCAATTGATTGAAAATGTGATAAAAACTTTGGTTACAATCTGCCTAGTTCGATCGGTGCTCAATTGGTGCTGGATCAATCGAAGTTGCTCTTCAATTGATCAAATCTAATTCTCGGCCGATCGAAAATCTGTTTGTGAGTTTTTAAAAAGATTTTTCTCTCATGTGTTTTCCATACTTTTCAAATGTTTTCAAAAGCTCTTTCCCTCTCTTTGCTCGATCGATCCAATCTAAGTCTTTTTTGTCGCTTTCTCCCACAAATATTCAAAGGGTTTTTGTCTTCTAGCTTGAGTAACTCTCTTTCACCTTTTCTTTTTCATTAAAATCATATTTTTTTTCATGCATTTACATCCATTTTTCTCTAAAATTTCAAACATGGGATTTTTTTTTTTGGGTTGTTTTCTTTCAAATTTGATTCATGAGTTTTTGTCTCTAGATGATATTAACTTGATTCTCATACTTTAATTTGATTAAATTTTTGTTTTGGGAAAAATTTGGAATTCTAGGGTTTGAAACTACATGAAATTGGGGATTTTGTTCAATTGGCCTTATTTTTGTAAAATTGACTTGTGTAATTAATTGATTATGTAATTATATGATGATTTCTATCTAGTGTAATGATTAATTACTCAATTTGGTTAAATTTTTGAAATTGAGTTTTTCAAAATTTGGGGGTTTTGTTCTAAAACTCTATGTTCAAGTCAATTGTTGATTTATAATGTTTAATTGAAAAAAACTTTTAGTGCATTAGAGCATGCATCATATTTGCATTTCATTACATGCATCATATAGATTGTTATTTATTGAGTTTTTTTTGCTCTAGCCTTATCTAATGTAGTCTGCCCTTGTGTGTGTGTGTGTGTTTTTTTTTTTTTTCCTTTTGTGTCTACTCTCTTAGCACTATGGTTAGGAAAACTAGGGCCAATAAGAAAGCTTCCACCCCCTATACCCCAACTTTCGATAGTGAGCAGTTTAGGGTTGAGAAAAATCAAGAGACCTATGAGAAACTTAACATATTTAGATCTGTTTGGGCTGAGCGAAAGATGCTTTTAGATGAGCTTGATGGGGAGATTAGGAGGAACTTTGAGCGTAGGAGCTGGTTACCTCTTATGGATATAAAGTACCCTCCTCCAGCTACCTTGATACTAGAGTTCTATTCGAACCTCTCTATCCACTTTGATGCCTCCAACACTCACTATGTGATAAGTTGGATAAGGAGTGAAGAGTATACCATTACTCCTTCAGTAGTGGCCTCTGCTCTTGGGGTACCTTTGGTACGACAGCTAATCTACCCTTATTCTGAGACCCCTCCTCTTGATGACATTATGCCATATCTCACCGGTACTTCCATTCAATGGGGTACTGATCCTCGTATCACCTCTCATGAGCTTACTGAGATCCATTATTTGTTTTTTTGGAATTCTTCTCATTCTATCTAGCTTATTTCCCATTTGAACACCATTCCTTTTGAAAGATGTGCATTTTTGTATGCCCTTGTGACTGGTGCTCTTATGTGTTTTTTGTCTCTTTTCATTCAATCTTTGGTTGAGGTTCATAGGAGTAGTTCTAAGTCACATGGTCTTTTCTTTCCTGTTTTTATTCATAAGATTTTGTTACATTTAGGTTTGCAGGATTTTCTCGCGTCTGAGCCCGTACATATTATATCTCCCATAGGTTTCACCTTCCTTAGGCAAAGACCAGCTTAGATGAAAGTTAGCTCTAAACACCCTTGAGTAGAGTCTTCCACAGGTGCTACAACTCAGCCTCCTTCTTCTATTGACCCTTCTATTGAGGCCTATGTTGATCCCACTGTCGCTATTGATCCTCCACCTTCTACTTCAAACGATTTATCCATTCGAGGTATGTTGGATACTGTCATGATTGTTTAGGCAGCGCATGGACAGCTTTTGGTGGATGTGCTCACGGAGCTTCAGGCTTTGCGTGTGGATTTGGCGAGTGTTCGGCGGTCTACTCCACCACCTCCTTTTGATGATGAGCCTTGATTGCCCTTTGGAAATTCGTCACAAAACGGGGAAGTACATATTGATGGAGATAGGTGGAGATAGGGGGAAATTTTGATGTTTTTGAGCTTTGGAGCTTCTTTAGATTGTATCTAGGTGCTTCTTGATGAATTTATTTTTTGGCTTATGATGTATTTATTTTTTATGGGATGTATATGTTAGGGGGAGATACTTTGTTTTATGTGTTTATTTCTATTACTATTTCTTGTTTTACATGTGCTACATTGGCTATTGATTTATATTATAAGGTTATTCATGATATATGTCATTTATTATTCTGTTTTGTGCAATCAAGAATTTATTTCAGCTTTAGTTGTATTTTCCACACATGCGTTTATGTGTTTGTTGAGTGTTTCAGGAATACATAAGTTTATTTAGTCGTGCTACTGTCTATGCTGGTAACTGATGGACAATAGTTAGGTTGAATTGTTTATTGGGCATGTTTACTATTTATTGGACTGTTTTGTAATTTTGAGCATTTCAATTTTGGTATGTATTTTGTCACGGATTGCCAGAGGGGGATTTTGTTAGGTTCTAAGACTTTAGGATCTAAATGTATTAGAATTTCAATGTGTAATGTTGTCAAACCATGATCAAAACTTAGAGTGTAGATTTAGGTTGCTTAGAGTGTGTTATGTGTAAAGTTGGAATCGAGTATTTCAGGAAATTACTATTCAATTTTTGAAAGGCTCGATCAATAGAAAATTAGACTCGATCGATTGAATCTTGTGCAGATTGTTTTTCTGCAAAATTTTCCAACTTAGCCCAAGCTCATTTGATGTGTAGGGTTTTATGTTTTATGTCTCATATCAAAAGAATAACCCTAGCCATGTTTTAGAGGTTGTTGATATGTTGTATGTGTGAATCTCTTGTGAGATCTAGAGGTGTTTACCTTCATACGTACTTAGTGTTATCAAAATCGAGATTGATGTCAAGAACTTGGTGATCTCTTCAGTTGCTATTTCAAAAGCTTAAAGAAAAACACAAGTGGGTGTACTTGTGGTTGCTATGGATCAAGGAAAGAAGTAGTCCGTGGACTCAGAGCTGTCATGTGGTCATGGTAGAAAGTTTTCTACTCGATGTAGAATTAGGATGTTAGTGGTCTAAGTCCTTTAGTAAAACTTCAATTTTTTTCATAGTGGATCTTGTTTTTTTACCTTGAGGATAGCTAGGTTAAATCCTCCCTAGGCTTTTTACCGGTTTGGTTTTCCTGGGTTATCATATCGTGTGTTATTTACTTTTCCGCACTGCTTTACATGATATGATTTGTTTGTGTTAACCTAGATCTGAATAATTTATCTAAGTAATCACTTGGCAAAATAACTAGGTTAAAAATTTGTATTTTAAGGGGTCTAAAAATGTACAAGTTTGTACACAGCAACAAGTATTTCATTATAGTGATTAAAGTGAGAGTTCCAATCCGGGAGAGACAGTAACTATTACTGTATTTCAAGCACTAAGTATCATCCCTCCTATGACAAGAGCTCCACTCTAACCTCATTTCATTTGAATTATCATCATCTCTGTGCTTTGTGGTACTCATACTAATAAAGAATTTATTTCGGTTTTACTTGTATTTTTCACACATGCGTTTATGTGTTTGTTGAGTGTTTCAGGAATATATAGGTTTATTCAGCCCTGCTGCTGTGTATGATGGTAACTGATGAACAGTAGTTAGGTTGAATATATTGGGCATGTTTATTATTTATTAGGCTGTTTTGTAATTTTGAGCATTTCAATTTTGGTATGTATTTTGTCACGGATTGCCAGAGGGGGATTTTGTTAGGTTTTAAGACTTTAGGATCTAAATGTATTAGAATTTCAATGTGTAATGTTGGCAAACCATGATCAAAACTTAGAGTCTAGATTTAGGTTGCTCAAAGTGTGTTATGTGTAAAGTTGGAATTGAGTAATTTCAAGAAATTACTATTCAATTTCTGCAAGGCTCGATCGATTGAAGCTTGTGCAGATTGTTTTTCTGCAAAATTTTTCAACTTAGCCCAAGCCCGTTTGACGTGTAAGGTTTTATGCTTTATGTCTCATATAAAAAGAATAACCCTAGCCATGTTTTAGAGGTTGTTGATATGTTGTATGTGTGAATCTCTTGTGAGATATAGAGATGTTTACCTTCATACATACTTAGCGTCACCAAAATCAAGATTGATATCGAGAACTTGGTGATCTCTTCAATTGTTATTTCAAAAGCTTAAAGAAAAACACAAGTGGATGTACTTGTGGTTGCTATGGATCAAGGAAAAAAGTAGTCCGTGGACTCGAAGCTATCACATGGTCGTGGTAGTAAGTTTTCTACTCGATGTAGCACTAGGATGTTAGTGGTCTAAGTCCTTTAGTAAAACTTCAATTTTTTTCATAGTGGATCTTGCTTTTTACCTTGAAGATAGCTAAGTTAGATCCTCCCCAAGTTTTTTACCGGTTTGGTTTTCCTGGATTATCATATCGTGTGTTATTTACTTTTCCGCACTGCTTTACATGATATGATTTGTTTGTGTTAATCTAGATCTGAATAATTTATCTAAGTAATCACTTGGCTAAATAACTAGGTTAAACAACTTTTATTTTAAGGGGTCTAAAAACGTACAAGTTTGTACGTAGCAACAAGTATTTCCTTATAGTGATTAAAGTGAGAGGCCCTATCTGGGAGAGACAGTAACTATTACTATATTTCAAGCACTAAGTACCATCCCTCCTGTGACAAGAGCTCCACTCTAACCTCATTTCACTTGAATTATCATCATCTCTGTGCTTTGTGGTACTCGTACTAATAAGAAGTTGAAGGAATTCCTGTCACAGAAGAATGGCTCTCGCTGAGCCTTTGCATTGAATATATTTAGCTTGGGCCATCTCTCCTACGACTGGAATCCCTCAACTTCTCTTTCCTTAATTCTTCCTTTACTTTCTATCTTCCATGCTTCTCATATTGTAAACCTCTCGTAATTTATAGAACAAAATTTAGCTGGACTCTTTCTATGTCCCTTCATGGAATGATACAATGAAATTACTCTTACAATAAAATGAAGTTGCTTACATTTTGTACGTTTTTAGACCCCTTAAAATACAAATTTTTTAACCTAGTTATTTCGCTAAGTGATTAACTTATATGAATTATTCAAATCTAGGTTAACACAAGTAAATTATCTCATGTAAAGCAGTATGGAAAAGTAAATAATACACGATATGATAACCTAGGAAAACCAAACTGGTAAAAAACCTGGGGAGGATTTAACCTAACTATTCTCAAGGTAAAACAAGATCCACTTGAAAGATTTGAAATTTTATAATAGCGACTTAGACCACTAACATCATATTGCTATCTCAAGTAGAAAACTTACTACCATGACCACGTGACAGCTCTGAATTCATGGACTACTTCTTTCTCAGATCCACAGTATCCACAAGTACACCACTTGTATTTCTTGAAGTTCCTTTTGTAGCAACTGAAACAATCACCAAGGTCTCGACATCAATCTCAATCTTGATAACCCTAAGTGTATATGAAGGCAAATACCTCTAGATCTCACAAGAAATTCACATACACAGCATAAACAACCACAGTGAAACATGGCTAGGGCTTTTCCTTTTATACTTAAGGCAAAACATAAAACTCTACACATTAACCGGACTTGGGCTGAGTTGGAAAATTCTGTAGAAAAACAATTTGCACGAGCTTCGATCGATTGAGTATAATTTTCGATCGATCGAGCCTTGCAGATTTACATAATAAATCCTGCAGTACACTCAATTCTAACTATACAAATAAATACACTTTGAGCAGCCTAATTCTAGACTCTAAGATTTGATCATAGTTTGCCAACATTATACATTGAAGTTCTAATACATTTAGATCCTAAATCTTTAGAACCCAACACATTTCTTTACTTTGAATAAATTATGGTCAATGTTCAAGGACTCAAGCAATATTCTACTTTCACAAACGAAACTTACTTCCCATTCACATTGGTCAATCAATTTTTCCTTCCAAACCAAGGAAATTGGACCAAGAACTTTTTAGTTGAAGGACCATGTGATACGATATACGTGATGACTAATCAGTCATAGTAATTTCTTTCTCAAAAAAAAAAAAAAAAGTCATAGTAATTTATTTTTATTAATTGGTTTAGTGAAGAACCCGACATCATATTCACCATAAAAGTGAAGTTGTCATTAGGCCAAAAGACTGTTGGCTATTTACTATAGGACAACTTAAATAGCATTTAGACCGTTAATCATTTATAATTAAACAGTTCTATTTATTATAACAATGTGTTTTCTTGTAAATGCTGATTTATTGACTTGAAAGATCCTCATAGCTAGTTGAACCCGTACGTCCACGTGTGATTTATTGAGTAAACTGTAAGCTAAGTTAAATTTCAAGGTATCATGCCAAGAAAGAACTTTGAAGCACGCTAATTGAATTGATACTTCATTTACTTGGCAGAATATGAAGCATAGACACAATTTTTTTTTTTTTTTTTAAATGCCTCTTCAATTTCCGTCAATCAATAAGTTGGTGCAAAAGGATTGGGTCAGTGGGGGTATCAGCCCATTTTTCTTTTTAGGCCGAAAGATAGGCCCACCCAATCACCCTTATTTTTTTAACAAAAATTTATTATTAATATGTTTGCTTCTTTATTATTTTTACTTCTTCTTCTTCTTCTTCTTCTTTTTTTAACTTCTGCTTTCTCCCTCCCAATCTCTCTTTTTTTCCCTTCACTATCTCAAATTAAGAAACTGATTTGAGATACAATCGAAGATGAGTGTTTAAATAGAAATGTGTCATTGAAGAAAAATGGCAGAGGGCATAAAATCAAAATTAAAAAAGAAATTTAGGAGAATCTTACAATATGAATTTATTGTTGTATGTTGCAGTTGTTTTTTACCCTCGATACAAATGATATGTTGTAAGGGAATCTATAATATTTTGGAGGTGGATGAGAAGACAGGTGAATGGTGCTTTGGTTCGAATGTATGACGCATATGTTAAAAATGAGAAGGAAAGGGGAGCACAAAATAATACGTCAACTAAATTATCAAAAAGGTTAAGTAGAAGTAGTAGTAGTAATAGTGGACCTATGGGTGTAAGACCATCTTTGATCAGGATGGCTCAATTTGTGAGAGAAATTGAGGAGGATTCTTTGGAAAAGATTGAGGTGGAAGGGTACTTAGCTAAGGATATTGTACAATCTTTGATCAGGATGGCTCAATTTGTGAGAGAACTTGAGGAGGATTCTTTGGAAAAGATTGAGGTGGAAAGGTACTTAGCTAAGGATATTGTACAATTTGATATATATATATATATATATATATATATATATATATATATATATATATATATTTATTGTATTGATTATTGAAGGTTAATTTCTATAAATTTCTTGTGCTTTCCTTGGTCGCTCGTCATGTTCTTACAATTCCTGTATCAACTATAGCCTCTAAATCTGTATTTAGCACAACAGATCGTGTGCTCGATACTTTTCATAGCTCATTGTCTTCTAGGATGGTTGAGGGTCACATTTGTGTACAAGATTGGCTTCGTTCTTCTTCTACCCCAATAAGCATTCAAAATGCAATGAAAGATGTTGAGGAATTTGAAAAGCTTGAAGTAGGTATACATTGATTTCTCTTTTTTAGAGCTTATTTGAATTATTATGCTAAACAATTTTGTTCATGTATTCATTGGAAACTATGACTATGGAAGATGATGACGTTTGATTTGAGTTGCCTTGGCTAGTTAGATTACACATCTATTGACATGAATGAATTTTGATTTTGGAAGTCAATTGATTTTGGACTTTATGGTATTTTGCATGCATGGAAATTGATTTTGGACTTTGATTATAACATTCACCTGAATTTTGTAAATGTGGACAACCACATGATTATGAGTTTAAGACAAGACTTTTGTAAAAATTATGAAGGGAGTCTCATGATAGGACTATGTTGTATTATTATTATTATTTTTGAAAAAAAGACTATGTTGTATCATGAGTGGATGATTTATAACAGGATCTATGAGATATTTTCCCACAAGATTGTTATATTCAGCACACACACAGGAAAAAAAAAGGGGGGGTTGAGTTGTTATATAATGGACACTGAATGACTGAATGCTTTTTTTTTTTCGTCTGTGTGTGTGCGTGTGCATGTGCGTGTGCGTGTGCGCATTGAGAATGCAATGGGAAAAAGCCTAAAAATTGAACTTGGGCCTTTTGAATTAGAAAAAGTTAACATGATATCTGTTGAAAGCCCTGTAGTGTGCCCCAACGTTGAAATTCGGACCAAATTAACAAGGATCAATTGAGACCGGTGGCCTCTTCGTTTAGGTTGGGTCCAACGTTTTAACAGGCCGGATCGAATTGTTTCACCCCTGGATAATACATGTGTTTTTCCTTAAATCTTTTATTTAGAAATCTGTATATAAAATAATAATCTAATAAGTTAAAAGAAAAAGGAAAATCCAAACACATGCAACCACTTGCAACAGTGTTATATAATTAAGGGGGAAGAAAGCTTCATTTTGTTTGTATTGTCAAGATGAAATAAATTGAATCAATGAGTAATACTTATTGTGTGTAAAACTATGCAACAATTTACGTGTAATAAACATAACCCTAAATTTTTGTGCTACTTTTTCCTTTATTGCACTATTTGAAACGTAGCTATAATTCACTAAGTAAAGTACATCAAGTTCTTCAATTAAATTCAAACAAATAACATTATTGAATTTATAAATTGTACTTCAAAAAGATAACTAAGTCTATGTTTTATTGGTTGTTGCAATTATGTGTTTAAATTTAAGTGAAAATTTTAATATATAACACCTAAACAATTATATCTATGTTTTCCCCATATTTAAATATGATCAGTCAATTTATTGTATATATTTTTTAATCCAAACCGATAGCTATTTATTTATGATAAATCTGAGTTTACAATGGGAAGAAGAATTTCTGGCATTCCTGTCATTCCCCAATCCAAGTGGTCCTATATATACTTTGCAATGGCTGCTAGAGCTTGCACAGCTTTATTACATATTCTAGTTATAGAATGGAATTAAATACAATGAAAGACATTACATATGTTTCTGATGGAGTACATAATATCCTCAATTTCTAGCAAACTTCACTCCTTTGCATTTAACAGAGCCATCAGTCGTGAATTTAAGCTTTCGTTCATCACACGCATCTTGAATGCTCATTTCTTTTGTAAAGACCAAATGCTATTCCTAATCCCAATGCATTGTGTTATTTAAAGACACTCAGGGCCAAGTTCATTTTAATCGTCTGTGGAGGAGGTGTCTGCCATTTGTTGCGCAGTATGGTACGTGGTGGTTCATCTTTCCTAATATTCTCCCAAAAAATATGGGCTTAAAACTGCTATAAATTACTTAAAAATCATATGTTAAGTATGAAAACAATAGATGAAATAACACTATGGTAAGATGGTAATCAGCGCAATTGCAATGATTAGCTAAATGATGGACAAAAACATGACGAAGATGAAATAACATTAGTTAACTCTATTTGAAATTCCATTATTGATCCATTAACAAAAGAATCTCCAACATTGGAAAGACTTGCTAGTCATAAGATCAGACAAAAATTAATTACCTTCCATGCATGCATGAATCAATAATGAGATTTCCGTAAAAGTAACTTCCTGTGATTGATGGAGATCTTGCATGCACCTTTGTTTCATCTCTGCTCATGATATCTGAACCATGCATAAGAGGGAGAGAAAAAAGAGATATCAGCCATTAACAAAACATTCACGTATGCTAAGTTGGCCGGCATGGCATGGTATATAGAGATCAGAGTTGGAGATCCTGTCGCAGAGAGAAGGTGCCTATTACTATATTTCAAGCACTATAGGTGCCATCTCTACTGCGACAGGAACTCCACTTTTAACCTCAGTTCATATGGATTATCATCATCTTTGTGGTACTAATGCTTACAAGAAGTTGAAGGGATTCTTGTCACAGAAGGGATGGTTCTAGCTAAGCTTTTGCTTGTATTACTCAGCCTGGGCCATCTCTCCTGCGACAGGAGTCCCTCAACTTCTTTTACTGAATCTCTTCCTTCACTTCCTATCTTCCACATGCTTTTCTCATATTGTAAACTCCACGTAATTTATAGAACAAAAATTAAGCTAGACTCTTTCTAGGTCTCTTTCATGGAATGATACAATGAAATTACTCCTACAATACAATTAAGTTGCTTACTTTTTGGCCGGTTATTCTTTGTTTTGAATGAATTTTGGTCGATGTTCAATAGTCACTAATTCTCATTGGGAAGTAGTTGGTTAAGAAAATACAGGACAGCTTCCTTTCAATGTACCCGTAACCTTCACTGTAAATCCATATATATATATATATATATATATATATATATATATATATATATATATATATATATATATATATATTAATTTGTGACTAATCAATCCTTCATTCCTAACTAAGGAATTGAATAAAGAACTTTTTATTTGAATAAGGACCATGTGATACGTGAAGACTAATCAGTCATAGTAATTTATGTGTATTCTTCATTTTCTTTTTTGGTTCAAATAGTAGGAGTTTGTTGTTTGTTTTTTATTTATTTATTTTATTTAGTGATGAAGAAGCCGGCATCATGAGCTGGATATATTCACCAAAAAAGTGAAGTTGTCGTTAGGCAAAAAGGCTGTTGGTTACTAATTACTAACACAACCTAAATAATAATTTATGATTAAGCAATGCTATTTATTGTAACTTGTATGTGTCTTCTTGTAAAAGCTGATTATTGACTTCAAAGATCAGTTAACCCGTCAATATGTGATTTATAAAGTATACCGTAAGGAAAGAACTTTGAAATACACTAAGAGGGCATTTGGTTCGATGTTACATTAAAATTTTTGGTTTATTTTATTTTCTTTAATATTATCATAATTTAAAATTACAAAATATATCGCATCACCTTAATTTCATCATCTTCATAAATAATACTAGCCTTTGAGTACACGCTCATGCGCGTGCTCAAAGGCTCATCTATTTTTTGAGTAAGGGTTAATTTAGAGTATTTATTATAATTTGAGATTACTACATTTTCTAATCACAAAAAAATCTAGGGGTGTGATGAGTATTATGTGTGGTGAAATAATTTTTCATCACACCCCAAGGTTTTTTTTGTGATTGAAAAATGTAATAATATCAAATTATAATAAATGCTCTAAATTAACTCTTACTCAAAAAATAGAAGAGCCTCTGAGCATGCGCACTTATATTACTAATAACATAATTCTTTATTTGGGTTTCATCATTTTGTATACCAAGATACCCTCAAATTCATATGTTTAAAAAGATTAAATAGTAAGGTTAGATATGTAAAGTACTAATTTAAAAACTCCTAAATTTTAGATACTTATCTATATCTCCTAAAATTAGGCACTTCCATCTCTCCTTATTCCTTCTTACTCAAGATTTTAAAATTAGGCACTTCCATTTCTGCTTATTCCTTCTTACTCAAGTTTTGACAGAATAAGTATTTCATTTTGCAATGACATTTTCAAGTTTGACAAAATAGGTATCATAAGAGTTTCCCATGTTATTGATGTAGCAACATAGTCATTTATATCACCTAAATATACAATCTGTAAATGTAGCTTTATTCAGGATAAATAGGTGAGAATTATCATCTAAAGCTGCAAAATTATATTAAGGACAAAAAAAATTACAGAATTACTTGCGAGTACATAATCTATATCACCTAAAGCTCCAAAATTATCACCACCAAATGTATGTGGATTACATAAAATAGAATATTGTTAATGTCTAGTTATATGTTCTCAAATCGTTCAAGGTTTGTTCTTTTCTTGGCCTGCATACTTTGAACTTGAATCTCCAACACTTGTAGTAGCAACCCTAGCAATTTATTTAATTGTTAGGTTTGATTAAAACTGATTAGTAGCTAATTTTGAGTCTAATATCAATGTATCACAAAGCTAGAAATAGGATTAAGGCTCGGTTGATATAAAAGAGAATTTAAATAGTATTAATTTCTTACAACACCAAGAATACCATTTGAGAAGTCCACATATTCTCTAAGTTTAATATCAAGCGATATAATCTTTCTTTTGGTGTATCTATTATTTTTTTTAACCCAAGCCCAAAAGTTATGGATTTGTTTAAAAGCATATTGTTTTTTTGAACCCAAGCCCAAATGTTTATCTTTAGTTCAGTTATTTTTATCACACCCCTAGGTTTTTTTTGTGATTGAAAAATGTATTAATCTCAAATTATAATAAATACTCTAAATTAACATTTACTCAAAAAAAATAGAAAAGCCTCTGAGCACGTGCTTATGCGCGTGCTCAGAGGCTAGTCTATATTACTAATAACATGATTCTTTATTTGGATTTCATCATTTTGTGTACCAAAATACCCTCAAATTCATATGTTTAAAAAGATTAAATAGTAAGGTTAGATATGTAACGGTGCTAATTTAAACACTCCTGAATTTTAGATACTTATCTATATCCCTTAAAATTAGGCATTTCCATCTCTCCTTATTCCTTCTTACTCAAGATTTTAAAATTAGGCACTTCACATAGTCATTTATATCACCTAAATATGCAATCTGTACAAATGTAGCTTTATTCAGGATAAATAGGTGAGAATTATCACCTAAAGCTACAAAATTATATTAAGGACAAAAGACAATTACAGAATTATTTGCGAGTACATAATCTATATCACCTAAAGCTCCAAAATTATCACCACCAAATGTATGTGGATTACATAAAATAGATTATTGATAATGTCTAGTTATATGTTCTCAAATCATTCAAGGTTTGTTCTTTTTCTTGGCCTACATACTTTGAACTTGAATCTCTAGCACTTGAATCTCCAGCACTTGTAACAGCAACCCTAGCAATTTATTTAATTTGTTAGGTTGGATTAAAAATGATTAGTAGCTAATTTTGAGTCTAATATCAATGTCTCACAATGCTAGAAATAGGATTAAGGCTCGGTTGATATAAAAGAGAATTTAAATAGTATTAATTTCTTACAACACCAAGAATACCGTTTGAGAAGTCCACATATTCTCTAAGTTTAATATCAAGCGATATAATCTTTTTTTCGGGTGTATCTATTATTTTTTTTAACCCAAGCCCAAAAGTTATGGATTTGTTCAAAAGCATATTGTTTTTTTGAACCCAAGCCCAAATGTTTATCTTCAGTTCAGTTATCTTCATCACAATAAATTTAAAGATACACGCATAAACTTCATTTGAAGTAAATTAAAATTATTGAAATTTTCAATATAAAAAAAAAAAAAAACACTACACGCATAAATATTAGACATGAAAAACATTGCACAAGTTGTAGTAGCCTTCAACCACTACAACTTAGTATTTTCTACAAAATTAAGATTATTTTACAAATACCACAGCCAAGATCCATAGGACCATAGTAAAAAAAAAATCAAAAACAAAGTATATGCTAATATATCACTTTAGCTCCAAGTCATGGATCCTTAAACTCTCTAAGGCACTCTTCCTCTTCATTAGGGTTGTCTCAAATTCTGAATGCTTGAAAATTGCAAACTCAATATCACATACAGCATCAATTAAAAAAATATACTAAGTAAAAAATAATAATAATAATAACGAATTGACAATTCTTCATATTGACTTACCTGAGGGCTGTAAAATGTACATCCGGTGGAATCTTCTGCTTTTCTCATAAAAAAGAATGCATTTGAAGATGGTAGGAAAGATAGAAGGTTCTTATGTAATTCTTCTTCTTCTTCTTCTTTAATCCCTCTGAAGTCATAATCTTAGTCAACCAATGCACCCCTTTGGCAAGTCCTTCAAATAAGAATATATATCATAAAGTTTATAAATGCATATAAAACCAAAGTAATGGTAAGTGTTCACAGTGAGCCAAACTGAAATTTGTATACAGAAGAATCACCAAAACTCTCTATCTCAAATTCATTTTCTCTTGAACACAATTTTTTTGATTTTGTAATATGTAATACATGACACACATATGACATAACATAAAATAAAATGTATATACTTGAATTCAAAGCCAATAGCAAAAAAGAGAAGGTATAAAAGAAACACTCACACACACACACACACACAAAATCTGTAAAAACCCATACCTCTAAACACTCACCCCACCAATTAACTCCCTTGGCTGGAACTTAAATTCTACTCCCATATTTGTGCAATGATGAAATCCCAAAGCAGCCTCCATTACGGGCTTATGACCATATCAAATTAGCCACTATGAACACTAACCAAGAATCCTCCATAGCCCACAAACCGCTGTCAACCTCTCTATTCAATTAAATGTTTGAAACTTGAAAGGGTGGATAGCTATATATTTTGATAACGGTTTAAGTTGGGATAGATTTTTAACTTATCTTTCAATTTTTTTAGTAAGTAGTAATCCGAAATTCTTGTTAAAGATCTAAACATGGTTTTTTTTAATTATTATTAAGAATTTGAATTTCAAAACATATACATGTGTTGCATACTTTTAACTTCCTTAAGTTTTTTTTTGTAGAATTGTAGTAGTTATCTGAATTTTATGAATTTGTTTTTAACTTCAGTTTTTTTAGCTGTAGTTATCCAAAAGTTTTGTTAAATATTTGAAAGTAGGGGCTTTTTTTTTTGGATAAATTTGAACGTGGGTTTTTTTTTTTTTTAGCTATAGTTATCCAAAAGTTTTGTTAGATATTTGAAAGTAGGGTTTTTTTTTTAGATAAATTTGAATGTGGGTTTGAATGTGGTATTTGAAATTTTTGGACTTCTTTTGGATATGGTTGATTTCTACTTTTTAGTATATTTTTTTCTTCAAAAAAAAAAAAAGAGATTTTAGGGGAAAAAGAAAAAAGAAAAACCAAATGTGAGATGAGATTAAGGGAAACTGGGTATTGAATAAATCTAATTTATAAGTGAATAAATTAATTTAAAAATTAATAGGAGAGTAGTCCTATTTTTTAGGCAATATTTTAGTGGGAGTTAGAGTTGCATTTTTACCGGATTGTCCTTTAGTTTTGTCTCTACTTAAACATAGGACTGTGGGGCATTTTTGAACTAAAAAATGTGGAATCCAAATAGAAGAAGCCCCCTTAAATAGTAGTATAGATAATATTACATTAAGATTACATTAATATAATATTACGGAGAATGTAATATTACCATGTTATAAACCAAATGCTCTCAAATGATACTTCATTTACTTGGTAGCATAGAGATCATAAACCAAAATTTGTTTGAAATTTACCTCCAAAAATAAAAGCATGTGCTACATGCAAGAAAATGTCTTTTTCATGTCAACTTGTGAGCATCAATTTCCGTCAATCACTAAGTTGTGCAAAAGAATTGGGTCAGTGGGGCATCAGCCCATTAAAGAGAGGACACAAATAGGGACAGCTGTCAATTATATAAGAAGACACTTGCACATGACCCATTTTAAGTGAAGAGTTGCTAACCCTAATGTTAACAGCGTTAGCCAGTCTTTTTTCTCCTCAAACACACCTCTCACCCACAGCAGCAGCCTCACGCCTCTCTCTCATCTCCTCCACCTCTATTTTTTCAGCAAACTCAGACCAACAAGAGCTTGTGAGGCAGAATCGACGGCGGCCACATGCAGCAGCCGCCAATCTCACTAGACCAACTGGACAGCCCCTCTCTCTCTCTCTCTCTCCTCAAATGCCCATTTGCAAAAACTTACAGAAACACCCATTAAAGCTCACATTTTGAAGAAATCTGAGATGGGTGCACCAAATTGAATGAAATACCACAATAGCTTCAAACTTTGACAACAAAATAAAAAATATTCTGAAATGGGTTGTTGGGGTTGTTCAAGAATAAGAATTCTTACACTGTCTTTAAATCTCCTTTGCCAAGGATGTTATTGTATTGCAACAAACAAAGGAATCTAAAATTCAGACTCAAAAGTAGATAGCAATAGAGAGAGAGAGAGAGAGAGGGGTTTTACTCTGCCATATTTGCCAGTCGGATCAACTAACTCAGAGTAATCTTGTTCAAGATGAGTAAGAACATTCATTCTCCAATTTACTGAGATTGGGGGCTGCTGCATGTGGCCGCCGTCGATTCCACCTCACAAGCTCTTGCCAGTCTGAGTTTGTTGAGAAAACAGAGGTGGAGGAGATGAGAGAAAGGCATGATATAACTGCTTGGCTGGTTCTACCACCTTACTTTTAATTACATTTACTTTGAATTACTATATTGTTGTGCTTCCGCCTTCTGCACTGTCGTCCTTCCCCCTTTATGGTATTAGAACCATTCTTTCCTTGGCCGATATTGTTGTTGTGTCTTTCATGTACTGTCTGTGTCTATCTGACCTTGTGATACTTCGTTGTTGTGTTCCTTCTTACCGTCGTTGGCACCACCGTAGTTGTAAATTGTAGTTATGAATTGAATAATGCTCATGTTTGTCATGATAATGTTTGTTTTAAGATACCCTCTGTGCTTGTTGAAAACATGACTAATAAAGTGATATTGGGACTTCCCTTCATTGCTACCTTGTATCATTTCTTTGTTGAAGATGATGGAATTACTACTAATCCTTTTGGATAGAAAATAAAATTTAAATTCTATTCAAAGTTTGAAATCCATAATGATGATGCTTTTAATCTGATTCATGCTAAAGTTAAACATCTCAACTTCCTTAAGCAAGAAGTTAGATACAAGAAAATTGTTGAACAACTTTCTGATAAATTATTAAAATCCAAAATCGATAATTTTCAGAAAATATTGATGAATGATGTTTGTTCTGATATACCTAATGCTTTTTGGCATAGGAAGAAGCATATTGTTGACTTGCCTTATATTAAAGATTTTAGTGAAAAGAATATTCCTACTAAAGCTCGCCCCATTCAAATGAATGCTGAAACTGTTGAATTTTGTAAAAATGAAATAAATGATTTACTTAAGAAAAAACTGATTAGGAATAGCAAGTCCCCTTGGTCTTGTGCTGCTTTTTATGTACAAAAAAAGGTTGAACTTGAGAGGAACCCCTCGCCTTGTAATTAACTACAAACCTTTGAACAAAGTCTTAGAGTGGATCAAGTACCCTATCCCCAATAAGAATGATTTAGTTCATAGGTTGAGTGATGTTGTTGTATTCTCCAAGTTTGATATGAAATCGAGATTTTGGCAAGTCCAGGTTAGTGCAAAGGATAGGTATAAGACTGCTTTTACCACACCTTTTGATCATTATGAGTGGAATGTCATGCCTTTTGGTCTCAAAAATGCTCCAAGTGAATTCCAAAATATTATGAATGATATCTTCAATTCTTCCAGTCATTTTACTATTGTTTACATTGAAGATGTTTTGATCTTCTCCAATTCTATTGATGAACACTAGAAAAATTTGTACTCGTTTCTAAATACTATCAAAAGAAATGGTCTTGTTGTCTCTGCTAAGAAAATCAAACTATTCCAAACCAAAGTAAGATTTCTTGGCTATGATATTTCTGAAGGACAGATCCGTCCTATTGATAGAGCTATTCAATTTGCTGATAAATTTCCTGATGAAATTATTGACAAAACCCAACGTGAAAGATTTCTTGGTTCCTTGAACTATGTTGCTGATTTTTACAAAGATTTGAGGAAATAATGCAAACCACTCTTTGATATGTTGCAAAGTAATCCTCCTCCTTGGACTAACATTCACACTTCCCTTGTTAAGCAAATCCAATCTCATGTCAAAACTTTGCCTTGTCTTGGTATCACTACTGTTAATGCTTTCAAGATTGTTGAAACTGATGCCTCTGACATTGGTTATGGAGGTATTCTAAAACAAAGGATTTCACCAGGCCCATCTGAACAAATTGTTCACTTCCACTCTGGAGTCTGGAATGCTGCACAATTAAATTATAGTACTATAAAGAAAGAGATTCTATCTATAGTATTATGCATTTCAAAATTTCAAAGTGATTTATTGAACCAAAAGTTTTTATTACGAATTGATTGTAAAAGTGCTAAATATGTTATTGAAAAAGATGTTGAAAATTTTGCTTCAAAACATATTTTTGCTAGATGGCAAGCTATTCTAAGTTTTTTTTATTTTACTATTGAATACATTAAAGGTTCACAAAACACCATTCCTGATTTTCTTACCCGTGAATTTCTGCAGTGCCACAATGGCAAGTAGAAGATTAAAGGACAAAAATCCTGCTAAAACACCCAACCAGATTGTGAAAAGAGAGCCTGTTTCCCCTGGTGAAATTGTTAACCGTTTTACCCCCTTAGGAACAATTCCTAAACTAATTACTCCTCTGTTTTGGCCTCTGCCTATGATCCCTATGCTTTGACCCCTGTTAACCAACCTATTCAAACTATTTACCCAAGAAAACCCAATGCTTCCCAATATCTTAAAAAACAATATTTCCAAAACTTGTTTTTTATTGAACCAAACCGATCTGCAATCAAGCATCCATTCCAAATTGCAAAAAGCTACTTCCCTCTGATGTTTCACTGGATTCCAGAACATAATGATAAAAAGTTAGAATATTATTCTGACATATTACGCTAGGAAGAATCCATTGTTATTAAAACTATTTTTTATCGGAATGATAAATCCAAAATTATTTACCACAGTGTTTACCTGAAAAATATTATTCCTGAAGTCAAATGGGGACACTCCCCTTCATCAACAAAAAGACTTCCTAAGCACCCTATTCCAAATTCATATTATGATTATATTACTGCCTGGTTCAGATTCATGCTTCATCAGAATGAAACAATGACTCATTCATGGTTTATTAACTTTGATAAAGAATTTGATGAAACTAATGATTTGCCTCTTTGGTTCATTCGTTGGTGGAATCAATTTGGTCTTGATACTGATATTTTTCCCAAGCCATTATTGGATTGTTTCAAGTCTTTTAACAAAACTCCTAAGAAAAATGTTCATACTACCAAGTTTCCTGCGCTTCTCCATTTTGTTAAACAATTCTGAATCCCTTGGATTTTAAGATGGCAATACGAAAAGGAAGCTGATATTCTTACTCGACACTAGTATGTTAAATGGTGGGATAAATTTGGTTATGTTCCTCAAATCATGGATAATGTTTACAAGAGATTGTCTCCCAAGCCTCTGGCTCATATTGAAAGCGCCCAGTCTACTTCAAAAGCCCCATCTACTTCAAAGGCTTCTAATATTGATAATCTGAGCAAAGATGATTTATATGCCCTCCTCAAGAAGAAGATCAAAGAGGGAAAGCTTGCTACCAGAAATTCTGAGGATGAAGGCTCTGTAGTTGAAAGTCCTTATTACCCATATCCCCAACCATATCCAAAGGATTGGTTTGGACATGATGAAGAATATGATGAAGATACTCCTGATCTAGGAGCATGATGAGAATATTTGCCTGGTCTACATAACAGCCAAAATAGTTTCATTATTCACCTAAGGGAAAAAAAAGTACTATTTCTTTACCCTTGAATGATGGCTTAATTGACTACTATGATAATATGCTTCTTTTGTTGACTTCTTCGGCTCCTCTGACACCCCATTAAGGCCTACTGATACCTAGTTAAGCACAAAGGCCAATATGTGATGATATATACCAAGTCCCTTCTGTTGACTACTTTTGGGCACACTATGCCAACTTTACAATGTTCACCTAAGAGTTAAAATATTCACCTGATTATTTTTTTGGTGCTGATGCTACTGAAGATATATTCCTTTGTTGACTACTTTTGGCACAACATGCCAATTGATTCCTTCCAGATTTGGCACTCTTATTGCTCTTGTTACCCCTCACAAGTCTTGATATGAATAGTGAAAAATGTCACTATTCACTTTTGTGTATTGCTTTATTTACCTATATAAGGGGGGTTGTCCCTTATTGTTAAACTCATAATTATCTCTTAGAATCTCCTTTAGAACTCTCTCTAGGATTTCCCTTAGACCAAAATATCTCACTATTTCTCACAAGGCTTGTAACTAGAACCAGGACTAGCTTTCAAGCCTTGTACTATTTATCCTATTGATCACTATAATCTTGTAACTACTGCTACTGCTGTAAGTGTTTTGAATTACTTTCAATAAAAACTTCTGTTTCTATATCTTTTGATCTATTTTGGTATAACTGCTTGGCTAGTTCTACCGCCTTACTTTCAATCATAACTATTATTTTGATATAACTGCTTGGTTGGTTCTACCGCCTTACTTTCAATTACATTTACTTTGAATTACTATACTGTTGTGCTTCCACCTTCTACGCTCTCGTCTTTCCCCCTTTATGGTATCAGAGTTATTCTTTCCTTGGCCAATAGTGTTGTTGTGTCTTTCATGTACTGTCCATGTCTGTCTGACCTTATGATACTTCGTTGTTGTGTTCGAGTATGGTGGGATTCACATCTCACAGAAGAATCCAGAGAATCTATTAAGCATGCTATTAAAAGAGATAATAATGGCATGCCCATTTTTTATGAAAATATTAATCGAGGTATTCCTGATGGTGTTAATACCTTGGTTTATACTACTACGTGAAACTCCACTTGTTAAACCTGTTTTTGATGAACTTGATCTTACTAATATTCCACCATATGATGATGGTACTGTAAAAATCTTTTTTGGTGAACATAAACCTTTAAGGATCAACGAAGGAAGACATTCCTTTGCTGGATCTGAAAGTTTTATTAAACGAGATCATGATATTAACGAATTTTTAAAAAAGAATTTTGAAAAACGTGATTTAACTGATGGTGGATCTGTTTCGCGGTATTCCTGATGGTGTTAATACCTTGGTTTATACTATTATTAAACATTTTGTTGGTACTCCAGCTAATATTTCATCCCGAATTTCTGATTATTTGAATAATTTGAGATGTCCTACTATGTCTAATTACAGATGGTACCAAGATGTGTTTATTTCCAAAGTAATGCTCCAGAAAGATTCCACAAAGCCTTATTGGAAAGAGAGGTTTATTGATGGTCTGCCTCCTATCTTTGCTCATAAGGTAAAAAATGAATTAATTGGTACAAATGATTCAATTGACTATGATAATTTAACCTATGGTGATATTTTCAGTACTATTAAAAAACTTGGAATCAACATGTGTAATGATGAAAAACTGTAAATAAAACAATTAAAAAATAAAAAGAAAGCTAAATATGAAATGGGTAATTTCTGTGAACAATATGGTTTACCTCCTATTGCCTTTCCAGGAAAAAGGAAAAAGTAAACACGATAAAGTTTACAAAAGTTATTCCCATAATAAACATAAAAGATACATAACCAACTTTGTTAAAGCTAATGATTATTATGCTAAAAAGAAATCTTCTTTTAAAAAGCATGATAAACAAAGATCAGGTATAGGTAAATGCTTTAACTGTGGCAAATTTGGCCATTTCAGTATAGACTGCAACCAAAAGCCTGGTAAATTAAAAAATAAATTGAATTTGTTAAACATTAATGATGATGATCAAAATGAACTGTTTCAAATACTTGAAAATACTACTTAACTGATTCCTTTGAAGAGGATTTCTCCTCCTCATCTGATTTTGATTACCACTCTTGTAGTGATCCCAGCTTTAAACTTGTTTGTAGAAACTCATGTTGAAATATTATAAAATCTGTTAATATGTTAACCAAGGTAATATGTTAACTAAAAGTGAAGAACAAGAAAATTTGTTGTTAACCATAATCAGTAATATTAGTAATCCCGAGTTGCAAAAAGAATATCTTGACAATTTTAAGTGAAACTTAACAAAAGATGAAAAGTCTAAAAAACTTAAATCAAAAATAATTTTTGAAGAAACCTTGGAAAGATTTAATAAAAATAAATCCAAAGAAGTAACTATTAACGACCTTCAACATGAAATTGCTACTTTTAAACAAGAAATAATCCAGTTAAAAAATTATATGAAAACTATTAAACATGATAATCTTGATCTTAAACAAGAATTGTTAATTCTCAAACTTGATAAAAAAATGGATAAACATCAGTCTGATAGTGATGAGCAACAAGATGGAGACGAATCCACTCAACAAGCTCCTCCTTCTGGTAATGTTTCTGACAATGATTTCATTAATTTGATTGATAATCAACTTGCTCTTGTTAAACATGTGATGCTTCCAAAATGGTTTACTAAAGTCAAAATTGTTGTTTCACATGATTATGCTTTCAAAACTATTGCCATGATTGATTCTGGTGCTGATGTAAATTGTATCCGAGAAGACTTGATTCCTTCCAAATATTTTGAAAAATCTACTGAAAGATTGGTTTCTGCTAATGGAACTCAAATGAGAATTAAATATGAATTAAGTAATGCTCATATTTGCCATGAAGATGTTTGTTTCAAGATTCCTTCTGTGCTTGTTAAAAATATGACTGATAAAGTGATTCTTGGTCTGGCTTTTATTGCTACTCTGTATCCTTTCTTTGTTGAAAATGATGGTATTACTACTGATCCTTTTGGACAGAAAGTGAAGTTTAAATTTTGTTCAAAGTTTGAAACTCATAATGATGATGCTTTTAATTTTATTCATGCCAAAGTTAAACATCTCAACTTCTTTATGCAAGAAGTTAGATACAAGAAAACTGTTGGGAAACTTTCTGATAAATTATTAAGATCCAAAATTAATGATTTTCAGAAAATCTTGAGGAATGATGATTTTTCTGATATTTCCAATGCTTTTTGGCATAGAAAGAAATATATTGTTGACTTACCTTATTTTAAAGACTTTAGTGAAAATATTTCTACAACAAATTGTCCTACATATGTTGCACTTCAAATAGGAATTCCTAGTCTTCTCATTCATCATAAACTTTTGACCAACTCCTTTGAGTGGGCCAGGTACCCTAACACCAATGTCCTAACCAAGCTTTTCCACTATCTCATACCTCCAAGATTGATTATTACCATTCTAGAGTCTGCTATCTTGCACAAACTATTACTATATTATGGTTTTTGGAAAATGATTTTCAAAGGATTTTTATTAATAATGTTTATCCTTACCCTATTAAATTACCCTATACTAATAAATTATTCACCATTGCAACATGTTTTACCATCTTCCCTTTTGCATGGCAGGAAAGAGAAAATATTATTAATACCACTAGTAAGTGGAATAAAATGCCTTCTTCGGCAGAGAAGAAGAACAAGGGGAAAGTGTCGGCAAAGGACTATCCTTAAGACAAAAGGCTTCCAGCGGGACAACCTTTTGTAATGCATGAAGGCACATCTTCTGGAACAAAATCCAGTGGTGCAACATCCCTTCAAGAATTTTTCCCGGCAGAGGCGACATATTCCAGTGGTGATATAATAATAACCTTACAGGAAGTACTGTCCAGAGAATTGCAATTTCATAATGGAATCTATAGTGAATTACTAGATTCCATCAAATTCATTCTTGATAACCTGTAAGCTGCTTTCTTATTAAACCGCAATACCCTTCTCAAGAAGACTATGAGAGCACTTAAAATTCACCTTGTTAACCGTATTGCTCAAAATGAGGCTTGCACAAGTCATCTTGCTGACCTTACTACTCAAAATAAGGCTTATGCCGACTACCTTGTTGACTACTTTGTTAACTCCAAGGCTCATAGGAGCCATTCTAATGAACCAAATATTGCAACCCTCATTTTTTACCTTATAAGCAAAGATAGGAGGCAGACCATCAATAAACCTCTCTTTCCAATAAGGTTTCGTAGAATCTTTCCGGAGCATTACTCTGGAAATAAACACATCTTGTTACCATCTGTAATCAAACATAGTAGGGCATCTCAAATTATTCAAATAATCAGAAATTCGAGATGAAATATTAGATGGAGTACCAACAAAATGTTTAAGAATAGTATAAACCAAGGTATTAACACCATCAGAAATACCTCGATTAATATTTTCATCAAAAATGGGCATGCCATCATTATCTCTTTTAACAGCATGTTTAATAGATTCTCTAGATTCTTCTATGAGATGTGAATCCCACCATCCTCGAAGAGTACCAGAAAAACCAATAGCAAGCAAGTCAACAATATCAGGGTGATCAAGATCATTATGGTTGTTCATGTAGGCAATACCAACCATAGACATGTGAGCCATTCTGTTAATAATTTCTTGTTCAGACAAACCGTCAATATTCCATTCATAAAGTTTTTCAACAGAAACAGAAAATTGAGTTTGAAAAGATCTTTCTTCAAACTGTATATCAAGAGGAGTAGGTCTAGAATACCAGTTTTTTGTAAAAGACATGGGATTGGGTCTTCCAAAAAATCTTTTAACTTCTGGTAAACCATCATCAAAAATATTTTTGTAAGAAACAGAAGATAACAAGTCAAAATTTATGTCTTCTTCAGAAACAATTTCTTTCTCATTTCATGAAATAGCACAAGCAGCGTTTTTTGAAGGAGAAGTTTCTTCAGGTTTGATTTTCAAATCAATTTTCGTATTTAAATCAACAAGCATTTTTTCAACCTTGTCAAGAGTTTTACTCTGAGAAGATTTGAAAATTATTTTTTCTCTTTGACTGGATAGATCAATCAAAGGTTTCTCAAGTTTTGAGACAACGGTTTTTTCAACAATTTTTTCTTCAATACGATCAAGCTGTTGACCAATAACATGCAAAGATTCATTAATAAAATTGTTTTGTTCAATAATACTAACAATAGGAGTTTTATCATCCGCAATTTTGAAAGGGGAGGCTTTCACCTCAACTTTTTGGTGAGTTATCAAAACAATTTCAAGGGGTGGATGACGAGACCAAACAACAGTTTTGTCTTCCTTTTTGAAATTTGATTTTTTTTATTATATTCAAATGATTAGTATGAACATCATTTTTTGAAACATAATAATTTTCAAGATAATAAAAAAAAATATGTTTTCCCATCAAATTCATTTTTTCTTTCCATTTCCTCTTAACTCTATCTTTTTTAAACTGAGCAAAAGTACTTTGGTAATATTTCCTTTTACTTCTGTTTTAACTCGTGTCAATAATGATTTTGAAATTGATATGGTTGCTTTGTATAATGAGTTTATGCTTCCAAAAAATAGAAGTAAAAGGAAATATTACCAAAATACTTTTGCTCAGTTTGAAAAAGACAGAGTTAAGAGGAAATGGAAAGAAAAAATGAATTTGTTGGGAAAACATATTTTGTTTTTTGATTATCTTGAAAATTATTATGTTTCAAAAAATGATGTTCATACTAATCATTTGAATGTAATAAAAAAATCAAATTTCAAAAAGGAAGAAAAAACCGTTATTCGGTCTAGTCATCCACCTCTTGAAACTGTTTTGATAACCCACCAAAAAGCTGAGGTGAAAGCCTCCCCTTTCAAAATTGTTGATGATAAAACTCCTATTGTTAGTGTTACTAAACAAAACAATTTTACTAATGAATCTTTGCATATTATTGGTCAACAGCTTGATTGTATTGAAGAAAAAATTGTTGAAATAACTGCTATCTCAAAACCTAAGAAACCTTTGATTGATATACCCAGTCAAAGGGAAAAAATAATTTTCAAATCTTCTCAGAGTAAAACTCTTAACAAGGTTGAAAAAATGCTTGCTAATTTAAATGTCAAAACTGATTTGAAAGTCAAACCTGAAGAGACTTCTACTTCAAAAAATGTTGCTTGTGTTATTTCAAGAAATGAGAAAGAAATTGTTTCTGAAGAAGACACAAATTCTTACTCGTTATCTTTTGTTTCTTACAAAAATGTTTATATATATATATATATATATATATATAAGAAGTTGAAGGGATTCTTGTCACAGAAGGATGTTTCTTGCTGAGCCTTTGCATTGAATATATTCAGCTTGGGCCATCTCTCCTGCGACAGGAATCCCTTAACCTCTCTTCCTTTCTTCCTTTGCTTCCTATTTTCCATGCCTCTCATATTTTGTAAATTAGCCTCTCGTAATTTATAGAACAAAATTAAGCTGGACTCTTTCTGTGTCTCTTCATGGAATGATACAATGAAATTACTCTTGCAATGAAATGAAATTGCTTACATTTTGGCGGGGTCTTTGCTTTGAATGAATTATGGTTAAAATTCTGTCTTAATATTCTCCTTCACACACAAAACGTAAAGATAATTTACATTCTAAAGTAGTTGATTATGAAGATACAGGACAGCTTCCTTTCAATTTGCTCGTAACCTTCACTTTAGTTCCATAGATGACTAATCAATCCTTCATTTTTAACCAAGGAAATTGAACTAAGAACTTTTTAGTTGAAGGACAATGTGATATGATACATGATGACTAATCTGTCATAGTAATTTATTTTTATTAATTGGCTTATAGTAAAGACCTGGCATTAAACCTCGATTTTCTAAAAATCGAGTTTCAAATGTATAACTCGATTTTTGGAATATCAAGTTATAGCGAACGTAGACTTAGAATTTTTTTTTTTTCTAAAACTCAAGTTCCATGTAAGGTACTGGAGTTCCACTTGATTTTTCAAGGAACTTGAGTACCATGAACTCAAGTTCTAGATTTTTTTTTTGTTGGAAAATTTAGACCCCGGTTGATAAAATTAATAAGTTTTAAACCCAAGTTGTTAATTAGATTTATTATGCATAAAACTTGTTAAAACAAACAAACATCAATATCATGTCAAATATAAGTGCAGCGGAAAAATAAATAAGACAAGATATGTTGACCTAGGAAAACCAATGAAATCAACCAGTTTCACAGTAAAAAACCTGGGGGGAAACCTTCCAGAAAAGCAATTCACTATAGTAAAGAGAAGTTTCAAATCTAGTACAAAACCTTTGTCCCTAGACTCTACAATCCCCGTAGATGAACTCACAGCAGAAACCTTCTACCGCTTTAGAACCTCTGAACTCTTCAATATATGAACGCCACCCTTTGATGCCCAAATCCCAGTACGTGACTAACCAATTGCGCAGATCCTAGTACGCGACTTCAATCACCAACTAGAGAAGAAGATGTTGGTTGCAAAGTTCTTCACTTCATCAACAATGAAGATCAAGAAGCACTTGGTTACAAAACCCTAAGGCGCAAAGACACAGTAGCTTCTTCCTGAGAGAATAAGGCTTCAGTCACCTTTTTCATATGTTCTCCTTGTACTCTCTTATGTGACGGTCTCTAAAATAAGCCTTATATATGCCTAGGGTTGTGAGAAAAGAAACCCTACACAAATACAAAAGCCTGCCCCAAAAATCAGATCTGAAAATTCTGATTTTCGTAACCTCGATAGATAACATCTGTCGAGCCTCATTAAACCTCGATAGATAGCATCTGTCGAGCCTCATTAAACCTTGATAGATAACTATCTATCGAGCAGCTATCCGTAGGTGTCTAGTAGGTGTGCACCAAGTATCTAGTAGGTGTCCAGCTTTAGTAAACACCTTTTCTTCACTTGTTTCTTGGTCCAATCTTCATGGCTTTAATACTAGACTTGAACAACATGTTCTTTGAAATATTAAACACATCCTAGATCTACCCAAATACAAGTAAAGTGTGTTTTGTCAAAGGATTAGCCAATTACATAATGGATGACATATGTTCTTAACAAGTGAAACACATATGTCCCTAACATTTTTTAATTTTCAGTTCGCTATAACTCAATTGTCCAAAAATCAAGTTTTAAATTGAAATTGGATTTTTAGAAAATCGAGTTTCAAAACAAAGGCATTTCTTTAAATAGTTTCAGATATGGGACAATTTACTGAAAAGTTTTGGCAAAAAGGGTAAATGCCCATTTTGTCATTGGGCTAAAAGATTGTTGACTATTTACTATAAAACAACTTAAATAATTTTTAGACTGTTAACAATTTATAGTTAAACAATGCTATTTATTATAACAATGTGTTTTCTTGTTGTCACACCCCAAACCCAAGTGAGAGCTAGGCACGTGACAACGGCCACACACTTATAAAGTTTACACCCTACAAGTATGTAAGGCCCTCATAACAATTAAAGAGTTATCCTCAAAGAAAATTTCCTCAAGTCCATAAATTTGAAAATATCCTCAATAAAGCAATTCTCGAAAGATCTTCAAATACTAATCTTCCAACATCAAAATAAAAAATAAAAAATAAATAACTAAACCCTTTAAATTTGAGGGTCCACACAAAATGGTAATCTTAAACATAAAAATTCAAATCTTATTCCATTGATTTCCTAAACTTCACTCATGCACACATCCTAGCGGAAGCCCCAACATATGCTACTCTTCCTGATCAAAATCTGAAAGGAAAAAGAGGGGGGGGGGTGAGTAACAACTCAATAAGTAACCAAAATCCTATGAAGTTCTATCAAGTAATAGATCCATAAAGTAATAGGTGTAATATGTGTTTTCAAATTAACTGAAGAAGTTTCATAGTCTTAAAATAATAGGTTGCACATAGATCACATACTTTACTCTTACAAGTATATCATAGATGGTTTAGAAAATAGTAAGTTTCTCATATATCCAGAAGCCATAACTTACAATACGTTCCAAAACTCATAAGCAATGTTTGTGTCTCAAAATAGTTCCAATACTTAAACATTTCCATAATCATATGTGTAGTTTAAGGACTCAAAATAAATCAAATATTCAATGAAATTCATATTTCATAATAATCTTATGACTATGGTCACGCTATATCCCCGCGACTGGGCATCAGAGTACCAACGAATAACCCCCATTGGCTGGGTATCAGAGTACCAATGAATAACTCCCATTGGCTGGGTATCAGAGTACCAATGAATAACCCCCATTGGTTTGGGTATCAGAATACCAATGAATACCCCCATTGGTTTGGGTATCAAAATCAATTCATGGTCAGACTGTCTATAATCATATATATGAACTCATAATTTCTAACAAAATATATCTTATTCAATTGCATATACATATAATCATATATTCAATATTTTCAATACATTTGTGATATCTTTATATTTCTTACTTTAAATCAATATAGCAAAAAAAAAACAATTAAATAAAATAAATCTTATATTCAATGCTCATATATATTTGTGGAAATTCTTTATTCTTTACTTTGAATCAGTATGGCTAAAAACAATTAAACAAAACACATTATATATTCAGTAACCAGATATATTTGTGATAATTCTTTACTTTGAAATTAGTGATACAATAGAAATAAAATTGTAACAATTATAAACAAATTTTTAGTAGTTAAAAATACATTAACATAAGCAAAATAAAACCCAATTAGGATAAGGTTACTTACCTCCAAAAGTTGTACCAAAAGGAACTTCTCCCTAACACTTCTTCTAAAATCCTTTGGTATTACCTAAAACAAGTTTGCAAGTACTATTCACTCAATAATCAAATAATTTAAGAATGATTTATAATGGTATCCGACCAACAGAGCAACTACTAAAATTATCCAATAATTTCTTTTTATTATCTCAAAGTAAAAATCCTTGTATATATCCTCTACTGCCTCCAACTAAAACCTAGGATACATATTGTCATATAGGGTTAAAAGCATCGCCTAGACCATGTTCCATGATCACTTGTTGACTTCCCTATATGCCTCAATAACCAAACCAATGAACTAATAATAATAATAATAATAATAATAATAATAAAATTAAAAGGAAGTTGGCTTTGGCACATTGCTTTGTCAAGGGGATTATTCTATGGATTTATTTATATATATATATATATATATATATATATTTATATTTATATATTTGCTTCTGCCGCCTCTAGCTTTCTTTTGGCATGAGGACAAATCACACAAATGAAATTCTGACACAAGCTTTTATGGAAACTCTATTCTTCCTCTACCAAATCAATAAACAAATAATAATAAATCCTAAAGAAGTTGGTGTTCCTTCTTTTCATCAAGCATTTTTTTTTTTTTCTAACTCCATCAATCCAGTACTATTCCTTTAAGAAAATTATGCAGAAAGTCTCACTGTTGGCCAAAATTCTCACATAAAAAAATTCTAAATCCATATAAAATCTAAATCTGACAAAGAATGAGATTTCTTAGGCTCTTACCTCAATTGTGCAGTCAAATCTTCTCTACTTGAGTATTTTGGCTAGTCTCCTCCCTCAAAACATCTATCAGTATATGCTGACTTAAATTAGACTATATAAACTAGGGTTTCAACCTTATTTTCTAAAAACCCCTTAGTAATTTTAATTATAACAATTGACCCCATAAACAAAATTACTTAAATACCCCTCCTTTTAAATTTTTTTTTTTTTCTTTTCGGGTATTACACTTGTAAATGCTGATTTATTGACTTGAAATATCCTCATAGCTAGTTGAACCCGTCAATGTCTGATATATTAAGTAAATCGTAAGCTAAGTTTATTTTCAAATATCATGTCAGGAAAGAACTTTGAAGCACGCTAATTGAATTGATACTTCATTTACTTGGTAGAATATAGAGAATAGACCACTTACGATTTGTTCCAAATCTATCCCCAAAAATAAAAACACCCCATTCCAGCGAAAATAGGCATTTACCCCTTTCGCCCAAAACAAGAAGCAAATGCCCTTATTCTGAAACTATTTAGCCATATGCTCTTGTTTTAAACTCGATTTTTTTAAAATCGAGTTCCATGTAACATTTTGCCAGTAATGTTACTCGAGTTCATGTTGCTTGCAAGTAACATTTTGCAAGTAATGTAACATTTTTCATTGAAACTCGATTTTTTAAAAATTGAGTTCCAAAACAGGGGAATTTTGTTAGATAGTTTCAGAACAGGGACATTTTGCTACTTCTTTTGGGAAAAAGGGGCAAATACCCATTTTGGCCCCGCCTTTTAATTAATTACGAGAGAAATTAATTACTTCAAAAAGTTGGAGCTTGCTAATGAAGTTGCCCTTGAGGCCTTCTTACATTTGAGCTTCTTGAATGCTATGGTGTACGTTGTAATTATTATTTTGATAAGGGACAATAACGGGAAAGAGAAGGAAGAGAAAATATGAAAATAAATCTACTTACGTAGAAGTAAAAGGAAAGAATGAGATGTACACATGTTTGTAACACAATTACTACAAATTTGAATTAAAACGGGTCAACCCAAACCCAACCCACTAAAATAGAGGTTTGAGTCAGGATCAAGGTGGCTTGCAGACTCGAATACCCCTAGTTGAATCAAGCTAAGAGCTTGTGCATCTTAATTTCTTCCTATGCTTCTTTAATTGTTGTTTTTAAGCATTGGACTAAATTGCCACATTCTCCAGTTCTTCGTACCCATCTTCTACATGCTCCCAAATCCCAAGTAAACTTCTTGTCTTCACAAACCAGAAATAATGGTTTTCCCAATTCCTATACAAAATTGGAGATGAATATAGTTGGGTTCCCATAGATTGGTAGGGGTGGCAAAATTGGACACAGCACGAAATTAGCAAGTTATGGGTTGAGACTTAATGGGTTTGTGTCATATTCGAGTTAACACGGATGACCTATTTAATAAACAAGTTGGGTTAGTGTTGAACACATAGAACCTGTCTAACCCGTTTAATTAAATGACATTTTACCAATATACCCTTCAAACTCTAAGTATATAATCTTATTTGTTATTGTGGTTTATTTTCTTTGACATATTGTAATTGATTATTTGTGATATTGGGATATGTTTTAGTTTTGAATGATTATTTATGATGCAGTTACATGTTAGTTTTGAATTTTATATTAAAAATACTTATTTGTTTGTTTTTTCATAAGCCAACATGATTGACCCGTTTAATAAATGTGTCATGTTAGGGTTGAAGAATCTTAAACCATTTAATAAACATGTCTGGTTAGTATTGACCTATATAGTCAAATACTCATGAATTGACACAACACGAACCCGACACACAAGCACAAATTGACACCTCTAGGTTAGTTGATTGAACTTACTGTTAGGATTAGTGCCTTTAAATCCTATTGTATGATGCTATGTATGACATTATGTTGTGATTAATAAAATTGTTTTATTATTATCTAAAATAATGGTAACATGAATATGGGACATTATCATGTAGTCCATAAGATGCATAGTATGTGATTTATATGAAGAGTCATAGAAGATATAAATCACAAGTTCTTTGGAACAGTAGGACATCATTAAAAACAAATTAATTAATAGCAAACATTAAGTAAACTCAGAGATTCAGTAATACAAGAGTATATATTGTCAAAATAATAATAACAAAAATAATACAAGAGCATATATGCTCAGCCAATTGGTTGCCAATGCTCCATATTCTCAAAAGTTGACAAATGAAACTTAAGACCACCACCTAAAAAATAAAAGAGGGACTTTGAAGTTAGAACAACATATTTATATATCGATAATGAAAGTCCAAAAACCCATTTCATGAAACCCCAAAATACAAAGAAAAAAAATACATTAAACCCATGAGAGAAAGAGAGAGAGAATGTGGAATTTGGGTAGAGAGACTTACCTTGCTTTGGGCAGAGTCTGTGATTTTGGAGAGTATTTTTGTGTTTGAAATTTTGGAAAAGAAACGGTGGGTTTTGAGTAAAGAAGAAGAGAGGAGGAGGGGAAGTGGGCTAAGGAAGATCCATGAGAGAGAGAGAGAGAGAGAGAGGGAGGTAGAGAAAATGTGGTTGAGAGAAAAATATCTAAAGTAAAGAAGTGGGAGACCAAAAATGAGTGGCCAAAGTGGTGGGAAGCTGAAAAAATTAAGTGGGAAGTCTAAAATTTTTTAAGTGGTGCGAGGAACTTATTGTGAGGAAAATGGCACTTACTACAACGACTTGTTCACTTATGGCGACTTGTTCACTTATTGCAATGACTTTAAATTGCCACAATAAGTCATGAAATTTTAAACATTTTTAGAAAATTTTGAAAGCTCGGTTTGTTACTTCTGACCTATAGTAGCAGCTTTAAAACCGCCATAATAGGCCTTTAGGGATTTTTTTTTCCTACACTAAAAGTAATAAAATATAATTTAATACTAAAAATTAATAAAATATAATTTAATAATTACTAAAATTATAAGATGAAACTCGAGGACCAAAATTAATAAAATATAATTTAATAATCATTAAAATGACTGAAAATACCCTTAAGACTAAAAAAAGAGCAAGATACCCCCATAAACTTAAAAAATGACTAAAACACCCCTACTAACCAAAAAATGACTGAAATACCTCCGGCAACATGAAAAATGACCAAAATACCCTTGAAGCCTAAAAAAGACCAAAATACCATTGAAACCTAAAAATAGACCAAAATTAATAAAATATAATTTAATAATCCTTGAAAATAACTAAAATACCCCTAAGACTAAAAAAAGGCCAACCTACCACATGAAAAAAGAACTAATATACCTTTGAAGCCTAAAAAAAGACCAAAAAACCACCAAAACCTAAAAATGACTAAAAATAGCCCCTTTTTCCTAAAATGATGACCAAAATACCCCCTAGGCATTAAAAATTGACCAATATACACCCTAAGCCAAAAAGTGACCGAAATACCTTGGAAACTTAAAAAATAAAAAATAAATAAAGAAATTAAAAATAAAAAAAAAACTGATAGTACCCTTGAGCCTAAAAATGACCAAAAAAAAACCCACTAAGCCTAATAAAACAACCAAAATACCCCCAAAAGCTAAAAACAACCAAATACCCCCAAAAGCTAAAAACAACCAAATACCCCCTAAGCATTAATAATGTTTACACACATACATCCTAAGCCTAAAACCTGACCGAAAATGCCCTGGAAACTTAAAAATTAATAAAATACTCAAGTCATTTTTAATGTTTAAAGGGCATTGGGTCATTTTCTTAGGGTTTGGGGGGTATTTCGATCATTTTTAAGGTTTTGGGGGTGTACCCGTCTTTTTTAGGTATTGAGTGTGTTTTGGACATTTTTTTTGTGTTTATAGGGGCATTTTGGTCATTTTTTCAATTTATAGGGGTATTTTGGTCGTATTCAAGTAATCGAGGGAATTTTGGTCTTTTTTAGGCATGGGGGGTACTTTGGTTATATTTGATGTTTTGGGAGTACGTTGGTCAGTTTTAAGGTTTTCGGGGGGTTATTTCGGTCATTTTCTAGGTTTCAAGGGTGTATCGGTCTTTTTTTAGGTATCGAGTGTGTTTTGGACATTTTCTGTGTTTACGAGGGTATTTTGGTCATTTTCTACGCTTTATGGGGTATTTTGGTATTATTCAAGTAACTAAGGGTATTTTGATTTCTTTCAGGCATGGGGGCTGCTTTGTTCATTTTCAATGTTTTAGGGGGTACTTTAGTCAGTTTTTAGGATTTTGGGATTATTTCAGTCATTTTTTATATTTCAAGGGTTTATAGGTCTTTTTTAGGTATCGGGGGTGTTTTGGACTTTTTTGGTGTTTACTTGGGCATTTTATTCATTTTTTCGATCTATGGGGCTATTTTGGTCATATTTAAGTAATCGAGGGTATTTTGGTCTTTTTTAGGCATGGGGGTACTTTGGTCATTTTCGATTTTTTGGGGTGTATTTTGGTCAATTTTTAGGTTTTTGGAGTTATTTTAGTCATTTTTTAAGTTATAAGGGTGTATCCATCTTTTTTAAGATATCAGGGGTGTTTGGGACATTTTTTGTGTTTACGGGGGCATTTTGGTCAATTTTTCAATTTATGGGGTATTTGGTCTTATTCAAGTAATCAAGAGTATTTTGGTCTGTTTTAGGCATAAGGGGTACTTTGGTCATTTTCAATGTTTTGGGGGGGGGGTATTTCGATCTATTTTTTGGTTTCAAGGGTGTATCGGTCTTTTTTTAGGTATCAAGGGTGTTTTGGACATTTTTGTGTTTACGGGGGCATTTTGGTCAATTTTTCGATTTATGGGGGTATTTTGGTCTTATTCAAGTAATCAAGAGTATTTTGGTCTGTTTTAAGCACAAGGGGTACTTTGGTCATTTTCAATGTTTTGGGGGGGTATTTCAGTCATTTTTTAGGTTTCAAGGGTGAATCGGTCTTTTTTTAGGTATCAGGGGTGTTTTGGACATTTTTTGTGTTTACGGGAGCATTTTGGTCACTTTTCAATTTATGGGGGTAATTTGGTCTTATTCAAGTAATCGAGAGTATTTTGGTCTTATTCAAGTAATCAAGGGTATTTTGGTCTTATTCAAGTAATTAAGATTATTTTGGTTTTTGTCGATATTTTAGGGGATACTTTGGTCATTACACAACTTTTAGGGGGGTACTAGTCATTTATTAGGAGAAATCCCTATTCCAGCCTTTTAAAAGTGCCGGAATAGGTCTTCCCTAGAAGGGAATGGAGTAAGCCTATTCCAGTGCTTCTAGTGCACTGGTATAGGTGTACCCTATTCCAACGCTTTAATAAGCGCCGGGATAGGTCTCCCCCATAAGGGAATGGATTAACCCTACTCTAGCTTTTTTAGAGCGCTGGTGTAGGTTACCTCTATTCTAGCACTTTTTAAAGCATTGGGATAGGTCTCCCCCAGAAGGGAATGGAGTAACCCTATTTCAGCGCTTTCAAAAGCGCAAGGATAGGTCTCCCTATAAGGGAATGGAATAACCCTATTCCAGCGCTTATAGAGCGCTTGGATAGGTTATCCCTATTCTAGTGCTTTTAAAGCGCCGGGATGGACACTTTTCAAAAAATAAAGTAATTTTTTTTTTAAATTGATAAATCTAACCTATAGCAGCGGTTACAAAATGCTACAATAGGGCCTCCTATACCAGCGGTTTTGGAAACCGCTGCTATAGGCATCCTATTACAACGATTTATGAAGCACTGGTTTTAAGCTACCGTAATAGGGTGTCCCATACAAGCAGTTTCTAAAAGCACTGCTATAGGTTAATCTATTACAGCAATTTTGGAAAGCGCTGGGAAAAAAAGGTTGGTGCAGGTTGATTTTTTTGTAGTGCACTTTTAAGGTAGCGTTTGAATAAAAACGTTATAATTATATTCTTAAGTCTTAACCGAATAATTATTTAGAATTACTTAATTGTATTTGTTAATAACTGATGATAAAAAAATATTAATTGAATCTATTTTAAATTTGTAACAAATATTTTTTTAATATATACATGTAAGGGCACATTTAGCTTGGAAAGCCCAAAGGTGAAAAGGACTAAGACCCAAAGAGCCCAAAACAATGAATTTGTAGAGAGTGGGCTAGAAACTGAACTCCAAGGTGTTGGACAGTAATCACAATAGGCTAAATGATATTTGAAAGCATGAATAAAAAGTTCAATGCAAAGAAAATCCTCCCCGACAAAGTCCGAGGATGGTAGTTCTTATATATTTCTCTCAGACTTAAACACGATTCTAGTTCTTGTGTATACAATGATTTCTTTCTCTAGATTATCTGATCCCTCTCTGTAATGGGGGGTTTCTTCTTTATATTCCCCTATTTTACTTCATCTCAGCCGTCCATGTATAGATCAAATTGTTGGTGTTGATCCATATCCCATCAACACCTTCTTGAAGTCTTTGTGGGTAGTTGTAAGGCTGCATGTCTCTGGTCAGTTATTACCTCCACATTAATGCAGCCAGAGAGTTAGCTGCAGTGCATTTAATGCGGTGGTAGTAGCTTTCTCCTAGATATTTTCCCAGCTTTCCTTTTTCTTATTCCCTTGTGATGCTTATCCTTACCAGTATGAACGTCTGGTTTGTTCTTCTTGATGAAAGGTCGAACCTTTGACCCCAACTCTATTTAGATGAGGATGTATTTCTCCTTAGACTACACTCCCAATCCTTTACAACCAAACTTCTTCCATAGCTTACTAATTTGTATGTCATTGTTATTATCTACCTATCCTCAGACAGTTTAATGTCCTCGGACACGGCCCACAACCCAATATCCATTTCTGAGCCTTTTATCCTTACAATAGACCCTCGAAATTCCACTCTTTTACTTCTCGGGAAAAAAAGGGTATTCGATATTCTAGTAATTATTCTGCTCTGCTCTTACGTCATCTCGTTCTATGCAGGTGTCTTTTCAACTGCCCAAAAGCACGCTCCTGATACTTCGACATCCAGGATACGTTTGCATTTATTTCCGATGGCACCATGTTCCCCACATTCTATAATACGATGGAGATCCTACGATAGAAAATTTTACGAGGACTTGGGCGGGAATTGTCCCACTTTCTTTTTCCCTTCCTAAATATGTTGGTTGAAGCTTTCATTTGCTTTACTTTTTGCATCTTCAACTGTCAAGAACTAGTCCAAGAAGCTCTTCTTCTCTTCCGTAAGTTACCCTTAGCCTCTCTTTCTTTAAATTTAAAACCTTTTCCTCCTCAGCCTTTCTAACTTTACCTCTTCTTCCCAATACCTTTAACTATCTTTCAAATTGGTAGATTTGCTCATCTAGTAGACACCCCTGAGGGTATAGAGAGCTTTAAAGCTCACTATTGAATTCCTCCTAGGGTTTCCATTAGGTACTGCCATCGGGGGATTGGCACACGTTGAGGCAAGAGGGAGATGTGATGATCCCCATGGATAGAGTGACTAGGGACTACCTCATTGCCTATAGACTTTCCCCTACCCAGTGCGCCCCTAACATGTTTAGGATTCTAGGTAGTGTAGATGCCCTTAATGAAAGGATGAATTTCAACCTTACTTACCAGGATGTTAACTGGATTTACAATCGTCACAAACTAACAAGTCAGGGGTACTACCTAAAAACTAAAGTCCCCGCGGTCAAACTTAAATCGTATCTCCCTAAGTCCAATAAGGGTATGGACAAAGATTTCTTAATCATCTCAGGAGAATGGTATGATGGACTTCATTGCCCAAGATGAGAAGGGACACCAGGTGGGGTGCTTAGATCTAGGGTTATTAACTTAATAATACCCCCTCTCTTACTAACAGCGCTCGCTTCTTCTGTTTTTGCTTATAAAATTATTCTCATTTTACTTGTACTGTTTTCTAACTGTGTTTTTACTTTTGGCCAAAAATACTCCAATCCAAGATCTTTGTACACACTAATGAATAGTTAAGAGCGGCCCACCTCATCCTCGGCTACAACCCCATCTCATCCAGCTTCCAGTTGCCCAAGTATGTGATAAAGGAAAAAAATACCCTGCTTACATCGAATTAACATTGCAGTACCAGGCTTTATTGTTGGCCCTGCTCCAAAAGGTGTACTACAAGTGGAGTTGCCCCCAACGTACTACTAAGGAAGAAGCAACCCTTTCCCAACCATCTCTTGAGGAAGCAGTAAAAGTAGTCGAAGTCTCAGACTCCAAGGATGACTTTGAGGTCTTTAATCAATCTCAATCTCTAGAAGCCCCAAGTGTACCTGACACAATGGTTCTTCAACAGAAAGCCAAAACGAGCCTTTTTCAACTCTTGGTGTCCACCACTAGGGGCACTGTGCATGAGGTGGCTGCCCAAACTAAGCCTCCTACTCCTCCTCCTACCCACACGTCCCACCCTGATCCTGAAGACAAGAAGAGAAAACAAAGCCAAAATGAGCCTTTTTCAACTCTTGGTGTCCACCACAAGGGGCACTGTGCATGAGGTGGCTGCCCAAACTAAGCCTCCTACTCCTCCTCCTACCCACACCTCCCACCCTGATTCTGAAGACAAGAAGAGAAAATAGGATCAAAAAGGCAAGGATGTAGTGGAGGAAGGAAGGGGCATTCCTCCTAAATAAACTGAGCCCTAGGACTAATCAAAAGAGGTCCTCAAATGAAGGGTCTATCACGGAGAGGGGGCAGGATCGTCGCACTAAGATTCCAGCTTGGAATCCACCTCTAGTGCTGAATGGATCTCCTCTCCCTATAGATTCTTCTATTAAGGACTTTCAACAAGGAAAAGCCAGGTACATAGCAAACGCCCTAGAGTAGCCCCTGCTACTACCCGATGACATGGCCAACCTAAGGACCATGAAGAAACATGAAGTGTTTCTTACTTTGAAGAGAGATCTTGCAATGGTAAGTGTTCCCCCCCCCCCCCTCTTCTTTCTCTTTTTTTTTCTTACTTATTAATTCTATTACTTTATCTCATCATCTCATTGTTGTTGTTTTTTTTTAAAGGCTGTTCAAGTTGCGCATATGGCCGAGGAGCTGGTGAACAACTCCCACAGGCAAATGAATGAGGAGGAGGGTCGGCACATAGCTGCTGTGGAGTCCTTCACACTAGCTAAGAAGAGGATCTAGGAGTTAAACACCAAGCTAATCGAGGCCGATAGGGAGAGGAAAAGTGTCGAGGCTGCTCTACAAAAGGCTGAGAGGTAGGCAGAGAATCAGCGCAAACAACTCTGTCAAACCATGGACAAGCTTGTTGCAGCTAAGGAGCATATAGAGGTTTTAAAGAAAAAGTTAGAGGAAGCCAAGAATGCTATGGAAAAGGCTGAGTAGGAGGGTTATGACATTGGGGTGGCAAAAACTAAGGACTCACTTAGGGCTGAGGTTTCTGGGATTTGTAGAACTTATTGCCTCCAAGTATGGAATGAGGCCCTTAACCAAGCTGGAGTGAAGGCTTCTTCCGCCCTAAAGAGAGCAGAGAATGTCTATTACCCTCCAACCATCCGAGCATCAGGCCCCTTAGGCTCCAAAACCGATACTGTTCCCAAAGATCCAAACCTCAGCTAGGAGATACCTGCCAAGGCCTTTCCATCTCCCAACAGTCCTCCTAAAAGGGTAAAGCAAGCTGGTGTAGTTGAAAAAGAGAAAGCAATAGCTATAGAAGTAGCCCTTGAAACCACAAAGCCTCTAACTACACCCAAGGATTCCTCTAAGGAGAAAGTGGTTTCTTAAAGCCGAGAAATTGTTCTAGCAACTCTCCCCATTCCTGCTAAAAAGGATTCTAAGGGTAGAGGTCTAGCCTCTTCAGCAGCAGCACCTACCAAATCTACTAAGGCTACAACGAAAGACAACCTCCCTCTCAAGATTAAGTAGCTCTTAGACTGGATTTGATAGGTTTTTTTTTTAGTGTACTTTTCTTCATATCCAGTTTGTTATTTATATTCCTGAAGATGTACTTGCCTTGCCTTTTGCAAGGCTTAACTTAATGAAAAATATTAATTAGTTCTTCTTCTTTTTTTGTATTCATAACTTTAACGTTATCTTAAGACTGAGCATAGTGTAATTATTTTAAGTGCAACTTATAACCCTTTCTGGCTTAAATATCGCTTTGCCCTTAACTGTGATAGACGCTAATTCAGCTATTACAATCGATGCAATTGATAATCTTATAAGTTGAATTTCTAAAAAATTGATACTTGGTAGTTTGTAATTTGATTTAAAAATTTACTTTGTGTACCTAAGATGTTGTTAGGATTAGTGCCCTTAAATCCTACTGTATGATGTTATGTATGATATTATGTATGACATTATGTATGACATTATGTATGACATGATGTATGACTTAATATTGTGATTGATAAAGTTATTTTATTATTATCTAAAATAATGGTAACATGAATATGGGACATTATCATATAGTCCATGAGATGCATTGTATGTGATTTATGTGAAAAGTCACAGAAGATGTATATCACAAGTTCTTTGTAAACTCAGAATTTATAGTTTGTAGTCGGTGATGAAATGGGACATTTCATCTGCGAAGACTATAACGTGTCAACTAAGATGATTTGTCTTGATCATGGAAGTGGAGACTTCTAGTTGATATGTTGATATGTTTTAAGAGTTAAAACATATTGAACAGGACTGCTGTGAGATTTATTATTCTCCTAATGACTGTCAAATGAATAGTAAATCTCACGACTTCTATTTGCATGAACTCTTAATCCTGAGAGAATAATGGACCTGATCATGAGGTGTGGGTTGCTTTGATATATCAGGAGTGAGATCTAAAGTGACGGTCAAAACCTCAGTATGTTGGGCAGCCACATTTAGTGTTGATGGAACATATATCCTCAAGATGGAATTCATAGTCTCTTGATGGAGATATAAAATATTCCCTTGAGATAAGTTTAATGGGTTCAGTTATTCAGAGAGTTAGGCCTAACCACTTTAGTAAGAAATTACTAAAGTATATATTTATGAAATTGGATTTCATAAATATATAATGAATAACTTTAAAGGATTAAACCGGGTACTCAAGGATAAGATGTAGTAATTTACAAAGTGGCAGTCTACATTTATGACTTTGTGTTACTACGAATATTTTATGAAGGGGTTACATGTATAATAAAGTCTTGAGATATAATTTATTAATAAGGCCTAGAGTGTAATTATATTTATATAGTGGTATTAAATATAATTAATGGTAACTTTGGACTTGTCAAGAGTTGACGAAAAAGCCCAAGGCCCATTGGAGCTAGTGTCTTATTGGTCCCTTTTGGTCCCACTCCAAGCCACACACTAAAGCCCAATTGGAAAGACCCAATAGGCCAGTCCAATTAGATAATCAATTAGTTATAAAGGGAGAAACATACAAAAAAAATTTTGAAAGAAAGATTAGTAAGAAAAAGAAATGGTGTGTGAGAGAGTGTGAGACACACTTTCATGCTCCCTTTGAAAAACTTATTAAGAGACCACACATCTTGGGCATAAAGTGGAATTGGAGTGAAGATTAAAAGTGTTCCCAAGTGCTTCTAATCTTTGTTTTGAATTTCTCCACACCAAGGTACGCTATCTTGTTCTTAAATTTTGAAATTTACATGGTGCACGTTATGAATCATGAATGAAATAAATCCTCGTTCGTTGCTTCCACTATGTGTTTTGTATGAGATACAAAACCAGAATTTTTCTTTCAGATGTATGGCTCAAAAAACTACGTGACCTAAGATTTAATTCTTAGCTACAAGTGAACAATAAATGTTGGCCAATCTAAAGCACATAGTCTGAGGAGTATGGATTGGTGGATTTAAGTTTGTCGCCTAAGAACACTTCATGGATATACTTGCAAATGCTTTAAGTGATGCTCAGAGACATCTCTTCAATTAGATTACTATGACATGAGTCCTCGTTATCCATGGCAGATAGGTCAAGCACCAACTCACCCGAGATATATGGTCCGAGGAACCAGTTATGACTGAGGTCCTATTCAACAATTAGATAAATGTTGAGCAGTGTTAATTTACCCAAGGCATGTGGTCCGAGGAACCAAGCAAGACCAATTGTTAATATCGATTGGCGTATACAGTATGTATAAGATGAAGAAACTATATATATATATATATATATATATATATATATATATATATTTGTGCTTAAAATTGGTACCAAGAGCTTAAGTCAACAGGATTGACAATTACTTTTAAGAGAAGTGATTCACAATATGACCACATGAACACACAAGGTGTATCAAAATGGAGATATTTTGAATGATATGCTAAAGAGGTTTTAAGAAATTTGAGAAATTACAAGCCAAATAAAAACTTTTGTGAAATGTTGAGTTAAGTTGTCAAATCCTAATAACAGAAACAAAGTAAATACAACATTTTTTAAGGGTTTAGTTGGAAGTCCAAGTAACCAATATGCACAAGAGGTTATAATACCTTGTGAGAATAATAGAATTCTAGAGAAAATCTAAATTGAATTTCTATTATTGAAATTTTGAATTTTGCAAATCAAAGAATTGATAAAGTTAGCCTCTATTTTACATTATATACTAACAAAGTTGCTAATAGGAAAATAAAAGGGAAATCTAACAAACTGTTAGGACATATGTGGTTCACTTGATATGAACATATGTCATTCTTTTATGTAATTGGTTAATCCTTTTACAAAACGCACTTTACCTGTAATTGGGTAAATCTAAGATGTTTTAATGCTTCAAGAAACAAGGTTTTAAGATCAAGTGTTAAAGCCATGCGAGTCTATCCAAGAAACAAGTTGAAAAGTGCTCTTAATTAAAGTTCGACAACTGGCTCGATAGCTACATCTATCGAGCTTTAAGAAGCTATTCCAGCCCTGTGGCTCGACAGCTGCATGACAGCATCTCGACACCTCTAGCTGTCGAGATTTGAGGAAAACATATTTTCAGATCTGTTTTGATTTCAATTCGTGGATATGTCTTTGGGCCTTCTTTTCTCATAACCCTAGACATATAAAAGGATTATTTTAAGGGCCGTCAAAGAAAGCACAAGTTGCACAAGTATTGAACAAAGTTTGTTCAAGCAATTTGTGACCAGAGACAAAGTTTGCCCTAGTTCATCTCTTTGTGAAGAAGTTGTTGTGTCTTTACACCGTAGGGTTTTGTAACCAAGCATCTTCTTGTTCTTCATTATAAGGATGAATTGAAGAACTTTGCAGCCAACATCTTTCTCAAGTTAGTGATTGAAGTCACGTATTGAAATCCGCGCAATTGGTTAGTCACGTACTGGGAGCCGTGCATTGAAAGGAGAGATTGTCACTACAGAACAAGTCCAATTGGGTATTGGGGTAAGGGTTCAACTATAGGTTGGTAAAAGGTACTGGGATTCCTTTACTTATAACCGCTTGTTGTGATAATAGTGGATTCTCAAGAGTGGTGACCTTAAAATCACTCGGTGGGGTTTTTGCTTTAGAGGTTTTTCCTATTCGTAAACAAATCACCATGTCAATTTATTTTCCGCTGCATTATAGTTTATTGGTGATTTTTTTGTGCTACCATGCGTTTACATGTTAATTTGATTAATTAATAAACTTGGCTAATTAATCAACTTAATCCATCACAAGGGGTCATTACATTTTTGGCCTATCAAGTGGTATCAGAGCAGGCACACTCTGATTAGGGTTTAATCTCTGTGTGATATCCATTGACTCCTATTTGTCATGAATAGAGGACAATCCCTTATTATCCCTCCTTTATTTGATGGAACTAACTATGCATACTGGAAAGTACGCATGAGAGCTTTTTTGCAGTCTCTAGATGAGAAGGTGTGGCAAGCTGTAGAGATTAGCTGGACCAAGCCAAAGGAAGCGCCGGCCGATTGGGATGAGGCAAAGATCGAGGCGACAAACTTCAACAACAAGGCATTGAATGCGTTGTTCAGTGTAGTCACAATGAGGAATTCAAAAAAATATCCTCCACTAAAACTACAAAGGAAGTATGGACCATCCTCTAGACAACATATGAGGGAACAAAGGCTGTCAAGGATTTGAAGCTGCCGAGGCTCACTACAAGCTTTGAAGAGATAAAGATGGAGGAGGATGAGTCGTTTGATGAGTTCTATGCTAAACTCAAGGACATAGTGAACTCTACCTATAATCTTGGAGAAACTATCCCAGAACCCAAGATTGTGAGAAAAGTGCTCAAATCTCTGCCCGAAAGATTCCATGCCAAAATCACTGTGATTGAGGAATCAAAGGATATTGATAACAGAGCTAGTTGGAAATCTACAGACCTATGAGTTGGGTTTGTCTAGAATCGGAAAGACGAGCAAAAGCAAGAATATGGCACTGAAGGTCAAGAGCAGTGAGACAGAAGAGTCTTCAGACGATGAAATTTTAAGATGAAGCCCTACATCACTTGGCAATTCAAGAAGTTCATGAAGAATGCCAATGGGAAAGGCTTCAACAAGGACCGTAGGCAATCTAGTTTTTCTCAATTCAAGGGTCAAGACAAAGGGAAGAAGGATGCTAGGGATGGCGGTCAGTACACTGTTCCTATAGGACCTAAGTGTTTTGGGTGTCTAGGCTTCAGACACATGAAACAAGAGTGCCCAACATATCTCAAGACGATTAGGAAAAGCAAGACACTTGCTGTTACGCTAAGTGACATCGAGCCTGAAGATGATTCCGACAATAAGGATGACGAAATCTTGAATGCCTTCACTGCCACAGTTAATCCTACTGAGAGGATTGTTGAAGATGTGGATGAAGAAGAGGAATTGGTGGAAACCAAGTTTAAGAAGATGGATGATCAAGATGACATTCACACAACCTATGCTAAGTTATACAAGATCTCAGAAAAGCATGAGAAATTGTATAGGTTGACCACCAAGAAGTTTAGTGATGTGGAGCTTGAACGTGAAAAGCTTTCCACAAAGTTTGATGAAGCAAATCAAACTATTGGAGCACTGAGGTTTGAAAATAACTTCTTGGCTAAAAAGACTAAAAAGCTTGAGGTAGAACTATTCCAAGTCAGAGCTCAGCTGGAAAGGACTTCAAGTGCTAAGCTCGATGAGATGCTCATTCTTCAGAATCTGCTTTAGATCGAACAAGTTTAGGGTATAATTACTCTTCCTCAAATATTACTTCTTCCAGTATTACTGTTTTTGTTCCTTCTAGCAATAATGTTGAAATTGAGAACACTAATGATAAAACTGAATTAGCTAGTGAGAACATAGACAAGGGTAAATCTATCTTAGGAGCACCCCCTAAGAAGGATAAGAAGGAAGTTAAAAACCCTAGGGCTAAAAAGGCTAACTCTCAAAGGCCTAAACAAAAGAAGCAGCATCTCTGTCATTACTGTAGAGCAGCTCATCATACTCGACCAAATTGCTATAAGTGGTTAGCCACTCAAAATAGCAACAGCATATTGGCATCGGGAAACCAGAATCAGTTTCCGTCCTCATTTGCTCCTCTCAGAGATCTTCTCAAAGTGCTCATGTTCCTTTCGAACTTGAACGGTATCAATTCTTCCCCCCCACCGCCGATTCAAGGGTTTGTAAAAAGGAAAGATTCTTCCAAGGTGTGGAAGGAAAAGGTTCCAAGTGAGCTAATCACTTTTTCTCTCTCTCTCCATATGTTTTTGTTTTTGCATTACTTGTGTGTTTTGCATTTTTGTTTTGAGTCAATCTAGTTTTATGCATTGCTTTGTTTTGCCTTGCATGTTTTTGGTTATTAGTTTTTCAGTTTTAGTTATTTTGTTTTGTTTCAAAATAAAAATTGAAAAATTTAGAAAAATATAAAAACAGTGTGTGTTTGTGTACATCGGTTCTTGTGAACCTTAAAATGGCCATTGAAATAGAGTTTTCTAAACTTTGTATCTCTTGTAACTTAGATGAGCATTCTTATGCACAACTAAGCAAGTGAGCTTTGTGGCTCTTTGTTTGTGATGGGTAAGGTTAAGTGATCTCTTATACTTAACACTTGTATTACTCTTTTTGACGGGAATGACTAGAAAATCCTAAGAGGAAGGCATAAATAACCATCTCACCACTATTACCCGCCAATCATGATATGACATCTGTATACTTCAGCATAGCAAAAGGGCAATGTCAATGACATCTGTATACTTCGGCATAGCAAAAATGCAATGTCAAAAAGCTTAACATAATTGGGTTTTTCTTTTCTCTCTCTTGTATACCCATGCATGGTTTGCTTAATAAAAGAAAATATGCAAAGAAAATAAAAGCAAAAAGAACAAAATGCTTTAAATATGATTGCAAGCGTGTTCCAGCCCTAGCTCGACAGCTGCTCGACAGCTGCTCGACACCTCTAGCTGTCGAGATTTAAGGAAAATAGATTTTCAGATTTGTTTTTATTCCAATCTGTGGATATGTCTTTGGGCCTTCTTTTCTCATAACCCTAGATATATAAAATGATTATTTTCAGGGCCGTCAAAGATTGAGTAAAGTCTGTTCAAGCAATTTTTGACCGGAGACAAAGTTTGCCCTAGTTCATCTCTTTGTGAAGAAGCTGTTGTGTCTTTGCACCGTAGGGTTTTGTAACCAAGAATCTTATTGTTCTTCATTGTGAGAATGAATTAAAGAACTTTGCAGCCAACATCTTTCTCAAGCTGATGATTGAAGTCGCGTACTGGGATCCGCGCAATTAGGAAATCACGTACTGGGAGCCGTGCATTGAAAAGGAGAGATTGTCACTACAGAACAAGTCCAATTGGGTATTGGGGTAAGGGTTCAACTGTAGGTTGGTAAAAGGTACTGGGATTCCTTTACTTGTAACCGCTTATTGTGATAATAGTGAATTCTCAAGAGTGGTGACCTTAAAATCACCCTGTGGGGTTTTTACCTTGGAGGTTTTTTCCATTTGTAAAAAAATCATCATGTCAATTTATTTTCCGCTACACTATAGTTTATTGGTAATTTTTTGTGCTACCACGCGTTTGCATATTAATTTGATTAATTAATAAACTTGATTAATTAATCAACTTAATCCATCACAAGGGGTTAATACGTTTTTGGCCTATCACAAACTAATTGTTAGGACATATGTAATTCATGTTAGGAACATATGTCAACATTTTATGTATTGCTTAATCCTTTGACAAAACGCTCTTTACTTGTAATTGGGTAGATATAGGATGTGCTTAATGCTTCAAGAAACAAGGTTTCAAGTTCAAGTGTGAAAGCCATGCAAGTCTATCCAAGAATCAATTGAAAAAGTGTTGTTCATTAAAACTTGATAGCTAGTATCTATTGGGGTTTGAAAGAGCTATTGCAACCCGAGGCTCGACAGATGCTCGATAGATAAGGTATTCGTCGAGATTTATGAAGTTTAGTTTTTCAGAGCTAATTTTTATCCAATCCATGAATGCATGTTTAGACTTTCTTTTCTCACAACCCTAAACATATATAAAGATTATTTTAAGGGTCGTCATAGGTTGCATAGTTCCACAAGAGCACAATTCTACAAGTGTGAAGAAAAGTGTGACTAGAAACCTAGTTTACTTTAGTTCTTCTTTCTCTTGAAGAAGTTGTTGTGTTTGTACACTGTAGGGTTTTGTGACCAAGCAACTTCATGATCTTTATCGTGTAATGAATAGAAGAACTTTGCAGCCAACATCCTTCTCAAGTTGGTAATCAAGTCGCGTACTGGGATCCACGCATCTTTTGGTTAGTCACGTATTGGGAGCCATGTAATACAAGAAGAGATTGTCACTACAGAACAAGTCCAATTGGGTATTGGGGTAGGGGTTCAACTGTAGGTTAGTATAAAGTACTGGGATTCCTTTACTTATAACCGCTTATTGTGATAATAGTAAATTCTCGAGAGTGGTGACCTTAAAATCACCCGGTGAGGTTTTTATCTTGGAGGTTTTCCCTATTCGTAAACAAATCATCGTGTCAATTTATTTTCCGCTGCATATTTAATTTAGTTGGTGATTTGTTTGTGTTGTCACATATATTGCATGTTAATTTGATTAATAAATTAAACTTGACTAATTAATCAATTAATTCATCACAAACGATCAATACGTTTTTGGCCTATCAAGTGGTATCAAAGCAGGCACACTCTGATTTGGTTCTAACCTTTGCTGTGTGATCCATTGACCCCTATTTGTCATGGATAGAGGAAAGTCACTCGTTGTACCTCCTTTATTTGATGGTACTAATTATGCATACTGGAAAGTACGCATGAGAGCTTTCTTGTAGTTTTTAGATGAGAAAGTGTGGCAAGTTGTGGAAATAGGCTAGGCCAAGCTGAAGGAAGCGCCGGCCGATTGGGATGATGAAAAGATCAAGTCAGCAAACTTCAACAGTAGGGCATTGGATACTTTATTCAGTATAGTCACAAATGAGGAGTTCAAGAAGATATCCTCCACTGAAACTGCAAAGGAAACATGAACCATTCTCCAGACAACCTATGAAGGAACCAAGGCTGTCAAGGATTTGAAACTTCAGAGGCTCACTACTATCTTCAAAGAAATCAAGATCAAAGAGGATGAGTCATTTGATGAGTTCTATGCCAGGCTTAAGGACATAATGAACTCAGCATTTAATTTTAGGGAAACCATTCCCAAACCCAAGATTGTGAGAAAGGTGCTCAGATCTCTACCCGAGAGATTTCATGCCAAGATCACTACAATAGAGGATCAAAGAATATTGACAAGATTCCTTTGACAAAGCTGGTTGGTAATCTGCAGACCTATGAGTTAGGTTTGGCAAGGATTGGCAAGTCAAGCAAGAGCAAAAGAATGGCACTGAAGGCCAAGAGCAGTGACACGGATGAGTCTTCTGATGATGAAGATTCTAAAATGAAGTCCTACAGCACCCGACGGTTCAAGAAATTCATGAAAAATTCCAATGCAAAGGGCTTTGACAAGGACCGTAGGCAATCAAGTTCTTCTCAGTCTAAGAGCCAAGACAAAGGGAAGAAGGATCTAAGGATGGTGGTCAGTACACTGTTCCCTTAGAACCCAAGTGTTTCAGGTGTCAAGGATTTGATCACATGAAACAAGAGTGCCCTACTTATCTCAAGTCCATTGGGAAAAGAAAGGCACTTGCGACTACCTTGAGTGACATTGAACTTGAGGATGATTTCGAAAATGAAGATGACAGAATCCTAAATGCCTTCACCGTCACTGTCAATCCTACTGAAGGGATTGTACAGGTTGACATCCACATTGCCTATGCAAAGTTATGACATCCACACTGCTTATGCAAAGTTATGACATCTACACTGCCTATCCACACTGCCTTTGCAAAGTTCTTGGTGGATCAAAGTTTGAGAAGATGAATGAATAAGATGACATCCACACTGCCTATGCAAAGTATATAAGATCTCTGAAAAGCATAAGAAGTTGTATAGGTTGGCCACCAAGAAGCTCAGTGATGTGGAGCTTGAACGAGAACAACTCTCCACAAAATTTGATGAAGCAAATCAGACCATTGGAGCATTGAGGTTTGAAAACAATTTCTTGGCTGAGAAAACCAAGAAGCTTGAGGCAGAACTGTTCCAAGTTAGAGCTCAATTGGAGAGGACCTAAAGTGCGAAGCTTGATGAGGTGCTCAGCCTGCAAAAATCTGCGTCCGATCTAACCGGTTTATAGTAGAATTTTATTCTCCTAATATTGCTTCTTCTAGTACTACTATTTTTGTTTCTCCTGCTAATACTATTGAATCTAAGAATAATGATGTTAAAAATGTGATAGCTAGTGAGAACATATACAAAGGTAAATCTATCTTAGGATCACCCCCTAAACTTGCTAAGAAAGAAACCAAAAACCCTAGGGCTAATAATAGTAATTCTCAATAGTCCAAAAAGAATAAGCAGCATCTCTGTTATCACTGTGGAGCAACTAGACACACTCGACCAAATTGCTACAAGTGGCAAGCCACTCAACAAAGCAACAACATAGTCTCAGCAGGAAACCTGAGTCAGTTTCCATCCTCACTTGCTCCTATAAGAGAGCTCCTCAAAGCCCTCATGTTCCTTACGAACTTGAATGGTTGCAATTCTTCCCCCTCTCCGCTGGTTCAAGAGTTCGCCAAAAGGAAAAGCTCTTCCAAGGTGTGGAAGGAAAAAGGGCTCTAAGTGATTCAATCACTTTTCTCTCTCTCCCTCTTTTTGTTGTGTTTGCATTACTTGTGTGTTTTGCTTTCTTATTTTGAGACAGTCTAGTTTTTATGCATTACTTTATTTAACATGTTTTTGTTTGGTTGTTTTTTAGTTTTGCTTTTATTTTGTTTTTCATTCAAAAAATTTTTTTGAAAAATCAGAAAAATGCAAAAACAGTATGTGTTTGTGTACATTGGTACTTGTGTACTTTGAATGGCCAATGAAACAAAATTTTCTAAAATTTATGTCTCTTGTAACTTAAATGAGCATCTCTATGCATAACTGAGCAAACGAGCTTTGTGGCTCGTGTTTGTGATGAGTAAGATTAAGTTATCTCTTGTACTTAACACTCGTATCACTTTTTTTATGGGAATGACTAGAAAATCCTAAGAGATGTATAAATAACCATCTCACCACTACTACTCGCCAATCATGAAATGACATCTGTATGCTTCGGCATAACAAAAGTGCAATTTCAAAAAGGCTTAACATAATTGGGTATTTCTTTTCTCTCTCTTATATGCCCATGCATGAAATGCTTAATAAAAGAAAAATAGGCAAAGAAAAATAAAAGCAAAAAGATCAAAATGCTTTATATATGATTACAAGCATGTATTCTAAGAGATGTGGGAGTTATAGGATGTACCTTGAAGGTGATAGTCTCCATCAAGCAGTTATGATCGTGTGTGAGTTAAATTGGTTTACTCATATCTCAAATCGTCATAACATAAAGACACTCATGCAATCTTGCGATGTTTTTCACACACAACATGCAATATTCTTTGCTACTTTTGATACATGTGCAGGTACAATGTGATTTGGCCATCACAAGGTTTACTTGTGTTAATGTATGCTTACTAAGCTGTCTTAACTTGTTTTTGAAATATAAAATTTGTTAGACGTGTTTAGTGTGTGTGAGTGTGTTTTTGGATGTGAGTGTGTTTTTGGATCTATGTGCTTACATTTTTCCTTGATTGAGAGATTAAAATGTTGTTTGAATCCTTGGTTGAGTTGCATGTTTGATTGCATTCATGTCTGTGTTTTTCTCTTCTTGTAAATTTGTTTTTAAAGCAATCTCAATAGCTCCTTGACAACTCTCGACAGCTAGGCTATCTATCGAGCTCTTCAATTTTTTCTTATCACAATCTCAGTAGCTCCTTGATCCATCGAGAAAGTGTATGTCTCCTCGATAGATACTCGATAGCTCCTCGATCCATCAAGCTCTCTTTGTTGTGGACATCTATGGATAGCTACTCGATAGCTGGATCCTTTCAAGCTTTTAAAGCTCGACACCTCTCCACACCTCTCGATTTGTTGAGAATTAAGAAGGTCTATATAGGATCCGTGTGACTTTTCTTCATTTCTCCTCGATCTCTCTCAATTGTTTTCAGTCCTTTCACCTCCCAAACACTCTCTTTACACTCCAAACTTCATCCTTAAGGGTTTTTCAGCCTAGATCAAGTATTTCTTCATTGGTAAGGGTCCTAAATCCTTCATTCTTCATGCATTTGACCTAATTTTTTGGGCTTTTGAAAATTTTTTAGGGTTTTTCAAAATTGATGAAGTTTTTGTGAAATTTTTGGGATGGGCTTTGTGAAAATGGCCTTAAATCATCATGTATTGCATCACATTTACATTATAACAATGTTTCATGCATTTTAGATGTGTGTTTACCTTATTGCAATGATTGTGTGCTGGTAGGTTTAAATTGGGCTGAGCACATGATGTATTTATTATTGCATAACACATGCTTATGCATTTTCATGCATACATACCTTACATTCTCTATATTCTTATGTATTAATTGTGTTTGGCGCTTTTTCTGTGTGTCTTTCTCTCTCCCTCTCTTCTTGTTTCCGTTAGTTGCTCTATGGCACCTAAACGAAAATTCACTTTGTCTTAGAACCCTCTTCATTCCGGGGCATCCTCTTCTTCTGATCCTACTCCCTCTCATATTCAGTTCGGTGATGATAAAGCCCGCAAAGACTTTTCGAAGAACTTTTCTAAACGAGACATTCATTCTGAATGCCAGGTCATTTGTCGAACTTCTCTGACACGGACCTACCCACTATCATTCACAGTAGGGGTTGACAGTAACTGTATGACGTCCCAATCACTTGTCCATCTGTGCTTATATAGGAATTCTACTCCAACATGCATTGATTTGATTATTCAATACCTTATTTTTCTACTCGCGTTTGAGGTACGCGCAACGTGGTCATTCCTGATATTGTATTTGACGTGCTCTATGTCCCTAGGGTAGCACATCCTGACTACCTTGGTTGTGATCGTCTTAAGATCGTGTCTAAAGACGAGCATATATCCTCTTTTTGTGAGCATCCCTCTGATTGGGGTGATCATCAATTCACTCTTTGTTAGGCCTTTGCTAAAGGTCCTATGTTCATTAACATGGTTATGACCTTTGTTTTGCATCCTCTCTCATTATAGCTCCATTACAGAGCCTCATGCTCGGTTTTTGTTATCCCTCATTGAGCATCTTACCATAAACTTTCCCTCTCATTTCATTCTTTCACTCATAGATGTGTATAGGGATACAACGCCCCGTGATAAGCTCATCTTCTCTTCTGCTATCACGAGGATTCTAAGCCATTTTTCTGTTCCATTTTCCGTTTCCAACCACTTCCATGTTATGTGTGCCATAAACGCCGCTACCATTAAATGGAGCGAGGCACAGCTACGTTTGAGGTAGTCTAGATCATTGGTTCCTCTAGCTTCTACAGCTCCATCATCCACTCCTTCTTCTTCTACAAGCGGTGTGACTCTCGAGGACATCATGGCACAACTTGTACACATGGATGCTCGCCTCGACACTCTCAATGATGAGTTATATCAAGTGATCACTCGTGTTGGTTGTATTGCATGACGACAAGGTGTCATGGGTGGCTTTGTTGCTTCTCCTCCTCCTACTCTAGAGGCTTCTGAGGATGAGGACGATGATGTTGATGCTGATGCTGAGGATGATAATGCTAGCTCTTCCAATACTGATGAGATGTCTACTTGATATACTTACCCTTTGTCACTCGTGACAAAAAAGGGGGAGTAGTTTTGGATATAAGTGTAATCATACTTATAGGGGAGGGTTAGCATAGGAGATTTTTGTTAGGAGGGAGTGTTCAAATCTTGAGAGATGTAGTGAAGACTTTTGTATCTTTTTCTTTTCTCTCTATTTTAGATACATTGTTCATGTACCTTAGATCTTGTTATCACATTGTGATAGCAAACCTTATACTTGTTGGTATATATACATTTAAGGTTGTTATTACAATTCTTTCACCTATCTTTACATGTGTTATTTATTTTCTCTCTTTATGCACATGTTTCTTAAATTTTGTATACAATCTTTTATTTCTGTTTCACACTAAGATGCCTTGATGAGTTTTGTTTAAGTGTTTTTGAAATACAGGTTGCCAAAGTCTTCTTGACATGAGCTCTCTTCTTGCAAAGTTTTTCAAGAGTTTGTGTTAGGATAGACTTTATTGTATTCAACAAGTGAGTATGAGTTGAGTGATTTATGACTTCTCTCCTATGTTCATTTGTTTGTTGTGGTTTTGTCACAGATTGCCAAAGGGGGAGATTATTAGGACATATGTAATTCATGTTAGGAACATATGTCAACATTTTATGTATTAGCTAATCCTTGGACAAAACGCACTTTACTTGTAATTGGGTAGATCTAGGATATGCTTAATGCTTCAAGAAACAAGGTTTCAAGTTCAAGTGTGAAAACCATGCAAGTCTGTCCAAGAATCAAGTGAAGAAGTGTTGTTCATTAAAGCTCGACAGCTAGTATCTATCGAGGTTTAAAAGAGTTGTTTCAGCTCGAGGCTCTACAGCTACTCGATAGATAGGGTATCTGTCGAGATTTATGAAGTTCAATTTTTCAGAGTTAATTTTCATCCAATCCGTGAATGTATGTTTGGGCTTTATTTTCTCACAATCCTAAACATATATAAGGATTATTTTAAGGATCATCATAGGTTGCACAATTGCACAAGAGAACAATTCCACAAGTGTGAAGAAAAGTATGACCAGAAACCTAATTTGCCCTAGTTCTTCTTTCTCTTGAAGAAACTGCTATGTTTGTACACCGTAGGGTTTTGTGACCAAGCAATTTCATGATCATCATCGTGTGATGAACAGAAGAACTTTGCAGTCAACATCCTTCTCAAGTTGGTGATCAAGTCGCATATTGGGATCCGCGCATCTTTTGGTTAGTCACGTACTAGGAGCCATGTAATACAAGGAGATATTGTCACTACAGAACAAGTCCAATTGGGATTGGGATAAGGGTTCAACTGTAGGTTGATATAACGTACTGGGATTCCTTTACTTGTAACCACTTGTTGTAATAATAGTGAATTCTTGGGAGTAGTAACCTTAAAATCACTCGGTGGGGTTTTTGCCTCGAAAGTTTTCCCCATTCGTAAACAAATCGCCGTGTCAATTTATTTTTCGCTGCATATTTAATTTAGTTGGTAATTTGTTTGTGTTGCCACGTACATTGCATATTAATTTAATTAATTAATTAAACTTAGCTAATTAATCAATTAATTCATTATAAGAGGGTCAATACGTTTTTGGTCTATCACTAACGTTTTATACAATATTGTTTCGTTAAATTGCAATGGCACAATTTTGTCTTTGAAACTAAGTCTCCAATAATGACTGCGTTTCTTCACTTTTCTTGAGTGTTATATGCTGAATTGAGGTCTCTAGCTCTACATGCCTGAATCAATATAGGAATTCTGGTGAAAGTAGCTTTATGTGATTAATGGAGATCTTACTAGCACCATTGTAGGAAATATTGGATCGTGGAGCTAATAGATGTACCCCAAGGGAAGTTGAGGGGTTTTGAAAAGAAATGCATGGCCCTCGTAAGCATGCCATCCATTGTTACCACCCTTAGTACGTGGCAATATATACTCGTGCATAACCTACACATTATTTAGTGTTAGGTTCTAAGTACTTAGGAACTAATGTATTAGAACTCTAATGTGTATTGTTGGCAAACTATGATCAAAACAGGTGTTTAGTCTTATTTTAGACTTGCTCAAAGTATGTCATTCATGTGAAGTTGGAATCGAGTTAACTACAAAAGTTACTGTGCAATTCTGCCTGACTCGATCAATCAAGAATTAGACTCAACCGATCGAAAGTCGTACAGATTGTTTTTTCTGCAAAATTTTCAACTTAACCCTAAGCCCATATGACGTGTAGGGTTTTATGTTTTGCCCTAGGTATAAAAGGCAAACCCTAATCACGTTTTTGAGGTTACTCATATTTTTGTTTGTGTGAATCTCTTGTGAGATCTAAGAGGTGCTTGCCTTCACATAAGTTTAGGATTATCAAGAAGGAAATTTCTTCAAGAACTTGATGATCGTTGAGTTGCTTCCATAAAAGCTTAAAGATATACAAGCGGGAGTGCTTGTACTTGCTAGAGAACCCAAGAAAAAAGGAGTCCGTGGTCTCGGAGCTTGCACGTAATCATGTTAGTAAATTTTCTACTGGTGGGTAGCAATAGGATGTTAGTGGTCTAAGTTGCTATTGTACAAACTTCGATTCTTTCATAGTAGATTCAGGTTTACCTTGAAGATAGCAAGGTTAAATTCTCCCTAGGCTTTTTACCGGTTTGGTTTTCCTGGGTCATCATATCTTTGTGTTTTTTATATTTCGCACTTTAAATCGATATAATTATATGATTGTGTTAACCTAAATCTGGAATTTGGACTAAGTAATAACTTCGCTTGTTAACTAGGTTAATCCAATTGTGTTTTAAAGGAATCTAAATAACTTTACATTTTAAAAAATAATTACTATGCACACAAGTGTGTTCACGATTCAGTTAAAAAAAAGCATGAGTTATTTCCCTATTATTTAAGGCTCAACCTTAAGATATAAGAACTGTGCGTGTGTCAAAAGTGTGTGAGAGAGAGACATAGTAGCCATTAACAAAACATTTACCTATTCCAAGCGACGCAATGTGGTACAGAGGTCGGAGTGGGGCATCCGGTCCAGGAGAGATGGTGCCTATTGTTGTATTTCATGCACTAGGTGCCACCTCTCCTGCGACAGGAGCTCCACTATAACCTCATTTCTATTTTCCAGCTCACTTGAATCATCATCTTTGTGAATTTTGATACATGCACGTACTAATTAGAAGTTGAAGGGATTAGTGTCCAGGAAGAGATGACCCCAGCTGATCCTTTGCATTGCATATGTAACTCAGCTTGGGCCATCTCTCCTGCGACACAAATCCCTCAACTCCTTTTCCTTCCTTTTTTCCTCTTTTCCATGCCTCACACTATGCCTCATAAACTTCATTTTATAGACCAAAATCTGGGATCTTTCTTTGTCCCTTCATGTAATATTACAATAAAATTACTCAGAAAATGCAATGAAGTTGCTTACATTTTGGTCATTGGCCAAAATTTAATGTCTAAATATTTTTTTACTCCACATATGAAACTTATTTCTTTTAGCCTTCTCTTTTCCATGACTCTCCCACCCTAAACCCCACGAAATCTACAGACCAGAATTAAGCCGCGGACTCTTTCTCTCTATCTTCATGGAATATTACTAATGCAATAAAATGAAGTTGCTCACATTTTGGAGGGGCTTTTGCCGTCAATGAATTGACTGGGAACATTCAAAAGCATGGTCAATGTTCAAAGTTACAATATTTCTACTACCAAGTTCAAATACGAAACTTGCAGGTAATTAAGTTCACTTGCGGAGTAAGTTGGCATTGGAAAGTAGTTGATTAGGAAGAGATTGAGCATTAACCTTCTCTTTTCTCCATTGGTGACTGCTGAGTAATTAGGAACGGTCATAAGCATGGTCAATTCGCCGTTATATATGGGGGCTTTTAAGTCATCCTGATATATCTCTCTACCTAAAATTTCTATTTAAAAAAAATATATATTAAATTCTTTTTTTAGATAAAATATTTAATTCTTTCAAGTTTATTCTGTGCAAACCGCACAAGTCTTTCTTTTTTCTCTCTGTTTTTTTTTTTTTTTGGTTTAATGATAATGAAGTATTAATTCCTGGTGAAAAATAGAGCTTAGCTTAGGATTAAAAATAAATACATATACTTATTGATGAAGTGTCAAATATATAATTTCTAGGAATAAACGTAATGGATTTTCATGCATGTTTCGTCATTCCATGACAATTTTTTGGTTATATTAATTTTTTTATAATAATCTGATTAATACTAATTTTTTATACTATATATTGCGATTAGATAATTTTTCAGTATCCTTAATTCTCATTTAAAATTAGAAAAAGTATCTTTGGACACACTTGTGTGGTAGGTTCAATAGACTTGAAAGACATGTCATATATAAGTTTAGAAGTCTTAAATTTCATCCAACACACAAATAATTAATTCATTTAGTTTCCTCTTTAGCATGACTTCCCTACCTTTTAAACCCCACAATATTTGTATAGTATAATTAATTAGTTGGACTCTTTCTCTCCATATTCCTACAAATTACAAATTACAAATTTAAAATGTTCATCAAGAAATGACTTCAAGGTAGTAACGAATGACTTGTCATTGTTGGCTACCAGGATCAGAATATCGCTTACATAAACAAACAAGGCCACGCAACGAGACTGAGAAAAGCCATGTTGCAATCAGGTTGTCGGAAATTTTGAAAAACACAAGCGTGATGCTTACTTGAGTCCATACAAGGACTGGTGCAATTTGCAAACTAGAGGCTAAGATTGAGATTGACAATCCCCATGAAAATGGAATCTAGGAGGAAGAGACATGTACACCTCTTAAAATAATTTGCCATGTAAAAAGGCCTTTTTCACATCAAATTGAACAAGATGCCATCTCTGACTCGCGACGATAGCAACAAAAGTTAAGCACAATAACAAATTTGGCCATTGGAGAAAAAGTCTTGAAATAATCAAAATATTAGATTATTGAGTAAAGCCCTTTGCCGCGACTCTATTATTGTAACGTTCAATGCTACGTACCATAGGACAGGATATTTTTCTCAAAAGAAGGATATATTAAAGAGATGCTTAAGAAATTTGAGATGTCAAATTACAAGCCAACAAACCCCCTCATAGAATGTTTGAGTTAAATTGTTAAATCATGACAATGGTAAGAAGGTAGATCTAATATTCTTCAAGAGTTTAGTTGGAAGTTTGAGGTACTCAATATGCACAAGACCAAATACTTTCTTTTGCATTGGACTCATTAGTCGCTACATGGAAGCATCAATCATGACCCATTTGAAAATTGCTAAGATAATTCTTTACTTAATTTGTGAAAGGTACACTTGATTTTGAATTCTTTTTTCACATTCTTTACTCGTTATGTGACAACCATATTTTAATAGAAAGCATTGTCGTCCCTCTTTACACCAACTCTTAGCTATAGATTACAAGAACCAAACAAAGTTGGAAGAAGAACTCAAAGCAATAGCTCAATTAAAGGATTACTCAACAATACCCGTACAATAAGTTAAATTGAAACGAGATGGAACAAATGTACGTAGTTGCAGTAACTTTGACAAACAACTTTATATGCCCCATTGTTGCTATGATGATACAATTCTTTCCGACAATCCTCGCCAAAAAAGAGAATATGTATTATGTACACCCCATAGGGGGAGAGAGCTTCTCGCTACAACACTGCATTGGATAGGAAAGTCTTGAGCACTACTAGCAGGAATTTGAGCACTATTGAAGTTTCCAGCACATCTCTCTTGGGCTTCGTAAAGGTACCTGTACGCCCATGACATTGATAATGGCAAAATACGTTGGCATCGTGATTTTGGATTTGCTTTCAGCTGATATTTTGAAAGTGGGTAACACTAGTTGAGTTGTATTTTTCATAAAGCAAAGCTTTAAAACAAAATGCTTAAATTACTGTCATCTTTACTATAAAATGCTTACAAATTAAGATTTTGGTAAAAGCTGGTAGATTCCTTTCATGCACCATTTTTACATCAGTGGTTTCATCCCAGGAGCTAAGAGGCTTATCCCAGGAGAGGTTGGGGGGTTTGAAAAGAAATGGACCCTCATAAGAATACCATACATGGTTGCCACAGACATATATCTATCTCTTATTATATGACTCCAACTCGTGCGTAACCTAAACATTATTTAAGCCTCAAGGCCCTCAACCTTAAGATATAGGAACCATGCATCTCTCGTTCTGCATGTGTATATGAGAGAGAGAGAGAGAGAGAGAGAGAGAGAGAGAGATCAGACATAAACAAAAGAATAGGGTTTATTATACACGCTTCAGAGCAATTTTTGTGAGTGTCTAAATTAAAGTGTGTGCAACAATGCGAATGAAACAAGAATTTCCCAAAACATCCACTCCAATCAGCACGGTGGGGCGTCCGGTCGAGGAGAAATGGTGCCTATTGCTGTAGTAATTCAAGCACTAGGTGCCACCTCTCCTGCGACAGGAGCTCCACTGCAACCTCATTTCTCTTTCCCAGCTCACTTGATCATCATCTTAATTTGTGTATACATGTACTTATTAGAAGTTGAAGGGATTCATGTCACAGAAGGATGGCCCTAGCTGGGCATTTGCTTGTATAACCTAGCATGGGCCATCTCTCCTGCGACAGGGATCCCTCAACCTCTTTTCTTTTCTTCCTTTGCTTCCTATTTCCATGCCTCTCATCATACCTTATAACCTTCATTTTATAGACCAAATCTGGGCTCTTTCTGTGTCCCTTCATGTAATAATATATACAATGAAATTACTCCTATATTGCAATGAAGTTTCTTACATTTTGGTCAAAGTTCAAAGTCTTAGAATTTTTCTACTTCACATTTGAAACTTGCTGATAATTCCTTTAGCTTCCTCTTTACGATAACTCTCCTAATACCTTGTAAACCCATGAAATCTATAGACCAAAACTATCTATCTTCATGGAATATTACAATGAAATTACTATTGCAATGCAATGAAGATTACATTTTTGAGGAGCTTTTGCCGTCAATGAATTGAGTGGGAACGGTCATAAAGCATGGTCAATATTCATAGTTATACAATTTTTACTTCAAATACGAATTTTACTGGTACTTAAGTTTGATTTGCTGAGTAAGTTGGCGTCGGAAACTAGTTGATTTGGAACAGACCGTGGAATTCGATGCTTTCACTTTTTTTTTATTGGTGACTTGTTGAGTAATCTGGAACGGTCATAACTATAAGCGTGTTCAATTCCTCATTATGCCTGCTTTTGAAGTCATTCTAATCTTACTACCTGAAATTTCTATTTCTAAAAATAAATATTTAGCTCTTTCATGTCCATTGGGTGCATATTATTATACTTCCACTTTTTCTTTTTTCTCGTTTCTTAAAGTTAATGGTGTATTAATAATATTCCTGGGATGACTAACAAAAATATAGCTAATTATAATTAGCTTGGTAGGATCATTAGGATATATATGTATGGGGACTTTAACTTATTGATGAAGTGTGTCTTCGTAGGTATATGGAGTATTTTCATGACATTAATATTTTTTAACATGAAATTATAATTTGATTAACTCTGATTTTTTATATTATTTTGTATATGCTGATAACATTTTTTTAAAAAAAATTATATATCGCAATTAGATAATTATTATGTCGTATATGATTTTTTTTATAGGACACGTCGTATACGATTATGTGTGTATCATAGAAATTAATTAAATCAAATTGTGGTATCAATATATATGTATCAACCAACAATTCATAAACGTACCAATTCATAAACGTGTGAATTTATTTTAGGCCTAGGAAAATTTAAAAGATTTTTCCAGATCTTGTTGAGCTTAACAATTTAAAGGTATAACCTTTTAGTTAATATCTTGAGAGAATAGGCTTACAAAGCAGGTCCACTTTTTTTTTTATTAGAAAAAAAAAATGGCCTTTTTGGCTTCTCTCTCCATTCCTTTTATTTGATTATATATATTCTTAATAGACTTATTTTGTCATATTATTAAACATTATTATATAAGTGATAATCAAAATTATTCGCTTAATTTGTAGGTATGCGACAAGAGTGAAAATGGGTTTTTGCCCATTTCATGCAAAAAAAATTAGCGTATTGCCCCCTTTTCCAAATTAATGAGGAAAATACCCTCTTTTGAAACTCGATTTTCAAAAAAAAAAATTTCTAGAGCTCTTAGTGGCTTTTTCAGGAGTCTATAGTGACGTTTTAAGAACCTATAGTGGCGTTTTGGAACTCAAGCTCCATGAACTCGAGTTTCATGCAAGTTTTTCTTCTTTTTTTACCTATAACTCGAGTTCATGAAGCTTGAGTTTCAAAACGCCACTATAGACTTCTTAAAACGTCACTATAGGCTCCTTAAAATACCACTATAGAGCTTAACTCGATTTTGAGAAAATTGAGTATTAAAAGAGGACATTTTCCTAATTAATTTGGGAAATGGGTAACATACTTTTTTTTTTTCATGAAATGGGCAAAAGCCCATTTTCGCCGTGCCACAAGACTCACAACATACTTGCCTATAACGCTCTTTAAAAGTAGGGGTAATAATTGGTACACAAGCTAATTCGAGGAATAAGGTGGAACTTGAAGAAAATGATTTATAGTCAACTGTAATCACACTTCCAATTCATCAAGTGAAATTTCCAAATTTTGTTTCTTAAACTTAATTGCCTTGCATTAGAGGAAGAGACTCCCTTAAACCTTACAATCCTGGAATCCTAACTACCATACATCCTAATTAAGCCATTTTCCCTTGAAGAAACCATCTCAAACTCTTAATACACTTGCTTCTCTAGCCTCGGAACCATCACTTTCATCTAAATCTCTCATTCTAGTCCTCACGTCAACTACTACTAACATCCACACTTCTGCATTCAAATATAATCCCACTTAAATAGCGTAGAAATCCTAATCCCTTAATGTTTCTACTCAAGATTCTATTTGACTTCTATTAAGAACACACATGCCATTATTGTGTTACTAGCAAGGGTTTGGCTTAGAAGCTTGTCACTTGCTACAAGCATAAGCTACAAAGACATTTGTGGATAGTAAATTAGTACTAAGTCTTACAAAGAATCCAGTTTCTTATAATCGAAGAAAGCACTACAACACAAGATATCATTTTATCAGAGTGTGTGTCACTAAGAGAGAAATTCAACTACAATGCATAAAATCTCGTGTTCAAGTTGTAGATATTCTCATTAAACATCTTTAAGTTTGAGACTGTCGATAAGTTATGAGTCTTAATTACTTGAGTCACTAAGAAATTAAGTTTAAGGCAAGGTGTCATTGAGCATTAATCTATATTATGAAACTCCATTTAATTTATGAAATAAGTTAGAAAAAAGAGGATTTGTTTTATTAAAATTTAAAAGTTATGTAATTTAGTATGTTGGAAATTAAGGTTACATGATGCATGTAGCATATATAATTATATATACTCATACTTTCCTCTGTTCCACACACACACACACACACCAATGTTACACCATCCAATATTTTTTTATTTGATGTGAATTTTGACAAATCTACTGTTAGATTACATTATTTTCATATTCTCTATACTTGCAAAATTTCATGGTAATAAAAAATTAATAACTATGTTATCAAACAATTGTATAAATCAAGGGAGTCAATACCGTACCGGAGGCCGTTTTAGTTTGGTCAAGAAAATGAAATATTTCGATACCGGTTAATACTAGTGTATCATTTCGAGATTACCGCTAATATATATATATATATATATATATATATAATTCAAAATCTATATAATTTGTTACAAATATTTAAAATGATAATTTACATGTATTAGTATGTGAACCTTCTAATTAAAATGTCCGCTCATTAATAATAAATAAAAGATAATACTTAATAGATTACATGGTGATAATTATATTAATAATAGTAATAATACAAGTTTGTAGTTGTAAATGGCAGATCACTTGTAAGAGCATTCGTAATGGAAAATTGTATCTTATTCTATTTTACCATCTCAAAAAACTAATTTATCAATTATACCATACAATTTTATAACACACCCAACATTCCAATTTTTATTTTCCTATTCTACTCATTAAAATAATATATATTACCCACTAAAATAATATAATATATTTCAATACAACTCTTCATCTCTCTTCTCCCCCATCTCTCTTTCACTTTATCAATTAAAATATATTATAATTTTTACAATTGTGCTACAGTGTCATCCTACATTTAGGATGACACTGTAGCACAATTACAAAAAAATTTGCAATTCTGGCATTTTACAAGTCCGGTTGCCAACACCTTTTTGGGTCTTGATTGTATTTTTCCCCTACATTTCCCATTTGCAATTGCCAATGGGAATGTTCTAACCTTAACAAAAGTAATACAAGTTTGATTGTCAAATGCAAGGTTTTAAAAACCAAACCAGACCGGCCGGTTCAACCGAGAACCGAACCTTAATCCAGTCCAGTTATTAGTTAAAACCAAAAATGAAGGAAAAACCGGGCAAACAGTACAAATCGCCAATTCAACTGACCTAACCGGAAACCAGTGCGGTTAAACCAATTATAGCACTTCTTCATAAATACTTCAGCTATTGTGTTTTTTAACCCAAAAAAAAAAATTTTAAAAGAGAAATCATGTTTCAGATTTAAGAAGAGAGGTTTTGATTTTGAAAATACTCTCTCAAGTATGAAGTGGTGAAGCCTAAGACATCAACAATGACCCAAAAACATCAGATTTACCAATATTATGAAGCTAAGCCTCAGTAAAGAGAAAATAAATAAATAAATAAAGAAGAAGACAAAGAAGAAGAGGAGATGACGATGAGAACAAAGATTAGAGGAGAAGAGTACTGTTTTTGCTATAGAGGAGATGCCTTGCTGGTTGTTGATGGCAACAATGCGACTGTAAAAATCAGAAAAATATGAGGTTTGAAATTTTGAACTAGCCTAACACTAGGTGTTTGAACTTTCAAGAGAGAAATGTGAGATTTGAGAAGATTGTGATGTCTGAAACTTTGAATGATGAGAGAGGAGATAAAACTTAATAAATGTGAGATTTGAAAGCTCATTCACATGGGTACCCGTGAAGTGAACATGTGGTTGTGAACTTTTTGGGATTTTGTTTTTTATTTCTTAATTTAATTTGCTTAAAACTTGCACGCCACACAATTATTTTTAGAGAGGTGTTACGTTCACAACATTTTCACAACAAATCATAAATGATTAGTTATTACTGGTTCAAATTTGAACCTAACACTAAGATTACTTTTTTGCCCAACAACAACAACCAGTAACAATCTACTACTTAGGACATCATCGGTTCGACCATCAGTCGGACTAGAAAACCAATATTCAGTCCCTTTTCCGATTCTTTCATCGTACCGGTTTTTAAAACCATGGTCAAATGCTTTGAAACTTGTGTCTTTTTAATATGAAAAAAAATATATATATATATATATATATATATAAATTTATTTGAAATTTAAATTTTCCAAGTTCACGTGGGTAGTGTCAAGGCACACTTCCAAACTTAACAAAAGGTAAAGTCTCTTATTTGACAAAAACAAAAAGCAAAGAAAGTTAAAAGAAACATCAGCCAGTAAGAAGAAAAATAAAAATGGAGCAAGTTTGGACGAAAGATGAAGAATAAGAAAAACCAAAGACAAAGAGGAGATGGAGAATGATCAGCGAAGTGACGTCGCTGCCAGAAATGTGGAAGTGGCCACAAGGTTTGGATTTTTTTTTTTTTTCCATTGGTTTACTCTTTACCTGCTGTTTTCATTTTCCCGCTAATATCCAATATTTTTCCCAGAACGACTGCTACATCCCGGTATGACCTAGTATTTGGAATAGAATGAAACAGCCATGTTTCTATTTTGGCCTAAGCATTGGTACAGTAAATTCTGGCCGTACTGGACGGTATAGTACGGAATCAACTTCCTTGGTTTAAATTCAAGTTTTTGTAGTTTAAAATAATGCATAAAAAATGAGTTTATGGATCTAATGGTAAATAACATTCAATTGACATGAATGTTAAGAATATATAGAACATGTAATTTAATAGTGAGATTTTCAAAATATAACTTCTATAACAAGTTATTAGACAGTATAACAATATTGCTTAAAGTTGCACCATGAGTAACTTAAACTCAACCTAGATTACAAAAGCATCTCTTTAATCTTACAAAGAACAAAAAAAAAAAAAATGTAGGAAAGAAGACCTTAGAGCAATAGTGATCTATAAAAGGATCGTAGTAACAAGGATTAAACAAATATAGTCGTAGTGACCAGGATAAACAAATCTATACGCCCCATTGTTGCCTAGGATCGATGAAGCTATCCTTCCGATTATCCTCACAAAAAGTGTACTCCATTGGAGCAGAGAGCTTCTCACTTAAGCGCAGCACTGGATAGGAAAGTCTTGAGCACAACAACTAGCAGGAATCTAAATGCTAATGAAGTTCCCAAATTCACTTGAGTTTTTTGTACTTGCCCACATAGCACCGCCACCATATAATACAAATCTTTATAAAGGTGCATGTACTTATCACATTGATAATGACAAAACACATTTGCATAAAATTTGTTCTTAAATTAGCTTTTTGCTTAGTTTTTTGCCGATCGATTTGTTGTTTTTTTTTTTTTTTTTTTTGGAAAAGTTCAGAAAGTGAATAAAATTACAGTTTTTCTTTTTCTTTTTTAAAAAGAGAGGTTTTAGAAGAAAATATTAAAGGTACTCCAAAATTTACTATAAAAGATTTACAAATTGAAGTGATAATAAATATAATTGGTGATATTTTAACAATATACTAAATAAATACATTATTTGATTTTTTGTGATTTTGGTGACACATGTAAAATTTATAGCATCATTAATATCACTCACTTTGAATAGATACTTTGAATAGATACTCTTCTAAACATGTTGCATATGGTAAAGAAGAAGAAGTAGATACTTGTATAAATGACACTGACAATATTAAAATAAATTAGCTTCAAATGAATGTTTCAATTAGTTTTTTTTCCTAATTTGCTAAAAATGAGTATATTAGGGTTATCGATTAAATACAAATCCATAATTTCATTGAATATAATTATTTTTGTAAAAAAAATTATATATTTCATTATTCAATACAGCCATGTGTTTAAATATAATTGAAAACCCCAATACATAACACAATGAACTATGCCTAAGTTTTTCCAATGTTTCATATCATTTAAGTAAATCCAAACAAAGATAAATTACTTAGAAAACATATGCTTTGAAAGGAAATTAAAAAAAAAAAAAAGGGGTGAGGAGGATGGGGAGAAAAGTTATGGTTTCTAGTCATTATCGCAATTACAATGTTATTTGACAAATGATGGACAAAAACATCAAAATTAAATAACATCATCACTACTTGAAACTCCAATGATCAATTAACAAAAGAATCTTCTAATTAGATTCAATTAACAAAAGACTCATTGATCATAAGATCAGACAAAATTTAATTGACATGCATGCATGTATGAATCAATAATTGGGTTTTGGTAAAAGTGACTTCATGTGATTGATGAAGATCTTATATGCAACTTTGTATCATTGCAGGTCATAATATATTAGAACCATGCATAAGAGAGATTATCATTTATTAACAAAACATTCACGTATGCTAAACTAGCGTAGCATTTCTCTATTGTTTTTTGAGCTATGATTAAAACCATATAAAATAGTTTGTAAGCTGCAACAGGTATTTCCTTATGGTGATTAAAGTGAGAGGTCCTATCCAGGAGAGACAGTAACTATTACTGTATTTCAAGCACTAAGTACCGTCCCTCCTGTGACAAGAGCTCCACTGTAACCTCATTTCACTTTAATTATCATCATCTCTGTGCTTTGTGGTACTCGTACTTATAAGAAGTTGAAGGGATTCCTGTCACAGAAGGATGGCTCTAGCTGATCCTTTGCATTGAATATATTCAGCTTGGGCCATCTCTCCTGCGACAGGAATCCCTCAACTTCTCTTTCCTTAATTCTTCCTTTACTTCCTATCTTCCACGCTTCTCATATTGTATTATAGAACAAAATTTAGCTGGACTCTTTCTGTGTCCCTTCATGGAACGATACAATGAAATTACTCTTACAATAAAATGAAGTTGCTTTCATTTATTTACTTTGAATGAATTATGGTCAATGTTCTATGACTCAAGCAATATTCTACTTTCAGAAACGAAGTTTACTTCTCATTCACATTGGTCCTTCCTTCCAAACCAAGGAAATTGGACTAAGAACTTTTCAGTTGAAGGTCCACGTGATACGATATACGTGATGACTAGCTAGTCATAGTAATTTTAATTGGTTTAGTGAAGAACCCGGCATCATATTCACCATAAAAGTGAAGTTGTCATTAGGCCAAAAGACTGTTGGTTATTTACTATAGGACAACTTAAATAACATTTAGACCGTTAATCATTTATAATTAAACAGTTCTATTTATTATAACAATGTGTTTTCTTGTATTTGCTGATTTATTGACTTGAAAGATCCTCATAGCTAGTTGAACCCGTCGACGTGTGATTTATTAAGTAAACCGTAAGCTAAGTTAAATTGCAAGGTATCATGCCAAGAAAGAACTTTGAAGATCGCTAATTGAATTGATACTTCATTTAATTACTTGGCAGAATATGAAGTATAGACACAATTTTTTTTTTTTTTTTTAAAATGCCTCCTCAATTTCCGTCAGTCAATAAGTGGACGCAAAAGGGTTGGGTCAGTGGGGGTATCAGCCCATCTTTCTTTTTGGGCCAAAAGATAGGCCCACCCAATCACCCTTATTTTTTTAACAAGATTGTATTTTGCATGCATGGAAATTGATTTTGGACTTTGATTATAACATTCACCTGAATTTTGTAAATGTGGACAATCACATGATTATGAGTTTAAGACAAGACTTTTGTAAAAGTTATGAAGAGCGACTATGATAGGACTATGTTGTATTATTATTATTTTTTTTTTTTTTTTTTTTTTGAGAAAAGACTATGTTGTACATTAGTGGATGATTTATGACAGGATCTATTAGATATTTTCCCACAAGATTGTGTTATATTCGGCACACACACACAGGGGACAAAAGGGTTGAGTTGTTATATAATGCATAGTGAATGACTGAATGCATCGTTTTTTTTTTTTTTTGTCTGTGCGTGTGCGCATTGAGAATGCAATGGAAAAAAGCCTAAAAATTGAACTTGGGCCTTTTGAATTAGAAAAAGTTAACATAATATTTGTTGAAAGCCCTGTAGTGTGCCCCAACATTGAAATTCGGACCAGATTGACAAGGATCAGTTGAGACCGGTGGCCTCTTCGTTTAGGTTGGGTCCAACGTTTTAACAGGCCGGATCGAATTGTTTCACCCCTAGATAATACATGTGTTTTTCTTAAATCTTTATTTAGAAATCTGTATATAAATTAATAATCTAATAAGTTAAAAGAAAAAGGAAAATCCAAACACACATGCAAGCACTTGCAACAGTGTTAAATAATTTGGGGGGTGGGGGGGGAGGGGAAGCTTTATTTTGTTTGTATTGTCAAGAGTGAAATAAATTGTATCAATGAGTAATACTTATTGTGTGTAAAACTGTGCAACAATTTACGTGTAATAAATATAATCCTAAATTGTTGTGCTACTTATTCCATTATTGTGCAATTTAAAACGTAGTTATAGTTCATTAGATGCAGTTAGAGGTGACAAATGGGCGGGTTGTGTCATATATGGATTGGGTGTGTAATTACTCATTTATGACTTGTTTATATATAAATTAATTATTTATTACCAACTCAACCCATTTAATTAGTAACACACCCATTTAATCCATTATAAAATTCATGTTTAACAATTCAACAAAAAATTCTCTTACTCGTGAAAAATTTTCACACCCATACTATGCAAATCTTTTGAGTTTTTTTTTTTTTTTTTTCAGCAAAACTAATTCACCTTTCCCTCAAAACATAAGAACACTTGCAGATTTTCTTTTCTCCCAACTTTTCTTGGCAACCAAACAAAAGATAAGTAAAAAAAATTAATCAAATCATGAGAATGGTATCATTCTCAAGTCTTTATCCACCTTGACCTAAAATGTGCAAAATTTCAAATCACATAGATTTTTCAATCCAAAACAAACTTGAAATCTCTCTCCCTCTCTCACGGAAATGAAAATTTTCAACTTTTTTTTCTCTCTCTAGCAAAACTCATATTCTCTCTCTAGAAAATCACTCCTTGACTCCTAAACTTTCTCTGAGTCAAAATTCTCTCTCTCTCTCTCTCTCTCTCTCTCTCTCTCTCTAGAAAGTTACAGAAAAGATGAGAAAAGAGGAGGGGGGGAGACCTAGCCACCGACAACGGTGACAATGGGAAAAGCTTCCCAGAGAGAAGAGAAAGGGTTGTCTCCACCGCCATAGTCACCGAAAATAGTACACGCTCTCTGAATTCGGTTCACCAATCCGATCAAACTCTCCATTGTCATCATATCTTCACAGCAAAAGCAAAATCCAAACAGAGAATACAAAAAGCTCATGAATTTCACCGTCTCTCCGAAAATATCGAAACCCTAGAGTCGTACTAGTTGGAACTAAGAAAGACAAACTTTAAATAGAGGAAGAGGGAAAGGTGGTTAGATTAGTTTGGTAGCTGAAAATATGCCTAGAAAATGGAGGGGAAACTTTTTACATTAAATAGAGGGAGAGGCGGTTGTGATGTTTTATTGTTTGTTAGGGTTTTGGCTTTTTTATTTTTAGGTATTAAACTTTAAATTTTAAATGGGTAATTGGGTACCCAGTGGTTTAACCATCAGAGCCCATTTAATTGAATTATCTATTGGGGTCTTATCCATCTAACCCAAATATTTAATTGGGTTGAGTCAAGACTTATCTAAATTAAGTGGGTTTTTGGTGGATTAATGGGTTTAAATAAAAATTACCACCCCTAGGTGCAGTACATCAAGTTCTTCAATTAAATTCAAACAAATAACATTATTGAATTTATAAATTGTACTTAAAAAAGATAACTAAGTCTATGTTTTATTGGTTGTTGCAATTATGTGTTTGAATTTAACTGAAAATTTTAATATATAACACCTAAACAATTATATCTATGTTTTCCCCATATTTAAATATGATCAGTCACTTTATTGTATATATATATTTTTAATCCAAACCGATAGCTATTTATTTATGATAAATCTGAGTTTACAATAATGGGAAGAAGAATTTCTGGCATTCCTGTCGTTCCCCAATCCAAGTGGTCCTATATATACTTTGCAATGGCTGCTAGAGCTAGCACAGCTTTATTACATATTCTAGTTATAGAATGGAAATAAATACAATGAAAGACATTACATATGTTTCTGATGGAGTACATAATATCCTCAATTTCTAGTAAACTTCACTCCTTTGCATTTAACAGAGCCATCAGTCGTGAATTCAAGCTTTCGTCTATCACATGCATCTTGAATGCTCATTTCTTTTGTAAAGACCAATGCTACTCCTAACCCCAATACATTGTGTTATTTAAAGACACTCAGGGCCAAGTTAATTTTTATCGTCTGTGGAGGAGGTGTCTGCCATTAGTATGGTACGTGGTGGTTCATCTTTCCTAATATTCTCCAAAACAATTTGGGCTTAAAACTGCTATAAAACACTTAAAAATCATATGTTGAGTATGAAAAAAATAGATGAAATAACCCAATCAAAAAAAAAAAAAAATAGATGAAATAACACTATGGTAAGATGGTAATCAGCGCAATTGCAATGATCTAAATGATGGACAAAAACATGACGAAGATGAAATAACATTAGTTAACACTATTTGAAACTCCATTATTGATCCATTAACAAAAGAATCTCCAGCATTGGAAAGACTTGCTAGTCATAAGACAAAAATTAATTACCTTCCGTGCATGCTTGAATCAATAATGAGATTTCCGTAAAAGTAAATTCCTGTGATTGATGGAGATCTTACATATATATCTGAACCATGCATAAGAGGGAGAGAAAAAAGAGATATCAGCCATTAACAAAACATTCACGTATGCTAAGTTGGCCGGCATGGCATGGTATATAGAGATCAGAGTTGGAGATCCTGTCGCAGAGAGAAGGTGCCTATTACTATATTTCAAGCACTATAGGTGCCATCTCTGCTGCGACAGGAACTCCACTTTTAACCTCAGTTCATATGAATTATCATTATCTTTGCGGTACTAATGCTTACAAGAAATTGAAGGGATTCTTGTCACAGAAGGGATGGTTCTAGCTGCTTTTGCTTGTATAACTCAGCCTGGGCCATCTCTCCTGCGACAGGAATCCCTCAACTTCTTTTCCTGAATCTCTTCCTTTACTTCCTATCTTCCACATGCGTTTCTCATATTGTAAACTCCACGTAATTTATAGAACAAAAGTTAAGCTGGACTCTTTCTCTTTCATGGAATGATACAATGAAATTACTCCTACAATATAATTAAGTTGCTTACTTTTTGGCGGGTTAGTCTTTGCTTTGAATGAATTTTGGTCAATGTTCAATAGTCACTAATTCTCATTGGGAAGTAGTTGGTTAAGAAAATACAGGACAGCTTCCTTTCAATGTACCCGTAACCGACACTGTAAATCCATATATATATATATATATATATATATATATATATATATATATATTAATTTGTGACTAATCAATCCTTCATTTCAAACTAAGGAATTGAACAAAGAACTTTTTATTTGAATAAGGACCATGTGATACGTGAAGACTAATCAGTCATAGTAATTTATGTGTATTCTTCATTTTCTTTTTTGGTTCAAATAGTAGGAGTTTGTTTGTTTGTTTTTTATTTTTTTTATTTAGTGATGAAGAAGCCGGCATCATGAGCTGGATATATTCACCATAAAAGTGAAGTTGTCGTTAGGCAAAAAGGCTGTTGCCTATTTACTAATTACTAACACAACCTAAATAATAATTTAGCTTGCTAATAATAATTTAACATTAAGCAATGCTATTTATTGTAACTTGTATGTGTTTTCTTGTAAAAGCTGATTATTGACTTCAAAGAGCAGTTGAACCCGTCAATATGTGATTTATGAAGTATACCGTAAGGAAAGAACTTTGAACCATGCTAAGAAAGCATTTGGTTCGCTATAAAATATTTTTAATGTGATGCACATTACGATGATGTGACATTCAAATTTTTTGTTTTTTTTATTTTTTTTAATATTACCATTATTTAAAATTACAAAATATATCACATCACCTTAATCCCATCATCTTCATAAATAATATCATATTACATTAAGACTATATTAATATAATATTACGGTGAATGTAATATTACCATGTTATAAACCAAACGCCCTCAAATGATACTTCATTTACTTGGCAGCATATAGATCATAGACCAAAAGTTGTTTAAAATTTACCTCCAAAAATAAAAGCATGCACTACTTGCAAGAAAATGCCTCTTTCACGTCAACTTATGATCATCAATTTCCGTCAATTACTAAGTTGATGCAAAAGAATTGGGTCGGTGGGGCATCAGCCCATTAAAGAGATATGGGAATGTTTTCTTTTTGGGCAAAAAGTTTTTTTTTTTTTTTAAACCTCTACTGTTTCCCTCCATTCTCTTTTTTTGCCCTTTTTTCTTTCTCTCTAAAGGCCGAGAGATCTAGAAAAAGAGAGAACCAAAGTACAACGCTTTTATCAATAACTCACTCATCATTCTTGAAGCAAAATTTCAAAATTGAATTCACGAAAGAAACCTTGCTTTTTTCTCAATACAATACATGTGATTTTTCTTTTTTTTGGTGGATTTCAGGTTTTCTTTCCTTGTGAATTCAAGGAAGAACGAACCTGATAACAAAAAAGATCCAAGACCACAGTTGGCACCCTTAGTTTCTGTAGACCAGCAAGGATAGCATGATCTCCTCCATAGTTTCCTCCCTTGGTTTTAGTAGAACAGCAAGATATCAGCAGCAAAGTAATAGTGGTAGAATTTCAAATAAATTCAAACATGCCCAATAAGGATAGGCATGATCTCCTCCATATTTTCTTTACTCCTTCATAATATATCTCTTATTACATTTACATCTATTATGTTATACAAATCCCACCCTGTAACATTTTATCTATATAAGTAAATACAAGAAATCTCTCTACCTCAACCGTGAGACAGAGTTCTCAAAATTCTTTATGGTATCAGAGCCACTATTGAGATAGAGAGATTTCTTCTTCTTCTTTTTTCAATCATGTCATCCTCATCATTCATCTCAAGTTGATGAGTACCCTAATCCAGTGACACAAAATGTTGCTAATTTTGTATCACTCCGTCCCTCTTCCACAAACTTCCTTCTTTGGAAAACACAATTGCTAAACATCCTTGAGAGTTATGATCTTCAAGGATTTATTACAGTTGAAACTAAACCACCATCACAGTTTATCATGGACGCTGAGTCCAATCCACATCCAAACCTTGCATTTGTGACATGGCAAAAATTTGACTGTCTAGTGAAAGGATGGTTGATAGCCACTCTATCTGAAGAAGTCGCTGGCATTGTTGTCGGTCTCAACACTTCTGTTGAGATCTGGAATGCACTTGTACATGCCTTTGCATGAGTTTCATTTGATTATAGCCTTGCACTAAAGCAGCGGCTCACTTCTATGATTAAGGGTACTGACACTTTGGTTGTGTATTTACACCGATTCAAAGCTATCTGTGATGATCTCGCTCCATTGGCAAACCAATTACGGATCAAAAGAAGTCATGGTGGCTTCTAAATGGACTTGGCAAGGAGTATGCAACATTCACTGATAGGCCAAAAACGTATTGACCCCTTGTGATGAATTAATTAATTAATTAGCCAAGTTCAATTAATTAACCAATTTAACATGCAAAGCGTGGTAGCACAAACAAATCATCAATTAAACTAAGTATGCAGCGGAAAATAAATGACACGGTGATTTGTTTACGAATGGGGAAAACCTACACGGCAAAAACCCTACCGGGTGATTTTAAGGTCACCACTCCCAAAATTCCACTATTATCACAACAAGCGGTTACAAGTAAAGGAATCCCAAGTACCTTACCAACCTACAGTTGAACTCTTACCCTAATACCTAATTGGACTTGTTCTGTAGTGACAATCTCTCCTTTCAATGCATGGCTCCCAAGTACGTGACTAACCAATTTGATGTGCGGATCTCAGTACACGGCTTACTCCTTTGCACGAATTCCAGTACGTGACTAACTCCACAGCAACCCTTTGATTATTGTAGTTGATTTGCAGCAGCTTCACATAAAAACACCAATAAGATCTTCAATGTTGGTGCAAGAGACTTTGCTTGGTTACAAAACCCAAAGGCGTACAAGAAACGCAGTAAGAACTCTTTCTTCTGTAGGAGGAAGCTAGGGTTTCAAAAAGAAAACCTTATGAAACTCTCTAGGGTTAGGAGCTTTAATGGGCTCTCCTATTCCAAATAGATTTACACAAACCTTGGGCTTTCCTAGTCCAATAAAAATTATACAAATCCATAAACAAATAGCCTTTTAGAATAAAAACGTTGCTGGCTATAGACTGAATCCCATAAGCTCGATCGATCAAGACATCTGTCGAGCTTTAATGAATCTCGACAAATTGAGCTTTTGTCGAGGAGGTATCGAGACCTGCAGTTTGCACTTTTCTTGAGCAGCTCTTGAGTAATCTTCATGTCTTCAAATTAATCACTTGTAATGATCATCTTGAACCTACTTAGATTTACCCAAAGACAAGTAAAGTGCGTTTTGTCAAAGGATATGTCAATTACATAAAAATATGTCCCCAACATTCACCACCACTATGCTTCGCCCTCCCATTCCACCATATTCAGGAATAGTTACTCTCTTAAAGAGTTATGCTGAACGGCATAACCTTGATGCGCAACCAGCTCCTCAAATGGTATTTTATGGCCAGCACAGCAACAAGAACAAAAAAAATAATGGAGGGCAAATATCATTCAATTCCAAAGGATGTGGCTTTGCTCAAGGTCACCAAACTACTCCAAAGACTTTTAATACCTCACAGTCTCGTAACCAACCAATTGGTAGTAAGGATGAGATTCCTATCTGTCAGATTTGTAACAAATGGAATCAAACATCTCTTAAGTGCTTTAATCGATTCAACCATTCATTCTCTCCAAATGATATCCCAAAAGCACTTATAGCTATAAAGATTGCTGATAGTCAAGATTCTAAATGGTTCCCAGTTACTGGAGCAACAAATCATATTACAGACAATCCAGGTAATCTTTAGGGATTTGATGGTGTAATGGTTGGAAATGGACAAACTTTGCCCATTACTCATATTGGTCAAGCAACTATGGGTACTGGTGTTTCTTCCATCAAATTAAATGATGTTTCGTTGGTCCCTAATATAATGAAAAATCTACTCTCTGTTAGCAAGCTTACAATTGATTTTCCTTTCACTTTTGAATTTGATGGTCTTGGTTTTGTGATAAAGGACATGACAACCAACCAAATAGTAGTGAAATGGTGTAAATGAGATGGACTGTATGCTCTTGATGGAGTTGGACCATTTGCTGTTGATGGAGATCCAAAGGCTTTTTTCACTTACAGATTTCGGCGGGCTAGTAATGCTTGTTGGCATCACCATCTTGGCCATCCACACCAACAAGTTATAGATCATTTACATTCAAGAAATCTTATTTCTTTTAATTCAAAGTCCAAGCCTTTCAAAGTTTGCACTAGTTGTCAGATGGGAAAATCTTGCAAGTTGTCTTTTTTGTCTATTAAAAATAAAATAAAGATTCCATTTTTCAAAATTCATTGTGATTTATGGGGACCAGCATCAATCAAATCAAGGGAATATTTTTCGTTTTTATGCAATCTTTGTTGATGACTATACACACTCACATGGTCTTTTTCCTCTACGCAAAAAGTCAGATTTATTTGCTTTCTTTTGAACAATTTTACAGATATGTAAAATGTCAATTTGACACTAAAATTTGTGTTTTCCAAAGTGATGAAGGGGAAAAATTTTCATCCAATGAGTTTAGACAGAGTTTAATCAACTTAGGCATCCACCATCAATCTACTTGTCCCAAAACACCAGAAAAAAATGGGAAAGCTAAGCGAAAGCATCGTAATATCATAGAATTGGGCCTAACCATGATGTTTCATGTCCGGCTTCCACCTTGATTTTGTGTAGATTGCTTTTCAACAGCTGTTTTTCTAATTAATCAGTTGCCATCTCAACACCTTGAAATGCAATCTCCATTCTTTCGACTTTATGGAAAGCATCCTGATTACTCTACTTTCCGTGTGTTGGGTTCCAAATTTTTTCCTTATCTTGGTGATTATCGGACTACCAAATTGCAACCAAAATCTCTTCCTTGTGTTTTTATTGGTTATAGCACAAAGCATAAAGGCTATAAATGTCTATATCCACCAACTAGACGTGTGTATATCTCTCAACATGTTGTGTTTGATGAAGCAGTCCTGCCTTATAGTAAGCCCACTAAACTCTATGACAAAGATTCAATTGAGGGGGAGATGTGTACCTTTTTAGATTGCAAGCTAAATACCCCTAATGCATCTTCAGATAGCAATTCTCCTGCCAGCAGATCTACATTACCATCTTTGTCTGCATTAACACCGCCAACTCTCTCAAGGCCTTCAATTTCAAATTCGACCATGGAGCCCACACTTGAGTCATCTGCCTCACCTTTCTCATCTAGGGCTAGCTCTTCTCCAAGCTTATCTAATGTTATTATGGAGCCCACTTCTCAAGATGTGTCCCATCTTTCTGCTTCGTCACCTACCCCTATTGCATCAAACAACCATACAATGGTCACTCGGTCAGTGGCTGGAATCACTCGGCCTAATCCAAAATATCATGGTTTTCATGTTGCATGGACTTAACCTGACATCCCACAAGAACCACAATCCATCACAATTGCAAAATGCCATCCTGGTGGGGCCACTACCATGGATGAGGAACTTGCTGCTCTTGCAACCAACCACACTTGGACTCTTGTTCATTATCGACCCGATATGATTGTGGTGGGTTGCAAGTGAGTTTACAAAGCTAAGCTTAATCATGATGGCTCTCTTAAAAATCTCAAGGCTCATTTAGTAGCCAAGGCTTCGACCAAGTAGATGGTGTCGATTTTTTAGAAACCTTCTCCCTAGTCGTCAAACCTGCAAATATTCGACTTGCACTTACAATTGCTGTTGTGAAAGGCTAGGAAATACGTCAACTTGATGTCAAGAATGCATTTCTTCATGGGTATCTCTCTCAACCTATGTATATGCAACAACCACCAAGATATGTTGATTCGAAGCTTCCTACACATGTCTGCCAACTAAGTCGTGCTTTGTATGGTCTTAAACAAGCTCCTAGAGCTTGGTTTGATAGACTTAGTGAATTTCTTCTTGCTCTTGGGTTCTACTGCAGCACAACCGACCCAAGCTTGTTTATTTGTCACTCCCAAGGTGGAATCCTTATTTTACTTCTCTACATTGATGAAATGGTGGTTACTAGTGATGATCCGTCTCGAATCACATGGCTTATCTCTCAATTAGCACATGAGTTCTCCATTAAAGACCTTGTCTTTCTTCATCATTTTCTTGGTATTGAAGTCCATCGACTCCCCACATGCCTCTTTCTCTCTCAACACCACTATGCACTAAATCTCTTAGAGTGTGACTCAATGAGTTCTTGTAAGCCAATCTCCACACCCATGCCATCCAAAGGTCAACATTTGCCAAACTTTAGTGAATTGTACCCTGATCCTACTCATTATAGGAGCATTGTTGGTGGTCTTCAGTATCTCACCTTCACAAGACCTCACATCTCCTATAGTGTTAACTTGGTATGTCAATTTGTGCATGCTCCTACCTTGGCCCATTACAAGCTTGTTAAACGTATCTTGAGCTATGTTTATGGTACTACTCACCATGGTATGCATATTTTAGCCTCTAGCACTCTTGATCTTTATGCATTTTTCGTTGCAAATTGGGCAGGTTGCCCTATTAGTCATCGCTCTTCAACTGGATTTTGCACTTTCCTTGGTGGTAACTCTATATTTTGGAGTGCTAAGAAACAATCAACAATTGCTAGGTCCAATGCTGAAGCCGAGTACCGCTCCATGGCATCTACTGCAGCTGAACTCACATGGCTTTCCTTTCTCTTGTGAGACCTTGTCATACCTCTCCCTTGCCTTCCAATTTTGCACTATGATAACCTAAGTGCCTTGCACATGACAATCAATGCAGTCTTTCATGGTCATACCAAACATATTGAATTGGACTATCACTATGTTCGTGAAAAGGTTGCTCTTGGCCCTCTTGAAACACGCTTTGTATCTTCTACCAATCAGCTCGCTGACATTTTCACAAAGTTGCTGTCCAAGCTTCCATTCCTGGCATTACGGACCAAACTTGGCCTTTTTCTTGACCCACGGCCTAGTTTGAGGGGGAGTGATAGCAACAGAGATCCAAGACCACAGCTGGCACCCTTAGTTTCAGCAGACCAGCAAGGATAGCGTGACCTCCTCCATAGTTTCCTCCCTTAGTTTCAGTAGAACAGCAAGATATTAGCAGCTAAGTAATAGTGGTAGAATTTCAAATAAATTCAAACATGCCCAGCAAGGATAGGCGTGATCTCCTCCATATTTTCTTTACTCTTTCCTAATATATCTCTTATTACATTTACATCAGTTATGTTGTACAGATCCCACCTTGTAACGTTTTATCTATATAAGTAAATACAAGAAATCTCTCTACCTTAACTGTGAGACAGAGTTCATAAAATTCTTTAGAACCTTAATGGATTCGAGACTATCTCTCAAAAGTAAAAGTGTTTTGCTTTTAGCAGCTTTCCACCTACTACATTAAGGGCCTCGTTTTTGCAAACATAAAAAATAATTGGCTTCATTCTTCTTCTATTCCAATCAGCATTTAAAATGCAATGGAAGATGTTGAGGAATTTTAATTGATTTCTTTAGAGCTTATTTGAGTTATAATGTTAAACAATTTTGTTTGTGTTTTTTGTTTTATGTTGTTTGATTATGACATACATAGGAATTTTGTAAATGTGGACTACCACTTGATTATGAGTTTAATTATGATAGGACTTTTATAATGACTAGCTTATAACCACATGCATATGTATGAAAATACTTAAAAGATACACATTAAGATCCATAGTATAATTCTTACATATATTATTTAATTATTATTGATAGTCATTCTTTTTTTTTTTAACTCTTTAAAAAAGTTTGTAAGAATGTTATTAGGTAGAAAATGTAAATTGTCTATTTTTTAAATATTTTTATGTTTATTATTTCTATACTTTTTGGTTTTTGTACAAAATAACTCACTTGAATGGATATTTATGATACGGTCCCACATTTGATTCTAAAATTAAGAAATAAAATATCCTCTAAAAATAAATAAATAATTTAGGACACATGACACAAAATTGGACTTCAATTGTAGAATCTAATTGAATTTTCTCTAAACTTTACATATTAATATATATATATATATATATATGACTTATAAATTTGAATTTTTTTTAGTTATACAGAAAAAAAGTTTATAAATATAAAATCATTCAAACTCTCTCTTCCTCTAATTTTATATATAGTGTTTATATATGGTTATGTTTTTTATGATTTATTTATATTGGACTCCTCGTTTTCTACAATAAATTAACTCATTTGGCACAAAAATTAAAAATATTGATTAGATGGGAGACACACACACACACATATATATATATAGATGACTTATAAACTTTTATTATTTTTAGTTTTATAAAAAAAAAGGCTCATAAATATAAAATCATTCAAAAATTATGTTTTTTAGGGTCTACTTATATTGGACTCTCCGTTTTTTTACACTAAATTAACTCATTTGGCTCAAAAATTAAAAAAAAATAAATAAAAAATAAAAATAAAAAACTTAGATTAAATGGAACACATGTCGCAAAATTAAACTCTAATTAAAATCCAATTTTTACATTGAGTTAACTCACTTGGCACAAAAATTTAAAAACTTAGATTAGATGGGACACGTGTCTCAAAATTAGATTCTAATTAAATTCCAATTTGAAATCTAATTGGATTTTCTCTTAGTTTTACCTATTATATATATATAGATTACAGCTGGACTATGTGGTATTCATACATGATTTATGACAACATCTATGAGTTATTTTTCAGTTGACATATGGCTTTTATGTTTCCACAGGATTGTGTTATGTTCATCACCAAAAGAAAAAATAGTTGCTATGTAATGCACAGTGAAAGGCTAAATGCATCGGGCTCTTTAAAAAAAATATTGCGCCACCATATACTCAGTGAGTTGCATTATCTAGTAATAGAAGCTTTTCCATGAGCAAGCAAGACAATGTCGCTCTCCTTCGTATACATAATTATTTGGCAAAAGCCCCAAAATTGGAAGCCCAAGATTGAAATCCAAACTAGACTTAACCAGGACCGACGACTAAGATTAGTGACCAATCCGATTAGGTTTGGTCCTGGGTTTTAAGTGACCGGTCTAATCTTAAAAAATGCAAAAGACCAACTAGATTGGACCATTTTCACCCATAGTAAACTTACATAATTTTTTTTTTAACTTTAAAAATCAGTATATAGTTAAATAATCTAATAAGTTTTAAGAAAAATGAAAATCCAATCAAATAACCACTTGCAAAAGTGTTAAATAATTAAGGGGGGGAAAACCTTTACTTTATATGTAATGTCAAAGAGTGAAATAGATAATACCAATACTAAATTATTTTTATACTTGTTACTTTAAACTTAGATATAGTTCATTAAGTACAATGTGTTAGATTCCTCAATTAATTTCCAAGTGTGTTAGATTCCTCAATTAATTTCAAACATATAATAGTATTAATTTATAAGTTTTACTAAGAAAAGATAACTAAGTTTATATATGTTTCAATTTAATTGAAAAACTTAACGTATAGCACCTTAAGAATTAAAAATGATCACTTTATTATAACTTTTTTTAAATCCAAAGGGATAGCTATTCATTTATGATAAATATATATGACTTTACAATGGGTAGAGGAATATCAAGTCATTCCCCAATCCATGTAAAGGAGCCTACATCTACTTTGCAATGGCTGCTACTAGATTTTGTGCAGCTTTATTACATATTCTAGTTATAGAATGGAAAGAAATACAATGAAAAACATTACATATGTTTCAATAACGTCCAGAATATCCTCATTTCCAGCAATCTTCTCTCCTTTGCATTTAACAAAACCATCAGTCTTGAATTTAAGATTTTTACCATCACATCTTAAATGCTCATTTCCTTTGTATAGAGTAGGGGTCAAACTTCGGATCTCTTACTCTGATACCATCAAAAATTCACCTGTTAGGTCTCACGTATGAAAAGTGCATTTAAGCCCACATGTAAGGGAAAATGTTAGAATTATGCGATTGAATGATTAAATTTACCACATAATTCTAACATGTTCCAGTATATCAATATCACATTATTATAATTAATTAACTTGTAACTTCATGTATATGCATGACTACATTTAAAAATATATAATTAGATAGACAGTTTTTTTTTAATTTAATAATTTAGTTCCTACATAAGTTAAATACTATTGATCATCAATACTATTATATTTCGTTAACTCTTAAAAAAATACCTTGTACGAATACTTTTAAAATAAAATTAAAAAGCTCCTCAATTATTGCAATGAGAAGTAAATATTATTCCCAATATTAAGAAATTGCTATAGAATTCTTATATTTAAAAAAGAAATAATTCTCCTTAAATGTGGTGTTCCATTTAAAATAACAAAGTTCTAGATTTTTTTTTTAATTGGTATTATATATCTTCACTAAAATTAAGAAATTGAATCAGCACATGTCACGAAATTAGAGCTCAATCGAAATCCAAATTAGAAGTCTAAATACACACACACACACACACTAACATGTAACCCATGTGTACACATTAATACATTTAAAAATAAACATATGTTTTTTATCATAAAAATATACATAATTGATTAATTTAATAGAAAAATAAAATAATTAGATTGATATTAAAATTCTTGCCTAAATTCAATACTACTTATGATCAATTTTATTCTAATTTTTAATAAGATAGAAAGTGTGGTAATGTTTTTAATAGATATTTGATTGGTTTTTTACTTTTTATTTTAATATTTCATTATTATTAGAGTCTTACTTTTTTTAACTCATTAAGTCACTTGGCACAGAGATTAAAAAACTTTAGTGGACACATAGCACAAAATTAAGCCATAATTAAAATCTAATTTGGGATTGTTGAATGGTTATATACTTTACTAGAGGTCATATAGACATATACCTTTGGTGGAACAGATAACCAAATTTTCGGATCTTGTTCTTTGCTTGCTTTACGAACTCCTCACGATCTCCTTTGTGGAACACCTCCAAGTCGCAGGAGAGACTACTAGAGTCTCTCCTAATTTCCACACTCCAAATTCTAAGGAACAGTAGATGGTGTCCTAGAGAGATGACTTATTTTGAGAGGGCACTCAAAAACTATACATATGTTCACTCGCAGTATCTCTTATTTAATCTAACTGATGTAGGAGTATTTTAAATACTAGTAGAGATTCGCTTACTATCAAATATATGTAATCCCTAAGAGATCTCATCCATTAAGTTTAAATTACTTCACTACTAATATTGATAACTCATATTAATATATGTTAAGTTTAAATTACTCCACTACTGATATTGATATATCATACCAATATCAATTAAGTTTAAATTTAAACTTACTTATCAGATAACTCATGTGGACAATCCATGGGCCATGGTTTATGGGTTGGGTCAAAACCAACCCAATTTCTAACATCTATCACTCGTCCACACTGGGTACTACAGTCAGAACTGGCTCCTCTCAATCTCTTGTCCAATCCTCTCTTTATACAGAAAAATGGAGTGTGTGACCTAACGAGAAGGTGTAGGGTAGGAGTACTATATTAAGTCACCATCTAAACTAACATAGTACATCACTCATAATATCTCGTCTATGCCCCAGATTATTTGATCACACCCGATCAAGTTTCTTTAATCCCTTATAAGTACAAAACTCAAAGCAACACTTGATCCTATACCATATAACATGCTCATGATTATGTTGAAAAACAAATTCCTCGTAATCGCCCGGGCTATGAGCCATAAAACAAATGGTGCGTTCTAAATAATCTTCCCCAGACACTCAAGTCAATTCATTCACACTTGACCGCTTTCCTAGACATTATATATCATGGCCCTAAGATGACATGCTAAAGTAGCGACATCAAACATTCATTTCATGACATAGTTCTAGGTCAAAAAAAAGTGCACAAAATGGACCATATAATGGTCGACTAGGGCTCACATAGTAACGGAGTAGGGATCTATCCAATCATTCCCTTAATTGGTCAGCTATAGCACATACAATATAATTTGTATACTACGGTGGAGCTCCCACTCAACTAGGCATGTCACACTCAAACATTGTACAAATCTTAGTCCAATTACCACAAAGGCAACCAACCTGAGTTTCTCAGCACAGTTACACATCAAGTTCCTATCCAAGATCTCACATTTGGCTTAGCTAAGGTGACATTCATTACATTATCTTGCACGCCTCCCTAAGCGTCAAGATGATCACTTACTTGGTTTACAGAAAAACAAAGTGGTCACTATGTCTCATCCTACTCGCTACTCAAGCGCTAGGGTGATCGTCTATATAAGTAGACCGATCTAAGCCTGATGACATATTCTCAAATAATGTATGCTCAGTATGCAATATCAATCACATCACAAGATGAATCAAAATGAATAACATCATTATTGCAAAAAGTATGAACAAACATAAATGTCCATAAGGTATCCAAAAACATATCAAATCATACAAAGTCCCAAACTTCTAACATGAGCTTGAAAGGCATCTCTAGCAATGGCTTTAGTAAGTGGATCAGCCATCATCCTGCTAGTGGAGATATGTTGGAGGATCACCTCTCCTTGTGTAATAGCAAAACGAATGTAGTTATAACGAGTCTGTATGTGTTTGCTTTTGCTATGATACTTAGGATCTTTAGCATGAGCCAAGGCTGCCATACTGTCACAATACATCTTTACAGCTTCATCTGCAAGAGATGTCACCCTTAGGCTTTGGGAAAATCTCTTTAACCAAACAGCTTCTTGTGCTACTGCTGAACAAGCAACATACTCAGACTCCATTGTGGATAAAGCAATGCAAGACTATTTTGATAGGCCAAAAATGTATTAATCTCTTGTGATGAATTAACCAATTAATTAGCCAAGTGAATTAATTAGGTTCAATTATATGCAATGAGCATGGCAGCACAAACAAATCACCAAATAACTAAATGCAGCGGAAATTAAACTTGACACGGTGATTTGTTTACGAATGGGGAAAACCTACACCGCAAAAACCCACCGGGTGATTTTAAGATCACCACTCTCGAGAATCCACTATTATCAAAACAAGCAGTTACAAGTAAAGAAATCTCAGTACCTTATACCAACCTACAGTTGAACCCTTACCCCAATACCCAATTGGACTTATTCTATAGTCCAATCTCTCATTTTATTGCACGGCTCCCAGTACGTGATTAACCAAAAAATACGCGGATCCTAGTACGCGACTTGATCACCAAGTTAAGAAAGATGTTGACTACAAAGTTCTTATGTTCTTCAACACTCAAAGATCACGAAATTGCTTGATCACAAAACCCTATGGTGTACAAACACAACAGCTTCTCAAGAACTAGGGCAAACTAGGTTTCTAGTCACACTTAAGGAATTATGCTCTTGTGCAATTGTGCTCTTAGCTGTGCAATCTAATACGGCCTCTAAAATAATCCTAAATTTGTGAGAAAAGAAAGCCCAAACAAATAATCACAGGTTGGATGAAAATCAGAAATGAAAATCTGAATTTCATAAACCTCGACAGATACCCTACCTGTCGAGCCTCGAGCTGAAATAGCTCTTTTAAACCTCAATAGATGCTAGCTGTCGAGCTAGCTATCGAGCTTTAATGAACAACACTTCTTCACTTGTTTCTTGGAGGGACTTGCATGACTTTATCACTTGAACTTAAAACCTTGTTTCTTGAAGAATTAAACACATCCTAGATCTACCCAGTTACAAGTAAAGTGCGTTTTGTCAAAGGATTAGCCAATACATAACATGTTGACATATGTTCCTAACATCCAATCACATATGTCCTAACAATCTCCCCATTTGGCAATCCGTGAAAAAACCATAACAAACAAATGAATATATGAGAGGAGTCATAAATCACTCAACTCATACTCACTTGTGGAGTACAACAAAATATATCCTAACACAAACTCTTGAAAAACTTTGCAAGAAAAGAGTTTATGGCAAGAAGACTTTGACAACCTGTATTTCTGAAACACTTAAACAAAACTCATCAAGGCATCTTTGTGTGAAGCGGAAATAAAAGATTGCATACAAATAATAAGAAACATGTGTATAAAGAGAAAAAAGAAACAACACATGGAGAGATAGGTGAAATAACATACATCAACATATATATAACGCAAATATAAGTACAATGTATGTCAAAAGGTCACAAGACCTAAAGTACAGGAAGAATGTATCTAAAATAAAGAAAAGAAAAAGATACATTAAAATCCTCACTACATCCCTCAGAAATATGAACACTCCCCCTAATAGAAACCTCCTATACTAACCCTCCCCCTATGAGTATGACTACTCTCATCCCAAAACTACTCCCCCTTTTTGTCACAAGTGACAAAGGGTAAAAGTGTCAAGTAGACATCTCGTCATCACCGGAAGAGCTAGCATCACCATCCTCAGCATCATCATCATCATCGTCCTTATCCTCAGAAGCCTCTAGAGTAGGAGGAGAAGCAACGAAGCCACCCATGACAACCTGTTGTCAAGCAATACGACCAACACGAGTGTTCACCTGACACGGCTCATCACTGAGAGCGTCAAGGCAAGCATCTATGCACACAAGTTGTGCCATGATGTCCTTGAGTGTCACACCACCAGTAGAAGAAGAGGGGGCAAATGTGGATGGAGCTATAGAAGCTAGAGGAATTGTCGATCTAGACCGCCTCGAACGTAGCTACGCCTCACTCCGTTTAACAGTAGTGGCGTCTATGGCACATTTAACATGGAAGTGGTCAGACATGAGAAAGGGAACAGAAAAATGGCATAAAATCCTCATGATAGCAGAAGGGAAGATGAGCTTATTACGGGTCGCCGTATCCTTATAGACATCTATGATAGAAAAAATGAAATGAGAGGGAAAGTTAATGGTAAGATGCTTATGAGGGATAACGAAAACCAAGCATGGGACTCTATAATAGAGTTATAGTGAGAAAGAAGATGCAAAACAAAGGTCATAACCATGTTAATGAACCTAGGACCTTTAGCAAAGGTCGAACAAGAAGTAAACTGACGTTAACCCAATCTGAAGGTCACTCACAAAAAGTAGAAATAAGCTCGTCTTTAGACACAGTCTTAAGACACTCACAACCAGGGTAGTTAGGATGCGCTACCTAGGGACATGGAGCACGTCGGATGCAATATCCGGAGTGACCACTATGCGCGTATCTCAAACGCGAGTAACAAAGAGAGGTACTAAATAATCAAATCCATGCATGTTAGAGTAGAACTCCTAGATCAACACGGATGGACAAGTGACTAGGACGTCACACAGTGACTCCCAAAATGACAGTGGGTAGGTCAGTGTCAGAGAAGTCTGACAAAATGACTTGGTGTTCTGAATGAATGCCTCGTCTAGAAAAGTTCTCTGAAAAGTCCTTGCGGGCTTTATCATCATGGAACTGAATATGAGAACGGGTAGGATCAGAAGAGGTAGATGCCCTGGAATGAAGAGAATTTCGGGACGGAGTAGACTTACGTTTAGGTGCCATGACGCAACTAACATAAACAAGAGAGAGAGAGAGAGAGACAATCGTAAATGCACTAACAAGATACAATATAGCAAAAATATAGAAACTTGAAGGTACGTATGCATGAAAATGCATAAGCATGTGATATGCAATAGTAAATACATCATAGGCTCAGCCCAATCCAAACCTACTAGTACACAATCAGTTCCACAATGTAAACACACATCAAAAATGCATGAAAAATCATTATAATACACATGTGATGCAATGCATGATGTTTTAAGATCAAATATACAAAACTCATCCCAAAAAATTTGCAAAAACTTCATCAATTTTGAAAAACCCCAAAATTTTCAAAAAATCCCAAGAAGTTAGGTCAAATGCATTAAATGCGTGAAAAAGAAGGATTAGGCCCCTTACCAAGTGAAGAAAAACTTGATCTAGGCCGAAAAAACCTTGAAGATGAAGTTTGGAGTGAGAAAGAGAAGTTTTGGGAGGTGAAAAGACAACAGGAATCAAGAGAGATCGAGAGAAATGAGGTCTGAATCGCGCTGACCCTATATATAGAAGCTCAGTAATTCTCGACAAATCAAGAGGTGTCGAGCTTTAAAAGGGTTGACAGATGTAGCTATCGAGCAAGTTTTCAGAGGTGTCCACAGCAGAAACAAGCTCGATGGATCTAGGAGCTATTGAGCAGCTATCTAGGAGATAGAAACTTTCTCGATGGATCAAGGAGCTATCGAGATTGTGAAAAGAAAAAGCTGAAGAGCTCAATAAATAGCCTAGTTGTCGAGAGGTGTCGAGGAGCTATCAAGATTGCTTAAAACAGTTTTTCAAGAAGAGAAAAATACATACATGAATGCAATCAAACATGCAACTCAACCAAGGATCCAAACAACATTTTAATCTCTCAAAAACATCTCTCAACAAGAAAAATGTGATGCATTTAGATCCAAAACACACACACACACACACACACACACACACACACACACACACACACACACACACAAAACAAGTCCTAACCAATTTTATATTTTAAAAACAAGTTAAGACAGTTTAGTGAGCATACATTAGCGCATGTAAACCTTGTGATAGTCAAATCACATTGTACCTGCACATGTATCAAAAGTAGCAAAGAATATTGTGTGTTGTGTGTGAAAACATTGCAAGATTGTATAAGTGTCTGTATGTTATGATGATTTGAGATATGAGAAGATCACTTTAACTCACACACAATCATAACTGTTTGATGGGGACTATCACCTTCGAGGTACATCATATAACCCCCACATCTCCAAGAATACACGCTTGCAATCATATATAAAGTATTTTAATCTTTTTGCTTTTATTTTTCTTTGCATATGTTTCTTTTATTAAACATATCATGCATGGGCATATAAGAGAGAGAAAAGAAATACCCAAATATGTTAAGCTTTTTGACATTGCACTTTCGCTATGCTGAAGCATACAGATGTTATTTCATGATTGACGGGCAACAATGATGAGATGATTATTTATGCATTTCTCTTAGGATTTTCTAGTCCTTCCCATCAAAAAGAGTGATACAAGTATTAAGTACAAGAGATCACTTAACCTTACTCATCACAAACAAAGAGCCACAAAGCTCACTTGCTTAGTTGTACATAGAAATGCTTATCTAAGCTACAAAAGATACAAAGTTTAGAAACTTTTTTTTCATTGGCCATTCAAGGTACACAAGTACCAATGTACATAAATACACACTGTTTTTGTATTTTTCTGATTTTTCAATTTTTTTTTATTTTTACGAATGAAAAAAAAAATAAAAATTGAATTGAAAACAACCAAACAAAAACATTTTAAATAAAGCAATGTATAAAAACTAGATTGTCTCAAACGAAAAGCAAAACACACAAGTAATGCAAACATAACCAAAAAAAGGGAGAGAGAGAGAGAGAGAGAAAATCTAAATCACTTGGAGCCATTTTCCTTCCATACCTTAGAAGAACCTTTCCTTTGAGCAAACCCTTGAACTGGCAGTGAGGGGGAAGAATTGAAATCGTTCAAGTTCGAAAGGAACATGAGGGCTTTGAGAAGATCTCCAAGAGGAGCAAGAGAGGATGAGAGCTGATTCTGACTTCCTGAAAAAATCATGTTGTTGCTATGTTGAGTGCCTAACCTTTTATAGCAGTTAGGTCGAGTATGTCCAGCTGCACCACAGTGATGACAGAGACGTTGCTTCTTCTCTTTGGAATTTTGAGCATTGCTCTTCTTAGCCCTAGGATTTTTGGTTTCTTTCTTAGCAAGCTTAGGGGGTACTCCTAAAATAAATTTACCCTTGTCTGTGTTCTCACTAGCTATCATAGCTTTAGCATCAATATTTTCAGAATCAATATTGTTAGCAGGAGAAACAAAAACAGTAGTACTAGAAGAAGCAATATTAGGACAAGAAACTTCATACCCTAAACCGGTTCAATCGGAGGCAGATTTTTGCATGCTGAGCGTCTCGTCAAGCTTTACACTTAAGGTCCTCTCCAACTGAGCTCTCACTTGGAACAGTTCCGCCTCAAGCTTCTTGGTCTTCTTAGCCAAGAAATTGTTCTCAAATCTCAATGCTCCAATAGTCTAATTTGCTTCATCAAACTTTGTGGAGAGTTGTTCTCGTTCAAGCTCCACATCACTGATCTTCTTGGTAGCCAACCTATACAGCTTCTCATGTTTCTTTGAGACCTTGTATAACTTTACATAAGCAGTGTGGATGTCATCTTGCTCATCCATCTTCTCAAATTTTGACTCTACCAAGTTCTCTTCTTCATCCACATCTTCTACAATCCCTTCAGTAGAATTGACAGTGGTAGTGAAGGCATTCAGGATTCCGTCATTCTTATTTTCGAAATCATCCTCAGTTTTGGTGTCACTTAAGGTAGCAACAAGTGCCTTGCTTTTCCTAATAGACTTGAGATAAGTGGGGCACTCTTGTTTCATATGACTGAATCCTTAACAACCGAACACTTAGGCCCTGAAGGAACAATGTACTGACCGTCATCCCTAGCATCCTTCTTCCCTTTGTCTTGGCTCTTAGACTATGAAGAACTTGATTGCTTACGGTCCTTGTCAAAACCCTTTGCATTAGCATTCTTCATGAACTTCTTGAACTGCCGGGTGATGTAGGACTTCATTTTAGAATCTTCATCATCGGAAGACTCATTAGTGTCACTGCTCTTGACCTTCAGTGCCATGCTCTTGCTCTTGCTTAACTTCCCAAACCTAGACAAACCTAACTCATAGGTGTACAGATTTCCAACAAGCTCTGTCAAAGGAATTTTATCAATATCCTTTGATTCCTCAATAACCATGATTTTGGCATGAAATCTCTCGGGCAGAAATCTGAGCACTTTTCTCACAATCTTGGGTTTTAAAATGGTTTTTCCAAGATTAAATGTTAAGTTCACTATGTCCTTAAGCTTGGCATAGAACTCATCAAATGACTCATCCTACTTCATCTTGATTTCTTCGAAGCTAGTAGTAAGCCTCTGAAGTTTCGAATCCTTGACCGCCTTGGTTCCTTCATAGGTTGTCTCGAGAATGGTCCACATCTCCTTTGCAGTTTTAGTGGAGGAGATCTTCTTGAACTCCTCATTTGTGACCGCACTGAATAAGGCATTCAATGCTCTACTGTTGAAGTTGGCCGCCTTGATCTTTGCATCATCCCAATCGACCGGCGCTTCTTTCGGCTTGGTCCAGCCTGTATCCACAACTTGCCACACCTTTTCATCTAAGGACTACAAGAAAGCTCTCATGCGTACTTTCCAGTATGCATAGTTAGTTCCATCAAATAAAAGAGGTACAATCAATGACTGTCCTCCATCCATGACAAACAGGGGTCAATGGATATCACAGCAAAGATTAAACCCTAATCAGAGTGTGTCTACTCTGATACCACTTGATAAGCCAAAAATGTATTGACCCCTTGTGATGAATTAACCAATTAATTAGCCAAGTGAATTAATTAGGTTCAATTACATGCAATGAGCGTGGCAACACAAAAAAATCACCAAATAACTAAATGTAGCAGAAATTAAATTTGACACGGTGATTTATTTATAAATGGAGAAAACCTACACGGCAAAAACCCCACCGGGTGATTTTAAGGTCACCACTTCCGAGAATCCACTATTATCAAAAAAAGCGGTTACAAGTAAAAGAATCCCAGTACCTTATACCAACCTACAGTTGAACCCTTAGCCTAATACTCGATTGGACTTATTCTGTAGTAACAATCTCTCATATTATTGCATGGCTTCCAATACGTGACTAACTAAAAGATGCATAGATCCCAGTACGCGACTTGATCACCAACCTAAGAAGGATGTTGGTTACAAAGTTCTTCTATTCTTCAACACTCGAAGAACATGAAATTGCTTGGTCACAAAACTCTACGGTGTACAAACATAGAAACTTCTCAAGAATTAGGACAAACTAAGTTTCTGGTCACACTTGAGGAATTATGCTCTTGTGCAATTATGCTCTTAGCTGTGTAACCTGATACGGCCCTTAAAATAATCCTTATATATGTTTAGGGTTATGAGAAAAGAAAGCTCAAACACATAATCATAGACTGGATGAAAATTAGAACTGAAAATCTGAATTTCATAAACCTCAACAGATACCCTAGCTGTCGAGCAGCTATCGAGCCTCGGGTTGAAACAACTCTTTTAAACCTCGATAGATGCTAGCTATCGAGCTTTAATGAACAGCACTTCTTCACTGGTTTCTTGGACAGACTTGCATGGTTTTAACACTTGAATTTGAAACCTTATTTCTTGAAGCATTAAACACATCCTAAATCTACCCAGTTACAAGTAAAATGCGTTTTGTCAAAGGATTAGCCAATACATCACATGTTGACATACGTTCCTAACATCCAATCACATATGTCCTAACATATTTCTTACTGCACCAAGAGATAGCTGCACCACTAAGTAGAAATGCATAACCTGTAATGGACTTACGCTCCTCTCTATCACTGGCCCAGTCAGCATCAAAATAACCTCTCAATCTAAAATCTCCACCCTGATAGCAAAGAATGATATCTAATGTCCCACGAAGGTATCGAAAAATCCTCTTAACTGCTTGTTAATGGACAAATCCTAGATTACTTTGATAACAAATCCTAGATTACTTTGGTCGAGTACACAACATAGTATACATCAGACTTCCAATTGCACTTGCATAGGGAACTCTTGCCATTTCTCTCTTTTCCTTTTCTGATTTAGGGCAATCTTCAAGGCTTAGTGTATGTCCCTTCTCAATTGGAGTGTCTATGGGTTTGGAATTATGCATATGGAATCGCTCTAAGATCATCTTTATGTAAGTTTCTTGAGACAAACCAAGAAGCTTCTTTGAGCGATCCCTAAAGATCTTAACTCCAAGCACATAATTAGCCTCTCCTATGTCCTTCATTTCAAAAATAGAGGATAACCTCCTTTTACTGGTGACAATTATTTCCATATCATTTCCAGCCAACAAAATATCATCCACATACAAAGATAGGATAAGTAAACTCCTTCTTGATCATTTGACATACACACAATGGTCTTCAGGCTCATCAAGGTCTAGTGAATCACATATAAAATATTCCTCAATCTCAAAATGACAACGGGGAATAGTTCCACATTCACTTCTACGTTCCTTGGATCCTTGTGTGTCACTCTCTAGCGGTTTTCTCCCACTATCTTTGGCGATTTTAGGATGAAATTGTGATTCTCCACCCTCGCCCAAAAGGTGGTATGACACCTTCAAGTTATTGCAGCTCATAAAGCTAAATATCTTGTTTTGCTTCACTGATGCTTGGAAAATCATCTTCAATGAAGTTGACATCACGAAACTCTATCTCAGTCATTCCACCATCAGAATGTTCACTATACATTACATACCCCTTTAAGCTTTCTGAATATCTTATTAATATTTTCTTACTTGCTCTATGGCCTAATTTCCCATACTTATGGGAAGTACTGTGAACAAAACCTGCACAACCCCAAGGCCGCAAGTTCTCCAAATTAGGTTTTGTACCAGTCCATAACTCATATGGTGTTATGGGAACTGACTTAGAAGGCACACGGTTAAGGATGTAGGCAGCAGTCAACAATGCATCCCCCCAAAACGAAATTGGAAGGTTAGCTTGCGCCATCATCGATCTAACCATCTCTAATAGAGTACGATTCCTTCTCTCTTCAACACCATTTTGTTTTTTAGTACCAGGAATCATCAATTGCCTGTGTATCCCTTTTTCCTCACACAGTTTTTGAAACTGTTTAGACAAATATTTGCAACCCCTATCAGTTCAAAAAACCTTTAGGTCCCTTTCTTTCTAATTCTTAACCTCTGCCACAAATCGCTTAAAGCAATCTAATGCTTCAAAGCGATGGGAGATCATATAGACATTGTTGAAACATGAATAGTCATCTATAAATGTGAGAAAATAGGAGGCCCCATGGCGTGCCTTAACATTCATAGGTCCACATATGTCCAAATGGACTAATTCCAAAGGATGAGTTACCCTTAGAGCCTTACCAAAAGGCTTCCTATAGGCCTTTCCAGCTAGACAAGGTACATAGGCTTAAATTAGTGATAGACCCCAATAGGCCTTCTCTAGCTAGTCTAGCCAATCTATCTTTTCCTATGTGTCCAAGTCTAGCATGCCACATTACAGAATCAAAAACATCATCATTATGAGCAATAAAAGAAAAAGAGGAATGATCTAAATCCAACATAAAGAAATCATTAGATAAATAACCGTGTCTATACAAGGTTTTATTTAAATAAAAATCCAACTGAGGACCATCGAAACGAAAACTAAATCCAAGTCTAAGCATAGTAAGTACTAAAAATAGATTGCATTGGACACTAGGTGCATGAAGTACATCATGAATAAGTAACGTACGTCTCAAATGCAATTTGAGCTGGTAGCTTCCAACTCCTATGACTTCTTCTTGAGCTTTATTACCCAAAATAACATACTGTGTGCTTATTGATATCTTTTTGTAATCCACACACCTAACTCTATCTCTAGCTATATGTTTGGTTGCTCCTGAATCTATAATCCACTCAAGAATAGTATGAGCAACAAAAACATGTGTACAAACATAAGTGATAGCAGAGTTGTTAAGAATGGATACCTTTTTTGGCTCAGTGCACTCAAGAGCGAAGTGACCCTTCTTACCACAGTTGTAGCACTTGATCTTCGCCTTGTCCTTCTTAGCACGCTTGCCCATTTGGCGCTCTGCTATCTTGCCTTCTTTAGGCCCAAGGTTACCAACTCCTTTGACATTCCTCCCTTGTCCTTTGCATTTAGGCTTGAATGCCTTCCGCTGCCCAAATTGGGCGCGACAAGGAGGGTGTTTTTGTGCACCCCCATGCGCTCTGCCTCAAGCTCAAAATGACGAGAAATATCAATAAAAGTCTTGATATTCTCACTATGTTTCAAAACAAGCTTCATTTGCCCCCAAATAGGTTCAAGCAGTGAACGTATCACTGCTGTGACCTGTTGTTCATCAGAGAGATTATTGCCTGCAGCCTTTAGGTCACGAATCAATGCAGACATTGTCCTTAGATGTTCAGCCATGCTAAACTTTGAATCCATAACATATTGCTCAAACTTCAAAGTAAGAGCTCGCAACCTAGTTGCTGAAGTCGCTTTATAGGCAATCTTAAGTTAGTTCCACATCTCTTGGGCATTTGGGTAGTCCTCAAACCCCCTAGTAAGATCATTGTGCATGCTACTCAACATAGTGAAGTGTGCACAACGATCTTTCTTAACCCAAGACTCATAGGCCTCTAAGTCATGGCGATGTTGGGCAGTATTCCCATTTTCAAGTCGCATCAGCACATTGATTAAGGTTTCAAGGACCTCTTGTTGATTAAGCAGATATTGAATTTTTCTATGCCACATATCATAGTTGGTTCCATCTAGTTTCTCTCCATTAGTTAAATCAGCAACTACATTCTTAGTGGCCATGTTTACTACATTCATTACACAAGTTGACAATAGCACATACATTTTTAAATTTTATTTCCAAAAATCCAACTAGACCATGATATTCCTTTCTACATAGTGAGATCGAAAATTTCACTAAGCTCATAATCATCTCTCACTATGTAAATTGGAATAACACATCTAATTGATTTTAAATAAAATTTTGTGAAGAATAAAACATCACACCATCCACATTTTAAATCATACATATAACATGTGTCCATACATCTTTGTGCACAATACAATGTGCATGGGCTCCACTATAAGCCCTATTGGTAATTTCATACAACATACTAAGACAAAATTTGAAAATTATAAGTAACCGTGAAACACATCCCCTTACATGGCTTCCACAACTAAATTACATAGCCTTAAATTACATTGCCAAAAACAATGGCCCAAAAACATTGGCCCAAAAAAATTATATATTCAAGTACCCTACTACCAAGATTCTATTTGTAATTAAAAAAAAATTAGGGATGCCACGTTACCAAATAATTTCAAATATTGTCTTATCCATCCACAATAACAATAAATAAACATATACATGTTGCATAAATTACCAATACAATCTCTAACTATAGAGATGAGCCAAAGAGTCTCATAAACCCTTTGGACACATATTCATCAATGCATTCATATAATATCAATTCAATCATATCACAATATGTTAAAAAGACATCTTAAATTAATTCAAAGATTAAAACCATGCATAATTATACAAAAAATTAGAAAACTAATTTCACAATTTTCTCATACTATCACAATTCTATTTTAACATCACAGTTAAAAAAAATTGCCACTACAATTACATATATGTCACATTAGAAAAAATGTGGTATAAACAAAATTAAGAATATATAGTGTTTTACTATAAATTAAAATAAATAATAAGAAAACCCACTATGCATGTTATAACATTTTATTTTGATATAATTTGCTATATTGTTATAACTCAATTCCTTTGTAAACTATGTTACAAATCCACATAGCATTTGTAAATAATATTACAAACCCTCACAGCCACTTGCGTATGGCTTATTACTTGCACAGTTTCCTTGTTGAAGGAAACAACAACAATTTGTGTGTATTAGATACACCAACGTGACCTTGCACAATATCCTTGTTAAAAGAAACAAGGATAATTAGCTGTGTTCAAGTGTAACTAATACACTAACATCAATGTGTGGCTCTTTTATTTTATTATTTCTTTTTTCTTTTTTCTTTTAGATAACCACTCGAACAATAAGTGTAGTGGTTAGTAGAGCCCTTTAGGACTCATAGCCAAAGCAAATCTTGGCCGATGATTAGTGAATACACAGTTATTCACTTGGTCCTCTATGTAGGACTAACAGAACGGGGCTTACGATCTTGTGGTGCTCCATTTTAATCACAACTTCATTATTTAAAGTCTAAATTAAGCATGTAAACTGTAGTTTTAAAGCTTATAGAATGTACTTTCAAACCATTAAAAAATATTTGACATTAAACAAGATTTAATGGGTCAAAATAAACCTGTAAATTTCGGATTACATGTAAACAATCAGAAAATTACAGCTTTTTATTTTTCTCTCTATATGCCATAACATGCTTCTAAAAATTACAAATTTAAAAATTAAAAATTACTTAAACTTTTAATTGTAGCATGCATATAGGATTACATATATCAAAGATCATGGCATCATTCAAGAGTGAAAACAAGTATAAAATGGCTCTGATACCAATGTTGAACAGTTATATACTTTACTAGAGATCATATAGACACATACCTTTGGTGGAACAGATCACCAAATTGCCGGATCTTATTCTTTGCTTGCTTTACGAACTCCTCACGATCTCCTTTGTGGAACACCTCCAAGTTGCAGGAGAGACTACTATAGTCTCTCCTAATTTTCACGCTCCAAATTCTAGGGAACAGTAGATGGTGTCCCAAAGAGATGGCTTATTTTCAGAAAGCAATCAAAAACTATACATATGTTCACTCACTGTATCTCTTATTTAATTTGACTGATGTAGAAGTATTTTAAATACTAGTAGAGATTCACTTACTATCAGATATATGTGATTCCTAAAAGATCTCATCTATAAAGTTTAACTTACTCCACTACTGATATTGATAACTCATATCAATATTTGTTAAGTTAAAATTACTCCACGATATCTCATATCAATATTAGTTAAGTTTAAATTTAAACTTACTTATTAGATAACTCATGTGGACGAACCATGGGCCATGGTTTATGGGTTAGGTCAAAACCAGCCCAATTTCTAATAGATATAAAGATAATATGATTAAAACAACTATAATTTACTTGGAAAGCATATGTTAAGTGGAGAGAGAGAGAGAGAGAGAGAGATGAAATAACAATATGGTAAGCTAGTCATTAGCGTAATCACAATGTTATTTGCTCAAATAATGGACAAAAACATGAAGAAGATGAAATTAATAACATTATTTAACACTATTTGAAACTCCATTGATCAATTAACAAAAGTCTTTTAATTTGATTAACAAAAGATCCGCAGGTAAGATCAAACAAAAGTTACTAAGTACTTTTTATTACACACACCTCAAAAAATAACTGAAATTGTGACTTGAATAAATTGCCTTGCATAGGAGAACCCAAAGTCAATTACCTTGCATAGTTGCATGCACGCATGAAACAATAATGGGATTTTGATAAAAGTAATAACTTCCTACCATTGATGGAGATCTTACATGCATGGTGTAGCTTTGTTTCATCACTGGTCATAATATACCAGAACCATGCATGGGAGAGAGAGAGAGAGAGAGAGAGAGAATCAGATCAGGCATTGATGTATGCTAATTAAGCTGGCATAGCATGGTATATAGAGATTGGAGTGGGACGTACTGTCAAGGAGAGACAGTGCCTATTGCTGTATCTGAAGCACTAGGTTCCATCTCTCCTACGACAGTGCTCCACTATAACCTCAGTTCATTTGGATTAGGAATTATCATCGTCTTTGTGGTACTTATATATATGTAAGAAGTTGAAGGGATTCCTGTCACAGAAGGATGGTTCTAGCTGAGCCTTTGCATTGAATATATTCAGCTTGGGCCATCTCTCCTGCGACAGGAATCCCTCAACCTCTTTTCCTTTCTTCCTTTGCTTCCTATTTTCCATGCCTCTCATACTTCGTAAATTAGCCTCTCGTAATTTATAGAACAAAATTAAGCTGGACTCTTTCTGTGTCTCATGGAATGATACAATGAAATTAGTCTTACAATGAAATGAAATTGCTTACATTTTGGCGGGATCTTTGCTTTGAATGAATTATGGTCAAAATTCTGTCTGGATATTCTCCTTCACACACGAAACTTAAAGATAATTTTCATTCTAGAATAGTTGATTAAGAAGATACAGGACAACTTCCTTTCAATTTACTCGTAACCTTCACTTCAGTTCCATAGATGACTAATCAATCCTTCATTTTTAACCAAGGAAATTGAACTAAGAACTTTTTAGTTGAAGGACCATGTGATATGATACGTGATGACTAAGTCATAGTAATTTATTTTAATTAATTGGTTTATAGTAAAGACCCCGGCATTAAACCTGGGTGTATATTCACCATAATAGTGAAGTTGTCATTGGGCCAAAAGACTGTTGGCTATTTACTATAAGACAACTTAAATAATTTTTAGACTGTTAGTAATTTATAGTTAAACAATACAATTTGTGTTTTCTTGTACATGCTGATTTATTGACTTAAAAGATCCTCATAGCTAGTTGAACCCGTCAATGTCTGATTTATTAAGTAAACCGTAAGCAAAGTTAAATTTCAAGTATCATGTCAAGAAAGAACTTTGAAGCACACTAATTGTATTGATACTTCATTTACTTGGCAGAATATAGAGTATAGACCACGTACAATTTGTTTCAAATTTATCCCCGAAAATAAAAACACCGCCTTTTGGCCAAAAATGGGCATTTGCCTCTTTCGCCCAAAACAAGTACCAAAATGCCCCTGTTTTAAAACTATTTAGCCATATGCCTCTGTTTTAAACTCGATTTTCTAAAAATTGAGTTTCAATGAAAAACTCGATTTTTAAAAAATCGAGTTATAGGCAAAAAACTTTATAAAAAAAATTACATGGAACTCGAGTTCCATGTAACATTTTGCAAGTAACTCGATTTTCATTAAATCGAGTTTTTCATTGAAACTCGATTTTTTTAAAATTGAGTTTCAAAACAGGGGCATTTTGCTAGATAGTTTCAAAACATGGGCATTTTGCTACTTGTTTTGAACGAAAGTGGCAAATACCCATTTTGGCCCCGCCTTTCAATTAATTACGTGAGAAATTAATTACTTCAAAAAGTTGGAGCTTACTCATGAATTTGCCCTTAAGGCCTTCTTATATTTGAGCTTCTTGAAGGGTATGGTTTACGTTGTAATTATTATTTTGATAAGGGACAATAACGGGAAAGAGAAGGAAGAGAATGTGAAAATAAATCTACTTGCGTAGAAGTAAAAGGAGAAAATGAGAAGTACACATTTTTGTAACACAATGACTACAAATTTGAATTAAAACGGGTCAACCCAAACCCAACCCACTAAAACAGAGGTTTGGGTCAGGATCAGGTTGGCTTGCAGACTCAGATACCCCTAGTTGAATCAAGCTAAGAGCTTGTGCATCTTAATTTCTTCATGTGCTACTTTAATTGTTGTTTTTGAGCATTGGACGAAATTGCCACATTCTCCAATTTTTCATACCCATCCTCTACATGCTCCCAAATCCCAAGTAAACTTCTTATCTTCATAAACCAGAAATCATGGTTTTCCCAATTCCCATACAAAATTGGAGATGAATGTAGTTGGGTTTCATAAGTTAGTAAGGGTAACAAAATTGGACACGACCTGCGAACTCGACACGTCACGACACGAAATTAGCAGGTTATGGGTTGAGACTTAATAGGTTTGTGTCATATTCGGATTGACATGGCTGACCCATTTAATAAAAGGGTTAGGTTAGTGTTGAATACATAGAACTTGTCTGACCCATTTAATTAAATGACATTTTACCAATATACTCTTCAAAGTCTAGATATATAAACTTATTAGTTATTGTGGTTTATTTTCTTTGACATATTGTAATTGATTATTTGTGATATTGGGATGTGCTTTAGTTTTAAATGATTATTTATGATGCAGTTACTTGTTAGTTTTGAATTTTATATTAAAAATATTTCTTTGTTTGTTTTTTAATAATTTTTTTTCATTTTGATAAAATCTAATAAACAGGTCAACAGGATTGACCCATTTAATAAATAGGTCGTGTTAGGATTGAGGAATCTTGACCCGTTTAATAAACATATCATGCTACTATTGACCTATATAGTCGAATACTAATGAATTGACACAACACGAACCCAATGCATGAACACGAATTGACACATCTAGGTTGGTTGATTGAACTCGCTACTAGCAATGCTTTTATTGGGGCTTGTTTTCTCGCCATAAATCTTCACCTCCAACTTGCTTTTCACTCTAACCAAACTCTAATACCGCTATATTGGCTTTGGAATCAAGGAGTAGTACAACAATTTTGATGAGTATTTATCAAATTTTGCTATCAAAGATTATGTTTTTTTTTTAATGAGATAACTATTTTTCTAAACAAGGAAAGAAAAATGGGCTATAATTTTCTTTTAACTTGTCATTCAATTGATTCTAAACTTCTTCAAGTACATAAATATACTTTTCAAACATAACTAACGGACCTTACACTTGTCCATCGTACACATAACTAGATAGATGCATGCAAGTAAATTGCTAAAAATGAGAAGTTTTAAATTCATGGCCAATGGGAAATGTACCACATGCATAGAAAACTACAAAAACATCAACTTTTAACAAACCTAACCTACTCTATGAGGGCGTTTGGATTCAGATTTTTTTTGCTGCATCCACGTTTTGCCTCCTCTTTTTTTTTTTTTTTTTCCTCTTCTGCGGGGGACAAGCGCGCGCACTGTGCGCGTACCGTGTGCGCACTGTTCATGTACTTTTTTAAGCAATTTTTTATTAAAAATGGGTCCCGCAGTACTATTCATACATTTAAAAATTATTTTGCTACAGTGTTTTCAGTTTTCAATTTTTAGCAATAAGTTGCTATATGTATGGTATTGTAGTGCCATTGGCATTAATTCTGCTGAATCTGCCTTCGGTAAAGTGCGTAATCATATACTAAACCAGTATATGAAATCTCAAGATTTGGATTATGCAATCAAAGGTGTTTGATAAATTTTCTATAGAGATGTCCGTAACGTACATGAACCATTATTATTTCAAGCTATGCTCAATGCTCATGCTCGAATTGGGGCACCTTGAATGTTGTTGGTCCTTTACAGAGATGCAAATTGAGGGGTTTTTTCCATTAATTTACATTTTAAGTGTTTAAAAGTGTTTTTTCACTATATATAAGTGATCTTCAAACAAGTAAAAGAATTCATCTGTGGATATTAAGAAATGGGATTAATTTGGATGTTGTATTGGATCTAAGAATACCACGATCTCTGTCAGTCTTGTTGGTGGTGGGCCTTGGGCAAGAACAAGTGATTTATTGAGTTGGTCTTTTAATTGCTGAGAAGGCTTTTTTAGTACTAAAGTGTTTTTTTTTTTTTTTAATTAATGTGGCCTGCGAGTATTGACTCATTGCAATAGGTTCATAGTTCATACACAAAAGGGCATATACTCTCGGCCCAAGTTTAGTAGTGAGGACCCATATGCCATGGCAAGCCCAAACATATTCTATTTATGAAAACTTTTCTTTTTTTTCTTTTGTGAGGGGGGGACCGGGGGGTGGAGGGTTGTCATCAACAGATGGAGGTATAAGACTCACACACACTGCAAACACTTTGTTTTGTTCCTATCTTTGTACATGTAGTAAACAAAGTTGACAATTCTGATAAGTGTTTAAGAATTATTGTACTTGAGGACACTTATATATGTTCTAGGTGATTCCTTTAAGTCTGTTTTCTTATTCTCTATTCTCTTATATATATAAAAAGTAGCATTCTTCCGAAAAACAACAAATAATAGAAGTTCTTTCGTTGTTCTCTATAATCTTCTTGTTATATTTGTTCACATTCTCTTTTCCAAGATTCTTTTAGAATTTTTTTCAAAACGTATTTTGCCATAACTATTGTTACTAATTTGATTTTTTTTTTTTTTTTTACTTGTATTTTGGCTTTAAAAAGTAAACATTGTTAAGTAATTAGCTTTAAAACATAATTTATCCTAAATCCAAAATTTATCTAACTTATCTAAATTCTTTAGAAATTTTGGATAACCTTTTCTACTCATTTAAGGCCACATTCTTATATTGTTTTCTTCCTATCTTTGTATGTAGCAAACAAAATAGATAAGTCTGATAAGTCTTTAAGAATTATTGTCCTGTAGGACACCTAGGCATGTTCTCGCATATTTCTCTATAGTCTTCTCTTTGTGTCTATAACTGGTAGCAACATACCAACTTCTAATCAAGTCTTGTTAAATATATTATAGCTTAAAAGAAATCAATATTTTATAAGCAAAAATAAATAAATAAATAAAAATCCACCATTACAAGCCAAGTTGGGAGGGAAATTTCAACCCCAGCTATCCTCCATGGAACTGGGTAATGCTACTAAGCCACGGGACTACGAGTTCAAGGATCTTTAAAATGTCTAAAATATTCTGTTGGAAATTAATGACGAAACCAATGCTTTCTGAGTGTACTACGGAGATAAACTCAACTGCAGCATAACAAGGAATCAAAAAGTATAGGAGGGATCAAGAAAAGAGGTGGCCAAGAGGACGCTTCTCTCATTTTATATGACAATCATGTTTTGACACAGTATTGTCTTCCCTCTATAGATTAAACATGCCAAAAAAAACGAGCAATGAAAAAACTAAGAGCAGCAGCTCTACCAATGGATTGCTCAACCAACTTCTAGTTGAGTTGAAAGGAGAAGGAACAGATGCTGGACGCGTAAGATCTGTAACATTTTCCTTAGAACAAGTGTAGTTGCAGCGACTACGCCGACTAGGACAAACAATTTTATATACCCCACTACTGCTTAGGATGAAGATTTCCTTCCTGTTATCCTCACCAAAAGAAAATATGTACCCCAGTGAGGGAAGAGAACTTCCTGCTGCAACACTGCATTGGATAGGAGAGTCTTGAGCACAGCGGAAAAGAATCTGAGTTCAAGTGAAGTTCCCACTATCTGTTGGGCTCTCTGTACCTACCCACGTACCATTAGCAAACAAATCTGCATAAAGGTACCTGTTTGCATGATATGGACAATAGAAGAATATACTACCATCAACATTAAGCACTTCCAACAGTGTTAAGTACTAAAGAAAAATAAAAGTGCCTTATTTTACAGGTATTGTCAAGAGTGAGACAAATATGATGCCAATACTTTTTTTTTCTCTATTGTAGTATGTTTAATTCTATTGGCATTATATCTATTAAATACTTAAAGATTATATGTTGACCAAAAAACCGTAAAAGTTATGGTGAGATGGTCTTCATTGCGTGCAATTACAATGTTTATTGCTAAATGATGGAACAAAATGTTCAAGAAGATGAAATAACATTGTTTGACATTACTTAGGACCCATTGATTAGTAAACAAGAGACTCTAATGAATTGGAACGATTCGTTGGTCATAAGATCAGACAAATAAAGCCAATTTTTACCTCCCATTCATGCATGGATCAGTCACAGAACGGTAAAAGTAGCCACCTATGATAGATGCAGGTCTTGCACCTTTGTTTACCTCAGAGTGGTTGTATCCCATTACAGGGAATATTGGATCAATAGAGCTAGCAGATGTATTACCCCCAACAGAAGTTGAGGGATTGTAAATAAAGGGGCCCTCATAAACATGCCATCCATAGTTGCCACCCTTAGTGACTAAATCCATCTCTTCATATTGGTCCTATAAGATCAATGACTTAAAGCATTAATGGTATTAGATAAGATTAAAAATAAAATAAAAAATCACATAAAAAGAAGCAAATGCACGTGTGAACAACATTAAGAAACATAAAAAGCTTCTAATGTTCACTAGGTGTGTATGTTTTTGTGCCTACGTAAAGGCAACAAATCTTGACAAGGAATTAGTCATTCAGAAGAAAATTAAACTTGGAAACTGCCAACCTGGCCAACGTCTGCATCCTGGAAGTATGAAGGCCTTTCTGAATCAAAACTACATCGCCAAGGATTTCTGAATCCTAGGGCCCAAATTTCAGGCTGCAATTCCTTGGCTTCAGCAAATGGATTATCTCCCGGGACAGAATAATTTTCCCATAGATCAAGGTCAGCAAATCCCATTGCACCTGTAATTTATTTATTGCCAAAAAAAAAAAAAAAAAAAAAAAAAAAAAAAAAAAAAAAAAAGAAGCATAGATGGAGGGTTGCCTAAGTGAGATGCAGCAGTATAGAGAAGACCAAAAATTTCAAGAGATTAGTCACATGCACCTATTGTACATTGTAAGTGGATTTGAAAGTTTAATATGATGAAACTGGAATTATTTTGGAAATGTAAAGTTAATTAAGTAACATAAATTTGGTCAAACATTTTTCAAATATAAAACAACCAAGACCTCCCTTGTCCTCCACTAAAACAAAGCTCAAAAAATTGTTTTCTTCCTCAAAAGCAAAACCTGCCCCCAAAGCCATAACAATGAAAACTGATATCCATTAAGTCATCGGATTATTCATCATATTAGATTTTACTTTATATTGAATTGAGAAGAAAGTGGATGTAGAGATTGCGTCTTCAATCATATTGAAAAATTATAATCTGCTTCTGTCATAAACTTCTGTATTGTTAAAGATAGAAGGAGATGACTCCAAGCAACTTTAAAAGAAGTGCTACTTGCCCTTCCTGTCAAAAAGATTTTATTTTTCAAAGTCCTTTTTGTTGGGGCCTAAAAAATATGTTTTCAAAAACCACGTCATAAATTTAATGCCTTATGCGAGTAGAACCATAGAAAACTACATGCATTTGAACAGAAAAGCAAAAGGCTGAAACCTGTTGTGTAAAAGGCACAAACAGAGATATAGACAACACATTTTCCAGTACTTACTTGATATGTTATCTATGTCAAGCCTTATTATCTTTCCAAGCAAGGATTTCTTGTTTTGTGCAAAATTGTAAGGGTCTCCTAAACTTCCACCATCTCCCATCATGAAGTACAGATAACCATTTTCAGGTCCAAAAAGAATCTGACCACCATGATGAGAAGTAAATGGAAGGCCCATAGTGAATATCCTTTTGACTTCCTGGGGTTTGACGCTTGTTACCTGTAATTGAGGCAAAGTTGATGCAATTAAGACCACCAAGGGATATAATTAAAAGAAATGGCTCTAGAAAACCATGCAGAATTTACCAAGGAAGGTTGCGATGTGGTACCATTAGCAGTAAACTCTCCTATGACGCTGGAATATTGACATGGCTGTGCCCCATATTCAGGGTATAGCTTTGAAGGATCACAACTGACATCTGAGATACATGAACACCTTCCTGAACATCCTGGCCACTTAACCTTATCACAGTTGAATGACACAAAAAAGCATCCATTCTGTTGAAAGGTTGGATAAAATGCTATTCCCAACATTCCAAACTCAGCATCAGAATATACTTTATCAGTTAAATCAAGAAAAGGATATGATTTTTCAATTGCCAATAGTGCTCCTGATCCTTGCTCCGGAACAGTTGCCAACCACGATTTGACCCATCAGGATGAGCTACCATGTTCAGGTAGGATCCATTCCCAATTTCCTCAAGGCAAATACCACTTGGTGGACTTAAATTTTCAGTTTGATTTAGTACAACTGGTCCACCATCAAAACATACCTCTCCAGCTTCAGAAGCTCCACCAAATTCATTGCAGAAAGCACTTTTTGATTGCCATATATCAGTCAGCTTGGAAGTGGAATTAAATGGCCTACCACCTCTGTCTTTCAATGCATATGGATAATTTAATATTGAGACATTTTTGCATTCATCCCAAACCTTTGAACAAAAATCAACTTCAGCAAGTTGGGATAGGGTTGAGTTTGCTGAAACCGTGGAATTGCAGAGAACAGGAACCTTCCGAGGTGTTGAATCAATTCGATAGAGATCTGCTGAGAACTGATCACATCTCTGCCATGCATATACATAACTGATATATGTAAGTGGTGAAAAATGCTTGCATGACACCTCAGTTAGTTTATGGTCTAAGTGTCTTAGTAGCTCAGGTGAGCATTAAATTAAATGGCAACAATACTTAAGTTGCTTTAAACTTCAAACTAGGAGCTGCCTTCATGCAGCTATATGTTGGAATTTTCAAAGGCACTCAGTGAATGCTGATTTATCACATAACAACATTTGAGGAATATATTAAATGGTAATCATTATGAACACTCATCTTTAATCAATATGAGCGAAGTCAATAGGCCACATTCCAAATTTTAAATCATAAGCCATGTATGAGTCATCAAGTAAAGTATCACTAGTACAACTAACATTTAAGCATTCTGAATTTTATCACACATTTGACAATTCCTTTCTCTTTTTATAAAATTACAAGAAGTAGAGAACGAAGTAGATATTGTCACAATCAAGGATCGTGCAACAAATACCTGTAGCCATTATTTAGTCATTGAAAATTAAAATTAAAATTTGAAAAAAAAAAAAAAAAAAAAAACCAACTCTTTCATAAGCAATATAGAGGCACAGTAATATCAACAAGGAAGGGCAATCAATAATCAGCTCAAACTTATCATTAAAAAAAACTGGCAGACCATCTTACTGAGCAGAGTATTGATTTCAGAAGAGAACGGCAGCCAAGATCAGAGACATTCATTGCCCTAAATTGACTGAGCAATTGGATATCATCAGTGGAGCTACAACAAACACTACCTTCGTATTGACAGAAAACAAGCGGCATCTCTGGACTAAAAGGTGCTCCTATTCAAATAAAACAGCCATGAAATCAGTCAACATACAAACAGAACCAAAAAAATAGATAAATTGAACTGAAATCTAAACTATATTCATGCTCCATTTGCTTGCCAACCTACTACTCGCTTCCAAGTTTTCATATCCATTATGCCATTTTTATGGCAATCAAACAAAGCATAAAGAAAAGAACCTGAAGGGAACTAAATTTGGAGAAAAGTAAGAAAGAAACCCACTCATATTAGTACACAAGGGAAGTGAAAAGCAATAGTCAGTGAGAAGCAGCAGGTGAGAAAACAAGAAGGTAACAGTAACAACACCTCTCATCTCTTTGAAATGACAAGTAATCACAAAAAACAATGAACAAAACCAGCCCTCCCTCTCTCCTCCTTGGAACGGAAACCCAGTCACTATATTTTTATCCGAAGTCCAAAGACCCAACTGAACAATTAGACACCAAAATACAATCAAACATATAAGCATATATCACTACTTAACAAGTCTCCCAAGTCCCAAGCACACTAATTCCCAAGTTAGTGCTCTTCCAACCCCTTTTCTATCACACTCTCCTCTACCCAATGCTAACAGCCAAGTAATATTGAACATTTCTACCCAAGAAATAATAATAATAATAACAATAAAGAAAGTTTTGACATTTTGTTCTTGAAACTATATGGACTTGAGGAATAACATATTGTAATTTATTTTAATTATATACACCAATGAAGCATGTTCAGGTCACTCTTCATGATTGACTTTATTGAAGTACTTTTTTTTCTCTTTGTTTTTTGGTAAGCAATCTTAACAATTGTTAAAGAAAATTAAATCAGATGTCCACTTGCCTTTTTTTTTTTTTTTTTGGCTTATATTAATGTGTTTGTAAGAAAAAAAGATGCAAAGTTGACCTCCTGATTTATAAACGAAAAGCGTGACAATTCGATTCTGTTTACTAAAAAGAGCAAATGGGACAGAAGTACAGCAAAACTCAGACTTCAAAACTCAAATTCCAACTAGTTCTTCGTACAAAAAAAGAGGGTGGACAACATTACCAGACACGTTGAAACTCCATGCTTTTTGGGTCTTGTTTCATCACAAGAAATGAACCCTATAAATATAATAAAAAAATTCAAAATCTCAGAAAAAGTCCGAAGGGAGAGTTTTTTTTTTTTTTTTTGGGTTAACAGGATGTTTTAATTAACAACTAGCCAGCCTCTAGAACAGAGGGAACAAAACGGTCATACAAGGCTCCAGCCGAATCAAGGCCAAGGAGAAAAGCTACATCCAGGGGAGTTTCAAGAAAAATTGAAAAATCTTGGCTTAACAGAGAACCCCTTCTAGCAAGGGCATCTGCACATTTGTTAGCCTCCCTATAACAATGCTGAATCCTCACATAAGGAATGGCTTTCATACTCTCCCTACAATCAGTAACCAAGACGTCTAGTCCATTAGGATTGTCCAGCTCCTTCTTCATAAGATCAACTACCAATTTGGAATCTAGCTCAAATATTACTGCTGGGAGTTTGAGGGCAGAACACAAGCGTATCCCATCTCTGAGAGCCCAAAGCTCTGCTGCTACACTCGTTGTAATACCAATCGCTCTTGCATACCCCTTAATCCATTCACCCCTCTCGTTTCTAATTAATAAACCTCCTCCACCTGCCAGACCGGGATTCCCCATTGATGAGCCATCCGAGTTCAGTTTGAACCAATTGGTAGGGGGGAAGCCATTGTACCCGGATTTTTACCTTAACCCGAGTCTGCTTCCCGTTCATCCCAAGGTATAAGAATTCCGAAGCCTTGGCCATAGTCTCAAGCTTCAGATCCTTGTGTTGGTTTGAACTTTCAAAAGCAATGCAGTTTCGGTGTAACCAGAGAGTCCACACAGCAAATGGGAAACGAATGCTCCAACTGATATTCGAAGAATGACTAGTCTTGGACTTATTACAATTCAGATTCAGCCAATCCACCAATTGCAAACCATAAAAAAAAGATTACTTTGAAAGGGCGGAGAGAGCGAATTCCACAATAATTGCGCCTTGGGGCAGTTCCTTAATGCGTGGAGAATTGTTTCAGGCGCATTGTTGCACATAGGACAAAGGAAAGAAATATCCATACCTCTCTGAACCGGGATGCTTTGGTGGCAACTTTGCCAGAGAAAGCACTTAATCTTCGGGAGGGTAGCCACTTTCCAAACCCATTCACCCTTGAACTCCTGCCTTGCCGTGTTATTGTCTACCCCATTGGCTAATCTGTAAGCTCCTTATAACTTAAACTCTCCATTACGAGATGAATACCAGGAGAGCCGATCCTCTCCTTGACTAGAGAATGGGAGAGGAGTGGCTTTCATTTCAAGAGGAAAAGCAAAAGACAGGGACTTTCCCAGTTCCAACCCAAGAAATTTGACATGTCCCTCAGACTCAGTGTAAGATTATCCTCTCCTTCGTTCAAAGGACCTGCAATCTGACTGCTTAAAGTACCCTTGCTCATCCTCATCCACTTATCAAACCAGACAGAAAGGCCCATGGATAAAAGTGTGAAAAATAGGAACAGACAAAGCCCATCCATTTCTTGTATTAAGAATTTTAGAGCCGCAAACTTCGACCATATCTTTCAAACGACTGCCGCATGGCCAAGGTACTTCCTAAGCGACATGTCGTTTTCTGAAGAACATCAAACGACCCGACTTGTGAGTGGTGACTGCACCCAACGGGATGGTTTGAGTTTGGTAAACATGGTTTTATAGACCAATGTAAAAGTTGGATCTCAAAACTCATTAATAAATGTAAAGTCTCATGCATCACCAAAATCCTTTCTTCTTCCAACGAATAATCTAAATAATAATTCACAAACCCAATGTTATATTAATTCCTCTCATTCGATTTTCTCAACAAAATAAAAAATAAAATAAAATAAACCCTTCTTTTTGATATCCAATATTGTGGGACTTATTTTTTCTTGATAATCCAAATGTCATGCATTACTTATATTATATTAACCAACCATACTACTCACATGCAAATATTCCAATACTACATCTTTACTCTCGCTTAAATTGATTGATTTATTGAAATGCCTGAGTCATGAGATGAAGTGAGGTAATATCCAAACAAGATCTGGGTTTTTGGGCTGGTATGCTTTAATTTCTTTTTCTCTTTGCTTAACATTTTAGATAATATTATTGATTTATATTTTTAATTTAATGGGTTTGCAAGAATTATTGCACTAATTGTCTTTCTTTTCTTTTTTTTGGGTAGAATTTTATAAACAATGATTAAAAACTCAAAAGATAAAGAGGCAAGGATGCGAAATGAATTCAAAAGCAACAAATTGCTGCACACATTCTCCAATATATTCAAGTCCATCAACAATGTCAATTTAAGCAAATAAGAAAGCAGAGAAGACACAGCAATATTGTATTGTCCCTTAGTATCTAAAACTAACTTGCTTTAGTCATTTTAAACTGAAAAGCTACTGCAATTTAGAAGAGAAGATCTCATCAATATTTGAAATACAACATATAGTAGCTAAAGTTACATAATCATGTTTATGCAGATAATATTCAGCTATAATTTCCTATAACGAAGAAGGTTCCAGCAACCAACAAAAGCAAAGTATTCATCTTAGTAATAAACATATTTTTACTATAAATTATATTTATTTTGTCAATTATTTAAACGTCGGATCTCAATCTAAAGCTCTATATTAATTGTAATATAAGAAAATATTATGAACCAAGTATGGAACTTTAGCTAGCCATCATGCATGCAAAATTGCAAATGCCCATATTATGGTATGAAGAACGTGTATGAAAAGCAATACATCATAGAAATCCAAGATCCTCAATTTGCTGCCTTGGAGAGAAATTAATAAATAAATAAAAATTAAAAAAACAAACTACATTTTTAAAGTTTAAGGTATTTAAATTTTATACCTTAAAATTTCAAAATTTAGATTTTGCTTCTATAAAGTTATATATTTTTTGGATAATTACTCCTTCCGTCCATTTTTTTGCTGACGTGTCTATTAGGTGCCTGTGCTACATTAGCTTTCCACATGTGTTTCGTCACTTTTGTTGATCCAATTAAATTGTGCTATGTGGATTTTATTATTATATATAATTAAATAAAATTAAAAAGTCTTTAAAATACTTCAAATAAATTTCCTAAAAGTAAAATATTTTTTCTTATAAATATTTCTGGGCATTCAACATTTTCCCCAAAAAGTCAAGATTTTTTTCCTTAATCAACGTAGAGGAACACTACAAATCTAATAACACCACAAAATACCCAGCCATACTGACGAGTCACGACATGAATTCAAAGGTAGCGCACACAACTCTTCTTTAATTAAAAAAATAATACTCCGTCCGTCCCACTTAGTTTGTCCTTTATTCCATTTTGAGATGTCCCAAAATATTGTCATATTTCTAATAATAAAAGTCATTAATTTACTAATGTTCCTATTATACCCCATATTTAATTTTCAAAACTACTCCATTTGAAAAGAAAATCAACAAAATTATTTAAGGGTAGTTTTGGAAACTAATACATTTTCAAAAGTTAGACAAGACAATAAATGATGTTCCCTTAAAAAGTTTGACTTTTCAAACAGGACAAACTAAGTGAGACCAATGGAGTAATTAATTAATTAACTAATTAAAAAAAAAAGTAGCGCACAAAACCCACATCTCATAATTAGAGTCTGTTTGGGATCCGCTTATTTTACTGAAACTAAAAAAATTTTGCTGAAAGTATTGTAGATAAAAATAAAAATTAGCTAAAATAGTACAGTGGGACCCATGAATAGTATCAAAAAGTGTTGTGAGGCTCATGAATAGTAGCAAAAATAAGCTGAATAGTAAAATAAGAAGGTTTTTTAAGCTAGAGTCAAACGCACACTTAAGGCTGGTTTGGGTAGCGCTGAACGCGTCCAGCGTTCAGCGTTTTCCCTTTTTTTTTCTTTTCTTTTTTTCCTCTGCTGCCTTTTCTACTTTTAGGGGACAAGTTACTGTGTGTGCACAGTGCGCGCACTGTTCATGTACTTTTCAGCAATTTTTTAATTAAAAGTTGGTCTCACGGTACTATTTATACATTTAAAAATTATTTTTCTACAGTGTTTGCTTTCAGTTTTCAGTTTTTAGTTTTCAGCTGTATCCAAACGGACCCTTAATATATAGTACACTCCTTTAAGAATTTGGATGGCTGACCATTGTCTATATTTTGTTTAGTGCTCATGTGCCAGAGGAGTAAGTTGGCAGAGCCAGAGAATTTTCTCAAAATGATCAAACTAAATGTATCATTGTATTCCAGTAGTTTTAACTTTTTATATAAACTAGTGTGTAGTTCAGTGAATATACATGAGTACAATTAAAAAAAATCACAACTATATGACTCAAATTAAACTTTTTTAAAAGGTTCAAATTATATATAGTATTAGCTTAAACTTTTCTTAAACCATATATTTCTAAAATATATATGTAATGGTTTCTCATTTGTGTGTGTGTGTGTATATAATTTAGAATTTAATTGGTTTTAAATTCTTTGTTTTTTGCACCCAATAATTCATTTGTCACAAAAATTAAAAACTTGGACACGTGGCAAAAAATTATATTTCAATTTAAATCCAATTTATAATTTAATTGGATTTGGACTATTCGATTTCTACACTTAAAGTCTGTTTGAAATCCGCTTATTTTGCTGAAACTAAAAACTTTTTACTAAAAGTACTGTAAATAAAGGTAAAAATTAGCTAAAATAATACAGTAAACCCGTGAATAATACCAAAAAGTGCAGTACGACTTATGCATAGTAACAAAAATAAGTTAAATAGTAAAATAAGCTGATTTTTTAAGCAAGAGCCAAACATACACTTAATATATGGTACACTCCTTTAAGAATTTGGATGGCTGACCATTGTCTATATTTTGTTCAGTGCTCATGTGCCAGAGGAGTAATGGTTTCTCATTTTTGTGTGTGTGTGTATATAGTTTAAAATTTAATTGGTTTTAGACTCTTTGTTTTTTGCACCCAATGATTAACTTGCCACAAAAATTATAAGCTTAGATGGACACGTGTCAAAAAGTTGGATTTCAATTTAAATCCAATTTAGAATTTAATTGGATTTAGATTCTTCGATTTCTACACTTTAATAATTTACTTGGCACTAAATTATGATTTTAATGGGACAAGTGGCACAAATTTGAGAATCCAATTTAAATCTAATTGAATTTTCTCTAAACTTTAGCTATTAATATATTCTAGTGTATAATCTGTGCATATGCACAGTACAATTTAAAACAACACAATTGCACATATATGGATTCAAATTATACCTTGTTTAAATCATAGATATATACATGAATTTTACTCTTTCTTTCTTCTTTTATTTTATTTTTTAGATATACACATGAATTTACTCTTTTTTATTGGGTTTTTTTTATGGTTTATTTATATTAAACTCTTCATCTTTTGCACAATATTAACTCACCTAGAAAGTAATATATATATATATATATACACACACACACACCCTAAGAATGGTTAGAGCTTGGTCAAGCTTCTTAACTTCTTCCTTGAGGGTTCTAATCTCAAATTTGGTTTCCTTGATTTCATGTTGAAGGTCATTAATTAAAATATAAATTTTTTAATCCACTAAAATATATAAATTTGTGAGGGTTCTAAAATATATAATTTTTTTTTTGATCCACTAAAATAAAAATTGGAACTCTTTGACCCTAATTTTTTTTAATCACAACTAAATTAACCTTAAATATAATTCTCCTACTAATATTTTGGCATTTAAAAGCTAATTTAATCTAAAACATTGAAAATAAAAATTAGTTACTGAATCTGAGGTGCTTTAATTTGTTATTTGTTGAGTAGGGATTAGGAGCATAGGACAAGTCAAGAGTGATTGAATGAAAACAAAAGTAAATGTTAACACAATAAAAATTTGCTTAATATCTATTTGGGAACAGTTTATCTAAATTTTTTGCTTAAAGTATAAAATAAGTAGGAAATCACATAAGACCCGCAAATAGTAGGAAAAAAGATGAAGTCATAAGTTGGCTTATAATTAAGACCCAAACACACTTAATATAATTACAAAAAACAATAGTTGTCAAAGTTGAGTTGAATATTTATTAAATACAAGAATTGTAAAGAGTTAAAACAAACTAATAGTATTCTGAGCAATAATAACTAAAGTTCAGTTAGCAATAATAATTAATAATTTTATTGTATTTGAAAACTATAGATGATTTTCAAGATTTCATTTTAGAAATAATAATTACTATGTTCATTGTATTATGAAACTATATGCCAAATGAACTAATACTTTATATTTTATTTTTTTGCTAGTACTATGAACAAATTTGTAATAAAGAAACATCGTAGACCACAAGCAAAAGGGAAGAATACGCAACTCCCTATAGTTTTTCTATAGACACACACTAGACTCATCACACGAGCTTTGCAATTTGCTTATCCAATAATGCTCTTATTTATTTATTTATTTTTAAGTATTATAATGCTTAAAAGTGATATATAAATAACCTTGTGTATTTTTTTTTTTTAAATGAAGTAAGGTAACATGGAATATGTTTAAAAATAAGATAGAAAACCGCAAGAAGTTAAAACCCAATAGGACATTTGAATTTATTGATTGAAATAAAAATTGTAAAGATTTGAACAAAAAAAAAAAAATGATATACGTTAATGTGGATGGATGGAGATTTGTGATATCTGTATAGAATTTGGATAACAAAAATTTTGGAATATTGTAAGGAATTAAAAAAAAAAAAAAAAACCATAGAAATTTTGGAATAAGAATGAGTAGTTTTTATTTGAGGAAATGGATTTTTTTCATTTTGGAAGAAGTAATTTTGTATTTCTTTTATAAAAATAATTGAAGTATTTGAATTCAAATAGATATTAAATACAGATAGGAATCAAAAATTTGAATACAAATGGGTAGTGAGAATAATTTTTTTCCCCCTTTTATACGTGAGACAGTATTACTGTTTTAAATTATTTTGCCTTTTTGTAAAAAAAAAAAATTAAACGAAACAATATGTTATTTCAGAATTAGTATAAAGATATTTTGGAAACATAGGAATCTTCTTTTTAATAGTGTTTATATGTGTGTAGCACACATGCAATGAAGCTATGGATTTGTTGGCTAAATTATTTATTCCAACTTATTTAAGCACAATTTCTAAAAATCTTATTTTAAATATAAGATATTGTAATATGCCAAAAGCTCAACCACATTGAACTCAATAAGAGCAAGAATGTTAATAAAACATCAAATATATACATGTCAAAGAATCAAGGTATTACTTGATACCACCATTAACATCTTTTCACGCTTTCACTTTGATAACACAAAAAATCACCGTGGTTGAGCTATTAACGATCTACCTTTTCAATATTTATGCTGAAATAGGTACATGTTAATGGAAACTTGTATAACTCCACAATTGGAGCTATGCTACACAATGGATGTTGAATCCATACTATTAATAATAGAATTCTTCTGTTTCGTTTTCAATTTTTGGAGTACCAAAATATCTTCATACAAATTTTAAGATAACATACTCTTTAGTTTAATTTTTTCCTATAAAAAAGCAAAAAAAGTTAAAATAGTAATACTATCTCACGTACAAAAGGAAAAAAAAAAATGTTATTCTCACTGCCCATTTGTATTCAAATGTCTAATTCCTATATGTATTTGTTATCTATTTGAATTCAAACACTTCAATTATCTTTACCAATATATATATATACACACACACACTACAAAATTATTCTTCAAAAAAAAAAAACACTATCTCATGTAAAAACTACTCATTCTTATCCCGAAATTTCTATGTTTTTTTTTATTCTTTAAAACATTCCAAACTTTTTGTTATCCAAATTCTATATAGTTATTACAAATATATGTAATTGTTAACCATGAGCAGGGAACAGAAAGACCCGGTAAAGATTCGCAAATTTCAGATTCAGAAAATAGGATCTTGTTACAAACTTTGAGTCTTAAAGTATTTGATAGATATTAATAGTTTTATACCCACACGGTATTAATTCAGATGAAAAGCCTTAATAGTATTTCATTTTCCATTTTCAAAATGAGCGCAGGAAATGATATGTCATTTTTAAACACAAAACATTTATTATTATTGCTTATGTGTCACCATTTACATTGATTGTTACTTTAATTTGTATTAAACATGTTATTTTTTACACTCATTAAGTTGACTTTTTTTTAGTCTTATACTATGTATTATTCATAAAAAAAAATTCAATTATTTGCAACACATTCATATGCATAGATTGATAGTCCTAAAAAATTTAACTTTTCATAACTCAAAAACCATTTTATTTATTTTAATACATCATTTTACAATATACTTGCAATCAAAGGTTTAATTTTTTTTTTTTACCCCTTTATTTAAATAGTCTTTATGTTTTTTTTTTTTTTATCACTTTATGCTACGGTAATGACAAGATATGACCCCATAAAATAAACTAATATTTTTTCAAGCACATTGTGCTACAGTAAACGCTTTATATAAATTTTTAACTTTACCATCATCAATAGAGTAAGTTTTTTTTTTTTTTTTTTTGTGTTTTAAATACTAAGATAGCATTTTCACTATTTTAACACCAACAATATGAATGCGTTAAAGTACTAATAAAATTTAACTCCAAATAGAAGTCTTAATTAGAAATATTAGTTATCCAGCACGACTATTCTTTTATTTAACTTTTTTTTTTTTTTTTTTTTTTGCTGAGATACTATTTTTTTAATTTCAAAATATAAAACTCCGGCATGATAGATAAGTGACAACAACTATGCTAGTGGTAGTTTAGCTTTATTTACTTTTTTCTCAAAAAAGAAAAAGTTTTCTTTACTTTTCCAACACTTCAACTTCGATAATTCTAGCTAGACATCCAGAATGACCAGGTCAATGTCTCGTTGATAATTTTTTTTTTCCACAAAAATCTCTAGAATTTGTTGCTCACTATACATGCATTGATTAGGTTTTTTTTTTTCATTCTTTTCTTTCTAAACTACATAGTTAGTTCTTATCCTTTACAATATATGTTATTTTTAGTCCTTAAATTTTTTTAATTGTGTGAATTTGGTCTCTAATATTTCAATGTTATATCAATTTGGTCCATATCGTTATTCCCTTGGATGGAAAATTTAGACGTGCCAAATGGAGTAATAAAAATAATTTTTCATGCCACATTAATTGCCAATTGTACCGCCAAGTCAAATTAAAAATAAATTTTTTTAAAAAAAAAACCCAAAATTTCTATTTAAACCCTCAAGTAATGGTTGTGTTTTCATGCTTACCAATCCGATTAAATCGATAGTTTTTCTTACTTTTTTTTTCAATTTTTTTCTGTGTATTTTTGCCCATCTAGGTTTTCTTGGATTGGTTTGAAAATGGCTTTGGTTTTGGTTTTATTGGAAATTTTGCAGCGACCCACAATAGTTGATGTGTTAAGCGAGTTGATGATGTTCATAGCGCCTCTTTGGGTAGTAGCTCTTGTTGTGGTTTTGGTTGGGTGGGCATGGAATCCCAGATGGGCCAATGTCCAAAGATACTTTTCCTACTTTTCCTACTTTACCAATAACCACAACACAATCCACGTGTTTCACATTTGTTCCAATTCCAAGCTTGAATTCTTTGAGGTTTCAGTTCCCCAATTCCTGCTACCTGGTAGCAAAATTAGATACGACTCGTGAACTCAACATGACATGACACAAAATTAGTAGGTTATGGGTTGAGACTTAATAAATTTGTATCATATTTAGATTGACATGACGGACCCATTTGATAAACAAGTTGGTTTAGTGTTCAACCTATGAAACCTGTTTGATATCTGACCTAATTAAATGAAATTTTATCAATATATCTTTTAAACCCTAAGTATATAAACTTATTAGTTGTTGTGATTTATTTTCTTTGACATATTGTGATTAATTATCTGTGATATTGAGATATACTTTAGTTTTGAATCGTTATTTGTAATATTGAGATATTGAGATATTTGTGATATTGAGATATACTCATTAGTTCTGAATTTTATATTTAAATTTTTTTTTTCATAAATATTTTTCTTCATTTTGATAAAATTAGATAAATAGGTCGACACGACTAGCCCATTTAATAAATGTGTTGTGTTAGGGTTGAGAAATCTTGACCCGTTTAATAAACATATCAGGTTACTGTTGACTCATATAATCGAATACGCATGAGTTAACACGACACCAACCCGACACATGAACACAAATTGCCACCCCTACTGCTAAACAATCTAATTCTAGGTTTGTTAGGGGTTTTCAATGTCTATGAGTGAATTGACAACTTTGCATATTATTTGTTTTTGATAGTTATGCTTTGGATTGGGATGTGGAATTTCGATTAATAGTTGAATTAAAGAGTTGGGTTATTTCTAAAATTTCAATTTCTTTACTTCTGTTGGTTTTTTTTTTTTTTGATAATATGTTGGTTTGAAATTTTTTTTCTCACGCTTAAAAAATATTTGGGTTTATTTATTTATCTATTTTTAATCTGACATGGCGGTACAGTTGACAATTAATGTAGTGTGAATAACTATATTTTATTACTTCATTTGATACATCAAATTTTTCCATCCAAAGAGATAACGGAAGAGACCAAATTGACACAACACTAAAAGGTTAGGGACCAAACTAACACAATTAGAAAGTTAAGGACTAAATTGACATATAGTATAAAGGATAAAGACCAACTATGTAATTTACCCTATATTTTATAATGTCGATTAGGTTTCTATTAACTAGATATTGCTTTATCTTATTATTGCTTGTAGTTTTTTATACATATAAACAATTTATCATAACATCAAGGATGAAAATAAATTAATCTAGCTTGAGATACAAAATACATTATTTTTTTAGAAGAAGATACAAAATACATTATAAATTGTTTTATATATTGACTCCAGTTAATTATTTTAATTACCCAAGTTGATTAATTAGGTCATATTACATACAAATCACCAAGGCACCAACAAATCACCAAATAAACTAAGTGCAACGGAAATTAAATAGACGCAGTAATTTGTTGACAAATGGGGGAAATCTCTCGTAAAGCAAAAACCTCACCAGGTGAATTTCAAGTCACCACTCCCAATAATCCACGAATCAAGAACAAGCGATTACAAGTATAAAGTATCTTACCACTACCCTGGACTATCCCAAAATACCAAACTATAGTTGAACCTTTATTTCAATCCCCAATTGGACTTGATTTTCTAGAAGAATTTTTTTTTTGCACGGATCTCAGTATGTGACTAACTCCCAACTACTGATTGATTGATTTTTTTTTTTTTTTTGTTGCGAAGTTCTTCACTTTCAAAGCACGTTGAAGATCTAGAAGTACTTGGTTACAAAACCAAAGGCACACAAAACACAATAACTTCTCACAAAGTGTATATAAGTTCTCTAACTGAGTCTTTGTATATTGGATGACTTAAAAATAAGCCTTTTATATGGACTAGGTTTTTGAGAATGAAACCCTAGTAATCAAAGTCATCATGGGCCAAGATTCAGATCTGAAAATTCTGAAATCACAGAGCTCAATAGAACTCATGGGCCAACTTTTCTTCACTTGTTTCTTGGTTCAATCTTCATGGCTTTAAAGATACCATTTGTTATGTTTGTGCAACATACTTCTTGATACATTAAACTCATCTTAGATCTACCCAATTACAACTAAAGTGTATTTTTATCAAAAAATATGCCAATACATAGAAAATATGACCCTAATATAAATTAGCATATATCTTAAAATTTTAATCTATCAGCTAGCTAGAGCGGTCCAACTAGTATATAACGAAGTTATAGCTAGTGCTTGACAAACAAGCAAACCAAGCTCTCGTAACCATAATTAGTAGAGCCTCTTGCACAGGCCCTGGTGAAGATATAGAGAAGAATTGGAATTGAGTTCCAAATTTCCAATGTAGTATCACTTACTCTTATTTACACCATTAGCGGAACTTAACACATGTCATTTTCTTATAAATGAAATATAGAGTGGAGATGATTCAGATTACTTGCTTTCTTGCTAAGATAATTATCATTTATTCCATAAAAAATTATAATTTATCCTATAATAATCAAGTTTTTAATTCCAAAACTGAATACAATAAGAGTTCATCCACATCACAAATGCACTAGGATATAATTTTCCAAGATAATCCTTAGAGCATTCATATCCGGACGAAGATTAGATCTAGTATTCCTGTGTACTAGACTTGTTGAAATGTTGACACTTGACAAGTAGGGGCAGCTCCACATTGAGGTCAAGGTGGTCCTGTGACCGCTTTGGTTGTAAATTAAAGCTACAATTTTTTTATTTATCGGATGTGAATTTTAACAAATTCATCATTGGCTTGCATTTTCTTCTTATATCCTCCATACTTGCAAAATTTCAATAAGATCGAAAATCAATAACTATGTCATTAACTAAATATGTCTAAAATTATAAATAAAAATTAAGTTTATGAATCGAATAGTAAATAATATTTCATTGGCATGGAATTTGACATGTGTTCTAAAAATATAAAGAATATACCATTCAACTGTTATATTTTCAAAATATGTAACCATATTAATTTTTTTAGTAGGCTACAATTGAGTTTGTAGCCAAATTTTGGTTCCTTTAACAATATATTAGGCCCTTACAAACAAAAAGAAAAAGTTCAGGAAAAAATTTATTGAATCAAAATTTTGAAAGAAATGTAACTTGCATATTGATAATAAGAGATTATCATGCAAAAATTTCAAAATAAGAAAACTTATAAAATGAAATTATAAAACTTTATGTATTTTCATTTTTTTTTGGTCAATATATAAACTTCTCTGTTTATTAGATTTTTCATAATTTAAGTTTCCAAAAGATCACCCTGAAAAAATTTCTAAAGCCACCACTGTTAACAAGTTTTTGATTCATGTTTGCATCTTATCAGGTCTATGCAAGGATCGTGAACTACTTTGTAAAGGAAATGATGGGTAATTGTAGTTGGGGTAGCTGAGTTCGAGGATAGCTCTACCTCTAGAATAAAGAAAGAAAGAGAATTAGAGAATTAGAATAGGAAGTAGATTGAATTGGTAACAATTTGCTTGACTGTTATTCATGATCCTCCTAGCCCTTTATACAAGAGTGAATGCCTTGTTCTACCTCATAACTACCTCTACTCTGTACCCTAACCAACTAACCACCTCAGCCTAACTAACTCCCTATTAACCATAGTTAAGCCTAGTTAACAAGTATGACTACTAACACACCCAACTAATACAACCAATGGCATCAGTTTATACAGCACTCAATACAACAACAGTAAGTACAAAAGCATTATAAAGGTAATCCTAACAATACCCCTTCCTTTAGAGCACCTTGCTCACAAGGTGAGGAAATTTTGCTTGCAAATCATATAGGATTTCCAAGTAGCATCTTCCTTGCACTCCTCTTGCCACTGCACTAGAACCCGTGTCATAGTTCTGCTTCTTAACTGAATAGATTGTCTGTCTAAGATCAGGATAGGTTCTGGTGTAAGCACTAAATCTGCATTCACAGCAGGCAATGTAGGCCTAAGCACCACCTTATCACCCAACTTAACCTTGAGGCAGGACACATGGAACACAGGATGAATAAGGGAGCCAGAAGGCAAGTCCAATTTATAAGACACCTCTCCAATCTTTTGGATGACCTGAAATGGCCCATAGTACCTTAGAGCTAGCTTCCCAAGTTTCTTATGTTGCATTGAGGACTGTTTATATGGCTGCAACCTTGGATACACCCAATTCCCTACTACAAAGGACCTTTCCACCCTCTTTTTGTCTACAAACCATCTCATCCTCTCTTGAGCAGCAAGCAGATTCTGCTTAAGCAAGGACAAAAGCTGGTGTCTACCCTTAAGTAACAAGTCCACTGCCCCAACCCTTGTAGTACCAGTTACATAATCAAGAATCCGAGGAGAAGGGTAACCATACAAAGCCTCAAACTGTGTCATCTTAGCAGCAACATGGAAATTGGTGTTAAAGCAAAACTCTGCCAAGGGTAACCACTCAACCTAGGTAGTAGGCTTGTCAGCTGCAAAAGCTCTTAGGTAGTCACCACCTCAATTTGGCCATCAAAATAAGGGTGGTAAGCAGAAGACATATTCAAGGTTACTCCTTGCAGTCCCATCAATTCCCTCCAAAAAAATGAGAAGTGAAAATAGGATCCCTATCACTGACAATGGTGGAAGGCATACCATGCAATTTGAACACAAATTGTAAGTAGACATAAGCCACCTTAGCAGCAGTGTAAGGATGGGAGAGAGCCACGAAATGTGTATACTTGGTAAGCCTATCCACTACCACCAACACCATAGACTGCATATTAGACTTGGGCAGACCTTCCATAAAATCTATGCTCACATCTAACCATGGTTTTTTTGGAATAGGCAGGGGTTGCAGCAACCTAGCTGGAAAACAAGTCTCATGTTTAAGCTTCTGGCAGACATCACATTCTTTCACATACTGCTTCAGGTCTTGCCTCAATCCAGACCAGTAAAAATCCCTTTGGAGCCTCTACAAGGTCTTGAGGTAACCAGAATGGCCCCCTAAAGGGCTGTCATGCACTTGCTGCAAGACCACAGACTTCAAATCACCATTAGAGTCACCCAAATACAGTTTTCCCTTATAAAAGAGTAACCCATTACAGAGGGTAAACCCCGGATGAGCATCAGAACCTAACTGAATGGCTTGCATAATAGTCTGAATCTTAGGATCAGAAGCATAGCTCAACTTAAGATCAAACAACCATGATGGAGTAGGAAATGATATAATGCACAAGGTTCCCACTGAAGCAGGTGAAACATCAGAAATAGCTAACACACTTGGAACAGAAACAGGCAAATCAGATTGGACAGAAGCAGCCACTTCATCACCTGACCTTCTGGAGAGTGCATCAGCCACCACATTTTCCTTACCTTGCTTGTACTCCACAATGAAAGCATAACCAAGGAGCTTGGTAATCCACCTTTGCTGTGCTGATGTGCCCACCCTCTTCTCTAAGAGGTATTTTAAACTTTGATGGTATGTTTTGATTACAAATGGTCTCCCTAACAAATAGGGTCTCCACTTCTTAACTGCCACCACTAGAGCTAGTAATTCCTTCTCATAGGTAGAAAGTGAGAGCTTATTACCTTTCAAGGCTTGACTATGAGAGGCAATAGGCCTATGATCTTGCATTAGGACAACCCCTAAGCCCACACCAGAAGCATCACACTCCACAATAAAAAGCCTTATAAAATTAGGCAAAGCTAATACAGGAGGACTTGAGATAACCTCCTTAAGCATCTGAAATGCAGTGGTAGCTTCTGGAGTCCAAACAAAGGAATCCTTCTTCAATAGAGCAGTCAAGGGTGCAACAATTTGACCATAGCCCTTCACAAACTTCCTATAGTACCCAGTGAGACCCAAAAAACCCCTCAAAGCTTTAACATCTCTAGGTATAGGCCATTGCTGCATAGCAGCAGTCTTTTTTGCGTTAGTCCTCTACCTCCCCACAAGCAAACATACATTTGGACTTCTTAGCAAATAGCTGATGTTTGGCCAAGGTCTCCAAGACCAATCTGAGATGGCCAAGATGATCAAACAAGGATTTACTATACACCAATATGTCATCAAAAAACACAAGGACAAACTTCCTTAAGAAAGGCCTGAAGATGTCATTCATCAATGATTGAAAAGTAGAGGGAGTATTAGTTAAGCTAAAAGGCATCACCAAGAACTCATAGTGGCCCTCATGTGTTCTAAAAGCAGTTTTAGGAATATCTTCTTCTTTCATTCTAATTTAGTGGTAATTAACCAGACCTCAAATCTAATTTAGAAAACACACAAGCCCCACCCAACTCATCCAATATCTTATCAATGACAGGAATAGGATACTTGTCCTTAATAGTATCCTAATTCAATGCCCTATAGTCAATTCACATCCTCCAAGACCCATCAGCCTTCCTTACTAAGAGAACAGGTGAAGCAAATGGACTACAACTATGCCTAATTAAACCAACAGATAACAACTCTTGAACTATTTTCTCAATTTCATTTTTCTGATAAAAATGATACATGTAAGGCCTTTGGTAGGTTGCTTGAGCTCCCTCCTTCAGCTGAATTTGGTGTTCATGCGCCCTAATGGGAGGTAAACCAACAGGGGTAGCAAAAACTAGCTCAAACTCCAGCAGTAGATCAACAACCTGATCAGGAACTTGAACAACCTGATCTGTAGAATGAGCAATAGTAGGACATGCAATTTGCAAGACCAGTCCTCTATTCACAGTTGCCTTCAAGAACTGGTTACCTTCTTGAATGTGAGAGCTTGCTTCCTTCAACCTATGCAAGAGTACAGAATTTTGTCCATAAGAAAAACACATAGTCAGTAGCTTGAAGTCCCATTGAATGACCCCAAGAGTACTCAACCATTGGGTCCCTAACACCAGATCAACCCCCCCCCCAATAGGTAATACATGTAACTGAACCAAAAACTGATGCCCTTGCACACAAAGAGAAACTTCCTCACACAACCCTTGAGTCTTAAGTACATCACCATTAGCCACCTTCACCTCCAAAACTTGAGAAGTGTCCACAGGAATGTGCAACTGAGAGAACAATGAATTATCAACAAAATTATGTGTGCTACCCGAGTCTATCAAAATCACCAAGGATTTGTGCTTAATTTTTCCCATCACCCTCGTGGTACCAGAAGTAGGAGTACCACTTAGAGCATAAAGGGTGATTCCAGCTTCTTCAACACTGCCCTCTTGACCATTCAAGGAACAATCAGTAACAGAATTCTCACCCCCCCCCCCCCCTCTTCCAATTCAGCAATTCTTATTCTTGAACTATCATTAGGCACAAACTCCACACAATCAAGTAGAAACAACATAGCATTTTTGCACTTATGTCCAGGACCCCATTTCTCATCACAGTTATAACATAATCCTTTTTTCTTCCTCTCTTCCATTTGAGCAGGTGATATTCTTTTAATTGGCAGTTTGTTAGTCTTGCTTTCTATCAAAGGAAGAGCTTTGGGTGGACCAAGTATTAAAGGCTTACCTTGTTCCATCTGAACCTTAGAAGACTTCTTACAACTCTAATTGTATTCTTCTTGAATCTTGGATAGTCCAAAGGCCTCATTTAATGATTGAGGATTGAGCATACAGATAGGGAGCCTTATCTCATCCTTCAAGCCACTGAGAAAACAACTCAACTTGTGTGCAGGAGATAACCCTTTGATCCTATTTGACAAGACCTCAAATTGAGTTTTATACATTGCCACAGAAGATGTTTGCCTCAACCTGGTTAACATTTCCATAGGATCATCATACGCAGTTATGCCAAACCTCACTTGCATAGCTTGAACCAAAGACTCCCAATCACAGAACACCCTTGTTTCTTCGCTTTCTTGGAACCAAATCAGTGCTTCTCCCTCCATATGAAATGAAGCTAGCATCAATTTCTCTCCAATGGGGGTATTATAGTACTTGAAGTACTGATTAGCCTTATACATCCAACTCACAGGTTCTTCACCAGAAAATTTGGGAAATTCCAACTTCATGGAGCAAGACACAAGCAACATTGCAAAATTAGGATTGTGATTTTCCCCAATTCTCTGAGATTGGAGAGATCCACCCTGGTCTAAAGAACTCAATTTCTACAAGATTATAGTCAACTGTTGACTCATTTCATTCAACGTTCTCATATGAATTTCTTGAATGGTTCTCATCTCTTGTAACTCCTTTGTGTGATGATCAATGGTATTCCGAAGCGAAGCAATAGCCTCTTTGGTTGTAGCAGAAGCACGAGTCTCTGCCATGGATGCCAAGGAAAGCCTGCTCTTATACCAATTGCAAGGATCGTGAACTACTTTGTAAAGGAAATGATGGGTAATTGTAGTTGGGGTAGCTGAGTTCGAGGACAACTCTGCCTCCAGAATAGAGAAAGAATGAGAATAAGAACGGGAATTAGAGAATTAGAATAGGAAGTAGATTGAATTGGTAACAATTTGCTTGACTGTTATTCATGATCCTCCTAGCCCTTTATACAAGAGTGAAGGCCCTGTTCTACCTCATAACTGCCTCTACTCTGTACCCTAACCAACTAACCACCTCAGCCTAACTAACTCCCTATTAACCATAGTTAAGCCTAGTTAACAGGTATGACTACTAACACACCCAACTAATACAACCAATGGCATCAGTTTATTCAGCACTCAATACAACAACAGTAAGTACAGAAGCATTATAAAAGTAATCCTAACAGTCTAGTACTGTAGTGCATAGAATCCTTAGACCCAAGTCAGTTCCCATCTGTTCTTTCAAATTGGCTTTTTACTTTTTAGCCAATTTAGTCAAAACTATAGCAAAAAAAAAAACCTACTAGACTGTTTCTTATTTTTGTATCTGTTATTTTCCTTGTTCTTTCTCTTATCTTTATTGTTGCATAGGCTGGAAGCTAGAATGTAACGAACACACAATAGAAGTAACGGGCAAAGTGAATTTCTTGTTTTATTTGGATGACCTTTACAAACGATGTTTTCTTTTTGTTCCTTTGTTTAATCCGCTTGTAGACTATTTGAAACTGATAGGTTTCCCCTTTTTTTTATATATAACTAAAATTTTTTATAAATTTCATAACCTAAAACAGATGAAAGTTGAAACAGCCAACAATTGTTACAATTGTGTGTATATGATGTCTATAGTGAGTTACGTTGGTGCCATATAAAATGACACAATTCACAACTTACTCACATGACGAGTTATAAATAATATAGATGTCAATTTTTTATGTGACACGAGTTCTACTATTTTATGTGAGAATGTAAATCCTTTGTACCATTTTTTGTATACCACTCTATATTCCATCAGTTACTATTTACTATGTATATGATTTTTTTTTTCATTTTAAATATCAATTATTTTATAAGGAAAGTAAAATGAAAACATGACAAATAATAATTAGTAGAACATAGAGTAGTGCACAAAAAATAGTAATTTGTACTCTGTTTGTGGGACCAGTATAGTATATACCAGATACCATACAGGCTTCGAAGACTTTTAACCGTTCAACACACAAATGAAGTACTGAAGCTTGTTCTCATTTCACATTGGCCAACAAAAATAAACAAAATATATTAATAAAAACTGATCCAAGCTTCACGACCTAATCTCAGTCTTAATAACCAAGTAACTTCTTTCTTTCTTTCTTTTTTCTTTTTTTCTTTTTTAATATTTCCTCAACCTTTGAAAATTGCAACCAGATTTTACATTCACTTCCTTATATCATTTGTCTTTCAACTTTCAAGAAAATACAAAGCATCATGGAGTTCTTCAAGGACGCCACAGCTGTAAGACTCAGAAGTCACTTTAACAAGTACCTAGTAGCTGAAGACGACGAAGAAAAAGTACGACAAAGGAGCAACGGCGCCTCAAACAGAGCGTTTTGGACCATCGAGTTTGTAGAAGAAAACAGCAATCATATCCGCTTGAAAAGCTGTCATGGCAAGTACCTCAAGGCCTCAGACGAACCATTTTTACTAGGCATGACAGGAAACAAAGTGTTACAAGCTATGCCAGTATCAGAAAATGATAGTTCTATCGAGTGGGAGCCTAGAAAAGATGGTGTTTACTTGAAATTGAGGACGAAAAGTGGGAATTATCTGCGAGGCAATGGAGGCACGCCGCCTTGGAGGAACACGGTCACACATGATTTGCCCTCTAGGACTGCAACGCAGGAATGGATTCTTTGGGAGGTGGATATGGACATAACAAGAGATCGTTCGTTTTTATCATCATTTTCAATAAACTCTTCGGTTGCGGAGGATTCTGAGGGGTCTGAGTGTTCAGAAACAAGCTTGCCGTCAGTTATCTCTATAGATGTTGAGATTGCAAGTGAAAGAAAGGTACGTGCTAGCTTTCAAAAAAATTTGATGATTCACTTATTGGGGTGGGAGGTTGAATCCTAGAAGTTTTTATTAAAAATATCAGAAGGTGTTAGTAATGGTCACTTCATGGATTGCAGACAATCCATTACCATTAAGGAGGTTTTTTTAGGTGCTTAAACTACTGTGTAAGTAATTTTTTTGGGTCTATAATTCACTTCAAAAATCTGGGAAATTAAATATGATCACCATCGAACTTATTTGTTGGAGTTAATTTTAGTTTTCAAATTATGCACCATGGAGAAACGAACATGACAGCTTTAGATGCATACATGATCCCTCAACAGTAAATTTCTAGAGGAAGTGTGAAGTCTATTAATACCAATTTTTTATTATTTCATTATATTGATCTAACAAATTGATTAGTTTGACTTTTAGGATCGAGTTAAATAAATTTCATTGTTACATACTCATGTCAATTTGATAGCGTATAATCGTGCTTCTGTTTGTCTTTCTACAGGATGAAGAAGGATCTGGTAATTCCAAGAAATCTGATGAGGATGAAATCATAAAACTTGGTGGTCAGGTTACTGAGTACCAGAGAAGAGAAAAGAAGTTTTGGCTTTGGTTGTTGTTGTGCTGGGTCATATGTGGGTTACTCATTTTTTTATTTTTAAGTTCAGTAATGTCTGGTTCAACTACGGAACAATATTTGTTTTATCTTAAACTAAAGGGGTTTAGCTTTGGTAACGTTGATGCTAGGTTCAATTGGTCAAAAACTGCTAGGGGTGTTGTGGTGTGATGCTTCATGCTTGTTCGGCATGGGTGTTGTTAAGTTTTGTAATGCATAGCAAGTTGCAATAAAGAATATTGTCAATGGAAGTTGCTTATGTGAGTTTTATAATGCAAGCTGTTACATCTTTTTTTTTTTTTTTTTGATTGTTAATTTTGTTAATTGTTCAGGTTGTCCTCTAACTTGTGAATTTTGTTAATAGCACTATATTGAATTTTAATTGCTCTTTATTCAAACTTATTCACATGTATATATGGGCAAAACATAATACACAAGTATAATTTATACTTTAAAACATGTCTTTAACATAATTTATTATATATATATATATATATATATATATATATATATATATATATATATGAGCGAAATGCGGCAAAAGGAAGGAAAATCCATGGGCCGACTCCATCGTCTCCACCCCGTAGGAACTACGAGATCACCCCAAGGACGCCTTCGGCATCCAGAGGTCGCAGACTGACCATAGAACCCTGTTCAATAAGTGGAATGCATTAGCTATCCGTTCTAAGGTTGGGCAGTAAGGGTCGGAGAAGGGCAATCACTCATTCTTAAAACCAGCATTCTTAAGACCAAAGAGCCGGGAGGAAAGGGGGGGGCTTTCTGTTCCTGGTTCTCCTGTAGCTGGATCCTCCGAAACCACAAGAATCCTTAGTTAGAATGGGATTCCAACTCAGCATCCTTTTTTGAGATTTTGAGAAGAGTTGCTCTTTGGAGAGCACAGTACGATATATATATATATATATATATATATATATATATATTTCTTGTAAATTAAAATTTTCAATAAGTCAACTTTTATATAATCCAAGAAAAATATATATTTCTTTCATAATGTCATGTGTAATTATCTGTTAAATTATATTAATTAAAATTAATATTATTTACAAAAATTTTAAATTAAGTTCTATTTGTTCAATAAATTCAAAATTACACAATAGATTATAATGTTTTTTTTTTTTTTGGCTTCAGTCACATTACTTTACTAGTCGCTAACCCGTGATATGCACGGGAACCTACCTATTTGTGAAGTAGACTAAAATAATTTTATAAAATCTTAAATTGATTAAGAAACTACACCATTACATGATTTGCTCTTGTATGACTTCAATTTGTGTTACAATTTAATGAAGAAGTCATGGCTTACAAAAAATTTGTTGGACAATTTCAGATACTGCAAAAAATACCTCAAGAATTCAGATATTAAAACTTCTGAAAGACCAAAAAATATTTAAAAAATCAAATGATTCGCTACTTAGAAATTATTGAAATAAAACAAAATATATATGACTAAAAAATAGAAAAATATAAGAAAAAGATTGGGTTACATTCAAAAGAATAATCTATGGCTATAAATTTGCACTATATCACAAAATATCACGTTAGTGAAGTAAAGAGATAATAATAATAATAATAATAATAATAATAATAATAATAATAATAATAATAATAATAATTGGCTGAAAATGTACCTGTTGAATGAAAAAAAAATGTCTATTAATCGAAAAGACACCTATTGAACAAAAATGTGCTTATTGAATGAAAATATATCTATTGAATGAAAATATACCTATTGATCGAAATGTGTCTATAGAATGAAAATGTGTCTATTGACCAAAAATGTGTTTATTCAATGAAAATGTGTCTATTGAATGAAAATGTGTCTATTGAGCGGTCATAATTCTTTGGGTATAAATAGTGATTTATATTCATTTAATAACTTTTTCTCTTTCATCTTTCTTAGAAATACAAGAAACCGGTGCATTTTCTCTACGATTGTTATGTGTAAATCGAATTTATTTTTGTTAAAAGTGAAAATGTCTAGGAATCAATAAAATTTCTAAAACATTGCCTAAAAAATTGGATCACTCTCCTGGTTTTCGAACTCTTCTATATTTCTTCAATCGCCCATAAATTTAAACTATTAATTCTAGCAATTACTTGTGGTAACCATTTCTTTCATCTCCTTGCATTCATTTTCTTCAATTTGGAAACAAATTGAAAAGCAATCTAAGCCATGGAGGATGTGCAAAGGAACCAAGGAGGTCACCAATCAAAATCAAATTCATCAGTTTTGAACTCAAATCTTTTGTCCATTACTCTACCATCATACATTACTGAAATCATTGACCATTATTGCATTTTGTTAATATCTGAAAAGGACATGTGAAATGTGGCAACTACTCAATACAAAAACCCAACAGGTATGTTATGGTTTCCGTTTGTTTATTATTCAATACAATATCACCAAGTCAACCATTATACAAATGTCTCAAATCTACCTATGCTACAAAAATAAAATAAATTTCTTGTTATTTTAATATACATATCTTATGGGAGATGGTGAGCAGATATTGAAACTTAAGGGGCAAAATGAAAAGGCATAACTGCTTGGAGTTTTTAAATGTATACATGGCATAAATTTCAATTGCTATGTGGCGCAATAAGGAGTGGTCAACAAAAACTGAAACGTGTTGGCTTTATATCATATATAGATATAGATTAATTTATGTAGTCATATGATGCAATAAAAAGCGGTTATCAAAAATTAAAAAGGTACCTATTTACCGAAAATGTGTCTATTAGCTGAAAATGTGTTTATTGAATGAAAATATGCTTATTAACCGAAAAGGTGTCTATTGAAAAATGAAACAACTGTTCGTGTTTTTAAATGTATATGTGGTATAAATTTATGTAACCACGTGACACAATAAGGTATAATTAACAAAAAGTTAAACGTTTCGGCATGAATGAGAAAGTAGAACATGATAGTATTAAATAACTCAAAATTCATACAAATCAACTCCTTCCGTATACATTAAATAATAAGTGATACTTTTACATGTCTTAATATATACAATGTAGTAAAAGAGAAATATTATAATAATAAAACTGATTGAAAAACTTTTATTTTGATTTTGCATGGATGAGAAAGTAGAACATGTTACAAACTTTTAACCAACATAGCATCTTTTTCTTGTTTATCTGAACTCTATGTATATAACATATAATATTATATCTACTTTTTTTTTAGAAACATATATATTTAAATTGAGCCTTATACAGTCTTACTTATGAGCTGCGATTATATATCATTTTATGCTATATAATAAAAGTTGGTTCTAGAAACCACAATTAAGCCAAGTTGATATCCTACCTAATTGTCACAAGTAATGCTTTTTAATTAGAGTTTAACTTAGGAGTGGCAATTCGCATTCACGTGTCGAGTTCATGTCGTGTCGACTAATAAGTATTCAACTATATGGATCAACACTAACCCAACATGTATATTAAATGGATCAAGATTCCTCAACCCTAACACAATTTATTTATTAAATAAGTTAGTCATATCGACCCATTTATCAGATTTTATCAATGTGAAAAAAATAAATAAATTTTAGTATTAACTAAATTGATCTAAAAAAACCAAAAATTTTTTTTTTTAATATAAAATTTAGAATTAACAAGTAAATGAATCACAAATAATCATTTAAAATTAAAATTGTAAAGTTGTGATTTCCAATTATGTTGTGTTGGCTTTAATTCCGTGTCAAATTTGATTGTAATTTCTTCAATCATTTTTCCCTATATATATGTGGGATTAATTATAAAGGATGAGTCTGAGAGATCAATGAAGACTCAAGCTTCGAATGAACAAGTGGATTTCAGGACTGGCTCATGGCTCTCTTGCAAGTAGCTTACCGGAACAAAGAGCCACGTGCAGAGCACAAAACTGGAAGATGAAGAGTCGTGACAAACTATATGTTTTCGCGAGTGTCTCATGGGTAAGGCCAACCCGCGAAGGACTTGCGAAACTCTCTGTTTGGCAAAAAGTTATATTTTGTTTTACCATATCTTTACCCACGCTATATATACCCTCATTACCCACAAATTGTAAGGAGTGTTTTTTTAGAGAAAAAACCCTAGAAAATACACTTGAAAGTTAGAGATTGTCATACCCACAATCATTTACACTGTTTCTTGTGGTTTTTCTCAACTCCTACCTTTCCATTTCTACATCCTTGAGAGGTTGCTAGCCTAAACACTTACCACACTCATTCTGAGTGTAAAGTGAGATTTTGATGCTATTGGAAAGTATTGGAATGAGTCATTCATTGGCAGATGCAATCGGGTTGAATTATAGGATCTGAAAAGTTAGAAAAGACAAGACTCCAAGAAGTCAATTGGTAATAGGAGCTTAGAGGGCTCAAGTACATGGGGTAAACTAGGCTTGGAGGGTCTTTTGTTATTCGTGTACTCCAACTTTATTCTCTAGTGGATCGATTTTGACTTAGAAAGTCGCGGAGAGGTTTTTCGCCGAGTTCTTCGATTTCCTCTTCGATAACACGTCTCGGTATTATCTTGTGTTTGCATCTCTTTTCTATACTCTTAAACTTTCCTTTTATTGTTGATAATGGATAAATATGGCTTAGGGTAGTGTTATCAGTTCAATGCGCTCATTTACTCTTATTTCGCACTTAGTATAAGTAAGAGTAAAAGTTATTTAGCCGTAATTTTTAATTTAGGGTCTAAACAAGCTCTTGTGTTTTTGCACAAATCTGAACTTTCAAAAATATATCTCAATATCACAAATAATCAATCACAATATGTTAAAGAAAATAAACCACAATAATTAATAAGTTTATATACCTAGGGTTTGAATGGTATATTGGTAAAATATCATTTAATTAAACAAGTCAGACAAGTCAAATAGGTTCCATTGGTTGGACACTAACCCAACCCGTTTACTAAATAGGTTAGTCGTGTCAGTCTGAATATGACACAAACCTGTTAAGTTTCAACCTATAACTTGCTAATTTTGTATCGAGCCGTATCGTGTTCGTAGATCGCTTCAAATTTTGTCACCCCTAGTTTTACTATTAACTTATTTATTCTTATCAACTTTTTAAAAAAATTGTCCACTTTTTATTAACTATTTTTTATTTTATTTGTTTCTATAATACATTATTTTTTTTCCTATATAGAAATAGCGGAAGATATTTACTAACAAAATTAACCTTAAAACTATATACTAGGAATAGAATTTGGGTTCAAGAAGTCATGATTATGTCAAGTAATTAAATATCTTATTTAATTATCATGTGTGCTGCTTTTAATTATGATTTTACAATTAACTTATTTGTTCTTATCAAATATTATTTTTTATAGAAATAGACAAATGTTTTATTAACAACAGTAACAACATGACATCAGGGCAGGAATAGTAGGTTTAAAGACTACTCTAAGGATATATTTGGTACATTGAATGGGGATTACGACAGAAATTGTAATCTTTATTACTAGTAATAAAATGTGTTGTAATGTAATAACTATACTTATTCATTAGTTTGGTTGTGAGTTATAACATTATAATGAAACTTAGCATTTGTTTTAGGAAATATTTTACTCGTACAATTATATCTCCTTAAAAATTATTATTTTTAAATTTAAGAGAAATATGTGTTATTTTTTATGATTTTTATTTTTATAATTTTTAGATGTATATAGAAAATTTGTTTATTTGGAAATATATTAAGTTTTGAAATTAATACAACCTTTTAAAGAGGAATAATTATTCCTCATTTTGAAGAATAGTTATTCATAAGGAATTATTATTCCTTTTTTTTATTTGAGAAACACACACACACACACACATATAAGGGAAGGGGGATGAGATAAGAGAATACACTCGCACGCCAACACCAAAACTGCATGCGGCAGTTAATGACGCGGAGTAAGTGATAAACTCCTTCTCAATATCACACCTTACCGATGTAGGATGACTTGACAATACTAAGCATCTTTTTTTTATTTGAGACACACACACATGCATAAGGGAAGGAGGATGATATAAGAGAATACACTCACACTTCAACACCAAAACTGCATGCGGTAATTAGTGTCGCAAAGCAAGTAATAAACCCCTTTTCAATGATTATTCCTTATAATAAAAATATAACCAAATTAAAGAATAACATAACCAAACTAAAGAATAATTAAACCATAGGAATAACTATTACATTACAGCACCTATTACAGTCTACCAAACATGCCCTAATAGTATTTTATTAAATAGCTCTAGGTTTTTCTAAGTAAAACAACAACCAAGGAAGTTAGTTTCGTACCGTACCGGCCGGTACGGTCGAAATTTTCCGTTCCGGCACCTTCACCGGTACATGTACACTTTCATTTCGTACCGGATTTAATACCAGCCATACCGGAGCTGTTTCGGCCGTACCGGGATAAATACCGGATTCCGGCCGGTAAGTGTATTTCGGACCGAAGCAAAAATCTTTGATTTATTTGTAAACTTTTAGGAAAAGAGAGAGTTGCTTTGTAAATTTTGAGAGAGAGGAACGCTGACAAGAAGAAGTAGAAGAGGAAGAAGAAGCAATTAAAGTAAGAAGCAGCACCGAATTTGTCGCCGTTGTTGATCACCCAAGCAACACCGGATCAGTTCACCTGTGGTCTCTTCTCTCTTTTATTATTCTTCTCTCTTTTATTCTTCTTCCTCTTTTATCTGCTCAAGACTTCCCTCTCCGGTTTTCCCTCAATTTATCTGCTCAAGACTTCAAGCCCATGTGAAAATCTGACACTAATTTGAAATGTGATGGGACTTTAGCTCTAATATTATTATTATTATATTACTATTATTAATGTTAAGTAAGTTGATGGGACTTGCCACTCCAGCACTCACCCACCCATAGTCACGTTGAAGAATATATATATATATTAAATAACAACAATGATACACACTAAAATATATTTTTGTTGGTTTTTTTTTTATTTTTATATATGAACTTGTTGGTTTTTCTAAAGTATATATTATTATTGTTGTTATTGATTAGATGAGTGACATAAATTTATCATTTTAAAATTTTATATATATATATATTAGCGGTAATCCCGAAACGGTACACTGGTATTAACCGGTATCCGAAATATATCGTACCGTTGACCAAATCGGTACAACCTCCGATACGGTATTGACTTCCTTAACAACAACACAGTGGATATAAGATTATACTAATAGTATTTTATACGTCGTAGGTGTTTCATCACAATTAGTTTTAATTTGCATTTCCTTCTACATCCTCTAAATTAGTTTTATACCGAATTATAGATATAAACCCAATCAAACAAATTAACATAACAAATGCTATTAGAACCACTCACTAATCTATACTTTAATTAGCTAAGGCCTAACAGTAGGAACTGTGTGCTTAAGTTTTATTGTGAGAAACACACGGTACAGCTAATATATTTAGTATTTCATAGTGTAATATTACATACATGGCAATTTTTATAACAATTTTTACAATAGTTGAATCTACAACAGTACTAATCAATTGATTCTTATATAACCTCACAATTGACATTATTTTATCATCTACTATTACTAATTTATCTCCTCAAAAGTTGTAAAATATTTTATGAAAATTGTTTTTGCTCTAGAATTATTTTACTTCATAATTCAAAAGCTTCCTTTAGCAATGAGACCTCAAAGGCATTTGTTTCTTCATTAATTCTCTGCACCAAATCGATGATGCACTAATCTAGCGCAATACAACGTTATAACTTTGTCTAATAGCAAGTTGGTTTTTTTTTTTTTTTTGGGGGGGGTTTGCAAATTCACAGCAAGTTGGTTTTCAAGTCTTTGTTATCTTTACTGTTCTTATATATTGTAGCTTTTGTAACCCCCCATAACAACATTTCCTCTAGCTAACTTGACTCTTTTTCTTTCTACCAAGCACGTCTACCACATTTCCCAATCTCTCTAACACACATTGGTTATCATTAGCTTCTTTAAAACAAATTAGTTACATATTTTACAATCTCTTTAATTTAATTTACGTACGCAGAATATTTAATCCTATTCATTCAGAGTGCTATGGAACTTTTTCAAAATGCCAAAGTAGTACGTCTCCGAGGCCACCACGACAAGTTCCTATTTGCCGATGATGATGAAAAATCTGTAAGCCAAGATCCCAATGGTTCGGTCAAGAATGCTAGATGGACCTTGGAGATGGTTAAAAATGCCAATGTTTTACGTTTCAAAAGCTGTTATGGAAAGTACTTAACAGCCTCCAACATGCCATTTCTATTAGGAATGACAGGCAAGAAAGTGCTACAAACATTTCCAAAAAGATTGGATTCCTCGGTTGAATGGGAACCCATTAGAGAAGGATTCCAGGTCAAGCTCAAGACACGTTATGGCCAATACTTGCGTGGAAATGGGGGTGTGCCACCTTGGCGGAACTCGATCACACATGATATTCGACATAGTACTGCAACATCGAATTGGGTTCTGTGGGATGTGGATATCGTAGAGATTCAAAGGCATTCTACACTACCTCGACCAATGTCACAAGGCACTAGTCGAACCGGTTCCTTAGCTTTAGAAGCAAGCTCCAAAATTAAACTCCTTTACCCTAAATCAAGAGAAGAAGTTTGATTTGAATTGACATAGGACAAGGAAAAATTTGTTACATGTATAATGCATCTATGGTGGATTTTTTTTAGTTACAACAATGAGAGAATGGGATTTGAACACTATTTTCCTAATAAAGAAGAGCAATTTATGTTACACTACTAAAAAGCTCTTGGCACCTATATGGTCTGTTGAACTAGAATTTCAATTTTTTTTTTTTCATGCATTTAATTAGAATTGTTGAAGAAAGCAAAATGAGATTGTGTTAGAAATTACAAGGTGATTTAATAAGTTATTTGAATGATTATTTAAGTAGAAGTAAATATGTATGGTTTTAGGGTCTTAATAGATAAAAGAAAAGACTTAATTTGGGAATGTGAGGAAAAAGGAAAACAAAGAAATTTATGATGTTTAAGGACGGTATGAATTGTATCACAAGAAGAAAAAAATGCTAGAAAAAGAAAAGGGAGAATAGAAAGGAGAACAAAACGATAAGAACAACAATTAATCAATTTTATTACTTCTTTGAGTACATTCACAAATATGCATAAGAGTCTTTATTGTACTAGCATTTTAACTCTTAGTTTGACAAAAAAATTGAAAATCTAATAAAAGACTAACTTAAACTCAAAGAAAATAAAACCTAGAAACTAAAAGTACCACCTTCTCAAAAAACTAAAGTACCAAAATATCATTAAATAGCAAGAATTGAAAGAATTATAGATCTTCCCCCCTTAATTCAGAATTGTCATGACTGGTTAAATAAAAACACCACTTTTTTTTTTTGAGAAGAAAATAAAAGCACAACTTAAAAATTGTTTTAAGCCTAAGACATATTTAATTAGACTTTTAAAATCACAACTTTTATATCAATTAGCTGCAAACCCATGCCATGTTTGGTATATATAATTATTATGAAATGTGGTCTAATGTATAATTTATTCTCTAAATTTTATTATAAATCATTTGTTCTCCTTAAATATTAAACAATTTCTAAAAGTAATTTTCATCTCCCTATTTTCACAAATCTATAATTTTAAAATTTTGGTGTTTTGTTGATATTATTCTTTTTTATTTAAAGTGATTCATATTCGTCTAACTATTGTTATTATGCATTATATTTTCCTAATTTCTTTTGGATTAACTAAAATTAAGTTTCAAATTTCTTATTCTCTTAAGGAGAATACAATGATAATCAAAACTTATTACATAATTACAATTGATATTATTCAAATAATTGATAAGTGGCTTCAAATATATAGTCATATAAAATAACTATAATATTTCATTTATATAAAATTTAGGTATAGGTACAAGTGTGCTATACTTTAAATCTTTCAATTAACTTCAATCAAGTAGTTGTATTGATCAATCAATGATGAATTTATTTTTCTTATTAGAAAATAACATTATCTGTATTATGAATAATCAAATCATTTTTTTATGGGAAGAATAGAATCATTTGGTTCAATTTAATTGAAAAATCTATGATATAACACTTATGGAATTAGGTCGCACAAAAAAACTATGAATTGTACCAAAATTTTAAATATTCTATTAAATTATTAGGTTCAAGTAATTATTTGCATTGACTTTAAGCATATCCAGCCAACTAATTACCTAGATGAGCTCGAGAAGTAACAATTTACCTTATTTGATTTGACATTATCACAATTTAGTCCACTTTTTTATTTTTAACATAATTTCCTAAGGTTTGGACTAATATATCTATTAAAAATAAGTCAAAACCTTAGGAATTCCAAATATAAGAATTGAAAGAACTGCTCGTTGGACTAAATTAGATTCCCTTGAATAGTTTGATTAAAATTTTAAATTAAAAAAAAATGTGTTTCACTGTCACTACAACGATGCAGCTGTGGGCATAAGGGGGGAAAAGTGTCAGAGTCGCCACCTAATTATATGGTCTAGGAACCATGAATATAACGTCCTTTCGAGGAAGGACCTTTGATTTTACTATCAGAGTTTAGGTTGAGAGTAGGTTTGTTCTTAGGAAGGTGTTAGGCACCCAAGACCACCCAACCATAAGGTTAGCCCCATCATTGTGTCTTATGTCTTAACCTTATTAAAAGCATGTTCGATATTTGTATTTATACTCACACACACACTAGCATACATCTACGCATACAATCATGGCATCATTCATCCTAAAACAACATACTTATCATCCTAAAACAAAAGAGCCAAACACAAAAGAAACCCTAGCATGCAAAATCCTATCATGTATCAACAAGGCAGCCACCCAAGCACGACAACAAAAATATCATCATAGCAAGGAAAACATACCATAAACCCTAATCATACATCTAAGCATGTTCCATCATATCATCAAAGTGAATCCTTAACACAAATGCATGGACATTGCCAATGTATAACTTATCCTTTACTTACCTCTCAGCAACACAGCACCTATAGCATCAATGTATGAACATGTGAATGAACGGCATTAAAACTAAGAAACCCTAATCTAAACATGTGATAACAAACAAACATGTTAAAAGGTGAACAAGCAATTATGGGGCTTAAAACAGATGAAAAAGAGGCTACACAGAACAGACATGTAAATGCAGAAACAAAACAAACAAAAAATTAGGGTTTTTGGGTAACGGCATCACGCAAGCTAGAATAGGTTTGCATATGTATGAGTTCAGCCTGCGTGCACAGGCTAGATCATGCGTACGCAAATCTTACCTAGAAAACCTAAAAACACAGAAACAAAGCAGAAACCAAACAAGACAGGAAACATAAATCTAGCAACCTAACATGCTTAAAAACATAAAGAAAGCCTAAAACTAACATAAACAAACATATATAAACATAAACCAAACAAAGAAACAGATGAAAGGTAGAAATGGAAAAAAAAAATTCAAAAGAATACCTAAAAAAAAACTTTCAAGCTTGATTTTGACCGTTGCCCTTAGTCGATCTATTCACAAATCAATAGAAACGTGATTAGCAACGTTAAACTAAAAGGATTGGGGCCAGAAAAGGTCCCAATCAAATAAAAAATGACTTGAGAGTGTTTTGTGAAAAACTTCCTTGTGATTCACTATTTTCTAGTGAATTTTAGGTTTTTCCCGTGGGATTTCTGTGTGTCTTGATAATGTACCATATAAGGCTTTTTATAGTTGAGAAAATGAGGTTTGGAACGGCTCCCAGACAATATAGGATTCATTCCAAACATCAGTCATTATTGCAGAAAACTTGTCTTTCTTATGTTTCTAAAACCCTAGCTGCATACGCATACTTTGGTTCACATACGCAAGCCGCAACCAACGTACACAAGCCAAGAGCTACTTGGGTCATTTCATTTCCAAAAATATATTTTTGCTTATTTAAAATGTTATATTTTCCATTTTAACATTTCTTAAGTCAATTTAATATATTGGGCTCTAAACTGGCCTTGGGCCTTAAAGTTCGAGCATCATTGGGAAACGGAGGCCCGAGTCATAAGGGGTATAAAATGAGGTGTCTACATCAACCTTTCTATAAAGGGCAAGACTTAGGAATAGTACTTAGGTGTTGTTCCTTAGATTCCCCTCTTAAGATTTTACCATGTAGATTTTTTCTCATGGAATAAAAATGTATTTTTTAGTTAAATAGCTACATGACTGTGTTTTAAGAGAAGAACCTAAGGAACATCACCCAAGGTACTATACCTAAGTTTTATCTTTCTATAAATATTGCCCTTTAAATAGGGGTTGCATAATAGTCAAACTAGAACTAGGATTTTATGATTAATTATAAATTTTTGTAATGGCAAATTGTCGATATATTTATCGTGAGGTGAACAACGTGCAGATGTAGCGAAAAGAGGATGTGCTCAACAGGTTGACTTTATAATTTTTGAAGAACCCTCCTTTGTGATCTTTTTAATTTTTTAAACTTTGATTTTTCTAGTTTGTTCTCTTATTGGCTTTTTTTTTTTTTTTTTGGAAATGCTAACAGATACTCTTAGAGTAATGGTTAACAATCCATTTAAAGAAAGTTTTTATAGGAAAAGAAAAAAAAAACAATTAATATTTTAACAGTTTTTTCTATTTCCCATAAAAGTAGTATCAAAACTTTCCTAAAATAGGTTGTTAACCATTACCCTAAGAGCATCCGTTAGCATGACCTTTTTTTTTTAATACAATCAAGGCTTTCTTTAGCTATGCCCTCTATTTTGGCTAGTTTTTTTGCTATGCCCTCTATTTTTGCTAGTTAGCTTTGATATACAACTTCCCTTTAACCCAAAAAAAAAAATTATTGTCAACATGACAAAACAAATCCAGTTATGCAACGCCCATCACATAACTTACATCGGTTGGTCCCAATGTTTTTCTTATTCATCTCTCTGCTAATGGGAATAAAATCTTCTAATCCATTTTTTTAGTTATATTTTATGCTCAATCAACTACAATACCTGTCATATGTCTGATTTTTTTTTTTATGATTTTAAACTTTGGTTATTTTATAAGAAAAAAAGAACATGTGGCAACTTATGATGATATAGTATAAAATAGAAGGGCAGAAATTGAGTTTAGCCTTCTAGCATATTTGACTAGTCACGATGATGACACATCGCTAAACGTGCACAAAGGGCACCATCATGACAAATTCAATACCGAGCACCAGACCCTGACCAAATCCAAAATTGAATACTCAGAATTAACACCTTTTCTTTGAGATAGTTTTGTTCTGAATTAGAGATACCGAATCAAACAGATTAACAGAAAATTGCTTAGAACCACTCATTAATGTATGCTCTAATTAGTTAAGGCCAACAGTGCTTTGGTTTTACGCGATAGACACACGGTACAGCTAGAATTTCATTAAAAAGACACTTCCTTTAGCAATGACAAATCAAATGGAATTGCTTCAACATTAGCTATCCCGATCTAAACTAGCCCAGTACAACATTATCTTTCTCGAACAGCCAGTTAGTTTTCACGTCTTTGTTATCCTCAGTAAATTTTCCTTTATAAAAGGGAAAATCCTATTACACATAAACGAATATATTAGCTTTTGTAACACCCCCGTAGCAACATTTCCTCCTTTATCAACTTGAGTGTTTTCTCTCTACCAAACACGTCCACCACATTTCCCATTCTCTCTAACACCATCACACATTGTCTCCGATCATTAGCTTCTTCAAAATCAGGTATAAACCAAATCAAACACCAATCTTTTCCCCCATTTTTGTCAATATTTGATCTTATTTTATTAAGAGTGCTATGGAACTTTTCCATAAGGCCCAAGTGGTACGTTTCCGAAGCCACCACGACAAGTACCTATTAGCCGATGAGGATGAAGAATCTGTAAGCCAAGATCGCAATGGTTCGGTCAAGAATGCTAAATGGACTGTGGAGTTCATTGACAATGCCAATGTTTTACGTTTCAAAAGCTGTTATGGAAAGTACTTAACAGCCTCAAACATGCCATTTCTATTAGGAATGACAGGCAAGAAAGTGCTACAAACATTGCCAAAAAGATTGGATTCCTCGTTGGAATGGGAGCCCATTAGAGAAGGATTCCAGGTCAGGCTCAGGACACGTTACGGCCAATACTTACGTGCGAATGGAGGCTTGCCGCCTTGGCGGAACTCGATCACGCATGATATTCCACATAGAACTGCAACGCAGGATTGGGTTCTGTGGGAGGTGGATATGGTAGAGATTCGAATGCAATCTCCACCACCTCCACTGGTGTTACAACCGGTTAAGCGAACGGATTCTTTTTCTTCAGAAGCAGGCTCCAAGATTGAACTTATGTCCCCTGATTTGGGAGAAGAGGTATGATTTGATTCATTTATGGCCCTACTTGATTGTTCCATGAAATATGAATATGATTCATATAGGAATGAGTTGAAGGTTACATTTAGATTTAGTCTAAATTATTTAATTATAACTTTTATAATTGATGGATTTGAGCTTTGAGGGTTTCCATCTCATACTTTGTTCGTGTAATTTAAACTAAAAATTCTAATTCCAATTATTTTCTTCAAATAATTCCATCCAAATAAACTATAAAGTAAGTATCATAAATATCAAGGGCATCTAATGAGTAAATAATAGACTATTCTGCATGTGATGAGAAAGTTTATAGTGAGATGAGTTTATACAACGCTTGTGATAAAATATCTTTTCATTTGTGATAGCAATGTTTCTAACCCTTTTTCAATGATTCCACTAAAAGTGTTGGATTTTGCATTAGAAACAGAACATGTCATTATGAAAAGTAATATTTGACAATGACTTTATGTTTTGTTAAATGGAATTTATATTGAGCTTATGTTGTCTTTTGTTATTTAAATGTAGTTGAGTGACGAGTTACATGGTTCACCCATGAAAACCGAAGGCAGGATTATCTATTATAACGTGGCTAATGAAAAAGGAGACGTTGAGGATGAATCCGAAGGACTTTCCTTCACATTCAAGGGGAGTGGTGTGGAGGAATTAAAGGAAAAGTTGATGGAAGAGACGGCACTTAGTGATATCCTTGTGTGCTCTCGCAATCCCTTGAATGGGGAACTTTACCCCATTCGCTTACATCTTCCTCCAAACAAGACTAATATGCATGTCGTTGTTGTTCCATCATCATGGAAAGGTTAGTTTTTTTACTAGTCTTTTTTCATTTTAATGTGTCCACTAGACTAATTGTTAAACATTAAATTTATAGTTTCTTATCCAGTTAAGATTTTGGGACAGGTGATAATTTTTCATAATATCATAATAGGTAGTTGTGACCCCTGGTCATGACTGTCAAAGAGAATGACAAATATATATCATGTTCTTTTCCTTTTTGCTATGGTGGCCTAACATAGTTCATTTTGTGCACTTACCAGGGAATCCTACTGAACTATAATCCGAGTTTGCATTTGCGGCACCATAACATATGCGCATATTCCGTACATTAATTGTACTCCCTAATTCAAACCACTGGGGCAAGGAAGCACCGCATGATGCAGAAAAGCTACTATATTGTATTTGCTGCATGGTTTTTGAAATTTGGACAGAGGAAGAGGACTCCTGAATTTTATCATGTTATAGATAGAGGAAGAGGACTCATGAATTTTGTCGTGTGCTATAGAACTTTTCTATATATATGATTACTTGTTCATCAACATTTGCTCATATTTAAAGATATATCGTTTCAATTCAATATCTTTCTAAGTAATATCTTCTGTATCTTTTCTGTGAGGATAAATTAAATCAGGATGGCAATGACTACAATTAGCAGTCTAAAATTCCCATTGGGATTCACAAGGTGAGTATACAGCATTGTAACATGTCTATTCAGAGATGTCTATCTAATGGGAGCTGCTTCTATGCATATTGTAAGTGAGCTGACTTTAAATCCATTCACTGTAACAAAAGCTACAATGACCATGGTACATACCAACAAAAATGAAGGACTGATGAAAAGGTAACACCCATGCCACTAGTTTTAATCAAACTACATCAGATTTCATGTTCCCCACCTTTCAGACTTCAAGCAAGTTAAAAAAACAAAAGGTGGAGCTTCTTCTTTTTTTTTCACTATCATCATTAACATAACCACTTCTTGTTGTTATTGTCATCATTAATATCAACATCATCATCCAATTCTATTTACAGTATTCTTCTAAAAAAAATCTACTTTTAGCATTCAACCCATGGTTTGTGACCACTTAACTTTTATGCACATTAGAGGCAAAGTCAAATAATTTTCTAACAAATGGGTCAGGAAACTTGTCGCCCCTGAGAAGTATGTACGCCTTGTACTTTTGTTTGTATTTATTGTACCAAGGCCGATGGGATGACAGCATGGTGAGCTCAAGTGATCAACTAGTCTGGTTGTTGTTCTGCCTTCAGCTGCTGCAGGGGGAAAAATTTTGGGTGTGGGAGCAGGAAAATTAAGTACTTGGGCCTTTTTCTGAAGGTATCAGGGTCCTTTAGTTCATATCCTGTTACTGAACAAAAAAACAAATGTTCCTAGCTTATAGGAAACAGAACCTCTGTTCCTGTCCCTGTTCCTTTGACAATGTGTAATGTGTTGCTCCAACAAGCTTGCTCCCCAAAATTTTGTTTGAATGAATAAATGATTCTGTGATAATGGTGGAAGTTTCGGGTAACAAATCTACAATACAGCTTCGAAGAAGAGAACCTGTGGTTGTAAGTGCCCTCTTCCACGCATGTTATGGACATCAATCCAAGACATTTACCAACCACCTGCACAATTAAAATCTGGATAAGAACAGAGGATGTTTCGAAATCATTTTTGAAGTTAATATCATGGTCATTTTACTACATACCAGCTCTCAGTTACAAACCAGGGCATTAATGCAGTAGTAAGCATTCCCCAATCTGCCACAGGCACCTGCAATGGTTATTCAGTTTTTGGGGACGTTTTTGTTACCATATTCACTTTCAAATTTCCTTTTTAACTAATTTTAGTGTTGATACTTTTAAGTAATGCCAATTAAACCATTCTTCACTGGTTAGTGGAATTTTTATGTCATTGAGTTTGCAAGACCCATTTTGACCTACGGAAAAACATCATGATACTATCTCTGAAAACATGGAAATCCCACTAAATTAGAAAGCCATGATAGAGTAGCATTATTAAAATAGATTTCAGTGGTTGTTCTAGTTTTCTCCCCAAATGCTTGCCAATAGTAGGTCAAGATGCCAATAGTATGTCAAGATGCCAATTATATTGCATAACATGTGAATGGTTGTGTGGAAGCCATTCAATCTCTCAGGATCCTGTGCATATACAAATGGTTGCCATCCATCTCTTGATGATCAATTTGCCACTGTGGCTTTAACAGAAACCAGGTTATTGAAGCTCATTGGAGTATGACTAATTTAAGGATTTCCAACATAAAATTATACATATCATATGCCTGCAGATCCTTCAGCATGTTCTAACAAGGATCTTAAACTAACTCAAGGGACAGTAGCTCCAGAATTGCACATATCTGAGCTCTGTGCAAATGTGCTACATCCCCTGAAACAAACTCATTCACCTTGCCATCCACCTCTATCATACTACACCCTGGTGTTTTCTTAAGTCCCCTATCACCAATGATCCTCCTTATCCTACATGCATCTTCACCTCTCTGTGCACCCAAATAGATGTTTGACAACTGAACATAAGCTCCATCTTCTTCTACTCCATCATTTTCTAGCATTAAAAGCTCTTCAACAGCAAGCTGTGCAAGATCAACATTATTATGAACTCGACAACCACTCAGTAAGGCACCCCAGACAGAAGCAAGTGGCTTCATTGGCATTCTTCTTATGAGCTGAAGTGCTTCATTTAATCGACCTGCTCTACATAGCAAGTCCACAATGCAACTATAATGCTCATGTTTTGGTCTAATACCATATCGATTTTCCATGTCATCCAACAGCAATTGGCCTTCCTCTTGGAGTCCTGCATGTGTACATGCCACTAGAACCCCAAGGAGGACAACCCCATCAGGCCTTATCCCATCATCTACCTGCATCCTCTCCAAGCAATGAATTGACTTCCTTGCGTACCCATGTACTGCCAATCCTCCAATCATGGCTGCCCATGAAAACACATTCCTTTTAGGCATCCTCTCAAAGACTTCCTCAGCCATGTCTATACACCCACACTTAGTATACATATCAACTAGCGCTGTCGCCACAAACACATCTGATTCCATCCCATTCCTCTTCTTAACATACTCATGAATCCATTTACCTTGCAAAACCGCCCCCGTTTGAGCACAAGCTGTAATCACAGTAGTTACACAAAATTCATCAGGTTCAACTCCACTCACCAACATATCCCGAAAAACCCTCAAAGTCTCAGAACCCATATTACACTTAACATAACCATTCATAAGAACATTCCACTGAATAGCATCTAAACAAGGAATTTCATCAAACACTTTGCGTGCATCATCCAAAACCTTACACTCAACATAAACTCTAATAAGCGCAGTCTGGACATGACCATCAAACAAAACCAACCCATTTTTGAGTACCCAATTGTGAGTTTGCTTGCCTGAATGTACCCATTTGGCATTCGCGCAAGCCGAAAGAACAAAATGAAAGGTGTGGTTGTCGGGAGCTAGTAAGTTACTACCATAATCTTTCAACATGAGGTTAAAGTAATGAAGAGCAAGTTGAGGCTGTGAGCTACGTGAATAGGCTCTGATGAGAGTGTTGTAGATAAAGGAATTGGGTGTTTGGATATGGGCGAAGATGAGGGAAGCGTAGGAGAGGCTACCGGAATCGGAGAGAGCACAAAAGGCGAGGAGTTTGCTGAGGGCGTAGTTGTTGTGGTGGAGACCGTGGGTGAGGAAAATGGCGTGGATGGGCTTGAGTTGGCGCATGGTGGTGCAGCGTTGAGCCAGTGACATGCAACGCTTCCATGCTCGGAGATGGGCGGCCATGTGGTGTGTGCATTGTTTAAGGGGCTGCGAGGCAACGATTGTATTGATGAAAGGAGTTTCCAAAGTGAAATTTGAGTTCGAATGCCATGCAAGTAAGGAATAGAAATCCTCAGTTTTATTGTGTCCGAGTGTGTTTCTAACCCTTTTTTTTTTTTTTTTTTTTTTTAGTGTTTGTTTTTTACCCTCCAATAACTGAATATATGAGGTTACTTTATAATTTAGTTTTTTTATTAGAAAAAAAAAATCAATAACATTTAGGGTCCGTTTGGATACAGCTTATTGCTGAAAATTGAAAACTGAAAACTGAAAACACTGTACCAAAATAATTTTTAAATGTGTGAATAGTGCCGTGGGTCCCATTTTTAATTTTAAAAAATCTGAAAATTGAAGTTTGTGGGTCCCGTGAACAGTACACGGGACCCACAGAAGTGCTGAAAAGTCAACAAAATCGGCTACTGTTTATGCACAGTGCATGAACAGTAACCGCTGTCCCCCCTGAATCGTGCATCAGCAGAAGAAGAAAAAAAAAAAAAAAAAAAAAAACGCACAGACGCGGACGCAATAATTTTCATCCGTATCCAAACTCAGCCTTAGGGTCCGTTTGGATACAGCTTATTGCTGAAAACTGAAAACTGAAAACTGAAAACACTGTATCAAAATAATTTTTAAATGTGTAAATAGTGCCGTGGGTCCCATTTTTAATTTTAAAAATTCTGAAAAGTGAAGTTTGTGGGTCCCGTGAACAGTACACGGGACCCACAAATTTGCTGAAAGTCAACAAAATCGGCTACTGTTCATGCACAGTAGCATGAACAGTAGCCGCTTCTCCTATGAAACGCGTGAAGCAGAAGGGCAAAAAAAAAAAAAAAAAAAAAAAAAACGCTGAACGCAGACGCTTTCATTTTTCATCCGTATCCAAACTCAGCCTTAGTATCCGTTTAGGATTAGCTGAAATTAAAATTTTTTTAGTGAAAATAAATGGTAGCTGAAATAGTACAATAGAACCCATAAAAAATACCAAAAAGTGTAGTGAGACCATTAATAATAGTAAAAATAAATTAAATAGTAAAATAAGTTAGCAAAAATAATTAATGTCCACTGCACTTTTTTTACTATTTAGCTTATTTTTACTATTATTTAACTTATTTTACTACTATTCAACTTATTTTACTACTATTCATAAGTTTCATTACACTTTTTGGTACTATTCATGGGTTTAACTGTATTGTTTCAGCTAGTTTTTAGCTTTATCTATAATACTTTTAATAAAAAGTTTTAGTTTTAGCTAAAAGGTGCGACTTCTATCCAATGTCCTGTGATACTAGACTTGCTACAATCATGATGCGTGTCCGAAAAACGAATACACGTCATGATCACAGAGGGTCTAGTGCACTAAAGGCATTAGACAAGAGCCGTGCCCTTAGCTAAATAAGTTGTTCCAAATGGACTTTTAATAAATAAATAAAAATTTTGGAGCCAAAAACATTTATTGAGTTTTGATAAGTAAAATCATCGAATAAATAAATAAATAAATAAGAGAAATGATATGTCCACAACATTTTCACAACATTTTTACAACAAATCCTAAGTGGCAGGATGTTACTGGTTGTTATTGTTGGGGCAAAAAAGTAATCTTAGTGTTAGGTTCAAATTTGAACCAATAACAACTAACCACCTATTATTTGTTGTAAAAATGTTGTAAAAATGTTGTGGACGTAGCACCTCTCAATAAATAAATGGTCAAATTAATGGCATTCATTAATATTGGGAAACCAATGCAATGGAGCTACTTTTATAGACCATGAAACTACTCTCATTATTAAAATTAAAAAATAAATAAATAAAAAAGTCGATCTTTCAACTAAATTTTGCTCTTTTTGCTATTTCTTAATGCAAATGGGACTTAATAGATGCTTCATTAATGCATGAAACACTAGTTAACAAAATTTTTTTTTTTTTTTGAGCAAAAATAAATGATTTTTTAATGGTTAGAATTATCCTAAATCTATCTTTACCCTCATTTTTTTTTCTTTTTATATAAGATAGAATTTCTACTCTAACCTAATCTAAATGTATATGTCTGTGAAACTCCCTTCTAAAGACTTAAACCCCGATTTTTGCCCTCCACACTCCACAAGGACTTATACTTGTAGAGTGATCATCGCACTAAGAATGTGCAGTGGTTTACCCTCGGTTCTTGAACCTAATAATAAATGCATACTTCCTCCTCATTCATATAAACAAAAGATAGTGAGATACTTAGATCTACTATTATCACTTAATAGAGAATATTAAAGTTGTGACCAAAAGAAATAATAATAATTTGTGTCCATATATTTGTTGTCTTATTTCTATTATGAGGAGATCTCTTAGAAGTAAATTTATCCTACATTTGATACATGCTTTTACCTTCTCTCGTGAGAGTGAACCTTACAAATATGAGATCTACTCTATGTAAGAGGGTAGACCTCATCCCTTCAAGAAAGTATACCCTATATCAGATGTCCTCCTCCTCTTAGCTAGTGTAACTCATTAGCTATGGGCCCCATCAGTTGTGAGGGGATAAATATACACATGAAACACCATGTATTTTCTTGGCGAAACTACATTGTTAGTTCCTAAAGTTTACTTACAGAGCGCTTTTAGTCCTTGAAGTTCCAAGTGAGCACTATTAGACTCTAAAGTTTCAATAATGAGTGCTAGTGGTCATTTTATTAACTTTGTTAGTTTTTTTTTGTTTTTTGTTTTTGTTTTTGTTTTTGTGTCTAACGAAATAATGATGTGGCAATTTTTTAATGATGTGACAATTTTTTATTATTAAAAACTTACACATCAGCTTGAGTCTTCCAAATCAAACCCAACTCTATTTGGATCTTTCATTGATTTTCTTACCAACCAAACAAAACTACTACTAATACTCTCCAATCGCTGAAACCTAGCTTGCCGAATTTATCGTTGTCTGCCTTCTTACTAGCTATTAGATTCACCATTGCTTGGAAATTTGTAGTACATGCCGAAAATCAAATACAAATTGAAAATATTCTCAAGGTTTGGAGATATAACATAATATCCAAAATAATTATTAGGATAATGAAAGAAAAACCGCAACTCATATATTTCTCCAAAGTACACGGGAATCTTCAAGATTGTTTAGTTAACACCCACATTTGGGAAGGCATCTCCCTACCCTATATAATATATTTTTTGGTGGACAATCAAAAGGGTATCCCCATCTTTTTCTTTTATCACAAATAGTCCTATTCTTGTAATTTTTTTTCTTTTTAATTCAAATTGGGGTTTTGATTTTAAATCCTTTGGTTGGCATCTCCCTACCCTATATAATATATTTTTTGGTGGACAATCAAAAGGGTATCCCCATCTTTTTCTTTTATCACAGATAGTCCTATTCTTGTAATTTTTTTTCTTTTTAATTCAAATTGGGGTTTTGATTTTAAATCCTTTGGTTTTAGAGAGAGTGGGGGTACTACTACAGCTTGGAGAAGCCAAGCAGTCATTATAAGATGCAAATTGCCAAGAAAATCAATGTAAGATCTGAAAAAAAAATTAGTAGTAATTCTGTTTGATTACTAAGAAAATCAATGTATGATCCAAAATAGAACTGGGTTTGATTTGGCGGACCTAAGCTAATGTATATTTTGATGTGTAATTTTTAATAATAACAAAATGACACATTATTAAAAAATTATCATTTCATTATTTCATTAGACATGTAGACAAAAAAAACTAACAAAAGTTAATAGAAGAGTACTAGCGCTCATTATTAAAACTTTAGGGATCAATATCACCCACTTAGACATGTAGACAAAAAAACTAACAAAAGTTAATAGAAGAGCACTAGCGCTCATTATTAAAACTTTAGGGATCAATATCACCCACTTGAAACTTCAAAAACTAAAAGTGCTCCGTAGATAAACTTTAAGGATTAACAATGAAATTTCTCTGTCCCTCAAGGACATCCAAGTAAATTGATACCATGGGTTAAACGCTATACGGCAATTAAGTGGATGTTTGGTATATGTGTTTAAAAATATGCGTTTTGTTATTTGAAAATATATGTGAAATTACATGCGGGTAAAAAAAAATGTATAAAAGTATATGTACTGTTGTTTAAAAACTAAAAATGTGTATTTGATTGGGTGTACCAAATCTCCTAAGTTACTACCTATGATTTCGAATAGTTGGGGAGTAAACAGCAAAAAGTTATGATTTTCGTATCAGGTCGCCAAAAAACACTCTTTATCCCTGGTGCGCCCAAATTTTCATTGTATCACTAGTTACCATGAGCTTCACTTTGGCGCGCTTTATCCTCACCAGTGGGATTTCCACACAAGCTGGAAGTACCGCCAGAAACCATGGCTCTCTCCTTTTAACTCCCAGAGCAAGAAAATTTACTACAACTGCCATACCCTTAGCACAAAAGGTAACATTTTTACGCATTACCCTCTTCTTTTTCTCAGCAACCAAACAGAGAAAAAAAAAGTTGGGTTTTTTTTAATTGTTTGGTTTTCTTTAATGGGCAGTCAAGTGAAGAACTGTTGGTGGTAGTTGGGGGTGGAGCTGCTGGGGTTTTTGGGGCAATTAGAGCAAAGACTCTTGCGCCAAATCTTAAAGTGGTGGTTATTGAGAAAGGGAAACCTTTGTCAAAGGTTTGTGTTTTATTACATATTCTTGGAAAATCTTATAATAATAAAAATATTATTTGGTTTATTGTTCATATATATATTTTTAAAATGTTATTGTTTGTAGGTGAAAATATCTGGAGGGGGTAGGTGCAATGTGACAAATGGACATTGTACTGACAATTTGGTGAGCATTATAATTTATTATCATAAATAAGAAATTTGATAAATTGAAGTTCTGGGTGTAAGTTTTATAATGAAATAGCTCACACACTTTATGGCAATACATAGTGCCATAAGTTATGGATGAATTGTTGTATGGTGTTGGTGTGTAATAATATTGTTAAGCTAATGATGTTATCTTTGAATTTTTTTTTTAATACTTTTTTTTTCAAGAAACCACATTTCTCCTGCCTAAATTTTATGAAGAACTAGAAGATGGTGATTTGACAATGTTTTTTGTCTGTTCAGTTAGAGTTGGCCTCCTCAATGTAAATCATATTTGTTAGAGAAATGTTATGTCCATAACATTTTCACAATACTTTCACAACAAAATAATTTAAGTTGTGAATTCAAATTAGAACCAATAACAACTTACCACCTATGATTTGTTGTGAAAATGTTGTAGACGTAGCACTTCTCTATTTGTTAAGTGAAATTGTCAGCTGGTTGTTATTTGCGATTATGGGAATAAGAAATTTTCACAATAATTGACTTCAAGTAGTTACAAGAATATTGGACTTGTTTTTGTTATGACAATATTTTTGCCTACAGTTATGTTCTACATTTTAAATGCCACATTGTAATCATAATAATGAATTCCCACATGTCAAAAACTGCGGAAGATTGTTTGCTCTACAGTTCTACACTCTAAAATTCTAGAATAACTTATTCATCATCTATTGTGGGAGTGGAACATGAAAATTTTTAGTAGCTTGGATTTTTTAGGTGACATAAAATTTCAAGGTTATTAAATTAATTTTTGCTCATGTCTGGGAAGGGAAATGATTGAAATCATTCTTGTTATGATGTTTCTCAGTTGTTAACTCTATTAAATGTAGAGAGTTTGCCAGTTTTAACTGGCTTTATAACAATTTCTTCCTTTTTCCCAATTGGTTCATTGCACTAAACTTAGTATATTGATGTTCCCTAAAACCTAAGAATTTGTTCTTAGATTCTTGCAGAACATTATCCTAGGGGTCATAAAGAACTGAGAGGATCTTTTTTCTACATGCACGGCCCAGTGGATACCATGTCCTGGTTTTCTGATCATGGAGTGAAGCTTAAGGTTTTCTTTGAAACTGCCTGTCACTTGTTTGTTTATTTTTTGTGCATGCATAATCTATGTTTATCTGCGCATAGATTGAGGATGATGGAAGGGTATTTCCTGTCAGTAACAGTTCTTCTTCAATAATTGATTGTCTAATGTCTGAAGCAACGAGGTTGGGAGGTATGCTTATTTATGAATTGAATAAAGTTTACTCTTATTTATCTTGCATTCAATTATGTTGTAATGGTATGCCTTGAATATTAACTGGTTGTTTTGCCTGCATGACATCACATGCATTGCAATTGGTGGGCTACACAGGAATCTTGGGTTTCAGGGGCTGAGATGACTTCCATCTATCCAATTCATAAATTACTTTGTGTTTCTTTTGCAAGTGTTCTATGTTTTAGCTTGATTTCACTATGCACTGATCCCTAATATTTAGAGCTTCAAAAACAAATAGAAATAATCTCTCATGTTGTGAATGCCTTAGAAATAATTTCACCAAATGGCCTAGGTCAATGGTTTACTGACTATAATTACTAGTAAGTATGTTCAATGCAAATGATCCAGTGTTGTCTTTAGTGTCCAGATGCCTTGATTCTCTGATTACATTATTTATCAATTATTACAATTGTAACCTCCATGCTTAGCTAATATATCTCTGATAGCATTATATCTCAAAAAGTAGATAATTTAATCATTAAACGTTTTTCTTAGTGCTAGACTCAAGAGGGAGGATTTCTTTATTGAATGTGGTACAGATAAAAAATAAAAATTCTGGCATCTGAATATTTACTGTTTGCAAGATGCCAGAACCCTGCTTCCTGTCAAAATTAAAGGCTATTGCTATTGTAACTGAAGGAATATTTGAGGAATAGTCTGCTTCTTTTAATATCCTCAAGCCTAAAAAAATTGTTGTTTGTAGCATTTTGTGAGAGGGATATATTACTGCTGCGTGATTCTTTTAACAACTTCATATCGTATGGAAATATCACAGATGTTCATAAACCACTAAAAATGTCTTCAGTTCATTAATGAGCAACCTTGCCTTTTTCTGCCAGTTCTATGTTTTGTGTTCAATATATTTTACAGAACCTGAGTTGTAGCCTTCTCAATATAATCCAACATTTTTTTGAGCAGCCTATGCTAAAAGTTCCTCAATCAGTTTCTTTGCAGACTGGAAAAGCTGTGACAACCGCTTCTGCTACTAGTGGTGGAAAATTCCTCATTAAGATTGAGAAGAGAACAATAAATTATGTTGAATATGTTGAAGCTGATTATCTATTGATTGCTAGTGGCAGTAGTCAGCAGGTTGTGATGAATAAGTGGTTCAATTGGATTGTCATGTATGTGGATTATATTTCTTGATAAGTTGTTCCTGTTCTTCTTACAGGGTTACAGTCTTGCAGCTCAACTTGGTCATTCAATTGTTGATCCAGTCCCAAGTTTGTTTACTTTCAAGATTGAGGATTCACAATTGGCAGAGTTGTCAGGAGTAATGTTTATTTTAATCGAAATCTTTACTACTTTACAATAGCTCCTGTTCTTTGTTTTTTAAAACTCATGTACTTGAGTGCGAGGGGAAAATTTTGTATGAGTGGTTCTTTACCCAAATAGTAGTTATTATTATCCATTTCTTGAGATAAAAGTAGAAGAAATAATAGAGAGAATATGTAAATAATTACTTTTCAGAAATGGTAGTATGGAAAAAGATATCTATACCAAGTAATGGTTATATGAATGATAAAATATTCTTATTCTAATTATTGATAAAAGAGAGTGTGCATCATGCGTTGCAATCCAGTATCATAGTAATGTGATATTGCAAATCATACAAATTAATGATGAGTATAACTGGAAAATTGTTTACAGGTTTCCAGACCAGAAGTAGCTGATTCTGTACAGATCACATAAGCTGTAACCTGATAATAACCTCTGCAATTAATTCACCATTACACAATGTGGAATTTTGGGAGCTATGGATTGTAGCTATTCTGATTCTGATATTCTTTTTTTATAATCATTATTTAGATGATTACTAGTTGTAGCTACTTGATATTGAAAGTATAACAGTCAATGTTCTATTATAAGTGCGTAGCTCAATCAATTTGTTAACATTTCTATGCCAGGTTACTTTCCCTAAAGTTAAAGCTAAGCTGAAATTAGATAATGTCCAAAGTAGCGTACCACAGCTCACACAGGCATGCTTCTCTCACTGTGACCATCTAAGTACTTGATAATTTATACCATGTGATGACAACTTTGGAATTGTAGGTTGGGCCCATGTTAGTCACACACTGGGGATTCAGTGGGCCTGTTGTTCTTCGGCTATCTGCCTGGGGGGCACGAAATCTGTTCATTTCTGGTTACAAAGGTAATGAAAGTTCCTATAATTTTCTTTTTCCTATATGGCAACCTGATAGCATTTTATGCAGGGATGCTTGTTGTGGATTTTACACCTGATTTGCATATAGAAGATGTGAAGTCCATACTTAATAAGCACAAGCATCGGTTTGTGGTAATCCTGGATCTTATGTTTTGCTTGCAGAGATTCTAGCACTTTCCATTAAGTTATTATTATTATATGTATGGCTGGAACTAGGAACTTTTTTTTAATATGGAAATATTTGTTGCTAGGATGGAGTTGTGATAATTCATGGTGAACCCAACTTCCTATCTGGCTATCATACATAGAGTTGGATCAGTAATTTAAGTAGGTCTAGCAATTTAAACATGGAATGTATGATTAGATACAACTCATTGCAAACACCTGAGGTTAGCTTAAGATAGTGCAGTATTAAAAGTAATGATATTGTTTTAACATGCTCTTTAACAGGTATTACTTAAGGTTGGGCAATAAAGCTTATTTCAAATATGGTCTTAACTAGATGCTGTGCTAAGCTTTCATGTTGACCTTTGGTGTTGTTGCATACTGTGACACACTAAAAATATTTTGATGTTTTGTTGTACTTGAATTGATTTTTGCTTGATTGTTTGGCCACATTTTCTGCAGAAGCAGAAAGCGGTCAATTCATGTCCTTCAGAATTTGGCCTTGTAAAGAGATTTTGGAAATATATATTGGATCGTGAGGTATAAGTGGTGTTACAAGTTGAGAGTTCATATGCTGTCTTCTGGTGAAATTTTCCAGAAGGATGATTTTCTTTTTCTGTTATCTATATGTAGGGTTTATCTGAAGATATGTTGTGGGCTTCTGTTTCTAATAACTCATTAATTTCTGTCGCTTCTTTGTTAAAACATTGTACGTTCAAAGTAACAGGGAAGGTAGGTTTCAACGCTTGAACTTTCTAGTTCTTTATATTGTTAATAACTTCATGCTTTCTTGAGATGATACACCTTCTTTCCTGTTGAAGGGTCAATTTAAGGATGAATTTGTCACTGCGGGAGGTGTCCCACTTTCTGAGGTTACTCTCTCTCACTCACTCTTGCCTCTCTCTCTCTTTCTCTCATTGTAAATATAACTCTGGTTTTCTTTCCCTTATGAAGATCATGCTGAATACAATGGAAAGCAAAATACATTCACATCTATACTTTGCCGGAGAGGTAATGTTACTTGGGTACTTCTTTGCTTTCCATTCACACCCACTGCAACCTATAAAGGCCCATCTATGGCCCTCAAAAGTTTGAATTTTCTGCAGGTACTGAACGTTGATGGGGTAACTGGTGGTTTTAATTTCCAGGTAAAACATCCATTTAATAACTAGCATTAGCTGTTACATATTAATAAATTATATATCTTGTAGCTCTTCTTCTAATGGAACCATTTCCAAAATCAAATAATATCTCAATTAGCTTCTATGGGAAGCACTTCCTTGTTAGTTGCTCTAGTAGGTTCAACTTTTGATATAGCCACCATATATACAGTTTTTCAATATAATTTCTTATTGTCTATCGTCAAAGTGGATCTGGTATTTCCTTCCCAGAAACTAGTACATAAGATGTTTCATGCATTTTGCTTTGCAAGAAGGATCATCTTTTTTCCTTCTTTTCATTTGGCCAAATGATAGAATTTGAGCCACTCTTTCCAGTGGTTGTAGTGACCTAGGCAAGACAACCTATTTTTTGAAGAAAGATAATCCATGATTAACATGAAAGGTAGCACGTTGACCCTTTCACTGTAGTGCTACAGGTGAAAGTTTTATATATAGTCCTCATAGCCATCCAAGAGACTTCAATTTTTACTTTTGAGACTTAGCTGTTTGATCACTATTCAGTTTTCTCTAAGCCCTCCTGAAGGAAACAAGATATTATTTATTCCTCATTGAGCCATTAGTTTTTCTTTTCAGAATGCTTGGTCTGGTGGATACATTGCAGGAACAAGTATTGGTAAATTAGCAATCAATGCTTATCTTCAGGAGGGAGTTTTATGACATAGACATTTGGACATGACTGCTGACTCATTCATGGTTAGCTTTCACACAGAGAGGATGATTTTTTGGGAAATAGTTCTTAGTGATTCATTGTGCACGAAGGGTCTGGTCAAATTGTAAATGAACATAATTCTCTTTAAGTTTTATTTACATTATCAACCCCCTTATTGTCTCTCTTAATTCACTCAACAAACTATTCCGTCATCCATAATGATGCAGCAGTTAACATGCTTGTGTAATTGTAATTCTAATATGTGATAAGTAGAACACATTGTAGTAGAAAGCTACAGCTGCTGGTCAGTTACAGGAATTAGTAGTTAGTATGCTGTAACAAAATTTGTTGGGGGCTGAGGCCAGCTGGCAGAAGCCATATGTTGAGTTGGCTAAGATCTTGGCCCTAGTAATTCAAGTGTACTGTATAAATATTAAATAGGCCAAGGATTGTAAACCTACTCAGTTTTAGATGAGAGTACAGATTTTAGCCTAAGTGCTAGTTTCCAAGATAAAGCTCTTGAAGAGTTTATTTCCCATTCTTGTGCGTCTAAGCAGCTTAGCCTTTAGTTTCATTTCAGTTCCTGCTTGCTTCAGATTTGTATGCATCACATAAATATGAACAAAGGTTACGTAACTATTCTTTATGGAAAACTACACTCTACTCGCTTGTGGTATGAGGCCAGTTTGCTTTGCTAACCTTTGGTCTAAAAAACATGATCTTTTCCCATCTGAGTTCTATGCCATTACTGCCAAAGTTTGATGTCAAAACATGCACTGGCAATTCACATGCTTTTAGAAAAGTAGTATTTTACTCTCTTTTCTTGTGGTTTAAAAAGTTAGCATTTTACTAATTGGTGGGTTTAGAAAAATGGCATTTTATCCAGAAGTGTTGTTTATAATTGTTGTTTGCATGATAATGTCTGACAGAAGAGCATAAGGAATCTCAAGGGAGCATATCTTAGGTGAGTAAAATGTCACTTTCAAAACATGTTGACAAATCGAAGTTTCCTAGCATCTTGAGTGAAATTGCCCATTATTCTTTAAGCGTATGCATGTTTATGAAACTCGTGGTGTTTGGCTGGATTCTGGCTCTATATGATTCCACAAGCAAGGAATCGATCACCTGCCTATGTGTTGGATAGGTAGATACAAATTTACTTATCCGTCATATCTCTAATTAAGTTGGCTATTACCTGTTGTTCTAATAGCTGGCAAATGCTCATGAAAGACACAAAATAGTAAATAGAGGGGAGATGATGTTGCAGTGAGATTGATGGTTAGATATTAAATGAAAGAGTTAATTTAAAAGCTCTGCTGTTTGTTGATTATCTAACTTTGACTCAGGATTATTTGTGTGTTAGGCCGAGTTTTATGTGGTTTCACCATCAAATGATTGTAAAGGTCGTTTACCCTTTGCCTCAAAAGAAAAGAAAAACTACTGGTTTGCCATAGGGTTTTGGACAGTCAAATTATTTAAAGAAAATCCTATCCAAGCCAAACAAGCAAACATAGGAAGTTATAAAGAAATCACCACGAAAATGACCAAAATATTAAATGTACAAGCAAACATAGGAAGTTCTGAAGAAATCACCATGAAAATGACCAAAATATTAATGTACCGGCAAACATACGAAGTTCTAAAGAAATAACAATGAAATTTACCAAAATATTAAATGTTATGGGTCAGGATTTATAGTCTTTGTTAATATTATACCATAAAATAACATTATATTAGATTAATATATTAAGATTTTGAGGAAAATATTAGATTAATATTTTAACACCATTAGATTAGGTATACCACCTTCTCAAAAAAGATTAGGTATACCATTAAACAGTGGCGGCTCCAAGATTGTTTCTCAGGGTGTTCCTTGGTGGGCTTGCTCTGTTACAATTTTTTTTCTTCAGATTTTCTATTACAATTTTTTATTTTTTAGATTTTAGTTCAAATTTTTTTTTAGCTTTTTCTTTTTGCTTGAAAGCAATGTTATGAATACCGTTTTGGACCTTGTTTCGGTTTGTTTAGTGGAAGGAAATATTTTGGTACCGATCTATTTCGACGTACCGTTTCAGGGTATTTCGGGATTTCTAAAAAAAAATAAAAATAAAAAATATTTATATTTTCTTATACAACATAAAATTATTGATCCAAATAAGTAAAACTCAAATAAACAAATCATTAGTTTTTCTTTTTTGACACTCAAATCATTTAGTTATTACATAACAATTTTTGTTTTAGAATATTAAAACATAAATATGTAATTGAATAATGAAAAACAACAACAAAAAATAGTACAATAAGAGCGTATATATGTATATCATATTGGGAAGAGGCAAGACTCAATAAATAAATTTGAAATCAAAATCTTTTGTTAGCTTTTTGAGTTTTGTCATTTCCAAAGTTTTGTCATGTGGGTGGGGTGAGCAAGCTAAAAGTCTAAAAAACAAACTAAAGAAAAAACTTGACAAAGCAAAAACTAGAGTAAAAAAAGAAAGAAGAGGTAGACTAGCAGAACGTCTGAGATGAAGCACAGAAGAAGAAGAAGCCGATCTTTGCGATAGTTGGATTTGTTTTTTAGGCGTTTGACGCAAGTAATGACATACTGTGCTGACGAATTTGTCAGTTTAAGAGTTTTTCTTTTTTTTCTTCTAAAAACTGGTACCAGCCAAAATGTAACAAATAATCTACCAAAATTTAATTTTATTGGCATAAAATTTTTTTGAGAGTGTTCCTAATTTTTTTGAGGATGTTCCTAATTTTTTTTTTATAGGTAGATAAATAAATTTTTTTTATTATATATATATTAAAAAAAAAATTCAGGTTAGGGTGGTCCTGGGACCACCCTGACCTATATGTGGCGCCGCCACTGCCATTAAATAACTTCTTATTAAATGAAGGAAAATGTTTGTTTGGAGCCTTAGACTTCAACTACTAATAGGAAAGTGACATGTGTCCTATCTGTGTAATATAAATAACTCAATTGATTGGTTATGTTGAGTCATGTACAGTGCATATGACAAGAACTAATGTCATCTTTTTATGCAGGTTAGAGCCCAATGCTCCAAACATGTTTGGAGTCAAATTTTGTACTTAAATTAATGTTTTAACACCATTAGATTAGGCTTTCTCATTTTTGTAACACGCGTACCAAATTTCATATTAAGTATTATTCAATTAATAAACTCATATACAACAACAACTATAGTTTTAGTCCCAAAATTTTGAAATTGACAATGGATTCTCAACAAATTAGTTAGGGTTGGTCACATGTATTATTTTTTACAATTATATATATATATATATATATTTGAAATTATACTCTTTTACTTCCTTAATTAATGTCATTTTTAATTTTTTGAAAGATGTCATTTTTAATTACTTCTACTAGTGTTATTTTTGTTCTTCCTCTACTTTCTTTTGTTTCCTCAACTTGGATCAACTCACTTTTTTTACCATTACATTAATTGCTCTTTTCTAAGCATGACCAAACCATTTCAAGTTATCTTCTCTCATCTTTTCATCAATAGGGATTACCCCCATCTTTTAAGTGAATTCTCTCATTTTAAATTCTTTTTTTCTGTGTGCTTCCATTAATTTATACATCTTAACATTCTCATTTAAATTACACTTATTTTATGAATGTGTTACTTCTTATTAACCCAACACCCGATACCATAGAGTATAAGTGATAATATAGCAGTCTTAGGGTCCGTTTGGATGTAACTGAAACTGAAAACTGAAAAATATTGTAGCAAAATAAATTTTTAATGTGTAAATAGTACCGTGGGACCCACTTTTAATAAAAAAATTTTGAAAAAGTACATGAACAGTGCACACACAGTATGTGCACAGTACACGCACTGCGGTTTTGTCCCCTCGCAGCTGAAACAAAAAAAAAATTACTGAAATGCGTTTTACGTCCAGACGTGGACACAAAACGCAGCTCCCAAACGCATTCTTATAAACTTTTCCTTTTAATTTAATAAGTATTTTACAATCACACAAAAATTCTAATGTGCTTTTCCACTTCATCCACTCTATCTTATCCTATGAGCCACATCCTCTTCAATCTCATAAGTTTATCAAAATAACTTTTGGATCCAAACTTATGGCTTGTATATAATTTTAAAATACAAAAAACTTGAAACTCATAAATTTTGTAGTTAAGATAGTTATTGACCTCTAATTGTCTTGATTTTGAAATAGTTATAGGAGTATATATTATGGTTTGAATTCAAATTACATATGGTGTAATTTTGGGTAATATTAAATCATTCAATAATTTCTTATTAAAAGTGTATTTTGACAAATCTACTGATATTTACACTTTTTTTTTTCTTTTATATTCCATACATTCAAAATTTTAAGACAATTAGAGATCAATACCTATTTTATCTATAAAATGTTAAAATTTCAATTTTTTATTATTTTAAATTACACACAAAAAATGAGTTTATTAATTGAAAAGTAAATAACATATAATTGACATGTTGGTGTGCGTGTTTAGAAAAAAGAGTGTATAATTCAATGATAATGCTATTGTTAGACTTTTTCGTCTATCCAACACGGATAAGAGGTTAATTAGATTTTTTTTATAAAAAATTATTAATCTAAAAAAAAAATTGATACTATGGGGGTAAAATGGTCAAAATATGCATTTGGGCCTTGGGCCTGATTTGGTGGTATAAGTCTGTCCGAGCAGAGCCTTCGAGGCCCACAAGTCGACTCGTGCTAGATAGATTGGTGAGGTTGTCTGAGGAGAGGCATCTCCTTGGCCAGATCAGCTAAAGACCGTGTGACATATCATGATGTATGGGGAGAGAATTCTGGAAGGCCTGGTGGGTGAAGATGTGTTCCATGCTGTTGTAAAGAGAAAAAACGTATGTGAAATATCGAGAGAAAAGGCTGCTACCACCGCATTGAAGACCTTGCACCTACCTCCCTAGCCGCATTGATGGAGAAATGACCTCTGAACAGTAATATTCAGCCTTCTAGCTGTTGTTTGAAGATTTCAAGAAGGTGGTGGATGAGACAAGTATCTATTTGAAAGATCTGTGTTACATGTGGAAGAAAAATGGGAGAAGAAGATGGATATAAAAAAACGAGAGAGGTATGAAGAGGGGGATCGAAGAATTAGAAGGAGGAGATCAAGAGAGAGAATGAATTGAAGACTTTAATTTCAATTGTAATCTTTTGCTTAAAGAAAGAAAGGCAATACAAGTGGTCCTCGGTTTACGTCCGAGGAGAGTTTTTTGTCATATTCATCTATTATTTGCATAAAATAGCAGCAATCTAGCCCGTTTATTATTTCTCCAACGTCCATGACCTAAGTTTCAAACTCATACTCTACAAATTTCATTGTATAAAGCTCTTTGGGCCTGAGTCCATCTAGTGATTGGATCGAGTACAAATTGTGCACTTACAATTACAAACTTGGTTGTAACCATTGACTACAACTCTCACTAAAAATTTAACGTAGCTATTTTGAAAACCTAATTGTTGATTAGATTCAATGTTTTTCGTATATGTAAAACGCATAAATTTCATGCATAATTTTAGACTATAAAACTTGAAATTTAAATATTTGATTTTTAATCTTTTGGAAATTTTGCAAGCATAAAAGATATAAAGAAAAAAATGTAATCTAATGGTGGATTTGTTAAAATTTACATCTATTAAAAAGATATTGAGTAAAGTTATAGTCATTGGTTACAACCAAAGGTATATCCAAACTTTGTTCTTAATCTAATTAGTTACTTCAAAAAAAAAAATGCTTAGTTGCTAAACCATGCGGGATAGAAAGATAAAGTCTAACAATAGCATTACCATCAACGAAACTCATACCACTGTAATTTAATTTAGCGTGCGAGTTGAGAAGAAGGAGAATGTATAAATTCAATGGTAATGCTATTGTAATTGTTATGCGTTGGCTTCTATCCCACACTGGTTAGCAACTTTACTTTAGAATTTTAAAAAATATTAATTAGTCACTTCAAGGAAAAAGAACTAAAAAAAGAAAATTCTAATTAGAAGCTAACCCCATGCGGACACAGGATAAAGTCTAACAATAGCATTACCATAATCTTCAAATTTATACTACTTTAATTAGAGTTTTCACTCATTGTTTTAGTCACAATAAACCTAAACCTAAACCTAAACCTAAGCATAATCATTTGCCTTTTAATATTTATTTCTCCTTGTCAGAGTGTGTTTACCTTATTGGTACATACTGACAATGCTTCATAATATTGAAAGATTTTTTTTTTTTTTTGAGGAAGTTATAAAAAGCTCCATATACAGATATACTCATGGATAATTAATAATAATGTATACTTATACTTTATAAACTTTTGAGACTGTTAGAAATACTTAAATCCTAAATATGTTGTCTTTGATGCCTCGTAGCTTGAATCTACATCCTCTCTTTTCTTCCCGAAACACTAAGAGCTTATTTGGATTGAGGGGGGAGAGAGTAGGAGTAGAGTTAGTTGAAAATAGGCTAATTTTGAGCCAATTTTACTTGATTCTACTCTACTTCCCCTCCCACTCAATTCAAACGGATGCTAAAACTTGGGAACCGACTTGCCCAAATAGTGCGGTGCTATACATGGTAAAATGTACCAAGTAAAATTCTTCCAAGACATATATGCACTAAAAATTTATTGATGCAACATCTAGTGTATCAACATCCACCAAAAGCATCACATAATCTTCATTGTTATGAACATATGCGATTCTTATACTTGATTTGAAAATTTATCAATTACTAAGTAGAATATAAAATTTTCAATATATATATATATATATATATATATATATATATATATATTTGTAGCTTTTAAATGTTATTAAATATAATAAAAGAAATGCTTAAATCCATATTTTTTTTGCATAAAATTTATTCCTAATAAATCTAGCATCGAAAAACAATTGCGGGAAACGAGAAGGGAGAGGGGAGTCTAAACTGTTGGGTTGCATATATGAGTAAAGTCCCACATTGAATAATGATGAGAAAAAAGAGTGGTTAATATAATATAATTAAGTACATACCCATTGGTGCTTAGGTTTTTTGGGTTTAGGTGTATTTCTATATATTATATTAATTATTCAAGGAGTCTTCCCAAGGTATTTATCTCCCCAATAAGTGGTATTAGAGCTCATGGTGGTGTAGGGCAAAAGTGACAACGATATAGAGGTTCCTTTCACAATTGGAGCGGGAATGAGGTTTGAAAATTAAGTTGTCTACTCATGGTTTGAAATTTGGTATTTTACCTGCTTGAGGTTAGTTCAATTAGGGTTCCATAACCAACCTTGGTTAAAAATGGGGCTAAATATGTGTTTTGCTCTCTTTTATGTTTCTCTCCTCTCAAAACATACAAAACACAAAAGAATAAGAGAAAATAAGATCAAAAAGTGAGGGTTTTGTAAAAATTAAGAACAAAAATTACCACAACCATAGAAGCTTCCATTGTAAAACCCTCACCCTTTGATCCCATTTTCTCTTACGCTCTGTTTGTTTTAAAGATGATGTTTTCTAGAAAATTAGTCATTTTTCAATAAGCATTTTCTATAAAACTATCTCATTTTCAATGTTTGGTAGCAACTTTAAATGAGTTCAAAATTAATATTTTAACTTTTCTTATTTAGCTTATTGTAAGATAGAATTGTTTTCCAAAAAAAATTGACAGAAAACAATCTTTAAAAATAAGTCATGCTTTTTATATTGATCGAAGATTGTTTTCATTTAACTCATCTATTTTTATGTTATCAAATCCTGGAAAATATGAAAAACTATCTTAATTTACAAAAGGTTTTCCATGGAAACAAACGAAGCATTATTCTTTTATGTTTTGTATGTTTTGAGAGGAAAGAGAAATAAAAGAGAGCAAAAATACATATTTAGCCCCTTTTTTTTTTTTAACATCAAAGATAGAAGTATATTAAAAAATTAAAAGTGAACTATATACAGATAGAGACTTGGTTGAGGAGCTGCAATACAAAAAGGCCATGCATCGTGGCCTATAGCTTCTACGAACCCAAAACATTAAAAAAACAAAGGATAAAATAAACAAAACTTGAAGAGGGTCCATAACAAGTTCCTTGTATGCCGCCAAGGCCCTTAACAAAAATAAACTATAAAAGGCATCATGCTTTCTGCCATTACACAAGATCTTTAACAAGTTTCTGGTAGTCCCCCATTAGGTCAGTTGCTTGCTTGAGGATCTCCGTTGGATGGGTCTGTGTGTTTTGGAAGTGTATACGGTTTCGTGCATTCCAGATCGCCCACGTAATCATAGCCCATAGCTTAAATTCCTTCCCCGATAGTCTCTCCATCATTTGTCTCATAAGTAGGAAGAAGCTTGGCTCTAAGGAGCTTGTTTTCTGAATTCTGCCCCTAACCAGTGCCTACACATTACAAGCTAGAGGGCATTACCACAAGATGTGTCTTGTTGTTTCTTCATGCTGTCCACAAAGAGTACAAGTGGGGTCCACTTGCACTTTCTTTTGGAACAAATTTGCTTTGGTCTGTAGGATATTAGAGCATGCATGCCAAATAAAAGTTCATACCTTGGGAGGGATGTTTATAGACCATATCATTTTCCACATATTCTGGTCCATGCTGGCTTGGGAGTGCTCTCCTATTTGTGGGTGGTGGAGTCTAAGAGCCACCTAGTAGGCCGTTTTCATTGAAAACTTATTTGCCTTATTTTCTTTCCATACCAGTTTTTCCCTCGAGGTCATGTTACTTAACTTGATCTTTAGGATATCCTCCCTTGTACCCGGGTCGAAGATGGCATGCACCTTAGATCGATCCCACTGGTTTGTATTAGCGTCAATGAGGTTAGCCACGTTTAAGCTTTTATCGACTCCGTTCTTGAAGTTTGGTGGTCGAGGTAGCCACTTATAGGTATTAATATCAATCGTTTTCCATTGCCCACCTACCATATAGACCCTTCCCGTATCACATCTCGTGCTTGTAACAGACTATGCCATACCACAGATGGGTTTGCTCCAAATTCCGTGTCCATAAAGGAACATGAGGGAAAATAGTGGGCCTTGTACACACGGTAAAATAGTGAGTGTGTTTCATGGATAAGCCGTCATGCCTGCTTCTCCAACATAGCCCAATTAAAGGCGTGGATGTCATGAAACCCCATTCCACCCTTCCTTTTCGATGTGCACAGCCTTCTCTAATTAATCTAATGTTTTTTCTTCTCATCCCTAGTTTGGCCCCACCAATACTTAGATAAAGCAGAGTTTATACCATCACAAATTGTTTTGGGAATTTTGAAGAGGCTCATCAAGTAGGTGGGAATCGCTTGGGCGGCAGTTTTGATCAGCACTTCTCGACCCGCCTTCGAGATATGCTTCTCCTTCCACCCCATGACCCTTTTTGTGATTTTCTCCTGTAGCTCTTTGAACATGCACACTTTGGACTTTCCCCCTACCTTTGGCAACCCCAAATACTTCTCGCAACCAGTCATAATTTGCGCTCCCATTAATCCTTGAATCTCTTCCTTCACCTCATGTCTTGTATTTCAGCTAAAGAAAAGGGATGTCTTTTGGCGATTTATGGCTTGTCCAGAGGCAGCCTCGTACTTGGCCAAGATATCAAGCAAGCGATGACATTCACCGGGAGTGTCTTTGCAGAAGAGTAAGCTATCATCGGCAAAGAGGATATGTGATATTTTGACGCCGCCTCAACACGAAGTGATGCCATGCAAGTCTTTGGTTTTCGTGGCTTTTCTCAATATAGAGGACAGACCTTCAACACGTAACAAAAAGAGATAAAGGGAAAGGGGGTCACCTTGTTTGATTCCACGGATATGAGTAATATGTCCTCGAGGCTCACCATTGACGAGGATTGAGTAAGTTGCTATTTGTACTGTTTCCATGGCCATGTCCACCCACTGTACATGCAGTCCTATCTTGAGCATTATTTGCTAGGTAAAGCTCGATTCGACCCGGTTGTATGCTTTGAATGTCTAACTTCACTACCATGTGCCCAATCTTCCCTTTCTGTTGGTTACGCATACGATGTAACATCTCAAAAGCCACTGTGGTATTATTGGTGATAAGTCTATTCGGCACGAAGGCGCTTTGGGCATCGAAGATAACGTTTGGCAGAATTTTCTTCAAACAATTAGCCATGACTTTGAGACCATCCTTGATACCACGTTTGCAAGGCTGATGGGGCGATATTCACTCATTTGCTCAGGTTTACTTTTCTTGGGTTTGAGTACCATGTGGGCTAGGTTTATTTTGTATAGGCACCGTCTAAAGTGCAAAACAAACAACACAACAGACGTGACATCGGGGCCAACGATGTGCCATAATTTTTGGAAAAATTATGGTGACATGTCATCGGGGCCGGGAGACTTGGATGGATGCATTTGGAAGAGGACCACCCCCACCTCCTCTTCAGTGTATGGAAGCATTAGTGTGCATCGCATATCATCTTTCACAACCCTGTCTACCTTGTCCACCACTTCGGTCATATTAGTAGTTGCAGATGCTGAGAAGAGAGTCTGATAATAGTCCACAGCAATCTTTGCCACTTTATTTTTCTCCATTTGCCACATCCCATCCGAATCAACCAAGCCTTCAACATGGTTTTTTTTTTGTCTTCGTTGGCTCGCACGCTAGTGGAAAAACCTAGTGTTTTTGTCGCCAATCGGGAGCCATATAGCTCGAGATCATTGTCGCTAGAAAACCTCTTCTTTATGCATGAGTTCATTGACTTCTCTCTTTGTCTGGTTAATGCATTCCACATTAACTCCATAGTTGGAATTAACCAACTGTTGCAACTCTTGTCGTTTGGCGTTTTGGCGATCCCGCATATTCCCGAAGGCACCCCGGCTCCACTTCACAAGGTCCATATGACATTTCTTAATCTTTTCAAAAAGACAAAACATTGGGTTCCCAATCGGGTGGGACTGGGTCCACGAACTTCTTATCTAATCTTCACACTCCACATGGGCCACCCACTTTTCTTCAAAGTGTTGGATTCTCCTTCGCCCATGTCTCAACTAAGCAATCTCTATTTCGAGTAAAAGAGGGTCATGGTCAGAGTAAGAGGCTGTTAAGTGTCTAACTTTAGTAGCCAAAAACATCTCCCTCCATTTCGGGTTCGTATAAGCTCTATCCAACCGCTCCTTCACAAATGTGTTCACGGGTCTGCCGTTCGTCCATGTATATTTGTACCCATGGTGTCCCAAATTAGCTAAATCACAGTGCAATAGAGTTCTTCGAAAATCCTGCATAGGCCCTAATGGCTTAGGCACACCACCACTTTTTTCATCAGATATCAAGATTTCATTAAAGTCGCCAATGCAAACCCATGGCATATAGGCCCTAGAGTGGAGATGCCATAACAAAGCCCGGGTTTCCTTCTTCCTCTAATCCTCTGGATGGCCATACACTCCAATCAAGCGTCATTTTACCTGTAAAGAAACCATGATTTTTACGTTAATATGATTAAGAGAGTAAGTCTAAGTATCTATTGTAATGTCTTCCTTCCAAAGTAGAGCCAAACCCCCACTTCGTCTCACACTTGGTATCGTGAGCATGGAATGATACCCCAGTTCATCTCTAATCGGAATCATTTCATTTACTAACAATTTAATTTCCATAAGAAACAAAACTGTGGGTCCTTTTGATCTCACCAGGTTGGAGAGTACTCGAACTGTCAAGCGGTTCCCAAACCCCCGACAGTTCCATCTCATGATGATCATTGTGTTCAGCAGGACTGGGAACCAGCCTCCGCTGTTTGAAGATCCATGTGAACAAACTCTCATGTAGTCTTGACTCGTTTCTTATCTGCCTCCTCCTCAGATACATGTCCATCCATTTTCCTTTTGTAGCGTCGTCTTTGGCCCACATATGATATGTTGGACTCATTGGCCATGTCCATCTTTGCGTACTAAGGGCGTGGTATTTTCTTCCAAGTTGCCAGCGTGGATGATATGTGTAGGTCCATTATGGTTCGTTCAAGAGCAAGGCCATGCACTCCCTTGGTATGGTTAACGTCTCCTTCATGGCTATCTAGGATATGATTATTGTTTTTCTTTGGTGGTGGGTTTACATGCAACGTAGTTTCCATATTGGGTTATGGGATAAGTGCATTTAAATGGGAAGGAAAATCCTTGATTGCCTTTCCTTCAAGATTTTGTGGGCCCTTCGCATTAATGGGAGTTTTTCCTAAAATAGGTTTGCTTGTTTCAATCAACAGTGTTGCCCTAACTTGTTGCGGCGTCGCCTATGCCATCTCATTAGGTTGTTTAGTTCTCCTCGGTGGGCTGCTGAAGCTCTTGTCCTTTTCCTCTGGTTGTTGTCGACCCCCTGCTTTCATCCACTCCCCGTAAGGGCATTCTCCCTATCCGGTTTGGGTTTGGGATAAGTACAAGCCTTCTTCTCATGGCCGAGTCTACCATTGGAAAAGCACCACCCAACTATATGTTCATACTTGAACATAACCCATGACCGTTCTCCCTTCGGGCTCACCACTAGTCCTCCCCATCTCAAGGGTTGGTTCAAGGGCAACTCCACTATGATTTGTAGAAATCGTGCTTGCTTTGAAGAGAAAGGTTTCTCTTCCATGTCAATCACAGTCTTAATGCCTTTACTGATGTTGCGCGCTGCATCTTCATGGAATAGTTCAAAGGGTACTCCCTAAACCTGGACCTACAATGAAACTGTAGGGAAGGTGATGTTTTGAGCTGTCAATCTTCTCTCCCATCGTTAGACCACTAGCAAGTGGTTCTCAAAACTCCCCAAGCCTTTATCCAACACCCACTCCATCTGGCTTTTAAGTTTGAATCTGAATTGAAAAATACCGTCGCCGACGTCAGCAATTTTGAGATCGTTTCCCAACTTCCAACTATCACGGAGAAGGTTTTTAGCTATCCTTTTGTTGAACGGTCTCTCTGTGAGAAAATGCCCAAGGAGGCTTAGCGAACAATCCTTCAAAATTTCATCCTGGCTATTGTGTTGTATTGCAATATTTGACATCTCCTTCGCTATCAGCAATATCCGTTTGATGCGGTCCAGGATGTCAAGGTCCATCTCAACCCCGACCTAGTACAGTAGTAGTCTTATATGGTAGGGACAGGGAAACAATGGTGGTTTATATGGTGGGGGTCATAAGGGTGGGACTATAGAGGGTAGGGTGAAGATCCACTCGGCAACATGGGTCCGTGGGAAGAAAAGACTCACCCTAAGTGAGAAAAAGAGGCTCCTGCCAAAAGGAGAAAAAAATATCCTTTTTATTTAGCCCTATTTTTTAACAGAGGTGGGTTACAGAATCCTAATTAAGTTAACCTTAAGTAGATAAAGTGTCAAATTTTAAACGACCGGTAAACAACTTAAATATTGGCCAAATTTTAGGGCGTGGGACTATAGAGGGTAGGGTGAAGATCCACTCGGCGGCGTGGCTCCGTGGGAAGAAAAGACTCACCCTAAGTGAGAAAGAGATGCTCCTGCCAGAAGGAGAAAAAAATATCATTTGACCTTTCTATTTAGTCCCATGTTTTAACAGAGGTGGGTTACAGAACCCTAATTAAGCTAATCTCAGGTAGGTAAAGTGTCAAATTTTAAACTATGGGTAAATAACTTAAATTTTAGTCAAACCACAAGTAGGTAAGTTGTAATTATTCCAATAATATTTTAAATCTAGCAAAGAGACTTAATAGCCTTAAAAAAACTCGCCAAAACCAAAAAGCAACTTCTCTTTATTCACAAATTGAACTACTTCTTTGTTAAATTACGCTTAACGTGACATGCATACACAGACAAATACAAACGTAAAAAACTTTACTAATACCCGCTAAATGCTAAAGGAAGCACGTAATAATAAATTATTTATTTTTGTCACATCTAAGCATAATGTAAATTTTCTCCTGTTCACGCTTCACACACACACATACTGTGTATATATTTGTGTGTAAAGTAAACTATATGCTCATTTAATAAGTCGAGAGGCATAAACTAATAGCCAAAAGATGCAACCATATAGTTCAAACTTTAAACGTCAGTGAACAACGATTTACCCCATTACGGGTCTATCCGTTGTGAACAGTGATTAGTCTTTGGTTGAAAATTTTGAAAAAACACAGTGAGAAACCAAAAAAATAAAAATAAAAACTTTAAACGTTAGACCACTTTAAAGAACCTTACAATTTTGGCAGAGATGATAGAAATAACTTTTAAAATAATGAACCATGTGATCAGTTAGGTGCAAAGGCAAATGACTAATGTCTTATTTATGATTAATTACAGTTGTTATCTCCTAAGTTGTTATCTCCTATTAAATAATGATAATAAATAGTGTTTCCCAAAATTTTATTAAGATAACTTTTTGGAAGCTCGTCGTTCATGCATGCTGTAACCCCATTGACAATGAGAAGCGCAAAGCAACAGGAGTTTTGACAAATTTATTATAAAGCTTCTATTATATAATATATATATATATATATTTATTTATTTAAAGAGTTTTAATTTATGATATCCGTTTTTTATAATAATTTTTTACCATCAAATAAAGATGCTAATAAGTTTTTAGTGTAAGTGGAGATTAAATTTCAAATCTCTTATTTAACCATTATAGACTTAGGGACGGAACCACCCTTTGCCCCCTAGATTTTAAAAAATATATATTATTATATATATGTGTATTAATTTTAGCAATTTTGTCCTATAAAATTACATTTTGTTTTCCTTTAACAATATCATTGATTCTTTTAAGAATAATGCTATACTCACAAACTTTTTTATAACATTTTTACAAACTATTTTAGTAGCAAATTTTTATTAGTTTGCATATAAACACACCACTCACATCATTTTTTTACTTACTAGTAACCACTTATCACATCAGTAATTTTGTATAAAAAAAAAACTTGTAATTATAGCATTTTTCTCATTTTAGCAATCATAAAAAAATTTATAGATCTAAAATCTAAAACAAAATATACAAGCCAAAAGAAAAAAAGCTCAACAACAAAAATTACCAGTAAAACTAAAAAAAAAAAAGGTTCAATTAACTAATTTTATCCAAAATAAATAACCCTGCCCTTTAAATATTTTGAAACAATAATAATTTTGTTCTTACCCTCAAAAAAAAAAATATCAACAGCTAAGTAGCAGAATTAGAAGTTGAAACCGCTACACACAACCAATAGTAAAATTGCCCCCTAATTCAAAGGTTTGGTTTCGTCTCTACATAAACTTTATTAGTTGAGTTAACTGGAGCTCACTTGTATTTATAAATATGAAGTTATTTACTAGTGTAGTATTATTGACAAATAATTATACCAATTATAAGTTGATATCCATGAAATTCTCTATTCGAAATTTCTTACTAACATTTTGAGACCATGATTCTTTTTTACTAGAGAGAATAATTTAATATTTAATGACAATAATATATGTGATTTGGAGACAAGTTAAACACCATAAAAATTAATAATTTATGTCCGACACAATGGCTTGCGTCATAATTTTGTGCCTCATGGTACTGCCATTGACGCGTAAAGTTGACACTAGTGTAACTATCTTCTTTCTGCGAAATTAACAGAAAAATTGATGTTACTTCGCTGTCACAAAGATGTGAAATGCAGGCCATCCTAACCAATCAATAAGGAGAATTAAAAAAAAAAAAAAAAAACAAAAACATATGAAACTCATGAAGGAAACTAGGAAAGAACTTAGAAAACGACCAAAATGTATTTTCGTCACAGAATATAATGATACCCAATATTTGATCCATCTCGAAGGGCATAAAGTTGTATATTCTAAGACCAAAACTTGTTGGATATCATATCAGACTTGAGTAATGAATGTTTAGTGACTTTAGTCTATGGATTACTACAACCATTTAAAAAGGTGAAATTGATTGATTTTTTTTTATAAAAAGACTACAACTTTATTAATATGAAAATAAATTCAATACATCTTATTCCAAAATAGACTTGATAATATTCGGATTTTTCATAACTATCAATACTCTTGACATACTAAGGTAAGACGTGTGCTGGCCGGTTACTTGTTCACTTAACGTGTGAAAGTTGCATAGTCTTGAAGGCTTGGAGTTTTTGACAAATTCCTGCAATGATGTTAGAAATGGTCACTTGAGGGTTGCTTGCACGTAATACCGCATCCGCAACTAGTTGTGAGTCACATTCAAAGTGTGCATCTCTTAAAGCACTTACACCAATAGGTGTAAAATAGGAAAAGTTCATAATTTTACACATTTTACTCAATATTTACCCACATTAGCTCTTCTATATTACTGTAGCTATCCATTATTGGGAGCGTCTGTGTAAATTTACACGTTTATTGTAGTTTTGTATTTTAATTTTAAAATTTTTTTCTCTCTCTCAATTGTACCCTCTCATTTTCACTTTCACTTTCTCTTTTTTTCCATTTCAGAATCTCTCTCTCTCAAAGTTCCATGGTCGAACATCTCATTGCCGTTAACCACTCACCGCCGCTCCCCGCTCACTGCTTCCACCTTGCAAAGCCCTCTTTGATCTCACCCTTACCTTAGCCAGACCTAAACCCAAGCAACCCATGCCGCTCACCATTGCCACCTCTGTGGAGGTTTTCCCTCTATTTTTTCTTTGTTTGATTTGTGGGTTTAGGGATTTAGATTTGGCTTGGCTATTATAGATTTGATGTTGCTTGCATGTGCTTGGTTTGGATTGGATTTTGATTTCAAATGTATTTGGGTTCATCTCAAGGAAAGTTCAAGTGTTTTTGGATTTGTTGTTTGTGCTGTGTGGTGTTTGCTGTGGATTTGGTTTGAGATTTCAAGTATGGGGTTTGCTTCAACATAGGTCGGATATGTTTTATGTATTTTGGTGGTTGTTGTGGCAGTGGTGGTTATGGCTAAACATGGGTGGTAGCTATAAGAGAGAGGGATAGAGAGAATGTTGAACTATTGAATGAAGTAATAAAAAAAAAATTATATGGAACTAAATTTGTAGAATAAATAAACTAATGTGACTAAGTGAGTGTTTTTAGAAAGTAAAAAAAAAGTAGATTGTTATGCTAAAATAGACAAGAATTTATACATGTGAATGCGCTCTTATACCAACTTTTTGTGCAAAATGATTGATATTTCACTGTCCTTCGTATGACCAAGTAAAACTAAGGTGGCGTTTGAATTGCGTTTCTGCGACCATACGTTTTGCGTTTTTTTTTTTAGCTGAGCGCCTCTTGCATTGTTCATTGTCCATGAACAGTGAATTTAGGCATGTGAACAGTAAATATTTTGTGAACAGTGATTTTTTAATTATTATTATTTATATTACTTTTTAATTTTCAGCAAAATAAGTGGTATCTAAACGGCTTTTAAATAGTTAAACTTTTTTCTTAAAAAAAATTGTAATAGCTAAAAGTTAAAACAGAGGTCAGAAGTACCAGTAGCTGCGTGTTTGATTTGGTAGCTGGCCAACCATCCAAGGTAAGCAGCCAATCAATCCTTTGACCACTTTGAATCTTTTTTTTTTTATAATTATTTTTTAAGACTTTGATTCTGTTCAATAATGAAACTGTGGTCCCTAAACGAGGGAATTAAGAACCTCAATTTGTGTTATTGTATCACATGGATGTTCTAAAGAATTATGCTCAAACCACTCAAGCAAATTTTGATGCCTATGAATATTCATCACTAACACAATAATAAAAAAGAAATTCTGATTTCAGGGACTTCTCATTGATTTGCAGGAGTGAAAAGTAAAGACTATAGAACTTGTCCATAAAGTTAACCAACACCAATTTAGTGGTAAATGGTTTGTTTGAGATTTGCTTATTTTGTTAAAACTAAAATTTTTTGTTGTTAAAAATATTATAGATAAATGTAAAAGTTAGCTAAATAATAAAATAAGCTGACTTTTTAACCTGGAACCAAACACACACAAAATATATTAATCAAAGTTTCCTAAGTCAACAGTTATCAATTTGAAAAGCAGATTTAGTGTGCTTTAAAAGTCATGCAAAATATTTTCATTCCAGTATCCAGACTCAACGAAATGCTTTTGAGTAATTTTTGATTTTTAAACAACCAAAGAGGAATGATATACTCCATCTTTTGTCATTAACCAAAGAAGAATCATTAAGATTCACACACATCCCAAAAAATTTGGGACATTTGCTTCCCAATAAAAGTAAAAAACACCAATAGACTACAAAAACTAATCCTATAAAGTGACCAAAGAACATAGAATAGAGCATGCAATAACAATGTGTTTTAGTGGAGCTTTGAGTCAATGATTATGTGAGTATTGGTGGCCGAGTTTTGGTTCAAAAAGCCATGACACAACCAAGTGTATGAAATCATTAGAAGCCACTAGGTTTTGCCCAAAGGATCTCAAAGCGTGGGACCTCCTCAACCAAAACGAATTAAGTACTTTTAACTATTACCTCCCTAAAAAACCAATCACAAATTCATACCCACTTGTGCAATGACCTATTCTTAACCACACACTTTAATGCTTAAACATAGAAAACCATATCCTCTTATCAAAAAAAGAAAAAGAAAAAAGAAAAAAAAAGAAAGAAAACCATATCCTAGTATCAAAATCTAGGACAATGACAAAGATTAGCAAGTAGCAACATCCGAGCTACACACACATCCACATCTTGGTTTTAAAAGCAGGATTGAATTAATAGGTAAAAAAAACTGATTGGTCCTGATCATGACCAAACAAACTTAATTTTTTTTAAATATAAACCAAGCAAATTTACATTAAAAAAGCTAAAAATAATTGAAATAAGTTAAATCAGACAAACCGTCAAGAATATATATCACTATATTATCTTATAATCGGTTTTAGCAGGTGCAGTCAGCTACTTGTTGGGTTTTTGGACTAGATGAATTTATTTATTTATTTTTGATGGGAACAAATTTAATTTTTTAATATAAATGAATGGACATTAAAAAAAAAAAAGCTAAAAATGATTAAAGTAAGTAAATCAGCCAAATTGGCAGTTGCATTATTATGTGGGGCCGATTTTTAAAACCATAATATTTATTTATTTATTATTATTATTATTATTATTGATATAATTATTCTGAACCAGAAAAGCAGACTCGCGGCCTCACCTTTTTATTGCATATTCCAGAATCCAAAAGAGCTTCATATCCATACACTCGCGTCACACCTGTCCCGTGTGTGTGTATATATATATAAATAAACACACAACACCTTTTCCATTTCATAATTCATATAAATATATATATATATATATATATATATATATATATATATATTTCTCACTCTCCCATTTTTCACAAGTTGCACACTTCTTTCCAAAAAAAAAAAAAAAAAAGTCAAGCGCTTCTCTCTCAACTTTTCTCACTGCCGTTAGAGTCGGCGTTTCTTCTCTGGTTAGTACCGTTTCTCTTTCTCATTCTCATTGCCTTTTTTCACTCTTTCCTCTACGTATGTGAGTGAGCGAGTGATTTTCTTCGAGCTTCTTTGTTAATGGCGGTGATTCTCTTTCTCATATCTTTTTGTGTTTGTGTTGGATTTGAGCAGTGAAGCTGGAACAAGAAGTTTGAGTTAGAATCGGTTCGGATTCGGATTCGGATTCTGCGTTTTCGAAAAGGTAGAGAGAGAGAGAGTTGTAGAAAGTTCCAGAGAGTTCTTGAGACAAAGAGAGATGAAGGACGAAGGAGGTGATTTTGGAACGAAGATAAAGATTGGAGTCTGCGTGATGCAAAAGAAGGTGAAATGCGGCTCCGAGGTTCCTTTCTTTTTGCTCAGTATTGTTTTTGTTTTTTGTTTTTCCTATTCCATCGTAAATATGTAACAGAGTTTGTAATGAATCGCAGAATGTAGGTTACATATGGCTCTGTTTTTTCAATCTTGAGCGATTAATCTGAAATCTGATGTTTTCATTAGGCGAATTCTGGGCCTATGCGGCAGATTCTTGATAGGTTACAAAAATTTGGTGAATTTGAGGTACTTCTTGTTTGTTTCTGTTGTGGATTTGGCTTGTATTTCTTTTTGTTAAAGAAAACGAATGCAGATTGAAAGGTTTTACGCTAATGATTGCTTTATCTGCAAAGAATTTTTAGTGTTTATGTTTTGCTTCTTTCGTTGTGTGGTTGTAGATCATAGAGTTCATGGACAAGACCATTATTGATGATCCAATTGAGAGGTATACTTTTTTTTTTTTTTTTTATAATTTTTTTTTTAAAAGTGATTACATTAAAACTTTAGTGTGATTTGGTGCATTATATCTTAAAGATATATATATATATATATATATATATATATATATTATTTTATATTTGTTGATTCTATTTTGTTACGGCCAAAAGCTTCGAACTTGATATGCATATTTTGTAAAGCATATGCATATCACATCAGTAAACAACCCTAGCAAAAAAGATTATTATACCAATTTAAAACAATTAGTTTAGGTGCCTAGGTGGTGTTTTTTAAAGTAATACTGTTCAAAGAGGAAGAATTCGAATTTCTAAAAAGTGGAGATACCTTTTTTTGACATTTCATTGCTATTATAAAGAGAGGATTAAGCCAAATCATGTCTGCTTGAGGATGAAGGATACTCTCCTTTGAGTTATAATTTGTTTCCTTTCCGAATTATAGTTTGATTAAAACAAATTGTTTGACCCAGTAAACTTTTTTTTTCCTGATTTAAAGTGAAAAGTTCTTATCCAAAAAAAAAAATCCAATCCAAAATTATTAAAATATTTTTTTCCTCGTTTCTCCTTTTTTTGTTTCTTTTCTTTTCTTGTTGATATATGATGACTAATTTGTTGTAGTATTCTTATTTCAGCTGGCCAATATGTGATTGTTTAATTGCCTTCCATTCTTCTGGCTATCCTCTTGAAAAGGCTAAGGCATATGCTGCTTTAAGGAAGTAAGCTTTACATCTTCTTTTGCATTGACCATATTGCAGTCATCAATCTCAGCGTTCTCTTTTAACAGTCCAAAATAGTTATTATAATTATAAGTTTCGTACGTGCTCTTTGTGATCCAGGCCTTTTCTAGTAAATGAATTGGAGCCACAGCACCTTCTTCATGACAGAAGGAAGGTATATGAGGTATGCTCTCAAATCTTTTTTCGGGGTTTAGCATTTCATGGTAGGTTTTTGCATGAGGTTCATTTTTTCTTTAAATCATTTGTGTTAGTGTGATCATTTTTTTCCCCTAAACACTTCCATTCTTAATTTCCATGTTTAAGGGATAAATTATTTACAAGGCAAGAGCCTGTAGAAGATTTACAAGAATTATTAAGAAGAATTTGTATCAAACAGAAAAATGGAGAAGCGCGATTTATCAAGAAGAAGAAAGTGTAAATGTAATGCATCAGCATTTATAGCGGTAGATAGAGCACCTGATGAAGTTGAGCTCTAACTGCTTCTGACTTATAAACCTCCTTGACTTCCTAACTGACCTCTACAACTACTTAACAGCCTTCACAACAAATTCTGTAACTAATCAACAGCCTAACATACTAACTGTTTACTTCCATAATTTCAAGTTTAAGTTGCTTTATGAAGTACTTATTTGAGTTCTTCACTTCTTCTGGTAACAGCTGCCCATGGTACTGTTAGGCCATCCCTATAAAGTACTCATTTTTAATTGAGTCACAATGGGATCACAGGCAAGTGCTTGACCATGGATTAGTTATTGGGGCATTTGGTTCGCTTAATGTCACGTCACAATGTAATGTTAGCTTTATGTAATCACATTATAGCAATATGACATGACCTTGTTTGGTTCACTAGTTACATTCCCATGATATTCCAAAAATGTAACATTGCAATCATTAAAATTTTAGAATGAATTTTACTTATCAAAATAAATTTTAGAAAGAATTTCCACAAATGTCCATTTGAAATTACCAAGTAAAATTATATTTTTGATAAAAAATCACAAAATAACTAAACAATATTTCACTTTCTTGTACTTTCTCACCAACCAAACAACTTAGATCCAACAAAATTTCCTATCCAATTTCACAAATGTCTCTTACAATCAGATTTCAAAATCTGTACATCACAAGCAACGCACAAAAGATACAACCATGTATCTCTCGAATCTAAAGCTTTGGAGAACTGAAATATTCAAATAAGAAGGAATTTCTATGTGGATGTATATGCTTTAGTTATTTGGGATTGATTGGGTCATGTTAGGTTCAGTTGCAGACTTATGATTTTGTTGGTATAATTGGTTTGGGAAACATAATTCGGATATTTGGAATTTGGTTCTAAGCTGTTTGATGTAGACTATTTGGATTGAATGTTATCGGCGTTCTTTTGAGGATACTAAGAAATCTCTAGCTTAGTTGTTAGATTTGTGCCAATGGACTTTCTTTGATTGGTCTCAGTGTTGGGGTCTCTCAAATTGTTCTGCTCTTTTGGATTTTCTTTTGTCTCTTAGAATGGTTTAATGACTATTTGTTCCTATTTGTTTTTGTTTGCTCTTTGTTCACTATCGTGAACTCTATGTATCTTTACTTTTGTTCCTTTTTCAATAATATTTCATTTCTTACCTATCAAAAAAAAAAAAAAAAAAAAGAAAAGAAAAGAAAAGTGAGCCAAAGACCCATACACACCCCAAACTCTACACAAACCAAATCAATTCCAAACTCTAGAAAACAGAATGGAAATCTCGAGTTCCATAGCCTCCAATGTCGTGGCAGAGCTTAAGCCCAGCCTTGCCGAGCTTCTCTGCCACTAGTACCATTGGCTTTGTGGCTAAAGAACCAGAAGACGTCGCTGCCAAAACCACCACCACCAATGGCTTTGAGGCTTGCCTGAGAAAACCCTAGGATTTGATGACGCCATTGTATCTCCAAGATTTGAGCTAGGCTAGGGTTTGATTTGAGAGAGAGAGAGAGAGAGAGAGAGAGAGAGAGAGACGGCTATGTTTAATTTTCAGTTTGAGAAAATAATATATGTAAGGGACAAATTTGTAATTAAAATTTATTAGTATGGGCAATTTTGTCAATTTGATAAATTATAACACTCCAATAAATAAGTAATGTAAGATTACCCCATTTAATAATGTAATGAGATTAAGGTAATGTGAAATATTTTGTAATCTTAGATTACCGCAATCCTATGCACAACAAAATGAACCAAACACCGTAATGTTCACATGATGGTAATGTGACCTTAATGTGGTGCATATCACAACAAACGAAGCACCTCCTAAGGGTATTTAAATATCACCCAGTCCTGGAGTATGTATATTAAGTACTTCATGCATGAACTTGATTATAACTGAACTATCTCATGCCAACTAATTTTATTTTTTATTTTTTTAAATGTTTTGATTGTTAACAATATTGAATGATATAAAATTAATATGTTATTTTTCTGGATTCAAGCAACTACAAAGGTATGGAGTCCATGTTCCAAGATATGTCCTTGTAAATAGAGAAGTACCATATCAAGAGCTGGACTATTTTGTTGAGCAAGAAGATTTTGTTGAGGTTCATGGTAATCGTTTTTGGAAGCCATTTGTGGAAAAGCCTGTTGATGGTGAGTTTGATTCGTATATTATTAAAGAAGTTGTTTTATCTATGCTGCTTCTTGTTGTTGACATTTATACCATTTAATCTGATATGATTCTTTTTGGTTATTTCTTCTTGTTGCTTGATACTTGTACCTTGTTACAAAAGAACATCCACTAATTTGTGGCTTGAAATTGCTATTTGCACACTACATTTGATCTGATGACTTCATTATATATATTTTTTGATAAATAACGTAAGAATATTATTAATAATAATAAAGAAATTGCCAAACCGAGTACATTGGGGATGTACTATGGGTGCAAAAATCAAGAAATAAAAGAACAACGGTCAAGAAAAATAGAAAAGGAAGAACAAGAAAAATGAGAAAAAACCACACTCCATTCAAAGAGAGTGTGTAAGAAAAAAGACTTAATCTCCAGCAAAGAGCGTTCACAGCCCTCAAAGCTTCTAGCATTCCTTTCTCGCTAAATGCACCAAATCAAGCAGTGAGGTACTAATTTCCAAACATCAATGTGACGATGTCGCGCAAACTTTCCTTGCCAAGCCTCAAACACCTCAAGAACAGTACGAGGCATAACCCACTGAATACCAAACAAGCAGAAAACCAAAGACCATAACTCCCAAGCTATGGTGCAATGAAGTAGAAGATGATCCACCGACTCCCCACACCTCTTACACATAAAACACCAGTCAAGCACAATCACTCGTCTTTTACGAAGGTTGTCTGTTGTTAAGATCTTACCTAAGGAAGCAGACCAAGAAAAGAAGGCTACCCTTGGAGGAGCCTTCAATTGCCATATCATTTTTCATGGAAAGGAAACAAGATTATGAGGGTAGAAGGAACTGTAATAACCTCTAACCTCAAATCCTGTATTCCTTGCAGACTTCCAACAAACCTTATCAGGGCCAAACCCTCTCACTGACGAGGAGTAGACTAGCTCCATAAACCGATCAAAGGCTTCTTCTTCCCAATCTTGTGGAGGACGACGAAATTGCACATTCCAGTGATACCTCCCATCAGACCAACCCATAATTTCAGCCACTGAAGAGTCCTTGGACCTACTAAGACAATAGAGCTCCGGAAAGGCCTCTTGGAGAGTACAATCCCCACACCACACATGCTTCCAAAATTTCACTCTAGTACCATCCCCCACATCATAAACAAGGAGTTTAGAGAAGTTTAACCAACCACTTCTAATATATCTCCACAAGCTGACCCCATAAGGACTTGTCACCTTCTTCATACACCAACCACCCCAAATATTCCCTTATTTTGCCTCTATAACCCTTCTCCATAAAGCATTAGTCTCGGTGCCATACCTCCACAACCATTTACCTAGTAAGGCAGGATTAAAATTACCCAACTGTCTTATACCCAACCCCCCATCTTGCAAAGGCCTACAAAGTATACTGTGGCATTGTTGAACCAAAATTATTTGCTGCATAACTGCATCATAAAAGTTTTAATTATTTTTTATCTGTTTGTTCATTTTCTTTCAGTAGATTATTTTTTAGAGGTTGGTTACTATCATAAAATGTTAATACCATGCCTTCCATAATTTGTAAAAGCAAACATTAGTAAGAACAAAACTTTTGAGGGAGCAATGATAGCAACAATAAATTGAAAATAAAATTCCAAAATAAAAAAATGGAATATGGAATGCACTTTTGTTGGTGGGCTCTTGGCAAACAGCAGATTGTCATCATACAAAACATGTAAAATCTCACATAATATTAGTTTTGATTTTAGTAATTTAAATTGACTCTATTGTTTGTAAATTGTAATTTGCCTAGTTTTATTTTATTTTTTTTGAAAATTACAACAATGAAGCCCAAAATATGATGTTGTCAAAATAGAGGTTTTATAAATTCAAGTAGTGGGGATAAGTGGTCTGATGGGCTTGTGGGCCATTATGGATAATTTTGTTCTCTTTAGATGCAAGTTCTCATATTGACTGCTTTTAAGATGTGCATTAATTTAAATATTTTCTTTCTCAATGAGCATATATGGTACTGACTCTAATTTTGCGTTTCTGTGAAGGGGATGATCATAGGATTATGATATATTACCCCAGTTCCGCAGGTGGAGGCATGAAGGAATTATTTAGGAAGGTGAGCGATTTTTTGACAGCACTTTGTCTACTTTATATGGATTCAAAACATTCTAAGTTATTATTATTATTATTATTATTATTATTTTTGGTGTTGTATGTATAACGATATAGGTGGTTCATAAGTGTAAATGATACTTCTATCAGACGGATGATAAATTTGCAAAAAGTAAATATAAACAAATTGTGTTTATGTAGAATGTAGGTTGGTTGGCTCTTGCTGCCTAAGCAAAAACTAACCAGTTTGTATTCAGTTGGATTTATGATTTAGTCTCTTTTTTATAGGTAAAGAAATAAGTTTTTTGCAAAGAGACTACTTCATGTACCAGGAACTTAAAGAAGTCTAAAGAACTACAAAGAACATAATTATGTACAAAAAGACGAGACTGAGAACTTTGGAATGGAGGTCGTATTGGTGAGCCCCTATACACGAGGCCAAATAAATAAAGAACCTATAAACATAGCTGACAATTGAGTCCCTGTACTTTCCAAAACCTCAAACGTACGTCAGATATGTTCCCTCTAGATTGTCCGCATCAAACATAACAACACTTAATTCCAAATATTAGAAAAATGCTTATCAACCCAATTCCTCTGACCAAACTAGAGGTCAATTACCATCTTTTATAACACCTACCGAAATCCCGAAAGGCTAAAAATTTGAAAGGAAAAACTCCACAACTCGAATGCAACATTGTACTGTAGTAATAGATGATCCACTGTGACACTGTCTTTCCACTACACTGACACATATAACACCACCCTAATATCATTTAACCTCACTTAAGGAGATTACGTGTGAGGATCTTTCCACTGCAATCCAAGAAAAAAAAAAGATTTGTTGTGGGGCCTTAACTCTCTATAGATACTCCTCCAGGGGAAGGCTAGGTCATATCGGCCCTTTAGGGCACTACAAAATGAATGAAAATCGAAATATTTATTTTCAATCGCCAGCTCAATTTGTCACAGCCTTCTTTGATTGGTTGATTGGAGTCAAGAAGATTGATCAAGGAGGCTACCAATTCTACCGCCCAGTCATAAAGATCTAGAAGAAATCTCACATATCAACTCCTTGTCTCCTCCTTATTTTGTCTAACCAACATGGATTCTTCCCACTCTTCTCTTGCTACAGAGCAATAGTGCAAAAATATACAAGCCACCTTCAAATGCTGATCGCCACACCATCTGTCATGTCAGAATTGAAACTGACTATTAATACCAACATCAAACTGAGTTTACTGTAAGAGCCTATGCAGCCTCATTCTATTGCTCTTCGATAAACCACAACCATGCATTTTTTTCTGTACTCCATCTATCCCATTCCTCACCATGCTTCATGGCTATTACCCTCCTTTATTAATGTGTCTCCTCTATCCCAAAACACAATAACCATTTTCCTAAAAGAGCTTGGCTGTAAAAGGCAATCTTGCTAACACCAAAACCCATTAGCATTAGGGGCATAGACTGTGTCCCATCCCACCAAATGATGTTTAAACTCATTGCCCATGCCACCCCATAAAAAATTACTCTCAACCTCTCAATCCTGTTGGCCACACTAGATGGGAATGAATAAACAAAGGTAATTGGAGGGTAAGTTCGACAAAGTACTCTTCAATAGTGTTAGTTGCCCCCCCTTTGATAAGTGTAACATTTTCTATCCAGCTAACTGATGTTCCATCTTCTCTAGAATGGGTTCAGTAGGATCTAGTTTTCTCAAGTTCTTCTGGCATGTGAGTAGTTTGGTAGGTCCAATAAGATATTCCCATCATCATTTATGACATAATTGTGAATAATATTATGTACTCATGCATACTAACAGTTGTTCTCACATATGAATGTGTCTAGTGGATCATCCATTGTTTATGTGATGGTTTATAATTTTTTCTGGCTTCTATATTTATCATTCATATATAGTCACATATGTGATCATTATTTGGTTTCAGGTTGGTAATCGGTCCAGTGAGTTCCATCCAGACGTTAGAAGAGTGAGGCGTGAAGGCTCGTATATTTACGAGGAATTTATGCCTACTGGAGGAACAGATGTCAAGGTTGTGGATCTTAATCTATTCTAATGCAGCATGAAACTTGTTTAATACATGTAAGAGAAGACCCAAAAAACCCAAATCTAATGACTAAATAAAACTTTCACATTTGCAAAACTTTTTACTCTTAATGGTAATTTATGCCCCCCCCCCCCCCCCCAAAAAAAAAATTACTCTTAATGGTAGCTTCTTTTTTTATTTTTTAATGTTTAACTATCTATGTAAATATATGCATTTACATGCATGTGGTCTAAATTATCTGGAGGAAGATTGGAATAGCCTACCAGGTGCTCTTTCACGCTTTGAATGCTTGTATATACTCTCTTTACATCTAGTTTGATGCTCTGATAAGTTTGTTGCAAAGGTAGGCAGTTACAACCAGTAGGCCTTAGAATTTATCCACATCTAGCATATGATTCCAAATATCAATAAATTAGGAAATGGTTTTTTCCCTTGCCACATGGCTTTCTGTTGACCCTTGCTGCCTCAATTTGCCATTGCTTGAATCTTTGTTTTTGTTTGTTTGTACATTGTTTCTCAAAAAAAGAAAAGAAAAAAAGATCCAATTAGTTGGTTTTAAATGATTTTTTTTTTTCACAAAATGAATCTGTTATGTCCTGTTTAATTCTGGCATTTATTTTTTCCAATGCTAGAGTCTATTCTCTACCATTTATTTGTTGTGTTATTATTATTATTTATTTTTTATTTTTACAAATGGTTGCTTGAGTAATGCTAGTGATTGTAGGTGTATACTGTTGGCACTGAATATGCACATGCAGAGGCAAGGAAGTCTCCCGTTGTCGATGGTGTTGTCATGAGAAATCCTGATGGGAAGGAAGTAAGTTGTACATATAACACATTTTTGATTACCTGTACATCTTGCATGTAATTTCTACCCTTTGTTTTCTGTTGCAACTATTACTGTCATTTGCATGTTAACCTAATCTTTGTCTATCAAGTTTTTTCTATCTTTTTAATGCTTCCGACAGTCAAATTTCTTGCATCTAGGAGGCATTCATGTCTGGTGCCACTTAATATTTCAGTCGAATTTGTAAAAACATGAATGCTGGTAATTTTTTAGCTTAAAACCGGATCAGCAGATAATATTTTTGCAGGCAGCCCCACCTTAATAATTGCAGTCAAATTTCTTGCATCTAGGAGGCATTCATGTCTGGTGCCACTTAATATTTCAGTCGAATTTGTAAAAACATGAATGCTGGTAGTTTTTTAGCTTAGAACTGGACCAGCAGATAATATTTCAGTTGAGGTTGTTCATACTAGAGGATCATATTTAGGTTAACATTATCAATAAACTTTTGATTTCATAAGTCAAATGATCTAGGCAGTGGAGGGTGAGGTCGTGGTTCAAGATCCATTGGGCGCTTTACTTATCTATAAAAAAATAAAAGAAGAGCTTGAGATGTTTTGGCCAATTGCAACTAATTCAAGTGGTTTCCCCAATGAGCAATGATATGGTTCCAGTTAAGGTCACAAGAAAGACTATATTTGGGGAAAAAAAAAAGCTAGCTAGAAGACAAAACTTGATGTTTAAGAATTTGCAATTAAGCTGAAAAAATGTCAAGAGCCTTGTAAATCAGTGGTATTGCCTGGTTTCCTTTATGAGGAGAACCAAGGTTCGAATCCTCCCCCACTTGTAACAATTAAATTATCAAAAAGTTGAGAAAAACATTTATAATTTTGTGAAGTTCTTGCCTTCCTTTTTTTTTTTTATAAGTAAAAATGCTAGCAACAAAACAACTTGATAAAGTGGTACCTTGTGTTTTTTTGATATTGATGAAAATACTATTTTGGTAGCAGTCAATTTGGTCTCTATCATCAAATCATAACTTTTCTTGCATGGTGTTATTCACAAAATGAACATAGTATGCACATGTGTTAACTATTAATGTTTGCCTAAATTAGAAAAAATCTACTGTTTGTTCAATTGAATTTAAATCTTTAATTGTTGACCGTAATGTATAATCTCCATGTACAAAATACTGTGCTATGTACATATATAGATTGGCCGAATCTAACTGCAATTTGGTGTTACCCTTACAATCTTCATATCATGTTATACAATCCAAAAGGTACACTTTTTTTCCTTATTATATATTGTGGCTAAGAGCCTTTGTAACTCAACTAGTTGCCACCTCCTGGTGTTTCCAATGGAGACATCTAGGGTTCAAATCCCCCCTCTTCAGTCGCAACTATCGAATGATAAAAAAAAAAGAATGCTATATTTTGCAGCCACCAAAAAATTTGGATTTATCATACTGCATTCTGGGGCAAGCAGCCTTTCATATGATCCTCATTGTGTTCTCATGAAATGTTCAATCTTTCACTTTTTCTAGGAGTTGTCACTAGATTAAGTGCTTCTGATTCCAAAGTTGACTCTTTCTTTGTACTCTATTGACACCTACATATCATTTTAAACTAGCTATTTTGTTTTAGTGCACATCTAATTCTTAAGGGAATCTGTTCTTTCTGTCATCATAAATATATAGCCTTGTCTCAATTTTTTATTTTATCCTGTTAACAAACTCTATCTAGAATTATATCTTCAAATGGATTATGCAAACTTGAAAGAAATTTGTGTTGTGAATGATTGGCATTCCAAATTTCAGAATCGAAACATCTGAAGTGCATGCCCGGTTATTGAAAAACCTACTAAGAACCTGCTACTTTTTTTGTGGTTTATTTTAATACTAGTAAAAGAGTGATTTTTGAAACACACGTTTATTATTTTGTTTGACAGGTGAGGTATCCCGTGTTATTGACACCTACTGAGAAGCAAATGGCAAGAGATGTTTGCATTGCATTTAGGCAAGCGGTATGATGTGTGGATGTGGTAACAAGTAATTAGTACCTTGTTCCAAGGCATTATTGTTATTTTTTATTTATGATCATTTTTATTTCTGAGACATTCACTAAAGGCTGTTTTCCTTTTTTCTTTTTAAATGTTTGTGATTGCCAGTATATATATTTATCTGGTCATGCCATGATGATCCCAAGAAATAGTTGTTGCTGTTAAATTGTTATTTGGATAATTAGTAATTCAACTTTTCTAATGAATTTTTCCAAATTGACAGGCTCAATTTATTAGCCAGATCTTGGATTTATTAATTTTTATTTGGGATGTAAAATTGCCAACTATTTATCATATCTGGATTTTGGAATGTAACATTGACAGGAGGTGAAGCTTATTTGTTGAACCTGGTTTGGCTTTTGACTCCTTTTACATGTGTGGCACCTCTTTTAAACCCTAGTTGACTTTCTTTGTTCACTCATGTATATGCTTCACTTGCTTAATTGTTTTGTGTGGGCATCCTGCCATTTTATTTTTGAAAAAAAAAAAAGAGATAATTTCTCTAGTATTTGTGAGAGATAATTTTTGTGTATTTGGGTTTGGTTTCTTGAGAGAGCATTTGTGCTACCATTGTAATCTCCTTATTTTCTTAGTGAAAACATTCCCCTCGGCACAGCCCATGGATGTAAACAATTTTCTGAATCACATAAATTTAGTATGTTCTTTACGTGTGTGCTTGTTAATTTATTTTTGTTTCTGTTATAGGTTTGAATCTTGGGAGTGCCATTTCACAACACTATCCTATTTTAAAGTCTTATCATTTGAACTCTCTATATTTGTTTGGCTCTTTTGAGTTCTAAAAGTTGTGATGATAAGATGTCTTTGGTATCAACTGGCTGTATGTGAGTGGGTTCTATGAATATAACAGAACTTTACATGGTTATTCTAGTGTACCATGGTACTATGAATTTACAGAAAACCAATTTACATCCGGTTCAAATCATGTAGAAGAATAATTAATCCTTAAAATTTCATGGCTCCATATGAAATGCACAAATGCGAACACAGATACACACTGCATTGAGAAATCACTTTCTTGTTAAGTGATTTATACCTTGGGTCAATTTATAAGTCATTCTTGTTACTTGCAGGTTTGTGGGTTTGATCTCTTGCGTTGTGAGGGACGTTCATACGTTTGTGATGTGAATGGGTGGAGCTTTGTTAAAAACTCTCACAAGTAATCCTTCTTTTCCTCCTCCCCCTCTCAAATATCATAATGATTTAAGGGGGCACTAAGTTCTTTATTGCCAGCATGATTCCAACATGAATTATTTATTTAGTTTTTTAATGGTAAATATCTGTATGAAACATTCTCCTAATCTAATAACAATTCTTACATCAGGTATAGTTGACGTCTATCTCACTTGTAGTATACCATTGCCAGATATTTTTTGATAAGTAAGAAAACATTTTATTGAGAAAAGACTACTTCATTGATAGGATGTAGCCACCAAAAAAGTATGTACAAACAACAAAGGAAAAAAGAAATTGTGTACAAGAAGAAAGAGAATCTAATATATCTACAAACATCTGAATGGAATCCCTAGAAGTGAATCCCCACACACAAGACCAATCAAATAGAGCCCCTGCAAATATAGCTATGAGCTGATCCCTAGTGTGCTCCATATCTTTGAATTTACAAGCATCACACTCTCTCCAAATAATCCACATGACACATTGTGGTACCAAATTCCAAATATTCGATCAGTGCTTCCCTAAGCAGTTCCTCCATCCTGCCAATAGATCAATAACCCTCTTGGGTAGAACCCAAGCAATGCCAAACGATCTATGAGCAAAACTCCATAACTGGGAAACCGCCCCACAATGAAGCAAGGGATGATAACATTCTCCCCACTACACCGGCATAGGCAGCACCAATCCACAATTATGACACCCATTCTCCTCAAATCATCACCTGTGAGAATTGTTCCCCATGCAGCTGTCCAAACATAGAAAGACACTTGACGTGGAGCCTTCACACCCCAAATGCTTTTCCATGGAAAAGTAGTGAGCTAGATCCCCTTAGCACACCATAAAAAGAGCATATGTCAAAATCTCCATTCTTCTTCAATTTCCACCATAGCTTATCCCCAACCTCATTTGGAGGAATCCATGAATCCAAAAAGTGAAGAAAGGCCCCCACTAACTCCATCTCCCAATCATTAAAACCACGTCAAAACCTTACATCCCAACTCCACCTTTCCTCCTCTGACTCACCAACAAATTTGCCACGAACACCTCCCTATTCATAGCATTCTCAAATAAATCGGGAAAGTTACTTTCAGTGGCTGATCCCCACATTAGCTATCATGCCAAAACCGGACCCTACTCCCCAACCCAATCTCAAAATGTATAAACTTACTAAAAACTCTCCCACCCATCTGAATACTCTGCCATTAACCACAACCGTATGAACCCCTACCAGCCCCCCCATTCCTCCCAAATTTCAACACTATCGCATGCCTCCACAAATGTGTCTCCTCAACCCCATGCTGCCACAACCACTTTCCTAGTAGAGCTTTATTAAAGGTAGTGATTTTCCTAACCCCAACCCACCACATGCAAGAGGAGAACATCCCTTGTCCCACCCGTTGTAAGATATGTTTTCGAAATAATTTGAAAGAATTCATCTTCTTTTGCTATTATTCACAAGCACATGCTGAATAGTTCAACTAAGTCATTTTTGTTTTTACTGAGTTATCTTCTTAAGTGCGGAAATTGCTTTCGTTTCTTTGTTGTGAAAAGTACACTTGGTTTCACCTTCCACATACAGGTATTATGATGATACTGCTTGTGTGTTGAGGAAGATGTTTTTAGATGCCAAAGCTCCTCATCTTTCTACAACGATTCCACCAACTTTACCATGGAAAGTCACTGAACAAGTCCAGCCTTCTGAGGGATTAACTCGTCAGGGAAGTGGGATTATTGGCACATTTGGGCAATCTGAGGAGCTACGTTGTGTAATTGCCATTGTTCGTCAGTATGTTGCATTTTCCTCAGTATCATTACTTGGATTAGTTGATTCTTTGTTTTCCCTTCTGATCTCTGTTTAAATTTTGTAGTGGTGATAGAACTCCCAAACAGAAGGTGAAGTTGAAGGTTACTGAGGAAAAGCTGTTAAATTTGATGCTGAAATACAATGGGGGACGGCCTAGAGCTGAGGTAATTATTTTTACATCCTCTTATTTTGTTTTAATTTATATTGGATAACTTAAATACTTATGGATTACTTATTCTGCAGACAAAACTTAAAAGTGCTGTCCAGTTGCAAGATTTGTTGGATGCCACACGAATGCTTGTACCTCGCAATAGGTATCATTCTGCATTTATAAGTTTCTCTGGTTGAATTTTTTGTAATTGATGGATGAAACTCATCTGTGCCTGTGCTCCTGCCAAAAGAAATGTTCACTGATACAACTTCTTAAAATGTATGGTGTCGTTGCTTTCAAAAATGAAATGATTCAGTAGTTTCAGAATATGTGTTCTGCTCTTCGCAAAAGTTCTTTATTATGTGTGTATATTTTTAAGTGATTATTAGCACAGTAATCTCTAGTCAATAGGAAACTGTACTGCTTATGCTTGCAATTTTTAAGAAATGTTTTTTTGATAATTCAATAATTACAACGGGGGAGAGGGATTTGAACCCTTGATGTCATGGACATACCAAGAGGTGCCAACTAATTGAGCTACAAAACTTGTGGCACAATTTTTAATAAATGCGATGCTTCATATTGTTATATATTCAAATAGGTTACAGGAAACATAAGAGTAGACATATTTGTGTTTTACTCCTGTCATTTATAAGGTTGGGAGAGATCCTTGAGATTTTCTCCATCATACAAAGGACGTAAATTGAGTCTAAATGAAGATATGATATTCCATTCCTCAAAGGGAACTGTTCCTATTGGAACTGTTAGAGGCTTGGAAGTATGAAGGGTCTTACTTTTTGGTCAGCCAATAGCTTACAACTGATGCAGTGAATTCTAGTAAAATTGAGAAAGTCATTCATAACCTCAGATATGGCTTGAGTTTGTAGTTAAGAATACGTAAATGTGATTTCTATTTAAAACTTGTAACCAATTTTGCACCTCATTAGATACTGAGATGTGAAGGTTCTATATTGATGAACCAACGCATATTCTTAAGAGGGGTTGATGCCCTGCCCCAATTTAATTTAATTTTTTCATTAGGAAAGCTGCCTTTCTGGAACTAAGATGCCAGAGCACAGTGACAGATGGGAACAGGATCAACAGTGGGTGTTAAAGCTTAGGGATTTTAACCCGTGAGCACACAAATCACAAAAACATATAGTTTCTCCCCCAATCTATTTTGAAGAAACTATTAAGGTCCAGAGTGTCGTGAGAGTACCTAAATAACTATATCATATTTATGATTTAAATAACCATATCATATATTGTTTAAAATGGAACAGTAAGTAGGTGCTTCATTTTGTTACCCTGTATACCAAACAAAGGATGCAGCCTAGTGGTTAGCGGTCAAGCACTCCTGGCAGCTGGCAGCATTTTTTTCTATCTTTTTAAGCGTAAAGATGTGTCATTAATAAGAATGTGGTCAAATCCTTATTGCATTAGTAAGACTTTTGTGAATCCCACAGATTCCACTCTCCACCAATGTAAAAGGGTCGCATCAATTCAACCTTTCGTGAAAGGAATTGTGTATTGTAGTTTTGGATAAATATTTGGCATAAGTGTGTCAAACGTATGCATTACTAGAGAAATGATAAGAGCAGAAACTAGAAAAGGATTCCATTCCCAGGTTAACATCTCCAAAAGTACCTAAATGGCTTTTTTTTTTTTTTTTAAATGCTTGAGATAGGAAATATCCTATTTGCTAGTTTATTCCTATCTTGAAAAAATAGCAATGGTTCTGAATTAATGATGACAATTTTCACTATCTAGACCAGGTCGTGAAAGTGATAGTGAAGCTGAAGACTTTGCTCATGAAGAAAAGCTTCTTCAAGTCAAAGCCGTGCTTGAGGAGGTTATCTTCTTTCACTTCAAGTTATTCACATATAGTAATTTTTCTGTGGTTTCTTATGTTAGTCATAAGTGCAATGCATCTACAGTGGATTTAGTTGTCATGCACAAACTGAAAGTTAGGGAAAAAAAACCTTTTTATTTATTTAAATTTTCACCAAAATAACAGCAGTTTGACTTCAAGTTAACTTTCAACATTTTTCTCAAAGTAAAAAAAATCATTTTGATTTTAGAGATTAACTAGTTATATAATTGAAGTTGGATTATAATTTCTCAACTTGAGCTGAGGTGACAACACTGCACATGATATAATGACTGGATAGTCACTACATGCCTAAATATTTGGATCATCTTCCATCCGAGATTCATATCATCCTTATATTCTGCTTTCAGTATTGTAATTTTTTTATTGTGTGTCCAGAAAGGACATTTTAGTGGTATTTATAGGAAGGTTCAACTAAAGCCACTAAAGTGGGTTAAAGTCACAAGTAATGATGAAGGGGAGGAAGAGCGACCTGTTGAAGCCCTGATGGTACTCAAATATGGGGGTGTTCTTACGCATGCTGGCAGAAAGCAGGTGATTATAATCAATACATCATGAATATGTTTCTGTATTTTGATTAGTCTTAGCATATATAAGGAATACTCCAGCGATATTGTTGCTAAGAAGTACACTTACGTAAAATTGTTCCTGTTATACATGTATAAACAATTTGTTCAATCTCACTTCTTTGCAGGCTGAAGAACTGGGTAGATATTTCCGAAACAATATGTATCCAGGTTATAGTCATGGATCTTTCTCATTTTAATTTAAACTGTTCTTATTCTTCTCAACTTTGTATTAGCTAATTCAAACTGCATTTTAATTCAAATATGAAGAGGCAGTTGACTCATTTCAACTGTTTTTTAAATACCTTTTCGCATACCAATTCTGTTCCTTCAAGGGTAGTGCAGAAGCCCTTATAACCTATAAGTTAAAACTAGACCATGGATTTTGGAGAACTTTTAGATGATTTGGATTCATGAGATCTTTAATTGTTTGAGTTTGCTATCCATCCCTGCAGCCAGTCATGTTAGTTCCCAATGAGTATGACTTAATTATGATGATGTAGCTCATTGTAACTTCTCATGGGTGCGTATCACCTTTGATTTGTTGTCCATGGTTGGTGACCATGACACGATCCACTCCAATCAATCCTGTCACTACATATTTTCTAGTGCCATTTTCATAAACTTTGGGTATTATTCTGTCTCAATGAATACATGTCTTTGTTTAGTTGAGAAACTTTGTACTATTGTCCTTGTGCGCGTATCTTGATGAAGTTTTATACTAGTGCAGGTGAAGGGACTGGCCTACTTCGCCTCCATAGTACATATCGTCATGATCTTAAAATTTACAGCTCTGATGAGGGTCGTGTGCAGGTATAGTCATTTTGGTGCTCGTATGGCTATATAGTTGTTAGAACTATGATTAAATTATTAAATTCATCATTTCTTAACAGTTTAAACTTTTGAGAGAATTGGTAAGTTATCAGTTGTAAATCTATGCTTGTATTATTGTCTTCTTACTTTAGTGTTTTCCTGTCCTCCCATGTTTCTCAGACTAATTTTCCAGTGTTTATGATCATTACTTTTGACTTTGGCATCATTTATAATTTACATTATTTATTTGCAATTCTTTGGCAGATGTCTGCAGCTGCATTTGCCAAAGGCCTTCTTGACCTTGAAGGGGAGTTAACACCAATCCTGGTCTGTAGCCTTTTCCTAGAGAGAGTTTGACTGCTTGTGGAGGTTTAGGTTTTATGACTGACTTTGTCACCTATTCAGGTTTCACTTGTCAGCAAGGACTCCTCTATGTTGGACGGACTAGATAATGCCAGTATTGAGATGGAAGAAGCGAAGGTTTGTTTTGCTCCTATACCTGAGTTACACATGACATTTTGCATATCATATTATTGTCATAATTATTTCTGTGGGAAAGGATGGTCTCCTCTGCATCTACTGGTTTCATTTAGTATTTAAAGATAATTAGATTAATAAGAGAGCTCTAAATGGGCTTCTATAATCTTTATTACCTGGATAGTTGGTCTCTACAAGTTTAAATAGGCTCGTTATGATCATACACATCTCTTTCCTCATATTGTTCTTCCAGCATAGAGTTCCTTGTTTCTCTTTAGAATAGTCTCTTGATCTCTTCACCTATTTGCCCTTTTTTGTTCCTTTGTCTTCATCATCGTGAACTCATTGTTTTTTCAAATATTATTTTTGTCAATAAAACTACTCTTATTACCTATCCAAAAAAAAAAAAATCTATTTACCAAGAGTTGTAGATTATGAAATTTGCCATGCATTTGAGAAGCAGCATTGGTTCAGTGATTACTATTTATATAAACACTTATTTTACTCCATTTTGATGGTTAGAGAATTCCATTAATGAGCTTAAGGCTACCTTCTTTGGTTCACTAATGAAAGAAGGTAGCCTCAAGCTCACTTCATTAAGCCACTGATCCTAACAGTGATTATTTTCTATTGTTGGGGTCAGGCTGAACAAACTTGGTTTTGCAAAGCCATGCTTCTGGATTTTGGCATCTTCAAAGCTTTAACCATTGTTATACTATGTTCTGAACCTATAAGTGATTTCTTCCCCCATTTTTCACATTTAATTCTTTGCAGGGTATGTTGCATGATATAATAACTTCTGTTGCAAAGACAGTCCAAAATAATGGATCATCCGAACTTCCCTGGATGGTTGATGGAGCTGGACTTCCTTCTAATGCATCTGAACTTCTTCCAAAATTGGTAATCACACGGTCTAAGTGAATTAATGCCTAAGTCCCCCTTTTATTTTTCTCTTTTTTCGGGCTATAAGTATATTCCAAGATGAATGAAATAAAAAGATTTCATTGCAAGCACCTTTATCTGACCATGTTGAAATTATTCAGTACTATGTAAGGGCCTGTTTGAATTGAGGGGAGAAGGAGGGGGAGGGAGGGGAGAGTAGAGTTAGCTAAAAATAAGTTTATTTTGAGCCAAATCTACTCTACTCTACTTTACTTTTTCTCCCTCTTCCTCAATCCAAATGGACCATAACAGTTCACGCTCTAACATGATTAATGGGTCCTCTTTGGACTCCACATGTGGGGCCCACTTATGTCAGGGATGAGTGTATATGGAATAATCTCTATTGACAATAAGGCTCTAATGGTGAATTTTATTTTATTTTTTTAATTTTATTTTTTTATTTTATTTTTTGCTTTTACCTTTCATTCATTTATGTTCATTATTTATTTTGTATTTATTAAGCTTGTTTTTCCATTATTGCATTATTTCAAGTTGCACCATCAGTTTGCTTGTTATATTATTTATATATTTAAATTTTCAGCATTACATATACTTAAGATGCAAAAGATTTCAATATGTTTGCAACCTCTCTACTTGGAATAGGGACATTGATGAATCATAGATTTCGATTTGATTTTGACATCACTACAGATCAGGACTACTAAATCGAACAAAATTTGCTTTTTTTTTTACGTATTTTTAATCCATGTTTAATTTGATATTGCATTGTTAGAAATGATGAAATATCTATATCCACCTTGTAATAACGAAATCAAAGTTTTCAATTCCATTCTAGCAACCATTCTGTCTTGTCTATTTTAACTGTTTATTTCTGTACCGGTGTATTTTGGCATATTGTTTCGTAGTTGCTGCTAATTATATATATATATATATATATATATATATATATATATATATTTATATCAATGTTGTTAAAGCGCACTTATAGATCAAATCGCAAAGCCCTAAGGTTTAAGTGCTTTGGCATGCTTTTTGGCACTTTTTGAAGAAGCACAAAGCATGCCCTAGCCACTTTTTTTTTTTTGGGGGGGGGGGGGGGGGGGCTAACAAATATATGAATTGTTAAAATTAATTGCTTAATCTTGAATAAAATGATATGGACTATTGATTTATCATACAAACTTTTTTTTTTTTTGTTGATAAGTAATGAAAATTTTATTGAGAATTCTCATAAAAAACATTATTTTTAAGTTTTTAGATATATGTTGATTGAACCATATACTTCATTTGATCTTAACTATCAAAGTGATGTATTTTTATAAAGTATGAGAGTATAAAATGTTATGTTTAAACATTCTATGACCAGATTATTATCTTATTTTCATTAACTGTTTTTAAATTCACTTAATAAAATCCTTATGAAATTGAAATAACTTAAAATTTGAGCTTACAAATTTCATACAATAGTGTAAAATGTATAACTATTTTGAATTTTTATTTTAGCATTTTATGTTATAATATTTCTATTAGAGGTTATTATATATTATCAGTGTTGGTAAATAAATACACCTAATTCTTCATCATATATAGTTTGATCATATCAAAGTATCAATTCAAAACAACATAATACAGATTCTTAACATCACCATTAAATACAAGGAGGTCATTACATAACAAGGAGCCCATAATTTAGGATAAATCAATACCTTAGTGTAATTGGACCCCTCCTATGGATTAGGAAACTCACTACCTTTAATAAGGCTTTGTTGGGAAAATGGTTGTGGCGGTTTGGAAAGGAAGAGGGTCGGCTATGGAGGCGGGTTGTAGCTTCAAAATATGGGGAAGATTGGGGGGGATGGACCTCAAAACTTGGTAGGGGAGCTCACGGGTGTGGTTTGTGGAGAAGTATCCGCATGGGTTGGGAGGACTTCAGCAAAAATTGTCAGTTTGTGGTAGGATTGGGGAACAGGGTGAGGTTTTGGCAGGATGGGTGGCATGGGGATCAACCTTTTCAACTGGCTTTTCCAAGGTTGTTTGGCATCGCCATTGTGAAGGAGGCTTCTGTTGAAGCTTCTTTGCAAAGGCAGGGGGCGGAGGATAGAAGAGTTTGGAATGTTCGGTTTAGTAGATTTTTTAATGATTGGGAGATGGAGGAAGGGCTGCGGTTTCTTCGTATGTTGGGTGCTATAACCCCTCCTATGGATGTTGGAGATCGGATGAGATGGAAATTGAAGTCTAATGGAGCTTTTGACATCCGATCGTACTACAACAAATTGAGAAATTCTCCTCCTACTATCTTTCCTTGGAAAGCTATTTGGAGAGTAAAGGCCCCAAGGCGAGTTTCTTTTTTTGTTTGGTGTGTAGCTTGGAATAAGATTCTAACGGGAGACAATCTGAGATTGAGGAGATTGGATTTTGTGGATTGGTGCATTATGTGCCGTCATAGTGGAGAGACGGTAGATCACCTTCTCCTTCATTGTGAATTGGCCTACCGGTTATGGAGCTTTGTTTTCCTAACTTTTGGCTTGGCCTGGGTTATGCCTAGATCGATTCTTGAAATGCTTTTTGGTTGGTGGAATTGGTTGGGGAAGCATTCTTCTCAGATCTGGAATTTAGTCCCGCTTTGCATCCTTTGGTGTATTTGGAAGGAGCGTAACCGGAGGACTTTTGAGGATTTGGATAGCTCTAGTGAACAGTTGCTTGTTTTGTTTAGTGGGACTCTCTTTGATTGGTCGCGCGCGTGGGGACTCACGTCTAGTGACTCCCTTCCTTCTTTTCTTTGCTCCCTTTTCCTTTTCTAATTTTCTTGTTGTCTTTGTTTCTCTTTGTTTTTTTTTTCTTGTAGCTCCTCGGTTGCTCTGTGTTTTTTTTTTTTTTTCAGGCATAGAGTAACCCTTCGTATATATATCATTCTTACTTATCAAAAAAAAAAAAAAACTCAAATTTCATATTCTAAGAAGGTTTTGTTGTATATATATAAATAAAAAAGAACATTTTGTTCACATATTGGCTGGAATCACCATAGCAGCCGAAATTAGCAAAATGGACTGAAATAGGTCGAATGGACCCGAATTTAGGCCAAGGTGGAGTACAGGTGATTTGTACCTACCAGTTAATTAATCGGAACAGAATTGTTTGACCTTCTAGCCAGAACAAAATGGAATTGGTGACTTAGGATGGAATACTTTTTCTAGGATGCTGGAAGATTTAGGGGTTGATTCCTATTTGAGAAACAATTTGTCTTCTGCTTGTCTTTTAGAAGTCATGCAGTTACATTATGCAAAATGTACTAATCTTATCTATTTCCCCTAATGCTTATGGTGCGGTTTATTAACTCTTGTCAACTTGCAACAAGTGATAATTTTGCATTTGCAAGGAAAATGATTTTACAGCCTTTATTCATTATGTACTTATATTTTGATTATATATTTTGCAAATAGGTGCAATTGACTAAGAAGGTCACCGAACAAGTAAGACTACTTGCCAGTGACGAAAAACGTACGGAGGAATATGAAGTGATTCCACCTTATGACCAAGCAAGGGCACTTGGTAAAACCAACATTGATGTTGATCGCATTGCTGCTGGGTTACCCTGTGGTAGCGAGGGATTCCTCTTGATGCACGCCCGTTGGAGAAAGCTTGAAACAGACTTGTATCATGAACGCAAAGAGTAAGTAATCTGACATTACTGACTTAGTGTAATTGTATTTGGAGTGCAAATTCTACAAGTGATTGCTTGCACTATTTTCTTTTTGCTATGTGGTATGAATTCTGTGAATATTTTAAAATTTTTTAATTTCTTGGAAGTTGAGCTGCGTTTAAATTTTTGACAATTCAAAATCTAAAAAATATGACTAAAGAGCATTTGCATTAGTCAATGTAAAATTGAAAGGGGTCAATTTTGCACATCCAACCCCCAAAACAAACCCTCATTAGTTAAGTGAAAATTGTGTAAATTCTCATTTTTACTACAATAACCATGGAATATCCATGGTCATTGTTTACATGCAAATATATATTTTTTATTCTTTTCTTCTCTCTCTTCGTACCAGACCTGCTTCTCCTTCGTCTTCCCCTTTGTAGCAGACAGCCACCCAAACCCAACCACAAAACCACCACCTGACCCAGCCAAAAAACACCAACTCGGAAATTGGAAATCAAGCCCAAAATCATTACCAGCAAAATCAAACCCAAACCAAATCCCAAACCCAAACTCGGAAATCATTACCAGAAATATCAAAACCAAAATCAACTCAAATCCAACGAATTGGAAAACCCAAAATAAAACCATCAACAGAAAACCCATAACCCAAACCCAAACCTGGTCGGCATCATGGCAGCCCAACAGTGGCAGAATGTCTGAACTCGGTGCCATCGACGAGCTCCAACAGAGAGAGAGAGAGAGATTTCTTCTGGTCTTTGCCGCTCTTGGTGGTGGTTGCAGCAGTGGAGGGAATTTGTGAGAGAGTGAGAGATGTGGAGTGGTTTGCTTCGAGTGATGGGGTTTGGGATGAGAGAGAGCTGAGAGGAGAGAGAGACATTTGAGAGAAATAAACTAGGAAAGAGAGAAATAACGGGAAAAGGGATGAAATTAATAATAAAAAAAGATTGAAAAATGATTATTTAAATAAAACACAGTGGAGATAATCTGATGCAGGTGTTTTTGAAAAGTGGTTATGTAAAATAGAAAAAGTAAGTTCTTATGCTAAAATAGATAGAAATTTCTACACAAGCTGATTCAAATGCTCTAACACTTTAATGAGATATTTTGGACTATTTTATATTTGGTTGAAAGAGAAATAATTGCTGAGATCAGTGTTCTAATTGTTCATTATGATGGACTGATATCGTGGATTCCCTTGCAGGCGGTATGATATAACACAAATTCCTGATGTTTATGACTCATGCAAGTAAGTCATATTTGCTTTCCCTCATTATGCCTCCCTTTTAATGTGTCCAAATGAAAAGTGCATGGCACCAATTGTACAAGAGTGATTTTTGGAAAGACACAAACTGGATTTGTCAAGGCATTAAATGCTTCTCACTATTTTGTTAAAAGATGACTATCATTATGGATGAAGGGAGAAAATGTATTAAGTTGAACTGTTATTTTCTATATGGTATATTTTTTTCTTGGTTTTAGCATCTTGTTTCTTGACCTTCCAGTGATAACTTACTGGTAATTGGTGGTTTAATGAGTCCACTCCTTATCTTGGGTTTTCCCCATGGGAAAATTTTCAGTTACTAGAAGTACTTGTATAAATGGGTGAAGGGTTGTATAAAACATGGAATGTAAAAGATTACTTACATTCAGTGAGGAGATTACAGAGAAAGTGGCATCAAAAGGTAAAGAATTAATGGTAGGGGATAGTTCAGCTCTACGTAGTGGGTTTTATGAGTGGGAAGGGGATGATGGTTTGGGTGACTCGGAAATAGAATCGTGGTCAGAGGGGGATTTAATGTGATGTGATGTGGAGTTGCTTTGTTGGCAGGATGGTGAGGACCCTTTGTTGGTGGAACCTCTGGTTCTGTCCATTCCTGTGGAGGAAGACAAGCTTAGTGGGGGAAGCCATGTGATGTGATACAGGGGATACCACTCATGCATCGGACTAGGTAACAAGGAAACTAAAGGTTTTAGGAAATTTTTGGGCACCTGGAGGCCTTTGCAGCAGAGTTTACAGGTTTATTAAAACCAAGGCTACAGATGTAAAGGGGAGGCAGTGGGTGATCAGTGATGGTGCTGAAAAAAATTGTCTATGATTGAGATGAAGAGTAGCAGGGAGCTGAATTTTTTTGTTTAGTTCTCTGAATTATGAATCTAGCTCAGCTAAGCCAAGAAGTGCTAGTAGGGTGAGGTCAATGATTTTGCATTAATAAATCTTAAAATCAGTTCATGGAATGTTAGAGGGTTGAATGATAGAGATATGGACTATAGTATTTGGTCTGTTTGGAGCTCAATGGGTTATGCTGCAGGGAGTTCTGGATATGTTAGCTTCATGGCAAGGTCGGTTTGGTGACTTTGGTTGTCATCAAAACATTTTAATTAATAAAGTTTAGTTACTTATCAAAAATAAAAAAAGATTACTTACCTCTAAGGTTTGAATACACGAGCTAGTCACCAGAACATTTTAATTAATAAAGTTTAGTTACTTATCAAAAAAAGACTACTTACCTAAGGTTAAGATACATGAGCTACTTATTCTAAAATTTTGTTTCAAGGAATCTTGTTTTGCATGTTTCTACAAGGAAAGAGCACTATAAGTGTATGATCTAATAGTGAATTAAAATTTTAGATTAGGGGAATAACATATGAGTGACAGTAAGGAGTCTACAGATTTTGCACACAATCTATGGTTGTTCGTGTTTTGCTTATTCAGACTCTATTGCGTTATGCCTAAGAGGGTGTTGAATATGCTGGCTTGTTGGAAAGGGAGGTTTTGGCAGACATTGTAATGGTAGCTTTGGGGGTTGGGGGGTGGGATTTCATTATGCATCACGTGGACTATTTGGAGAAAATGCAACCATTATACTTTTGAAGGGATTGAACATTGGCCTTTGGAGTTAAAACTATTTGTAGTATGCTCCATGTATGATTGGATGGCTGCTTTGAGTGGTCACTCCATGTAAGATTGATCTTTTTTATTTTCAGTAACATTCTTCAATCACCTAAATATATATATATATATATATATATATATATATATATATATATATATATATATATATATATATATGGATTGGGTTCAAGTTATACCTGATGTGATAAACAATATTGCACCACCTAATAACTTGCTATTTAATTCATATTTTGAAAATCTCACCGTTGCTATGTAACATGCATGCCAAATTTTATGACAATTCGATGTTATTTACCATTTGATCCATATACTCATATTTTTTGCATTATTTTAAATTACAAAGACTTGAATTTAAACAATTGATTGATGACATGGTTATTGATCTCTGATCACCTTGAAATTTTCCAAGTATAGAGAATATATGGAGATAATGTAATCAAACGATGGATTTGTAAAAATTTGCATCCAATTAAAAAATATTAAATGGTGTAACATTGCTTAAATTTACGCTAGGTGTAACTTGAATTCAACTATATATATATATATAGAGAGAGAGAGAGAGAGGGAGGGAGAGAGGTGACACTGGTCTGGGTTGGTCAGGTGTTTGGGAACACATCATGACATGATGAGAGATATATGCATGTTACACACTTACCTGCATCCATACCATATTTACAGAGTACAAAGAACTTATAATTTTCAGTGAGCATGCAAGGGCCAAATGTTAATATTGTGGTAGAATCTGGAGAGAGTTTTCTGTGGTTTTTTTCATTCTCAACAAAGGTCTTTTGTTCCCATTAAGTTCATCTATCTTATATCACAATCTTTAAGAAGTGTGATTGAAATTCAATTTGATCATTTAATCTTAATTCAAAGTTTGGCATTTCACTAACAGAGAAGTTTATGTTCTTATGTCAGTTGTATACTTTGTGTTCTAGCTATGATAATATATGTTATGCTTGACTTACTGCCTGACAGGTATGATCTCTTGCACAATGCACATCTTAATCTAGAAGGGTTGGATGAACTCTTCAAAGTAGCTCAGGTAATTGACAAAATCAATTTTTACATGCATACATCTTTAGAAGTGAAATGATTTTCATTTTAATATTGATATAATAGAAAATGTTCATAACATCACTGCAGTTTGTATGTTATTTTGATATACGACTAAAGTCACCACAAAAGAACTGTATACTCTATTGATATGTGATTCAGTGCATCCAGCAAGATGTCCGTCTTTGTGTTCTAAAATTTACTGTATTATGATTTAGAAATTTAATATCTTCTCATGTAGCAGAATTCTTTAGTCAGTCTTATATCCGGATATACAGTAGGAGGGGGAGGAAAATGGGGTGGTTGATTTTCCACCTGGGCTTGCAAATCTCATTTCCTCCAAATTGGGAGGAAAATGAAGCCAAATTAGGCCTATAGATAAAATTACAAATTTCACTCTGTATTGACTCTGTACCAGTCCAAGTCAATATCGATTAACTGCTGAATCAGACTGATTTCTTCTTCCATTTGCACCGCTGTAGAGAAAGCAAAAAACTAGTTTTTGGAACACATAACAGTACTAAAAGCCATCAATCCTTCTTCAAAGCAGCATCAAATAACACCAAAATTATATGCAAAGTGCTTAAATTGATGAAAAATAAATAAATAAATAAATAAATAAAATACATTCTAAATTATGGAGAGAGAGAGAGAGAGTAAATAAAAAAAAATCACATAATATGCTTGGTGATAGTCTTGGCTGAGAGTTTCAACATAAGCAGCAACTAAAACAATGGAAGTTTCTGTGAGCATCTGACATTAGAAAGCTGAGCTTTTAGTTGACATGCAATCAATTAGTTTGTTCCATGGGTGTGAAAGTGGGCTGTGAAGAGAGAAAAGGAAAGGGAGGGAAGAAATAAAAGAAGAGAAGAAGAGATTAGAATTTGTGAAAGAGAATTTCATGAGAGAGAAAGGGGAAAAGAATGAAAAGTCAAGAATGGGTAAGTTGAACTGAATAAAGGCCCATATGTTTTCTTTTATAAAAGTGAAACTTTTTTTTAAAAAAAAATAATTATTTTCTATATATATAATAGAAAATTTACTTCTCATCTTATGGGGCTATAATAGTAAATTTGGACAAACTAGTTGTTCCATCCTCTCATTTTTCTTCTCAATCAAGCAAAGAAAATTTAGGTTTATTTTGCATCTTTCTACTTTTCCATCCTCCTTACCAAACACAAATCTTTTTTATCCTCCCAACCACAAACAGTTTGGCCCCCTCTTAAAAAAAGGAATCGGCCCCATCAAAAACAAAAAAACAAAAACAAAAACTTGCAAGTTAATATCTTAAAACATGTACTAAGTTCAATAATATATTGGAAAAAATTTATAAACGCCCCACTCAAATTCATTATTTCGAGTTAATTAAGTCATACAGTCTTTTCCTTTCAATCCTAGAATTTCTGCTTCTTAGGACTCTGCATTACGGCCTTCAAAAGAAATTGCTCCCTTATTTACAACAAAAAAAACTAGCAGTCCCAAAGTATAAATTTTGAACTTCAGTAGTTGAAAAGAATAGATGGCAAAGAGAATTCATGAACTTGCATCTATCCACTTGTTTTTTTTTTTTTTTGGTAAGTGCATCTATCAACTTTTTCTAGTATGTGTATTGAATATTGGGTGAGATCAACTGGTTGTCATAGATACACTGAAAGTGCTCTGTATAATTTCACTGCAGCTCCTTGCAGATGGTGTGATCCCAAATGAGTATGGAATTAATCCAGAGCAGAAGCTGAAGATTGGATCAAAGGTAACATCATTTTTGTTCTATGCGGGATTAGTTTGGTTGTGAGAAAGACCTGTTGGAAGTCCCACGTTGAAAAATATAGTGCTGTGCTTCCTGCTTTGTAAATACAGTTGTTGGGAGTACCACATTGGAAAAATAAAGAAGGATGTTATATTTTTTCCTCTATAAATACCATGCTTAAACAATTTGCATTGAATGTGTGTGCTAACACTTCTGTGAGCCTAAACATATTTTGTTGGGCTCGTTGCTTGGTGCATTTCATCCCCCCAACCCCTTTGGTGTAAGTCTTTTTTCTTTGTTATTTATTTTCACTGGTCAAAACTAGTTCCAGTTCCCAGTTATAATGGTTGATCTGCCAGTTTTTCTGGTTTTAATATATTTTCATGAATTTTCAGTTTTAAGCTAGGACTGGACCTTTTTTTTTTCTTTTTCTTTTTTAAGCTAGGACTGGACTGGTATAGCCTTATAGGTCCTGGCTCTCTGTTGAACCTGTGGGACCAGCAAACCCAGTCCGGTTTATGAAACACAACCCTTGCCTAGGATACCGTATATATCAGTACTTGAAATTTTTAAAATGAAAAATGTATATGCTTGACAATTTACAATGCTATATCAGGGTGTTTTTTGTGTATCCAATATGTCAGATCTCACATATAGGCCTAGTCTCAGTTAACTGCTCTGAATGCAGCAAAAAGTTCAGATATGCTGTCCTTTGCTGCATACATTGTTTGCTTGAGATGAGATTTTAAAGGAAACAAATATGAAAGAAGGATTAAGAAACAGGAAGTAGTCTAAATTTTTGTACCAATAAAAAGATTATCTTCTTTTTTCTTTTTTTTTGGTGCAGCGGATGGGTTCATGTTTACACCTTTGAACAATTTCTAGTTCTAATATAACAGGAAACAGCCAACAAATGTAATGGGGTTATAGGTGGAACTTGAATCCCTGAGATTTTTTGGGTTTTATTGACCCAATAACATATCTGTAACGACCCAAGGAAAAGCGCTAGTCATATTTGCATTATACCTCAAAAGGATTAGTCACAATTGAAATTTCTTGTAGTTGTTAATAAAGCCCAGATCTACTCAATATATGCCCAATGTGGGACTCATCACACACCCACACAATTCACACTCTTAATCAATATCCAAATCAGATCTGGGGCATCACAATATCATTCGTAGATTTTCTCTTACACAAGAAAACATTTGTTAGGACACTCTAAAGTACTTCTATGAGAGCTAGCTCAAGAACCTTTCCCTTATTACTTGAAAATGTATAGTTTTGATCTCTTACTCTTCGAAGTCTTTGTGAACATCATCTGATTGTCATATTAATGCTTCAATGGACCATCTAATATTATCAACCAAAAATAAAAAAGCATAGGCACTAATATCATACGAAGTTTGGACCTCCACATTAACTTATGATCCTTTTCCTTTGAGTGTGTCTTGGGTTTTTCATGTGAAGTCAATATTGCTTGTTGTCCAGTTATATCTGTATCCCATATATTACATTTTCTGTGGACCCACTGGCTGCAGCTTAACTTTACATTTTGGCAATTCAGATTGCTCGCCGTTTGTTGGGTAAAATTTTGATTGATCTGAGGAATACTCGTGAAGAAGCCATCAGTGTTGCTGAATTAAAGAGTAATCGAGACCAAGATTCTACATCCAAAAAAGCTGAAAAGGAAGATACTGAATATCAATCAAAGCTCTACATTAAGAATGATGACATGAGAAGAACTAGCACAAGTGATATATCGATGGATCAAGATGATGATGATGATAAGGAGACCAAATATCGTTTGGATCCAGAGTAAATTTATGACTGTTTTTTGTCACATGTTCTCTAAGCTCTTACTAATTATCTCAAGTTCTTTCCTTATTTTCTGTCAGGTATGCCAATGTCAAGACACCTGAACGCCACGTGCGGACACGCCTTTACTTCACATCAGTGAGTACATTTCTCTCTGTTACAATAACTTGCACTAAAGAAGCTCTCTCTCTCTCTCTCTCTCTCTATAATTTTTACAAATTATGATTCAAACAACTACTGTTTAAATTCTTTATATCTATTTTTGGACTGAATACTTTGATTTAGGTAAGGATTGAAGAGATCTCGAATAAGATTGTATTTGTTATTAGAATCTTAATTAAATGATTAAATTCACTAGCTTAAGCTTTTAGGACAATAGGTAATTTATCATGGTATCAAAGCTAGGTGTTCTAAACCTAGGACCTATGGTTTATGGGCCTACCATCACCATGTGTCCAATCATGGAACCTGTGGGTTATGGGCCCACAACCCATCTATTTCTGGGGGAGAGTTGTAGCTAAAATTTGCTGCTAAATTTGAAATAAAAATTTTATAGTTATATGAAATTTCATTATTTGACTGTTCTAATATCTTTGGTCTTGGCCTTCATTCAATTGACTTGCATCAATACATTGACATGAATAGCTATTTTTCTTCAAGGACTTTTCTTTTTTTTAAATATATGACCCTTTTAATTATCAATAAAAACACGAATTTAAAGTATTTAGCTTAGAATGACATTCCTTTAGTGGATTCCCTAAAATATTTTTCTTCAGGTTCTTTCCTTTTACGGTTTTATTGTAAGCTTAATCTCCTTTCTTTCTTGTGGAGTAACTGGAAAATTAATTAATAATAAGCTGAATGTGTCGTTCCCCAAATTGGATTGTATTAGTGTGTTGTGCAGGCTTGTGCTGATGTGCAGTTTAACTTTCTCATCAGCTGATATCAAGTGTCTGCCATTTACTCTTTTTGATGACAGGAATCTCATATTCATTCCGTCATGAATGTTCTTCGTTACTGTAACTTGGATGAATCTCTTCTAGGGGAGGATAGCCTCGTTTGCCATAATGGTTTGGAGCGTCTACATAAAACAAAGGAGCTTGACTACATGAGTTATATTGTGCTGAGGATGTTTGAGAACACAGCGGTAGGTAATTTAGTGTGTTTGCTAGAATGGTCATTTCTATTTGGTTCATATAACCCTTTCTTTGCTAAAATGTCATTTACTTAGAGCCTGTGTAAATAGATCCTGCGTGGACTAGATATTTGACTGATAAACTGGTGTTCCACGTTTTGATCTGGACTAGTTAGGCAATCCTTCTTGTCCATCAGTTCATGAAAGTGGTCATGTTATAAGAGCAAGTGATGACCCAACTTAAGACTATACTAAACCTAAAGGGCAATATAAACTGCAAATGAAATACTTTAGAATGACGAGATGTGCAATTTGTAACTATTAGATTGTTATGTTTTATTTCTCCTTGTCAAGAATTCTTAAGATTATTGATGGTGGATCCATACTGAGAAGTGTTTCTTGAAATTGCAATTGCAGGTTAAGTTAGAGGACCCAAAACGGTTCCGCATAGATATGACCTTTAGCCGTGGTGCAGATCTATCCCCTTTGGAGGTAATGCATGTTCAATTATGGTTAAGTTGTTAAGAAAGGAATGTCTAAAAATAGTTAATACTTAATAGTGGACATGTCCATCCCAAGCAGGGTTGTAAATGTTGTCCTCTATTGATTGTGTTCCTTTCTTGCTGTGGAGAGAGAGAGAGGTTTGAACTCTGGGGAATATTCTCTTAGAAGAATTAAAGTGGTTTTTCTTTGAATATGCTATCCAGACAATCATATTAGTGTTTTGTCAGCAAAAAGCTTGTTTAAGGTTGGATTAATATACCAACCTCCCTGACACATCCACTCAACTGATGGTTTGAGTTTCTTCTTCCTGTATTAATGGAATTTTTTTAATATACCTGATTGGTCTCATTTCAAAACATTGTTTGATACCAGGGATATCAAAAAGCCTCAAGATGGGATTTATTAATACATTGAGGCCAGTAATTAGTTATATGTGATCTTTGCATGTTTAACAAGCGGAGCTGTTTCTCTTTTGATTGGCAGAAAAATGACAGCGAGGCTGCTTCGTTGCACCAGGAGCACACACTACCAATTATGGGTCCAGAAAGGCTGCAAGAAGTAGGATCATACCTCACATTAGACAAAATGGAAGAAATGTTTCATCCTTTTGCCATGCCAGCAGAAGATTTCCCTCCGCCATCGACCCCTGCAGGATTCTCTGGCTATTTCACAAAAAGTGTGCTTGAGCGCCTGGTAAATCTTTGGCCTTTCCATAAGCATGCAAATTCTAGTGGAAAGTAACGAGAATTCTCACTTTTATTTTCCTGCTTACCCCCCTCTTCACATTCTTTGATTGTTTCATATCATGCATCTTTGATATCTGCGGAACTTTGGTTGGTTGATCGGCTAGAGTGAGTTTTGAGCTCCTTCTGAGAAAATTTTGGGAGGCTTACAATTTTCAACAACAAAAGAACGTTGTTGGAAGAAACCATTTGGCTGAAATTGACGGACTTTTCCTACGTCTTTTATTGTATTTTTCCCCTTTTTTCCATTATTGTGAATAACAGTTTTCATTAATGAATGCCTTGCTCAGCTAAGTCTTAGATTGTTTGTTTGGGTTGGCTAATGAGATTTCCCGTGCTCCTTGAAATTAAAGACTCAATCAATGCATTTGATAATAACTAAAAGAACAAACTGACCTATTGAATAGTTAAGTCACTTCTCCTAACACAATTTTCCCTCTTTATTTTTACTTTTATTCTTAATTTGGGTTAATCCGACTTTATTTTTTATAAGCGCAAGTCTTCTACTTACGTCTTCTACTTACTCGCATGATGATGTATGTAGCATCTCCATTTTATGCATTATGTGGCCTTGTATAGTGATGCCTTGGAAACTTTTCTATATCTGCTTTGAGAAGGCTGAGTCAATTCCAAAGGAAGTAAACCACGAAAAAGGGGGATTAAAGAAATGAAAATAAGCGCATAAACACAAGTTGCCAGCTGAAGTGTTCGCTTGCATGCATCACCCCTGGTGATGAAATGGCATTGTTCAGAAGCCAAGCTTTGTCTCAGATATGAATAATTCAACAGCGAGGCTCAAGAATCCTGCATATCATACACGGAACTTCTTCGTCATGTTTCCTAGTTTCTGATTTAGGTATGCGTTATTACTTGTCTATGTAGGCAAGTGGTAGCTCTTCAATGTGAGCTCAAAGGTTTTGGGAAAGGAGGAAGGCTACCCTCCTTTGTGTAGCCTACTCTCGTTCAATAAATAGAGAAAAAAAGATAGAATTTACTCCTAGAGACTTTTTTATTTTAATTAGATGCAAAGCCTGGTTTTGGCCCAATTCTCCATAAACACCCCCATCATTCCTGTCCCTTTCCTTCTCCTCGTTATCTATTTATCAATTGGTCATGTCATTGTCATCATCTATGCCTTTTTTTCTTTTTTCTTTATTCTTTTTTTTAATCTTCTTTTCTTCACAGTTCAATTCTTATCCCCAAACCAACTTATCAATTGGGCCCGGGGACTCAAATCCTAGCCATTTGGGTCAATCGGCCAATATACCACGGGCTATCATCTATGCTATTGGAAGATAGAATCATGTTCTAATTTACAGGTGAGGACAGCTATACCTAGGCTTCAAATTAAAATCTGTTTAGATGGGTATCTTCCAGGCTGTTGTAGATTTATCAAATTGTTTTGATTGGTGCAAAGGTCGATTTCGCCTTAATTGATTTTTCAGCCTCATACTTGATATAAAAAGGGACTTATCATTAAATATCCTATTTATTTGATTCTGAATTGTAGATGGTCCATTTTATAGCGAATATTTTAAATATTTCATGGATGAATAATGGATATGTTATCAAATTATTTAATATTGATTATTATATCTTATAGGTGTAAATCTTTAGATGTGTGAAGAACTATATCTTTTCCATGATATGAATTCTTTCAATTTCAAAGAAAGTGGGGTTCAAGACGTGGCAATGATATGAATTCTTTCAATTTCAAAGCAAGTGGGGTTCAAGACATGGGATGGTAGGCTTTATTTGATTGTATATGTATTTAAAATAATATTTGAAAACTTTACGAGATAAACAAGTGGTCAAAATAATCAAAATAAAGCCAAAAGCGTTATAAGCTTGTAACTCAGTTGGTTGACATCTCTCTGTCTTTTCAAGAAACACATCTAATGTTTAAATCCCTTCTTACCCTCTTAAAAAAAAATTTAAAAAAAAAAACCCCACCAAATTGGACTACCAAGTACCAACAACATTATTTCAGAATTTTGTATAGGTTTTATTCTTGTTAAATAGTGAGTGGAAGTTTACCAAAATCTTCAGGGAAAACACAAGTCATTTAACCCTGCTCAATTTTGAACTTTGTTCATTCTTTATTATTTCTTTATGTTCAGTTGTTTCTTTCCGGAACCCTAGTGTCTCTTTAACCAATTAACAAAATAATTCTTTTCTTTCCTTACAATTCATTAAGTTTAGAAAATTAACCAATCCAATTAAAAGTATAAAATAAAAAAGCCTTGTTTTTATTTTTTTGAAAAATAAAAAGCCTTGTTGATTGGATGGGAATGAATTAAGAAAAACTAAGTCATTGCTTATCGAAATTTAACTCTTTGATTCTCAAAATTTGTGGTACTTTATAATTTATATTAAAAGTTAAAGCTGTGGGTCATATCAACTAAATTACTATTTTTTGCTCCTTTTTAATTTTAATTTGTGTTGCCACATCTCTATCGTCAAACATGGAGAATCGAAAGAGGGGAATCAAAATCAAGAAATTAAATTCTGTCTTGATTTGTCAAAGATGCATATCACAAAAGCTGTAACATGATAAGTTATGTAGTTCATTTCTTATTAAACAATGTAACAAAAGGCAGCAACTTCTGTTTAAATGTTCCCTATCCAAACTCACCTTCATGTTCATGTTTCTTGCCCATCAAACTCTCCAGCACAATATGGAAGGCAAGTTTTCTTTGAACATTCGATTGTGGGTTGCACTGGCTAGTTCAGGTGCACCACAAGGACACTTGAAACTTGCCTAAAAACCACTTTTTAAGTGTGAAATATCAGTGGAGTAATTTTCAAATATGCCAAAATTCAACAGGTTTGCATTGCTGCTGCTGACGTGCTTCAATTTCTTTTACTCAGCTCTTTAAGGATTAAGGACGCAAGTCACTATCTATAGTATCTCCACTTTTTATTTATATATATATATATATATATATATATATATATATATATATATATCTTTCCAGAATTGTCATGAAAAAGAGAGATGTTGATCACCTTAATGTAGTGAGAATGCTTTACTCCTGACAAATGAAGGTGGGTGGGGAAGGCTGATTTGTTATTTCTAGGATCTCACTATTAGAGCCTTTTCTTTCTTTATATCCATCTTCTTCTCACCTTTTTGTTCTTTTTGGAATCATTTAATCTGGCTTTGTTGGCCATTCCCTAGACCTAGTCTTGGCACTTGGCACCCACATAGAGGTAAGCTTGAGTTAACAATTATGCGCACCCAAAATTAAATATGGTGTCGGCATATGTGTTGGTACTAGTGGAATTCTATGGCAAAATGATAGTAAGCCCATACTAAGATGAGAAAAAAAATCTGTTGGAGTAGTTTGGGCCTGTTTGGATTCTGCCGCTTATTGCTGAAAATTGAAAATACTGTAACAAAATAATTTTTAAATGTGTAAATAGTGTCGTGGGACCTCAATTTTAAAGAAAAATTTGTTGAATATGTACTTGTAGGTCCCGTAAACAGTGCATAGGACCCATACAAAAAACGCAGGAACAAGCACAAACACAAACACGTTTGTATCCAAACTAACACTACATATCAGTGGCTAGGTTAAAGGTTAATAATCTTGTAGTGGGTACTAGTTATAGAAGTGAGACTAAATTATTTGCTTAACCTTTTCTTGGAACAAATAATTTTAGATATTGTTAAATTTTTGGCAAATCGGGTGTTTTTTTTTTAATCTATGATTTATGAAGTAATGAAAACTCAATGTTAATGCTATTAAGTATTAACAATTTTGATGAATTATTTGAAAGAGTGAACACGGATCAATTTTTTTATTTGTGAAGTAGGATCGAAGAATTAATTTTCTGAGAATAATGAGTGACCATCCAATCATATGAGGATCCAAAGTAATATGATAAGATTATAAGTGCATAAGATTTTACTACTACAAAATTTGAAAAGACGGTTGGTAGTTATTTTTATTCCCAATTTTTGGAGAAGCTAATTCCCAAATTCAAACTCACAATTTATCCCTTAGGCTAAGGACACTAGCAATCGCACCAAGATCTAACATTTTTATTGTTTTTTTATGTAATTATTTAAAAATGAGTGTAGTTGTTCATATTATAAAAATTGGTTGTTGTGAGAATAATCTCGTCAAAATTAGATGTAAAGTTGCCTACTAATTACATCTTTCAAACCCTACAAAAGGTGTGCATTACATACGGCATTTTTTTTTTTTTTTTTACTTATCAAGAATCACCACAAAATGGTCACTAGACTCACTAGTTGGTATTAAAGCAAAATCAATTCCTATGTATTAGAGAAACTTATCAATTCCTACGTATATGGTATTTCTAGGCTACTAATGTTGAAGCAAAAGTATGTCTATAATTGATTAATTATCAGTATGGCTATGACTTGGCTTAAAATAAAAAAAAACTCAACCCTTCTAAATATTTTATGTGGGGGGTAAAAACTCTTGAATAAATATTTGGGTTTTGGGCCTGATTGGCTGGTACCAGTTTGTTTTGATCAAGGCCTCTAGGCCCACAAGTCAGTCCACACTGTAAGGGTCCGAGAAGTTGTCCGAGGAGGAATGTCTCATCGGATAGGCCCAGCAATGACCCTGGGACTTGCTAAATGGGTTAGAGGCAGAACTCTGGAAGAACTGGTGGGTAAAAGGGTGATCCAAACACCCTTTAGAAGCAGAGACATGTGAGAAATATATAAGGAAAAAGCTGTTACCACCACATTAAAGGCCCTGCATCTACCTCCCTGGCCGCATTAATGGGGAAATGACCTCTGAACAGTAGGATTCAGCCTCCTTGTTATTATTTGAAGATTTCAAGAAGGTGGTGGATGGGACAAGTATCCAAGGGGAAGATTTGTATGATACGTGGATGAATCAATGAAGAAGAAGCATATAAGGAAACGAGAGAGGAAAGAGAAGAGGATCTAGACCTTCTACTGAGAAAAATAGGAACTAAAGATTGTAAACTTTGGCATAGAAAGAGAATATTTATACAACTCATCCGAGAAGGTCTTTTTGTCATATTCGTTTATCATTTGCATAGATAGTGGCACTCTAGCCTGTTAATCAAACTTCCAACATCCCGAACCTAGATTTCAAATCTATACTCTACAAATTTTATTGTATAAGGCTTATTGGGCCTGAGCCTAACACTTATTTTTGGGTCCGGGTACAATTATGCACTTACATTTTACATACCAAACCTGTTAAATATAATAAATTTCATCCTAAATTCATCTCATTTATATTTGAAAACACAAACCCTTCCAATCTTATTGTTTATCTAACTATAAATCAGATCAGATCAAGTTACGTTAACATAAAATTAAACATTTAAATGGTATTTATCTAAATTTAACTATTAGTAAGCACTTCATACTATATTTATATTTAAATACTTGAAAATGTCCAAATACTTAGCTTGTTTGAAAATTAAAAAAATAGAGAAACAATTAATTTTGTTAAAAACCCCTAATTTTTTGTGTAAATAAAATTAATAATGAGAGTATTTAGTAGTTTAAAGACATGATTTGGCCGGATTTGGACAAGTCCGGGGCTTCCATTTTTTTTTTTCCTGAGTAAATCCGAAAAATACTTAATGGATGCACTTTCAAATAATTTAATGTCTGTAAATAGAGTTTTCCATTTTTTTTTAATAATTATTTTGTAAATTCTTAGTACTTGCCCATCAACCCACGTATTTTGTATGTTCTTTTTTTAATTTTATTTGCTTCCTCAATTATACGTTGCCTTGTCTTTCATTGCTTCTTTCCCCGTGATGTAAAACAAATATGTATGATTTAGTGCAAGCCACGTATATTAGCCCACAATTTAGTGGGGGACCTATGGTTATGAAAGCACAAATGGCATTTAGTGATTTTAGCCTTTTCTGGTGAGGGTTTATTACAAAATGAGGTTTCTGATACTGGTACACTCTGCATACTTATTACTTTGTTTTTAGTGAATTTATGTTTCGGTTTCAGTACCCATAAAATAAACATAGAAAATTTAATTTAGAATTATTTTTATTATTACTTTATGTATAGGTTTAAAAATATAAAAGCAAAAATGCAAAATTAACCCTCTAATTTTCACATTTTTTTATTTTAGTCTTCTAACTTTCAGTTTTGTCAATTCAGTTTTCTAACTTTCAATTTTTATTAATTCAGGATTCTGTTATAAATCAGTTAGTGCTGCCATTAGAACCACTAAAATGACGCCCATTTTGCATTTGTGTATGTGTTTTTTTTAAAATTTGGAATTAAAAGAAAATAAGAAAAATATGAAAAAAAACACATGCAAAACCCCACCTCTGATTCCCAACCAATTGACCCAAACTCCGCCTATTTCGCCAACTCTCATCGCTACGCATTTCGCATTCTTTCCAGCCGAATGACATCTTCCATTACTCCTGACGCCGCCGCCATTGCTGAGTCCATCAAGTGCCGTCTCGCCACTCAAGGTAAGGCCTCTGAAGCCCTCACTTTTGCTGACCTTTACTCCAAATTCGCTTCAAAGACTGGACTTGGTAGTGTTAATAACAAATGGGCTGTCCTTTATTTGCTCAAAATCATTGCCCTTGATAAGAATTCCGCGAGAACCTAGTTGTTGGATTCTTCGGTTTTATTGCCTAATTTGTCGGATTTGAGGGTTTCAAGTAGAAAACAAAAGGGTTGGGAAAATGGGGTTTTGTTGGTTTCAAGGCAGAGCAGCGAGGGTGGTGGTGGTTTACACGGCGAGCAGGGGCGGCGAGGTTCCTTGCCGCTGGTGAACTCAGTCTCTCTCTCTCTCTCTCTCTCACTCTCTCTCTCTCTCTCAAAGTTACACGGGTTAGGGATTTGGGTCCTTTGCATTTTTTTTTCAGATTTTTTTTTCTTTTAATTCTGAATTTAAAAAAAAAAAAACACATGCAAAGCGATGTTGTTTTAGTAATTTTAACGGCAGCACTAACTGAGTTGTAACAGAACTTTAAATTGACAAAAATTGAAAGTTAGAGAATTGAATTGACAAAACTGAAAGTTAGATAACTGAAATGAAAAAATGTGAAAATTACAGAGTCAGTTTTGCATTTTTACCAAATATAAATCTATAATTATTATTCTATAGTTAAACAATTGAATTCATCATTTCTTAACAAAACAGTATAAACAATCTTGTACATCTTTTGGTAAAGCATGCGGAAGAAATAGATAACTTTGATAATTATGTAACCATAAATAGAGAAAAATTCATTGTTGATTGAGTTAGTTATTACTCACGATATAATGAATTTATCTTCTTCTTAGTAAAGTTACGAATTTATCATTAAAAAAAAAAAAAAAAAAAACAGTATAAACTTTTTTTTGGAGAATCAATTTTTTTTGTTCTTTCTCTACTCTACCTCTTAATTAAAAATTATTGCAAGTGTTTGGCTTATCAGTTATCACTGTATTTTTATTCTGCAAATCAGCACCCAATAAAATTAAATTGTATTAAAAATATACCAGCTGGCAAACAGTAAAAATAATTTTGTTTATTTAGACATCACCTTTAAAGAATTGTCCCGTCTTTGTTGATGTAAAAACTTACTTTATCAAAAAGCAACACCATATCTTTGATTCTTTGTATGTTTTAAGTTGATGTGCTCCCTATTTTAATTATTATCTTTACTGTGAGTAAGTTTTTGGATCTAATGAAAATTGAAAAGACATACAACAGAACTCATTTAGGAGTCAGACAAACTATATATATTGGTATGAGTTTGGTCGCCTGTGTCTGCGTGTAGAAAGTGATTTTGATTTAATTTATTAAGAGCATCTACAGTAGAGTTAAAAATTTAGCAATTTAGCTCCACCAAAAGTTACTTTATTTATTTTACCTACACATGCTGCAGCAGTGGATCTATTTTAGCTTTCAACACAATAAAATAATATAAACATCATAATAAAATAATATATCTACCACAATAAAATAATACATCTCACTACAATATAAACACCACAATAAAAAGGTACTGTGAACACAAAATAAAAAATTAATTTTTTTTAAGCTCTCATGAACAGTGCACATCTATCTATAGATGTGCACTGTAGCAATGAGCTAAAAAAAATATAGATTTAGCTCCACTGCTGCATGCTTCTTTTTGGTGTTTTAGTGGAGCTAAAATAGCTATATAGCTATTTAGCTCCACTGCTGCAAGTGCTCTAACAACGTGATGTGTGATCTTCTGTCTAGGTAAAACTATTTCAAAAACAGCAAGCAATTGACATATGGCAAGGAATCAAGAAAATATTGTAATTAAAAAAAGTTAAATTCTTGTAAAAATTATTAATTATAAATTACATATTCTAATTTTTACGTATTTTCAATTCAATCCTTTTGGAGTTTCAATTCTTTTCATTATTTCAGTGTTTAACTTTATTTCGTTTTCAATGTAGTCATTCTGTTCAACATGTATCATTAATTCCACCAAAATGACATCTTTTTAAAAATAAATCATAATACTACCGCGCATCTTTAGTGCGGTGATCACTCCACAAGTATAAATGATTGTGAGGTGTGGGGATAAGGACCGAAGTTCAAATCTCTAGAAGAAAGTTTTACACACATACACTTAGATAAGGTTAAAGTATAAATTCTATTTTGTATATATAAAAAAAGTAAATAACAACAATAATAATAATAATAATAAACTATCAATGAGATTGGACAGAACTAGACGTAAGGTGAGATTGGACATAACTAGACGTAAGGACTAAATTAAAAACATATTAAATTAAAATGACTAAAATGAAATAGAAAATGACTAAATTAAAAATATGTTGAAGTTAAAGGGTGTAAATTATTTATTAAAAAAAACCTTTATCTTTGGCTCTTGCAAGCTTTGTAGTCTTATATGGCCTTGCAAGTTGCAAGTTATGTGATCGGTGTTAAGAAAAAGTTTGTGTTAATTACTTTTATTATTCATTGATTGGTCTTTACCTTTTGGAATTCAAGCGGTTTGGAGTGTAAAAAAGGAAGGGCAAATTAAATTTTGTCACCCTAATTTTTTATCTTGACTACACTTAACTAACCCCCTAAACTTTCGAAACACACGATAGACCCCTCAAATTATAATTTTGTTTTGATGTCTCCTTGCCATCTCTTTTGATATTAAGTATGATGAAATTTAGTATTGAAAGACCAATTGATCCTCCTCACTAAAACATATGACAATGGGGTACATTAGTCTTTTAATGAATTCCGTCCAACTCAACAGCTAAACAAATGGCAGAGAATTAAGTGTAACATATTTTTAAATTGGGGTTCATCATGTGTTTCGATAATTTAAAGGGCAAAGTGTAATTAGAATGATAGTTTAATTAGTATGTAAAACTTAAAAGTATAATTTGCCTAAAAAGAAAAACATGAAAGATTTGCACAAAAAGTTGCACCCTAAGCCCCTAACACTAACCCTTAATATTGATTTTATGAAGTACAAGTATAATAAGGCACAAAGGTATTCGGTGCATTCTATCCACACAAAAAAAAAGAAAAAGAAGAAGAAGAAGGTATTCGGTGGATTTTTCTGACCTTTTATAAATAAATAAATAAAATTTATTCTGCAGAAAAAGGGGGTATATTGATTTTAATAAAAGTTAGTGTCGGCTCAACCATTGAGCTAAATAGGCAACCACCTAAGGCCCCCAATGAAAAAAGCCCCTAAATTTTTACTAATAGAGATGTTCTTATATCAATAGAAGTATTAATTAAGTCCTAAATATTCACCAATAAATAAAAAGTAGTTTTTTAACAAAGAAAAACTAGTCAAAGAAAAATATTTTCATTTGATGGATCAATCATTTAATCTCTCACACATAAATATTAAAAGAACTCATTAATCTTACAAAAGTAAATAAATTTATACTCAAATTCTATTTAGAAATATCAAATATATAACTTTATTAAACTTTTTAATCATATTTTTTTAGTATTTAGTTACTTCATTCAATAAATAGTGTTTATTTTAGTTGTATAGTCATTGAATAATGCGATAAGTTTGTTTTAATTTGTAATTTTTTTTCTAAAAAAATAGATTTTAAATGAAAAAAAACCAAATTTTAAATAAATATTTTATTAATATTCAAAATATAAGAATAGATCTCACTTAAAGTTGTCGCTTTAGGCCCCACAATACCTTAAGCTGGCCTTGATAAAAGTACAAGTATTATTTACTCAAGATTACTTCTTCTTTTTTTCTTTTCTTTTTTCCATAAAGAGTTTTAAACCCTTACAGAAACTGTTTAATTAGTGCTTCTTATTGCATGCACAAACATCACCAATCGCTTGCTCCAAAAAAAAAAAAAAAAAACCATCATTTTTATGTATCTGTATACGTGCAAAAAGTGGCAACCCTTATGCTCAATTAAGTTGAAAAAAAAAAAGAACAAAAATTAAAAAAAGAAAAAGAAAAAAAAGGGGCATTCCCGCTCTTCCATTGCCATTTTCTAAGTATACCCACCTAACCTTTGTGAAAAAACAATGGGAGCCTATATTCCATATGAAAAAGACAGAAAGAGGTTTTCAATTGGCGGTTAGTCACCACTCACCAGTAGACGGTAGATGTGAAAATGGGAAAGGTTACCTTATTCGTGTCCTCAAAATAGGAAGAAAAGGAGTTGGGACTTTTAATTAAGGCTATATATTAATTATATGGTCCGTTTGGCTAGAACTTATTGCTGAAAACTGAAAACACTGTAGCAAAATAATTTTTAAATGTGTGAATAGTACCATGGGACCTATTTTTAATGAAAAAGTTGTTGAAAAGTGAAATTTGTGGGTCTATAAACAGTGCACGGATGTACTGTTCATGAGGAATTAGTCAACAACTATGGCTGAAAAAAAAAAGCTGAAAACGCTAAAATACAGCCCGAATAAGTTGAATCCAAACGCCCTCTATATATATATATATATAGAAGGAAATAAAACGTAAACACTGTTTTTGCAAAGCCAGGGCTTTACAAATTTCTAGTGGGTGTTAAAAAAGAGTTACCTAACCACATAAAGAAATCAAACCAAGTATTAAGAAGAAGAAGAAGCAAGATAAGGAGGAGTAGAAAAAAGAGAGAAAGAGGAAGCAAAGAAAAGAAAAAAAAATGACAATCTTGCCTCTCCTCACTGACTCTCATGACTTTTCCTATGTCAGAGTTTAAACGTTCAAAGTGGGGACACTTCTTTGAAGACAGGACCCATCTTTTTTGGTGTCTTTTAAAACTTTGAAGTATGCGTATTTGTCTTTGTTTGAGTTTTTGATATTATTATAGTTAAAAATGTGTGTGAAAATATGTATAATATTATTTAAAATATATAAAAATATATTAGAACTAATTTGACAAATACCCTTCTAATAGTCAGACATGATGATCTTTGTAATGGACAGAAAACTACTACGTACGCAAGGTTTAGACCAAGCATGAGGGATGGTTAGATAAGATAGTCACATACAGATAAAGTGATTGGTACTGTTTTGGACCCAACCTGTACTAATGGGTGGAAGATTATAGAACGTGGATTAGGGTCTTCTAGACTTCTAGTGTTTGTAGGATCATTATGTAGCTCTTAAAATCTTTATCATTCATTAATGGTTAATTAATGGCCTGTTTGGGAGTTTAGAGAGGGAGGAGAGTAGAGAGAGTAGTGGAGAGGAGAGTAGAGGAGAATGATTACCCTCCACCTTATTTGGATGTTTTTATAATTAGTAAGGGGGAAGGGAGTAATTAGCCCTTCCCCTTGTTTTTAACATTGTAATTTTATAAATATAATAAGGGTAAATTAGGTAATTTACTTTATAAATAATTTTATGTGCTTTACTCTCCCTCCAAATCTCTCCAATTTGGGGGAATTAAAAATGAGGGGGTTGGAGGTAGTTGAAACCCCTCCAAACCCCTCCAAATCCCTCCCCCTCCTTCCTTAAAAAACTCCCAAACAAAGTAATTGAATTACTCCCCTTCCCTCTACTCTACTCCCCCTCCTTTTTTAAACATCCAAACATGCCATAAGTGAATGGTTTAAAGTGCAAGTTTTGATTTAATTAGATCCCAAAAAATTAAGCAACTAACCAAGTGATCAAGTTGTTATTTAGTGAATGGTTTAAAGTACAAGAAATTAGTAAAAGGCACATAAACTTGTTAAGAACCTCTTCTCTTTTCTTGCAAAGTATAATTTTGTTAATATTCATATATACGATTGAGAATACGCATTCCGTAGTTGTGTGGTTGAAAATTGAAAAAGTAAACCAGAACGACAACTATTCTATAAGTAGTTGGTAGACCATTGCTTTTGGTACTCCTTAATCTTATCTTTATTACTTAAAAATAGGAAGTAAAGATTAACCGCTTTTTTTTTCCCCTTAGGAGAAGCTATAGGGTTACATGTCATGGCCAACGGAACACATTTCATTTTTTTTTAAATTTCGTTGGACCAATTAAATTCTTGGGGTTAAGTATATTTTTGGGACCAATTATAAGTATTTATATAAATAAGCAATAAAGAATTTCAGTTTGAGAATGTTATAGGCCATATATTATTTTAAAAAAAAAAAAAATTCATTTAGCTTTAGGGCAGGGGACCATGGTCCCCTTGTCCTAACATGGTTCCGTCACCGATAAGAAATTCCACAATCCTTGTAAGTTAGGTGATCACATCATTGTACCATCCTCTCTATGACTCCAGCGTGGTCTAGAACTTAACCCACTACCCTATTGGCTATGGCGAAGATAAAGCAAGTTCGAAAAATATGAATATATACATTTATCGAAGTTTGATACCAATATTTTAAGTTCCTTGAATAGGTATAATGTATTACGTAGTCAGTAAGTCTTTCTTATTTTTAAATTAAGTTTGAAAATTACATGTTTATTACGTTAAATTTCATGTCAATTGGATTTTTTTTTAATTCATGTTTTATAAAAAAATTAAGAAACTTAAAATTTTTATGGATGAGATATTTTTTATTTTAAATAATTTTAAAATTTTCAAGTACTTAGATTTCAATGATACAACCTAATCTAATGATGTTCATTTGTTCAAAAATACATCAAATAAAAAGTTACTATTAAATAGTGTAACATAGACAAAAATCCATAAAGTAAAATTATAATGTAATGCATGAGAAAATTCTTAGTCGTATAAGTAAGAGGATGCTCATAACTAAGTTGACATCCGTACCACTACCATTAAGCAATAATGTAATATAAATATATAATGATTTGCTTAGTCGATGGAATTTTATTTCTTGTATTATCATCGAGTGCATCCTTACTAAGGGAGTCAGTCTTGTACTAGAGGTTGTACTGGTTTAATTAGTGGAACGATATATTTCGGTACTAGTCAATATCGGTGTACCATTTCGGGTTTACTGTTATTTTTTATATTTATAAATATATATATGTGTGTGTATTATAATAAATATAAAAGTTTACCATAAAACATTACCATAATTCAGAACAAATTATTCATGGTTTTATACTTTAGCATCAATTAAAAGAAAAAAAAAAAACAACCTAAAAAATAGAAAGCTTAATTATTCATTGCATACTAAGAAACAAATAATACTAATAAGTTAATATAAATAAGTTACCATTCTACCCTTAAAAAATTCAAAATTTACAAAACTAAAAAAAAAAAGCTTTTTTTTTTTTTGGTACCAGTCGGTACGCCCAGTACCGGCCGGTATTGCCCGAAATTGGCTAGTATAGCCGGGTTGCTCCATCAAAAAATAATATATATATATATATTATATACATATATATCATATACTATATAATAAAAGTTGGGCTAGGAAATTTGGTTGCGTCAAGTGGTTGCATTAAATTGCAGAAATTTTTTTAGAATTTAAAAAAAATAAATTTAATTTATAATATATATATATATATATATATATATATATTATATACATATATATCATATACTATATAATAAAAGTTGGGCTAGGAAACTTGGTTGCGTCAAGTGGTTGCATTAAATTGCAAAAAAGAATTTAGAATTTAAAAAAAATAAATTTAATTTATACTTATCTTCTTCTCCTATAATTTTTAAATTAATAAAAATCTTAATTTGATTACAATTGAAGCTCTTCATCTAATCCTTTTATTATTATAATTTATAAGTTGATAAATTTTTTAATTTGATTGCAATTCAAACTCTTCATCTAATCTTTTTTTTTATTTAAATTATATGACTACGTGTAAAAAACAAAAAATAACAACAACATAGTACATGTAAAAAACAAAAAACAGTAACAATTTTCATCTATTCATTTTTTTTTAAATTTTAAATTATATTACTTCCTTAAAAAAACATAATACCATTAATAAATAAAAAAACTACGTATTCAACAGCAAACTCTTCCTCTTCACACATGACTTTTTTTTTAGACAATTAGTGTTCATATTGATTTAACAAAAATGGTTTTGGATCAAGTTAAAAAAAAAATATAAATAAGGTAATAAGTATTTGAGTTTAAAGTAAACACATTCTCTTTCTTCTCCAAAAAAAAGTACCTATATATAATAAACGTTTATTCTTCTAAAAGAACGTTTGTTTGTTTGTTTGTTTGTAATTTTTTTTTTTTTGTTATAAAAGAAAAGTTTCGTTTTTTCCGTAAAAAAATGTTTTCTTTTTTCTTTCTATTCATATGAATTCCACTTTTAATATAATTTTTGAGATAGAAACAAACAAATTGATTAGAAATCTTAATTCCAATAGGAATTAAATTCTATATCAAATGAAACTCTACCTATATATTACTCCAATATATATATCCTCTTTGAGGTGAAATTTATTCCAATATGTGAATGCCTAAATCCCATGACAAATATGCATTCTTTCTTCATTATTATTTTTTCATTTTGTTTAAGCTATTTTTTCTTTAACTTCAAAAAAATTAATAAAAACTTCTCACATACGTTTTAACCCAATTCATAATGTGAGGACCCGAAGAGCCGAGGACCTGAGGACCTAAAGATCTAAAGATCCGAAGACATACTGGAAGGCATAAGGAGTAGAGGAGAATAAAAGTCAGGGTCCCGAGGATGAAGTGGGATGGCCTGGCAAAGGACGAAAGGTAGATTGATGATGTATGGGGTATATATATGGTTGGATAATTATGAACGTTGCATTGAATGTTCTACACCAACCATTCTGGCCGCATTGAATAGGGAGTACCAGCTTTATCTGTTGCATTAATGTAGAAATGACCTGAACAGTACAAAGTACAGAGCTAAAACTTCTTTCCATTATCGACTACAAGAGAATGGATAAGTGTCAGTAAAGGGGGTTGAGTAGATGAGAGGTGTAGTACTGAGATAGTAAGGGTAAATGGTATAAATAAGAGAGGAGAGACACAGGAATAGGAGAGACAGGACGTCTAAAACTTTGTTGTTACTACCCTCTCTACAAATTCATTGTTTTAGGACCTTTAGTCATAAAACGCTGTTGTTGTTGTTGTTGTAAAGTCTTTTACGTGATTTTTGGTCCTTACACATAATATTGAACTTTTGTATTCATTTATTCTCTTCTGCAATAATTGATTTAGATTTTAGTTACATACTCACACTTTCATTTCTCAAAGTGATAGAGAAAACAAACATATTTATTCTTTGTTCTTTTTCTAAATTAATATCTTATTTTATAATTTGTGTTAATTTCTTAATTTTAAATTATGAATAAGTTTGATTATATTCTTTATATTGAATGTACATTGTTGTTTATAGGTTTTTGGTTATGCTATATTCTTCTGAAAAGAAGAAATAAAATAAAAATAAAAGAGTTTATATAAATTTGGCAACAAAGCTAAATAGATAAGTCTAAGAAATATTTACTAATAGTAGTTTTATCAGTAACTTTTTATTAACATGATTAAAAAAAATTGAATAGAGAGATAATTTATTAACGTGATTTAAATTCTACTAAAACTTTTTTTAAAGAGATTAGTTTAGAAAAATTTCAAAGTAATTTTCTAATTATTAACTACTATGTACTAACTTCTAACTACTAAAGCCCACAATTGAAATACTAATCCGTATGATATACCACTTCCATGAAATACTAATCGGTATGATATACCACTTCCAAAGATTAATATTTTAGCTATTATATATTATACGCTGACTTTTTTTTTTTTTTCAAAAGAAGTATTTCTCTCTCTCATCACAAAACAAAGAACTTACAACAAGAATTAGTTAGACAGGGGTAAGACTACACCAACTCTTTTCTACAATAAATGTTAAATTCAGATAATTTTTCATGCATATACACACGCTACACAAAAGGGATTATAACAAAAATTAGCTAGACAGGGGTAAAACTACACCACCTCTTTTCTACAATAAATGTTAAATTCAGATTAGTTTTCATACATATACACACACATGTGGCGTGTAACGCACTTTACTTAAACTTGGTAGGGTGAAATTCACTCAAGTTTCAATTCCTTCTTCCATGCTTTCAAGGACAAAAATTAAATTCTCATGTGAGTGTCGCTCTACTTCAAATTTTTAAGTGTTTAATAATTTAGACTGTTTTTAATTATTGAATTGAGGTTTCACTTAAATATGATTTCAATTATTGTTTTGGATAGTTTTTAACTATTAAATTCAAGAGTTTTCCATTTAAATATATGTGATTAATTGAGCCTTAAAGTTCAATGTATTATTGAATCATTTTATATATATTTTTAGGGTACCTCTACCATCTTCCAATTACACACACACACACACACACACACACACACACACACACACACACACACATATTTTATGATACCTTAGTCTCACACAACATGCATTCATTATGTAACTTAAAAGTAAAATATTCATTTATTTTAAGTAAATTAATAAAAAAAAAATTATTTACATATGAATTTTGATTAAGCCATGCATCATACGGGCATAATGCTAGTATAGATAATAATAATGATGTGACAAGTTCTAAGGATATGAGAATATAGTTTGTAGATCTACTATCAAGATAACATAGATTAGATTGGTGGTAGATAGTAGATTTAATTGCAGTTGAATATTATGTGAAACTCTTGTGGGGAATAAAAGGACCCAAATGGGCATATGGGCCTGTGGACTGTAGCATGGAGGGCCGACCTGCCCCAAAATTGAACTCTACGAATTGGCCAATACGCCGAGGATACAAGAGTACCGCCGAGGACGAGCTTCTCCTCAGAAAAGCCCAAGAGAATTCAAAGCTTCATTATGAAAGTCAAAACACAACTCTAGAAAGACTAATGGTTAAAAGGGGGAAACCCTGAACCTTCTTGATACACCAGTGTTAAGGAAAATATCTAGAGCAAAGGCTGCCACTTCCGCATTAAAGACTCTGCACCTACCTCCCTGGCCGCATTAATGGGGAAGTGACCCCTGAACAGTAGGGTAGAAACTTCTAGTCAGGGTCCTAAAGGGCATCTAAAAAAGGGGTATTTAAGGGGGAGGAATGCAAAAGGAGGGGGGATCTTCTTTTTTCTCTCTCTCGCTTACTCTCTCTCTCTCTCTAAAGAAAAAGAAAAGAAATTAAGGATTGTAACCTGTAAGAAAGAAAGAAAAATAATAAAGAAAGAAAAACAATAAAGAAGTAGTCCTCGGCTCGAGTCCGAGGAGATCCATTTGCAATTATCGTTCGTTATTTACCTGTATTTGTTTATAAAAGTCTGTTATCAAGCTCCCAGCACTTCTAACCTAGGTTTCAAGTCCACACTCTACAAATTTTATTATTTAAGGCTCATTGGGCCTGAGCCCATAATCTTCTTTGGGTCCAGGTGCAATTGTGCACTTACAACTCTCACAATTTTCCACATTATCATTTTAATTTATAATTTTTTTTAAAATTTTTTTAAACTAAATAGTGAGAGAGTCCTAACAGGACTCGCTCTCTCTCTCTTTCTCCCTTAATCCTAAAGTTTTTTTTTTTTAAACAAAGTGAGTCATTAAAAAAAAAAAAATTAACGTGAGGTCTAATTAAAAAAAATTATAATTATTTTTTTAATCCTAATTCTAACGTAAGTCTCTCAAAAAGTCAAAAATTTCGGTTTTATATTATATATAGATAATAATAATGATGTGGCAAGCTCTAAGGATATGAGAATGCGATTCGTAGATCTACTATCAAGATAACATATATTAGATTGATGGTGGAAAGTAGATTTAATTGTAATTGAATATTATGTGAAGTCATCACTATAGAATAGCCTGCGCCATGATGTGTTATGTGAAACCAATGATATGAAAAAAAAAAAAAGAAAGAATTTTTCTAAATCATTATATTGAAAAAAAAATTACTTATTTTCATTCATTTTCAAGTTATACATTTTTTAAAGTTAAGTCATAAACCTTTAAGCAAAATAAGTACTTTTAATTTGTATTTAATTATTCTGTTCATCGTACATATTAGCAACCAGTAATAATAATAATTGAAAGCTGTAATCATAAAACATTCCAAATTTCATGAAAGTGTTTTTTTTTTTTTGCATTATATTTATTATGGTTTTCGTCACTACACACAAACGGTGCAATTATTTAATTCCACTATATAAGTTTAAGTATATTTTTAGATAAAAATTACTTATCTTGGACCTCCTTTCATGATTCCAATGCATATACCAAGAAATTTTCAATGTACTTGTATCTGTCCTCCTGTGTCCTTTTCTATCTTTTGGGTTAAGCAAATATGCCAGAGAACTAGAGCAATCACATCAGTAATTACAAAATTTTAGAAAATACAAAAAGTAAATATTTACACATTTTAATTAAAAAAACACTCAAATTAGTGGGTGTAAAATTATGCATATATGCAAAAAGTGCTACAGTAACCGTGCATATATGTACTGTTATTGTAGCTTTTGCATTTAATATTTTAGTATATTTTTCTCTCTCTCCTTGACTCTGGTCCCTCTCACTCTCACCTCACACTCCCTTTTTCTCATTTGATCAAATCAAAACGGCAAAACCATTAACCCTCTTGCTGCCATTGATCTCTTGTCACTGCCACTGATCTTTCTCTGCCATTTGATATATCCACTACCACTGATTGCTGATCTCCAATCATTCCAATCTCTCGCTGAAGCCTCTCTGATCGCTGATCGCTTTCCTTTGTTTTTCGTTGTTTGATTAATGGGTTTCGGGTTGAATGGGTTGATTTGGATTTCCTTTGGGTTGAATTGGGTTTTGCGTATTTGGGTTGATTTGGCGAGATTGAATGGGTTTTCTGGTATTTGGCTTTCCTTGATGATGGTGGTTGGGTGGGTGATGATTAGAGGTGTTTACCAAACTGCATAAATCGGACAAACCACAAAAATCGCACCAAAACCGCCTACAAAATAATATAATCACACCACATCACAAGTAACAATACACCGCACTGCATGGTGCAGTGCGGTTTGCGATTTTATAATAAGAAAACCGCATAAACCACACCGCACCGCATTCTCTCTATATATTAATATATTTATTTATTTTTAATATTAAAGATATTATTAATAATTTAATAACCCTAGTTTTCAAAAAAAAAAAAAAAGTTTGATAACCCTAACAAGTGTTGACTAGAAAAGCCAAAGCCAAAAAAAAAAAAAAAGAAGCTAAATAATTTAAAACTTGGCCCAAAAGAAAGGGAAAAAAATAGTTTTGGGTTGGGTAGGAAATGCCCAAAATTTGAAAAATATACCGACTTCAAACCGCATCTTATACATAGCACCGCATATGTGACTGTAAAAATGAGGTGTGGTGTGGTTATGATTTGGCTAAACTCTAAACCATATCGCACTGTACATGTGACCGCAAAAATAAGGTGCGTGCAGTTATGATTTTAGCTAAATCACAGCGCAAAGTGTAGTACTAAAAATGACCCAAATTGCACCGCAAACACCCTTAGTGATGATGGTAGCTGGGTGTAGATTGATCGTTGGGTAGTGTTGGGTTTGTGAGAGAAAGGGGTAGTGAGTGAGGAAATAATAAAAATTGTAAAAGAATGAATATTTTATTGAATAAATGTGTAGAATAGATAAATTGATGTGTGTGTTTTGTAAAAATGGGTGTGTAAAACATAAAAAGTAGATTTTTTTTACAAAATAGACAGAAATTTTGCGTTAACTGATACAGTTGCTCTAAGACTGAGTTTTCATCGAAAACAAAAGAGAACTTTGAGAGTATAAAGTTATAACCTACTGTAAGAATTGAGATGCCAATGCCAATAAAGGCCAATGGCTCATCCAAAAAAAAAAAAATAATAATAATAAAGGCCATTTATACTCTTGAGTGAGAGAATTCCTAATTGTAGTTTGTAAAGATACGAACAAATTACAATTAGGAAAAAGGAAGAGATCTATATAGTAAACTAAGAAAGGTAAGTTCTAGGTCTAGAGTTTTCTGGAGTTCTAAGCATCCTTTTTGACATTTGAACCTAATGAATAGTTGTATCTTTTTTCCTTGTCCCTAACAGTAGTCTGCGATTAGATTTGGACAATTTCTTCAAATTATCTTTGTAGGAAATTTGACCATGCTCATAAAGATCCCAACAAAGATTGGAAAATGAGAATTGAGAAATGCTAGCAATACTAAAAAAAAAAAAAATCACAATTTATTAAGATGAAATATTATGATTAGTATATCATTATTTATATATGATCTTATTATTGACATCATATTTATTGTATACGGTAAACAAATAAAAACATGTCCCTTTAACCTATATTAAAACTTGTTTGAGAATACAAGATTTAGAACAGTTGGTAGAAGGTTAAGGACAGTTGGTGGCTTTACGTCATGTATCTTCTCTACCAGAACAATTTTGACAAAAACATGGAGAAATTCAAGGAAACAGATCAAATATGCTAATAAAACTTAATGAACAATTATGTTGTTCAAAACTCAATGACCACAATGACACCTCAGATTGAGTCCTGATCCGTGTCAAAACAAAAAACTCTCCATCATTTGCACAGTCAAAGCCATGAAATTTCCTGTTTAGAATAATCAATGAAACAACTTTATGTCACATCCACCACATCACCAATTGCATGCACAACCTACTTCGAGTGGCCAACTTTGTAGCGCTAAAAATACAGCTCCAAAATCATGTTTTTTAAGCTTATGCATACTTCATTTTTTTAGCAAAAGAAGTACAAGTTGATTAGGCCAATCACAACTACTAAACTAAAAAAATAAGTAACAAAAAAAAAAGGTAAACTAGTGTTGGTTTTTAGGCTTACGTTTTGGAGAGCTTATTTGAGAGAGAGAGAGAGAGTTTTTTTTTTTGACGAAAGAGAGAGAGGTTTAAATGGCTTTAGAAAAATAAGCCAATTATAAAATGCTTAAAGTAATTTTCTTTTTCTATCTCACATTTCATTAAATAAATTACTAAAACATAAGTTAACCAAGCACATACTTATTATTCAATGAAACTGTAGGATTCTTCTCATGGGGAGAGGGTCATAGATTGAAACCCTCACTTATTTTTATTTTAAGATTAAAAAAAGAAATCAATAAATTTAGAGACACAATATTTTTTTTATAATAATTAACATGATATGTTGTGATTAGTATTTAATAAAGGAAAATATTAACGAGCATCGTGCGGTGTTTGTTAACGTTTCCTTTTTTATGCTTCAATTAAAAAAGAAGAAAAAATTGTCAAAAAAATTACCAAAAAAAAAAAAAAACTTGCCAAAAATTAAAAAGCTGTCAAAAACTAAAAAAATTATCTAAAAATGTGTTGTTAAGGGGCATAGTACCCGTTAACAGAACCCTTCAATAAAAGTGATATTATTCTAGTGCCGATAAAAAGTTGAGAAAGTTTAAAAAAAAAAAGTTGTTGTCCCAAATATTAATTGAAAAAATTGTCGGAGGTGTTTCATAAGTTACATATTTATTAAATTTACCAAGAAAAAAAAAGAACTGATAAAGATACTTGTCACTGTTGTCACTAGTCAGAAGAGCATTATTGTCTAGGGACAAAATTGTCGAAACAAGAAGTGCCCCATTTTATTTGTAGGACAAGCAAACACCTGTCCCAGGTAGTTGTAGTTTCAAGTTTCTGTACATTTTGTACTGTATATTTGCTCTCTCAAAGAGAAGGAGAGAGATTGCATTAACCAGAGTATAAAAATGAAGTTAATAGAGTGTGTGTACCCGCCAAGTACATGATCTACTTTGAGCTGTTTATCCGCCCCAAAGGACAAAAATCGTGGCCCAAAAAAGCTGCCACTTGAAGATTTAAGAGAGAGAGTGTGTGTCAGAGAAAGCAGAGAGACAGGGTGCAAAACAGAGTATAACATAGGGAAATGAGACACAGTGCTCTGTTTTTCCATTGCTTTCCTTGGGTGGCTTTGATGTTTTTTGCTTAATATTTATTCCCTTTTAGTAGTGCTCCTGCAAATCAAGAGGCTTTGAGATGGATGACAAGACTGAAGTTTTGGAGGCTGTGGTAAAAGAAGCTGTGGATTTGGTACCAAAACAGAGCAACCCACCTCTCTGTTTTTTTTTTTTTGAAACTTTGCCAGAGAACTATTTTATCTGTATTGAGTTTTGCTTTTTGGCGCATTTGCTTTCTGGGGTTGGGATTTCTGGTGGGTTTGTGTGGAATTTTCACTTTGTTTGGTATTTTTTGTTGTTGGGTTTGGGATGAATTGTACTTTAAATATGGTTTTTTTTTATATATTTTTTTATTTTATGGAATTAAACTTTTATTGCAGGAGAACGTACCAATTGAAGAGGTTTTTCTGACCTTGAGATGCAACAAAGATGGTCTCACAGCAGTGGCTGCTCAGGAAAGGTTGGCCATTTTTGGCTACAACAAGCTTGAAGAGAAAAAGGTACTCTTTTTTGTATATATATTTTTCTTTTATCTGTTTGTTTGTAAGTAAAATTTTCCCAGCAATTTTTTTCTGATATAAATGGTGAACTCTTTCTTGGCTTTACAATGAGTTAAATTTTCCAAGATTAATGAAGCCTACAAGTTTTGTTTTTTGGAATTATTTACCTATGCAACAAGCAGAGCCAGTGAACAAATATTCATATTTCTTCTTCTTCTTCTTTTATTTACTTTGGCCTTTTGGTTATATTTGACAATTCTTTGCTTTTTACAGGAAAGTAAGTTTTTGAAGTTCTTAGGATTTATGTGGAACCCTCTCTCATGGGTTATGGAAGCTGCAGCTATTATGGCCATAGCGCTTGCCAATGGAGGAGTAAGTGCTCTCTCTTTTCAAACCTCTTTATTGTGGGTGCTTTTTTTTTTAGAGAGTCAAGGAAAGGAAAAAAGAAATAAACTTTCCATGCTTATGTTGATGTTCCTGTGGTTTCTCAAAAATGAAAACAAGAAGATTTGCAGTAAATTGCTTGTATAGGTTCAGTTGGTTTAAGGTTTATTTTCTCAGGTCTCAGAAAAGGAATAATGATGTTGATTTTTTTTTTCTACTTCTTACCTGCACTTTGTCACCTTAAGAAGCACTTAATTTCCCTTTCTGATTATTTGTATTTCAAGAGATTTTAACTATGGGGAACTTTATACTGACTGCATATTTTGCAGGGAAAACCACCTGATTGGCAAGATTTTGTTGGGATTATTGTTCTGCTGCTTATCAATTCAACTATAAGTTTTATAGAGGAGAACAATGCTGGAAATGCTGCTGCTGCTCTAATGGCTCGACTTGCACCCAAAGCTAAGGTATTTGTTGGAAAAGTCTTTGCCTTTCCTTAACTATATGATTTTGGCTTTCTTCTTGCAACTTGTTGCCATTTGTTGTGATGTAAATTTGAGTTATGAGTTTGATAATCTGGGTAATTGATGCACTTCTGGTCTCTTTTTTCAGGTCCTCAGAGAAGGGAGGTGGATTGAAGAGGATGCAGCTATTCTTGTTCCTGGTGATATAATTAGTGTTAAGCTTGGGGACATTATTCCTGCAGATTCTCGCCTTCTTGATGGTGATCCCTTGAAAATTGATCAGGTAATTTTTCAACCTTCAATGTTTTGTGCAGATTGACTAAGTGGAGCTGTCTGACTTATGTTTAATATTTGACTTTTCAGTCTGCACTTACAGGGGAGTCACTTCCTGTGACGAAAGGTCCTGGCGATAGTGTTTATTCAGGTTCCACGTGCAAACAAGGTGAGATTGAGGCAGTGGTCATTGCTACTGGTGTTCATACCTTCTTTGGCAAGGCTGCTCACCTTGTGGATTCCACAAATCAAGTGGGACACTTTCAAAAGGTAAATAGATGCAAATGTAAGTGAATTCCTTTACTCTAAACAATAGCTACCAGAAGGATAATAAATATTTGATAGGCAGAAGAAATAACAAGCTAATGAAGGAAGGGGAATCAAGTTGAATAAATTGGAGGGGATTGGTGGAGATTACCATAGAGTAATATCTTACATAGAAAGTGATGCACATGATCACATATGGGAATAACATATATACTTTAATTTATTCTCTAATCCCTTTTAATTGTTTCTCTGGTTATCATTATTAAGCTTCTTCCTGAATCATACTAGTAACAGCCTCAAAAAATTCATTTTAATTCCTGGTTTGTTTTCAACTCTTGAGACTATAATCTTATATGGATATATATTTGCTTTTGCCACACACAATATGACAGATAACTATCTTTGTTACTTGCAATCAATTAAACATGTTTTTTTTTTTAAAACCTGCAGTACTTATTTTTTACCTGCCGCAATCAGATTAGTTTTTCCTATTTGTATCTGTGTTGAGAAAATTCTATTTGCACTTGCTTAATAGGTCTTGACTGCAATTGGGAATTTCTGTATATGTTCAATTGCTGTGGGGATGATTGTAGAGGTCATTGTTATGTACCCAATTCAACACCGGAAGTACCGCCCAGGAATTGACAATCTGCTGGTGCTTCTTATTGGAGGAATTCCCATTGCCATGCCCACAGTTTTATCTGTGACAATGGCAATTGGGTCCCATCGCTTATCTCAGCAGGTTGGTTATACTAGGTGTTGCAGTTTTATTGCATTAACTTTTCCATTGGTTCAATGCTTAATGGGATATATGGGCTATTATTTAATGAATATTGCAGGGAGCTATCACTAAAAGAATGACAGCAATTGAAGAAATGGCAGGGATGGATGTACTTTGCAGTGACAAAACTGGGACTCTGACACTGAACAAGCTTACAGTTGACAAGAATCTCATAGAGGTTGGTTAATGGTTTGTGCTGTTCATGGATGTATTCCTGACTTCCTTAAATATAATTCCTGTTCCAACATTTTATTTGGATAGATCTTTGCAAGGGGAGTAGACACAGATACTGTTGTTCTGATGGCAGCTCGAGCATCCCGAGTGGAAAATCAAGATGCAATAGACACTGCTATAGTGGGAATGTTGAGTGATCCAAAGGAGGTAAATATCATTACCAATAGGATTTATCTTGTACATTCGCTGCAGTAGCTGAGTCGAATCTTTTATGCCAGCCTATATTACATGTGATAATGCACTTAAGATTATTAGTTAGTGGACTTTGCTTAAGCATTGGCTTTTGTGTTAATGATGTTTATCTGCTTCTGCTCTTGACTACCAAAAAGGCTCGAGTTGGTATTCAAGAGGTTCACTTCCTTCCATTCAACCCAACTGATAAGCGAACAGCTTTAACATATATTGACAGTGAGGGTAAAATGCATCGGGTCAGCAAAGGTGCACCAGAGCAGGTTAGATAATCAACAACTAATATAATTTAACTTCATGCTTCTGGAATGCTTAATGGACTCATGCCTGTGTTTCTATTTCTAGATTTTGAATCTTGCACACAATAAATCGGAGATAGAACGTAGAGTCCATTCTGTGATTGATAAGTTTGCAGAGCGAGGATTACGTTCTCTTGCAGTAGCATACCAGGTATGCTCATACATGCTCTTATGTCTGGTTTATATTGTGAATTCATTTCTAACATATGTTTTCCATGTTATAATTCATGCTATTATTGGAAAATTTCATTATTTAATGTGCAGGAAGTTCCTGATGGGAGGAAGGAGAGCCAAGGAGGGCCATGGCAGTTTATTGGTCTCATGCCCTTATTTGACCCGCCTAGACATGATAGTGCAGAGACAATACGAAGAGCATTGAATCTTGGGGTGAATGTTAAGATGATCACAGGTATGTAACCATTGTACAACAATGGGATATTACAGCTGTTTGTATATGTATACGTTGTCAATGCATGGATATATCATAGCTATAATGATTTCACAGTGGATATATTGGAGGTTTTAAAGTGTTACAGATGGCACACTGTACATTTTGTTTAAAACTGTTGAAGTTATATTTAAACTATATAATTGTATGAATGATAACTTTATGTTATCTATTCCATCTTGAACTTCTCGGTCTCAACTGTCTATCACTTTGTGATAATTATATGATGAACTTGCAGACTAGTGATTTAAGCCAAATAATCTAGTCACAGACTTTGTGTCACTTTGGTGAAGACCTGATCTGCAGTTTTTTTATATATTACATATGGCTTTTGTATGCGCATAGCATCCAGGATATTCCTTTGCACTTAAGATTGTTAGTTGGTCAAAGATTCCACTAATAGTAATTATCACCCGTTTTCTATCAATTATGTGGCCCCTCTTTGAAATAGCAGCATGTAGTTCAGGTTGGAATATTAATAAAGGTTCTGATTCTGCTGTTGCTGTTTCCTTGCTTTTACATCCAACGATATGTTGTTTGAAGTGAGGTGCTCCTGAATTTAACTTGGTCAATCCATTCCATAATGCTTAAGAAGGGAAACCATCTTTGGTTCACTATTTTGGTGATATTTAATCTGCTTGACCCCTTTCAATCTCTATTAGGTGATCAACTGGCAATAGCAAAGGAAACAGGACGCCGTCTGGGAATGGGAACCAACATGTACCCTTCATCTGCTTTGTTAGGACAGAACAAAGACGAGTCAATAGCTGCTTTGCCTGTTGATGATCTGATTGAAAAAGCTGACGGATTTGCTGGAGTTTTCCCTGGTATTTTATTTTAGTTTTGTTCAAATTTTTCTAAATCACACTGGATAACCTATCACTAAGCCTAGTCCAAATTCAAATTCACCCACTTTAGTTACTAGTGGCAGCAGGGGCGGAGCCAAGGGGGGGCGAGAGGGGGCAGCTGCCCCCCCTGACCTGCCCCAGAATTTGTATATAATAGTTTTTTTTTTTTTTTTGAGAAGCTTATATAATAGTATAATAATAGAGTTTGATGTTAGAAAGCCTAAATTGCCCCTTACACATATCAGAAAGCATGTTACTATAAGAGAAATTCACTATTGTAGAATTTCTTTGCTTCTCACAGGGTCCAGTATATAATACAAATTACAAATTACAAACTGGTATTTTTTAGACATAAAAAAGGTCAATGATGAAAAAATTGAAATCACCTTCTTTTTGTGTATAGAGCATTAAAAAAAAACTATTTTGTGTTCTTTCCATTCAAGATGTAAATCACAATATATGATTTAATTTTTTTTTCTAATGACCCACATGTATGAGATGATGTGCTAAGTTAAGGAATGTTGTAAAATTGCTGTGAATTTTTATTGTATCCTTAACATGACTTATATTTTCTACTAATTTTTTCATAGTTTCATACTCTTTCTATAAATCTTAATTTTAACTACTTAAACAAATAAAGAAACATATGCTTAATTCTACAAATTTTTTTTAAAAGAATGCAAGGCGCTGAAACATTAATACAACTTTATAGGTATATTATTATATTCCTAACACTCCTACATTAATTTATTTTCTCAATTTATTTTAATTTCAACATTATGTATTTAGATTTTTTTTATTTACTATAATTTGATTATTTTTGTTTTCTTTATTTTAATGATATGAAATATATACACACACATGTAGTTAATTGAGCCTATGAAGAAACATGATCATAATAATGAGTATCGAAGTGTCATTTAATCTTGCCCCCCTGAGTTGAAATCCTAGCTCCGCCACTGAGTGGCAGGAAGCTGTTCCCCTAAACACTGCTGGGGAGACAGCTAGATTCAACTAGGCATGTTGATAACTTTTCTTATTTTTTATTGATATATGATAAAAAGAATCTCTCTATTCTTAGGGAAGACCATTTTTTTTTTTCTGTTGTCCATGTTTATCTGACTGCTCTCAATGCATTGGTTGGTACAGAGCACAAATATGAGATAGTAAAACGTCTACAAGCTAGGAAGCATATATGTGGAATGACTGGTGATGGAGTTAATGATGCTCCGGCTCTTAAAAAGGCTGACATTGGCATAGCTGTTGCTGATGCAACTGATGCAGCTCGTAGTGCTTCTGACATTGTTCTGACAGAACCTGGTCTTAGTGTTATCATTAGTGCTGTACTGACTAGTCGGGCAATATTCCAGAGGATGAAAAATTACACGGTGAGAATCTGTTTTGATTGCGGAAGGCTTTTATCAAATGTTCATAATCTATCAAATAATGGGTAGTTTTCTTGTGACATGCTTACTATATTCAAGTCACCTCAAGAAGAGTTCAATCAATCCCTTCTTATGGGGATCTAGGATGTTAGAAAAGATAGAACATAGCCATAATACCATGTGAAAATAGAAAGAAAAAAATAAAATAGTCTAGGTACACAACATAGAAGCAAGAGAAAGAGAGGAATGTATGTGATTCGGCCTGGTGGCCTATGTCCACGAAGGAAAGCCCTTGATGGCTACATTTTACTATAAACTGTGTTACAATGAACCCATAATAGGGTATTTATAGGAGGATATACAAATAGGATTAGGATTTCTTCACTTTGACACCAATTAAGATTGAATTTGGGCTTGACTAGGAATTGGGCTTTGATATCTTTAACACAGGATGAGGGTTTTAAGCTTCTTCAGATCAGATACTGGTTTGGTTCTTAGCAATGCCTATTGGGGGAACAAAGTGCGATGGTCACTCCACAAGTATAAGTGCTTGTGGGGTGTGGGGGGCAAGGGCCGAGATTCAAGTGTTCAAGAGGGAGCTTCATACACATATACACTTAGATTAGGCTAGAGGAGAATTTCTATCTTGTATAAAAATAAAAATAAAAAAATAAATAAAAAGGATTCACCTTATGTTATTATGTGGCTCGTTAGGAGAGGAGTCTTTTTATTCTTTTTTGGAAACCCTGCTGCATTCTTTGTCACCAAATGGCATCATGCCCTCCTGAAATAGACAACAATTATGCTACAGATATTAATCACAATAAGAATTATAGTGGTACTCAATGTTTAATTAATATTATTCATCAAATTAATTGACTTCCTTCTTGCTGCAGATATACGCAGTTTCCATTACAATACGTATTGTGGTAAGTTGTATCGTGTTGGCTTCAAGATTCTATATTTAGAGAAGGTTTGATTGCATTTTCAAAAATATTGTTTATCACATCTTATCCTTTTAGCTGTCTAACTTTGTTTTCACTTGATTGCAACAGCTTGGTTTTATGTTACTTGCTCTCATATGGCAGTTTGACTTCCCACCCTTCATGGTGCTGATTATTGCTATCCTTAATGATGGTTTGTTTTCAAATTTACCTCACTGCATGTGATTTCCTTCTTTATCTGATAAGCATATGACTATCCATAGTTTTTCCTGAATAACTGATCAAGTATTCAGACAAGCAAGATGTTTTCTATTCTCTTTCTAAATCACTTCTTACAATTCTTCTTGCAAAGAGAACAAAAGAGAATAATCACTCCAAGTCCTTCTTTATATGGTGATAAGTTCTCTATTTTCTCCTTACAAGATCTATGGCTTGCCAGGTACCATTATGACAATATCGAAGGATAGGGTGAAGCCATCTCCTCTTCCAGATAGCTGGAAGCTAGCTGAGATCTTTACAACCGGAATAATTCTTGGTGGTTACTTGGCTATGATGACAGTCATTTTTTTCTGGGCAGTATACAAGACAGACTTCTTTCCTGTAAGTCTTGTCATCCTTTTGATAAATTAAAATGATCCATAAATTTATGCAGGTCATGGTAGAGAACACCCGATCATTTAGATATGTTTATAGTTTCTGTTATTTGGAGGCTGTCTAATATTCTAATCAAGCTGACATATTATATCCAGGACACCATAATTATCATCATCCTGAGTGCTACGTGCAATTTAAGGCTTATTGGCATAAACCTTATTTTTTGCCTTCAGTCTATGATAAACACTATATCCTATCAACTTGTAAAAGTACATTTATGTTTTCAATTCTAATACCACTGACCATCTCAATAATTCTTTAATTCACTAAAGCTTGCAGTCCTTATTAGAGAGAGAGTCCTTGTGAGTGGTCTGCTAGGTGTAAAGTGTAGATCATCACAGTTAGCTTGGTCTTATCTAATCCTCATTGAGGCTACTTTAATTTTTTCCTGTAAGCTACCTTAAAATTTTTGCTGGTGATAGTCACAACACTAATCAAACTTTGGTCTGCATATTGGCACCATTAAAATAGATCTGTGGTGTTTGTTCAACATCTTGTTAGATAACATCTGCCCAGTCTCTTAGCCGTTTTTAATGGTATATTATAATTTTAATATTTGATTAGTATGAGTCTTCTTGAATCTCATGCATCAAATTGCTTTTATAATTGTGGCATTATTGCCTCCAATATGGATATAGTTCTAAGGATGTTAGTTTTTCTTCCATGTCACCTTTGTTCTTACTAAAATAGCTCCATGTGAAATGTTTGCATAAATTGAAATGTTTGGAGTTTAAGGCATCCTATGCCAATTATGTTTTTCATTATTCCCTCTTATTGCACAAGTCAAAATCACACAATTCATCCTTCCTCTTTTCTTCTGTAAACTGATCATGTTCTGTAATATGGTAAATCTGCATAAACTTGATATGGCAATGTTTGTCTCATCCTGTTTAATGATTTCTTCTCAGAAATAGTCTTATGTACTTGACATATCTTGCATTTTAAACTATCTGATATTATCAAATTAATTAGTATATGATCAAATTTTGTGTTTCCACCTCTATCCATATGTATGAATCTTCCTTTTACCTTGACTGCTTGTCTTTTCCTGAGCAAGATTTATTTTGTACGCGGTTGCTTGAACTGACCCTTATTATGTAATAAACAGCGTACATTTGGGGTTTCAAGCCTTAGGCAAACGGATGATTTTAGAAGGCTTGCCTCAGCAGTATATCTGCAAGTGAGTATTATAAGTCAGGCCCTCATATTCGTGACAAGATCCCGGACTTGGTCTTTTGTTGAGCGTCCTGGCTTGTTACTTGTAGCAGCTTTTATTGTTGCTCAGCTGGTGCGTCTATTTTTGCACTTGCATATTGTGATTTTGCTTTACTGATATATGGAAAATATCAATATATTAATTTTCTTGCTGAGTGCAGGTTGCCACACTGATTGCTGTTTACGCAAACTGGAAATTTGCAGCAGTTCAAGGGATTGGATGGGGTTGGGCTGGTGTTATCTGGCTCTATAACCTCATCTTTTATTTCCCACTTGATTTGATCAAGTTCTTTACCCGATATGCCTTAAGTGGGAGGGCTTGGGATCTTGTTATTGAGCAAAGGGTATGTATGATACTGGTTTAATAGAGTAAAATGTTGAGAAGAGATCGTCCTTGACTTCTTGTGGTCAAATTTTATGTTTTGTAGATTGCCTTCACAAGGAAAAAGGATTTTGGGAAGGAAGAACGGGAGCTTAAATGGGCACATGCACAGAGGACACTCCATGGGCTTCACCCACCCGAGTCCAAGATGTTCAGTGAGCGCGCAAGTTACTCAGAACTTAATCAAATGGCTGAAGAGGCAAAAAGACGAGCTGAGATTGCTAGGTATGCATATTAACAATTAGCTAATTTTCTTTTTTCTTTTTTTCTATTTTTTTTCCCCTCTCTTATATTATACTGTCCTTTTATCTCTCTTTGAAAATATTTATTTAGATTTTAGACTAAGATGAAATGATGTGATTATGTGGAAGATACCTATGTTTAATGTTTATGGGCTTTAGTCCTAGGGCTGTAAATGAGATGAACTGAACAATAAGGTGTTCACAGGGCTTGGTTATTTTGTTATTGAGCTCAAGTTCAAACGAGCTCAATTTTCCTATTCAAGCTTAGTTCGTTAATTTCTTGAACAAGCTTGATCCTGTCCACAATCTTTGTTAAATTTGTTATATAAATTAACTTAATATGATATTTATTTAAGAAACCCATGTTTTTACCTTTGTTTGTGTAAAATCCACCAAACTCAATAAAAAAATTTACTGATCAATTTATCTACCACATTAATAATTTTCAAAACATGATATAATTGCAACTTTTTGAAATTTTTTTCTTTGAAGTTAGACATATTAGCCATATAGAGTATTATCTTTGGTGTTTAGAAACATACCAAGCCAAGCTTTGCTTTGTTCAAGCCTGGTTCATTAATTAATCAAGCTTCAACTTAACTTCAAGATTGTTCATTTAGTTGATTAATGAGCCTTAATGAAGAGAAATGATACAGTCCTCTGGTCGATCATGTCACTTGTCCACCATTCCACTAAAAAACTCTCATTTGTTTAAAATTGCTGAGTCAGTAATTAATTTCTGTTTTAAAAAATTTTCTATCTCAGCAATTTTAAACAGGTGAAGAGTTTTTTAGTGGAATAGTGGACCACGTCACTTATTCACCATGAGGACCTTATAATTTGTCCTCAATGAGCATCTTAACAAGACTAATATGAGTATTCATAATTAGTCTGCCTTGTATAATAGTCCTCTTTGATAGGTACAATAATATTTCAAACCTGTGACGTTAATTCCATGATGATTGCTTTTTATTATCAGGCTAAGCCACCAATTAGTTTTTGGTGTATGTAAGAATTGAACCTTATATCTCTTATTCATTTTACAGCCCTAGGCTTAAGGTTACAATTTTGGGCTGTTTTTGGTGGCATTTACAACTAGACTAACTAATCGGTTTAAATTACCATTTGAAACAGTGTTTTGAGACACTGTTTGGTAACGTTGTTCTAGTAACGTTGTTTATATTTTTTGAAAATACGTGTGGGTGAAAAAGTGTGTAGAAATGTGTGTAATGTTGTTTAAAAACTGAAAATATGTGTTTAAACACATGTACCAAACGGGCCCTGAGATAGTGAAAAGAGCTATTATAAGAAATTGCAGGCTGTCATATATACCATGCATGATAAAATTGGTTAACATGTAGATCACTAGAACACTCAGATCATTTACTAGTTTATTATATGGTTATGGTATTCAAAAAAAGAAAAAGAAAAAAAAGACATAGATGTACTATACGTTATTTGCTTTACTGTAGCACTTTGGTCCTGTTAAATCTTGCAATTTTCTTGTTTTTTGCAGACTAAGAGAGTTGAATACATTAAAAGGACATGTTGAATCAGTGGTGAGATTGAAGGGGCTTGATATAGATACAATTCAGCAATCATACACTCTCTGATAGATCGTACACTTCCATTCCTCATGGTGTACTGATGGAAGCAAAAGAGCTATAGTTTGTCATTCTAATGTATAAATCATACCCACCTACATTTATATATCATTACTAGACATTTGTTTCTAAACATGTGCGAGTCTGCTTGACTGTAAATTGGGCTGCGTTTCTCTTTCTTTGACATTACATTTTTTTTTATTCCTTCCCCACTTATTCCCAACATATTTTCAATTTGGGCAAGACTTTCTGCCGTTTATCCTCAAAAATTTGGGCAAGACTTTCTGCCGTTTATCCTAAAAAATTTGGGTAGAGACTTGAAGTAAGTTTCGCAAGAATCTGTCCTGCGACCAATTAAATCAAAGATAGAAATGGATTCTCAAAAGAAAAAAACAAAATAATCAGAGATAGAAATTAAATCTTAGGACAAATTACAACTTACCTACTTGTAATTTGACCAAAATTTAAGTTTCCTACATATGGTTTGAAATTTGACACTTTAATCACATGAGATTAGTTCAATTAGACTTTTGTAACTCACTTTTGTTAAAAAAAAAGTGTTAAATATGTAATTTTGCTTGACTTTTATGGACAGAAAAATTGACAAGAAATGATGAGTTTTTTATTTGGGGGGGGGGGGGGGGATAAATGAAGACTTTGATATATAATATAACTAAAATTCATGAGCCGTATACAAATTAACATGTATTATAAATTAAGTTTAGATCAAATATTAAATCCATGAAAACAAGTTTAATTTTTGATATTTTTGTTTCATTCTGTCTGTGCAACCACTTGTTAAAGAGAGAACACCTTTGGGGAGCTATTTTTGAATTATATTAATTACTTCACCTTATTACTCTTATTCAATATGAGATTTTACTCATTCACGTATTCCTAACAAATAAGGTGTTTAAACTTTATTTTTTAAGTTTATATTAATTATAAGTCAACTTTATTAATATGAAAATAAGAAAAGGAAAACAGCACCCAGTACACAGGAAGTGTACTAGCAGTGCGGCAAAATTAAAGAAAAGTACAGCAGTCAAGAAAATCTAACAAACTAGAAAAGGAATGACTACTCATAGCATCCCTCCATTCGTATGAAGTGTTCGGGAACATTTCCATTACGATGTTTAGCAAACCACCCCTCAAACATGCCAATTAATCCACCACCCTCTTTGGTATAACCCAATGCATCCCAAACAAGCAAAGAGCTAACGTCCAAACAAGCAAAATGGATCCCCCATTTTGCTTACACATGCAACACCAATTCACAATGATAATGCCTCATCTTTGAAGACAATCAACTCCCAATTGAATTGAACCAAAGCACGCACAAAAGTCTATAAATTTAAAAAATACATACTTATTAACAACCCAAGGCCCACAACTATATCCACCAAATGACCAAAAATTACAATTACAGAATTACGAAAATACCTTTGATTCTTACAAAAGTCAAATAAACCTAATTAACTACCATGGACACTAATTCTTCGGTTTTGCCTTAATTTTAGGCTTCCAAAGAGGATTTGTTTTTACTTGACACACGATGGTTACACCATCAAATACACCAAGTTTCACATGAGCACTCTTTAAACAGTAAACTTTCTTTAGCCTTTTTAGAAATCCTGTAAGAATGATATCACAAAAGTAACATTCATTAAAACTTCACATAAATAATATAACTTCAATGACTAATAATTATAACTTATCAGAAGTTCAAAACTAGGATGATTTAAGATTCCAAAAATACCTAGAGAAAGAGGAAACTGGCTTCGAATTGAGCCATTTTCAAACTATATTATTGCCCAAAAAAGATCATAAGAAATAGGGTTCATTTTCACACACAAACATATACAAAATATTACATCCATGTAATGGTAGATGCAATATTTACACACAGACACAAGCATATACACATAGAAATTGATAGAATTTTTTAATAACCCACTTTTTCTAGCACCATGTCCTGAAATGTCTGGAGAGGCATCCTTGTCAATTTTCAAATAAATGAAACAAAAACAACAACAACAACAACAACAACAACTATTATTATTATTATTATTATTATTATTATTATTATTATTGCAGGGATAAAGGGCTCAGGAGTATATATTGGGCTGTGCGCTTTGTTCGAGGACGCTTAGTAGTCCGAGGACAAGTAAATGATAGGGAAGAGGTACGAGTCAAAGTGCCACAAGCAAATTATGACTGCAAAGGTTTGGGCAGGAGGTCTAGGAAGAATGCCTCCTTGGCTAAGCAGAGCAGAGGTCAGAAGGTTTGGTCTGTCATCAAGAGCAACACTCCGAAAGATTCTACTGATAGGGATAAGCATCAGGGGAGCATAAGACAAAGGGAAGCTAAGAAATATCTAAATGAAAGCTGCTACCACCACAATTGAATGTTCTGCAGCTAACTCTCTATCGCATTAATGTGGAGGTGATACCTGAACAGTGATAATTAGCCTTATAGCTACCCCTCAAAGGCTTCAGGAAAGTGCTAATGGGATAAGGATCAAAGCTAGCAACTTGACCTACACGTGGAGGGTGGAGATGAAGAAAAGAGGAGTATAGAAGAGAGAAAGAAATCCCTTACAAAAGAGGAGGGAGGAGAGGATTGGTAGAAAAAAGACAGTAACAACAAGAACTGAAATTGTAATCCATTCTAAGAGCAATATATCCAAGAACCATTCTCCTCGGACATTGTCGAGGAAGGATTTCTTCATATAATACTTGTTTTTCTTTACTTCATTGTCATCTTTAGTCTATCATAGCTATTGCTCAATTCATTAAAGCCTAGTTTTTAGCATATTCTCTACAAATTCATTGTGTTGGGCGTTTTAGGCCTTAACCCTGTTATCTTCTTAGGCTTAGGACTCAAACCACGCCCTTACAGTTGGCACCGTCTGTGGGAAACTACTTGAGCTTTAGTGAAAGCGTTCAATCATGCTGGGTTCAAGGCCAAACCGGGGGGAGTTTGTAGGGTCCCAATGTCAAGATCAGTTTCTCAATCTTGAGCGAATGAGGGACCGGGAGGTTAGTGTGCAAACCACACATACCAGTAGGAGCCAGTCTAGGAGTGGGAGTCACGTCTCTCACAAGGCAACTACTAGAAGTATGCAATTAGAAATTGATTGTTTGTGAAGAAAGTTACACCGCGAGCGACGTAGAGGAACTCCTTCAAGTTTTGACCATTCCTTGGATGGTGAAAGTGACAATAGTTACCGGCCTAGGTCAAGGACTCCTCCTAGTGAGTCTTTTTCGTGTGATGAGGAGTGCCGTGGTAGGCGGAGAGGGAAGAGTCCGTCCTATAAGGGCTTGGGCAACGATGCCAGAAGCAAGACTCTGAATCAAATCTCCAAGTCACCTTTTATCGGGAGAATAGAGAGAGGAAAGCTTTTTCGGTTGTTTACTCAGCTAATGTTCACCATGTATAATGGTAGGAAGGACCTTGTGGAACACGTGAGCCATTTCAATCAGAGAATGGCTATTTACTCTAAGAGACTTTGATGTGCAAGGTGTTTCCATCTAGTCTAGGGCCAGTGGCGATGATATAGTTTGATGGTCTAAAGGAAGGTTCTATTAATTCCTTTAAGGAGCTTACAAGGGCCTTTGGCTCTCGGTTTGTAACTTGTAGTAGGGTTCCTCGGTCTTTAGACTCTCTACTGTCTTTGAACATGCGAGAGGGAGAAACTTTGAAGACGTACTTTGACAGATACTGGGAGATGTTTAATGAGATTGATGGAAATTTTGATGACGTGGCTATAAGAACATTCAAGGTCGACCTACCTGCCGAGCACGATTTGAGGAAATCTTTGACAGGGAAACTAGTTAGTAGTGTGCGTCAACTCATGGATTGTATTGATAAGTATAAGTAGGTGGAGGAGGACCAACAACAAGGTAAGGGGAAGGCTAAAGTGGTCTCTTAGGATAGAAGGGATGTTAGGTCGGACAAATACAACAATAACTGGCCTTGGAGGGATTTTGCTGGGCAATCTGGATCTACTAATGCTCAGATAGTTAACACGGCGTTCTAAGACCCTGTGCATCAAATCCTGGAAAAAAATAAAGAATGAGCCATACTTTAAATGGCCAAACAAGATGGGAGGGGATCCCACGAAGCACAATCAGAGTCTTCATTACCAATACCACCAGGAGTGAGGACACACCATAGAAGATTGCAGGACCCTATGGAGTCATTTGGAGCAGCTGGTTAGAGGTGGGAAGTTAAAGTAATTTTTGTATCAACCTAATGGGCAAAGAGGCCAAACAGGGTCAGGAATTCAAAGAGATGCTTCTTCAAGTCCGCCTTTGGGCACAATCAGCGTTATCCTAGCTGCTACAGGGAGAACTGGTTCTCGCCCCTTTAGGGTGATGTCCATAGCTCGGCCACTTGCAGAGGACTCCTCCCTGGAATCGAAGAGGGGTAAGGCGGAAGTTCGACCAACGCTGAGTTTTTCTAACGAGGACAAGGTTGGTACCTTGCAGCTACATGATGATGCCTTAGTGGTTACACTCAGGATAGGGGGTATGATGTGAAGTGGGTGTAGGCAATGGGGCAAAGATTATGTACCCTGATTTGTATAAGGGGCTAAAGTTGAAACCTGAGGATTTAGCTTGTTACGATTCACATCTGGTAGGTTTTGATAGGAAAGTTGTTATTCCAAAGGACCAAATTAGACTACCAGTATAGGCAGGTTCAGAAGTGGTCGAGGTAGACTTCATCGTAGTAGATGCTTACTCTCCCTACACTGCCATTATGGCGAGACTCTCGCTTCATGCCATGGGGACCGTTTTTTCCACCCTACATTTGAAAGTGAAGTACTTATCTAGGGACTAGGTTGGGGAGCTGGTCAGAAGCCAATCTATAGCCAGGCAGTGCTTAGTGGCTGCAATTAGGCATCAGGCTGAAGGCGAGTCCTCGGCCTCTACCGAGCAGGGATTATAGCAATCAAGGATGCTAGATTTATCTATGGTGATGGTAGAAGGGGCAAAATGTGAGGAGTTAGAAAAGGTTGTTATAGGCGACGATGTGGAGAAATTCTTTTAGGTCGGAGCTCAGTTGCCTCCTTAGGAGAAGGAAGATCTGATAGTGTTTCTCAAAAGGAATATTAATGTGTTTGCATGAAGTGCTTATGAAGCTCTTGGGGTGGATCCAAGTTTTATTTGTCATAATTTAAATGTCAATCCAGCTATCATCCCCAAAAAGCAACCACCTCGGCGTTAATCTAAGGAACATTCTGATGCTGTCAAGGAGGATGTGATCAAGCTTAAACGGGCTGGGGCTGGGGCTATTAAGGAGGTGTTTTACCCTGAGTGGTTGGCCAATACAGTAGCGGTAAAGAAGAAAAATGGAAAATGGTGAGTATGTGTAGACTTCACAGATTTGAACAAAACTTGTCCTAAAGACCTTTCTCTATGCCTCGAATAGATCAATTAGTGGATGCAACCGTTGGCCATCCTCGGATGAGCTTTTAGATGCTTTTCAAGGGTACCATCAAATACCATTGGCTTTGGGTGACTAGGAGATGATAGCTTTTTTTTCGCCTACTGAAAATTACCATTACAAAGTGATGCCTTTTGGTTTAAAGAATGCAGGGTTTACCTACCAAAGGGTGATGACTAGGATGTTCGAGCCACAATTAAGAAAAAATATTGAGGTTTATATAGATGATATGGTGGTAAAGAGTAGGGCAGAGTCTGAGCACGTTGGTGACCTCAGAAATAACTTTGGAATTTTGAGGAAACGCAAGCTGTGCCTTAATGCTTCCAAGGCTCTTTTGGTGTTGGTTTAGGTAAATTTTTGGGTTACATGGTCACTCACTGGGGAATTGAAGTCAATCCTAATCAAATTAAAGCAGTTAACAATTTGCAACCCTCTCGTAATCCTAGGGAAGTTCAAAAGTTAACGAGAATGACTGCTGCCCTAAATCGATTTATCTCTCGATCAGCAGACAAGTGTAGACCTTTCTTTCAGTTGTTGAATAAGTGGAAGGGGTTTGAATGGACCACGGAATGTTTCCTGGCCTTCTAGCAACTCAAGGAATACCTTTCTCGGTATCCCATTATGTCCAGGCCCGAAGAGGATGAAGTTTTGTTTGCCTACATTGTTGTAGCTTCTCATGCGGTGAGCTTAGTGTTGATACGAGTTGACAATGAAGTGCAGAGGCCAATTTATTATGTAAGCAAGTCGTTGCACAAAGCAGAGGTTCACTATTTACCATTAGAGAAGGCCACCTTGGCCGTTGTACATGCTACACGTAAGCTCCCCCACTACTTCCAAGCTCATACAGTCGTAGTTTTAACCCAACTTCCTCTTCAATCATTACTGCAGAAGGCTGATTACACGGGAAAGATTGCTAAGTGGGGTACAATTCTAGGGGCTTTTGACATCAAGTATATGCCTCGCACTTTTATTTAGGGTCAGGTCCTTGCAGATTTAATGACTAAGTTTGCTTAGCCTCCTTTGGAAGAGAAAGAAGAAAAGCAAAACATGGATGAAAAAACAGTTGGAATGATTTCCTTGCAAGAACCTCTATCCTGGAGGGTGTACGTTGATGGTGCAGCTAATCAAAAAGGATCTGGAGTAGGGCTGGTTGTGGTGTCTCCAGAAAAGATCATTATTGAAAAATTCTTAAGGTTAGGTTTCTCGGCCACCAACAACGAAGCTGAGTATGAGCCTTTGTTGGTAGGGATGGCAATGGTTCAGAAGATGGGAGGAAAAGTAGTGGAAATATTTTCAGATTCAAGGTTGGTTGTTGGACAGGTAAAGGGAGAATTAGAAGTCAGAGATCTGAGAATGCAAGAGTATTTTGGTCAAGTCAAGCATTTGCAATCAGGGTTCGAGTCTTTCACCTTACAGAAAATCCCTAGAAGTAGAAATTACACACGCTGACTCTCTTGCTATGCTTGCTACCTTCTCAGCACAGGGTTTACCTCGGGTCATCTTGGTTGAAGATTTGTGCAAGCCTGTTGAGGTGAAGAGGGAAATAGCGCAGATTCATCAAATTAGAGTGAGACTAAGTTGGATGGATCCCATTGTTTAGTTCCTCAAGGATAACATCCTGCCCGAGGAGAGAGGGGAGGCTAATAAAATGCGAAGAAAAGCTCCTCGTTTCTAGTTGTTTAAGACTAAAAGTTGTACAAGTGCTCTTTTTTTAGGCCATATTTGCTGTGTATTCATCTCGAGGCAGTGAAGCCCCTTTTAGAGGAATTACATGAAGGGATTTGCGGAAGTCATACAGGGGACAGGTCACTGTCTCACATGGTTCTCACTCAAGGGTATTGGTGGCCAGGTATGCAAGAGGAAGCACAAGAATGTGTGAAGAGGTGTGACTAATGTCAGATGTTTGCTCCAAACATTCATCAACTAGGGGGTGTTCTTAACCCTCTATCCAGTCCTTGGCCTTTTGCTCAATGGGGATTGGATATTGTGGGGCCCTTCCCTAAGGCAGCAGGCAACAGAAGGTGGCTTTTGGTCGGCACTAATTACTTTACTAAGTGGGTTGAAGTTGAGCCATTGGTGAATATTAGAGATGTGGATGCTAAGAAGTTTGTGTGGAAAAATATTGTCACTCGATTTAGGATTCCTCACAACCCCATCTCGGACAATGGGCTCTAGTTTGATAGCATTCAGGATGTACTGTTGTGAAATGGGTATCAAGAACATGTATTCAACTCCAGCTTATCCACAATGGAATGGACAAGCCGAGGCTGTCAATAAGGTCATAATAAGTGGGCTCAAGAAGAGGTTGGATGATGTAAAGGGCAAGTGGGTGAAGGAATTGCCACATGTGCTCTGGACGTATCGGACTACCCCTCGTAGGTCAACAGGGGAAATTCCATTTTCAATGACTTATGGAGCCGAGGTGGTAATTCCTCTGGAGATTGGGTTCCTAATGCTAAAGACAAGTTCGTTCACTCTAGGGAGCAATGACAGTCTATTAGAGAAGAGCTTGGATTTATTTGAAGAGCGGAGAGAAAATGCCATGGTTCAGTTAGCATACTATTAGCAAAAACTAAAACAAGGGTATGACTCAAGTGTAAGATTGAGACCTTTAGCACCTGAAGACTTAGTGTTAAGAAAAGTTGTGGGTACTGCAAAAAACCCAGCATGGAAAAAGTTGGGACCCAATTGGGAAGGGTCATACCATATTACTTAATAACTGGAATAGGTGCTTATTTCCTTGAGGACTTAGATGAAAATGCTATACCACGTCCTTGGAATGTAAATAATCTGCAAATGTATTATTATTAATGAAAAGCAGCTTTGCCAACTTTTTATTCAGATGTTATATGTTGTCTTCATTATTTGTTTAAGTATTAAACAGAACTATGGTCATGTTTGGCTCCTTGGACCACATACCTGGGGTAAATAAATACTTTTCATTACATGTTTAAGTGTTAAACAGAACTTTGGTTATGTCTGATTCCTCGAACCACCTACCTTGGGTAAATTAGCACTGCCAAACATTTAACTAAGTGTTAAACAGAACCTTGATTATGTTTGGTTCCTCGGACCATCTACCTTGGGTAAATTAGCACTACTAAACATGTTTAAGTGTTAAACAAAACCTTAGTTATGTCTTATCCCTCGGACCACCTAGCTTGGGTAAATTATTACTATAAAGCATCCAATTAAATGTTAAACAGAACCTTGACTATGTCTAATTTCTTGGATTACCAGCCTTGGGTAAATTAGTAACCAGCCTAACCATGGTGTATAATCAAAGTCCTCATTGTGGTAACTTAGTTGAAAATGCGCACTTGAGCATCACTTAAAGCATTTGCAAGTATATCCATGATCAGTTCATGAGCTAGTCGTCATCTATAATTCCTTAAAAATACTGCTAAGGGAAAGGTTATAAGGAACTCTGGATGGATAGATGCTCCACCCTTCTCTAAGATCAATAAAAAGCCCAGTGATATGCAGGGTCCTTTAAGTTAATTATGCTTAAGGTATGCTTTTGAAATTAATAGTATTTTTTTTATTGAGGTTATAAACTTGGATGGTTCAGCCTGTTTTGTTGTTGATTATATGAGATGTGGCAACTACATTATCACTTATGCAGATAACTAAATGAAGCAATATCTCATTTTCATATTGATTAAGTAACACAGAAACCATACTAAGATTCATATAAATATCACAAGTATAGAAGAAAAGCTCATAATTGCCATTAAGCTAAACCTTAAGAAAAAGGCAAATTGGTTACAAATTTTGAAAACAAAAACAATAGTTACAAAAAAAAAAAAAAAAAACTATTCTAAGAATTATTTGATCTTAAGTGCAAGCTTGTCTTTCACTAGGGCCTTGGCAGACTGGGCAGGGGCTGCAATTGAGGATGTTGGACCTTACCCTTGAGGTCCTCTTTGGTGGGCAAAGGAAGAGTAGCAAGGACAATCTCCATATTGTGGGAGGCTTCTTTCTCTTTAAAAGGGTCCCTGGGGGCAGCTGGAGGTTGGTGGCATCAGGGGCCATTTCCGTGGTTGTGTTTGCTTCCTTTTCAACAACCCCAGACTACTCTGCCCCTTTGGAAGGGTTGTTAGAAGAAGGAAGGACCTTGGCCGGGTTGTCCTTGCTAGTATGTTAAGAAATATCTAACGGAAAGCTGCTACCACCGCATTGAATGCTCTGCAGCTAACCCTCTGGCCGCATTAATGTGAATGTGATACTTGAACAGTGATAATCAGCCTTACAGCTACCCCCCAAAGGTTTCGGGAAGGCGCCGATGGGACAAGGATCAAAGCTAGTAACTTGACCTACACGTGGAGGGTGGAGATGAAAAAAAGAGGAGTTTATAAGAAAGAAAGAAGTCCCTTACAAAAGAGGGGGGAGGAGAGGATTGGTAGAAAAAAAACGATAGCAACAAGAACTGAAATTGTAATCCATTCTAAGAGCAATATATCCAAGAACCATTCTCCTCGGACGTTGCCGATGAAGGATTTCTTCATATAATACTTGTTTTTCTTTACTTCCTTGTCATCTTTAGTCAATCATAACCCTTGTTCAATTCATTAAAGCCTAGTTTTTAGCCCATTCTATACAAATTCATTGTGTTGGGCTTTTTAGGCCTTAATCCTGTTATCTTCTTAGGCTTAGGACTCAAACCGCGCTCTTATTATTATTATTATTATTATTATTATTATTATTATTATTATTATTATTATTATTATTATTATTATTATACGAAAATGTTAATTTAATAAAAATAATTATATTACATAATTATAATAGTATTTTTTTTATATATAAGTGGAGAAGATGTTATTGAAAGAACTTTCTTTAAATATACTATGATTGGTTGGCTAATTTGAACATATCCAAGAATATTTTAAAAATATGTACACCCCCATTCCATGGAACACATGTAACATGTTAAATTAAATTTAAATTATTATATGATTCTAAAAAAAAGTTTAAATTATTACATAAGTTTATAATTGTAGCATTTTTTTTTCTTTCCAAATATAACTATAATGCCTATATTATTGAAACTTGAGTTTTAAGGAAATTTGTGAATATATATATAATATTTATTGCTTTTTTCGGGCCCATAACTCAAGTTTTTAATGCATTTTTTTTTTTGTATTTTTTAACCCAAAATAGATAAAATTGCATACTTTTCAAACATTGATTAAAAATTACACTAACTTGTTAGAGACTTTGGTTTTATTTTTAAACCCATAGACCATAGCTTTAACATTTGATTTTATTTTCTACTTGCTGGAAGCTCCCACTTCACATTTTCAATGCCATTCAAGTTAAGTGTCGTCCAGATATGGACTTCTTTTGCAAGGTTAATGTGTAAATATTCTTCTTCATAAATGATCTACCTTTCTTGCTAATCCCAAAGGATTGGTTAAGTGGTTCCTAAGGTCTAATAATATCTATGAGATTTTGGTTCAAAATATCTTGCCAGCATCTTGAGGATGAGATTTCTTGCTATAATAACTTGGTGTGTGTAAAACAAGGGACTGCATCCACTCTTTGTTGTGGAGTGCTTCGAGTAGGATTTGATCTTATCCCAATAGTCAAACCCCTTCCTAACCTGGCCCACTTGCCTCCAAAGCTGGAATGCCTTGATAGAGGAGGCTACCCAAGGAATTGAAAATTTTTAAGTAGGATGTGGAATGTCATTTCAGTGAGAGAATAGTCACATACTCGAAGAGTTTTGAATACCCTCATTTGTCCAAAAAAAAAAATCTACCTTCCTTACTACTTGTAGAGCTGTACATTTCACTTGTTAAAATGAAGCTCGTTTCGTTAGAGCAAAAACATATAAATCTGAATAGATGAATATATATATATATATATATATATATATATATATATATATATATATATATATATCCACCATGGCACAAAAGCATATACCCTTATGAGTTATCTCTAATCTCTATTTCTCCTTCTCTTTCCAATTTTTTATTAACCTTCTCATCGCCACAACTCTTTAAGGCAAACCACTTTATCTTTCAAAATTCCATGTATCATTTTTTTTTTGTTGAGAATAGAAACATATCAATTAGAATGGATAAACATAACCACACAATTTTTGCAAAGTAGCACTCTTAATAAATAGGCAAAAATATCAGTTTGGTCTCCTACATTTGGAATTATTGTAATTTTAGTTCCTACATTTTGGTAATCATCAATTTGGTTCATATTATTTTTTTAATTTGTAGTCAATTTAATCTTTGTTGTCAACTTACTAACAGAAGTTGATTGCAAGTTGAAAATAACATGAACCAATTTAATTGTGTTAAGGCTCTTTTTTTTTAAAAAGCCCACCAACAGGAAGAAGTCCAACAATATGGGCAAGAAGAGAGTTAGCAGATTGATAGGAATGAGCCATTAACAGCAGGAATAATGGATCATAGGCCTATAAAAGAAATAAATAGGTCTTGAGAAAAAGCAAAGGGGCCTAGAGGAGCCCAAAGGAGGAAGTAGTAAACCCATAGACATTATGTAATGAAGAAAAGAAAGAATGGGCCACAGCAGGCCCGATGTAATGAACTAAGAAAGAAAGGAGTTGATAGAAAGCCTATGAGCCCCAAGGATGAAGGATAAAGTAATTGGGTCAAGGAAGCTCAAAATAGTTAACAAGGTGCCCATGGGAATGCAGAATTAGGAAATGGGCTGGGGATGCCCAAGGAAAGCAAATGGGCCAAGAATGCCCAAGGAGAAAGAAATGGGACAAAAGAGCCCACAAGAAATGTAACGGATTGGGAAAGCAATGTAACATGAATAATCATACGGAGTCATTGAAAGAAGGCTGGGCAGCAGGCCCAAAGAGGCCCAACAAACATGGGTCCAATAACACCGTGGCAAGAATAGCAGAATGGTGTGGCAGGAGCAGCAACAAGACTACGAGTAAGGCAAGAAATGGACTAAAAGGAGAAGCCCAAGTGTTGACACCTCATTTTGCAACCCGCATTTAATCTCACCTAGAGGGTAAAAAGGTAATTTTGCCTTGAAAATATGCGTCTTGATTTTGATCATTAGATCCTTAATCTCATTTCATCAAAATGATCTTGATGTTGTAACGATCAAATCGACTGGTCATAAGCCCTAATCGGACCACCAGATTGAAAGTTATCATCAAATCAAGTTTTAATGACTGAGATGCACTATCACAAATTGAGTCCGACCATATGTAATTATGAACAATTGATTTCAATTGGTTATATGTATAATCAATTTGAGATCAATGATGTGTCATAATTTGATTGGTTAGGACTACATTTTATGGCAGGGTTGCAAACACCTAATTAACTAGATAATTAAACATTAATTATTCAGTGAGTAATTTGTGCAATTATCTTTTAATTAGAGTAAATTTGGAATCAATTAAGTCTAAAATGGGAGTGATTGGAGCCATTTAATGTTAATTGAGAGCTAATTTGGGACCTATTAATGTTAATTGTGCTGAAACCATTTTCTAACAAATGACCTCTGCTCACTATTTCATTGATATCTCTCAGAATATTTTGAATATGTGAATGAGGTTAATTTTCCTAGAAACTAGACATCCGGGGCTTCAATTTGAGCACAAGAACGATATAATTCCGATCAGAATTGAGTTAGATATGATTTTTTAAAGTTGGCTCTGCAGGCTATTATAGCAGCTACGGGAAAACCGAATTTTGGCTTGCTCCTCACTCCTACAAATCTCTACATTTAATACTCTAGATTTCTCCCAAGGCTAAAATGAGGTCTAGGTTCATGATTCTTTGTCAACCATCATTAATGGTCTTCCATTCATATTTCCTCCACCACTACTATATAAACCTCCCCCTCCTTCATTCCAAGACAAAAAAATCCCCTCTCTTCTCCTCTCTTGAGTTCTAGGAAGTTGAGTAGTCTTGTCATATCTTGGTCTTCTTAAGACTCAAGGTATTGAGTGAGACTCACTCTTTCTCTCCTAACTCTTCTTTTCCTCCACCCTTAGGACCTCCCTCAAGAGTCTCCTCATCCACCATATGGATCTTGCATGAAGGTATAATCCCTTTCCCTAATTGTTTTTTTTTTGTGTTGCCATGATGAGAGTTTAAGATTAAAGCATGATAGTAATCATTTAAATTTCCTTGAATATGTTTGAATGTTCTTAATTGTTCTTATATGTTCTTCACACGTTCTTGTTTGTTCATCACATGTTCATGCATAACACTAGTTTTAATCTTAAATCCACATCAAAAATATGAAAAATATGTTTGTTTCATAATTCTTTCAAATCCTTGAATCTAGGATATCACCATGCACACACATTAAATTCAATATCTAAATTGATTGACATATTGGATGATGTGATATGAATGTTGGCCACCATAGTCTAGAAGACCGGTTTCACCGGGCAAGGTGGGTGCCTAACACCTTCCCACCTTGTAACATAGCCTCCGAATTTAGATCAAGGGTTAGTAGATCAAATGCGTATCCATGTAATTTTCAATTTTTAGATTGTAACTAGGAAACAAAGCCATGTACTTTATTTTAGATTGTATCTAGGACCAAAGCCATGTAATTTTCCTATGAACAATGTAAATACAATTAAAAATTAATAAAATGAGGAATTTTTCAATTTTGGTTTTCTTATTTTTCCAATAATTAAATAAGTGGCGACTCCATTGTAAAACCCTTGATCTAAAGGGGAAAATATAATCAGTCGAACCTCCATTTTGAGAGGCAATAACACGACTCTACCCATTCACGTGGGTTTGGCCCAACACACTCTATAAAACGGGCTGGGGGTGCAGTCTCTCACACCAAGCAAGGCCTAATCCTTGGAAAGAAACAGACCAATAAAGAATGAAGGACTAGATGATTCACGCCATAAGAGGTCAAGGGTGGGCGGTATAATGCACAGACAAGCCCCAGACCACGACAAACGCATGAGCAGCAGACAAGTTTGGATGTACACAAGAAGTGGAGCACGCGCAAGACCTAGACCCTACCAGCCTGTACCCAACCAATGCAAGAGTGGTGGGTCATGGGCCAAAGGTAAGAGAGGGTATGATTTGGCGGTGGGAAGAAGGGGAAGCCTATTCTGGGGTTTCTACTCAAGCTCTTTTGGGGGAAATGTCCTGCTAGAATGATATACCACCCAAAAGAGGGAAGATGAGCTGGAACTACTAGGTACATGCCATGAGGGATAGGAAGGGAGAACACCCACATCGTGGCAGATGAGAAGGCCATGGTGAGCAAACAAACAAAATAACATTCTTTGTTTAGTAATGGGGAGTGCCACAGCCAGCACAGGTAAGTGGTGGTGGCTGGGGCACTAACAGACCAGTGGTGGTTAGCAAGGATACCCAGACCAGACAAAGGTTGTTAAGGGGTAAAATGGTAAAGAAACAATCGCGGCAGGCAGTATATAAAGAGCCTTTGCCGTGCACAGTAGGGGGAAAACAATAACAATCATCACGAGAGTGATCACCATTACGCTGCATAAGAGAGCACTAAAAGAAAAGAGAGAAAACAAAAAACGGAGAGTTACGGAGAACTGAAATAGTAAAACAGGGGAAGGAAACAGAGAGTTAAAAAGAAAAATAGTAGGGGAGATTAGAATGGCAGGCATGCACTAATGAGTTTTCTCCTTCTCTCCCTCTTAAAACCTACCCTCTGCTAAGGAATACTCTTAGGCACAAGCCATTCAGGTCTGCTTCTTCAAAATGTGTAATTTCCGCTGCAGGATACTTCTGCGAGATTACCAACATTGAGGAAATGGTTCCCTCCTTGGCTACAACCTCGTAACTAAGCTAGATGTGGCAAACTAGTCATATTCTTCTTTGACTTTACTTAGTATTGTTATATTTTCTCCTCTAGTTTTTATTATTTACTCTTACAACTTGTTCCCTTATTTTATTAAGAGATTGTTTATTCAGTTTGCCTAATAATAACGTATCTCGCTTATCATTGTTTTGTTGCACCCATTCCGCCACAACTTTTTTATGCGGCAGTTTTGCCTGCCGTGAGCAAGTGACAATAGTTTCGGCAAACGGAGGCATAGTTTGTGCGCAAGCCAAACTAAAGTGAGTTGCAGTTGGGCCGGTCTCGACTCTCTTATCTCAAATACTCACGCCTAGTGCGGCAGGAGACAGTCCAGCCCGGAAACACAAAAAGGCCCCCCACAAACTGTTATCAAAATGTATGGACCAAATTAACTGTTACCAAAATGTAGAGACCAAACTAATAGTGACCCGAAATGTATGAACTAGCAAGGTATTTTCAATTTATAAATGTGCATCTACTATTGTCGGACCTGTTTATCAAGTTTTTTCATCGTAGGTAGAATGTCATAAATGTAGTTTCAACGACTTCTCTACAAAATTGAGATGCAAAGAAAACTTACCCCTACGTTTTAATTCTTTCTTATAACTCACTGCGATTTTCCATATCCACCAAATTGACCTTTAGGACTAACTTTCAATAGCTCTTGTGCAAATGAAAAATTATGAGACCGTCATGTGATTATTGGCGTGAATCAGTTAGTAAGTATTCTTAATGTGATTTTGGGATTGTTACGTGATCTTTTCGTCCATAAAAGTTGATAAAAGTTAGTCTAAAGTGTCAATTTGGTGACTATGGAAACTCCATCAAGTATTTTTGCAATTGATTTAAACTCTAGTGGGTGTTTTGTTTTCTAGCAAAACAAAATCCCTGATTTGGCTATCTAATATAGCTTTTATAATAATAATAATAATAATAATTTTCTGAGAAAAGAAAATTCTAAACTAGATCACACTAACAATACTGAGAAATAAATTGATTTTTTTATATAGATGAGATTCAAATCTCATATCTATTATTCAACAAGAAGATACTTTACTAATTCAAGTAACTTTAACCTTACACCAAGTGTGAAACTTTAAAGTTTGGTGAGTAGAATTTTGCTTTCACAGTCACCAACCACAACCACAACCACGCAGTCCACACCCACACCTAATTAAACTTTAATAGTTCCTCTTATCAAATGAACTCTATGAATGAATAAAAAGAAGCAAAATCTCATACAATTATGTACCCAAGCAAAAGAACAAAGGCAATGGCAACAAGAATGTGCATTAGTTCAATTGTTTAACACATTTTTTGATTAATAAAGATGGATTTGAAAACAATTACAACACACTCACAAGACCCTCAGCTTTGCCCAAAATAATTAGAAATCGATTAAAAACAGAACCAATGTGAATAAAAATAAATAACAAGAATAAATCCTAATGATCAAGAGAATCAGAGTGGTAATGTGTGAAAATTAGAAACCCTAGAATACTAGAGATTGGAATGGATGATGTCAACTCCACCAAAAGAGGCTATGGTGGTGTTCATGGAGGACGGTCATTGTTTGGATTTTAATTTTTTGAAATATAGTTTTAAAATTTTTTTTAAGTGATTCTTTGTATCCGATTGTAATCTTTTAATTGTAAAAAAATGACATGGCATGATAACTTTGGAGCTATAAAAATGGACTTTTACGCCGAGTTTTTATTGAATTTAATCTCTTTAGGAAAAATGATTTGATTAGAACGGATACAAGGTCGACAATATGACATAGGGAGTAAGAGTGGTTCTTGAACTATAATTTTTCATAAAATGTGGTAAACTACAAGTATTTAGCTATTACTTTTACGTGAAAATACCATTTTTTTTCTCCACTACCTACCATCTATCATGTCACAATTGTGAAAAAGTTATGACAAAAAGAGTTACGGTACCATATTTTCTCCCTCATGGATAGTACACAATAATTTAACCCTATGAGAAGTCAAAGTCCAACATACAAACTTTCACACAAAAAGTTGGCGCACATGCATGCACTACAAAATTTATGTGGTTTGGCAATATGCATACATCCACAAGTGGTGGTAAAAAATATTTCACTATAAAATAATGAAATTACAATAGTAGCACACATACACTCTCACAATACCCAAACTCCAAATACATCATTAGCTCTTTCCCACAAAGAATAGAGCACCCCTATTGTATTTGCGAGTGTTGCATCTGCCTCTCTTTCTCACATACAAATGCTATAACACACACACATCTATATAAAAGGTTGAGTTTAAATTATACCTGATATAACTTTAAGTAATATTACACCACTTGATATTATTTAATTGAATGAAAATTTTAACAAATCCACTGTTAGATTACATTATCTTCATATATTCTCCATGTTTGCAAAATTTCAATGTGATTAAAGATCAATAACCATGTCATCAGCCAATTATTTAAATTCAAGTTTTTATAGTTCAAAATAATGCATAAAAGATGGATCAAATGGTAATGGGTAAATCTCAAATTGCACCCCTAAAGTTTGGATATGTTTGGGTTTTACACCCTGGAGTTTTAGAATTTAGAATTTACCACTTGAAGTTTTGAGGTATTTGGATTTTACACCCTAATGTTTCGAAATTTAGATTTTACCCTCTAAAGTTTAGGGGTGTTTGGATTTCATACCCCAAAATTATGAAATTTTAGAGTGTAAAATTCAAATACTCCCAAACTTTAAGTAGTAAAATCCAAGTACTCCTAAAATTAAGGGAGTAAAATTCAAATTTAAGGACTAAAATCCAATTTGTGTGTTAATAGTTACATATGGCTAGTGGGTTTGCTGTGCATTAATCCTTAAACTTGGTTTTACCTGTTGCAGAATCGTAGGATCCAAGTAGAATTGGCCCACCTAACAAGGACCGAATTCTCAAGCTACACGCAATACTCTCACTATAAATACAAAAAGAAAAGTACAAAAACCCTATATTTTACTAGCTCAAAGAGACACTTTTTTTTTTCTTTTTTTTCTAATGTCATAATTTCCTTTTTTTATAAAAATTTTTTTTTGGATAAGTTTTATTTATTTGTTTTTTGTAACTAAATTTTGGATAAGTTTGTTTTAAAGACATAAATTAGTAGGAGAAAGTCCTATTTTGTAGGCATTTTAGATAGAATTGGAGATATACTTTTAAAGAGTTGTCTTTAAATTCTTTTACCCTTAAACCTGAAGTTTAGGGATATTTCTGAATTACATAAAAATTTAATCCAAATAAGAGGTAATAGGGCTAGTGAGGTAAGATTTTCAAGCTTTTAATCATTTCATGGTAGCCATTTTGCTGTTGGTCTAGTTGCAAGGGTTCGGAGGTTTAGTGAGAGTTCATGAGGGATTTTGAAGATTACTTCTTATCGTGATCACAAGTTTGGTAGAAAGTCTCTAACAAGTTACTATAAGTTCAGTTTGCTTTTGAAATTGAGGTCTTTAAAGCATACATAATTACCCATCTATGAATTAGTGGTATGGGGTCTATTGGTTCTCGATGAATGTCAGGGGTGCCCCATTGAAATACATAATTAACTTCTTCTCTTTTGATAGGTAATATAAGAATTATTATTGATGGAAATTGAAAAAGAAACGTACAAATGCGTTCATGAGAATGAACACAGCAAAGCACAAAATAGAACACAACAGAAAACAATCAAGAGACTAAACTAAGAAAAGAAAAAAAATTGAACAATTGAAGAACATTCTATAAAACCCTAGCTCTGAGACCAATCATAAAGACTTCTCTGGCACAAGCCTATTAATTCAACCAAAGACTTCTCAGAATCTTCAAAGGACTGACGATTACACTCCATTCATACAGTCCACATCAAACATCCTGGAATTAAATTCCAAAAATCTGAATCATGTTTGGGAAATCCTATCATTGTCATGCAACCTAAGAAGTATAAAATCATTGATTAAGAATTCCTTGATTTCTCAAAACAATGTAGAAATTCACTACGAAACTAGGTTCCTTGTCCTCATCCATACAAAGGGCCAAGAAACCAATGAGAAAGCAATCAACTAAAGAGACAAACAACAAACACAAGCTTAACAGCACATTTACTTCAGAAAATATAATAAAATTTCATCATTATCATCAAATACTATATCCCAGTTATATTATCATGATAATCAGTGAAATTTATGGAAAATGAGATGAAACCATGAAAGGATTTTTAATTATGATCATCATCATGATCAAACTGCAGCTTGGATGGCCTTGTGCTTCTCAATCTTCTTCTCAAGCTCATCTTTCTTGGCCCCAACCACCCTGTCCACTTCCTTCCCATTCTTCACCAACACAAAAGTCGGCATTGCCTGCACCTGAAACTCCTGTGCCACATCCTACATACCATTTTGTTTCCCACAAATACCCAAAAAGAAAAAAAGTCAATAATCATATAATCTCAATAATCATATAATAAAAACTCATAATAATCATATAATAAGGAATGTATCTATAGTGTGTTTACTAGAAACAAAGGTTAAAGAGATTAATGCTCAAAGAATCCAGAATGCTATAGATCCCGGTTGGAATTTTGTTCATAATTATCAATCTCATCGATTGGGAAGGATTTTGCTTTGCTGGGATTCTGACCTGATTCAAGTCAAGTATACCCGGCAATCGGAACAACTCTTACATGTGAAAATCCTTATGCAGGCTGGTGAGTTTATGACTACCTTCATTTATGCATTAAATGATGGAATGGATAGAAGGCAATTGTGGAGAGATTTAGAAGATTTGAAACTAGCAGTGGGGGGTGACTCATGGATGCTAGCAGCAGGGGATTTTAGTGTTGTCAAATCTCCTATAGAGAAATCTGGTAAGGAGGCCTTGACCTTATATGAGAAGGAGTTTGGGGATTGCTTGTATTCCATTGAGGTTTTGGATCATAGTTTCAGTGGTCCTCTTCATTCATGGAGTAATAAAAGGGATGAAGATGTTTTTGTGGCCTAAGAAATTGGATCAAGTTCTTCGAAATACTGCCTGGTTCAATAACTTTAACCATGCCTCAGTGGAATTTTTAAGTCCTGGTACCTCAAATCATTGCCCAGTCTAGGTATCTCTTGGGGATAAGCCTAATTTTGGCCCCAAAGCATTTAAAATTTTCAACTATTGGGCTGACCGCAAGAATTTCCTTGACTGGGTGAGGGAAGCTTGGGATGGTGACTTCTATGGCTCTCCCATGTTTACCTTATATAGCAAACTTGAAGCTGTAAAAGCTAGATTCAAGATGGAGAACACAAAATATATTCAGCAGTAACTCTCAGAGTTGAAATGGCCAGAATGGAGTTGGAAAAAGTACAAAGCCAGATTATGTCTTCACCTAGCCATGAGCTGATAAAAAAGGAGAAGGAATGTATGCATTAATTCATCTCTATCAGCAATGCAGAAGAGGCATTTATGAAGCAGAAGTCTAGAATTTTGTGGCTTAATCTTGGGATCAAAACATAGGTTTCTTTCATAGAGCAAAAAGTAAGATCAGAAGCTTTCTCAATGAAGAGGGAGAAAGAGTGGAGGATCCTGAAGCTATTACAGAGCTTGCAATAGCATACTACAAAAAGCTTCTTGGTCAAACACCTGCTCCTCTCAGTGATGATGGGATTGCCAAGTTAAATAATCTATTTTCTGTGAAAATCTCTTGCACGCGACAAGAAGCATTACAAAGCTACTGTAACTGCTTCTGAGATTAGTTTCATCAAAGCAGTCCTATCTCTCTTTGACTCTGGGAAACTACTTAAGGAGGTCAATTCCACAATCATTACACTGGTCCCAAAAGTACCAAAAATCCATCTCAACCTAGCGTACAAGCGCATCAAATAAATCATATCCACCAGAATCAGGCCATGTCTTGCTGAGATAGTAAATTGGAACCAAACGGCTTTTATTCGTAGCAGAAATATTGTAGGGAACATGCTAGTGGCCCAGGAATTAGTAAAAAACTATCATAGTGGGAAAGGCATTGCTAGGTGTACTATCAAAGTAGATTGAATTCAGGCCTATGATTCTATACACCGGGATTTTGTTATTGACTGTCTGCTTGCAATAGACATTCGCACTATAGTCATAGAATGGATCAAGGAATGCATAAGCTATTAGGAAATTGTGAATTTAACTACTTAACCATAATTCTAACACCCTCCTTGCGTGTGGGCTCAAACTCTCTTTTTAATAGGTTACGCCCAACATGCAATGCAATGATTAAATTTACCGGATCCTAAAATGCTGTAGCTTTAAAATTCATAAGCAACAGGTCCTAAAAACATTGAATAATTGCAAATACAAAATTGGAGACAATTAATAAAATAAAGGAGGAGGAGGAGGAGGGTACGGACAGGTAATTCATCGACGTCGATCTTTGCGAATTCGACCTCGGTGAACTTGGAGGCCATGGCGTGGATGGCGGGCTCCATGAACTTGCAGGGCCCACACCACGACGCAGCGAAATCAATCACCATCTGATAATTCATTCATTCATTCAATTAAAACAACAACACAAATTGAATCAGAAAAGAGACAAGAGTTAAAATGAAAAGAAAAAGTAATAGTACGAGTTGGGAGGAGTCTTTGGAGTTGTTGAAATGGAGCTGCCATCTGGCCGGAGAATGAAAGGAGAGGATGCGAGATGATGATGTCTCCGATGATGTCGCTGCTGCTTCCTCTGCGGTTGCGCCGCCTCCTAAGAAGCTTGATATTATAGATCCCATTCTCTCTCTGTTTCTTTTATTTTTCTCTCTCTAAAACTTGGACGGCAGTCCAATCCAAATGGACTAGTTTAAAACTATAAGTGCGACTTGTTTGGTTTTGTGTTTGTCTGCTTTCGAACTTTCAAAAGTCTCTTTCTTTCTTGCTTTCTCCTCTTCTCCTTTTCTTTTTTTTTTTTTTTTTTTTTTTAAAGTAAAAATAAATAAATTCAAAAATAAATTTAAATTAGAACCAATAATAATTTATTAATTATAATTTATTGTAAAAATATTATAAATCTATTACTTCTCCTAAAATATAGGCCGAAAGTCTTGTCCCAACATCAAAATTTTATTTATTTATATTAGTCTCAATACCTATGTTCCACATGTCTAATGAGGTTTTTTTTTTTATATATATAGTTTAATATAATTTTCTAATTTGGATTTATCTATTGCTAGTAAGATCGCATAGGAAGAAAATTTTAAGAAACTAAAATTTAAGATTTGAAAATGAGTAAATTGTTGGGTTTAGTGTGTGTTAGTTTCTAGGGAAAAAAATGTATCAAACTTACGGGAAATATGTTTAGATAGAAAATGTGCTAATTTTTAGGAAAAACGTTTTAGAGATAGTTTTTTTTTTTTGAATTATAATTTTAATCATATCTTTTTATTTTTTAAGAATAAGGATTATCTAATTAGATTGAGGATATTTTTGACATTTTTTGAAGTCATAGCTAATTTTCTAAGTCTTCTTAATATATAGAGATTATCTTTTAATTATGATCAAACCTAACTTTTTGATTTTTTTTTCAATCCACCAACTTTTTTTTAACAGATAAGTCTGCCAACTTTAAGTGTTAGTTATTTATTAGTTAATATAATAATTAATAAATTTTAAGTTTCAGATAGCTCAACTGGTAAAGTCTCTAATGGTTGAATCAATACGTTGAAACTTAAAAAAAAAAAAGTTAATATAAAGTGTTATTTATTATTCTAATTGTTGTTGTTGTTGTTGTTGTTGTTAATAAGAGGAAAGAAGAAGAACAAAAAGCCCATTGTGCACATGCAAATACATAAAGTTTACAATTTCCTTCTACGAGTCTAACACACACTCCATTTTGCATTAGCACACACCCCACTATGCAGTAGCACACACGGCTCAAACCACTATCTACCATAATTTAATTTATTTGTCTTTTATAATGTCTTGTTCAGTTTTTTAATGCCTTTATTGCCTCTGCCTTTTCAATTCCCCCAGTCCATATATCCAACCCCACGGCTCCATGGCCTCCATCCACTGCCCACTCAATAGACAAGGTCATAAGAGCCAATCAACATTACACACAAAACATTAAAGAATATAAAACATTCACAATACACAAAACGACAAACTCACAAACCGATAAAGTCAAAATGTCAAATAAAGGCAAAGCAATTCAATTCCAAAGACAAAGTCACAGAGAATCTCATTTTTCAGTTCAAAGAGAAACAGAGAGAAAAAGCTACGCTCTCACTCTCAGAGCACAACAAAGATGAGATAGGGAAAAAGAGAGAGAATTGAAATACCTTGAAGGGCACTGGGCAAGGGCGGTAGCAGCACGTCTAGGACTCGAGGCCAAGCCTTTCTCTAAAGTCCGATCCGATCTTGCCATCGCTGATCAGCCGATGTGCTCTAGGACCAGGGGCGAGGCTGAGTTGCTCTTTTGTTGTTGCAATCTTCGATTCGATCTCGCTGTCACCGATGTGCTCTAGGACCAGGGGTGAGATCTTGTTGTTGCTGAGTTGCTTTGTTGCTATTGCTTTCAACAGCGGAGCCGCGGAGACGCTTGTGAAAGCTTGAGACACTGGGCTGAGGATGAGGTTTTTTTTTCCCTTTAGGTTAGGATCTCAATTTTGCGTATTGGGTATTTAGGATCTCAATCTCCATGAGGCGAGGTATTGGGTATTTTTTTTGTGTGTGGCATATTGGGTATTTAGTTTATTAAAAATTAATTATTATTATTATTTTTGTTGATTTAAAATTTTGTCTAAGTAGTGAGTAAGATTGATCTTGGGCTTTTTTTCCTGGGGTCTATTGGGCATTTGGGCTTGCTAATTACTATGTTATAATTTTTTTTTTTAATTATTTTTGTTCAAAATTTTATTTTTGGGTTTTTCTCATTGCTTGAAAGCTCCAATATATTGTTAAGTAGAACAAATTATAGAGTAAAGTTTAATTTTATTGGCATAAAAAAAAAACTAAGGGTGTTCCCAAATTTTTTTTTAAAAGGTAGACAAATATAAAATTCTAAATTATTATATATAAATTTTTTTTTTAGATTAGGTTGGTCCTATGACCACTCTGGCCTTCACGTGCCACCACCCCTGTGGCCCATGGAGAATAAGCAATCGTGTAGTAGATGGCGAAGAAGTTGATGTTCGTGGTGGCAAGGGTTGGACCATTTTGGCCTTTGGAGTAGGAGAGACACGAGACACGGAAAGCAATGAAATATAAGATATATTTTTTATTATTATTGAAATGCAAATGTTTAATTTCTTCTTTTTATTTTTGTTGCTTTTTTATTAAATCCATGGTTTTATTTAGTTTTTTTTTAGAGATAATTACAATATGCTGCTAACCCTGTAATTCGAACCATTTTTCCCCCTAAACCTCCAAACACTTTGTATATGGGGATGTGTCAATTTAGTTACAAGGCATTTGGCATGAGTTTATTTAGTTTAAAAAACTCTAAATTCTCTAAATTTTGGCACCCATGTTGCCGAAATCTCTCTCATCTTTTTACTATTCTCTCTCATATTTAGGCAATTGTATTGTCACAATTGCAAATTTTTTCTCTCCTAATCTCGACAATGGTATTGTTACAATATTTCTCTCTCCTCCCTCCAATCAAATCATTTCTCTCTCCAATTTTTTTTTTCTCTCTCTCTCATAATTTGGGCAATGGTATTACTACAATATTTCTCCCTCCTCCCTCCTCCCTTCAGTCACGTCATTTCTTTCTCCTCTCTCCTAATTTTTCTCACAATTTCAACAACACTATTACTAAAATTTACATTTATCCTTACACACCTAAATAACTTTAAATAGTACACATATCATAAATAAACTCATATTTAAGCAAAATTAGCCAAAAGATTCTTACTCTTCTCTTCTAATATTTGTGTCAAAAGACTCAAACCTTTCCTTTGTAAAATTTTAAATATTGCAAATGGGATTGTCTGTAACATATTTAATCTTCAATATTCTACATGGAGCACCTCCTCGTTAATTTGTTAAACACAGATAAAAGAGAAAACTTAATTAATATTCATATAATAAAACACAACATCAAAAGGTGTTTGTAGAGAAAATCTAGCAAATCCTAGTTCTAGTCATATTAGAACCAGTTTTCTTGTCCAGCCAGCCAAGTAGTACTCTCTTACAAGTGCAGCTTTACAAAGGCTTGGGTTTTATAATATTTGGATCCAAACACATTTAACATTGGGCCCATAGTAGATCCCACACATACTATATACAAATCGGCCTTCCTATATTTTCAGACATATATCCCTCGTTCAAAAAGATGTTTCTTAGACTGCTTTGTTAATTTCCAAGGCCAACTGATCAGTTGGAAGCTTAATTTCACCATCACCTTTATATCTGTACCACTTAGCACAAACCAAGAAGACCCCAAAATTGAAGACCCCTAAAGCAGCAATCATGTAAAAAAAGTAATCTAGTTTCCCTCCGTTAAGATCCTGTGACAACCAATCTCTAGTCGGAGCTCTTGCAGTGATCCTGTTAACTATGGAAATTAGAAAAGCACTTAGATAGCTTGAGAAAGTCTGGCCACAAAAGAATATTGATCCAGCAATGCTCCTCATGTTCTCTGGGAATTCCTTATAGAAAAACTCAACTTGGCCAATGGCACAAAAAGCCTCACTCAGTCCAGTATGTACTAGTTGAGGAATTAACCATAAGCCAGACATGGATGATATAGCACCACTTTCTAGAGCAACTCTTAGTGTTGGTCTTGTAAGAGCTAAGTTTCTTCTCTTCTCTTCAACCAAACCAGAAACAAGCATAGTCAAAACTGAAAGAACAATTCCAATGCCCATTCTTTGAAGAAGAGTGATACCACCTTCTTTGCCAGTGAGCTTTTGAAGAGAAGGAACAAGAACTTTGTCATAGATTGGAATCCACAAGGAAATAGTTAGCATGGTAAAGACTGCATAAGATGCTTAAAGAACCTTAAAGTTGCTATTGCCAAGGCGTCTATCTGATTGAAGGGCTTGGAAAACTGCATAACTACTTTGAGACATAATAACGGAAAAAATGATTAATGATGCCCAAACGGGAATTACTCTTGCCAAGCATTTCACTTCTTCTACTTGTTGCAAGCTACAAAATTTCCATGGGTTAACAGCTGATCCATTGGGATTGATTTGGTCTTCTGCAGTAATGATTGCAGCCTTGTCATGGAACCTGAGGCCACATGATCATCTACTTTAGACTCAAATTAATATCCCACATTTTTTCATCTTATTTAGTATTTGTATGAAGTGTGCAGTGTATTGCGAACAACTAATTAAGTAAGAAAAAGCGAGAAAACTTTGTATTGGGGAAAAAAGGATCTTACAGTATGAATTGCGGATATTTGAGTAATAAGATGAAGTAATTAAAATGAAACATATTAACTAAAACAAAATAAATAGACAAAAATATATTCGTCTTTGAATCAGTATATGTTCTATTTTCTTTTCAAATTAAAAAGTCTGATTTTCATCCTCAAAAATTTAAAATATCATATATTTCTTTCTTTAGTTCACCTTTATTAAAAATATTTTGTTAGCATATCTAATGGAATACATATTTTAGGAGAAAAAAAACCTAAACTATATCTTAGAACAAAAAACAAATATAGTCTATGTTTTATTTTGTCCCTAAGATATAGTTTATATTTTATTTTAAAGGACAAAAATATAATTTAACTACGTTTTGAAACAAAAATAATATTTAAACCAAATATATAATGTAACTAAGTGTGAATTATAATGTAAGTTATCATAAACAACTACGAACCAATTTTCATGAAAGGAAGTTATTAGTTCAAATCTCATTTTCCCTCGGGTCAAATTAAACTCACACTTACAAAGGAGAAAAATATGATACAAATTTTCTTACCTAAACTGATCGGTGTAAGGTAATTTGGAGTTCATGGAAGTGCTTGGCATATAGTTGAAAAGGTTAAATTCAAGGTTGTGAGGCAGATTTAACCGCCTCTTCTAAGTGGCAGCCACCACTACTTGTGCCACACTAAGCAAGGGGCTTCCATTAGGTTTCACTTTAACATAAAGTCTCGAGCCCAAGAAAAAAAGTACACATGAAATGAACATGAGGCACGTAGGAATTGCAAACCCAATTTTATTTCACAATTAGAATCCACTTTCTATTGCTAATCTTTGAAGTAATAAAAATATTAGGGTGAAAAAATAAACACTTAGCCACATTATTATATATGCTTTTGACTCTATGATATTTAGTCATGTTGAGTTTCTCATAAGCCATCCATTTCACCAATTATGCGTATGTCAGTTTGCATATTTCTAGTTTCTGATACAGTTCGGAAGACTTTCTGTAAGTTCTATGCATTTTGATAATCCTTACAATGACAGGTAGTCAAAAACATGTGAATGGTTCTGATTGTCAAGAGAGATTTCCATGATTTAATTCAAAAAAGTATTCAGGGGTTATGGCTGCGTTCAAAACGCAGCCATAGTTGTGGGCTAAAGCCGCGTTTTAAAAACGTGGCCATAGTGATGGGCTGAAGCCGTGTTTTTAAAACGCGGCTAGAGTATGTCCTATAGCCACGGTTATTGAAACATGGCCATTGGTCCTATCCTATAGCCACAATTGAAAAAATGTGGCCTTAGACCCTTCAAGCCTATAGTTACGCATTTTAGGCTATGGTTGAAAACGTGGTTTAAAAAAACGCGGCTATAGACCAAATCGTCCTATAGCCACGTTTTTTTGAGCTATAGCCACATTTTAAAAATGCGGCTATAGAACCTTTTTTTCGTAGTGTGTTTGGCTGCACATAGATGATGAAGGTTACTGATATCATGACAGCAAATGTGAAGGTAAAATAGTACAATTGAAGAAACTTTGCTTGCTCCTCTTGCCAGACTTGGTTTCTGGATTGAATTGGTCAGCACCAAAGGCTAGGTTACATGGCCTAATGCCACTGGCTTCGATGATTAGGAGGCTGAATCCGGCTCCCAAGAAGACCAATTGATTAGGCATCGAACCGACACATGTGTTACTGTCTTTTGTTGCACAATGTGGCGGGTTCAATTTGGAGATTGCAGTTGTTAACGTTAGCGCTATCAGCCCCTTGGAAGAAAAAAGTAAATGAACGCTATTGATTGTAACATATGGTTCTAATGATCACGTTCAAAGAACATAAGACATGAATGTACATAATATTTTAAGCAGGGTGGTTGATATCGTACTGGTCGGTACATACCGTACTGGCCAATGCACCAATACCGGTACACTTCTATTTTGTACCGGAAAAAATATATGCCGTACCGGTCGCGTACCGACCAATTTCGGACAATACCGGCCGATACCAGGTGTACCGGCCGGTACTGAAAAAAGCTTTTTTTTTTTTTTTTATTTTAGTTTTGTAATTTTTGAATTTTTGTAAGGACATAATGATAACTTATTTACATTAACTTATTAGTATTATTTGTTTTCTTAGTATGCAATGAACAACTAAGCTTTCTATTTTTTTTATTGTGTTTTTTTTTTCCTTTTAATTGATACTAAAGTCTAAAATTATGAATAATTTGTTATGAATTGAGATAATATTTTATGATAAACTTTTATATTTACTATAATATAAGTGAAATATTATATGCTTATAAACATGGTTCTAGAGATTTTGGTTTGTGTATATAATATATATATATGATGGGTACTGATTTTCACCTTGAAGCCGTCCATAGAGGTCGTCCGTGACCCAACAGTATTGCAAGCACCCCAGAAAACCTTACCTATAACCATCTCGTCTGGAGAAGAAGAGACTAGGACGAGGTCGTCGTGACCAAGGGATGAGACGCTCGTCCAGGGTGTCGGCGATCTCGTCCTTAATAAATTCGTCCGTAGACGGAACGACTCCTATTCATGAGCTAAGCACACCCGACAAGGGGATGCTAGGACGATGGTATCATACTTAGGAAAATCTCTGAGTATAATGTAACAATTCCTCATCTTACGCGTAACTTCCAGGTATCCGTTGTAGTACATAACTCCTAAGCAGTTATGGAAGTTATTTTTAAATACTTACGCCTCCTTGAATCCAGGGGAGGTTATAATTGCGATAACCGTCTATTAGAACACTATATAAAAGCTTATTCAGACAAAGCAAAGGTATGTTATGATTGCTCCCAAAAAGTTGGAACTCCAAAAAATATAGAGAGAAAACTAACTTTGCCGTCGGAGGGTTCTTGGCCGGCAGCCCCGGTCACCTTTGATCGCTTTTCTTTCTTTTTTCAGGCCGTTGAGAGAGCAAGTGGTCATTTCAAGTCCGAAACATCCAGCCTATTGATTTTCTTTGCATCATCAATATATATATAAAATAGCGGTAAACCCGAAACGGTACACCGGTATTGACTGGTATCCGAAATATATTGTACCAGTAGCCAAACTGGTACAGCCTCTGGTACGGTATTGACATTCTTGATTTTAAGGGCTTCAATCTGAAATTGAAATGATACATGGAACTCCAATCTTAAAATGGTAGACACAAATGGTCCAAATTTAAAGGGATTTAGCAATTTCCAGGTTCTATTAATCAATTGCATTCAAAAGTGACTCAAAGGAAAATAAGCCTTAGATGATGACAACTAGATTTTACCTTATTAATGATAAGTTGAAAACAATACAATATGAAAACCTTTTCTTTTATTTTTGGTGGGGGGATATGACAACTGTACTAGGGCAAACAATATAGGACAATAAGCTTCTATTAATGGAAACAATAATGAGATAAAATTTAGTCTCATTTGGATAAATTAAAGTGGTCAGATAAAGAAAAATTTAAAATCTTTCATTAAAAATATAGGAAAATTTGAGCTTTCGTGAAAATGTAAAAGAAAGGGGGGCCAGGGGATGAGGAATGAAAATCAATATAGCATCTTGTTTTCAGTCCTTGTGTTGAAGAATGATTGGAAGATAAATTATATTAAAGCAAACAAACAAAAATATAAGCAGAATTAATTAATAACTTTGAATAAGTAGTAAGTACAAACTACTAACTTTATCAGTAACGCTTAAGACAGTTATAGTTTTGTCTTGTTTGCTAGCATTATTGAAGTCTTGCTCGCAAAGTTGATCCATGAAGCAAATTAAAAGAGATCCACAAACCTTTGAAATTGAGAAAAGTTAAATCTGACCAATAGTCTTAACTTGGACTAGAAATATTCTTCACAGATGGTATTTTTTTTTTTTTCTTTTCCTTGTTTTTCTTCTTCAATCTTTACTCCCAATATAGAACCAGAAATCAATCCAAATGCTTTTCCACCCAAGACTACTAGGGAAAAATTTTATAATAATAATAATAATAATAAATTTTTTTTTAATATTAGGCAAGAATGGTGCTGGGGTTACCAAAAGAGAGGAGATGGAAGCAAAGGCCAAGGTCTTATAACGTCCAAAGTAAGAATAAAAAAAGAATGCCCCAAGCAAGGGTGTCATGTTTGAGGTTCCATTGAAGATGTTAACGATTGTTGTGGTTGTCACACTCTTCATGTTGAACACAGTGGTCAAGTAAACCAGGAGGTTTGATAGACTTCCGATTGTTCCAACACTACAAGAAAAAATGTTTATTGCAACTAAAAAAACCATTGCAATAACATTAGAGTCATTGCAATAGTTGATACAAGATGTTGCAATAAAAATTGAGGTAATAGGTTTATGCAACAAAATTTTTTGTTGCAATAAACTCCAAATATTTTAATAATAACTTTGATGTAATGATATATATATATATATATATATATATATATATATATATATATATATATATATTTATATTGTTGCAATAAATAATTTACTATTTCGAATATCTTGTAAGTATAGGCTATTACTTCACGAAACTTGTTGTAATAGACTGCAAATAATTGAACAAAATAAATCGGATTAAATTACTTCAATGATATCTTCATTGTAATATAGATAATTAATTCATTTTGTCACTGCGATTGACTATGAAATAATTGATACCAAGTTATTGCAACGATATATTCATTGCAGTTATGTGTTTGTCATTGCAATAGATTGTAAAAGAATTAATATCAAATTATTGTTATGGTAACTTTGATGCAATAAGCTATTAATTCGAAATTTTCGTTGCAATAGATTGTAAAAATAATTGGTATCAATTTATTGCCACGATTCTTTCATTTTAAATTATTGCAACAATTTTTCCTAATATATTAAAGCTTCTATTGCAGCTGAAAATTATAAGTTATTGCAATTTATTATTGTTGATGCAATAATTTAACACTTTCAAGTTACTATTGATTTTAACTTATAGATGCGATATTTTGTCTAAAACTACTATATATTTTGTTGTATTAACACTTGATGTAATAGACATTTGTTGATGTAGTGCAAGCTTCTCAAATGTTTCATTTCCTGCATTTTTTTTTGTTACTCATGAATAAAATTATAGAAAAGAAAGAGGTGGGTGCAATGAAATACCAATAGCTCTATCATGTTTTCTTTCTTACCAACAATAAAGGCGATGGCTGTAATTCCTCTATAGTTGATTACAGGCTCATCATCAAGTGAAACAGCATTCTCCTTTTCTTCTCCATTTTGTTTCTTCAAAAAAAAAAAAAGGAAATGTGGTTTTCTTTAAGTTCTAAACTGTGGTTTTGGTTTTAAGGACATAATTTGTATATAGTAAATTGACAATAGACAATAGCTGATCAGTTACAGAGAGTTCATTAGGAAGGAAGAAAATACCTTAGTCAGTTAATCTTACCTGATAGGAACACACTCACAATTTACTTTCTCTTTATCTCTCTTTCTTTGTCACACTCTTATGAAGATTTAGCCTCTCTTAAACTCTATATTTATAGTCACATGCACATACATATGCACATGCACATTTTTACCAACTAGTCTCACCATTTCAAATTAATATATTACACGATTTAGATTAAAAATTATAAATCTAAATGATAGAGCTAGTGGGGTATTTGATCACACCCATCTCTTTCTTTTCTTTAATTTTGTTCATGAATAATAAAAAAATGCAGGAACTGAAACATTTGAGAAGCTTGGAACAATTGGAACTCTATCAAACCTCATGGTTTACTTGACCACCGTGTTCAACATAAAGTGTGTGACAACCGCAACAATTATTAACATCTTCAGTGGAACCTCAAACATGACACCCTTGCTTGGGGCCTTCCTTTCTGATTCTTACTTTGGATGTTATAAAACCTTGGCTTATGCTTCCATGTCCTCTCTTTTATTTAAAATTTTATTATTATTATTATATAAGTTGTCCCTAGTAATCATGGGTGGGAAAGTGTTTGGATTAATTTTTGGTTCTATCTTGGAGTAAAGATTGAAGAAGGAAAACAAGGAAAAGAAAAGAAAAGAAAAATACTATTGAAATCATATTCAATGCCAAGTCTAAAATTTTAAATTACGTATCACCACATAGAACGTTAGATATAATAATATAAGTTTTAAACGACATCACAGCTCACCAATATATTTCCATGTAGTGTTATAGTTACTAGCTAAGTGACATTGTTTTTTGAGTTGTTGGCAGCTGGCGACCCATGCATATGGTTAATGATGGCGAACCTGGTAGCCTAGTACTGGTGTGTGGTGCAAAACATCTGGCACATTATATGATGTTTAAGCCAATTAAGGTAAAATTACCCACATTAAGAAAAGGCAAAAGGTAAGAAGCGAACGAGAAGGGAATTCTTACTATCCTTAACTAATAACTACAAGTTAACCTGATTGCTCTAATAATTTAAGGTCCCAAAAAGAAAGTAATAATTCCGAAATAATTCAATGACAGCTCTTGTGGAATCACAAACAAGATAATGACAAATGAGCGCCATTTATTAAGATATGATATGAAAGAAGTGAAAGCATATGGGAATGAGAGTGCTTGAGGCAGATATTATCATGCATGTACGTTTTTCATGAAGAAAAAACCGATGCATGCTCTTTACAAACCAGTCTCAGAGGGAATTATTAATAAGATCCAATCAGAGGAGTGAGGAATGCTAAAATGGCTCCTCTACTTAACTTAATGGACATATCTATTCATGCAAGTGTAGTAATCTCATAGATTGGGCTTCCCAATGAGGCATGCTAAGCAAGGCCAACGTAGCTACTGTTCAGTGATATTTTGTCATATATATGGAGCTGGATTTGGGAGATCCTCAATGTTACAGTCACTAACAGTGCAGAATAAAGAGTTCTAACACGACCAAGGTTTATGTTTTGTTTTTTGTTTAGCTAGATAGAAAGCATTCCAATTTCCTAAGTGCAAAAGTCGCATCATTAATGACTATTTGTAAATGAAAGGTCTTTTTTGGAAGAATATCAGATACAAAAAAAAGCAACCACTATAAAATATGAGCGGTGCCTAACTAGTCCTGAAAATATCAACGTGGAGCCATGTTTTTCTTTCAAGATGGACTAAAAAACAAAGGGAGAATAGAAATTCATCTCACCAAGGCTTGCCTGTTTAAGGATTTCTTTTGCATCTCCGCCACAAGTTTTGATTGTTAATTCATAGTTAAGATCTCAGTGGCCACTGGATGAACTTTATATAAATTAAATGACTGACGTTAATTTGTGGTTCATAGCGAAAAATTCAACTTTTTGTTGCGTCACAAGCAAGAACGTCTTCTTCGGTAAAAAACAGAGAAGTCTGTCATTAATTCCAGCAGATTTGCATCTTTTCCCTTTCAAGTATCATCTATTGTGATAGGATCAATTTAGGACTAAAAAAGGAACCACCATCCACCAACCAATGTAAATGATCTTGTACACTTTACAAGGTGCTTGAAGATGAAGATGGAATAAGCAACTCCACTATCGGCAAGTATGTGTACTCACAGCCACACGGGCGTGTTTGAGAATTCTTTAACCTCCATCAAAGAATTCAGGCATGTATGTTTTCATGACGCTGAACAGACCTATACATTTCAATGGAATGTAGATATGAGCCAGAAAATTTACCTTCTAACGTGCAGACAATCACTCTCTGACATTATTCACTAAAAATTGGATAGAGTGGATAAATATAAGGGAACCTCAAACTACAAAATCAGATGCCACCTAACAGCCAATAGCCAAAACTGAACAAGTTGGTTTGGTGATGGCTTAAAGTTCTAATGTACATATAACATAACAAATGCCATGTTATAACAGACCTTACTGAAATGGAACCGGAACACCTTGCCTCTTGTTTACAATAGCCATTGCCAAATACCGGGTACCCATTCCTATAGGCGCCTCTTCATCAGGTCCCTCCCAGAAGGGGGCCTCACCTTCACCCACCAGACGCCAGTATCCAGTTCTGAGGGACTCAGCTTGATCATCTGTGCAATTCTGAAGTAAAGCATCCACTCGGAAGTTTATCCCAAGAGAACCAAGAAACTGAGACTGAGTCATTGGGCCATGGACAGAAACATCTCCTGTAAAATGTTAAAATATTGAAATTTAGCTTTGATTCTCCATTCCTCCTTTACTTTTTCAAGGGAGAGAGAGGGAGAGATTGAGAGAGGAAAATGTAGCTACAACAAATGCAATGGGGACATGCACCTGAAGCTTCCTCAGCAGAGTGCCTGATGGAAGCAAAATCAACATATGCACTGAGATCAGCAGATCCAGGATTATCCAGAATGTCGACAAACTTATGTTTTCGAATTGCCTGCAGATAATGTTATATTGGGAAAACTAATAAGAGGGGAGAGAAAACAAGAAAAGAGTATATCTCAGCAAAACATCCAAACATTTTATGGTAAACTAAATAACTGCTGATGGACCAAACATGAAGAATTCATCCTCTGATATAATGGAAGCAGTACAATAAAAATAAAACAGCAAGGTAACAGACCTGCAGACTATCTGAGACTACTCCATTCAATCCATAATCAATTATAAGAGCCCCACCTCCATCAGAGCTTATTCTATCGGCAATGGTTTGGGTCAACTCCATTGCCTTGGGGCAAACCTCAATGTGATCAAGTTTTGCTATCTCTTCAGTCGCAGCCCACTTGCAGCGCTTCATCATGAACAGAGTTGCAGGTGTAGGCTGAGGAGATAGAACAAAACGAAACCTGACCGATATGATGTAAAGAGTATCAAATAATTAATTTGTTTAGCAATTGCATCTGCACAGAGGCTAATGTCAGATAAAGTTCTAGATCTTTACGATGAATCTTCTGCCACATCAACCATCTTCTCACACCATCCCCGAGAAGCCTTCTGTAGTTGAAGATAAATCCAGGATGAGAAAGTAGTTGAAGTATGTCCACGCAAACAACAAGATACAACAGAGAGTTACTAGTATTAAACCTAATGGGCATAATGAAAAAAAATTCTGTAAACCTTCAAAACCAGAATTTGTTTTGCAGCTACTTGAGAGGCTATCACAGTACTTCACCTAGAGTCAACAGGTGGCATTTCATTTGATTTCAAATGAAGTGCCTAAGCATAGATTTCTTTCTTGGCTGGCTACATAGTTGCTTTTTTTTTTTTTTTTTAGTAAGTTACACATGCATCCAGAGTGTCATGAGACTCATGAGCCCACGACTTCACCCTACACCTTGTTCTCATAGTGGAATGAGATGCCAATTGAGCTAGAGCTATGGATAGCTGGTTGCTTTCTTATGGTTCCAGTTTGTATTTTGCTAGCGGCTTCATTTTACTTGCTGTAGATTAACAGCTAGTTTGTACCCCACACAAAGGAACTCATTCATCCAAAACATATACCATAGAGATGGGAATCTTAGCCTAGGAAACATTTATAAATGGTCAAAGTCAAATACACATGAATGTAAATCCCTTGATTTCCTCCTTATTTGGAAACTAGTATGGAGGTTGTATAACATTCCTCACATTTTCACTTCATCTAAAGTGGGAGGACTACTGGGGGCATAAACCACATTATTGTCTTAGTTTTGCAGGGCAAAGTTTATGCGCTATTAAGCTATCATCATAAATTTTGAACTATCTACTATGATTAACTATTTCTATTTTTTACACAGATGACATAATGGCTCACTGTTAATGAACCATAAGGAACAATCTTGTATGAAATATAATAACAACCACTAAATAAACAAGATTAAAGCAGAAATAGAGTACAACATGTGACTAAACTAGACTACAAAAAGTCAAGGAACAGCTAAGGTTTCATAGAATTATGATACGACACTTGAATATCCAATATTAACCTAGGAACTTGATTAAACCTCTATCTCTTCCATTTTCATACAAATAACAGTTTGCATAAGTTTCCTGTCATTGATGGTAATTATATATAATATAACAAGAGACACAACTATCATCCAGAACAACTAAAATTAATAAGACAAACCTGAAATTGATGAACTGGTAAAGCATCATAAAACTCATGGGCAATGATGATTGTAGGCACTGGAATTCGAGGAAGTAGAGGAAAAGTTGGTCAGGAAGATAGGAAAACAAACCATCACATTGACTCTTAAAAATACAGGAAAACAGTACACAGTTTGGTATTATCCCTCAGAGTCAAAATCAGAATTGATAATGACAATATGCTTTAGGCCACATAATTATAAAGCCTGGTCAACAGAGAAACTTCTCCAATATGATAATACATTCAGCATTCCATAAATATTAGACATGGTAACTCGAAATCTCTATCAAATTGAATTGCTTGTAGAATATAACAATAGCATCATTGCTGTCAAATCAGGCATTCTGCATGCCAATCACAGCTGATTCACAGAATTGTAAATAAAACATCGCCTCCAAAGAACTGACATCAAACATCTAATAGTCTCTTTGCCTAGTATGATTGCAATTGCAGCACAAAACCTTAAAAAAGGAAAACATGAGGTAATGTAAGAAACAAGTGATTCATAGGATGATACCCTGAACATCTGGTTCACGTCCTCAAATATCATCCTATGAGATTACAGAACAAAAGTTTTGTTTTGGGATAGAAAATTAATATCTACTATCTAGAGAGATAAAAAGAGAGAGCAGCTTAGAGATTTTTTTACTCAATTTTCAGAACACATACAAACATTAATCTCACACACACACACACACACAAGAATCTATCTATTGACTTGAACACTATTGTGTATGTCTGCTTGTTTTAGATATTTTCATACATCCTGAAGGAACCTGCTCCAGTGCAGCATGCCATGTCACAGGAGTCCCAGTCAATGTGCTGACACTCCTTTTGTTAACCTTGTCATCGGTATTATCTTCATCCTTGCATTTCAAGTTGCTGTGCTGAAGCTTCTGCAGTGTTGGGCTACATTCCACCATATGTATTTGTAATGATTCAGTGAAGTTCTTAAATTTGGAGGCACCCTACAATAAAAGCTACAGTTCTTCAACCTAAAACTTGAACCCATGCCATATGCTCATTAATTAAACAACAACAACAACAACAAGAACAAAAATCCAAGAAAGATGAAGGAATGAGAAGACAAACTAATGTTTTCACTTGAACATTAATGATTAATCAAAAATCCAAGAAAGAAGCATGACAAGGAATGTGGTCACTTACACGAAGAAGATCAACCATCAGAGTTCCTCGTCCTGGACCCAGCTCAACAAGGTTAACTTTATTTGGTTGTCCCATTTGCTCCCACAGGCACATGGCCCAAACACCAACCATCTGAAGTTACATAAGCCAGACATGAGAAATCATTCTTCTTGATTGCTAATCTTCAAAAATGAAAGCAACTCAGATAATAATGTTCATTTTCCTAGAAATTAAAGCCTTCTCTCCCGTACTTTGTTGGATTGGAGTGCTGCTTTTCTGTCTCCCCTTGTTTTTCTCTCTTGCACTTGTTTGATTATTGTATTTTGAATTGATTGTACTTCTCTCTTAGTACACCACTGGTGTACTAGGTTTGCTTTTTTCTAATAAAACTTTTCATAACTTATCCAAAAAAAAAAAATGTTCTTTTTCCTAATCTGTCCTAGAAAATCCTCAGAAAAAATTGAGAGGAGATATGAGCGACTGGAACTTCAATAGTAAAAACTTACCTCCCCAAACATTTGGCTTACTTCAGGGGAGGTTATAAAATCACCCTCTGCTCCAAACACATCCCGATTAATGTAGAAACCAGCCTTAGGATTTGTCAAAACTTCCTCCATGTACTCAGCAATTGAAATTGGCCCACCACGGAACTGAGAACACAAAAGTAACAAGGACTAAGATCACAGCTACAAGCCATTCCCTTATACAAACAGAGCAATTAAGGCACATTTAAATGCTAAGTGGAAACAGAAATCACCAGAGTAGCACCAACATATCAAACTCAATAATTTGAATTTACCGCGGAACAAGAAATAAAAGCAAGTGAAATTCAATTTCAAAGTGTCACAATTTTTAGATATTCTGTTTCTTCTTATAACTGAATTGAGCAATGACATACTAAACATAATCGAACACAAACCCCACGATCAAAATCATTAACTAATATTTTGTTCCTTTAGTTCCAATTAAAAAAAAAAAGAAAAAAAAAGAAAAAGTAACCACTCTATACCTCCATTGGTTCCAAAGTGCCAAACCCATTACAATTAGTATTGAATTTCAATCAGAGACACAACCAGAAACAAAAACCCAAAAAGAAAAAAAAGGGTATTTTCCATAATGAGCTTGTCAATTTCACTGATGATAATGGCAATGTCCACACATTCACACCAAAAAAACTGCACTGTTTACACACGGAAAAATGCAACACATTAAAGAGTGAAAAATGAACGAATTGCGAACCTTGATAATGCCTTTGAGGTGCTTGACGAGCTCGGAGTCCGAAGAAGGCTCATGAGAATGCTCTGCCATATTCAAAATTCACCCACTACAAATACGTATATGTATATATGTGTGTGAAAAAGCTAGAGAGAGAGAGTTGTTATTGAGTTTTATTGTTACCAGGTGGGTTGTAGAGGCCAGAGCGGTCGACGGAGACGGTGGCAGAAGGAGGAGAAGTGGAGTGGTTTGCATTGTCCTCTACGTGTTCGATGAAAGAACTGTTGGGGCTTTGGGACGATGAAGAAGAGGAAAAGAAACGAGGTGAATGTGATGGTGCGGAGTAGTGGTAAGCATTAGAGAATCGACGACAAGAAGTGGGAGCTTGGAGCAGTAGACGTCTCAACATTTTTGTGGTTTGTGATCTCTCTCCTGTCCTGTATGAGCTTCAGAGGAGTGGTATAAACTATAAACTGAGGCTTCAAATGAATTGAAAATTGTAGTAAAATTGATTACAACGGATCAATGACACAACGTGATGGGGATGTAGCTCAGATGGTAGAGCGCTCGCTTAGCATGCGAGAGGTACGGGGATCGATACCCCGCATCTCCAAATTGTTTTTAGATTTTGTTAGATACAACGTTTGAGAAAACAGGAGAGATTGTGTGGGAGGAGTGATTTTGGAGAAAAGAAAATGGCGAGGTCTTTGGTTGCTTATTTTATTCCAAGATAATATATACTTTTTTTTTTTTTGTTTTGGATATGCTAATATATACTTTTCTTTTTCTTATAAAATATCTATATTAAAAAAGTTATGTAATATGGATATGACTAAGAAAAAAAATTGAAAATTTGAAGTATTCCATTTTTTTTTTTTTTACACGTTTGTCACTTGGTAAGTTATGTAGTAAATTACTTGATGTAAAATGCATTAATTTGGATTCAATCATCTTAGGAATAAACTCACAAATTAATAAATTGATAGTCCCTCGTTAATGTAATAAAATCATACAAATCCTCGTATTGCTAACTAAAATAAAATAGCACAAACACAAAAGAGTTGAATTATTGTCCATTACTCTTGGTTTTTTTTTTTTTTAGTATAGTAAGTATTGTTAGACAGATTTTTTAGACATAGCAAAATGGGTCGAAATTTGCCAACCTAAACCTGGTTGAATTTTTGGACTCGAAGTAAAAATGAGTTGACCCGTGAACTGACTTTTTTTTGCTGATCAACTCAACTTGACCACGACTTTTTATTTTTTGTTAAATATTAGCATTAATGTGTTACCATGTTATATATGTTAGAGTAGATGCAGAGAGGAAGCATAAAATAGGAACAAGAGAAAACGAGGGTTTCATGATTCAGTCTTGACGGCCTACATTATTGGAGAAAATCTTTTAGAGCTACATCTTTAATATGTAAGAGTGTAAGTATAAAAGTATGTGTTACAATGAATCATAACATGAGTATTTATATGAGACTAAATCCTAGACTACTAATACGAGTAAGAGACCCATCTTGCATACATAATAAGTAGACTTGGACCTATTAGATTGAGCTAATATGTTTAATATATCTCTAACATTTTTATTGGTAATGATAAAATAAAATTAAGACTGTTAGTTTGTTTAATCATTTTTCTAACTTATATATGCTAATTAGCTAAAGGTAATAGAAGTTTTCATCTCAAAGATTTCCACCGCATATGAACCTTACTTAGTTTCTTCCTTCTCTCTTGCAGAATCAAAAGTCTTGTTATTTGGAAACACAACAGGCGATTGAACTATTAGCTACGGGCATCATATTGTGACTTTTTCCAATCTGTAAACTTTACGTGTAAGATAGATTATAATTAGTGTCTGCGCAGTTTGAGAATTAATAATGTATAACTAATTAAACAAGTATAATCTTATTCATTTATTTTTCTGTAAAAGAAAAAAGTTTGGACCATGTCATAAATCATAATATCTGAACTGAAAAGTCTATTTTAATTTGACACAATGAAATTAGAAATAATTATGAATGTAATTGTATATTTATTGAAGTATGTTTCACTACATTGTATTCTTTTACCTATTGAAAAATGCTAAGAGCATAAACTATTTTATAATTTTTTTTTACAAAATACTAATACGGTTGGTGGTTATTATTAAGTAAAAATATGATGTTAATAATAACTAGGCCCAGAGGAGAACTAATAAGAATTTATCACATCAATATTTTGTAAAAATTTTATAAAATAATTTGTGCATGTAGCATTACCTATTATTTAATTTGTTTGTTTGACAACTTTTGACTTTTTTCTTTATAGCTTTTTTTTTAAGTTATATTTTTATAGTTTATTTGGTTACTTAAAACTTTTTAAAGGGCTTTATTTTTTTAATTTTTGAGCATAATTATTGTAGGGATAAAGGGCCCAGACATGGGTATTGAGCCGTGGGCCTTGTCCGAGGACCTTAAGTAGTCCAAGGACTGGCAATAATGACGTAGGCCTACAGAACAATAGCTCGTGGAAGAAGTTTGGTCATGAGGAATTGGAAATGTTGCCCAAGGAGAAGTACCTCCTCGGCTGAGCAGAGTAGAGGTCATAGGTCCGACCTTCCGTTAAGAATAAGACCATAGACGATTATTCTGGCAAGGATAAACATCAGGTGGGGATAGGACAAAAGAGAGTTGTGAAATATCTGAGAAGAAAGCTGTTGCCACTGCATTGAATGCTCTATAGCTAACCCCCTGACTGCATTAATGTGGAGGTGATACCTGAACAGTAATCTCTAGCCTTACAGCTACCCACAAAGACTTCGGGAAGGTGCTGATGGGACAAGTACCAAAGCTAGCAATCTAATCTACACATAGAGGGCTGAGATGAAGTAAGGAAGGAAAAAATAAAGAAGGAAAATCCCATTACAAGGGGATCATCAGAGAATTTGTAGAAAAATCAGTGTACACACAAGAACTGTAATTGTAGTTAAGTTTAAGAGAAGTATATAAGAGCGGCCTTCCTCGGACTTTGCCGAGAAAGATTTTCCTTGCTCAAACTGTTTGTTTCATGCTTTACAATAGCAACTAACCTATTGTGATCAATATACATCTTAACTCATTGAAAGTTCAGTTTCAATCTCACTCTCTACAAATTTATTGATTTGGGCTCTTTGGGCCATTGACCTTTCTTTTGGGCTTTGGGAACAAAATGTGCCCTTACAACTATATTTAACAAGGGTTTAACATAGCGGTCAATATGTTTCTAACCTTTTTAAAATGACCTTTTTACCTAAATCCAATTGATCACCCAACCTGACATTGACCCTGACCCTGACCTTGACCCAACCCACTCATTTTACCACTTCCAGCATTTTATGTTGCACCTGTTGTTCTTGTTTAAACCATGCAAGTTTAAGTGCTATGATGGTTTCTTTGTAAGATCTATATAAATTTTGCCCCTTTCACAATTGGAAAGAGTTAAGAGACTTGTTTAGAATTCATAAAAACACCATCACCACATACTCACATTTTGAATAAATAGTCATAAGTGCACCACTAACATGGAATTCAATTTTTGAGACACCATCTTCTTTTCTTTCCATACCATCTAAAAATATTAAACCATATTTGTTATTAAAAAGAAGAAAAAAAAAAAAAAAAGCTAGAGAAGTAACACAATTCATATTCAATTTTTATCCTAATCAAAATGATGTGCTGAAAAAACAAATCCCATTAAAAGAGGCAGATGTATTTGTTACTGTTTAGGGCAACGAAATGGGCAATGGGAACTGGGAAGGTCAGGAAACCAAACAAGTGCATTAAAATAACTAGAGATTTTCAACAACTGTGTGCAAGAAGAGTAAATAATTTTTCTTTTAAAATGGATTAAGAAGACTTTTGACAACAGAGGTCATTGTCAAGGGCAGTAACAGGCGGAGAAGATTTTAACAAATGAGACAACAATTGTTCTAAAATTTGTTGTATATATATTGTGAAAATATTACGGAGTACTTCATTTTATTTTATCATTCACAACTTTTTAAATAACATAAGGTCATCCTTATCAAAGTTTCTAAGTACATTATCTCTTACCCTATTCCCTGTTAAGTCTTATAATTGCATTATATTAAATAATAAAAATTTAAATTTAAACCATTTATTAATAATATGATTATTGATCTATGATATTTAAAAATTTTACAAGAAAAAATATATATATATATATATATAATATAATTTTGTCAATGTTAGCGTCTAATTGATAAATATCTGACTGGTGTAGTATAGAAAAGAGACATACGGATTAGGCTATAAATTAAGTGAATACTGTAATGTTGGTAAAGGCTAAAAAGTTCGCCACTCTACTCTCTCAAAAACATGAATTTGACAAATGTTTCCAAGGCATTTCTCAGTTTGATTCTGAAATATATGGTTCCAGTTTTATTGAAGTTTGATCCCCGACTTCAACGGCTAACACCACCTTCCGATGAAGATGTCGACATAGAAGCAGCTGTTCAACCAGATGAGGGTGATGTGGTTGACCCACAACTACTACAAGCACCTGGATTGGTAGTTGAGCTTGAGCACCGCAAAAAGGACTGGAACAATGCTATGGTTGCGTTTTGCTTTGCGTCGTCCATGGCTATTGCACTGCTACCAGTTCAAGTTTACTCTCAACTCCAATCATCCCTCCTCTTCCTCGCTCATCAATTCCAAGTTCGTCGTCACACTCCCGAGTCCTCAGAAATTTGGTCAAATCTTCACGGTCACGGCATTTTTTTTATGGCGATTACACTTCGATTTCCATTTTATTTCAAATGTACGAGCTGGGCCATCTATTTAACTTCCTTCCTCGCCATTTTAATCAGCAGTTGCTTTTAACTTTAGGGGTTGGATAGCTCCAATTCCAAAACCAGAAGAAAAGAGGGGTATTGAAGCCTTGAAGGCTAAGTTTTGATGCATGAAGAATCTTAGTCGTAAGAAGGAACCTTAAGTTCTAGTTTGTCCTGCGTTCTTCTCGGCTCATTCACTTTATCACAACTTGCCTCGCAGCTTGCTTAATTGTGAACAATTTATTGGATTATATCATTCACGCATGAATCCCACTTTAAGAGCATCTCCAATGGAGTAGCTAAAGCCCAAATATTCTCTATAATAGAGAATGAGAGCAAAAAACAGGTCTCCAATAGATTCTTTAAACACTAAATTTTTTTTGGCTCATGAACAGTAACTCATCAAATCTGATGGGTTACTTTTCATTCTTCAAATGTCTTTTATTATTATAATAATCAGGTATTGATTAAAAAAATGTTAGAAGATGTATAGTTGTTAAAAAAAGAATAAATAATGAAGGAAGAAATACTATTTAAATGAGATAGATAATGGGATAGAGAATCTATTGGAAAGTGTATTTGAAAAAGTGGGTAGTTAAAAGGTAAAAGTCACTGTTCATTCTCCAAACAGTACAAAAATTTGGAGAATCTGCTGGAGATGCTCTAAGCACTCCAATTGCTAGCTAACTCCTAAACAAATTATGACACTGTCCAAGTGAATGTTTTAAGGCCTGTTTGGTTTAGCATTTTAAACTCACATTTTTACATTTTAAACAATATTACACATATTTCTACACACTCTTTCATCCACACGTATTTCAAAAAATTACAAAAATCTCATCTCAAACTACTCTACCAAACACCCCCTTAGACTTTTTGAGTTTGTCCATAAAAAAAATATCATTAAAAAAAATGTTTAGCTCCAAAACGGGTTTAATTTCTCTATTATGTGACAATGATGGGGAATTGCCTACTACATCCGTAATATATAAAACTGGTGGCAGGCCACAAAACACAAATAGATTAATTGATTAAGAGCGAGAGAGAGGGAAGAGAAGAGACACAATGTATGTGCAAAATCCATTAAAAAATAGTAAGAGAAAGATAGAGAGATTGTATGTGCACAATCCAAACGAAACCTATATACAAAGGAATTACAAGTATCTTGTTTCAGACAAGATTTAGATACTGCATAATTCTATATACATAAATAACTAAATTTTTTAGAGAGTAATAGCTCTTTATCATCAGACAAAGACACCAATCAGTTTTTGGTATAGGCGGGGATTGAACCCCAGGTCTCTTATACAACTATTAGAGACTTTACCAGTTGAGCTAACTAGAACCCACACATAAATAACTAAATAAATTAATAATGGTCAGCAAAAACATCTGAGAAGAAATTTGATCCACAAAAAATTTAATTTTATATAAACACAATAACACACATAATTAAATAGAGACAAGCAAGGAATCACGGACAATTCATTTAAGGTGTTGTATCTGTGTCGTACATGTGTCATATCCGTGTAGTATTGGCTGTTTTATTATATAATTTTTCAAAAATTGCTCGTGTCATTATGTCGTACCCATACCCATACCCACATCCGTGCCCGTGTCCATGCTTGCTAAGTTACAAGTATCTTGGCTTTTCTTCTTACTTTGCTAGGAAAAAAATAGATTCCAAGTTCATTACAACAGTCCAACTGTCCAAGTGCTCCAGAAATTTGACGAATTCTTCAGTGGCGTCTTTTATGGCTATTACCATTCCATTTCCTTTTTAACTCGAAAAGTACAAGTTGGGCTGTTACTCCATTTCCTTGCGATTTTATTCTGTAGTTTTTTTTTTTTTTTTGCTTTGGGATCTAGCTAGTATAAACGAGGACAGATTATTCACATAGGGCAACAATGCTCATAGGGGGAAATAAAAGCCTTTTATAATGTAGGAAAGTATCAACGTAATTTCTTAGACTATTCTATCTAAATGCTACATTAAGCGTCCATTTGAAATCTGTTTATTTTGCTGAAACTAAAAACTTTTTGCTGAAAGGTTTGTAGAGAAAGGTAAAAATTAGCTAAAATAGTACAATGAGACTCATAAATAGTACCAAAAAGTGCAGTAAGACCCATGAATAGTAGCAAAAAAGCTAATAGTAAAATAAGTTGGCAAAAATAATCTTTACCAAATGGGGATTCAGATCCTCTAGATTTCTTAGGGTACTCTACCAGTAGATTTTCTTAAATCCTAACCACTCTTTAATGATTTAATGGTTAAGATTCTACCATGTCAGCATTCCACTAACAATATTCTTAAAATAATAAAATAATATTGCAAACAAAACAATTAAGATTATTGTTAGTGGAATGCTGACATGGCAGAATCTTGACCATTAATTCATTAAAGAATGGTTAAGATTTAAAGAAATCTATTTGGTAGAGTATTCTAGGAAATTTAGAGGATCAGAATCCACCAAATGGACACTAAGAACATAAACCAACTGAAGGAGCGAGAAGACCACAAATGTGTTAACATTATTGATTCAATTTCTTGTATGTATCATTAATGTGATACTTCATTATATGATGTATAAAAATTATATGATATGTATAATTTTCTTTCTTGCATATTTTTGGTTAACTAACATTTATATAAGATACATTTGGTAAAGTAAGAAGTGTCACAATCGCAATCCATAATCCAGAGATTTGTGAGTATACCTGACGTATTATACCAAATTCAACTAAATACTAACATTAACCAAAACAAATGCGTAGACAAGTACTCTGTTCTTTCCTAATAATAGCAAATCATCCAAAATGTTACATCCCTAAGTAGATAGGAAATCATCAAGGACTAAATCTACTCCATGAATATCTCCATGTAACCTACAAACATTTTCTTTCAAAATTTCAACAATATGCAACAAAATTCTAACTCATCGAAAAAGGCAATCATATCATCTACCTGACCTCTATATACATACTTAACTTCAAAACAACAGCTAAGAGTCTTGCAAATCAACTGGTTGACACATCTGAACCAACAACAACAACAATAAAATATCAAGGGTTTAACATGTTCCAACAAACTACAGCCCTAAAAATGCATCTATGATTAACAGGAATCAAGTACATCTTGGTTTTTATACAAAACAACCTCACAAATCTTAAAAACAAAGATGAAAGAAATTACAAATCCTCTTGTCATCTCTATCACTGCCATTGCTTTCTAGGAATCAAGTACATCTTGGTTTTTTTATACAAAAAGACCTCACAAATCTAAAAAACAAAGATGAAAGAAATTACAAATCCTCTTGTCATCTCTTTGTCATTGCTTTCTAGGAGTCTAAGTATCTTGGTTTTTATACAAAAAGACCTCACACATCTAAAAAACAAAGATAAAAGAAATTACAAATCCTCTTGTCATCTATATCACTGTCGTTGCTTTCAAGAAATAAAAGACCTCACAAATCTATTTAAAAAAAACAAAAAATAAAAGAAATTACAATAGACAAGGGTAGTGTAAAGCCTGTTGGGTTAGGTGACAGGAGAATTTTTAATAAGAATGTAAGATTGTATTTATGCATTAAAGCCTTTCATATTCTGTGGAGATGCTACAAGAAAACTTTCTTAGAATAAAGTAAATCTTAATTCGTGCTTTTCACAAACATTAACTGCAAATACTTGGAACAACATAGTACAGTCATAACACTATAGATAATCATTTAATCCATACTTCTAGATATTTTATAATATTTCTCTCATGATTATAATAACATAAATGGTTGTCACATAATATCTTTGGTTAACCTTTTTGATAAGCATGTAAGCCTAGTGAGAGTTCTAACACTCTAGATCAAGCATCCAACATCCTCCACAGTGCCAGTATCCATAGATTATAACTCATCAACCATGGGAGTGATTGGCTTTACCTTAAGCTGGCCTTGTGTCAAACAAGCACGAGTATAACTTTCCTTCTCACGCTCAGTGGCCAAAAAATTATTTCCATGGAAAGCCATTATTGTTAGCCAGCCCTTACTGGCTAAATTCAGAGCATTGCCAAGAGACTTAACCACAAATGCTCATTTATACTCTCAAATCCATAACTTTTTCAACCATTTTAGATGTAACCTAGCACCTCCACAACATTATTAATATGGCATTTTCTTAAAACATATAATTATTCTTACATAATTAAAATGTACAAAACATTAGTATAGTTCTTTAGGTGTTGTATTTTCAGTTCTCCAATTAAATTCAACCATGATGTTGCATTGAACAAGATAGTGTTATCTCTTCCCATGGACAATTAAATTCAATCATATAACTTATTGACCAATGCAACCACATGATTGATTTAATTGGGGAACCTAAGGACCTAAGGTACTGAACTTAAGAAATTATATGTAACTAACACTCTATTTGTTTCAGTATCAATGTTTTCTGGAAAATGGTTTATTTTCCAAAGAGCATTTTCTAGAAAACTATATCATTTTCCAGTGTTTGGTAACGACCTTGAAAGTGAGCTTGAGGATGTTTTCTGGTGTTTGGTATACAAATTTTTATTTTTATTTTTTATATTTCTTGTGTAATTTAGAACATGTGTATTATGTAAACCAACTAATGTAATCAATATAAATAATAATAAAAAACCAAGAATGACTTTGGTTTTAATACTAAAATTTTGACAATAGATACAATCAAAATTAGTTGTCAAATTTTCATGATCTCTACCACTCATCTTGCTCATATATATGGACAGAAACATCCACACACACACACACACACACACATACATATATATATATCAACCATTTGTCTATATACATAAAATTGACAAGGGAGTGCATCTTTAATAAGTACAAATAACAATAACTTTTAATTGTCTACTCGTTTTGCTGATATACTAATTGTCTATTATGGTCAACCACAAGTCTTTAATATTACTCAAAATTAAGCATTCATATAATGTATCTACATAATATATCATCACTATATAGTATCTGCATAATGTATCTATCAATGAAAAAGATTATTCTATGTAAAAGCAATTTAGAGCCATATAGTCACTGTGTTTAAAATTTTCGTCTTTTACTTCATTCATTCATTCTTTCTTCTTTTTTATTTTTATTTTTTGCACTTTTATGTGCAAAAAAAACTTCTACCTGGAATCCATCAAACCAAAAATTTCTTAGAGAAAAAATAAAATCAAGTTTGAAATTCAAAGTAAAGAATTAGAATTTTGGTAGAAAGAAATGAAATAATTACCGCTGCAAATATGTTCTCTTTTGCAAGTTGGTAGAGAGGAATGAAATAATTATTGAGCAATGAGGGAAAAAAATCTACTCAGAGAATTGTGTAATAAAGGGGAAGAGAAATATGGAGAGAGAGAGTGAGGGAGAGAGGTCTATGGAAGAGGAGAGACCAGAGTTAGTGACAGTAAGGGTGTGAGGAAAGAAAAAGAAAAAGGAAGAGAGAAAGAGTGAGAGAGCGTATTGTGAGAGAGAGATTGTTTTCCAAAAAAAATTTTTTGGAAAACAACCTATAAAAAACAAGCCTTATTTTTATTAGAATTTTCTATTGACTAAATATAGTTTTCCGTTGACCAGTTTTTTTTTTTTTTTTTTTTTTTTCGTGCTACCAAACACTGGAAAATGTGGAAAACTATCTTTACAAAAAGTTTTTCAACAAAACAAACAGAGCGTAAGTCTCAACCAATTGAAAATATAACCATATTTAAAAAGCTTTGGGAAATGCTTCAATTGAGAAATTTGAGAAATATAATTGTAGATAACAATTCAATACATAGTTAATTTGTAATAAAATCTCATGATCTAACAAAAGACTCATATCACGAGTCCATTACTTGAAAACTGAGTAATTCTTAGGTACTCCAAAAGTATGGTAAACGGTGCTTCCTCCTTTCACATTCATAGTGGAGTTCACTCATTAAATTCATAGTGGGGTTTATCATGAATGTGAGGGTAGAGAGCACCATTTCACTATACTTATGAAGTACCTAAGAATTTTCCTTGAAAACCAGTAGGATTAAAGTCTTGCTCTTAAAGAAGCTCATGTTTCAATGTAGGGGTGTCCAAATAGAACCGGAACCCGACCCACCCAACCGCCCAAACCGTCCGCTCCGACCTGAACCGGCCGACCCGATGCCGGTGACGGGTCGGCAGCGGGTCTCTACCCCCTAAACCCGAAAACGGCAGGTCGGTTGGCAGATTGAGGCTGAGAAACCGATTTTCAACCGACCCGACCGTATACTGACTAGAAAACGCTGATTTTCTGTCCGATCTGAGGAGATCCGACCTGAACTCGAAAAGATTAGGTGAGATCCCATCAAGATTCGGCCTGATCTCTTCGAGACATGCTGTGATCTCATCGAGATCCAGCCAATCTCGCCGAGTTTGGCCTGTTCTCTTCAAGTCCATCGAGATCTCGCACAAGATTTGATCAGTTCTCGCCAACTCCGGCGGCTTTTGGCAAAATCCGGCAGAGTTTCTCACAACCCGAAACTGACCCGATGAAAATCCGACCACCCGAACCGACTCCGTTCACCGGTCGGCGGCTTGTCTAGGCATGGAAAACCCAAAGTGATCGGGTCGGTTCTGGGTTGGGCACAAACCCGACCCGGACTGACCCATGGACAGCCCTATCTCAATGTTCTCGTCATCTAAGCCAAGAATTACAACTTAATACTAACAATCTTGATCTCATAAATCTCGCAACCTAAACTCTCACAGGATCAAAGAAATCCTAACACCACCTTAAAGAGATTCCCAAAACACAATTACACACATCAAATAACATAATGCACCAATCCAAAGAAAAAAGACACTCACAAACAAAGTAACTACAATATTCTAAGAAACAAGAAATTGTAAGAAAAACATGGCAATGAGACTAACGTCTTTCTTTCAAGTATAAAAACATAGAACAAGGCCATAAAAAATTTTCTCTAATAGGTATCATAGTTGATACTGAATATTATTTGTATCAAATTTCAGCCCAACCCATTAACCCGAGTCTCAAAATAAATTCCACAATATTCTATAACCATATTATTCTGCTGCAGCTCAACCCTATTACAAAAATTATTTGAACCTTTTTACTTAAATCACTTGCAATTTTACGGACATACTTCACAGCATACATACTATTTACCAGTGAATTCTCAATACCATATTATTTTATTAGAATTTATTACAGCTTCCATAAGGTGGCAGGCTATAATAAGCCCGTGACAAATTTAGGTATTAGAAGAAAATTATTCTCCATCACGTAGTAGTCCATTTGCCATAAAACTTTATTCATATTATTTCAACATGAGATATGACACCCCACAGGCTAGGAATATTATATGTTAAAAAACCAAGCCAATCAATTTCTTTTTTGATAAGTAAGCCAATCAATTTATACTTGTGCATATGAACAAATACCAGAAAATTAGACAATTCAATCAAGCAACATAACCATAGACTTGACAATAATTCAAGCATTTGCATCACAAAAAGCACATGTTGTCGAAATAAAGCTGGTATGCAATTTGTGTTTCACCATAAGAAAATCATGTAACACAACCCAAAAGGCAAAAATGGGTATTTGATAATAATGAGCTTATCAAAATTTCATATTTGATGATAATGGCAATGTCCACACATCACACCAAAAACTACACCGTTTACACACAGAAAAGGCAACACATTAAAAGAGTGAAAAATGAACGAATTCTGAACCTTGATAAGGCCAAAGCGGTCGGCGGAGACGGTGGCTGAAGGTGGAGAAGTGAAGTGGTTTGCATTGTCCTCTACGTGTTCGATGAAAGAACTGTTGGGGGCTTTGGGACGATGAAGAAGAGGAAAAGAAACGATGTGAATGTGGGGGTGCGGAGTGGTAGTAAGCATTGGAGAGTCGACGACAAGAAGTGGGAGCTTGGAGCAGTAGACGTCTCAGCAATTTTGTGATTTGTGATTTGTGATTTGTGATCTCTCTCCTGTGCGAGGCTCCTGAGGACGTGTGAAATAAACTGCGACTTCAAACTAGTTGAAAATTGGTTCAAAGTTCAATGAAATATTGTGATGGGGATGTAGCTCAGATGGTAGAGCGCTCGCTTAGCATGCGAGAGGTACGGGGATCGATACCCCGCATCTCCACTTTTTATTTTCTCCAAACCGCAAGTTTTTTATTTTTGCTTTTTTTCTTTTTTTACCTTTTTGTTAAATGCCGAACTACCTTCAGAGAGAAGGTTCAGAACGATTTATGTTACTTCTAGCATGAGAGGATTTTGGTTAACTTGAATAATATTTGAATCTCTATTCGGTTGCTTAAGATTGTGAAAAAAGAGAAATCAAAATGAAATCAAACAATATTATTTATCAAGGGTGTTTTGGGTTACAGAGATGAAATAATTCTTCTTTATTTTTTGGTTTTAAGTAAAATATAAGAATTCAAATAAGGTTGAGTTATAAAGGAAAACCTCTTTTTTACTAAACACGATAGGACTAACTAGGTTGTCTGAGATTAAAACATAAGAAGTACAATAAATAAATAAATAAATAAGAAAAAAAAACTATTATATTTATAGCTTTGTTGACTATTTTAGCTATAAAATTTTAGTTTTGGTGGTTAAAATTAAGCAAGACCAAGAAACCAGATGGTGCTTGTCATTTATGGTCTTTTCCAATCTGCCGGAACTATTACTTGCTTTACATGTTTCTCTGTTTTTATAAAATTACATTCTGTAAGTAGAATGTATAAGCTGATTTTTATTGTGTTCATGAATTTAAAATTAACTTTTAGTTACTGCTATTTGTGTACATGAAGTCCTAATCCTGGTCATAATATTCTTCAAACTATTGCATTTACATGTAAAGAAGAAAAATTATTCCCAAAGGGCTATTTGGTATTGATGTGCAGCAACACAAAGGCGTGGTTTGGAATTTTTGCAGCAACAATTTTTATGGCATTTTGGTCTTGGAATGATTAAATATCAAGTAGTTTGTTGGATTGCTTAACTTTTTTTTAGTCTCTATTATAATGTAAGTTTCCCTTCATCTAGTTTGGTTTTGGTTTTGGTTTTCACATGCTAGACAGGGCCTTCACAACAGTTACCAAAAACAAGAAAAAACCAAGGTAGTAGGGGGACAACTTGACTAGCTTGCTTTTCTTATGCTTCTATTTTAACATGGACATCAAAATGCTCTGGGACGAAACCAGAATTCGAAGTTAGGGGTGGGCCAAAGTATAAACCCAAAAAAGTTTATAAGAATCAAAATTAACATCTACTCAAGCTTTGTTGAATTTCATCACGTTCATTAACATTACAATCTCATATTTTCACAATTTGGATTGAATACTAATTTAATCGGTGGTAATTTTTTGGAATTTTATTTGAAAATTTTCACGAATTGGGACATCAACACTAGAGGCAATGCTGCATTATCAGCTTCAAATTATTTGTAATTTTTTCTCTTTAAAAAAATCAAATATTATAGATAATTTTCTCATCATTAACCATTTAAGTAAAAGTTTCATTATTTCCATATTATATAGCTCTATTGTTTCAAAATTTAGTCCAAAAAATAAACCAAACAAACATACCCCACAAGCTACAACAACATTAATGTTAATAAAATATTTTCTAAAAATAATTAATAATTCATAAAAATAAACTTACAAACAAGCATTACTATCCACTGTACACATTTGATCATAGTTCCCACGGGCTTCATATTGTTAGATCAATATGCAATGGCCAAAAGGATGTTGTAGTTTTCTTTTTAGTTTTCATGGATTAAAATGTAAAGATTTTGAAGGAAGGGGTCCAAAAATATATTTTTTAGGGGAAATTTTTGTATATAGTGTTTTTTTTTTCCAAATTTGGGGGAGGGGGGGCATGGCCCCCCTCTGCCCTAACATGGGTCCGTCACTGAAAATGCTTGTACAAGTATGTTGCCCCTAGGCTTAGGTTGTTGCCATTGTTGACAAACCATTTGCTTAAGATACCTCTTTGATTGGTTCTGGAGATAGTAAGAGAGTTGATGTGCCTTCAAGCATGAGCCAGTGTTAGGGCTGGGAAAAAAAAAATTTGACAAACTGAATGGACTGACCGAAACCACCTGAACCAAATCCAATTTTCCAATTTTTTCTTTGTTTAGTTTGGTTCCGGTTTAGATTTTTTTTTTTTTTTTTTTTGGGTTCAATCTCAAATTTACAAAGTATTAAACTAAATCAAACTGAAACCGACCAATACGTATCAAATATTAATATATACAAAATATTTCAAGATTGTACTTAGCATAGTGATAAGGACACGCGTGTTTCAAGTTTGTATCCCTCCCTCTCTCTTTGTCATGCCTCCCTTTCTCTTTTTGTCACGCCTTTTTGGCTATCTCTTCAGCCACTCCTCATCACCTCTTCCATGCCTCCATTTTTACTACCTTTCTCCACCTCCCTCCTCATCACTTCTCTCATTTTGGGTATGTTTGCTAAATTTATATTTCTCTTTTTTGCTTAATTGTGAGTTGTTCGTTTGATTTTTGTGTTGTTTGTTTGCTAAAAATACATGATTTTGAGCATATTTCTTTGGTGTTTGCTTGGTGTTTGGTGTTTGGGAGTTGAGAAAATGTGGAAAAATAAAGAGATATAGGGTTTTTCTTTCCTTTGATCTGATTGGTTGATAAGAAATTAGAAGAAATCAAAAGCCAACTGAATCGAACCGAATGAATTAAAATGCAATCAGTTTGGTTTGATGTTCCTTCCCTACGGTTTGGTGTTGGTGCCAAATATGACAAAACCAAAAATTTCGGTTTAGCTGAAAGATGGCCCTTCACCCCGACCGAAACCAACCAATTTCACCCTAGCCAGTGTAGAAAGAGCTAATGGATCAAATATGAGGCCAATGCAAAAAATCTCATATTCCTATTTGCAAAGAGGGCTATTTTTCATGCCTATACTCTCGCAGAAGACGAATAACAGATTTAGAATCTTCCATACACAGAGGGCACCAAGCATCAAGGGTGAAACAAAATGGATGCATGACGTTTGCTCTTGCTAGGGTCATGTTTTCTCTGGCACCAGCAGATGTGTAAATAGGAATGACAATTTTCCCCCGCCCCACCCTCACTTCGCCCCGAGTGGGTTTTTTCCGCCCCGCAAAGGTGATGGGGCGGGGATGGGGTAATATTTTAGCCCCGCACCACGGGACGAGGCAGGGATGGGTTTAGACTTTTTAGACCCACCCCAACCCCGCCTCGCCCTCGTTGCTAACGGTTATAATTGTAAATTTTTTATACCCTAAAACTCTATTATTTAAATAACATATTAATATTAGTTTATTTTATTCTACCCAATGTGGTTCTCTGCCTTTATTTTATTATGTATTATACTATGAGTTTTTTTTTTTGGTGTTGTTTTGTTAAACGCTTGGATATATTATTCAATTTTTTCTAAAAATTGATTTGATTTGATGAGATAAATTTAGTTGTAATTTCAAATATATTTTTATTAATGAAATAGGTTTCTTAAAAAAAAATTGTACTAATTGTAGGGCAAATTAACAAAAAGTAAAGTTTTACGGAATGGGACGGGATTTCGCGAGGCCTCAAGGGGCGGGGATGGGGTGAGAAAGTTTTTCCTGTCATGCGGGGCGGGGCGGGGATGGGGCAAGACAAAACCATGCGGGGCGGGGACGAAGATCCCATCCTTCGGCCCCGCCCCATTGTCATCCCTACGTGTAAAGACTTTAAAAAAGTCTTTAAAAAAAAAAAACTTTTCTTTGGTTAACGTGTAAAGATTTAGGTAATATAATGGATGTTTCCATAAAAAAAAAGGGTAATAAAATGGATGCATTTGGTTTTGTTTACACCCCAAGTTACACCCCAATTCAGTTTGAATTTATTCTCTTTATTTATTGGATTTTTTTCCCCTAAACCGTAGTCGGCAACCCGTAAGTGAATATTTATTTCTGCTTCATGAAGTACTAAAATCTACTCGAAATGATGGCGCTCAGCTCAATCACTTATTATTGTTTATATTTATGCATTTAACTATTTTAGCTTACTGACATCTTCCCCGAAATAACGGTGCGCAATTATTAAGTTTATTTTTGCTTACTAAGAGATCTTCCCCGAAATAATGTTGCTGAATTTATTTATAAGTCTCCTCCGAATAGCTTCAATTATTTGTTACTTATTACATTTTGTGTCCTCGCGGCTATAACAAAGTTGAAAAAGATTGAAGTGTGTGTTCAATCAAAACATGAATCTGAATTCAAAGGCAAAGGAATTTCAGTATGATTCTGACATATATAGTCCCAGTTTTATCAAAGTTTGATCCACGATGCCTGACATCACCTATGGATAAAGATGTCAAGCTTGATGAACTGCAAGCACCTGGATTGGTGGTTGAGCATGAGCACCGCAAAATGAACTGGACTAATACTATGGTTGCTTTTTGCTTTGCGTTGGCCATTGGTAAAGCGCTACTGCCAATTCAAATTCACATCCAACTCCACACATCGCTCCTCTGGCTCTTGCTTGCTCATTCTTAAGTGTAGGAGATCGTAGTAATATAATTCTCGGAGTACCGAAGTCAAACCACAAGGAGCAGGATAAATTCAAAAACAATATAATTAAACAACAATTTGAGTGAAGAAGAAAAGTATTTTTGCTTGGTGATTGTTAACAAGAGAAATAATAAAAACTTATTTAAATCAATAATGTAAATACTAGGATATCGAGGTGTTTCCCTATATCGATATTGATATGAGATTCTTTGTGATCTAAGAAAATATATATTTCATAATTGATTGTTCTTATACAATTAAAAACTTATGATTCAGTTGAACAGAGACAATTCAAGAACGCATGATAATCTCGATTAATAATACAGTTAGAATAGTTTTCAAAAAAACTCATTCACATTAAAACATGAAACTATTAGAAATTCATCTAAAAAATAAGAGAAACATTATCGAACTTATTGAAAGCATGGAAGAACTAATACATCAAAAGAAATCTAATTGAACAATAAAATATGTTATTGTTTAAAACCTTAAAAAGAATCACATTGAATATTCATACGGTATAGAAGAAACATAACCTCTAGCCCTAGTAAAGAGTTTAGGCTGCCATTAGAGAAAGAAAAATACAAGATTTTCTCTCCAAAATTCATTCTACACAGCCTCCCTTCCTAACCCTAGTGTAAAAAGTGTCCAAAGAAAATAAAACTTTTCTTATTTTAATTTCCATCCAGGTTTACAGCAGTAAATTGTGAGTTAATTTTGGCCTTCAAAAATTGAGAATTTCGAAAAACTCAAAAATGGAAAGTTGTAGATATTTAAGTCACGGTTCCAACCCATCTGACCTTGTGTCAATTGGGTTTTTGAGGAGAGAGATATGCCCAAAATACTAATCAATGCTCAAATCAGATTTTTCATTTGCAGATTATGTCTCTTTGATTTCTTTCCTTATTTGAAGCTTCCAATCATGGTAGATGATCCAAGCACTCCAGCTGCACGTCCTTAGACATTTAAGTATGGTCCTTTAGCTCTATTTTAATTCTAGTTTGTCCTCTATTCTCTCACAAATTCCTGTAAACTCATATTTCTCACATAATTTCCTAAAAATAGAAAATTACACATAATGAATGACATCTTATTCAAGAAATTATGTAAAAATAAATAATAGGGACTAATGAAAATCATGGCTTAATTATACAAATTAAGCATAGTAATAAGGAGATAACGCCTACATAAATAAATAACAAGTATACATTTTAAGGCGTTATCAGCTCTCTTTAACAGTTCTACTCGGTTTTGCTTGTTTCTTCGTTAGCAAATTCATCGATTCCAAGTTTTTCGTCACTGTTCGAGTGCTCCAGAGATTAGGTCGATTCTTCACTTTCACCGCATTTTTTATGTCCATTACCCTTCGATCTCCTTTCTATTTCAAATGCACGAGCTAGGCTGTCTATTTCATTTCCTTCCTCGCCATTTTCTTCAACAAATTCTTTTAGCTTTGGGGGTTTAGGGTTGGTTCGAAACTTGAAGAAGAAAAGAAAGTGTACTTTTCGACGAATGTTTCTTACGGGTCCCACCAAGAACAATATCCATTTATTATTGTATCCTATGAACTTTGGGGGGGGGGGGGTGAGAAAATGAATCCATGTTTGTTTGCGTGTATTGGTATGTGTGTTTTGTTTGATTTTTTATTTTTTAAAATTCAAGAGAATGATTTCAACTTTGATGGATGTTTCAAAACAATTTTAAAAATGTGTGGTTTCAGTTGGTGCAGTTTGTTTTCTAGTAATTGAATAAAAAATCTGGGATTCAATCTTCTCCTAAAACAATATTACAAATAATATATTATAAGCTTTTATAATAATGAAAACAATATTATTTAATCTTTATATAGAAAGGAAGAAAGGAAAATTAAATGTTGGGTTTAGAAGTAGTATCGTAACTATTGTCTATGGATTGAGATTAGGTGCAATAGGTATTGCACTTGATGTAATAGGTGCGAGTGGCTGAGATTTTAAGTTGCAAAAAGCAACTTTAAATCTCAACTATTGAATAAAAAAAATTAAAAAAAAAATTAGTAAAAATATATTGTTAAAGAGAGGGAATTAATTGCATGGTACAATTGCATATAACAATTGCACCAGATCTCAATTCATTGTCTATACACTATAGGCAGTTTCATTTTTGGAAACTGAAGTATTAATTGTTTAATACCAAGTTCAACTAAATACTACTATTTCTCAACTACCAAAAAAAATTCAATAATTACTAACATTAACCAAAACAAATTTGTAGACAAGTATTCTATTCTTTCCTACTAAAACCAATGCATCTAAAATTTTACATCCCTTAACTAGGTAGAAAATCATCAAGCACTAATATACTCCATAAATATCTCCATCTAATCTACAAATATTTTCTTTCAAAATTTCAACAATATGCAACAAACTTCTAAACCATCTATAAAGGCAATCATACATTCATACCATCTGTCCAACATTTACGTACATACTCAACTCCAAAACAACAAAATATCAAGGGTTTAACATGCTCCAACAAACAAGAGCCCAAAAACCTAGTTATTAATCTGGGAGGGAAAGTTGACCCGGTCTACGAGCTTAAAAAAATATAATATTTAACAATTCAAAATATTACTTTATCTATTTTACCACCCTATTTGGTAAGGCACCTACCATAAAAGATATTATATTTTTTATCACTTTATTAAAATATAATTTCCTTAATCTTTTTTATCCTCTACATCTCTTTCTCTGCGTTTATCTCTCTTCTCCCAAACAAAAATGCCTACTGGCCACCGCCACCATCAGAAACCCAACCCACTGCCACTGTCACTGCCACTGCCACTGCCCATCGAAACCTACTGCAAAACCCACCGAAATCCACCGAACTGCAAAACCCAACCATCGCCACCAGCCACCACCGCCCACACCCACTGCCACAGCCACCACTAAAACCCATTGCAAAACCCACTAATAACCAACCCATTGCCACTGCCCATCGAAACCCACTGCCGCTGCCCACACCCACAGCCACACCCACAACCTCAACCCCCATCCACCTGTGGACGACTAAATTTCTTAGTTCGAAATAAATCAAACAAGTAAAATAGTTTCACAACTACGAATTTGTATTGATAAATGTGTGGTACAATTCTCTGTAATTACAAAAGGAGTGATCCTCTGATTCGATCTCCTTGAAAGATTTATTGATTGTAATTGTGGTAATGTGATTTTGATTTGAACATAAGATATTCTTCAATTTGGCTGAGGAATGGATCGAAGATCTTTGAAACAGAATTACAATGAATCTCTGGCTATGAGCTTGTTAGAAATTCTTTGTTCTTCGTGTTCTTCGTGTTCTTCGTGTGTTCTTCGTGTTTGAAGGTTTGTGGTGGAAGTTCTTCGGTGCTTTAGAGGCTTGATTCCGTAGAGCTTCGTTGATTTATGGTTTGTTGAGGTTTCTGGAGGCTTTTGAGCTTGATTCCAGTGAACTTTGAGATTTAGGAATATGATTTGGATGATTCCTCTTTGATTGTTCTTCGTATTTGAAGGTTTGTGGTGGAAGTTCTTCGGTGCTTTAGAGGCTTGATTCCGTAGAGCTTCACCAATTTGTGGTTTGTTGAGGTTTCTGGAGGCTTTTAAGCTTGATTCCGGTGGACTTTGAGATGCGGACGAGTAGTTTGGATGATTTTGCTTCGAATGTTGTTTGTATTCGAGGTTGAAGTTCTTGAAGTTCTTGGAGGCTTCGGGGTTTGATTCCGGCGAGCTTCTGGATTTCCTGAACTCAAGATATCTTCTTCCTTCTGTCCCGGTCATCCCGTTCGTTCCTCGTGTCCCCCAAATGTTTTAGGAAGGCTTCTATTTATAGGAGTTTAGGGGTAGGTGAGCGACACGTGGCGGAGTTTGATTGGTCCGCTTATGTCATCGCTTACACGTGCCGAGTGCTTGTGTCACTCGCTTACACGTGCGAGGCTGCACGTGTCATCGCTTACATGTGCCGAGTGCTTGTGTCACTTTGCTTACACGTGCGAGGCCGCCCGTGTCATCGCTTACATGTGCGGAGTAGCCGCTTGTGTCATTGCTTACACCTGCCGATGCGGTTTCATGCCTTTATTTCAATGACACTTGGCAAACTTCTATTGGTTTACGAATAGCGATGGCAAAACCTAGGTTGCCGGTACGTGGCGCTTTGTAATTGGTTGTATTTTGTGGACTTTGGTAGTATGATGTGTCAGCTTGTGATAGGTCGGGAATTTTCCCTCTCTACAAATGCCCCCTCGAGACTCGTTCATGCACACAAATTTTTTTTTTTTTTTTTTTTTTTAGAGTGTGGTGAATGAATGAGTCTTGAAAGAAAGTGGATTCCTTTTTATACTTGACTCTTCTAGTGAAATAGCTGAAGGTGGTGGAGCTTTTAGCAGGATGAAGTAATTGCAGAAGAGTAGTCCCACCCATATGAAAGGTTTTGATGAGACTGAGAAGGGTCTGCTCCCGTATTTGAATATACTCGTGTGACCGAGCTTTTCGAGCAAAGGTTAAGTCAAAGTAATTTCGAGAAGAGTATTCAATGGTACTTGGAGTGGGTTGGTGGGGGTGAAAGTTATTTGCAAGAAGTTGGATGTACTTGCAAGATTGAAACATTTCGGTAGATGTTAAGTCGAGGTAATTTCGGAAGAGTATTTTGGATTGTTGGTGGCGATCACGGGGTGTTGAAGATAGAGAAGAGGTGAGTATGTTGGCATACGGCATGCGAGCTACGGAGCTAGCCTCTTATTTTTAAGGACTTCGGTGAAGTTATATTCAAGGGTATACTTCGGGTCACGAGAGAGAACATGTGGGAGTGTGGTTGAATGTGCTTGCGTTATCGCATCACTCGGAGTTAAGTTGGGGTAATTTCGGAAAAGTGTTTTGGGTTTGTTGATGTTGATGGTGAAGAAGATAGTGATGAAGCAAAGTGGATGGGTGAGACATACGACACCATGGCCCACGACCACCGCATGTTGGGGACTCTACGGGTGTAGATGCCTCGGGAAGTACACCTTCGGATGTGGGACTGGCCGCATGCCTTTGAATGAAGTCCGTCGGCAAGTCGTTGAATGTGCCTGTGTAAGCGGACCATGCGACGGACATTAAGTTGAAGTAATTTCGAAGTATATTTTTCGAAATTCTTCAAGCTGATCTTAAGTTGGAGTAATTCCGAGAAAGTGTGTTTTGTGGTACCGCAACGATGACCTTTGGACCCCGTGCTGGTGGAAACATGGAATGAGGCTTTGGGGACCCTTCACCGACACCAAAGGCTAATTTCGATGAGCTTGTACCTTGGAGGTCATCACAAGTGTTGGATGGGAGACAATTTGTAGGATACCCCATAACTTCTTACCATCTTCACTTGATGCAACTTTATTGGGAAAGCATAACAAATGAAAGATGGAGCTAACTTGTGATCTGGTTTTAGAAACCGGCCAAGTTCTTGTTTGTTCCGAACCACGCTCGATGGGAGACCAAAGCAGGTTGAAGAGAGACTACGGAAGCCCCGGTCTTAGGAACGGTGTCTCTCGGACTTGGATTTCTGTGAACCAAATCCAGGAAAGCATGGAACAACGATGCCGACCTTGTTATGAGTAACTCTATGAACAAACGTGGTCATTATGTGAGGAAACAAAATTTGTTTGAATCCTAAAACAGTGATGATGTTGTGAGAAGGGTTACACCGAACCATGAAGGGGTTGATTTCAAACCGATCATGAAGTGATCTTGGTTGCTCGGTATTGAGAATGACAAGACCATAGTGAGAAGCTGGTGAGAAGGAGGATTTGAAAATTTGAAAGAAGCAAATCTTCATTTCATGACTCGATGTATGTGTTTTTTTTTCTTGATAGATTTAACGGATCCGGCCCTCCTATTTATAGTGAAGAGATGAAGAATGGTAGGCGGGTGGCGGATGAGACTTTTCGGTGGGAACGGTGGATGAGAATGGTAGACGCCGAATGGGAACGGCGGATGAGAATGGTAGGCGCCGAATGGGAACGTTAGGTTGAAGACCGTGGCACCGACGAAAATAATAAGGTGAAGTAAGTGGCCGATGTAATTTCGATTTTGAAACATACTTGTGAGAGTTCGTCGTTTTTGAAAGGGAGCCTTGATCAAGTACGGGAGGATAATTTTGAGGGGAATCCAAACCAAATGGATGGATCTCAAATTATGATCTTGAGAGCTTAAATTTTGGACACGCTAGTACTTTGGAGAAGCGGGTGTAGTTTTTAAGTCAAAACAAATACACGGATTTCAAAATCAAAATCTTTGCGAAAACTCCGATAGGACAAGTTTTGCTTGAACATCTTGATCTTTAGTCGAAAGTTTACATCAAAGCCAATAGCGTAGAATCACGTGATATTTGACGATTTTGGATTCTCAAATGAATAAATAAATGAAAATTGGAAAGTACACGAAAGATTGAACAAGATAGGTCAATCGTAAAAATTGTGACTATTGGTCAAAATGTGTGCAAAGGTCCATTTTTTTAGAAAGCCCGGGCCCATTGTCAATTTTCGAGTCTCGGTTGAAGAAACGGGCCCAAAATTGGAAAGTACGCGAAAAATTGAGTAGGACAGGTTTGTTTTGAAAATTTTGACTTTTTGGTCAAAGTCCAAGTTAAATACTTAATTTGCCAAGTTTTTTTTTTTTTTTTTTTTTTTTTTTTTTTTTTTTTTTTTTTTTTTTTTTTTTTTTTTTTTTCAGGCGGTCCGGATCCGGGTCGGGTCGAACCGGGTCTAAGCGGGTTGGACCGGGCCGAGGAGGATGACGTCATCCGTGACGTCATCAGCCTGGAGCGCGTGTCACGCGTGGCGCGTGCTCGCGCGTGAGAAATCACCGGCGCGTGGGAGCGCGTGGAATCTTCTTGCGGCGCGTGGGAGCGCGTGCACCTGAAGCTGGGATCGCCGGACATTCTGGCGGCGCGTGGCGGAGCGTGGCCCATCGTTTGGGCTTGAAATTTTCACATCTTGTAGCTTTTAGGCCGTAGAAGACTGCTATGTGGTCTGTTTTGTGAAATTGTGCACAGATTTGCACAGTTTTGATGGACTAAACCGGTGGTCATCGCGAGCGCGTGGTGGCGCGTGGTGGCGCGTGGCTCATCGTTTGGACCTAAAAATTTCAGGTTTTGTAGATCGAAGGCCGATAGCTCTAATGGTGGTATCAGTTTTGTGAAATAAAGTCTGGATTTTCACAAATTTGGTCGAGAAAGTCGTGGGTCTTTGTTGGACTTATGGCTTTTTCTTTGGTCTAATTTTGCGGTGGCCGCCTGGACATGATGCAGAAATTCTGGTGGCCGCCCTGACAGGATGAAGACATTATGGTGGCTGCCCTGACAGGATGAAGACATTATGGTGGCTGCTCTGACAGGAGATTTGAAAATTCTGGAAGGGAAGCTTTGATTGTTGAACTTTGTTACTTCTCCTCCTTTTTTCTTGTCTGTTTATCCCAGAAATTTTCTATATAAAGCCCTACGGGCATGCATACATTTATTCAAAGTGTAATCTTCTGAATAAAAGTGTAGAGATTTTATTTTATTATTATTATTATTATTATTATTTTAAATTCATTTATTTATTTGTTATTATTATTAAAATTTTAAATTTTTTTTTTTTTTTTTTTTTTTTTTTTTTTTTTTTTCAGGGAATCATGATGCTTTATTTCAAGGATTCGAAGATCGGGCAAGAACCAGCCTTCAGTCTTCTTCTCCAGCTTTTAAGATTTTTTTACTTTTTCTTTTATCCTTTGTTTAGCCATGCAATGAGATTTTCTTCTGACTTCGCTTTTTTTGTTGTTGCTTGTTTTTGTTTTGCAGCTCAGTTTCCTTGATCTTTGGGTTTTGATATCAAACTTCACGCTGACGTTCTCATAGAAGTGTTTGCCTTCATTTGGTGACTTTGTATTTCATTGATAGCAACGTTGCAAGGACGTATGCCTTCATGTTGTTACATTCTTTTCTTGCATCAACAATCTTTTAGTGATATTCGTCTTTGCAACGACGTTTCCATAAGGATATTCAGCTAGACAATAATGCTATCGCCCATAAAGTTTACGTCAACACTTCATTTGCACAAAAGCTATGCCAACATTCATCTTTGCCATGAAGCTACGTCAACACTTTATTTGCACGAAGCCATGCCAACATTCATCTTTGCTATGAAGCTACGTCAACACTTCATTTGCACAAAAGCCATGCCAACATTCATCTTTGCTATGAAGCTACGTCAACACTTCATTTGCACAAAAGCCATGCCAACATTCATCTTTGCCATGAAGCTACGTCAACACTTCATTTGCATCGAAGCGAGGCCAATAGTCCTATATTGAAGTCGTGCCGACATCCATTTTTGTCATGCGTATCGTGTCAACACTCCATTTGCACGAAGCCATGCCAACATTCATCTTTGCGATGAAGCTACGTTAACACTTCATTTGCACAAAAGCCATGCCAACATTCATCTTTGCTATGAAGTCGTGTCAACACTCCATTTGCACAGAAGCTATGCCAACATTCATCTTTGCCATGAAGCTACGTCAACACTTCATTTGCACGTAAGCTATGCCAACATTTATCTTTGGCGTGAAGTCGTGTCAACACTCCATTTGCACGAAGCTATGCCAACATTCATCTTTGCCATGAAGCTACGTCAACACTCCATTTGCACGAAGCTATGCCAACATTCATCTTTGCTATGAAGTCGTGTCAACACTCCATTTGCACGAGAAGCTATGCCAACATTCATCTTTGCCATGAAGCTACGTCAACACTTCATTTGCACGAAGCTGCACTAATATTGGCCTTTATAATGAAGCTTGAAGTTTCAAGAAGCTCCCATCAAGACTTTGAGGATGCAAAGAGATGCCAATAAAACCTTGAAGATGTGAGAAGAATGCCGCCATGATTTTGACATTGCACGAACATGCCCTTAGAGGAGAGATGATGCAACATCAACTTCGGATGTTGGAGGAAGGTGACATTGTCCGATTTTAGAGACTTGATGTGAAACAACACCACTCGGAAGGGAGATGATGTGGTTCGAATTTCGGTAGTTGTGAAGTGACACATCCTAGAAGAGAGACAATATAGCCTAGACTTGAAAGGTACAAAAAAGATGCCCCCGAGGAGATAAGTGATGCAAAGTATACTTCGAGAGACGTGAGAATATGTCCACAAAGATGAGCAATGCCATGCAGACTCCATTCCTTGCAACGAGAAGGTTGAAGATTTTATTTTACTCCACAACCGAGAATCAAGTTATCATTATTTCAAGGAAAGCTACGTAACACCAATTCTTTGCAACTATCACTTTCTACCACAATGATCTTTGAACATCATATAATGAGCAATTGATTGATCTTAAGCGACGCCTTGCCAATCAAAGGGTTCTTGAAAGCATGTTGATGACCTTTGGACAAACTCTTCAAGCTAGACTGGCAGTCCTTCTTCTTTTTATGTGACTGAACTTAGTGAAAGTACTAGCCTGCCTACGTACCTCGGAGAGGGATAAAGTCATTTACGTAGTTCAACCAAATTTTTTTTTTTTTTTTTTTAATTTTTCTTTTGCTTTGTTTTTGATGATTTTTTTTCTTTTGTTTTGTTTTTGATGATTTTTTTTTCTTTTGTTTTGTTTTTGTTTTTTTTTTTTTGTTTCTTTTTTTTTTTTTACAAAAAGGGAGGGCTCACGTGTGTAATCCTCGCCCTACACCCCACGGCATTTCATGGGTACCAATTGTGCAATAGTGGGTATCATCTCTAATCGAACCCGAGACCTTGGCCTCAAGGGTGACATGGACATCCAACCACTACGCCACACTCACAAGTGGTGACATAGAGTGGGATTAATTTCTCCTTATTGGTGCACTTTCAAAGGTAATGGAAAAACATCATGTACTCTTGTAGTGCTGCAGTGGGTAGTTTAAACTCTTACCGAGGAGCAATTCTTGATTTTCAAGCGTAGAAGCGTTTGAGGAACTTCCCATTGATGGGGCCGATCCTTACACCCTCCTGGTCAATCAACTTGTAAGCTCCATTGGTGTTTTGCCCCGCGAGAGTTGGAAGTACATCACAAGCAATGGTCACATGGTTTTGACCCGACAACTTCATCAAGGTCTAGATCAATCTTGTTTTCTTTGGCAAGCTTCATGATTTGTTCTTTGAAGACGAAGCATTTTTGAATTGGGTGGCCAATGATGCGATGATATTTGCAATAGTTAGGGTCATCAACTTTCCCTATGTCTTCTGGTCGCTTGCATTCTGGCAATTCAACCGGCTGTAATTGCAATAGTTGTTCTAAGATGTTTGGCACATCTTCATTGGGGAACGGATATGATTTTTGCTCACGTTCCTTAAAGGTCGACGACGCACTTCGTTCTTTTGCCATCCTCCAAGTTGTTTTTCATTTGTCTTTGCTCCTCTCCTTGGAACCCTAACTATGGTAGTGTTAACGGTTATTGGGTCTTTGAGATTGCCTTTTGCATTCCCGTCATTCATCTTTACTTCCTTTCGCTTTCTCCTCGGGTATGGGAGGTTTCATATTTTCATGGCAAGAAATACTCAATTCCATGTCGTGCGCACGAGTTGCCAATTCTTCGAATGTTCGGGGTTTTACCCCTTGTAGGATGTACGAAGTCCCCAATGCATGCCTTGGATGCACATTTCTACGAGCAGATATTTCGCATAGTCTATCCTTACAATCTAAACTCAAAGAACGCCACCGATGATGTAGTCAACAACGGGTTCATCTTTCCATCTTGCTTAGTATTGGTAAGCTCCATCATGCTTATGCTACGGCGTGTGCTTGTAGAACCGGTTGAGGAACTCCCTTTCAAGTTGTTCCCGATTATCGATTGACTCGGGTTCTAAGTACGTATACCAATCAAAGGCATTCCCTTTTAGTGAACGAACGAACTGCTTTACAAAGAGGCCCTGCGAGTCCCCGCGTTCTCGCAAGTTTCTACAAAGTGAGCAATGTGTTGCTTAGGGTTTCCCTTTCCATCAAATTGCAAGAACTTAGGGGTTGGTACCCATTTGGCATTCTCATATTGTCAATGCGTTTTGTATAAGGTTTTGAATACATGAGAGAATGTGTGGAAGAACCTCCATATTGTGCTCGTATGGTGTTCGTTATCATGTCCTGCATTGTTGGACGGATATTGAGGCCATTGAGGTGGATTGTTCTTGTCGGGGAGTGTTTTCAATTTCTTTCCCTTCATCATCCTTTGCGAGATGCGAATTTATGACCATGGCTTGATTCACCAAGATCTTGTACTTCGAGTTTGTTCATTAAAGTTGCAATTTGGAGGTCCTTATCTTCAAGTGCTTTTGTGAGAAGGACGACCCTTTGTTCCATTTCAGCCATCTTTTCTTCCATGGTAGAGGTGTCAGTCATCATGACTGACACAACTTCCACAAGATGATGGAGAAGGAAGTGATTTGAAGTGAGCACGTGAAATCTCATCTTTTGGGTTCCCTTTGATGAGAGAGAGAAATCGTGCGACCAGCTTCTTGTGGAGGAAGAAGGGGATTTGCCCCCATACTTGAGGTGTTCCAAGATGGAGATGTCCTTGTTGATGACCTTGTTTCTTTTAAGAGGGTCTAAGGAGATGATTGTCTGGACCTTGGCTTCCTTGGTTGATTGAGATTGAAGCTTATTGTGAGCTTTAGGTTGGCTACAATTGATTGCTCCAATGTGACTGTTGGTGGTAGCCGTACCAAGTTTAATTGAAGTAGCTATTGTTGAAGCTTGAATGTTCTTGCTAGAGGCCATTGAAGGTGGTAGCAAGATGATGAAGATTTTTTTTTTCTTTGAAGAAGAATGAGATGAAAGGCAGAGATGTCCCACTGGGCGTGCCAGAATTTGTGGACGACTAAATTTCTTAGTTCGAAATAAATCAAACAAGTAAAATAGTTTCACAACTACGAATTTGTATTGATAAATGTGTGGTACAATTCTCTGTAATTACAAAAGGAGTGATCCTCTGATTCGATCTCCTTGAAAGATTTATTGATTGTAATTGTGGTAATGTGATTTTGATTTGAACATAAGATATTCTTCAATTTGGCTGAGGAATGGATCGAAGATCTTTGAAACAGAATTACAATGAATCTCTGGCTATGAGCTTGTTAGAAATTCTTTGTTCTTCGTGTTCTTCGTGTTCTTCGTGTGTTCTTCGTGTTTGAAGGTTTGTGGTGGAAGTTCTTCGGTGCTTTAGAGGCTTGATTCCGTAGAGCTTCGTTGATTTATGGTTTGTTGAGGTTTCTGGAGGCTTTTGAGCTTGATTCCAGTGAACTTTGAGATTTAGGAATATGATTTGGATGATTCCTCTTTGATTGTTCTTCGTATTCTTCGTTTGTTCTTTGTGTTTGAAGGTTTGTGGTGGAAGTTCTTCGGTGCTTTAGAGGCTTGATTCCGTAGAGCTTCACCAATTTGTGGTTTGTTGAGGTTTCTGGAGGCTTTTAAGCTTGATTCCAGTGGACTTTGAGATCTGGACGAGTAGTTTGGATGATTTTGCTTCGAATGTTGTTTGTATTCGAGGTTGAAGTTCTTGAAGTTCTTGGAGGCTTCGGGGTTTGATTCCGGAGAAGCTTCTGATTTCGAACTCAAGATATCTTCTTCCTTCTCGTCTCGATCCGTTCGTCTGCGTTCGTGTCCCCCTAAATGTTTTAGGAAGGCTTCTATTTATAGGAGTTTAGGGGTAGGTGAGCGACACGTGGCGGAGTTTGATTGGTCCGCTTATGTCATCGCTTACACGTGCTGAGTGCTTGTGTCACTGCTTACACGTGCGAGGCTGCCTGTGTCATCGCTTACATGTGCTGAGTGCTTGTGTCACTGCTTACACGTGCGAGGCTGCCTGTGTCATCGCTTACATGTGCGGAGCTGCTTGTGTCATTGCTTACACCTGCTGATGCAGTTTCATGCCTTTATTTCAATGACACTTGGCAAACTTCTATTGGTTTCTGAATAGCGATGGCAAAACCTAGCTGCAGTACGTGGCGCTTTGTAATTGGTTGTATTTTGTGGACTTTGGTAGTATGATGTGTCAGCTTGTGATAGGTCGGGAATTTTCCCTCTCTACACCACCAAAATCACAAACAAAAACAAACCCAAAATCAAATCACAAACCCACTTGAAATCAAACACAAATCCTAACTAAAAATCCCTTTATTTTCAAACCTTAACAACCAAACCCAAATAAAAAATCTCATTTTTCAATTCCCAAACCCACAGATCAAACAGGGAGCCAAAAAAAAAGAAAGGAAAATAGAAAGAGCTTGAGAGAAGAGAGAGTGGCCTTGAGATTCCCACCATGAAGCTGTTGGTGATGGTGACGTTCTTGTGGAGATTGTCCATGGAGGTTCAGCCTTGGAAGGGAGGAGCTTAAGCTATGAAGTAGAGAGAAACAGGAGACACGAGAAAGAGAGAAGTGAGAGAGGAGAGAGGAGAGAGAAGAGGAAAAAAGAGAGAGAAAGAGAGATCATTGGAATAAAAAAAATAATTTTTAGTTTAACATAACTGAGAGCTGTTATATAGTGTAAAAATTTTTGACATTTGAGAGTTTGATGCAGTGGGTATTTTTACGGGTTGGATGTTAAATTTGACTTTTTAGTATTTTTGATGTGAATGCTCAAAAATAGTCAATAAAGTGGACCAATTAATGTAATTTTTAACAATTTACAAACTCAGCCGGGTTAATAAAACCTAGTCAAGTCACACAGGTTTCTTAATACCCATCGAGTTGCATCAGGTTTAAATGGGTCATGTACTATTCCGATCCAATTGATCACTTGGCTCGATCTATGTGCTAGGCCACTAGGTCATTGGTCCACTGGTCAGGGCAAGCCAGGTTTAATAACACTGCAAAAAATACATCAATACTTAAAGGAAATCGAGTCTTATGGGTTTTACTTATCTTAATTAATAAAATCTTTGATGATTGAATAAAAAATCTAGAGTTGAATCTCGACCTACACTAAAAATCGATTGGTGTTTTAATATGATAATAAAGGACTAAATATCTAAATATCCAACTAAAATTTGTGTTTCCTTGTTATATTTTGTATCCTTGCCCGTGCATTCACATGTGTTAAGAACTAGTTACACTAAAAATCAAAATTATGGAGAAGGATAGCCTGCTTGAAGAAGTTACATTTGCTCTTGCTTAAAGAAGGATTTGAAGCAAAGAAGTGAGTGCCATTACTTATTCTACAACTTGACTAAAATATAGGCATTCAGCCTTCAGCTCACTTTAATTGCCTTTTGTTATGTATCCCACATCAGGTTAAAATGAATATTCAAAGGGATACTCACAATAAAAGAACTTGTAGAAGGTTAAGCATAAAGACAAAGCATTTATATTGAGAGGAGAGGATAGGAGGGCTCCAAAAGTTCCCATAAGGGAAGTTTAATATACTCCGCGTAGAAAAATATGGTTTTGTGTTCCTCTTAACTCAACTAGTATGTCTTTTACCGAGATTTGGATTTGAATCCTGCCTACATAAAAAAAAACTTATTAGTGTCTTGACTTGATGATAAAAAACAATTAAATAGATGTCAATCATACCCATAAGTTTTAAATTCCATCTATCAAAAATAAAAATAAAACTTAGAAAACATGGTTATTTGACCAAAAGTGGGTTCCAAAGTAAAAGAAAATTTTAATTCATAGGAAACTTACTAGAAAAGTTTTGAAAGTCAGTAGGAAAAACACATTATACTAATAAGCAACATATAAACTGCCCTTCTTGTAAATTTTTACAAAAAAAAAAAAAAAGGCTATCCCAAAGTCTGTACTGATTGAACCAAAGGCTGAAGGACATTCTTAGCATTGGCATGGTCCCACTCTAGGGCTTCCCACATGTTTGTTGAGATTCTTTGTAGTTTAGGTGGAGGAGATGGTTGTCCGCCAATAAGGGGTAGAGAGAGAGGAATTCTCTTTAGTTTTGGACATCCAAATACTTGGATTACTTCGAGAGAATAGCAGACCATTGTGCCCCTATAAATGCTCTCCAGTTGTGGTAGATTATCAAGGGACAGATACCTCAGTTGCGGAAGCGATATTGTGAAATCATTATTAGCAGAGAGGTTGCTGCTCTCACCCAGCGCATATTCATGTCCTGTTGCTATTATTTCTTTCATTTGCTTACAGAGAGAGACATCAAGAGATTCCAGGTTTTTAAGGTGCAGCAGCAAGCTGACCTCAAACAGCTTCTTCATACTTCGACAGACATGAATGGATAAAGTTTTTAGAACAGAAAATGTGCCAGGAGACAGTGGTGCAGCTCTTTCTCCCCTAAAAAGGTCACACAAGTTGCACAAGCTAATAAGTGCTAGGGACTCAAGGTTTTCAAGTAGTATGTAAGATGACTGTTGAAGTATGCACTCTATTCCATTGCAATCAAAAAGTACACAAGTCTTTGATTCACTAGCATTGTTCAATGAAGAAATACTGGATAAGCTGATGATATCATGACATTTGATAATTTGTAAGGTCTGAATGTCACTTGGCAGAAGAAGCATCATATCTTCTCCTCTGCCAATATTGCATTTTGTAAACTGTACTTCTTTTTGAAAAGATTCCATTTCTTCTTCAATTGCCTCATTCCCTTCTCCCACTCGGATGAAATAATTGTTTGGTCCTTGTTCTTGCAGACATCTCACATATGCATTAAAATCATTCTGGTCATACAACTGGCCTGCAAAAGTTTCTAACTTTCTTAGGCTTGCCACTTCCTCTCCTTTCACTTTCAAGGTTTTTGAAGCCCCATAAATCATAGGAATTGGAGAGAAGTGAGTTTAGGTAATATCCCTGAAGGTATAATTTCCAGATTGCGTGCATAGAGATTAAGATACTTAAGACTGACCAACATTTCCATACCTTGGGGTACCTCCTTGATTCCACTATGACTGAAGTCTAGCTTCATTAACACCTTCATCTTTGCTAAGGAGGGCACATACTTCAGTCGGTAACAACCTCTCAGCAGTAAAGCTGTGAGATTCTCCAACCCAGACACGGAATCTGGCAAAATCTCAAGGCCAGTATCAGATAGATCAAGAACCTGGAGTGCATGCATATGCACAAAAAAAGAATTTGGAATGAGAGTCAAAGTATGATTTGATGATAGCAACAGGGTTGAGAGCCTACGACACTTGGGTGATAAGTTGGAAGGGACTTCCGATATGTAGTTGTGCATTAAGGAGACCTTCTCAAGATTCTCTGCCCACTTCTCAATGTCTGGAAAATTCCTCAAATACACACCAGCTTCTACCAGGAATCGAGGACTTGTGCTCGTGATCTGGAGTGCCATGTCTTGAATCAAATCATGCATTTTCACCCACTTCATATCCTTGTTTTGGTCCACAACACTTTCTAGTAGGCAAGAATTTTCAAGCTTATTTAACATAGCATGGCCCTTGTCAAACTCTGCACGCTTGTTCTTCATTCCTTCTATTACTCCTCCTGCAATTAAATGCTCTATCAACTCCTTTCTCCCAATCAAAAAGTCTTCTGGGTATAGTGCACAACAAAGGAGACAATGTCTAAGTCTCTCATCTTGCAGATGAATATAGCTAAACTTTAGCTGTTCATATACCTTCCCCATGTCATTGAGGCCCGATGTAGAGACTCTCAGTTCGTCCAATGCATTCCTCCACTCACAATGGTCAACTACACCCTTCATACTTCTAGCTATTGTGATAATTGCAAGTGGCAAACGACCACACTCTTTAGCAATATCCTTTGCAATTGTTTCTATTTCTGGAGCAACAAGGTCACGTCCAACTTTTTCCAAGAATAAATTCCATGTTTCATTTTCAGAAAGAAGTTGCACTTTGATTTTTTTGCATCCCATCCTTACACATACATCAGATAATCGAGTTGTTAATGCTAATTTGCATTCATTATCTCTAGTAGGTTCCGGGATCCCTACCTCCTCAAGTTCAAATTCTTCCCACAGATCATCTAAAATTAGAACATACCTCTTTCTCATTCTCAACGCTGCCAGAAACTTTGCTGCCCTTATTGTTTCACTTTCGTTTTCTGAAAGGCCTAATTGAAAGGCATGTGCAATTTTACTCTGCAATTGAATCACACTGGTTGCCTTTGGTACAGTGACCCATATGGCATTATTAAACTTACCAGTCTCAATCAAGAGCCGATTATAGATATGTTTCATGATGGTTGTTTTGCCAACACCCCCAATTCCATGAACTGCTACTTTTCTGACATCATCATCCATCAAACATGCCCAAATTTCTTCCATATTTCTTCTAGTTGTGTCACCTACTATTATTGCGGTCGGCAGCATCACCCTATTGCCATCAGGACCATCAACTACCAAACTGTCATTAAAACTACCCTTCTGATGAAGCTCTTCCACTTCCTGAATTTTTTTAGTAACAAGTTTTCCTAAATGAACGCGTGAGAGAAATTTCCCCTCTCCAACTTCTTGGTTTATGGTTTCCACTTCACCATTCATCTTTTGCACATTTTCCAACCAAAGCTGAACCGCTTTTTTTAACTGTTTCCCTAAACAAAGCTCTACATTCATTCTTGATTCAATGTCCTCCTTCCGACTATTCACTACTTCCAACTTGTTATTGGAGAAGTATCATCTTTTCTTCAAGGCTTCTATGATATTTCACACATTTACCAATTGGAGCCCATATTATTTTTGCAATTTCTAAGATTGTCCCTGACAGCTCCATAATTGAATTCCTGCATAGTTAAAAATAGGCATTAGAACTTAATAAGCACATTTGGTCAAATCTTATATAAAAAGAAGCATATAGAAAATGCTTGGCCAAGTTTTCAAAAAAAAAATTGGAGTGACTCCTACTTAATGCTTGGCCATGTTCAGAAACAAAGACTAGAATAAAATGCTTGATGTCTCCTTCACTCTCTTTTCAGACAGATCTTTTGCAGCTTGGTAATCTGTATGTTAAATTGGAAATATATTGAGTATTGATCCTTAGTTTCTTACAATTTGAAAAATGTTTTTGCTTCTGCTCCTTCAATTGGCAATACAAAAATTTCCAGTATTTTAGTTTAGTTACTTTTTATTGAATTCCTGTATGGCTATTCAGATTTTATGGGAGAATGTGTGATTGACACTGAGTGAGGGTCCTAGGAGTTTCAACATAAATTCTTTATTACAAAATATCTTTTAATAGCTTCACTCCCCATAATATTACACACTTAATCGAAAGAAAATTGTTTTGTTACGGTTCACCAAGCTGCTAACAAGGATGGGGACTCAACAATCAATTTTTCAAGGCCGAGATCAACACGCTTCAACAGATTAAGTCTATAAATACTAATAAAACTCCACGTGAAGATAAGAGCACCGCCCCCCCCAAACATTTCTCAACTCAACTGAGTTCTATTTAAGTCTTGTTCATGTTCTGTTCTGCAAGCTGTATTTGTTTTGTTTTCTACAGCTCTGTGTATGCCTATTCTTTTTCTCTGTACTTTTTCTGTCCCATAAAATTCATGTACCAAACAAAAAGAAAATTGCATCACTTATACCAAAAGCTTAAGCTGTGCCCTTCTCAAAAAAAATAATAATAAAAGGCTTAAGCTGTGTGGAGAGGCTCAAAATTATGACTACTTATTTTGATACTGTGATAAACTATTACTTGCTGTAAACGTTAAGATGAATTTAATCATTAATCTAACAATTACCAATAAATAGATATTCAATTTAAGCAGAAATATCCGTGGATCTAATAGTGAATGAGTGATCTTGGTCTGCATTTTTTATAAGGGGACAACCCCGAGTGATTAGATTTTCTCTTTCCATTCATTGAAGATACAGGCAACTTAGAATATTACATGAGAAATTAAACACAGAGAAAAGCTGAAGCAATGGTCCTTAGACCAAATAGCATCCCCCAATAAAAAAGGAGTAAATGATGAGATCACAATTCAACACAACAAATATGTAAGTTGTATGTGCCATTAAAATAAGAAATAATATGAAGTACCTGGCTTGATCACAAACTGGTACCACTTTGGAAAGAGGTCTGAATCTATTCAAAGGATGTATAGAAGTAACATTAAGAAGGCTAACACTCGATGAGAAGAGAAAGGAAATCAGGAGAATAAAAATAGCAAGTATTAGACCATGACTAAAGATGGGAAATATTATGTTGACTTGGATGGACAACAGCATAAGGATAGGTTATCTACTTTTCTTGCCATGACTACAAGTCTACGAGGGTATTTTCTATGTGAAAAGAGTTGTATTAAAGTTGGCATAACTCCATTATTTGTGAGGCAATCTAGTCAAGTCATTAAGAAACATAGTAAAAGGATTTCTCCATTGAACCCTATTTTGGTCTAGCCAAGGGAAAATTATCAATGGGACTATCGTCTAATATCTCACTCTTCAACAAGTGGGATCCACATGCAAAGAGAGGTTGATCTCAAGATATTGTCTCACTTCACAAGATACTCTTCCTATGTATGGTTTTCTTATTCTTTTCCTTGTGAATTATCAAACAAATGGGATGGCCAAGAAAAAGTCCTCTCTTTCAGACTCCATATTACTATATGGGAAACAATCGGTGGCACTGTTGGTCAAGGTAGCATTAATTCTTCCAAGATTTATGTGTTATTTTGTTCCAAATTGTATGGTGTTATCATATTTTTCTGACTTTTTTTTTTTTTTCGTTGTATCACATTTTTCTGACTTGAGCTTATTGTTTCTAGAAGGATTGCACATTGTATGAAAGTCTTCTTCATTCATAAATTAGTTTATACTAGTCGGAGACCCACGCGATACGTGGGAATATATAATTATTTTGTAATATGATACAATTCATAATTTATTCTCTAAAAATTATTGAAGATAGTTTTCTCCTAAAAAATTTAACTATTTCTAAAATTATTTTCCAACTCTCTATCTCTACAAATATATCATTATATTATTTTGAGTTTTTTTTAATAAAAATTTTAGATATGATATTTGTAACCCAATAATGGAGGGACATGCCAACACAACATTAGGTTTCCCATTTTGCTTCCTATGTTGAGATTGTTTCATATTTTAATTCTTCTAAATTTTGAGGTGCAACCTTTGTACAAGTTGCTAAATCCTTAATCCCTAAAAGTGATGTCTAGTTAGTTACCAACAAAAAAGAATATGACCACAAAAAAAAAAGAAGTAAAGTGAAGTTTTATAGATTAGAATCATCATGTACAAAAACTTATTTACAATAAGGTAAATAAATAAAATACATATTAAACAAACCTTACTTCAGCAAAATGATCAAATTTAATAGACCTTCACTCATATCAATTTCCATCAAAGACCAAATTGTCAAATAGTAATGTGCCATTAATTCCACCCATGTCCACTACAGACATTTATTGATGTGTCCATATACAAATCACTCAATTGTCATTGTTTTGAATTCCCATAGAAAATCAAAATAGTGTGTATACGAATTGTAAGTGAGTGAGTCACTTGTATTGCCATAACATGGTCAAAGTTGGTGGCAAACTTGCTAAACTCGGCCAATTGTTCTTACCTCGGAGAAGATGTCTATTAACATTCCAGGTTATGAATTTCAAATGACTATGAGAAGTTATTAGATTGTATCAGTTGCTATGCCCAAAAATAACAATTGCTTCTTCCTTCATTGGAACACATCAGCAATATCATATTGTGTTTAATAAAAAAAAGAAATAGTAAAATCCAAAAGAAATAGTATTGTTAATATTTGTCTAAAACTCATGTACATAGTATTCTAGATATTCAAGAAGAGAAATTTCTAAAAAGAAAATCAAGTTGTTAAAAAAATAGCATAATTCAAAATCTAATACTAAAAACCCAATTATTGTTCATGCACACAGTATTATAGATAGCTATTCAAAAATCAAGAACCAATTAATTTTCTATCCACACAACAATTAGCATAAAGCTAGGTACTAATAGAATTTAAAAATAATTCAGTTCTTTGAATTTCCACACTCCTAAAATACCAAATAATTTCTCATAAGCTAAACAATCCCCAAAGTTATTCATCAACCAAAGAAGCCAACTAAGGTCCCAAACATAAAAATTCTAGCCATAACACAACAGTCTACTCAAGCTGACGTACTTTGAAGAATTAGAGTTTCCTTTAAAATATTAAGATAAAAAAAATTAAACTAATACATCCCTAGTTCCATACAAAAAAAAAAAAAATTAAGATTCAAACTCTACTCTCTTTTCTCTTCCATTTTCCCACAATTTCTGGGACACCAAATAGTCAAATTAAACAATAAACAACAAATTATTAGTATAAGGAAATGACAATCTAATATAATTGACATGTATTGAACCATAAAAAGAAAATTACCAAGCACCACCCAAGAAAAGCAACAAATTTATTCTTTTTTCCTTCTAAAGGTTCAAGAAAAGAATGGTTACCAATTGATTAGTATGACCTTCAATAGATTAAAAATCCTCCAATGATTGTGAGTCTTGATCATTGACATCTGTCAAGGAATTGACAAACGAAACAAAGATAAAAATAAAATTTAGTTCAGCATATAAGACGATTGGAAAAAAAGAACAATAGCAATTTCTCTTTGATGAAAATGAATAACACTCTTACTATAAAACAAAGACCAAAATTAAAAAACATCACATTGAAGTTAATTGTCATACATTGTAGCAAACATATTGAGAGTAACATTCCTAAAGTCTAGAGAAGAGCAACCATAAAACAATTTATAACAAACATGATCAAATGCCCAACTCAAATCAATTTTAAAAAAGAAAAATATATATTTTAATAGTTTTGAGACCATGAAAGCTTAGTCTCGTTCATAATGAAATCCTAAAATTGAACTACGTATTTTTGTCCTAGTAATGAGATGGGAATAAATAAAAAAAAAGAATAAGAATAATACAAATAGCAGAACTCATTTTGAGTACCCTTTGGACATGGGCTACCAATGTTCACCTCTCATCTACTTCAGTTTCATTTGTAAGCTCTAGAGTCATTTGATTGGGTTTTGGCAGAAGAAGTTGAGCCATGACCAAAAGAACGGAAAAAACACTCAATAAACTATCGCATTGAAGGCCATACCGGTGACTATAAGAATTCCATATAATAGTGGCATTTCAAGATTCTGGGTTAATGGAGAGACACACGATAGATTTCGAGATAAAGTATCGGTGACTATAAGAATTCCATATAATAGCGGCATCTCAAGAGGCTGGGTTAATGGAGAGACACACGATAAATATGGAGGTAAAGTAACACCTGAATTTAAGAAAAGACTCAATAAATGGCAATCGGTAAAACAAAAATATAAAAAAGAAGGAAAGAAAATAAATGATGACATGGTGCTGATGTGGCTTAACTGGAGCGTAGCAACAATAAATACTACGCTGCAGCTTTTATAGAGATATATATTAGTATTATGCCCGTGCAATACACGGCTTAATCAAGAATCATGTTTGAACTAAAGAAAATAAGAAAATAGTTTTTAATTTAATTAAAATTAATTAATAAAATAGATAATTAAAATAAAGTAAAGAGATGTAAGCTTTTATTTTAAGTAATATAATGAATCTAAGATTAAGTTTAAAAAAAAAATTCATATATAAGTCCAAAATTTTCTATGTAACTAATATAAAAAGAGATAGCTAAAAAAAATATAAAAGGAGTCTGCACAATAATATATTATGCTTTAAAGCTCAATTAATCACCACCTCACATTTAAATGAAAAAAAAAATCTTGAATTCAATAATTAAAAACAATAAAAAAAATATATTAGAAAGCTTATTTAAGTGGTAACCTCAATTTAATAGTTAAGAATTAAGAAAAACCTAAATTATTAAACATTAAAAAATATAAATTACTAAACATTAAAAAATAAAAGTAGAGAGACTTACATGAGAATTGATTTTTTTTTCTTTGAAAGCGAGGGAGGAGGCACCGAATTTCACCCTATCAAGTATATGTGTATTATGAAATAGAAAAAAAAAAATCCTATCAAATACATGTGTATAATGAAATAGGAAAAAAATTGAAAAAAGAAAAAGAAATGATAGAGTTAAATAACCTTGGAAAGGAAAAGAGAACTTGTAGCTTTCAGTACAGGCATCCTTAAAGTATTGTTTAGCTGCAAATATTTATATAAATTTTTTCGACTAATTTTACTATTAAGAGATAGTACAGTTTCATGTTAAACTCTAATATAAAATCTCATCAAATTATTCCCTGTGATCTAATCTTAAGCTGTAAATATACTTGAAGATAAATATGAAAATAAAAAATTGTTGATAACCTTATTTTTAGATTAAGGTAGGCATAATTGATATAGTTTTTTGCATAAGCAAACATATAGTACAAACGATTAAAATCAATTTTTTTAAAAGATAATGATTTAGTTTACAAAATTTTATCTTTTAAAATTTCCATATGTTGGTAGGATTATAGGAATTTTCATTGAGTAAATAACTAAAGATACAATTAAGAAAAGTTATAAAAAAAAAAGTTAAAAAAGTACTTGCAAAGAAAAATTATATGAAAAATACACATGACTAAGTTTATTATCTTCATTTGTATTTCACAACAAATTTATCATGAAATAAATGTGCGCAATTGAAGTAGATGAGTTTGCCTTTTTTTTACAACAAATTTATTGCAACAGCATTAGCATCCTTATTTGTTGAAGTATTCATAATTCAAGAAGATTAGTTTATTGAAACAAATTTATTATAAAATAAATGTACACAATTGAAGCAGATAAATTTGTAATTTGATACAAATATATTATGTAAAATAAATGTATGACTATATTGGTTACCTTCAATTATTCACTGTTTATATGATCTATTTGCAAGAATGGTGTTTCTTTGCTTTTTATTGGCTGTATCTATAGATCTTGATAGTCATAAACTCATAATGGATTTTCATTTTAATCTTGCTAATGATTATAAAATACACAACCAAACTATATGCATATTTGAAAGACAAATCAAGTGCATGTAAAGTGTAAACTATATGCATATTTGAAAAGTAAATCAAGTGCATGTAAAGTGTAAAAAAAATACTTGCATGTGGTGGTAGTGATGTCTTCTTGGCAAAATTTGTTCAAAAGCATTTTTTCCAGAAAAATATTAGATAGTCAACACGCGTTTGAAGTTATTTAGTAAGTTGGACTGTTTTTTGAAAATCGAGTTTGTGAAACTCGAGTTCCAACCCAAAATCGACTTTCTCAAACTCGATTTACGTCAAACCTTGATTTTTAAAAAAAAAAAAAAAAAAGGTGGAACTCGAGTTTAGTAAACTTGAGTTCCATTTTAAAAAAAAATAACAGAACTCGTGTTTACTACACGCGAGTTCCATTTGGGTTATTTTTTTTAAAAGCGTGGAACTCGAGTTTGTTATACTTGAGTTCCACCTTCTTCTTCTTCTTTTTTTAAATCAAAGTCAGCATAAATCGAGTTTGAGAAAGTTGATTTTGGGTTGTAACTCGAGTTTCACAAACTCGATTTTCAAAAAACAGTCCAACTTACTAAATAACTTCAAACACATGCTAGCCACCGAATTTTTTCTAAAAAATGTACTGTTGAGGAAATTTTGCCATGTCTTCCTTGTCAAACTGCTTCTAGGAGAGGGGGAGAGAGACTTTTTTTTTAACCGAGAGAAAGACTTAGTTTGAAAATTAAAGGAGTCATTATATAATAGTAAAATATTAATATTTGGAAGTAGTATTTGATGCGGATAAGATTTCAATTGTGATCAAATTCATCTTCTCCTTTATGTTTTTTTATTTTTATTTTTATGTGTCTTACTCTTTATCTAATTAGTTTTTTTTGTTCCTTGTAATTCATTTTAATTAGAAGTTTTTGTATTCTTGTTTTATCTAATTAGTTTTAGGAGTTATATTTGATTCGGATCGGGTTTATCTAATTAGTTTTTGTTGATCTTTGTAATTAGAAGTTGAAATGAACAAAAGTCTAATATTAATCTAATATTACTTGCTGCAATTCAAGATGCATTAAACCTCTTTTTTAAGTGTAGTATACATTGCTGCAATTTAAAATGCATTAAACCTTTTTTTTTAGTGTAATAATTAAAAAAGAAGAAGAATTAGATTACACTACTTCTACATTGCTGTAATTTAAAATGCATTAGATTTTTTTTATATATATAAATGTTTTCTTTTTAAAATCTAAAAATTTTAAAAAAATTTCTTGAATTTCTGCAAAGCATTAGACTTCTACGTTGTTGTTTTTTTTTTTTTTTTTATAATACACGTTGCTACCTTTTGTTATTATATATAAATGTATTCTTTTTACGTGTAGTATAGTACAATAATTAAATAAGGATTAGATCAGGTGAAGAATTTGAATTGTAATTAAATTAATATATTTATCAACTTAGAAATTATAGAAGAAGGAAAGTTATATATTTTTAAAAAAATCTAAAAAAATTTCTGTAATTTGGTGCAGCCACTTGGCGTAACTATGACTTCTAAACCCAACTTTTATTATATAATAATATATGATATGATATATATATATATATATATATAGATAATTGATTATTTAACCTATTAAATCATTCAAGCGTGATTATTCCAGCACAAAAGTCTCCATAATTTATAGAAGTTTAGTTTGAGGGAAAGAGCCTTCAAATAATTGAGTTTAATTTCATAATGGTATGAACATGAGAAGAATGCAGATTTGATGTGTCTAGCTCTTACAATTAGGTCAATTTTATGGTTGTGATTGTTGTGTATCTTTGGAGATGCCTTCTAATTAGAAACTGTATTTTTTTTTTGCTAAAATTATTGTCCTGTTTAGTTTCCGGGTATTACAAAAAATCAAATTAGTGGAGGCTCTAAAGGGAAAGCCAAATTTTTTTTAGAAAGTTTGAGGTTGTACACTGGGGAAAGAAAATGTTATATTACTTTCTTGTTTTCTTGTTTGGCTTAATTTCATAAAGTGTGGCCATCAGTTGCCCAGATAAATACCTAATTCTTCTGTTTTCCCCGATCAATATAGCCTATAGGTACAGGTGAAGGAGAGCAAAACAACTTAAAACATTTGATTATTTGAAACTAACCCTCTTAGTACTTTTTCCCAATAAAAGCACGTAACTTTGGCTCTTCGTTCTTTGACTCGGCAAAAATAGTCTACTGCATTGACACCAACTCTTCGTGAAATTATTCGCTTCCAGATGACTCTCATAAAATTTCTGGTATAGTATATGTGTGTGTAAGTGTGTGTGTGCAGCTTATATAAATGTCGAATGCTATACATTTGGTTCAGGAAAATGTTAAAAGTTCGGCAGTAAACATTTACTAGGAGCCTTTTTGTAATTGGCCTTAAGGATTAGGCCTAGATCCTTTCCGGCTGATGGGTATACACATAGGGATAGAGAGCACAAGTGGGGGGAAAAAAAGTTAGAAGATGAATTTTTTTCTTTAGTCAAAGCAAAAGAAGGAAGAAATGGGACAGAAAATGGACATGCAAACTATAGGCTGTACATTAAAATACGTTGTGGCCCCAGAAGAGTCGTGAACTCAAACCATCAGATATGACCTATCCATCATTTTTTTTTTTTTATGAATTCTCTGCTATCCATCATATAAATACATTGCATGCAAATTTCTTGTCAACTCTCACAACACATGAACCTGACAAATTGTTTCAAGGAATTTCTCATTTCATTTAACAAACTTTCGCTCCAAATTTTGTCGAAATTTGATCCGCAACTTCCATGGCCAACACCACCTTGTGATGATGCTGTCAACCTAGCAGCACCGCCTCAACCAGCTGGATTGGTAGTTGAGCATTGCAAAAAAGGACTGGACCAAGACTATGGTTGTTTTTTGCTTGACATCGGCTATTGCTATAGCACTCCGACCCCTTCAAGTCCACTCACAACTCTCTACATCCCTGCTCTTACTCTCTGTAGCAATTTTACTCTGCTTCACTTGTTTCTTTGTTAGCGAATTCATCGATTCCAACTTTGTAGTGACAGTCCGAGTGCTCAAGAAATTTGGTTAATTCTTCACGGTCACAGCATTTTTTTATAGCCATTACCATTTCATTTCCTTTTTACCTCAAATGTACTGGCTGGGCCTTCTATTCCATTTCCATCCTGTTTGTTTTAATCAGCAGTTGCTTTTAGCTTGGGGGATTGGATCCCTCCATTTCCAAAAAGGGTTGAAAAGAGCAGGTTATTCACATAAGGGAAAATTTCTCAAAGTAAAAAATTGTCTCCAAGATTGTAGGAAAGTGTCGAAATGATTATACTCGACATAGGATTTATAATTTTCTAAGAAAAAGATAAGTGCTTTTAAGTGTTAGAATCTGTGCACACAAACTTAAGCTTCAACAATGGAGTTTAGGGATCGAAGATTAGAGATATCTAACATATTCTAACATTGAGAAAAGAACTTGTTTGCTGTAAAAATAGATATGTGTGAGTTGTAAAGCCTATGAGGGTTAGGTGACATGAGAATTTAGTAAGAATCTATATATATACGTGAATGCCTTCTATAATTTGCAGATACACTACAAGAAAACTATCTTAAAAATAAGTAAATCTCAACTCATGCTTTTCACTAACAAACATGAACTGCACAGCTGCTGCACTAATATTGGAACAACATAGTAGTATATATAGTACATTCATAAGAAAACAACATTATCGCAGTATAATCATCCTATCCATATATCTAGTTAGATACTTTAGAAATATCTATCTCACGATGATAATAGCATAAACGTTCGTCATATGATATCTTTGGCTAACCTTTTTGATAAGCAATAGCATGTAAGCTTAGTGAGAGTTCCAAACAAACATCCAACAATCTCCACAATGTCGAACATTCTCGGTATTTCATTGCAACCTATAAGTTATGACTTATCAACCATGAAGGTGATTGGCTTTACCTTAAGTTAGTCTTGTGCCAAACAATAGCGAGTACAACTTTTTTTTCTGAGGCTTAGTGGCCAAAACATTATTTCCATGAAAACCAAACCAGTGTATATTGTTAATTTCTTCTTCCTAGCTACAGAGCATACCAGAACACTTAACCATAAATGCTCATTTACACTATCAAATCTATACTTTTTTTTTCCAAATATTTTAGATGTAACATAGCATATCAAGAACATTCTTAATTTATCGTTTTCTTAAAATAAAATATTTAATTTTTTTTATATAATTGAAATGCGCACAATTTAGGTACGGATGTACAGTCTCACTGTTCTCGTCATCTAAACCAAAGATTACAACTTAATACTAACAATTTTGATCTCATCAATCTTGCAACCTGAACTCTCACTGGATCAAAGAAATCCTAACCCACCTTAAAGAGATTCCCAAAACACAATTACACACATCTAAATCTAATAACATAATGTACTTATCAAAATAAAATAAAATCTAATAATATAATGCACTAATCCAAAGAAAAAACAATTCAAAAACAAAGTAACTACAGTATTTTCTTTTTCTTTTTCTTTTTTTCTTTTTTTTGAGAAGAAGAGAAGAACATGCATTGCACTGGCAGTTACTGCAATACTTTAAGAAACAAGAAATAGTACAAAAACATAGCAGTTAGACTAACGTCTATAAAACATAGAATTAGGCCATATCAAAATTTTCTATAATAGATAATAGATAATAGATAACATACTGGATATTATTCATGTCAAATTTCAGCACAACCCAGCCTCCTAGTCTCAAAATAAACTTCCACAGCATTCTATAAGCATAATATTCCCCTGCAGCTCAGCCCTAATACAAAAATTATTCGAACCTCTAAACTTAAATCACTTGCAATTTTACGAACATACTTCACAGCATATATAATAATTACCAGTGAATTCTCAATACCATATTATTTTTTATATTTTATTAAATTTCCCATAAGGTAGCAGACTATAATATGCCCTTGAGAAAAATTATTCTCCATTATGTAGCAGTCCATTTGCTGAAAAACTTGATTCACCTTATTTAAACATTAGATATGACACCCGCCAACTAGGTGTATGGTATGTTTTTTCCAATCCAATCCATTTATAATTGTGCATGCGAACAAATACAAAAAAATTATTGGGTATACACATGTGTGAGTGAATTCTCACATTAAATAATAATGAAAATAATGAGGGGTTAATACTTATCAAAAAAAAAAAAAGTGGTTAATATAATAATAGAATTGAACACATACACATTGGGCTTAGGCTTTTTTGGTTAAATTATATCTCTATATATTATATTAATTATTCAATTAATCTCCCCAAAGTGTTTATCTCCCAACAAAAATTACATGATTAAAAAAAATTTTCTCTTTATAATTGATAATAATTACACAATTCATTCTAGCAACCTAATCATAGAATAGACAATAATTCAAGAATTCTAATCATAAAATGGACATATTGTCAAAATAACAGCTGGTATACAATTTGTCTCTCACTATAAGAAAAATAATGTATTGCAATCCATTAACCAAGAAAGCATATAATTTATTACTGCAATATGTTATAAAATTCATACCACATTCAAGCCTCCTCAGCCGTTGTGCTAACATCCTCAGCCTTTCCAGGTTCTTTTAAAACACTTCACATCCCCAAATGTCAGACATAACCACCACTCCAGCATCCAAAGCCCTCCTCCATCCTCAACCTTTCCAGGGCCTTGTAGCTTTATTGGTTGGTACTTTGTGCTATTTTTACATGTTGCACATTTGTGGTCTTCTCTCTGAGGTTTCCTCTCTTGAGTCTCTCAAGTCTTCCTCTCTCTAGAAACGTAGGAGATCTTCTCTCTCTCAAAGCGTAGGAGTCCTTTTTCTTTGGCCTGATTAGGTTGCTTGTTATCCTATTTTGGTGGTCAACTAGCTAGGATGGAACAAGATCTAATAGAAGGGATAAAACACATGCGCCTAACCAAGGATGAAGAAGTTTAATATTACTTTCATGGAAAATATAAAAAGCAGTTCAATAAAAAGTTTTTAAAAATAGTTCATAAACCAATGCCATTAGGGCATTTGTTAACTTTTTCCATTAACGTGATAAATTGATAATTCATTATACAATGTATATAAAATTTATATTATATAAATGAATTTCTTGCATATTTTTGGGAAACTAACATTTACATAAGATCTATTTGGTAAGTAAGAAGTGTAACAACCACGATCCGTAATCCAGAGATTTGTGAGTATACCTGACCTATTATACCAAGTTCAACTAAATACTAACATTAACCAAACAAATTTGTAGACAAGTACTCTATTCTTTCCTAATAAAAACAAAACATCTAAGATGTTACATCCCTACGTAGATAGGAAATCATCAAGGACTGAATCTTCTCCATGAATATCTCCATGTAACCTACAAATATTTTCTTTCTAAATTTCAGCAATATGCAACAAAATTCTAACTCATCAAAAAATAAAAAATAAAAAAACACCAACAACAACAAAATATCAAGCGTTTAATATGTTCCAACAAACTAGAGACCCAAAAAATACATCTACGCTAAATAGGAATCAAGTGCATCTTGGTTTTATACAAAATGCCTCACAAATCTGAAAAACAAAGATAAAGGGAATTACAGATCCTCTTGTCATCTCTATCACCGTCATTGCTTTCAAGAAAAGAACACTAGTTCTTTAAAAATACACAAGGGTGAGTGTAAAGCCTGTTAGAATTAGCTGACAGGAGAATTTTTAGTAAGATTGTATTTATACATTAAAGCTTTTTATATTCTGTGGATACACTACAAGAAAACTTTCTTAGAATAAAGTAAATCTCAATTCATGCTTTTTCACAAAAAAAACATGTACTGCAGAACTTGGAACAACAAAGTACAGTCATATGAAAACAAAACTAATACACTATACCATACTTCTAGATACTTAAGAATATTTCTCTCAATATTATAATAACATAAATGTTCGTCACATAATATCTTTGGTTAATCTTTTTGATAAGCATGTAAGCTTAGTAAGAGTTCTAACTCTGTAGATCAAGAATCCAACATTCTCCACAGTTCCGGTATTCTTGGTATTTCACCATAACTCATCACAATCCGTAGGTTAACTCAAAAACAATGGGAGTGATTGGCTTTAACTTAAGCTGGCCTTGCGCCAAACAAGTATGAGTATAACTTTCCTTCTCACGCTCAGTGGCCAAAACATTATTTCCATGGAAGACCATTATTGTTAGCCCTTACTGGCTAAATTCACAGCATGCCATCACAAATGCTCATTTATACTCTCAAATCCATAAAATTTTCAAATATTTTAGACGTAATTTAGCACCTCCACAACATTCTTAATATGGCATTCTCTTAAAATATGTAAATATTCTTACATAATTAAAATGTATAAAGCATTAGTATGGTTCCTTGGGTGTTGTATCTTAAGTTCTCCAATTAAATACAACCATGTTGTTGCATTGACCAATACAACAAGATAATGTTATCTCTCCCATGGAAAAATAAATTCAACCATATAACTTATTGACCAATACAACCACATGATTGATTTAATTGGACCTAAGGTACCATACTTAAGGAACTGTAACTAAGTCTCAACCAATTGAAATAATATAATCATATTTTAAAAGCTTAGGGAAATGCTTCAGTTGAGAAATTTGAGAAATATAATTGAAGATAACAATTCAATACATAATTAATTTGTAATAAAATCTCATGGTCTAACAAATGACTCATATCACAAGTCCCTTACTTGAAAACCAGTAGGATTACGATCTTAGCCCTAAAGGAGCTCAAGTCTCAATGTTCTCGTCATCTAAGACAAGGATTACAACTTATTACTAGCAATTTTATTCTCATAAATCTCGCAACCTAAACTCTCATAGGAACAAAGAAATCCTAACACCACCTTTAAGAGATTCCCAAAACACACAATTACACACATCAAATAACATAATGTACCAACCCGAAAAATAAAAATAAAACACTCACAAATAAAGTAACTACAATATGTATTCTAAGAAACAAGAAATTGTAAGAAAAACACGGCAATTAGTCAATTAGACTAATGTCTTTCTTTCAAGTATAAAAACATAGAACAAGGCCACGACAAAGTTTTCTCTAATAAATATCATAGTTCATACTGATATTATTCGTATCAAATTTCAGCCCAGCCCATTAACCCCAATCTCAAAATAAATTCCACAATATTCTATAAGCATATTATTCCCCTGCATCTCAGCCCTATTACAAAAATTATCTGAACCTCTTAACTTAAATCACTTGCAATTTTACTAACGTACTTCACAGCATTCATACTATTTAACAGTGAATTCTCAATACCATATTATTTTTCAGATTTTATCAGAGCTCCCATAAGGTGGCAGACAAAAATATGCCCATGACATATTTAGGTTTTAATAGAAATATTATTCCCCATTTAGGTAGTCCATTGCCATAAAACTTGATTCACATTATTTCAACGTGAGATATGACACCCACAGGCTATAATGCGTGTTTGAGACTAACTTATAACCTAACTTGTTGCTTTTTAGCTTTTATATACAATTTTTTAAAACTTCACTTTTTAAAACTTCACTTTTTCTCACTTTATTAAAGTACAAGTATACTATAGCATACACGCGAAAAAAAAAAGTTTTTAGCAAAAAACTAAATAAGCTATTTTAGAAAATTAATTGTGGATATGAATTTATACCAGAAAATTACACAATTCAATCTAGCAACATAACCATAGACTAGACAAAAATCAATCAAGCTTTTTAAATCACAAAAAGGTCATGTTGTCAACATAAGAACTGGTATGCAATTTGTCTTTCACTATACGAAAATCATGTAATGCAACCCATTAACCAAGAAAGCAAATAATTACACTATGTTATAAACTTTATATCACATTCAAGCTTCCTCAATTTGGGAAAAACTATTTGCTTCAAGCCACTTGCTTTTTGTCTTACCTTTTACCAAATAACCACCAAAACTAGCTTTTCTGAGTGAGTTTAGGAAGTGACAAAAGTTGAAACTTACTAGAGTTTTTAACTTGTTTTTGCTATTATTTATAAGTCTCATTATACTTTTTGGTACAATTTATGGGTTACACCGTATTATTCAGTTAGCTTTTAGCTTTTTTTTACAGAGCTTTCAGCTAAATAAACTATTCCGAAACAGACCCAGATCTCCGTCTCACCTATAGCAGATAAGTCTCCGAAAACTGCACATTCCCAAATGGCAGGACATAACCACCAAGCATCCGTAACCCTCAAATCTCCTAGTTACAGCAAATTTTATCATATTTAAACATAAAACAAAAAAAATACTATGTTGTTGATGTAAGAAGCATTAATCACATTCATTACTATATCACCTTAAACAAACATTAAACACTAAAGATGTTGTGAAAAAAAAAAAACACCCCAAACACAAACATCAGATGGATTTACTAATACATGTGTTAAGCAACTACCATTAGAACCATGCAAAAGATTTCAGATTTTTTATCTTACCTCTTCAAAATTTGATGATAAAGTTCGTGGGTCTTGGTGTACGGCCACGTGGTTTGTTCTATTTAAATTTTGTTCTTATTGAGATTGATTGTTGACAGGTGAGTTGTAAAGTCCAGAACGGTGGACGGATATGGTGGCGGAGGGTGGAGAAGTGGAGTCGTTTGCATTGTCCTCTCAGTGTTCGACGAAATGACTGTTTGGGATTTGAGAAGATGAAGAGGAAAAGAAACGTGTTATGTAAAGCTAACAAGTCGAATGCGGTGGTAGTAGTCTAGAAACGTGGTAGTAGAGAGACTAGAGACTCGACTACAAGAAGCGGAAGCGACACTTCGAGTATTGCCTGAGTAAACTTTTAGAAGCGTGAAATCAAACAGCAATATGGGGATGTAGCTCAGATGGTAGAGCGCTCGCTTAGCATGCGAGAGGTACGGGGATCGATACCCCGCATCTCCATTTCTTCCTTTTTTTTTCTGCCAATTGATCCAAATATATAAACCAAATATATTTTTTTTCTTGCCCATCAACCAAATCCCACAACAGGAAGCAACAATGATAATCAAAGCTGAGAATGAAGCAAATAAAGCAACAAGAAGAAGAAACTGAAGCCATCAAAAGCAAGCTTCTCAACCTATAGTTGAAACTGAGCTTACGTATTAGCTGTTTCCTCTTCCTCTCCTACTCTTTTCACTATAAGTCCGTTTGGACAAAACTTATTACTGAAAACTGAAAACTGAAAATACTGTACAAAAATAATTTTTTAATGGGTAAAAATTACTGTTCATCCCAAAAAGTACTGTTCATTGGCCTAAAATCACTGTTCATGGCCAATGAACAGTGACATGCGCGTGGAAAAAAAAAAAAAACGGGCTGGACGTAGATGTGTTGTGCTATCCAAACGCATTCTATATATAAAAAGAGCCCATAGGCTCTTTAACAATGTTATAAACAGTATTTTTTTTTTTTTAAGGATTCTATATGTTTACTTTGTACTTGTAATATAAGCTTACATTGTATATACATAAAAAGTGACAAATATTATATATATTTGCAAAAAAAAAAAAATTATACAAATTTTGCAAATGTGTACAACATTTGTCAATTTTTATGTGTTTATTGTAAGGTCACGTTTTGATGCCCCAGCCCAACAAAAAGGAGGACGTAGGCCCAAAGAGCCCAATACAATGAAATTTGTAAAGTGTGAGCTATAAATCTTGATTTTAGTAAATTTGAATGGTTATGGCAATGACCTAACCCCACAAAACCGTATGGATAAATAAGTTTATAAGATGAAATATATTCCCGATACAATGAAATTTGCAGAGTGTGGGCTAGAAATCTTGATTTTAGTAAGTTTGAACGATTATGGCAATGACCTTACCCCACAAAACCGTATAGATGAACAAGTTTATAAGATGAAATATATTCCCGGACTCAAGCCGAGAACCGAATATTTATCTTTCTTCTCACTTTAAAGATTCTTTACAAAAATCTCTCTCCCTTACTCACCAGGCCTCTTCCTCTCTTATAGTCCCTCTGTTTTCCTTCATCCAAATTGCCCCGCCTTCCTCCTTGTCCTCTCTGCCACTTTTGGAAGTCCCTAAATCATAGCTGTAAGGCTCTCAATCACTGTTTAGGTATCACTTTCTCATAAATGCGGCCAGAGACTTTGCCACAGAGCATTTAATACGGGTGCAGTGGTAGTAGCTTTCTCTAAGATATTTTTATCTACCCCCCTTGCTCTTTGTACCCCTTCTTTCCACACATCTTTATCTCCAAGACCTTTTGAAATATCATTCTAGTTACCGTGACATACCACTCGATCCTTATTGTACTCAGTCGAGGAGGTAGTTTTCCTCAGATTATTCACATCCACCACCTATTACATTTGCTTTAGGGACTGTAAATTTAACGTCACTATTACCATTAAATTGTCCTCGGACAATCAAACTTTCTCGGCTAAGCCTATGGCCCAAAAAACATATTTTGGGCCTTTTGTCCCTACATTTACAATATAAATTTACATTGTAAGTGCAATGTATATTTCTATATATAAAAAAAGTGAATGGGAAAAGCTACCGTAATTTTGCTACAGTAGTTTTGGTTTGTTCAATTTTTACTGTTTTGCTGGCTGGTTTTTTTTTTTTTTGTGTGAATGCATAAAACTATAGCAGATTTGCTGTATTATTTTTGGTTTCTCCAATTTGCGCTGTTTCACATTATAATAAAATATTAACACCCTAAATTGGCACAATATTTTCACAATTGTTGAGGTGTTAACTCATTATAGTTCAAAATAAAATAATAAAATATCATACTAGAATCAACCTCAACTAAAACTAAAAGTTTTGTGAAAATGAAGTGCTACATCCACAATAATTTTCACAACACTTTCATAACAAATCAAAGGTGGTAATTTGTTGTTAGTTTTAATTTAAACTTACCAATGAAACTATTTTTTTGCCCACCAATAACAACTTCCAGTAACTTACTACTTATAATTTGTTGTGAAAATTTTATGGACATAACATTTTTTTTTTGTGAAAAATGTTAAGACATCTTGATGTCGTCACAATATTTTCAAAACTACTGAGCCGTCAATTCTTTACAAGTTAAAATAAAATATAACAAAATTGTAAAAATATTATGAAAATGTTGCATCACTCTGTTGTGTTTTTAGAAATTTTTTGTTGGTTTAATCAACTTTGTTGAGACAAAATTCACTATTTCACATACAATTTTTTTGGATTCACTTCTTGTATATTTTTTGTTACACACCATTTTAAGTAAAAACACATAGTTTTACATACAAAAACAAAAACTTAGGAAAAAAACACTTTTCATCCTTTATGTTTAGGGTAGTTTACAATTCTTCCTTAAACTTTAAAATCAAGAGCAAATATGTCATATTGTTATTCTCTCAATTAAACCCTAATGAAATCTTATGATTCTTAAAATATGTTATTGTGTAATGTGTAAATTACTCCTACTAAATTTTAACATCCCAAAAATTTTCTTTACATATTTTGAGTTTTAAATGGTAGAAATTCTTAGAAAGTTGGAATGATGATATAAGGTGTTTTATTTGTTATCTAAAGAATGTTGATTTTTTAGATTTAAATTTTCAAAATTTATAATTTATCTAATGAAAAATTTGATAACACATGTCTTTTGTTCTCTTTTATTTATTTATTTTTTCTTAAAAAAACTCAGTTGTTTATTGTTGGAAGATGATGATATTCATTATCATTCTTAGAATTTTTTAGAGAGTAGATATATTATTTTTAGCAAGTAGGTGTGGGGAGTAAAAGGACCCAAGCAGGCATTTGGGCCTTTGGGCTCTAGCAAGGAGGGCCGACCTGCTCTAAAATTAAAGAACCTGTTAGTACTGCAAATCGGCTCATACGCCGAGGGTCCGAGGACACATCCGAGAGTGAGTTTCTCCTCGGACAAACCTAAGAGAACTCGGAGATTCACTACGGAGGTCAAGGCAGAATTTCGAAAAGATTGTTGGTTAAGAGGGGGAAACCCTAAACCTTTTAGATACACCGGTGTTAGAAAAATATCATGAGCAAAGGCTGCCACCTCCACATTAAAGACTCTGCACCTATCTCCCTGACCGCATTAATGGGGAAGTGACCCCTGAACAGTAGAACTGAAACTTTTGGTTACTATTCAAAGGCACTAAGAGAAGAAATATCTAGAGGGGAGGGGATTTGAGCAACACGTGGATAAAGCATCAAGAGAAGAAGTATTTAAAGGGGGTGAAGGCCAAAGAAAAAGGGGGATCAGTCAGTAACGAAGAAAGAAATTAAGAATTGTAACCTTTAAGAGAGAAAGAGAATTAATACAGAAGTGGTCATCGGCTCACGTCCGAGGAGGTCCATTTGCAATTATCATCTATTATTTACAAGTTTTTTCACACCTTAGCCTGTCATCAAGTTCTTAGTACCTCTAACTTAGATTTCAAGCTCACACTCTACAAATTTCATTGTTTAAGGCTCATTGGGCCTGAGCCCATAATTGTCTTTGGGTCTAGGTGCAATTGTGCACTTACAATTGGCGCCGTCTATGGGGAATCTAGTCTGGAAGGAGCTGGGATACTATGGCAAGCCTAGGCTCACACCATGCAGAGTCTCAAGGATCACAACCTGAGGATCTTTTCGAGCGTCTTGAGCGTCGAAAGGATCGTGAGAGAAGCGTTCATACAGAATACCCTAGAGCGAGCCATACTCATGGCGGGGGCAGCACCACCCACGAGGATGGTGCTAAGGCCATGCAGAAGGAGATTAATCATTTGAAAAGGAAACTGCGCCGCGTCAGACGCAAGCATTCATCGTCCTCATCTAATCCTTCTTCAGAGGAGGTCCGGGGAAGTAGTTACAGCTCGAGGTCATGGTCGCCCCCCAGCGCAACGTCCTCTTGTGAGGAGGACGACCCTCCAACTCGCAGGCACAAGAAGCTCCCTTCCAGGGGCTTAGGGAATGATGCTATGAGTCGGGCGTTACACCAACTCTCCAAATCGCCATTCTCACGGAGGATTGAGAAGGGGAGGCTCCCCAGGAGGTTCACCCAGCCTACCTTTACCATCTACAATGGTCGGACTGATCCGGTGGAGCACGTGAGTCACTTTAACCAGAGGATGGCAGTGCACTCTCATAATGAGACCCTGATGTGTAAAGTTTTCCCCTCTAGCTTGGGACCTGTTGCTATGAAGTGGTTCAACGGCCTTAAATCGGGGTCTGTAGGTTCGTTTGGGGAGCTGACTAGAGCATTTGCATCGCGATTTATCACGTGTAACAGAGTGCCTCGGCCATTGGACTCACTGTTATCCATGGCCATAAGGGAAGGGGAGACGTTGAAAGCATACTCCGACCGGTACTGGGAGATGTTTAACGAGATAGATGGTGATTTTGATGAGGTGGCGCTCAATACCTTTAAGGTTGGCCTTCCTACTGATCACGACTTGAGGAAGTCCTTGACAAAAAAGCCCATCCGCAGCGTACGTCGCCTCATGGATCGCATTGACGAATACAAAAGGGTAGAAGAAGACCAGCAGCAAGGAAATGGTAAGGAGAAGGTTATCCCGCAGGAGAGAAGGGATTTCAGGTCGGACAAATACCACAACAGACAGCCGAGAAGAGATTACATCGGGCAGTCCGGCTTGGCAGCCCCTCAGACCGTGAATACTGTGTTCCGAGAACCAGTACACCAATTACTGGAGAAAGTTCGTAAGGAGCCCTTCTTTAGGTGGCCTAGTAAGATGGCGGGAGACCCCGCGAAGAGGAATCAGAACCTCTTTTGTCAGTACCATCAGGACGTGGGCCACACTACCGAGAACTGTCAGACCCTTTGGAATCACTTGGAGCAGCTTGTCAGTGAAGGAAAACTGAAGCAGCACCTGTGTCAACCTAATGGGCAGGGCAGTCAATCCGGCTCAAACAATCAGAAGAATAATCCATCTCGGCCGGCATTGGGAACAATTAACGTCATCTTTGCTGCACCTGGCAGGACCGGCTCAGGTCCCACTAGGGTAATGGCAGTTTCCCATTCTCAGGCCGAAGAGGCATGCTGCAGGCCGAAGAGGTTGAAGGTGAATTTACCCGTCTTGGGATTTTCAGAGGAGGATAAAGCTAGTACCATCCAACCCCATGACGATGCTCTTATGGTCACTCTCAGGATAGGGAATTATGACGTGAAGAGGGTGATGATTGATCAGGGCAGCGGTGCAGATATCATGTACCCTGATTTATTTAAGGGGCTAAGGTTGAAGCTGGAAGATCTTACTCCTTATGACTCGCCACTCATAAGCTTTGAAGGAAAGGCCGTTGTACCGAAGGGACAGATTCGTTTTCCTGTTCAATCTGGCTTAGAAACGGTTGAGGTGGATTTCATTGTGGTTGACGCGTACTCCCCATATACGGCCATCCTCGCCAGGCCATGGCTGCACGCTCTGGGGGCTGTCTCCTCTACCTTGCATGTTAAGGTTAAGTTCCCTTCGGGGGAATATGTTGAAGAGATCCTCGGCAGCCAATCGGTGGCCAGGCAATGCATATCGGCTGCAGTGCTACATCAGACAGAAGCCGAGTCTTCAGCTTTGATCATCAAAAACTTATAGTAATTAACAGCTCCGGATGCGCCCAATGCGGTGACAGGAGAGGATGCTCTTTGTGAGGATTTAGAGAAGTTTTTGATAGCCGATGACCCTGAGAGATTCTTCCAAGTTGGCATACGCTTGCCACACCAGGAGAAGATGGATTTGTTGGAGTTTCTGAAAGACAACATTGATGTTTTTACGTGGGACCCTTATGAGGCTCCGGGCGTGGACCCAAGCTTCATTTGTCATCATTTGAATGTCAACCCCGCTATTGTTCCGAGGAGATAGCCACCTCGGCGTTCTTCTAAGGAACATTCCGAGGCTGTCAAGGAGGAAGTGCTCAAACTCAAGAGAGCTGGGGCTATTAAAGAAGTTTTCTACCCCGAATGGTTGGCGCATACGGTTGTGGTCAAAAAGAAGAATGGAGCGTGGAAGGTATGTGTGGACTTCACGGATTTGAACAAAGCCTGCCCCAAGGATTCGTTCCCAATGCCACGTATTGATCAGCTTGTGGACGTCATTGTCAGACATCCTCGTATGAGTTTTTTGGATGCCTTCCAGGGTTACCACCAGATTCCATTGGCAGTGGAGGATCAAGAGAAGACGGCCTTCATTACTCCAACAGGAAATTACCACTATAAGGTCATGCCATTTGGGTTGAAGAATGCTGGGGCTACCTACCAAAGAATGATGACCAGAATGTTCGAACAGCAACTAGGGAAAACCATTGAGGTATACGTGGATGATATGGTGGTGAAGAGTAAAACGATACCTTCACACGTTAAAGATTTGGCCAACACCTTCCAGGTGCTAAGAAAGTACAAGTTGCGCCTTAACGCCTCAAAGTGCTCTTTTGGCGTGGGTTCTGGAAAGTTCTTGGGTTATATGATTACTCATAGAGGCATAGAGGTAAACCCAGCGCAGGTCAAGGCTATTCAGGACTTGCAGCCGCCTCGGAACCCAAAAGAGATCCAGAAATTGACCGGAATGATTGCCGCACTGAGCAGATTTATCTCTCGGTCAGCTGACCGATGCCGTCCTTTCTTCCAATTGTTGAATAAATGGAAAGGATTTCAATGGACCGACGACTGCATGTTAGCCTTCCAACAGCTTAAGCAATATCTTTCTCGGCCACCCATTTTGTCTCGCCCCGAGGCGGACGAGATCCTGTTTGCATATTTGGCAATGGCCGTCCACGCTGTCAGCCTGGTCCTCATAAGGGATGAAAGCGGGGTGCAGAGACCGGTCTACTACGTTAGTAAGTCCTTGAATGAGGCCGAGGTGCGCTATCTACTCTTGGAGAAAGCACTTCTGGCCATAGTTCATGCCACGCGGAAACTTCCTCATTATTTCCAGTCCCACACTGTGGTGGTTTTAACCCAATTGCCCCTCAAGGTGGTGTTACGCAGTGCTGATTATTCTGGCAGGGTTGCAAAGTGGGGAACTATTTTGGGGGCCTTTGACATTAAATACATGCCTCGCACCTCGGTGAAGGGCCAGGTCCTTGCTGATTTGGTGGCGGAGTTTGCCGAACCATTGCTAGAAGAAACTCTGAAGGAAGCACACATGGATGAAAAATCAGTTGGTGTGATCACAGCCGCAGCACCGTCGACTTGGAAAGTGTATGTGGATGGGGCTGCTAATCAAAGAGGGTCTGGCGTTGGACTTGTCCTGATATCCCCTGAGGGAATCGTCTTCGAAAAATCTCTAAGACTGGCATTCTCGGCTACTAATAATGAGGCCGAGTACGAAGCAGTCTTGGTGGGCATGAACATGGTACATAGGATGGGTGGAAAGGAAGTTCATGTGTTCTCGGATTCTCAGTTAGTGGTCGACCAAGTCACGGGGACCATGGAGGCTAGGGAGCCAAGAATGCAAGAATACTTGGCCCAGGTTAAACGTCAGCAAGCCCAATTTGATTCGTTCGTCTTATCTCACATCTCTAGGAGTGGAAACACCCATGCAGATTCTTTGGCCACGTTAGCAACGTCTTCGGCTCAGGGCTTGCCCAGGATTATCCTTGTAGAGGATTTGCTAAAGCCAACTCTTACCGCTGTCAACGCGGCTCGCATCCATCTGATAAGGCCTGGACCTAGTTGGATGGACCCGGTCATATCTTTTCTTAAGAACGACATCCTTCCTAAGGACAAGTCCGAAGTAGATAAGATACGTCGAAAGGCGCCACGTTTCTGGTTATCCGAGGATCAGAAACTGTATAAACGATCCTTCTCAGGACCATACTTGTTATGTGTGCACCCTGAATCAACTGAAGCGCTTCTGGAAGAACTGCATGAAGGGATTTGTGGGAGCCATACTGGGGGAAGGTCCTTAGCCCATAGGGCCCTGACTCAGGGTTATTGGTGGCCCAATATGCAGAGGGAGGCTCAGGACAATGCTCGAAAATGTGATCAATGCCAAAGGTTCGCCCCTAATATTCATCAACCTGGAGGGGTTCTCAACCCTCTCTCCAGTCCCTGGCCTTTCGCACAATGGGGATCAGTCAGTAACGAAGAAAGAAATTAAGAATTGTAACCTTTAAGAGAGAAAGAGAATTAATACAGAAGTGGTCCTCGGCTCACGTCCGAGGAGGTCCATTTGCAATTATCATCTATTATTTACAAGTGTTTTCACACCTTAGCCTGTCATCAAGTTCTCAGTACCTCTAACTTAGATTTCAAGCCCACACTCTACAAATTTCATTGTTTAAGACTCATTGGACCTGAGCCCATAATTGTCTTTGGGTCCAGGTGCAATTGTGCACTTACAGTAGGTACTAAAAAACTATTATAGTAAAATAAATATTTATATGTTAAATAACTACGCTAACGTTGTAATTGATCAAAATTCTTACACGAATGAGATTAACTTTTACAACATAATTATCAAAATTCTTAAAATTAATGTCTCTTTTAATTAATGTAAATCTATATATACTTTAAAAATCAAATTATTTATATATTTGTTTTGTGATACAAATAAAATCTAGAATTGACCTTAATGACAACTTTTTTTCCACGGCAAGCACGTGTCTTGCACGTGCTACCCTAACTATCTCTATATAAAAAGAGCCAATGAGTTAGTGCTACAATACTATCGCTACAGTACCTTGGTTTGTTCAATTCTTTTTTTTTTTTTAATGGTACTTGCTACACAGTACTTTGGTTTGTTACGGCTTGCCTCTATTGAACTGGCATATATAATAATAATATTAACGCAACAAATTGCTACAGTATTTTCACAATTTTTGATGTGTTAATTCCTATAAAATAGAAAAATATCACACTGGAACTAATTATAACTAAAAATAAAGGTATTGTAAAGAAGAAAAAAAGTGCTACATTCACAACATTTTTTACAACATTTTCATAACAAATCTTAAGTGATTAATTGTTATTCTAATTTAAATTTACCAATGAAATTACTTTTTCACCCACAAATAACAATCCGTAACAACCTACTACTTATGATTTATAATGAAAATGTTGTAAAAATAACATTTCTCTTGTGAAAATATTAAGACATCCTATATTCCTGTTGTAGTCACAATATTTTTACAACTGTTGAGGTGTCAATTCTTTATAAGTCAAAATACAATATAACAAAGTTTTAAAGGCATTATGAATATGTTGTGTCATTCTTTGTGTTTCTAAATTTTTTTTTTTATTAGTCAATTTTTGTTGAGCCAAAATTCATAGTTTCACATGCAGTTTTCTTGGGTTGAATTTTTGTTGCTTTGTATTTTTTTTCTTTATGCACCATTTTAAGTAAAAACACATAGTTTTTTAGCTATTTTCACACAGGGGAGGTGCTCTAATAGCCTTTTGAAATTGAATGGTGGTTGTGGCAATTCAAACTGAAATTTTCAACTTTGTGTGTTTGAGTTTGTTTTTTTCTTTTCAATCTTCAATCGGGTTTTTCCCCCAAATTTAATTTGTTAAGTTAAAAATTAGGGTTTTTGAAATATCAATTATTGGAGACTACTCTTTATTTGAAAAAGTCTCTATAGTGCCCGTGAAGTGTTTGATGCTAGGTCGTAGTGCGGATTCTATGTAAGACTGTTTGGTTAATAATTGTGATTTTCCTCAAAGTATTTTAAACATTATTCTTTAAATGCCCTTACAGATTTTCACTAGTATATGAAGAGATCAATACTTGTGGTACTCTGATCAACATGCTAAGGCTGGATCAATTAAACTAAATGTAGATGCAGCTCTGTTACAACAATCTGCCTTCACATTTTTTTGTGGATTGCAATCCACTGTTAGATTTTTTGCTCTCTTCCCCCTTGATTTCCTTTGCTTTATTTTTTTTTCCAATGCATTTGTGATTATTTGTGGCTAATTTGAAGTCCGTTGGGGGTGAATTTGTTTGAGCTTGATGTGGTTTTACATGTTATTGGATTTTAAACAGATGAGAAGCTCCATAAGCTTAGAGTGCTCTTCTTGAAGCACAAGAGCATGTTCTTACATAGAGTCCCCGGTGGAGTAGTGATACACTTATGAACTTAGATCACTTAGCAGAACAATACAACAGAGGTCAAGATTGTGTAATTCTCTGACTTTCCTACTTCTTTCCTCACTTATTTTATTCCCAACTTCATGCTTGCTCATCATTAGCTCATTCTTTTTCATATTGCAACTCATTTTTCAAATATGTGCACAGATGCAATGACTACTTTGTCAAAATTTGGAATAATTTAATGCACAAGGGGAGCTTGCATGAAAAGGTACTGTACAGACAATAGTTGTCGGTCACTTTTGAAAACAGACCAATGTTTTAAATATATTTCAAATTTAGTGAGTATACCTCAAATGATTTTCCTGATCTTTCAAACTCAAGCATGCTTAGAGCAACTTCACCACTTTTGTGAGACAATAGGCTCAAGGTCCTTTTCAAATTCCTCAAGAAATGCTATACTTCGGTCATCTACAAATGTGCAAAACACAAGAACTTAATTAAATAACCCAAAAGTGACACTAATACTATATCACACTCACAAAGTATATTATCAAAATAACTAGTCCAATAGTGGGCCACTAAACATTTCCTGGCCCAGCTGTACCTGCTGCCTTTGCAATAACAATCTATAGATTGAATCTAGAGTCCCACCAGGAAACGTGTAAAATGGATGAGGTGGGGGCTTAGCATATTGGCAAGGTGCAAGAGTAGACAACAAAGCCAAATGTTATTAGCTTCATAGTTAGATGAAGAAGTTTAGTGGCTCAAATTGATACTTTAGTAGAATATATTTTGTTATGCCACAAACAACTAGCTTCTTTTTTTTTTTCTTTTTTTTTTTGTGGAAGTATATTCAATTGGAAGAAATTAGATCTTTCATGTTTAATTCAAACAATGCCATGTGGATACTTTGATTTGCCTAGAATCGGGAAGAATGAAAAAGATGGAAATACAAAGGAATTTCCATTACTATATCTTATTTGTTTGGTGCTAAATATTAAGTTGTTTAATGTTGGAAAATATACCCCCTGAGCATCTAAATTGTATAAGAAAGGATTTGACCTTTGATCTGATATAGTTCAAGAAAGATTGGATTTGTTTGGATACAACAAACTTAAGGAGAAAAAGGTTAGAAAAGCAATGTTAAATTTTCATATTCATCCCTTCTTTTATTTTTACATTATTGCTTGATCAATCTCCCTCATTGATGGGTTCTTCTACTCTTCTATCTTGCTTCAGAAAACAAAATACTAAAAAATTTGGGTTTTATGTGGATTCCTTTATCATGGGTCATGGAAGCTGTTGCAACTATCATGGCCATTGCTCTTGCACATGGAGGGGTAAGTCCAAATGACTTCAGTTTATATATATATATATATATATATATATCTTTTATAGTACGGTTAGCAATATGACCATCAGACCAAGTGACCTAAAACAATGAAATAAATATGACTCTAGGCTTACTGTTTCCCTAAAGATTTTAAGTGTAACTAATGGTAAATCTTGCCATGCTTAATTTGTTTTTGCATTAGTCATTACTTAGATGAAGTTGAAATAACATTTTGAAATTTCCTAATTAGTCAAATTCAATTCTTCAATCAAATTGTTTGGGGAAAATTTTGAATATACCTTGTATATGCGGAATAAAAGTTTAGATTATCATTACTTTTTTGGCATCTTGATCTTTTTAATAATGAGAACAATGCTGCCAATGCACCAACTGTTCTTATGGCACGGTTGGCCCAAAAAGCCAAGTTCTTCTTCGGAGATGTAAATGTACTTTTACTTATATTGTTGATGGTTATGTAGTTTGTTTTTGGTGGTGAAAGTTCTATTTTTAATTCAATTCCAAAATTTTGGGCATGGTCAGTATTACTTTATGATTTTTAGTACTTAGGTTGAATGCCATATATTTGTTGTTTTAAACATCACATAGGTAATAAAGGAAAAGTACATATTAAGGCTTCGTTACATGCTTGTAGCATTGGCACGCATATTTTGTAGATGGATTTCTAAGTCTTAGATCCAAATTTGATATTGGTAAAATCATAGAAGCATATTATATAGTTTGAATATATATACATGTATAACCCAGGAGGTTGGCTGAGTTGGTAGAGCTCTCAGTCTCAAAGTGCTTGTACTGGGCTCGACTGGGTGTGCTCCCTAGTTCGAGTCTTGCTACCTGCACTTTGAAAAGAATTTCCTGGGCCAGTGCTTTACCCCTTCGTAGGGCTCTCCCGGCACGAACAGTGATTAGTCTCTGGTTGAAAGCCTTGAGGATACACTGTGGGCAACCAAAAAAAATATATATATATATACATGTATGGGTGCGTGTGTGTGTGTCTTAGATCCAAATTTGCATGCATATTTTGGAGATGGATTTTTGTGTCTTAAATCCTAACTTGATATTGCTAAGATCTTAAAAGTATATCATTTAGTATGAATATTTATGTACATATTTATGTGTATATTTGTGTGAGTCTTAGTGCTAGACCCAAAGAAAATGTAGGTAGGAATTTCCATCTTGGGTGGAAGATCAATTGAAGTTTTTGATTTGGATAATGAGCAATCAAAGACGAAAGTGAATGATTCAAATAGAAGCACCAAAACATCAAGGGAGAATCCATAGGGAAATTACCTTAGCCGGTTGCAATATACTACGTACGAGGATTAAGATGTGAGAAGTTTCAAGTTATCTACTCAGCAAATGATTATTTGTTTTCTAATTATTTGTTTTGTGTTATTCTACAAGGTGAACATGTATTATCAACTTATGTTCAAAATGTAATACCAGCTTTCTAATTATTTGTTCATGACTAAGCTACAAACACAAATGTTCAATAGCTCGAGCATAACCACGCACCCAGTTTCCAATGGAGCTTCTAATAATACCACCACCACCAGCTTTGCCCGGATTACCCAAGGAAGACCCATCGGAGTTTAACTTAAACTAGTTTTTAAGAGGAGGGAGCCAACGTACTTGGATGGCGCAAGTGATACGCTTATGCCTTTCATTTAGTTCAAGGTAAGCAAACTTCGAAACTTTGGCTAATGTTTCAGCCATGATTGGTTTAAGAGTGGTATGGTCCCTAAAAATCACCCTATTCCGTCGGAGCCATAAGCTCCAAACTCCAAATGGGAAAATAATTCCCCAGCTAATGCCAATACCAGCAGCCTTGTGAGAGGTGCAATTGATTTTGAGCCAATCCGAAAGGTTTGCACCATAGAATAAATTGGAATGGATGGGAGGAGGGAAGGAATCCCAAAATACCAGTACCTGAGGACAATCTCTTAGCACGTGCAAGATTGATTCCACTGCAGAGTTGCAAATCGGGCAGCAAAGGGGAACATTGAGGCCTCTAGCAGTAAGGACTTCTCTGACTGGTATGCTTTTATGGAGACACTGCCATAAAAAGCATTTGATTTTAGGAAGAGTGCTTGTCTTCCAAACCCACTGCCCTGTAAAAGAACTGTATGAATAGTTGTCATTGTCCAAACAAGCTAATTTGTAGGCTTCTTTGAACTCAAAATCTCCATTGGGTGAGGAAGCCCAAGTGATGCGATCCAAACTATTTGCAGCCAAGGGGAAGGGGGTGGCTTTGATTTTTGATCGATGGTAGGGGGGAGTGCAAAGGAAAGACCACTAAGAATGTGTTTGGATCCATGTTTTACTGCTGCGTTTTAAGTCTGCAGTGTTTTCAGTTTTTTTTTTCTTTCTCCAGCACGTGAATAGTAATGGGTACTGTTCATGCACATGGAGTTACTGTGCGGGAGACCAGAGGTACTATTTAAGCACTATTCACGCACTGTTCATGGGACCCACAAGCACTTTTATAGAAAAATAATAATAATAATGGGTCCCACAATACTATTCACACATTTAAAAATTATTTTGCTACAGTGTTTTCAATTTTCAGTTTTCAGCAATAAGTTCTATCCAAACAGACTCTAAGACTCCAGTCTTTGTGTTGAATAACATCCTTTAACAAGAGATCTTCCTCCCCTCTTTGAAGAGGGCCAACAATCAGATTTCTCAACGGGCCATCATTCAGCCATTTATTATGCCAAAAGGATAATCCACTATTCATACCTGCACTCCATTTAGTGCCTTTCATGAAGATTGGTTCCCCTTTCTTAAAAGCTGCCCATGTGATTGAACAAGATCTTGGTTTCAAAAGGCTTTGCCTTTGTCTATATTTGTATTTGTGAGCAAGTACACGGGTCCAAAGAGAATCCTTCTTTTGATGGAATTGCCAATTGAGCTTGGCTAGAAGAGCTATATTCCTCTCCTTTGCTGATTGAAGTCCCAAACCCCTATCTTTTTTGGCCTTGGTGATTTTCTTCCGGCTGATTAGGTGTAGTTTCTTTTTGTGCTCTGTGGTGCCCCAAATGAAATTTCGACATAATCTATCAACACATTGGGTAACCGTAGATGGTAAGGCTGCACTTTGCATGACATAATTAGGGATGGTGGAAAGTGAGCTTGCGTAAGAACGAGTCTCCCAGCAAAAGAAAGGAGGTGAGATTTCCAACCAGCCAACCGGTTCTGAACCCGTTCAATCACGGTACCAAAGTCTTAGGAAGTTGAAGTGTGTTTAAGAGGAAAACCCAAGTATTTCCCTAAGGAAGGGGTAGACTGAAATTCTAATATGGTGCATAATTCCTCTCTTTTGTGTTGAGCCAAATTAGGAGAAAAAAATAGGCGAAACTACACTATTGGTCCCTGAAATTTATCTTGTATGCGCAATTGGTCCTTCAAGTTTAAAGCGAGCACAATTAGTCTCTTAAGTTTTAAAACTGAGTTGTATCGGTCCTTTTACTAACATCTGTTAACGATGTTACTTATGTGGCTAACGGAATAATGACTTGACATTTTTTTAATGACGTGACATGTTTTTAATTAAAAAAATTACAAACTAAATTTACATGTGGGAAAAAATATTTACGGGTAAATTAAAAAAATTACTTTCTATTTGTTGTAAGAACTTAGAATCCACAACGAGAGAGGGAAGAAGCTAAACCTAGCCACTGCCTGAAATCTCATGCCCTTGCCGCCGCCGGCAATAGCCCAAGCCGTAGCTGCCATCAACGACAGCACAGCCATACCCATGTTATTTGCTATTTTCATCCCAAAATATGTCTAATCTTTTTGTCTTTTCAGTTTGCAACTTTTTCAGAACGCCGTCAAGGAATTAAAAAAAATTTTCCTCCTCTGTTTCCTCTGTTTTTTCCTATGTTATGTTGCTTTAGGCTTTCTCACTAGCAGAGGCATCCTCTCTCTTTCTCTAACACTCTCACCCAAAACTTGACCCAACCCATTCTCCGCTGTTGGTTTCTTCCAGCTCTTCATCCCTAATTTCTTCAATTCATAACAGAATTCCGTGATTTGATTCAAAATTTTCTGTCTAGTTAGCAGATTACGCTTTGAGAAAGTACTCTTTAGCTGCGGTTTTCGGTCAACCTTGAACAAATTCTCCAATAACTCACCATCCAAATGCTTCTTTTTCTTCTTCTCTATGCTTGGCTTCATTGCTGCTTTCTTTGAGTTCATACTACCATTTGGAATAGGAGCAAAAACATTAGGATTCTTGTTCTCATTGTCTTTATTGGATCCTTTAGTCTTCAAAGACTTTGAATTGGGAATTTTTGCAGTAGCTGAAGTTGAATTTATTTCTTTCCCTTTCAGCTTAACATCTCTGCAGGAACAAGCAATAAATAATACCCAATTAACAAACTTAGCTTAGTTTGAATATGATTTGAAATAACAACAATGTTACAAACACAACAAATTTCACAACTTGTTGAGGTGGGAGACTGCGATTACATTTTTTTCATTAGGATTTTGAACATTGTCGAATCAAAAACAAAGATTCATGGGCTACAATCAACATGGGTATGGTTGTGTTGTCACAGGCGGCAGGTACGACTTGGGCTATTACTGGCAGCAACAAGGGCATGGGATTTCAGGCGGTGACTGGGTTTAGCTTCTTCCCTCTCTCACCTTCTCTCTCATTGTGGGTTCTAAGTTCTTACAACCAATAGAAAGTAATTTTTTTAATTTACTCGTGGATATTTTTTCCCACATGTAAATTTAGTTTGTAATTTTTTTAATTAAAAACATGCCACATCATTAAAAAAATGCCAACTAATTGTTCCATTAGCCACATAAGTAACACCGTTAACAGCAGTTAGTAAAAGAACCAATACAACTCAGTTTTAAAACTTAAGGGACTAATTGTGCTCGCTTCAAATTTGAGGAACCAATTGCGCACACAGGGTAAACCTCAGGGACCAATAGTGTAGTTTCGCCAAAAAAATACCCGAGACTTTTCAGCACTAACCTTCTAACCAGAGAGCATACAAAAGGTATCTAAAACATCCCTTACAACCATACAATTTTTGACATCAACCTTTGTGAAGAGAACAAGATCGTTAGCAAAAAAGAGATGAGAAAAAGTCACCCCACCTCTGGAAGCTAAAACCGGGTCCCACAACTTCTCTTCACATTTCTCAACAATGAGAGATCCAAGGACTTCCGTGCATAATATGAAAAGATAAAGTGAGAGGGGATCCCCTTGCCTTATGCCCCTAGACGACTAAAAAGGTTCCAAAGCTCCTTCATCGAAAAACACAAATATGGTGGAGGATGAAACACAACTCATAATAAGGGAGACGAGATGGTTCGGGAACTTATAGAGTAGAAGAGTATCCCTGATAAAGCTCCACTCAAGCCGGTCATAAGCTTTTTCCAAATCGATTTTAATAGCCATGAGGCCTTCACCGCCTTTCTTCCTTGACATGGTATGGACAAGTTCTTGAACAATAATGGCATTGTCAACACCCTTCCTATTAGGCACAAAGGCTGTTTGAAGAGGAGAGACAAGCTGGTTCAGAATTGGACGAAGCCGAGCCACAATGAGCTTAGTTATGATCTTGTATACTGTATTGCAAAGACCAATAGGGCGGTAGTTATTAATTGACTCCGGATTATTACACTTAAGAATGAGCATGATCAATGTCTGGTTGAAATATTCTGGGATTCTCTTGGTATTGAAGATATGTTTGATTTTGTCCTTCACCGAGGGACCCACCACAAGCCAAAAACGTTGAAAAAACCCCGCATGTAGCCCATCCGGACGGGGCGCTTTGTAAGGCTTAAGAGATCGGAGAGCACTGTATATTTCCTCGTCGGTGATCGGGAGATCAATCTTGTCTGCTTCCTCAGTTATTAATCTGCATCTCCAAAAAGGGGGTTGCCAATCAGCCCTATTGGCATCACATTGAGATGTAGTAAAAAGTTTCAGGAAGCCTTCTCTAATGAACTCCGCAATAGCGTGCTCCCCGTTGATCCAATTTCCCATCCTATCTTTCATACAAGTAATGCAATTCGTTCTCCTTCGAATCAGCGTTGAATTATGGAAAAAAACCGTGTTTCTATCACCTTCCACCACCCAAGAAATTCTTGATTTCATACTCCAAAACTCAGCTTCCAAGAGTTCAATATTTGACAAGTCATGGAAAAGGGTTTGCTCAAGATTGACTAGAAAATTGTTTGCTCTAGTCCCCAAAGCCGTTTGCACCCCCTTTAGCCTGGCACAAATTCTTCTCTTTCTATGGAAGATATTACCAAAATGGTCTCTATTCCATTGCTTAGCTCTTGTTGTGAAGGAGATAATGGCATTGGAAAGGTTGGCAGGCCCTGACCATGCATCCCTGACCAGACCAGGGAATGAGGGATGGGAGAGCCACATTGGTTGAAATCTAAATGGGCGGGGGTATGCACAACGTTGCTGGTTCACTGCATACTTTACTGCATATGTACTAATAACCAGTGAATTATCAATACTATAATAGTTATTTTTTTAAGATTGTATTAAAGTTTCATAAGGTGGCAGATCAGTATAATATACCCATGACATATTTAGGTCCATTTTCTGTAAAACTTGATTCACATTATTTAAACATATCACACCCACAAGCTGGGCAAATTATATGTTAAACCTAAGCCATTCAATTTATAATTGTGCATATGAACAAATAGCAGAAAATTAAGGGGGTGTTTGGGAGAGTAGTTTAAATTATTTTATTTGAGTGTTTTTTATATATGTGTAGGTGAAAAAATGTGTGAAAAAGTGGGTGAAAAAGTGTGTAATATTGTTTAAAATGTGTTAAAACTAAGGTGCCAAATGGGCCCTAAACAACTCAAAATATTTTTTTTTATAACTGATAATAATTACACAATTTAATCTAGCAACATAACCATAGACTAGACAATAATTCAAGATTTTTAATCACAAAATGGACATGTTGTCAAAATAACAGCTGGTATACAATTTGTCTTTTTCCGTAATTAAAATCATGTAATACAATCCGTTAGCCAAGTGAGCATATAATTGATTATTACAATATGTTATAAACCTTATACCACATTCAAGACTCCTAGGTTTCTCAAAAAAAAAGAAAAAACATTCAAGCCTCCTCAAGTCATGTGTTCACATCAGCATATTCAGGTTTTTACTTCTTTGAAAACACTTGCATCCGTAAATCTCAACTCTGCTAGTTACTACAAATTTTCCTATATTTAATCACAGACACAAACTAAAAGAAAAATAGAAAATTTATTTATTATTACATTAGCATATATAGCAAAGCTAGAGGGGGCAGGGACCACGGCCCCTCTAGCTTTTTGTAATTTTCAATTATCTAGAGTAGTCGAATCATAAAAAAGGTACTAAATTTTAGAAAAATATAGTTATATAGTTATTGGCATTTTAGAATTTAGGCCTTTAATTTCGCAGTCCTTTTGAATTAGTCTAGAACACAAGTTTTATACATTGTGCAATTGTTTGGGCTTTAGATAGCTTCTAAATAATTATTTTTATATTTAACTTGGTCTCTCTGAAAAAAATTTCTAGTTCCACCACTATATATTAATTAATATAAGCAGCATCAATTCCATTCATTACCACTCTATTTTATAAGCGTTTTATAATAAATTGATAATAGATTTAACATTTTCCATAACAATAATGTCCTCCTTTAACAAACATCAAACATTAAACATTAAGCATATTGTGAACCTAATACATGTACGTATTGAGCAACTACCACTAGAAGTTCTAGTCTAGAACCCATGCAAAAGTTTTTAGATTTTTTAACTTGCCTCTTTAAAAATTTGATGCTAAAATTCGTGGGTCTTCATGTACGGTCAAAAAGGGGAATTACGTGGCTTTTGTAGTTTGTTCTTATTGAGATTAATTGTGTTGAGAGATAGGTTGTAGAGGCCGGAGCGATGGATGGAGTTGGTGGCGGCGGGAGGAGAAGTGGAGTGGTTTCCGCTGTCCTCTTAAGTGGTCGACGAAAGAACTGTTTGGGATTTGAGAAGATGAAGGGGAAAAGAAACGTGCCATAGAAAGCGAACGAGCTGAATGCGGTGGTACCAGCGCGGAGAGTTGGGAGGAGAAGAGAAGTGGAAGGGAGAGCGAGAGTTCCAGTATTATTATGTCTAATATACTTTACAATGTTAAATATAAGTAATGAAAATGAAATGGGGATGTAGCTCAGATGGTAGAGCGCTCGCTTAGCATGCGAGAGGTACGGGGATCGATACCCCGCATCTCCATTTTTTTCTTTGTTTTTATTTCTGCGTTAATTGATCCGAATATTTCTTCTTCTTCTTTTTTCTTTTCTTTTTTTTTCCTCTGAGGAAATCATCTTCCAATGGGTACCCATTAACCAAATCCCGAACCCTCGACCCCAGATACTAAACATACATTTGATTGAACCACGAGAATCAAAGCTGGGAATGAAGCAAATAAAGCAGAAAGTAACAAGAAGAACAAGAACCTTTTTTTTTTGAGAGAGAGAGAACAACAAGAAGAACCTGAAGCCAGCAATACTAGACTTCTCAACCTTTAGTCGAAACTGGGCCTACGTATTAGTTGGTTCCTCTCCTAGTCCTTCTATGTTATATGGCCCAAGCCCACAATAGACCAAAATCAAACATGAGCCCAGGAAGTATTCCCTTCTCCTGTATCGTTTACACGTCTTGCTTCTAATATTTAACTTTGACAGGTGCACTTGCATTAGCTTTGGACCTAGACATATTTGGGCCTAGCTGAACTTGTTCATCATCTTTGGACCTCTGCACCAGCTGGCCCTTTTCTTGCAAAGTTGGTCCCCCTATATTTTGGGTGTCATTTACATCCATGTGACTTGGATAATCAATATGCTTCCTAGTATACAATTTTTTTTTTTGGTGGGAGGAACAATTACAAATACACATACGGGGAGGGAAAACTTCCTATTAAAAAAAAAAGGAAAAGGGAAAAATGTTCTCAAACAAAAATACGCCTCAAAGCCTACTAAAAAATCATACTTGTATACAATTGTAACTTTTGAAGTCACATGAATGAATTTAATTGAGAATTTTGAAATACAACATGTAATTTTTTTTAAAAATTTTTACTCGTTTTTTAATAATTTTTCAGCAAGCCAAAAGAGTTAAAGAAAAAAATAAAAATAAAATCCATGTGAGGCTTAGGTTGTCCACGCTTAATCATGGATGAGACTCACATAAATCATAAATGGTCATTCATGTATATCTCATTGTTGGCTATATTAACAATGAGATATTGAAGGTAGGTAGCCTAAGCAGGTGCTGTGAGGCTCATTGCAGACAATGATATCAAGAACAACTATAAAATAAACTGACTTCATTTAAAAGATGGAAGTGTTAAAAATAATACTAATTTTATTCTAAAATTAAAACAACATAAATAAATATATTTTTTAATTACATTTTTTTCATATTTGATAAATTAAAACATTATTTTATATTACCTATTTATTAAAAATTTAAATAATAATTGCAATATCACTCTTTATAAGATAAGTTTAAAAAGAACTCACACTTTATGTGATTCACTTACACCTTTCATTTTTTACCCTCCCAAGTCCCAACACAAAAAAATAACAAAAACAAACCTTGTTATTGTTCAAGGTTACACTACTAGTAGGCTAAGAAGGAGAGGAACATTCATACACAGCAGAGAACTGAAACTGTCATAAGCATAGGCACACCACACCTCAACGCAAGATAATTTTGCAATTCCTAGGTACAGAATAAGGATTTTGGTACTAATTTCCGAAGGAGTTATACAATTTCCGGAAAGGGTTTGGTTTGCTTGGTTTTCTTGCTACTCACTTTTTCGTTTTTAGGAAGAGAACTCCGAAACATTTTTGGGTCATCATAGACAAAGTACACATAGAAGAGGCAGAAGCTACTTGCAATTACAACAAGAAAGATAGACAAGCTAGCAGCCAAGCTTAAAAACGTAGCGAATTGACACGCAAAGCCGAACAAGATGGAGGTAGACAAAACGCAGATAATGAACTTCAGGAACTCTTTCTTCTGCGAGTTATCATTTGGGGGCAACTTATTGAACACAGTGAAACAATGGTCCAACATAATGTATGCAAAGTAAACAAAAACGATGAAAATGATCACGGGAAAGTCGTTGTGGATATAGGCACGGTAGATTGTGCTCATACTACTAATTGTGAGGTTTAGATAAGCAAAGTAAGGGAGGAGGCTGAGGCTGTAATCCTTGTTTTCTGTGTTGTTGTTGCAAGAAGAAAGAGGAGAAGTGTGTCTCCTACTAGTACTGCGATGGATTGATGACATTTTGATAGGCAAATAGTGACTGAGCGTAGTGAAACTCTGTGCTAGGTGGTTGTGAATGATGTAGCTGGTTTAAAACTAAATGGCTTCATCACTATATATAAATAAAGAGGATTGGTTTCTGAGTCTTGGATTCAGAAGATGCCTGGAAATTATTATGGAAAATTAAAAGAGCGTGGAACTGGAATGAATTTCTTGAAAACCTACTTTTTCTCATTTTTTTACTTTAGAATTGAAAGTCGAAACTTCCTTGAAGATACACAGAATTAATTCCTTAAGAAAAATGAAGCTACGTCAGAACTGGTGACTTTAATTATGTAGGTACTGAGAAACTTACAGGAAAAAGCTGCGAAAGTGGGAAGTGGGAAGTGAATTTTTTACTTGACTTAATTGGGTTGGAGCTTGGAACATTAAGCCCAACAAGATAAAGAGAATTTTTGCTGCAATTTCAAAGAAGACGGACCCAATCAGAAGAGGAAAATATGAAGTTGGGGCCCAAAGAGGGTTCTTTAATAAGTGGGCTAGAGAACAATTGAGAAGAAAATTGGGGGGCGCAGAGTTTTTTTTTTCTTTTCATTTTGGGCCCTTCTCCGAATCTTTTTATTTTTTTTAAGAAACAAACTAATTACTAAACAAAAACTTTAATCACACTCTCTCACCAAACTCAAACACATTAATTAAACCAATGTACCACTACAAAAAGGCTTAGGCCCCATTTGATAGAGCATTTTAATCACATATTTTTTGTTTTTAAACAACATTACACGTAATTTCACATACTTTTTCACCTACATGTATTTTAAAAAACTACAAACAACACTACTCAAACTCCTTTATCAAACAGACCCTTAACTTTTTGGAATAAACTCTTCTCAAAATCTCAATATTCTTCATCTTACTTATCCTTATAAAACGAAAACCGTTATAATATTACCAGACAACCATCTCACAACATGAAGAAAAAAATATATAAGAGGAAAATTGCGGGTTTGTAATTGTGCTTTTTTATCCCATTTTTCACCCAATTTTTTCTCCCATTTTAAACACATGATTATATTAAATTTTATTGTTTCAAAAAATATGCTAAGTTGACTCTAGATAGTAGAACACACAATCCCAACAAGCCAATTTCACCATATTTTCAATCATGTTAATGTCCCAGCCACTTGGTTACAAGGTCACGTTATTAAACTAAAAAAATAATTTTTTTTATTAATGAGTAGACAAAAAAAAGATAATACTATTAATTAATGTAATAATTTGTTTAAAGTTAATTAGAAAAGTAGATAATTCAATGATAACACCAAGAAAAGTAATTTAAATATGGATGTCATGAAAGCTACAAGCTCCTGGTAGCTATACCTAATAAATCTGTAAGGTGTAAACCATCAAAAACCATGAACTCATCTCGCAATTCCAATTCCCAATGATCAGTTATAAAACCCACATTATGCATTGCTTTACAAGTTTTCGTTTTTTGTTATTAAACATGATACTTTCACATTCCACCTTGGTCTTACAAAAGGAGGAGGTGGCATCTAAGTTAGAGTTCATTGGGTTTGAGAATGATTGGAAAAAGTTTCAACGGTTTGGCGTTTTTCCAATTACGAATTTGATTTGAGAAATCTTTGATGATTGTTGGAAACTAGTACATTCTAATGTAGCTTTTTGTGGCTCTCTGCCATGTCTCCCTCCCAGTAGAACAAGTTATCCTTCATTTAGAGTGATATCCGAAAACTTTCTTAACAGTGAGTATTTAGCAAGATTGTAATGAACAGAGATTGAGATCTTGATAAAAGAAACAAGCAGAGAGAAAAGAGAGAAAATCTTTGATTGAAGAAACTTAAATCTTGCTTAATTATTTTCTGAGCATCAGCTCTGTATTCATAGTACATTGATCCTATTAACTGAATAATTACCGTTACCACTAATCACGGAAAGGCTCCGTGATTTAAGGAAGAGAAAGTCAACAAGAAGACAACAGATTTTCGGGCTAATTCAAACTGATTATTGAAACACAAAATGGTGCGTTTGTGTATAAATGAAACGGTGCGTTTTGTTCATGAAGCTGAGGGTAACTGTTTTAGTCTAACGATGTCGTTTGGGAGCTACTTCTTCACAACTGCCGCCTGTGTTTTCTTCTTCTTCTCCTCCTCTGTTTCAGCAATATCTTTTTCCCTCATCTAACACTGTTAGTGGCAGGTAGGGCTTGTCGGGTTTTCTTTTGGTTTTTTCAGGGCAACAACTAGGGCCGGCCCTTCCACCAGACGAATTAGACAATTGCCTAAGGTCCCAAGTGGAAGGAGACTCCAAAATTTTAAAAAAAAAGGGTAGTAGGGAAAAATAAATTTAGTTTCAGATAATTCTAAAAAAAAATCAGCACAACCTTTTGACCAAAAAATAAAATTTCTGTTATACCCAGTTAAACATGGGCAGCACAAAAAAAAAATTTGGCCTAAATAAAATCAATTATCCCAAAAATAATATCATTATCCTCTAGATAAACCAAAAGTCAACAAGATAAATTACAAATCTGATTTGAGAAATTAACTACAAAACAAATAAAAAATCTTAAATCCCTAAAATTTTTACCATCTCTTTCTCATTCTTACAATGCTTTTTTCTCTCAACTATTGCTCTCCGCCTCTCTCATTCTTTCTCTCCACTGCCAGGCCTAGCTCAAGCTTCCTTTCCTCCGATCTAAATCATCCGACCACCAACTGCTTTTTTTTTTTTTTTTCGCTGCTGCCGTGCTGCGCTGTGTTTTGATTCTGGCATTTTGCATTGCAGAATGGGTTTTGCCTTTTGAGCTAGAGGACGTGAGGTATAAGTGTATAACTTATAAGGCTTGCTTTCTACTTTAGATTTGTTAACTTTTGAGCTTGAGGACATGAGGTATGAGTGTATAACTTATAAGGCTTGCTCTTTTTTTGTGTTGTTGTTATAGGTGGTGTACTAGGATCTATGAAGCACGGATGCGTTTCGGGATTCGGGTGCGGGTGCAGGACTCGGCAATTTTTGAAAAAGTAGGGTGCAGATGCGGCGATTAAAAAATTATTAAAAATATTTTTATTTATATTTTTAATATATTGCTAAACATACTTTTTTCACATTATATAAATATATACCAAATTTAAGAGCAATAGTAAATAATAACTAGAATACAGAGAATGGAAAAGAGCCTAGCTGAAGAAAAATACTTTTTCTTTTTTGAATTTCGGCCGGTATCGGCTGATTTTGCCAGTACCGGTTTGCGCTCGATACGTACCGATTCGGGCCGAATCGGCCCGATTTCGCGCGCGTTGGCCCGAATCGGCACCGTATCGGTGTGAATCACGCCGAAAAAAGTATTTTTTTAATGTCCGACGCAGCACGGACGCACAAGCAGCGGCGTCGCCTGCGCGTCCTTGTGTCGGGCCACGTCGAACGCGGGTGCGGTGGCCCAAACGCCGCACCCGTGCTTCTCAGACTAGGATTTGTTTTATGTTTTTGTGGGTGGGTCTTGGCAGGTTTTTTCTTTTTGTTAAGCCTTTTTTTATAGGTGTAAATGTAATAGGATTTGTTTTATGCGGTGGGTCTTGGCAGGCATGGCTGGGCTATGCTTGTTTTTGTTGTGGTTGTGCTTAATTTTTTTTTAAATTTAATTTTGTGTTTATATATATATATATATATATATATATATATTAGTTATCTGTAATATAATGAATAAATCTTTATTTATGTAGGTTAAGATTGTTAAAAATTTGTTATTATTTGGTAAAACTACAACAATATTTTTTATATAAATCAAATTCTATTTTTTATTTGTTTTATATTTGAAAGTTATTTTTTATTTTAATCTTTATAAATATATTGTTTGATTAGAAATGTCTACTAAAAAATATGCATCTAAATATAAAAAATTAAAAAAAAACTAAAATACAAAAATTTAATTAGCCAAAAAGGTAAAAAAAATAAATTTTAAATGAAATATATTATAATATATAAATATTAATTTAATTAATACATCAGAAAAAAAAAGGGCACATTTTAATTTTCGCCTTAGCCCAAAATGTCTAGGCCGGCCTGGAAACAACCTTGATATAGGATTTTGTTCAGTACAGAATAAGGCTTTTACTATTAATTTCCGAAGGAGCTAGACAATTTCCGAAAAGGGTTTGGTTTGCTTGGTTTTCTTGCTACTCACTTTTTCATTTTTAGGACGAGAACTCCGAAACATTTTTGGGTACTCATAGACGAAGTACACATAGAAGAGGCAGAAGCTACTTGCAATTACAACAAGAAAGATAGACAAGCTAGCAGCCAAGCTTAAAAACGTAGCGAATTGACACGCAAAGCCGAACAAGATGGAGGTAGACAAAACGCAGATAGTGAACTTCAGGAACTCTTTCTTCTGCGAGTTATCATTTGGGGGCAACTTATTGAACACAGTGAAACAATGGTCCAACATAAAGTATGCAAAATAGACAAAAACTATGAAAATGATCATGGTCAAGTCGTTGTGGATATAGGCACGATAGATTGTGCTCATACTACTAATTGTGAGGTTTAGATAAGCAAAGTAAGGGAGGAGGCTGAGGCTGTAATCTTTGTTCACAGTGTTGTTGTTGCAGTTGTTGCGAGAAGACAGAGGAAGTGTGTGTCTCCTACTTTTGCTGCGACGGGTTGATGACATTATTGTGGGCGAAAAGAGAGTGAGTAATATATTGCAGTGTGTCTGAAAGTTGTGGTTTTGATACTGATTATAAGGTAGTCACTATATATATAATGTTAAATTGATGGATTTTGTTGAGTTTCAAAGAAAAGACCCAGAAGATGCCTAGAAAGGAGAATATAAAGAAAACAAAAGGTAGAACTTTAGAAGTTAGAGTGACTATTCATTTTCAGCTTTAAAAATAAAATAAATAAACAAATAAAAAAGAAAGAAGAAGATGACTTCAACTTTTTGAAACTTCCTTGCCGCTGCTGAGCTGCACAGAATTTAATAAATTTATGACTTTTTTTAAAAGTTAGTCGGCGATGAGAAGCTTCAAGGAAACAGCTGGGACGGTTGGTAGGAAAAATGAATTTTATATTTGACTTTGACTCTTAATTGGGTTGGGACTTGGAACATTCGGCCCAACAAGATAAAGAGAAATTTTGCTGCAATTTCAAAGAAGATAGACCCAATGAGAAGAAGTTGGGCTAAAATAAAGGGTTCTTTAAGAGAACAATTGAGAAGAAAATTGGGTGGCGCATGAGGTTCTTTTTACTTTTTGGGCCCTACTCAAAATCTCAATATTCTCCATGTTGCCTTTGAAAACGATGAACGTTCTAGTTTCTAATATGACTTAAGAGAATACCCTCTTACAACACAACTTGTAAAGAAGAAGAAGAAATATGAGAAAATAGAGACGGTAGAAAATATGGAGGAAAGGAGGTTGGATGGAAGTTATTTAGTTAATCTACCCCTTCTCCCACCCCTAATAAAACTAGAGAAATGTTAACTGATATCCTAAGATTTGGACGGGTTTAAGATTTCAAGTTAGAGGGGAACCAGAGTATAAGCAAAAAAAAGTGGACAAGTCCAAATTTTATAAGTTAGCAATGTAGGCAAGTCCAATTTTTATTTTGTTTTATAAAATTTGTGTGACATTTTAATTAGGGTCTTGCTAATGAGTGCATTTAGAGTATTTGTTAATAATCCATTTTAAGAAAGTTTTAACACCAATTTTATGGAAAATGAAAAAAAAATGGTCAAAATATTAATTTTTTTTTTTTCTTTTCCAATAAAACTTTCTTTAAATGGATTATTAACCAATACCTTAAGGGCATTCGTTAGCATTTCCCTTTTAATTATAAGAGAAATTACAATAAACCCATGGTTTTTTTTGTTGTTGTTGAAAATCAATGGTTTTAAAAATCAGTATAGTCAAAGAATTGCAAAAATGACTGATTATTGATTTTATGGTCCAACCATAATCAAATTGCTGATATCATAAAATTAGTAACGAGTGCCTTTTAAATATTGGTTAATAATACATTTTAAGAAAGTTTTAACACCAATTTTATGGAAAATGAAAAAAAGCTGTCAAAATATTAATTGTTTTTTTTCTTTTCCAATAAAAACTTTCTTTAAATGGATTATTAACCAATCCTTAAGAGCATTTGTTAGAATTTCCCTTTTAACTATAAGAGAAATTACAGTAAACCTATGGTTTTTTTTTTTGTGTTGAGAATCAATGGTTTTAAAAATCAGTATAGCCAAAGAATTGCAAAAATGACTGATTATTGATTTTATGGTCCAACCATAATCAAACTAATGTTGTCATAAATAATTTAATTTGTAATTTTTAAATTATATAAGTAAATAATAAGTTTTTTCATATACTAATAAACTAATAGTAATAAATATGTATGTTTGAAAAATATATAACATCTTTTTACAGAATTTATGTAGATTTTTAGCATTTTACATCTTATATTTGCAAAATAAAAATAGCAAAATGTAACAAAGAGGATCGATCTTATATCTAGAAATACGAGATTAAAGAAAGTTGAAGTTGTTGAATTCTTACCATTCTCTCTGCAAACATATTTATCACTCCATCTCTCGGTCTTCTCTCTCTCTTGACTTTCTCTATTTCTTCCCCCCCCCCCCCCCCCTTGAATTTGGTTTGTATAAGACTATAAGCAGTAACTGTGGGTGGGTTTTTAATTTTCTTCCGGATTGAGCTGTCTAGGTTGTTAGGGGAGGGGGCCAAAGCTTTGGAAGAGAGAGACCTAACCTTAAAATAGGCAAATTATAACTAATAAAAAAAAAAGGACCGGGGGGCCTAGGCCCCCACTTGGATCCATCATTGCCTTAAAGGCATTTGTTAGTGAAAATTCTAGAAATGATTTAATGGAAAAAAATTAATATTTTGAATGTTATTTTTTTTTATAAGGGTCATATTAACGAGCGCCCTTAAGGTAATTATTAACAAACCATTTTATTTTTACAAAACTTTATGAAAAATAGAAAAAATTGTCAAAACAAATTTTTTTTTCCACAAATATAAGTGCTTGTAGGGTGTGAGGAGCAAGGGTCGAGATTCAAGTCTCCAAAAGAGAGTTTCATACTTATACACTTAGATTAAGCTAGAGTAGAATTTCTATCGTGAATCAATTTTTTTTTCCTTATCCCATAAAAACTTTTATAAAATACACTAACAAATATCCTTAGGGCATCCATTAACCTTTCTCTTTTTATAAAAGTAGTTTTTTTCCTCCTTTATTTTAAAGGTTTGGGTAGTTTTATTTATTTATTCCAACAATACTTTATTTCCTTACTAAAATATTTATAAAAAAGTATATAATTTCTCCCCGACCCTACATTTTCTCTCTTTCAATGGGGCTATTTAGTAAAGTGCTTTGACTAACAGTGTTTAGTATTTAAACAACATTACACATATTTTCACATATTTTTTCACTTACAATATTTTCTAAAAATACAAACAACATTACTAAAAAAACATTACAAAATGGCCAAAATCTATCAAACAAAACACTCTTCCCATCCAAAAGAGTTCATATTTTTTTCATCATGACAAAGGCGCATGGTAGGAAGAAAGTTTTTTAATTTTTTACAAATAGAAATTATACTCTAGCATAATCTAAGTCTGAAACTCCCTCTTCAAAGACTTAAACTCCAACTCTTACCCCCACACCCCACACGCAATTATACGTGAAAGATTTGAATTTGAATGTCTTGGAAATGCAAGATGTAACTAATAAATTGTATCACATTCTCGTGAAGCGTCGTTAAATTGTAAACAGTCAAAAACCGTGAACTCATCCCGCGATTCCAATTCCCCCATCAGATATAAAACACATATTAACTGCACCCGAGTGTTTCGTCCTCTTCACTTTATCCAAAAAAAAATCCCCTAAAAACCTCAATGTAAAACCCCAAAAAACCTCCACTCATTTTCGCGCTTTCCCTTCCCAACCAAAAAATAAAAATAAAAAATTCAAACATAGTAGCAGTATTTAGGAGTAGAAGAAGAAAGCAGAAGTAATGGCGTACAGTGGCGGAGCCATGGGTGCGCCAGTGGCGGCGGGTCCGGCATCGTCGTCGACGGTGAGGCAATTCAAATTGGACAAAGAGTGCGAACTGAGAATCGAAGTCAGTGACGCCTCGCCTCTCCGTCTCCGCCTCCTTAACGGCACAGCCGAGATTTTCGGCTCCGAGCTCCCACCGGAAATCTGGCTCACATTTCCTCCCAGACTCAAATTCGGCGTAAGCTTCCTTCATTCAATTTCTACTTTGCACTCTCTCACTTAAAAACCATTGGTTTTGACTGCTAATTGATCATTGTTAGGGTTTTCTTGTAAATTCTTTGTTCAAGTCTCTATAAGCTATCAACTTTGTTCTAATTTAGTAGAAATTACTCAAATTAGGTTCTTGATTGTAAACCTTAGAATCTAATGCAATGTAAGGAGTCATTAATTAGTATACAGTAAGTATAGGAGCACAAAAATTTTCAAATTTTTTTTTTTATTTGAACTATTGCCTGTGGCTAATAAAAAAAAAAAAGTGATGTCAATGGTGGGTCTGTCAAGTGTATGCGGTTAGATTACTTGACAACTGGTTCTAGCGGGTGGGGTCAGTTGTCTGTAGACTTTTCTGGCCTTAGTCGAGTCTAAAGGGCTCTTCTTTAGTATGTAGCAAGTTTTCATTTTAATGTTAATATACACGCACCTAGTGGGTTTTGAATTTGCTACTTCACTCTCCAGCGGCCTTTCCAAAGGAGGAGGTGCGATTTGAGTTTGAGTTCGTTGGCTTTAAGAATGATTGGAAAAAGGTTTAGTGGTTTGGGGTTTTTCCAATTACAAATTTGATTTGAGAAGTCTTTGATTGTTGGAACCTACATTCTAATGTAGCATTTTTACATGACACGGAATGCTTATGAGTTTGTATATTGCGCGAAATCTTGGCTTTTGAATACTTTTTTCTTTTTTGTGCATCTGTGTATATTTGTTAATTAGTCGTATACGTGATGGGGATAACCCTCCCTTTACTTGAATCTTTCCCCTTTCAAAGTTGGAGAAATACCAGATGGCTTACAAAGGCTATGGTTTCTTCTGTAGTGAATATGATTCACTTAAATGCAATGGAGTGCATGCTTGAGCTAAGTTATAGAGTTGCTGTTGGTTCCCATAGAATGAATTTCATAAAATGAAGGATTCTTTCACCTGTTAGTTAACCTGCATGCTTTCTTGTATGTTGTTGAGCCAAACTCGAGTTTATGTGTCAGGTTTTTACTTGGTATGGAGCCACGATTGAAACGGATGGTACTACAGAACTTGTTTATACTGCAGACGAGGTGTGTGCTTGTGCCCTGCTTGTTTTGTTTTATTTTGGTATTCTGATTGTAATTTGGCTTATGTTATTTTCTTTTCAAATAAAGTTAATATTGGTAAATTTTTTTTTTTTTAATAAGTAATATTGATAAAATTTATTGAACTTGAATTACTGATAGTGTTGCCATCAATGATTTCTAGACACCCATGGTTAGTTATGTAAATGTTCATGCTATTCTGGAAGGGCGAAGAAATCGTGCAAAAGCATCGCCATCTAATGACTCTGATTCATCTCAGGTATATTTTCTTTGTCATCACTAGCACACCAAAGGCTTATTTAACAAAGAATGAAGAACATGAAAAACGAGATATTACAGATAACTAGTTAACTCTTTAGAACAAATTGTAAGGGGGTCCTTTGGCCACCTGATATTAGTTCAGTTAAGAATTGTTTCTCCTTTTCTAGTACATTTCAATCCACTACTACTTCACACACGGAATATGTTAATGTTATCCTCTCTTGTGATCTAGGGTCCTAGGGTGATTGTTGTGGGACCTACAGATTCTGGCAAGAGTTCCTTATCAAAGATGCTTCTTAGTTGGGCAGCTAAACAGGGTTGGAAACCTACTTATGTGGACTTGGATATTGGACAAGGATCTATTACAATTCCTGGATGCATAGGAGCCACTCCAATTGAAATGCCAATTGATCCAGTGGAAGGAATTCCTCTTGATATGCCCCTTGTCTACTTCTTTGGACAGTCAACTCCTAGGTAATGAATTCTTTGTCTTTTTCTCAATTTCACGGTTATGGCTTCAACTGTTGATCTGGTCCTTTATTGATTTCCACATAATAAGAACTCTTGCATGGTTAACCTTTGAAGGGACTGTCTAAATTTGATGCTTGCCAGTTTTATGAGATCTATGAAATTTGTTTCTTTACAGTAACAATGTAGATTTGTACAAAGTTCTTGTGAAGGAGCTTGCTAAAATACTGGAGAGACAGTTTGCTGGCAATGCCGAATCTCGAGCTGCAGGAATGGTGATCAATACCATGGGATGGATAGAAGGATTAGGCTATGAGGTATGATAGTTCAAAAGCTTCTATAGTAAGGAGTTTAGACCATTTAAATTTTGTGAAGCTTTTGGTATTATCAAATATACTTGGAACCTGTTGTTTAATCGTCTTCCATGTTTTTTATTTTGATGCAGTTGCTTCTACATGCAATTGATACATTCAATGCCAATGTTGTCTTGGTCTTGGGTCAGGTAGGTGCCTATCTTTTAAGTTTTTGATGCGTTTGCTCTAATGGTCCAAGTGTCAATTGCTTGTATCTTGCTAAAGAATGTACACATTCTCTTAGTTTTTCAGCGTATTTCTCTATCTGAACCTGCAAATTTGTAATTGTTTGTGGTAGTTCACGGCTCCTTGAGTTAAACACCTTACCTCTGAGTTTGTTCTGCAAGTCCAATAGAGATATCCCAACATTAAAACTAATCCTTAGACCATGAATCTTTTTCCTTTTAAAAAAAAAATCTTTTTCCTAGTATGTTTGTTTGTTTGTTTTTTTTTTTCCAGGTTAGTTATGCCTAAATGTAATTTTGCCTTCAATTTTTTATTCTATAAACAATAGTCCCAGATATTGGCAATCCACTTTTTAGTTCCTTTTCAAAATATTTAAGAACATGTAAATGAAAAAAAAAAAAAGAAGAAGAAGAAGAAAAGAATCAATACATAAAATAGGACTCATGGGCCTCTTGTACAGAATATTACAGTCAAGAAAAAGGTTATAAAAAAAAAAAAAGTCATTTGAAAAAAATGAAATTACCATACTAATCTTATTCTAGTCAAAATTAAATAAAACTAATCCAGAAACTTTCTAACCCAAAGAAACTTAATAGCTAATACTAATACTTACAAAATTAGCCTATGAAAGGTTTCATAAATATTTTTATATATATAAAATAAAAAAGTCTCATAAAGGCCCCACACAAAAACTAGATCACATTTTTTGAATTCTTGGTATTTAATTTTGTTTTTCCTCAAGCTCTCTTCTAGCTGCATCACTATGTATGTTAATATAATTGAATAGAGAGCATAATTCACAAACAATTCCCATGTACTTGTTGGATGTTCTTCTTGTCTGCTTTTAATGTCAATTCTTCATAAAGCCGGAAACTTTTTCTTTACGAACATCACTTAGTTTAACCTAATTTTGACTGCTTAACTGAGTCCTTAAGTACAAAATTTGTTTATTTTTATTTCCTATAATTTACCAATCCCCATAGGTTTGGACTGAGGCTTTATTGTTGCTGCTGTTGTTGTTATTGTTGTCTTTGCTTCAAAGCCATTTCTTGAAATAAGTAATGGTGGTCCCTCCCCCCACCAAAAAAAGAAATGGAGTTTTTATTTTATTTTATTTTATTTTATTTTTTTATAGTTGACCTCAGACATTGTCCCATGCAGGAAAAACTTTGGAGCATGCTTAGAGACGTCATGAAGAACAACAAGCCTAATGTTGATGTTGTGAAACTTCAAAAGTCAGGTGGTGTCGTTAACAGGAATGCCAAGTTTCGTCAGAAGGCCAGGAGTTATAGGATAAGGGTAAGCAGCAACTTTTATGGTTACTTAGTAGTGCACTTACTTTTAGTATATATTATTCATATATATATATATATATATATATGAATAATATTATTGATATATGTATGTATGTATGTATTCTCTTACCCTTATTTTGTCTTAACTAAAGGCAGTCTGAATGTGATTTGAACTTAATGTAGCTGCTTATATTTTCCCAGTCTATTCCATTTATTTTTGGATACGGTGCATCTTTTAAGGAAATCCGTGGTTTATTCAACTGATTTTATAGGGAATAAAATTTGTAAACTGAGGAAAGTAAAATAAATGAAGGTAGATAAAAAGGATGAATAAAAGAAGCATTATTCTTTATAATTACTTGGAAACCTAACAAGAGTGGTGATATGCAAGTTTGTTTCCTTAGCCAAAAAAAGGGCTTTTGTTAAACTGCAACTTAAATGTTGATACTTGTTCTTATTTTATGGGGAAAAAAAAAAAAAAAGAGTAGAAAATAAAGAAGCTTTGGCCCTGGTGTATGTGCTTGCGAACCCTTTCTCCTCCGTTAAGTTAGTCTATTCATTTTCTGCCACTTGAAAATACATCTTATTGTCTATAAAGGCACATGATCAGTGCCTAATTTCAGTAATATGCTGTCATTTAAACATTGTGTTATTTTGTTCCTCATAATGACAAAGCTAGTATATTTTTGTACCAGGAATACTTTTACGGCCTTACCAATGATCTCTCTCCACATTCTAATACTGCAAATTTTAGCGACTTTTTTGTCTATCGAATTGGAGGTGGGCCACAGGCCCCACGTTCAGCACTGCCAATTGGGGCTGAGCCAGCTGCAGACCCAACAAGATTAGTACTTGTCAGTATCAACCCGGATTTGCTCCATGTAGTTCTTGCTGTCTCGTTTGCCAAAGAACCTGATGAAATAATTTCAAGGTAACTTAGTAAACTTAGGATTGTCAAATACCTCAAACTCTTTGAATCCACTACATAGGATACCAGGGAAAGATGCTCAAGCAAGATTTAATCTGGCTATTACACATTGAAGTTGCAATCTGACCTGGTATTACTATTACCCCAGACATTCTGCATTTGCAGCAGAAAGCTAGCCCTAGGACCTTTTTTTCCAACAATTTACCATAGATTCCCAAGTATTGATAATGAATTTAAGCGAATACTCTTAGCTTTCTGATTGGGGTATTGTTATATATTTGAAACTGCATGAGTAAGGACCTGCCAAATGTGCGGTAAATACATTATTTGGTGTCTGATCTGGGGACATAATTACCTTTGACAATTTAGGTCTCAGGATAATCACTCTCCCTCACACACACTGCTGACTGTTTTTTTTTTTGTTGCAGTAATGTTGCTGGCTTTATCTATATCACAGACATTGACATGCAAAGGTTTGAAATTTCAATTGTGATGGTTGATTTAAAAGTATGTTTGTGGAGGTGATGGTTTGAATGGTCCTAACTCTTATCTATACATTGCAGGAAAAAAATTATATACCTTGCACCATCGGCAGGAGATCTTCCAAGCAAATATTTGATAGTGGGAAACCTGACATGGCTTGAAACCTGACTGATTTACAACTAGTAGCCGTAGGTTTTCTTTTTGGGAGAGAGGGAGGGGGTATTATTAGTATATTACTTTTGCTTTACTGATCAATTGCAAAGGAAACAAGGGTCCAAATACCTTTTGACTTTACATTTTTGTATTATCTCCTGAGAGCTTCTTCTACTCTAGTGATGTACTCTCTTATTGTAACAACTCTCTTTTTTGGTAACAAACGCATAGATTAATAGAAACTCTTTATCCATGAAGTTTGATATAAAGTGTACACCATGTACTTCATACATTTTTCTTTCCTCTCTCACTCTCTCTGGGTATAGCAACTCCTTATTCATGAAGTTTGATTCAAATTTAATGTTTTCTAGTGTTTTGGTATTCCAATGTTCTCGGGTAGGATTCACTTACACCATGGCTATGTGTTGTATAAACTTTTCCAGTCCTTGTGGTTAAACTAATTCTCTGGAACCTGGTAATCTGATACAAATGTGTAGTGCGAAGGAGAAAGGCCTTCAGAAAATTGAGAAGAGCAATCACAAGTGCTAATTATTATTGCTTTAAACTCAATTGGCAGCTTGAGGATAATAGTTTTATCCAGTTTGAATCTTTTCACAAAATTTCTGTTCCTTCACACTAGTGTAGGATTATTTCTGTCATGTTTGGATTTGAGGGGATTTAAAGAATAATTATTAGAATAAATTGTTTGATACTGATTTAAAACAAAATATAATTTGAGTTTTGGAATTTGTAAAAAAAAAAAAAACTGTTTATGATATTAAGAATTTGAGATGATATATTTAGCTATTTTCACCTAAAGTTCAAATCATTCTTTAAATTTCATCCATAGGAGAGAGAGATATACAAAATAAAAATTTAAAAAAAAAAAAATTGGGGTCCATACACTTTTCAAGTCACGAAAAACCAAGTTCCAAAACATTCTCTTTAAATTCATCTATCCAAATCAATCACAAAATTCACAACTGAGTTCATAGTTCCCACTTCCTACCAATGATGGTTTGTTCTTTTCCCTTTTGTGTTTTTTTTTTTTAAAAAAAAAATTGTAGGCACAAACAATAGGGTAGGGATGGTTCTTCCCTACCCTAATCCTTCAACTTTCACTGACAATCATTCAATCAAAGGTTAAAACGTCCCCACTAATTAGCTGGCCTTAGATGCTCTCTCTAACTTTCTTAATCCTTTGAACTTGAAAGTTGAAGCTTAAAAGCACAGTCAATTGCCAAACTAAAAAGAAAAAAAGCAGAGTCAAATGATTGTTTAATTGGACTAAAACAGATGGGATGGATATTCCTTCCTAGTTCCCACGCAAGCCTATCTAGCTCTACCTGGCCTCTCTATTTCTCTTTTGTATAATGTAACAATAATAATTAGATTCCTTAACGAAATATATTCTAGAAGTTGGATAGAGTTAGAAAAGTGAAGGTAGGACGGTCCACAAAGACTAGTGAATACGATTGGAGACTCTAGCCTCATGATGTTGCAAACTATACGTACTATTTTTCATCTTTCAACAATGTAATAGCAAAATATACTGTAAGAGCTTTGTATTATTAGGACGTATTCTGTCGGTCACATTATTGTATTTAACATTTTAATGGTTAGAGTTCTGATTCGATCAATAGTGTAATAGTAAAATAGAAGAGTTTTGTATATTTAAGACTTCTTGGGTCACATTATCATATTAATATTTTAATTGTTACAATTATTTGAAACTAATTAAAACTGTTGTTCTCAATAAAAATAAAAAATAGAAATGTTCTTTTATTGGAATAAAGCAATCAAATATTATAACCATTTTTTTTGAGAACATACTAAACAAATTCAATAATTTTTTTTTTTTTTACAAATTCTCTTATTAATTTTTTTATTTTATTAATATATATTCTTAAATATGTGTCATATATATAATTTTCTTTTTCCAAAAAAAGTAAAAAGAAAAAGAAACTCTGCATTATATAGCATAGTGATATTTTGTCATTTAAACTTATATACATATAAACATAAATCACCTTAATAACTTGTATTATTCTATATAAAAAAAAATATTTGTAATTATTAACAATTTAGATGGTAGTTTTATATTCCATCAACCCTTAGATTACCTATCAAGAAAAAACGTAAAGAAAAATAGAGTTGCATTTAGTACCAAGTACAAAACAACCGATTCACCTCTTTTTCTTTTAGCGAATCCAAAAAGAAGTGTAATCTTTTTCAAATACAAGTTACGTCATTTAAATTACGTGAAGATAAGCTGCGTTTAGTATAGCCCGTTTCAAATACAAATTACTCTGTAAGAGTCATAGTAGTAATAATACTACAAACACTACAAATATTTATGTGGCGTTTGGTACGGGGAATCCACATTACTCCTGGCATCCAGATTCCTAGGAATGTGATTCCTAGAAATCACATTCCTAGGAATGTATCTATTCCTATGTTTGGTTTCATTAGGAGATTTCCAGGAATGTGAGATGATAATGTTTGGTGTATTCCCAAGAATCTTAAATGAATTATTTGTTTTTCCCATTTTGTCCTTAGATTTGAATGTGAAGTACCAAGCCCTTTAAAAAAAAAAAAATCTTCCTTTAAATAAATAATGAAAAAATATATATAAACTATTAATTAGTCCTTAAAAAAATATCTTACTCTAAATAGATAGATAAAAAACATTATATAAACTATTAATTAGCAATACATTCATTAAAACTGTGATCTAACATTTTAAAATGACAAGAATAATACAAAAATAACTATTAGCAAAGTTATTTATCCTGTTTATGTTGTTTTGGCGGAAAAAGATAAAGACAAGAGAGAAGATATTGATAATTTGTTTTATAATTTATCTTAATTGCTTAAATGATAAGGAAAAAGGGTTAAAATTGTCAATTTATAAAAAATACAATTTCTTTTAAGTTTGGGAATCTGGATTCCCACCTGTTTTAAAGGGAATCCACATTCCTACTGAGAGGGGTTTAAGGATTCCCCTGGCATCTGATTCCCTAGCGTAATTTGCAACCAAACATGGGAATCTTTAAACATTCCTAGGAATCCTAAAACATTACTCCATACCAAACGCCACCACGTACTTTAAATTCCCACGTATTTTATTAACCAAACCCTTCACTTCTTTGTTTTTACGTTATTTTTCCTTTAGCTACTAGCATAACCATGGCCAAGTTTCTACTATGTGTTCTTGTTTTTGCTTTATGTTTTGTATCAACACAATCCCGTCCCATCTTCATTGATTCAAGAAAGGTTTATAACGTGGTTGATTATGGAGCTGTAGGAGATGGACTTGTTGATGATACCAAGGTTAGACTAATGGACTTTGCAGTCTTTGCTTATGAGGTTTATGATATGGTTAATTATGTTGTATTGTACTGTATTTTTGTGACATTCTCATGTGCTTATTCATGTTTTTTTTTGCTTCTTGAAGGCCTTTTATGGATGCTTGGAAAGCTACATGCAAATCTTCAATGTCTTCCCCCACCATGCATGTTCCTCAAGGGATGACTTTTTTGCTCCAACCCTTGACCTTCAATGGCAATTGCAAATCCAATAATATCACTGTCCAGGTACATATACAGCCCTTCTTTTTTAGGTGCATGTTTCTTTATGTGTAACTTTTAAAGTCTCACTTTTTTTAAGGCCAAAATGGGTATTTGTCACTTTTGCCAAAATTTTCCAACAAAATACCTTTATTTTAAACTCGATTTTTAGAAAACGAGTTTTAATGAAAAACTCGATTTTTAGAAAATCGAGTGATGTGAAATCAAACTTAAAAAAAAAAAAAAATACATGGAACTCAAGTTCCATATAAAATTTCTCACATTACTTGATTTTCATCAAATCGAGTTTCAAAACAAGAGTATTTTGCTAGATAGTTTTAGAACATTGACATTTTGCTACATCTTTTAGGCGAAAGAGGCAAATGCCATTTTGGCCCTTTTTCTAAACATAATTGTACTTTTCTCAACTTTAAACATATAATTAAATAAGTCTTTCTGCAAAATAACTAATCTAAACTCAGACTTAGATTGTTCTAGTTTTCTATTAATGTTTACCTAATAGTTCTCAAACTAGTTTTTTTTTTTTTGGTTTGTGGGAGTGCTTTCTTAAATTTGACAATTGGAAGATGAATAATAATAAAGAATAAGGGGGAGAATTTTCAGATTGTAACCGGGCAGGCAAACCCAGGCAAGAAAAAAAATTGAAAAGGTCTTTCGAATCTCTTACAAGTTTCAACTAAACCCAAAAAGCCGTGGAAAGGAAATCAAGAAGGCATGGAATGTCTTCTATAATGTAAAATATTTTACATTATTCATAAATAAATAAATATATACATTTATTTATTTATTTTACAATGTTATTTAAACGTGGGAGGGAAATCGGTATAGAGTCTAGACGAATACATTCTACAATTAAACATTGATATCATCTAGAATCACACAGTTCATATTTTATAACATAAGTATTAAGTGCATATATATAAAATATTTTGATGAATAAGCAAGTCAAACTGATTATTATTATTTATTTTTTTTGAAACAATGAAAACAGATTATTATAGTTTTTTTACTATATAATAAGTGTTGACAATTATTCTTTTAATTGATAAAATGGCCATTATTCAACGATTTAAAAAAATTACTTATTGAGATTTTTTTAAACCTTAATTTATGCAGATTGACGGCACTATAATTGCACCAAGTGATCCTTCTGCATGGAAATGCCCTGATGACAAATGCGATATATGGATCGAATTCCATGACTTCAAGGGTCTCCTTATCCGTGGATCTGGTACTATCAATGGACAGGGAACAAAGTGGTGGGGTCTGAAATGCAAACAAAATAAAAGAGTAAGGATATTGAGAATATATGGAATATTTGGAGATGTGAAGAAAAATAAAATTCTACCTTTTCAAGATATATAATCATAAATTGAACCTCTCTCTCTCTCTCTCTCTCTCTCTCTCTCTCTCTCTCTCTATATATATATATATATATATATATATATATATATATGAAGTTTTACGTCTTTCCTAACTTCAATTAAACTTTTCTCATTGCAGGTTTGTGGCAGGAAACCAACTGTAAGTATCCTCTAATAATAATATGCTAGTGTGTGTGTATATATATATAATCAAAATTATACATAAAAAAATAAAAAACTATATTAATAATTAGTGAGATGCATTAAACTTTAATTATATAGCGTACATTAACAATTTTGATGACTCACATGAAAAAAAAAATTAACAATGTATAATACAATACATACATATATTGAGTCTTTAGTATAAGTACGTACGGTGTAGTACTGTATAAATTTTATTATATATAATGAATATTAGCTTTTATTTTTAATTTTTTTATGATTGAATTTTAGTTGATATAGAATTTTAAATTCATAAAACTTAAATAATGGAGTTTTAACTTTTATGTAAAGTTTTACTATTGGTACTTTGGGTAATACAATTTAAAATTTTGTAAATTTTTATTTTTATAATTCATCAATAGATTCAATACTTCTGGAAAATCATAACTTTTAGTATTCAATATTATTTGTATAATATGTAATATGCTAGAATAATGGTTAAATGATTTATTTAATTAATTTCTTCATTTTTAAAATAATCTTAATAAGGTTTTGACATTAAGTATCCATTTGGATACAACGTTTGGCGATTAACGTCTGCGTTTTAGCTGTCTTATGCGTTTTTTGTGGGTCTTGTGTATTGTTCACGAAACCCACAAATTACTTTTTTTTTGTTCAAAAAAACAATTTTAAAATTGCGTCTCACGATACTATTCACACATTTAAAAATTATTTTGCTATAATATTTTCAATTTTTAGCAATAAGCGGTATTCAATCATACGTAGGTGTTAATTTATCAGTTTCTAATTCTTTCTTCTTCTTTTTTTGGATACTGCAAAAGGAAGATACAAAGTTATCAGATTACAAAAAATGTTGGATCAGCCCAACTTTGGTGAAGTGGCATTCTAACTGCCAGAGTTGCAGCATTATATACAAAATCAAGCACAATCCTAGGAACCTCTAACAGCTTACAAACCAACCCATTCTGACACAAAACATCCAGATCAGCAATGAAAGATCTTTCTTGCCAAGCTGGTTTCTTGGATTTACGAACAAGTTGGATTGAGTCCTTGCTGTCGGTCAAAACAAGGATCCTTTGAAAACCATGATTTCTGACTGTGATGACAGCTTCCATCAAAGCCTCCTGCACAGCCCCATTAGTTGTACTTGCTTTGCTGCTAGCAACACCATAAAATCTGATAACTCCCTGATGATCTTTAGCTTCATAAGCCCAAACACTCCTGTTGAGCCTTGAGTTTCTAGTTCCTGCAAAAATCAGGAGCTGCCACTGTCCAGTGACTGTGTTGGGTTCATTGATTGGCCTGCTGCATCTGATATGTGGACTAATTTCTAATTCTATTACGATTACTCGATGGAAGACCTGTCTTTCCCACATAATTTCTTTTAATGCGTCAAGTTGTCCTTTCCGTTGCTACTTATGTTTGATCTTTCTTTCAATTGCTGTAGGGTCCATTTTTATTTATTTTTTATTTTTATACATCTTTATGTAGTTTTTTAAATTATAGGATTTAGGAAATCATTTCTCTGATTTTAAGTTTATTTTCAAGATTTTTTAGTTAAATTAGGTTCATATTAGGTTGGCAATCTGTGAAAAAATATATATTATTTTTCACAATAAATTGTTTGAAAATGGTACCTAAAAATTAGTACGGTTTTGAAACCGTTAAAACTTAAAACAAATGGGTTATTTATTTATTTATTGAATTTCAGAATTTCATATTTTACAGCCCTCGAGAGGATGTAAAAACATGGAAATCTTTCTTTCTTCTTTATTTTTTTTAATTAAAATTATTTAATTTTCCTTCTTAATTAACTCCAACCCATTTTCATGCATGGTACACTTAATTTGCAGGGTTTTGTAATAGGAGGCTCCAACAATGTGCACATTGATGGCCTAACCTTTGAGGACAGTCCAAAAATGCACATTGCTTTTGAAAGGTCAGAATGGGTGAATGCTACTTCTCTCACTATCCAAGCCCCTAAGCATAGCCCTAACACCGATGGAATTCATATCCAACATTCCAAAAACATCATCATATACAACACTAGCATTGGGACCGGTATGAAACTTCATGGAATCTTTCTTTTTCGCATATACCATCATTGTCCTTTTTTAATTTAAATGCATGAATACTAATCTTCATTTTTACATTTTACATCTGTCTTTTGTTAGATAATAATTATATCTACTCAATTATACTTTTAAGATGATCATTGGACTTTTTATTTGGGGTATCCTATTTTTTAGGCCTAACCTTCAATAATTATATATATATATATATATATATATATATATATATCATTTTTAAAGAAAAATTAGTTAACAGGCATCCATCTTTATATACACTAGTGTGTAACCTCATGCATATGCACAGATACATTTAAAAACAATCACAATTACATATATATAATTTAGAATCTGATTCTCTTCAAAAAAACAATTTAGAATCTGATTAGATTTAGACTCTTCTGTTTTTGCATTCAATAATTTACTTGCCACAAAAATTAAAAAATCAGATTGACGGAACAAATGAGTAAAATTGAACTCCAATTAAAATTCAATTTAGAATCTAATTGAATTTAAACTATTTAATTTTTGCACATAATAATTCACTTGATACACAAATTTAAAAATTAGATGAGACATGTTGCGCAAAATTAGACTCCAGTTTAGAATTAAATTGGATTTTCTCTTAGCTTTGGCTATATATATATATATATGACTTATAAACTTGATTTTTTTTAATTATACAAAAAAAAGGCTCATAAATATAAATTCATTCAAAAATTATATTTTTTATGGTTTACTTATATTGGACTCCTCATTTTTTACACTAAATTAACTCATTTGACATAAAAATTTATAAACTTAGATTAGATAAGACACATGATACAAAATTAAACTCTAATTGAAATCTAATTTTTACATTGAATTAACTCACTAGGCACAAAAATTTAAAAACTTAAATTAGATGAGACATATGGCATAAAATTAGACTCTAATTTAATTCCAATTTAAAATCTAATTGAATTTTATCTCAATTTTACCCATTATTATATATATATATATATATAGATAGATAGATGTGCGTATGTACAATTTAGTTTGTATCTTTTCTGGTGATAAGGGTTCATGACTAGTATAAGTAATAATCAATGCAGGTGATGACTGTATTTCGATTGGTGATGGCTCGTCCCACATCAACATCAGCAATATTGATTGTGGGCCAGGTCATGGAATAAGGTTAAAAATTCTTGTGCTTGTATTTAATTTATTTGTTTTTTCAGTATATGTTCTCATTGTTATATACGTATTTAATTTATATTTTTTTTTCTTACCCCTTTCTTCAGCATTGGAAGTCTGGGTAAGGATGGAAAGCATGAAACAGTAGAGTTTGTTCATGTCAAGGATGTCTCTTTCACGGGAACCACAAATGGAGCTAGAATAAAGACATGGCAGGTAATTTATGATCATTACAGATAGAAGTATTGTTTAAGTCATAAAAAAAATATTAATGTTAAAAATATTTTTTACTATTGTTTGATGTGGTAAGTTATAATTAGAGTAAATAATCATTTTTATAATACCTTACAATGAACTCAACTTAATATTACCATTAATCATGCCTTATTAATAATTATGAACAAATTGTAAAAAAAATGGAATAAAATTTGGACTAATGATTATTTAAGTTATAATAAAAAGATTAATGTTAAAAACATTTTAAAATTTTCATTATTTTGTACTATTGTTTGATGTGGTATAAGTCATAATTAGAGTAAATTATTTTTTTATATGAGTCTACAATTAACACAACTTTTATTACCATCAATCATAATATGCTATATTAATAATTGTGAACAAATTGTAAAAAATAAATAAATAAACATTTTTGGATTTATTGTAACAAAAATAATGTTTATTTATTTGTTATAATAATCAATATTATAGTTTTCATATTTGTTGCCCTTTTATGCTCAGGGAGGGAAAGGACATGCAAGAAATATAACCTTTGAGCATATCACATCTATTGATTCAGCTCGTCCTATCATCATTGATCAATATTACTGTGACCACAAGGTTCACAAGCACTGTGGAAATGAAGTAACCCTCTTTTTTTTTTTCTTTAGTATACAATTTTGGTGATACTTAGAATTAGTCTTTTACAAAAGATTGAATGAGAAATTAAAGTTCAAATCAAAATGTAAATCTCATAGTGAGAAAATTAACACTTTTTTTTTAATAAAATTTAATTTTCAGACATCGGCGGTTCGTGTTAGTAATATTGTGTACGATCAAATATATGGGACATCAGATAAAGAAATTGCCGTGGAATTTTCATGTAGCAAGTCAGTTCCATGCTACAACATTGTAATGAGGAACATAAGTTTGCACTCGACTGAAGATGGAACGCAGACTTCATCTATATGCCAGAATGTTAGAGGACTTAGAAATGGTGATATAATTCCAGATGTACCTTGCCTCAATGAAGCTGAGAATTTACCAATAGTGAATTAAAAATAGGTCAAATCAACACACATGTACACTACAATGAATTTGCCCATGGAAGTGTATTGGGCATTATATATACTTTTTTTTTCTTAGTCATTTATATATAAACTTGAGGAATCAGTTTTCTTTATTCATTATTGGATTGACTTGTTAATGTTATTATTTGATGCAGTTATGTATATATGAGGTCAATGTTATTTATTTTTTATGTTCAAGTTTCAATAATCATATTATAAATTTGATTCCATCTCTTATGGCATGCAAATGCAATGTATATGAATTCATATGTGACTAAAAAAAAGAGTTGGAAATTAAATTAATGGTTTTTTTTTTATTGCTGAGAAAATTGATGGTTATTTAATGGTACGTATCTGGGGTGGCTTTCATCTGTTAAAACGTTATCTCAGCCGCAAAAAAGGGCAGCCTTTTGAAAGGTATAAATGTCAAAGACACATCAATATGGGCGGCTATTATCTAACAATTAATTTGATACCTTGAAATAAGTCCACGTCATGTTTTATTTGATATTGACTTACCATCACTTCAACCCTTATTCATACTTTTTTTTTTCGTTGAGAAATACCCTTATTCATGAATCATACTTGAGCCAAAATCCAAGTGGAATTTTAATTTTAACAATTTAATTATTTATTTTTGAGAATCAAGCGTTATTTTAATTTGGTAACTAGCTAGTTTGGCATAATGTTCTCTACGTTGTACCATGCTTAGGAGTCTCATTTTTGTTTAGTATTGGGTTAGAGAATAAAGGGAACTTTCTATATAGCATTTTTCTTTTGAGTTTTTTATAGCATGAGTATTATATCAAAGTAAATTTTTTTTTTTTTTTTTTGAGAAACTTATATCAAAGTAATTGATCTGATTCTAGTGGTAAGGATTTTATATGAGATGAGAATCTAGGACATTGCCAAAATGAAAATGACCAAACAGTTCGAAATTAAACTATAGTCAAATGACTTTCATACAAGTATAGGATATATTTCTTAATATAACAGTACGTTTATTTATTTATTTTTGTATATGGTTTGGAAAATGGATCATTTAGGAAGGGAAGGATAATCTTGAAATGATAAAGGATTACCTTAGTGTCTAGTAGTGTACCACACCACCCCAAAAAAAGTGTTTTAATCTTTACTTTTAAAGACAATTTCTATTCATGCTTTTGAGGCTGAATTTGAAATTTGGAGTTTTTAAGAAAATTCTACAACTTATAGTTCATTTTTCAAAAATCTAGGATTCTAAAATACCATTCTCTATAATTTTCAATCAATTAAAATGCTATATATATATATATATAGCAAAAATTCTACTTCTAAAGGCGCAATACTAGAAAAGTGCTTTAAGAGCCTTCTTAAAGTTTTTTTAAAGTAGAAATTGCCAAACATTTAGCAATTCCACTATGGCTAAAGCTAACATTTGAAGCTTTAAAAAAAAAAAAAAAGGCTTTACAATTCCCTTATAATGTGTTATAAATTCAAAACTTTAAAACACGGTTTATCGTAATTTGCCAAACATTTAAAATGTTGAAAAAAACCTTCTAAGAGTTCTATATGGCAAAAGCTCTAGTGCTCTACCATGTAATAAAACTCAATTTTTAAAGTTTTTCTTCCTTCAACAATTCCAAATAGGCAATAAAAGTATACTTATATAATTACTCACAAATTATATTTAAAAAAAAAACCTAGATAAGACTAGAAAAGAAGAATCCTTTTAAAGAGAGGGGGTGGACTGTGGACTTACTGAGGAAAGATGAGAGAGAATTGTTTTAAATGGTTTGGTTATGTGTATAGGAGAGCCATTAATACACCAATAGGTAAGCAATAATGAGTTTATTCAAATCAATGGAACAAAAATAGATATAAGAAGATATAATATAACATTAATAAAAATAGCAAAAAATAATAGTGCACCTCAAGTAGGTGTACATATCTTCTAAAAAAAGAAAAAAAAGAAAAGAAAAAAGAAAGTAGGTGTACATATGGGAAGTTGTGATTTATAGAGAATAAGGTGGTATATAGACTATAGAGGATGAGACAAAAGATTTGAATTTGAAAGAAAGTATGATTCTAGATATAAAAGAATGGTGTAAAAGAATTCACATGATTGACCATATTAATTTGTTAGCCTCAAAAGAGAAGGGTATAGCTTCTGTCTAGTGTCCTATGACACTGGATCTATTGCGATCATGACTCGCATCCATTTTTAGACATGTGTTATGATCGCAGCGGATTTAGTGCATTGGAAGTACTGGACAAAAGTCACGTCCAAAAGAGAATACATACATTTTTTTTTAAAGATAAAAAAGTGAATACAAACTTGATTGCTATCGTTAATGTAAATATATATAAAAATTAAACAAGGGTCCATTGCCCTTAGTGCATTTATTATAAATGGATTATTTTATGAAATTTTTATTACTATTTTTGTGAGAAATATATAAAATTATAAAAAAAAAATTATATACTTTTTTTTCCTCATAAAAAGTTTTGAAAATTATTTTTTAAACAAATTTTTTTAGAGCATTTATTAACTTTAATAAAATTAGTTTTATTTTTCTCTCTTGTGATACGTGAACATGTCCCCTTATCCCTCATTTTTGTACTGAGAAGTTACACGCTTTTCCTCTTCCACGGACCACGAGGAAGAAATTTGAAATTTTTTGGAGGTTTAATATTCCAGAATAGGAACGACATAATCAAAATCTATGTCTAAATCTAATCAATCTTTTCTCGAGAATGACTTTAGTGCAAAGACCATGTCTAACAAATAACAATATAGTACTTTCCACAGTCTTAGGAAATTTCCCAAAGAAAATACTTAAAACTTTTTTTGTTTGTTTTTTTGTTTTTATTAGTTGATAATTACAACAGTAGAAAAGGAGGAGTTGCTATTAGATTCTTAACAAAATTACATATTCCAACCTATTAAAGAATTTTCAAAGATGACTAATGTATTTGTCAAATGCATCCCAATCCTAAACCAGTGCTATTTCTAAACGGTTTCTCATATTATTGCAGTTGTCATGGTTTCTTCTCAATTCACATTAATTATTAGAATTAGCACATAAAAAGTTAGGGCTTAAAAAAAAACACCATAAGAGCATAAATTTAAATGTTAAAACTAGTTGTGTTTTTGAGATTTTTATATATTAGTCAAATAAACCAAATAATAAACTAAGTGAAACAGGCAAATACTCTTAACTTCAAAAGTGGGTTTTCATCTACATTAAAAAAAAGAAAATAAAAAAAATAAAAGCAATTCTTTAATTTTATTTTAAATATATTTGAAAAAGAAATGCTATTATTTTTTCTAAAAAAAACCCTTTGAAAGTGACGTTTGAAATAAGTTTCAAAAACCACTAAAAACATTATTTCTTGAAAGGATTAGTTAGTTTTATTTATTTATTTTAGTTTTAGTATAGTTTTGTTATGATCATCTTCAAATAAGATTGTCATGACAAATTCTCATAATATCTCTTTGTAAAAAAAAAAAAAAAATCCCATTAATTCCAAGTTACCTCTAATCAATCAAAACATTAAACAGAAAAAGAAAACCTTTTCAACTCCTCTAAAAACTAATTACTTCATATAACTTCACAATACTTAATGGGAGTATCAATTGAAATTATTTAGATGTAAGGACCAAAGGTTTTAGAAATTAAAAAGAAAAGAAAAGTGCCTGCATAAAACAAAAACATTTCACTTTCAGTTCTTTTACTTAACACTATATTTAGGATCATCTACCCCTCTTGTTAATTTGTTAATTGAATATATAAGAACAAACACAAAGCACGGTTCATGCAGCAAAGTTAAAACTTAAAACTTGGCTTTTGTCCTCTTACCATTGGAGCTTCCTAAATATATATATATATATATATATATATATATATATATATATATATATATAAAATACAACTCTATCTCTATTTAATAATTATCTTTTATTTTTTTATTATAAAACAATGAAGTTTAAGTACGTTAAGTGATGAAGTGGCATATAAGGACTGGTTTTATAGGAATCCAAATCTGTACAAGGTGACCTTAAAAAAAAAAAAAAAAAAAAATCTGTACAAGGTGTAAAATATCATAGCCTATATTAAAAGAAACAATTTATTGAAGTACTACTTTGGATTTGATGACTTGGGAATATGCCAAAGGTTACTGTTGTCAAAGACAGTGACATCTCTCTTTCTCTTGCCCAAACTGCCCGTTTTCCATGTTCCAAACTGCCCAAACTGACCGGTGTTGGAACTCTTTCCCTCTATCTCAAGCACCCTCCTTTACCAGTTTCCATGCCTTCTTTTCTCTCTCTTCTATGAAGACCCTTTTCTGAGTTTTGACTAAATTTTACAACTGGGTCTTGGTTGGTTATTTCAGTTATAACCTGTATCTGATATTTGTCACATTGTTTTGTGTGTTCCATTGGTTTATGTAGGCATTTTTGGTGGGGTTGAGTGATTTGAAATGAGTTTGTTTGAAATGGGTTTTGCATGTGGATTTGATATTTGAAATCTTTTTTTGGTGTTGGGGTATGAGAGTTTGATTATATAAGTATTTTTTTGAAGATGGCTTTGCAGCCTAGTGAAATTAAAGAGGAGGTGGCTTTGGATGTGGGCAAGTCAAAGGGAAAGAATAAGAAAGATGGGGGAGAGGTAGAGTCTGGGTGTTGGGATAGCACTTTCAAGTTCTTTGGCAGCTTATTATCTTCAAAATCAAAAGTTGATAGCTCCTTGAGTGGCCCTACTGCTAATTCTGGTAATCCCATGTTTCCTTAATTTGTTTTAGTTGGTATATATATACACAAAAGTTTCTCTTTGATGAGTATTGCTTCAGGGTTGAAAATAATTTTATTTATTTATTTGCTTTGCTTATTTTGATAGATCAAGTTAAGATGCATGATAAGTTCTTCTGGATGTTGTGGAAATATTGGATCTTCAGAGCTCTTTGGATCTAAAGATTTATTAATAAAAAACTAAAGCTCCTAAAAACATGTATTTTTCAACCTGTCCATGATTTGCATATTTCTGTTTTTTTATTCATCAATATTTGGGTGTGTGGGGATTCGAACCTGGATGTTTCCAAAGGAAACACCGGGAGGTGCCAGTTGAGCTACAGGTCTTGGCAAGATTTGCTTATTTCTATGTGATTGAAAACTATGCAATTTTACTAAAAGTATATTGTTTCATCGGCAATGGTATTTGAAACAATTAGGCCATATCATGTAAAAATTATTCATTTTTATGTTTTTCTTTTTGTTTGTCCTTTTGACATTTATATTTGTTTGGTCAAGCAACTGCATTATATTGTGATCAACAACTAGTTAGGCGCATATTGAACTTTCTTTGATTTGGTTGCTTGATTGCAATTGGTTGATCTACCAGTTCCAAATTGATGAAGCAATTAACTTGCATGATGTCAGTCCTATGCTGGTATTATATCACATAGCATACATTATGAGTTTCCCACCTGATCATTCATTGAAGTGCATTTGTCCTTTTCTAAATCAGTGGGGAGCAATTTTGTGAATGAGAAAAGCAGAGACCATCCAGTTGCTTCAGTAGGGTCCTCTACAACAACTAGCAATACAGATGGCACTTTTTCTATTTCCAAATTCAGTTCTACATCAACGTCGAAATTAAGTATTTCTTCAACATTAAAATTCAGTGAGGAGCTTAAGGTTTCTTCTCAACTTCGGAAGTTCACATTCAATGAGCTAAAGTTGGCCACAAGGAACTTCAGACCTGATAGTATTCTTGGTGAAGGTGGGTTTGGTTGCGTCTTCAAAGGTTGGATTGAGGAGAATGGCACTGGTCCTGCAAAACCTGGTACTGGACTTACGGTTGCAGTCAAGACTCTCAACCATGATGGACATCAGGGTCATAAAGAATGGCTTGTATAAACCCTCTCACAGCCTTTATTTGTTTCTCTCACTATTTAGATATTTGTTTTGCTAAATGGTAGATGGTAGACCACATACAAGAATATTATTTATTTCATCTCCGTTATAACTTTAATTTTTTTTTGTGTTGCAGGCTGAAATTGATTTGCTTGGTGACCTCATCCATCCTCATTTGGTTAAATTGATTGGTTTCTCCATTGAAGATGATCAAAGGTTGCTAGTTTATGAGTTTCTGCCTCGGGGAAGTTTGGAGAACCATCTTTTCAGAAGTATGGGACAAATACTTTATTTTCTTTAAGAAGTCTTTCTGCATCTTGGATATCTTTGGTTGATCTTAAACTAATCCATTGTGAAAATAGAAAAAATCTGGAAGTAGTTGACATGGACAATGAATCGGACATACGAATTCAATTGGAAGTTTGCTTGGAGATAGACCTTGTGTTGTAGTTAAATTTAGTCTTCAGTGGCAGCACTTTGTGATGTAATTTAGTTTTAATTACAAACACAAGTGTGTGATTGACTTTTGGGTGATTATACATTAAAGTATAATTCTTGTCTGAGACAAACCAAGTTAAGAACCTCCAATTGCAAATTAAATACATGTATAATGTGTGATCAAATGAAAGAAATGCTTAGTTTGAAGGTTTTGTGACTATCCTAGTAAAAAAGAAGTAACATTGGTAGAAATATATACCTTTTACAACAATTATATGTATGGAACAGTCATCCTTAGATTAAAAAGAAAATCCAGTTGAAGGTCCAACATGTCCACTTACTGCTCTGGCCCTGTTAAAAAGATCCTGTACTGAGATTTATTATAGGTTTTCTTTTGTTTTGATCTTGTATTAGCCTGAAATCTTTGTTATTTGCATTAACAATTACTAAAGGGGGGCAATGAATTGGCTATTTAGAATTTTCTCACTTTGTGAACATGGACACTTACGGTTATGGCTAGAGTGACACTGGCAATTGTTATTGAATTTGTTTGTGCTGCCATTGAGATCTTGTACATGCTGATACATTGCATTCATATTGTAATATATATTTGCTCTTGGGCAGGGGCGGAGCTAGAAATTTTGGTTTGGGGGGGCCAAGTTGTGATGCTAATATAATAGTTAAGACAAACCTCTACATATACACACACATAAATTAATTTACTAAGAGAATTTATCATCTTCTAAATTTTTATGAGTATATAAAAGTCATGTATTTCTTCTATTAAACATGTACAAAAATTTATCATTTTCTACATAGTTTAATTTGTTAAACATCTTAATTTATATGATTTTAATATAATTTCTCTTTCTTTTAAGAGCACCATTGAAATGACTTAAAATTGGGGGGGGGGGGGCCAACTTCAATTTTTACATGCTACAATTTTTAAAATGTAAATAATATATATACTATAAATTAATTTTTTAAAATTTTGGGGGGGCCTTGGCCCCCCCACTCTTGTGTGCGGCTCCGCCACTGCTCTTGGGCATTTTTATTTGTATTCCTGATGTTTAATGTAATCCTGCAACAACCATGTTAAATTCTGCAGGGTCCCTGCCTCTTCCTTGGTCTATCAGGATGAAAATTGCACTTGGTGCTGCAAAAGGCCTTTCCTTTCTTCATGAAGAGGCTCAAAGACCAATCATATACCGTGATTTCAAAACATCTAATATTTTATTAGATACGGTATGTGGCTAAAATTAATGCAATAGCACTTTACTCCCTATTGCTATTTTATTCTAAAATATAAAAAATTTATATTTAGGATTACAATGCCAAGCTCTCAGATTTTGGGCTTGCCAAAGATGGTCCAGAGGGAGACAAAACTCATGTATCAACACGAGTTATGGGAACATATGGCTATGCAGCTCCAGAATATGTCTTGACTGGTGAGTGTGATTAAAGTTAGTGGCATGATAATTGTTGGTGCTATTGTTTCCTTTACTGCAACTGCCAGTTGATGTTGTTCAGTGAGTACAATGCATGTCTCTAAAGGTCAATAGATATATATGAAATTTTTTTTCTTTTACATTTCGTTTTTCCAGTCTTTCAGAAAAATCATAATAAGTAAATGTCATTTAGTCAAGCTATTCTATTTGAAATTTTTTTTATAATACAAGGAATTGATTCAATTGCAAGAAAAAGGAAGAGAGAGGAGGGGAGGGGGAGTGTCACTAAATCAATTCAAGATGAAGGTCCTTGGTATACGTTGTTTGATGATATAGTTTTAGTGGATGAAACTAGATGTGAAGATAATGTCAAGTTAATAATTTGAAGGGATGCTTTAGAATCAAAAACCTTTTGGCTATGTAGGACTAAACAGAGACAGTGTACACGGAATGTACGTTTAGTAAAAGTAAAAAAGAAAGATGAAGGGGTTGTAAGTCTTGCTATCTTGGATAAATAATTCATAAGGATGAAGGATTGAAGAGGATGTGAATCATAGGATAAGAGTAGGGTGAATGAAGTGAAGAAGAACGTTATGAATATTGTATGATCGTGGAATACCTATTCAATTTAAGGGAAAATTTCTATAAGACTATTATAAAACCAGCAATGTTCTATGGTACTGAACGTTGGACTATTAAGAAGTAACATGTTCATAAAATTAGTGTCAAAATGAGAATGTTGAGATGCATAAATGGAAATACAATAAAATATAGGATTCAAAATAAGGAGATTCTCTTCATGATGGGGGTGATCCTTGTTGATGGAAAGATGAAGGAGTGTCACTTGAAATAGTTTGGTCATGCGTAGAGAAGATCGATTAATGCACTAGTGAAGAGAGCGAGTTGTTTTGAAGTCAAGGGAACTAAACAATGTAGAGGAAGACCTAAAATAACTTGAGTAGTAGTAAAAAAATGATGCATCGATTAAGGAGGTGACAAAGAGAATGATTTTGGATAGGATAAAATGAAATGATTTTGGATAGGATGAAATGATGGAAACAATACATGTGGCCGATCTCAATAAGCCTGTTGAGGAGTCATAGCCAACCCTGAAGTTTTAGGACTAAGGTCTGGTTGTCATAGGTATAGGGCTGCAAACACTTAAAAGTATTGTATATGGAAATATTGTAGTACAAGTAGCTGTGGGTTCTCAGACTTCTGTACCAGTGAGTGTTTCATTTCAGGGGGATCTTTGGCTCCAAATGATAGTTTGGAGCATGTAAGATTATGTTATATATAAAGGTAGAAAGCAGGATTAGCTTAGGAACAAAAAAAGGGAAAAGGGGTTTTGTTAATGAGGATAAAAGAGGTGGGTGAAACTTCTGTCAACTTTGGTATTTACAGTAATAACCACAATCAAATACTAGTGGAGGAGGTGGCATGGTGGCTGGGATGGCATAAATCTTTTGAAGTAAGCAGAATTTCTGTCTATGTATTCTTCTACATTAAACTAACATATTTTTCTCTTGTGACAAGAGTTAATTACACTGGTACAACACTTGAAAGAATTGTTGTCTTTCATAAAAGGTCTGTTGATTTATATGGCGAGGGGTGCAGTTTTGAAGGAATTGCCTATAGAAGCAGTTCAATTTCTTAGGGTTGCTTTACTTTTTATCTTTTGCTAAGCAAGGGTTAATTTACTTAAGTAAATCTAACTGTTAATGCCTTTCAACTTTAATACCTATCTAAAACCTTGTATGAGTAGTAGATTCTGCTAAAAAATATGACCTGATGATGCTTAAATCTAACATGATTATTGGTTTAGGACATCTGTCATCAAAGAGCGATGTGTACAGTTTTGGAGTTGTCCTACTTGAATTATTGACTGGCAGAAGATCCATGGACAAAAAAAGACCAAATGGGGAACAAAGCCTTGTTGGATGGGCAAGACCCCTTCTTGGAGACAAGAAGAGGTTGTACCAGCTAATAGATCCTCGCCTTGAAGGTCACTTCTCAATCAAAGGTGCAGAGAAAGCTGCCCAGCTTGCTGTCCGCTGCCTTGGCCGAGACCCTAAAGCCAGACCTAAGATGAGTGAGGTCGTTGAAGCTCTAAAGCCTCTGCCAAACCTCAAGGATATGGCCAGCTCTTCATCTTTCTTCCAGACCATGCAAGCTGATCGTGCCCGGTCAAACTCAAATGCTCTCCATGGAAATGGAATGCAGGCAGCATCTAGACCAAGGAATGGACAACCAATGAGGAACTTATCAATTATAAATGGTCCTCAAGCTTCTCCAAACCCTCATTCTCGTCAGTCTCCAAAACCAAATGGAAGAGAATCATAGAATTAGTCTGTGTGTCTTTTGTATGTTATATATCATTCAACAAGTTTTTTTTTTCTTTTTCTTTTTTGGGGTACGTCTGTTGTATCTTGTATATGTTGGATTTGTAATTTAGTCAAGCATGGAACTGTATTCTTTCTATAAGCCTACTGCAATCAAAATGAGCAAGAGAGATGTTAGAAAAATGGTTTCAAATTGGGATTGACAATGCATAATTAGTTGCCAAATAATTTTGGGAAATTACATTTTGATCCAATAGTTTAGGGGTGAAACAAATTAAACAATGTGGTTTAAAGTGACAAATTAAATTTCATTCCATTTAAGCGGGCGGCATGGTGTCATGAGTTTAATATTGGTAGAGTTCAATTTGTTACCTTTTCATTCACAACCTCCGGTTTAATATGTTACCTTTACAACTATAAGGTTTACACCCCTATATTTTTAAAAATGTAATTTTCCCAATATTTTTTTTCCTGGTTGTAAAACATTCCATGATGATCCTGATTGTCTGTAAAAATCTAAAGACTCTCAATTGGGCTGCTTCAATGTGGACTTCAACTTGCAATACCAAATGAAGCCCAAGATGATAAACGAATCCTTTGTCAAAACAGGCTTTGTATGTATGTTTTGAAGGGAAAACTAGTTTTGAAGAATGCTCTTTGGTTATGATACCTTCAGAGTGCAATGCAACAAATAGGAAAAGCAAAATTTCCATTTTTGTGTTGTATTTTGATGTTGGGAGGTCACCTTCTAGGAAATTTCTTGGTGCGTGCCTTTCAATTATATCTAAATATCAATGCCAAAATCATTTGTGAATATTTTAGTAGCATCACAACAATAATGGAGCACCAGCAGGCTACCCACTCTATCTATTTTGAGTAGTTTGTTTTGTATCACAATCACCATGATTTAAGCACTGACCAACAAAAGACTTTTTTCTTTCTGATGGGATTTATCCCGTCATAATAGCTCTTTTGGAAATCAACATTTAACAGTGACATAGTGGGGGATATGTCATGCCATGGCCTGCACTAGTTATTTTCGATGTCTTTCTAATCTCACTTCTAATGATGATCTTTGAAGGGGAATTTATATGGTGTCAAATGGTCTACAAACTTAGTTTGAGGTAATATTTAGGCAGCATTGGGGCTTTGAAGCATGAAAGACCCAGAAGACTAGCTTAGTTTGCATAGGAGATAAGGGACTTCTCTGTAGTGTGTTAACTTGAGTTTAGTCACTATAAGTCACCGTCAGTCCGTCACTCACGCTAAGAAATTTATTCACTATTACTAGAACACCTTGTCTGGCATGAATGATAGGTCTTTGTCTTATCATGAACTTCATTATTAAAACCCACACAGCCTGGCTCTAAAATATAAGTAAATGTTCATCAATATATATATATATATATATATATATATATATATATAAAAGTAAATGAGGCCGTCGCTTAAGACTCCAAATAAGGTTAAAAAAAAGCTTTCTAATTTTAATTAATAGAGTTATTTCTTTCATTGTAAAAGTATTAACTTTTACAATTAAGCTCAAATATTAGCTAATAAATATATATTTTTTTTATAAAAAAAATGTTATGTCCACAATATCTTTCACAATTTTTTTACGGGCCGTTATTGGTTGTCAAAAAAGTAATTTCTGTGTTGGGTTCAAATTAGAACTAGTAATAACGTAACCCCGAAGATTTTTTTTTTGTCAAAAAAGTAATTTCAATGTTGGGTTCAAATTAGAACTAGTAACAATTTAGCTCCTAAGATTTTTTTTTGTGTGTGAGTGTATTCCCTTATCTCATTCCCCTTCCCCTATATATATGTATGTGTGTGTGTGTTTCTTAAAAAAAGAAGAAGATTTTTTTTGCAAATGTTGTGAATGTAGCACTTCTAAAAAAAAAAATACAACACAAAAAATTTCACAATAGTTAAGTTGGCAAACTTTTACTAGTTCTCATCTAAGTCCACTGCTAACATTACTTTTTTATTTACCACTATTAATTTGTCACATCAATAGATGTGAAAAGTTTTGTCAAATATTTTTATGTCTATAGACTTTCTAAAAAAAATTCTGCCATTGTTCATGTTAATTACTAATTTTTTGTCTAAAACAAGATAATATAGTTTAAGTAATATTATTTTTTTAATAAAAAAGTCATATTTAAATATATAAAATGTCTCAATTCTCAATTCAACTTTCGCCTTAGACTCTCAAATACACCAAGGCGTCACCCACAATTCTGTAACAACTAGCTTGTAACTAGGGGTGACAAAATCTGACACAACTTGCGAATTCGACACGACTAACCTGTTTATAAACAGGCGATGGGTTGAGGCTAAATGAGTTAGGGTCATATTTGGGTTGACACGATTAACCAGTTTAATAAATGGGTCGTGTTCGTGTTCAACATGCGAACTTGTCTGACCTATTCGACTCGTTTAGCTTATAAAATTATTAGTTATTTTGATATTATTGCTTAATTAATGGTTGTTTTTATATGTTTATTATTATATTTATAGTTGTAATTGTATTTTAATTTTAGATATATGAGAATTGATAAAAATTATATAGGTTTGGTATGACCTATTAAACAAATAGATTATTAAATAGGTCATTTGTTTTTATCTTTACATGACTTGTTAATTAAACTTGTTAAACATGTCGGGTCGGGTTGACCTGTTTAATAAACAAGCCGTGTTTGGGTTGATAATTCTTGACACGTTTACTAAACAGGTCGGGTTGGGGTCAATCCATATAACCAAATGCTCATAACTCGACATGACACGAACCAGACCTGCGAACACGAATTGCTACGCCTACTTGTAACCTCATACATATACATTGATATACTTAAAAGATATATATTAGGATACGTAGTATAATTCTTACATATATAATTTAAATATTATTATTAACTCTTTAAAAAGTTTTGTAAAAATATTATTAAGTAGAAAATGTAAATTATCCATTTTATTTATTTTTAAAATTTTTTTTATGTTCATTAATTCTAGATTCTTTGATTTTTGTACTTAATAACTCACTTGGATTGATAATTATGATATGGTTCCACATTTGACTCCAAAATTAAAACATAAAAATCTCTCAAAAATAAATAATTTAACGCAAAATTAGACTTCAATTATAGAATATAATTATTAGATTCTCTCTCTATATATATATATATATATATATATATATATAGATTATGGAAGACGGTTTGCTCAAAAAAAAAAAAAAAAAAAAAGAAGATTACGGAAGACGGATACTGAATACTTTCTTTCTCCTGCATCAGGCCAATCTTAAAAGCTAAAACTATGGCATGTATAGCTCATATTTATTGACACTTCAGCAGGAGATGGGTTTTTTTTTTTTTTTGGATGAACAGGAGATGGGCGTTGATGCGTATCCATCACAGCTATTTAATTTGGGTGTCTTGACCCTTGGTCTTTACAAAAGATAAGAGTGCCAGATCTCCTTTTTCATAACAAATATAGTTTTCTTTAGTCACATGATATTGAGAACACAAATATTTCTGATGGAATTTTCAATCACTCTCCAGCCAATGTCACAACATGTAGTACATACTTGTTCATTGGACACATTACATGTGGGTTCCAATTAATGGTGATTGCCCATCTTTCTACTCAAAGTGAAAATGGTGGAAGGACTCTGCTATGAATTCTCATCATCACCCTCCACTTCTAAGATGTTTTTGTTTCATTTTACACATGGACCATTCTATGGTTAAGATGTAACTTTCATTGATATAAAAATGTATACTATGTCATATCATTTTAGACTTTGATCAACTAAAACCTGAATCATTAATTAAAAATATAGTTGAAATTACAGCTAAATATATTTCATCAAATCAAACTAATTTTTAGTAAAATTAAATAATATTATTTAAGTGTTTAACAAGACAATATTACAAAAAAAAAAAAAAACAAAAATCTCATAATATTACACATAAAAAAATAGAGGTAGAGAGTCATGTTAAGCAGAATAAAATAAGCTAATATTGATATGTTTGTTTAAATAGTAGGATTTTAGAGTATGAAAAATTTACAATTATAATTTTTATCAACGCGGAATAGGGTGGGGCTAAAAAGTATAAACTCATTTCCATCCTCATCCCACCACCTTTGCGGGGTGGGGAAAACCCATGCAAGGTGAAGCGGGGAGGGGCGGGTCAAGTTGCGCGGAGCAAAATTGCCATCCATGGTCCGGGTATGTGTTATATATTTGTAGAGTAATGCTTCAGCCACAAACTATTTTACAACATTTTTACAAATTGTTGATATGACTAATTTCTTATTGGTTTTTATCTAGGTCTACTATTAACATCTCTTTTTCATTTACCAATAATCACTCACTACATCAATAATTTGTAAAATATTTTGTAAAAAAGTTTATATCTCTAGCATTACTCATTTTGATAACATAAAAGTTAAACAAGCTTTTCTAAAATTTTTCTATATATATATATATATATATATATATATAGATTTAAAGAAAAAAAATTTAGAAAATCTATTCAGATAGTCAAAGTTAGTGTAGATCAGCTGCAAAAGCAGTAGTAAGAACGTGATTCCTCTAACCAAACGCCATTCATACGGTTGAAATAATTAAAGAAGAAAATAAAGAAAGAATTGTACAGACTGAGAAAAAGACAGAAGCAAGAAGGAAAAAAGTACATGAGAATTACATGATTCGACTTAATACCCTACATTCATACGTGGAGCCCTTGGAGGCTGTATATCTTTACTAATGATCAAGCATGATACAAAGAACCCCAATAGAGTATATTATATGGAAAAAAGTTCACGGATGCCACAAGAGTATTAGTTTAAAGAATTTTTTTTTTTTTAAAAAAAATTATGAGAAAAGAAAATTAAATTTGACTTTTTTTTATAACTTTTTATATTTCTCATGAAAATAATATTAAAATCTTCCTATAATAGTCTATTAATAAATGCCTTAAGGACACCTATTAACTGGAGCCTATATATATAATAAACCATCCATAAATATATCTTCGATGTTCCCCTCAAACTCAAGGTAAAGATTTGATGGTAGGTTCCAGTTAGCTCAACTGATAAAGTCTTTGATGGTTGTATAAGAGATTTGGGGTTTAATCTCCGTCTACACCAAAAACTGATTGGTGTCTTAGTTTGATGATAAATAATTATCATCAAGAATAGACAATATAGGTTGAAATTTTCTAAAAAAGTGGTAAAGATTTGATGATGCATTGAGTTTAGAATATAAGCTTCCTCAACGATGCCTTGAAACTTGAAAGTGACCATGAATAACTGGATTGGATGGATGATGGATCGGGAACTATTTGAAATGAATTTGTGAAGGTTGGATCCCCAAATATACCCATACATAAATATATCTTTCAACATACTATCACAACCCATAAGCAGCGATGAAAACTTCCCAACAATAACATCTATCATGAGCCACGGTATTGCATCTTCTGTTAAGTTTGATTGATGTGTATAACAGTATAAGCCATAAGGATACAAATTACAAAGAAAAGTTACAGAGATTATGGTATAAATTTCATATATTCAATCAAAATTTTTGTCATTATTGAAAGTTGAAACTGTGCACATCTCATTCTTTATAAAAAGCATTCATGTTTCTTGGTCCACACTCCACAAGCAACCCTTATTTATTACCACCACCGAGGGGTGTGGTCTGATGGTGTTAGGTGAAGCAGAAAGATGTGCCAAGGATGAGGTCCCATGTTCGAGTCCGAATATGGACTTGCATGGGGTTACCTACCTTGGCAGCCTAGGATCACTAGTGTCCCTCGTGGGGTTGGGAAGTTATGGCTCACCGTGTCCCCCTGCACCCCAGCAGGGCCTAGACTCAGCGGGTAGGGTGCTACTATGGTCACGCTCAGGTAGGATTGTCACGTTGGTCGCCCCCTCTACCCATTTTTCGATTATCCAAAAAAAAAAAAAAACTTTATTTATTACCATTATTGTTTTTAGTTTTTACCCCATCCAAGTAGTACCAAATATAGCTAAGCCTTGGGAATTAGGATAGGAGACTGTGGGGAGTAAAAAGATCCTGATGGGTATATGGGCCTCTGGGCCATGCTAAGGAAGGCGGACCTGCTCCTGGGTTTAGAACTTGGTAGTACTACGGGTCGGCCCATTCTCCGAGGATCCGAGGGTATAGCCGAGGATGATTTTTCCCCTCGGACGGACATCTGAGATTCCGGGACTTCATTGTAAAGGTTAAGGAATGACACGATGAGGACCAATGATAAAAGGGGGTGAACCCTTGAATGTCCTGGAAGCATCGATGCTAGAGAAATACCAAGGATAAAGGCTGCCACATCCGCATTAAAGACCCTGCACCTACCACCCTGGCCGCATTAATGGGGAAGTGACACCTGAACAGTGGAAGGGAAACTTCTGGTTACTATTCAAAGGCACTGAGAAAAGAAATATCTAGGTTAAGGGGGAGATGGGACAACACGTGTACAAAGTATCAAAAAGAGGAGTATTTAAGGGGCAACCTAGAACACAAAAGGGGGGACGGACTTTTTGTAACCTAAAAGGAAAAGAAACAAAGAGAGAGATAATATAAGAACAACTCTCGGCTTACGTCCGAGAAAGCTGATTTACTATATTCCTTGTTGTTTCCGAGTATTTGCAATCTTTAGTTTGTCATTTAAGCCTCACGCACTTCTAACCTGGGTTTCAAGCCCACACTCTACAAATTCATATTGTTTAAGGCTCATTGGGCCTGAGCCCATAACTGTTCTTGGGGCCAGGTGCAATTGTGCACTTACAATTGGCGCCGTCTGTAGGAAATCTAGTCTAGAAGAGGTAGGGATATTATGGCAGGCCTAGACTCTCACCATGCAGAGTCACAGGGATCACAACCGGAGGATCATTTCGAACGTCTTGAACGTCGAAGGGATCGTGAAGGGAGTGTCCATACAGAATACCCAGGCGCTAGCCATACTCATAGCGGGGGTAGCACCACCCATGAGGAGGGATCTACATCCATGCAGAGGGAAATCAATCGTTTGAAGAGAAAGTTACGTCGTACTAAACGTAAGTTTTCACCGTCCTCGTCTAGTTCTTCTTCGAAGAAGGATAGGGGAGTTGGCTACGGCTCAAGGTCGCGCTCCCCCACCAATGCAACATCCTCCGGTGAGGAGGGCGACCAGCCAACCCGCAGACATAAGAAGCTTCGTTCTAGGGGCTTAGGCAACGATACTATGAGTAAGGCGTTGCACCAACTCTCTAAATCTCCGTTTTCACGGAGGATTGAGAGGGGGAGGCTTCCCAGAAGGTTCACCTAGCCCACCTTTACCATCTATAATGGCCGGACTGATCCGGTGGAGCACGTGAGTCACTTCAACCAGAGGATGGCGGTGCACCTCACAATGAGACTCGATGTGTAAGGTTTTCCCTCCTTGGGACTGTGGCTATGAGATGGTTTAACGGTCTGGAAATCGGGGTCTGTAGGCTCGTTTGGGGAGCTAACTAGGCATTCGCTTCGCGGTTCATTACGTGTAGCGGAGTCCCTCGGCCATTGGACTCTCTGCTATCCATGGCCATGAAGGAAGGGGAGACACTGAAAGCATACTCCGACCAATACTGGGAGATGTTTAACGAGATAGATGGTGACTTTGATGAGGTGGCGCTTAATACCTTTAAGGTGGGTCTTCCTACTGACCACGACCTACGAAAGTCTTTGACGAAAAAGCCATCCGCCGGCGTACGCCGCCTTATGGATCGTATTGATGAGTACAAGAGGGTAGAGGAAGACCGAGCGGCGGGGGAAGGGAAAGGAGAAGGTTATCCCGCGGGGAGAGAAGGGATTTCGGGTCGGACGGATACCACAACAACAAGCCGATGAGGGATTACTTCGGCCCAATGCTCGGCGACACCTCCAAGAATATGCGTGTTCCGAGAACCGGTGCATCGATTCGGAGAAAGTTCGTAAAGAGCCCTTCTTCGGATGGCCAGGGGAAAGATGGCAGGGACCCTGCGAAAAGAAACCAAAACCTCTTTGTCGGTACCATCGGGATGTGGGCCACACTACTAAGAATTGTCGGACCCTGGGAACCACTGGAACGGCTTGTCGGTGAGGGGCTGAAACGCTTTGTGCTACCCTAATGGGCGGGGCGGTCGACACTGTTTCGAACAACCGGAGGAACAATTCATCTCGGCACTCGCATTAGGAACAATTAATGTTATCTTCGCTGCGCACAGTAGGACGGCTCAGGTCCCACTAGAGTGATGGTGGTTTCCCATCCTCGGGCGAGGATGTGGGTAGCAGGCCGAAGAGGTTGAAGGGCACCTTGCCCGTCCAGGTTTCTCAGGAGGAGGATAAGGTAGGGACAATTCGGCCCGTGATGATGCTTTATGGTCACCCTCGGGAATAGGGAACTATGATGTGAGAAGGGTGATGATAGACCGAATGCGGTGCGGATATCATGTACCCCGATCTATTCAAGGGGTTAAGGTTGAGGTTGGAAGATCTTACTCCTTATAATTCGCCGCTCATAAGTTTTGAAGGGAGCTAGTTGTGCGAAGGGACAAATTCGTTTGCCCGTTCAATGCGGCTCAAAAACGGTTGAGGTGGACTTTATTGTGGTTGACACGTACTTTCGTATACGCCATCCTTGCCAGGCCATGGCTGCACGCTCTTGGAGCCGTCCTCTACCTTGCATGTTAAAGTTAAATTTCCCTCGGGGGAATGTGTTGAAGAGGTCCTCGGCGGCCGATCGGTGGCCGGGCGGTGCATATCTGGCCTCGTCCCGCATCAGACGGAGGCCGAATCGTCGGCCCTGATCACTAAGGAATTATAGCAATTAACTGCTCCCGGTTCATCTGGGATGGTGACAGGGGAGGAGACATATTGTGAGGGGTTGGAGAAGTTTCCAATAGCCGATGACCTAGAGAGGTTCTTCCAAGTCGGTGTACTTTTGCCACACCAAGAGAAGATGGAATTGTTAGAATTCTTGAAGGACAATGTTGATGTTTTTGCGTGGGATCCTTATGAAGCTCCAGGCGTTGATCCGAGCTTCATTTGTCATCGCTTAAATGTCAATCCAGCTATCGTTCCGAGAAGGCAGCCACCTTGGCGATCCTCCATGGAACATTAGGCCCAATGAAGGAAGAGGTTCTTAAGCTTAAAAGGGCTGGTGCTATCAACGTGGGTTTCTCCCCCGAGTGGTTGGCCTATACGGTTGTTGTGAAATAGTAGAATGGTCCGTGGAGGGTATGTGTGGACTTCAGCGATCTTGAACAAGGCTGTCCTAAAGATTCGTTCCCGATGCCACGTATTGATCAACCGGTGGATGCCACTGTCGGACATCCTCGGATGAGTTTTTGGACGCCTTCCAGGGTTACCACCAGATTCCCTTAGCATTAGAGGACCAGAGAAACCGCTCATAACACCGACGAATTATCATTATAAGGTCATGCCATTCGGCTTAAAGAATGCTGGGGGCTACCTATCAAAGAATGATGACCGTAATGTTCGAACGACGAATGGGGAAAACCATTGAGGTATATGTTGACGATATGGTGGTGAAAAGCAAAGCAATATCCTCACACGTGAAAGATTTGGCCGACACTTTTCGGATGCGAGAAAGTACAAGTTGCGCCTCGATGCCTCGAAGTGCTCTTTCGGCGTGGGGTCGGGAAAGTTCTTGGGATATATGATTACTCGTAGAGGCATAGAGGTAAATCCGGTGCAGGTCAAGGCTATTCGGGACTTGCGGTACTCCTCGGAACCCAAAGAAATCCGAAGTTAACGGGAATGATTGCTGCCTTGAATAGATTCATATCTCGGTCGCTGGCCTGTCGCCCCTTTCTTCCAACTGTTGAATAAGTGGAAAGGGTTTCAATGGACGGAGGACTGCGAGTTAGCTTTTCAACGGCTCAAGCAATATCTTTCTCGGCCACCTATTCTGTCTCGTCACGGAGGCACATGAGATTTTGTTTGCTTACCCTCGCGTTGGCCGTCCACGCGGTCGGCACTGGTCCCGATAAGAGATGATGACGGGGTGCAAAGACCGGTATATTATGTTAGTAAGTCTTTAGGTGATGCCGAAGTGCGGAATCAACCTATAGAGAAAGCGCTCCCGGCCGTGGTTCATGCCACGCGAAAGCTTCCCCATTATTTTCGTCTCACACGGTGGTGTTCTCCGACTCGGTTGCCCCTCAAGGCGGTGTTGCGTAGCGCGGGACTACTCGGGAAGGGTGGCAAAGTGGGGGACCATCTGGGGGATTTTGATGTTAAATACAAGCCTCGCACCTCGGTGAAGGGCAGGGTCCTCGCCGACCTGGTGGCGGAAGCTTCGAGCCATTGCTGGAAGAAACTCTGAAAGGGGCCCACATGGGTGAAAAATCAGTTGAGGCAATCACAGTTGCGGTGTCTCCGATTTGGGAAGTGTATGTGGATGGGGCTGCTAATCAGAGAGGGTCTGGTATTGGACTCGTTCTAATGTCCCCTGAAGGAATTGTCTTTGAAAAATCTTTAAGATTGGCCTTCTCAGCTACTAACAATGAGGCCGAGTATGAAGCAGTCTTGGTAGGCATGCAAATGGTACGTAAGATGGGTGGTAAGGAAGTCCATGTCTTCTCGGACTCTCAACTGGTGGTCGGCCAGGTCATGGGGACCATGGAGGCTAGAGACCCCAGAATGCAGGAATATCTGGCCCAGATCAAACGCCAGCAAACTGAGTTTGGTTCCTTCGCCTTAACCCATATCTCTCGGAGTGGGAACACCCATGCAGACTCCTTAGCCACGCTGGCAACTACCTCGGCTCAAGGTTTACCTAGGGTTATCCTCGTTGAGGATTTACTAAAACCCTCTGTTGTCATTGCCGACGCACCCCGCATCCATCTAATAAGGCCTGGACCTAGCTGGATGGACTCGATCATATCCTTTCTTAAGAATGACATCCTTCCCAGGGGGCTGAAGCGAAAAGATACGTCGAAAGGCGCCGCGTTTCGGTTGTCCGAGGACCGAAGCTATACAAACGATCCTTTTCGGGGACCGTACTTGTTGTGTGTGCACCCTGAATCAACGGACACATTGCGGAGGAACCGCATGAGGGAATTTGTGGGAGCCACACTCGGGGGAAGGTCCTTAGCCCATGAGCCCTCGACTCGGGGTTATTGGTGGCCCAATATGCAGAGGGAGGCTCAAGACTATGCCAGAAAATGTGATCAATGTCAGAGGTTCGCCCCTAATATTCACCAACCTGGAGGGGTTCTCAACCCTCTCTCCAGTCCTTGGCCTTTCGCACAATGGGGCTTGGACATTGTAGGGCCATTTCCGAAGGCCGCTGGAAACAAAAGATGGCTTCTCGTGGGAATAGACTATTTCACCAAGTGGGTTGAGGCCGAGCCCTTGGCAAATATTAGAGATGTTGACTCCAAGAAGTTCGTCTGGAAAAACATCGTCACTAGATTCGGAATACCACACACACTCATCTCAGACAATGGTGTCCAGTTCGATAATAAGGCTTTTAGGAAGTATTGTGGTGACATGGGTATCATAAATAGATATTCCACCCTAGTTTATCCTCAAGGAAATGGACAAGCCGAGGCCGTTAACAAGGTCATAGTCAACGGGCTTAAGAAGAGGTTGGACGATGCGAAAGGTAGATGGGTAGAAGAGCTCCCTCATGTTCTGTGGACGTATCGGACCACACCGCGCAGGTCCACTGGAGAAACGCCATTCTCAATGACTTATGGAGCTGAGGCGGTGATACCACTGGAATCTGGTTTTCCTACCCTAAAGACGAGTTCTTTTAGCCCAGAGAATAATAAAGGACTCCTAGAAAAGGATCTTGATTTACTTGAGGAACGGCGTGAGGCAGCTATGGTCCAAATGGCTTATTATCAACAGAAGCTAAAACGAGGGTATGATGCCCACGTGAAACTAAGACCACTCGCGCTAGGTGATCTTGTACTAAGGAAAGTTGTAGGCACTTCTAAGAACCCAGCTTGGGGTAAGTTGAGACCCAACTGGGAAGGCCCCTATCGCATTGTTTCAGTAGCCGGCATAGGGTCGTATAGGTTAGTTGACCTAGACGAAAGAATTGTACCACGTCCATGGAATGTAAATAATCTTAGAAGGTATTACTATTAATGAAATGTGCTTTTGTTAGTTGACATTCCAAAGTCATGAGTGGCTCTGTCGTTTGAAATTATCATTTTTAAGAATCAAACAGAAACTTGGTTAAGTGTAGTCCTCGGACCACCAACCTTGTGGAAATTGATGTCTGGTCATTTGTTAAACAGAACCTTAGTTATGCCGGGTCTTCGGACCTCCTGCTTTGGGAAAATTAACATTTGAAGTTATCATTTTTAATAATCAAACAGAAACTTGGTTAAGTGTAGTCCTCGGACCACCAACCTTGTGGAAATTGATGTCTGGTCATTTGTTAAACAGAACCTTAGTTATGCCGGGTCTTCGGACCTCCTGCTTTGGAAAAATTAACATTTGAAGTTATCATTTTTAAGAATCAAACAGAAACTTGGTCAAGTGCAGTCCTCGGACCACAAACCTTGTGGAAATTGATGTCTTGTCATTTGTTAAACAGAACCTTAGTTATACCGGGTCTTCGGACCTCCTGCTTTGAAAAAATTAACATTTGAAGTTATCATCTTTAAGAATCAAACAGAAACTTGGTTAAGTGTAGTCCTCGGACCACCAACCTTGTGGAAATTGATGTCTGGTCATTTGTTAAACAGAACCTTAGTTATGCCGGGTCTTCGGACCTCCTGCTTTGGGAAAATTAACATTTGAAGTTATCATTTTTAAGAATCAAACAGAAACTTGGTTAAGTGTAGTCCTCGGACCACCAACCTTGTGGAAATTGATGTATGGTCATTTGTTAAACAGAACCTTAGTTATGCCGGGTTTTCGGACCTCCTGCTTTGGGAAAATTAACATTTGAAGTTATCATTTTTAAGAATCAAACAGAAACTTGGTCAAGTGCAGTCCTCGGACCACAAACCTTGTGGAAATTGATGTCTTGTCATTTGTTAAACAGAACCTTAGTTATGCCAGGTCTTCGGACCTCCTGCTTTGGGAAAATTAACATTTGAAGTTATCATTTTTAAGAATCAAACAAAAACTTGGTTAAGTGTAGTCCTCGGACCACCAACCTTGTGGAAATTGATGTCTGGTCATTTGTTAAACAGAACCTTAGTTATGCCGGGTCTTCGGACCTCCTGCTTTGGGAAAATTAACATTTGAAGTTATCATTTTTTAAGAATCAAACAAAAACTTGGTTAAGTGTAGTCCTCGGACCACCAACCTTGTGAAAATTGATGTCTGGTCATTTGTTAAACAGAACCTTAGTTATGCCGGGTCTTCGGACCTCCTGCTTTGGGAAAATTAACATTTGAAGTTATCATTTTTAAGAATCAAATAGAAACTTGGTTAAGTGTAGTCCTCGGACCACCAACCTTGTGGAAATTGATGTGTTGTCATTTGTTAAACAGAACCTTAGTTATGCCGGGTTCTCGGACCTCCTGCTTTGGGAAATTTTACATTTGAAGTTATAATTTTTAAGAATCAAACGGAAAATTGGTTAAGTCTTATCTTCGGACCACGATTTTGATCAAAGTTAACTCCATATTATGTCTGGGTGTTAATGTGTTACTGTTTATTAACTCGGATCTTAAACTTTATATCTTTAAGTGTTAAGCAAGTTTGTGTAAGGAATGATCCTCGGACCTTACATCCTACTAGAAACGGTGCTATGCATTACAAGGGTTTAATCGTTATATGAGGTCTTCTCTTCTTTTTAATCGAGGCATTGTTCAAATGTATCAACCATGCCACCTTTTGTTAAATCTTTAATAATATGCGCATGATTATGTGGAAGTTATGATTGTGCAGTCCTTGGAGTTAGATTTATTTACTCTGAGAAACTTTTGCTATGTATTAATGGGAAACTTCTGTAATAAGTACAAAAAGAATAAAGTAAAGACAGATACAACCCAAGTGAAAAGCAAATGAAATTGTTCTTCATTAATCATTCAAATATATATTACATATAATTCAAATATGGAAAAAGAGAAGTCCTAAAGATGGGTCCTAAGCTTTTGGAGGGGGTCTTCTTGAGAGGTCCTTCCCTCGGTCTTTCTAAAACTCCAAGCTCAAAAGGAGTCAAGACTTGCTTTCCTTTATCTGCTGTCTTCGTTGGAAGGACGTTGGGTTCCACTGTCTGGCTCAAGTCCTTCTCTGCATCCCCTCCTCCTTCCTTCTCTTTGTTGGAACCTGAAGGTTCTGTAGGATCAGGAATTTGCTGTGGGACCATAAGAGGCAGAGCAGGGAGAGTTGGCTCAGGGGTAGGAGTAGTAGCAGGAGCCTCTTCGATCTCCTGTATCTCCAAGGGAAGCCAAACATTCTCGGATTTCCTCAAATCCGAGGATAGAGGAACCCCAGCTATGTTTAGGGCTTCCCCCCAGACTTTTTGACAATACTCCCGGCACAAAGCCGCGAAGGCCTCTGTCAGTTGCTCCTCGGTTGTTGCTACCCCTTCCTCGTAGCTCGTCTGCTTGGCAGCCTCTAAAGAGCGTTGGAATGAGCTGGCTTCTTCCTTCATCAATGCAAGTTCCTTTTTCAGATCCGAGCACTCCCTTTGGGCTTGGGAGAGCTCTTCATCTCTTTCGCGAAGGAGTTTGCGCTGCCCTTCTATCTGGGTCTTCATGGTCTTCAAATTCGCCTCGGCCCCATTCCTCTCCCTCTTTAGATCAGCCACCTCTGAGGTCAACTTCTCATTCTCAGCAAGGGCAGTGCCCAAGGAATTCTCAGTCTCCAGCCTGATTTCAAGCTCAGTTCTGGCCTTCTTCCGAGTTTCTTCTATAAACTTCTCGGCTACAAAGACCTCCTGAATGGCCTGTAACAAAGTATGATGGAGTCAGGAATAGTAAAAAAAAAAAAAAAAAAACTTATAAATATTGTTAGAAGTGGAATCTTCCTAAAAAGGGAAAAACTTACTAGCGCTAAGTCTCTTTTTAGTGAGAGGAATAGTTGTGGCTGGCTCATTTTTTCCAAGGTCTCCATGTCCTTGGGCAGCAGGAGAGGGCGTTCCAACACTTCGGCCAGGTGGTGGGCATGGCCTTGTTGAACCGCCCTTATACTGGACTGGCAGGAGATGGGTGCGCCGTCCGGTCTTAGGCCTCGGGGACCGGGTGGTCGGTGCTCGGCCGCACTTCGCCTCATCCCTGATTTCCCCGCTTTCAACTGGCGGCGGGCCCACCCTTGCCTTTGTCCGGCTTTCTGGCTGAACCGGTGGGAGTTGTTGTCGTAGTTTCTTGGGGTCCTTATTGATCGTCCCTTCGGTATCCCCCTTTCTCTTCTTTTTGGGATCCTCGGCGGGAAGTTTTGGCTCAGCTGGAGGAGGAGGAGGTGGCAAAGTTTGAAGAACTTTGGACCTACCCGTCTTTTTCTCGGCGACCCTCGCACCTCTCTTGACTAAGAGATCTTGCATCCTATCCATGTCTTCCTCGGCTTCGTCTTCCGGTTGGGCAACTACAAACCCTACAATTCCGGAGGCCTCGGTAGCTTCTTCCTCCTCGTCTGAAAGCACAACGAACTGATTCCCTCGAGGTCGTTCGGTGTCTTCGAATTGGAATTGATCTATCTCTTCGTCTATTGTATGAGAAGAAGACACCTGTTCCTCCGGAACGATAGTTGCCTGGGAATGCACGGCGAGGGGATTTGCCGCTATGGCTTGGTTGTATAAAACGGTGTCAGGGGCGTCAGGGAGATCGTGGTCGTCCAAAAAGTTGGGCCGGGCTACGTTTATCTTTCTTCGCCTCCGGTCACCCGCGATTATGGCGTTTTCTATTTCTTGGAAGTCCGAGGAGATGGGATCGTATCCTAAAATCAGATGGGCGGCTCTAAGTTGTAGGTCCTCGCTGACAAACACCTCGGAGCGAAGCACTCGGTTTAGATCGAAAACGCTGCAGTGGCTCAAGCGTGGACGCACGTGCTGCTTATCTGTGAAGAAAGAAGTGAACAACATGGTCAGATTCACATAACAAGTGACAAAGTTAAACAAATATAAACACATATTAGTGTGCATGTTTGTGAGTGTCAAGGAAGTTGCGAGGTGGGGAGGTTAATCCTAAGGTGTCGCACCTGGATCTCCCCCTGCACAATCGGGCGATGGAGGCCGTCGTGCCGGTTCCGGACACGATCAAGTAGTCGTCCTTCATGCCTTTGTTGGATTTGGGCGGAGAGTGAGATCAGCCTAACGGTACTGGACCGAGACTTAATGTAATAACCTACCTTAGAAAGTTTATGGGACTCGTACAGAAAGACGACGTCGTGCCAGGTGAGGTTTAAACCCATCTGCTCGTTTAGAGCATCTACACTACCCAAAACTCTAAAAACGTTTGGGAGGTACTGATCGGGACACAACCGGTGGTTGCGAAGGTACTCCCTAGTTATGGGTCTCATTGGGAGGGTCATCCCACCTTCTATAAAGGCTATCATTGGGATGATAACCTCTCCCTCTTTCCTAGAACCGGCCACGGCTTCTGCCGGGCAATATTTTAACCCTACGTCGCTGGGAATGCGATACTTGGCCCTAAAGCCTTCCATCCCAGCAGCGGTATCAACTAGACACTTGAATCTTCCCATTACAGAGGAACGAGAGATTAAACTCTAAGGGGGAGAATGTTTGTAGTGACAGCCGAGGACGAAGGCCGAGGAGAAAAGGTTAAGAATAGAAAGAGCAAGAACTTACAAGGTTGAAGGTGTGCAAATTTCCACGGTTTTCTGCAGGTAAGGTATGATGGTTGATGTTTTGATGGGATTAGCCCCTGAGGAATTAAGTGAAGGCGCAGGTTCCTGAAGCGTCACGACGTGCGAAGAGGCGGCCTCGAAATTATATTTGTCCTGCCTAAAGTTTCGTGGAGTAACGAGGACCGTTCGATGCCCATCTCACCGTTGAACGTGGGAGACAAAATGTAACTTACAGTAATAAATGCGCGCGTTTTTGAAAATAAAACAGCCAAGTGGCATCTTCTGGGACGCGAAACGATTTCCACACGTGCCGTAACTCACAAGGTGTGTGGAATAAGTTATTGTCAGATCAAAACCCTATTTTTCTCCTCGGACGTTGAAAATTAGAGTTTTGAGGGACTATTGTGGGGAGTAAAAAGATCCTGATGGGTATATGGGCCTCTGGGCCATGCTAAGGAAGGCGGACCTGCTCCTGGGTTTAGAACTTGGTAGTACTACGGGTCGGCCCATTCTCCGAGGATCTGAGGGTATAGCCGAGGATGATTTTTCCCCTCGGACGGACATCTGAGATTCCGGGACTTCATTGTAAAGGTTAGGGAATGACACGATGAGGACCAATGATAAAAGGGGGTGAACCCTTGAATGTCCTGGAAGCATCGATGCTAGAGAAATACCAAGGATAAAGGCTGCCACATCCGCATTAAAGACCCTGCACCTACCACCCTGGCCGCATTAATGGGAAGTGACACACGAACGATGGAAGGAAACTTCGGTTACTATTCAAAGGCACCGAGAAAAGAAATATCTAGGTTAAGGGGAGATGGGACAACACGTGTACGAAGTATCAAATTTAAGGGGCGGCCTAGAACACAAAAGGGGGGACGGACTTTTTGTAACCTAAAAGGAAAAGAAACAAAGAGAGAGATAATATAAGAACAACTCTCGGCTTACGTCCGAGAAAGCTGATTTACTATATTCCTTGTTGTTTCCGAGTATTTGCAATCTTTAGTTTGTCATTTAATCCTCACACACTTTTAACCTGGGTTTCAAGCCCACACTCTACAAATTCATATTGTTTAAGGCTCATTGGGCCTGAGCCCATAACTGTTCTTGGGGCCAGGTGCAATTGTGCACTTACAGAGACTATACACAACCAAGATAATAATCAAATGCTTAATGAAGTTCGAACACACTTGTTAACATGGACACGCACAAACACAAACACAAATACAAATAAGCCTCTTTAAAAGCAATGATTATATAATGTATCAAATATATGCATCCTCCGCTTATCCAAATATTTTTATTAAAGAGGAAAAAACCCAAATATCTTAATCACATAATTTTTAGAAAACTGATTTAAAAAAAAAAAATTAATCCATTATATAGTAATTCAAATTATTGTTCATATATGTGCTTATAATGACCTTATATACGGTAATTTACAAAAATTAAAGAAAAGTGATATGTCCATAGCATTTTTACAATAGATTCAAAACAAATCTTAGATGGTAGATTGTTACAAGTTTTTAATTTGAATCCACCACTTTAATTACTTTCTTACCCACAAGTAACAGCCCATAATAATTTATCATCTAGAATTTGTTATGAAGATGTTGTGAAAATGTTGTGGACATAACATTTCTTTAAATTAAAAAATAAAATGGTTAAAAACTTAAAATACACCTAAAAAATGATTTGATAAAAAAGTTTGAAGAATATTCCTCTAAATCAGATCACCTAAAAAATATTCAAATTAATTTAGAGAAAACTCAATATATATACGATTGAAAAAAAGAAAGAAAGTAATAGTACTTTATAACATAAAATTTTTATGAAGTCCAACATCATCATAACCGTGTGACATACCATAACTTAAAAAGTATTGTAAAGGAACCATAATTTAGAAGGCTAATATGTCACATTAAAAACATTGTTATTTTTATTTTCACCTAGAAAAACAAAAAATTCATTTAATTTTCTTTACCAAGCTATACACAACCCCCCCCCCCCCCACCCCAAATTCCAAACTATTTTTAAGAATGTAAGAACTTTAACTAAGAATTACTAAAATTAATTTACGCGTAAACATAGCGGTAAGAACCCAAAATTAAAAAGAAAACAAGCTAATTCTTGTTACATAATCACTTAAGTTTACTTCAAATTATAAGTAAAAACACAATTGTAGTTAAAATAATAGTGTAATGAAAACGTGTTCCGTGGTTCATGTGTCCAGTACACACGGTGTTTAACTATCACCAATAGTGAAAAACCAAAAACAAAACAAATAAACAAAAGAAATTACCACTTCTCAAAGTGGTGGTCCCTACCGAAACAAATATTAACCCAAAATAGGATGAACCCCCCGAGTGAAAACGAACGAAAGCGAGAGAAGAAAACAGAGAACGGTTTTTCAATTCTCTCTCTCTCTGTGTCTATCTCTGTGTGAGCTCAGCTCCTATATATATATATATATCCAGAATTGAGAATCGTAAAAATTGAGAGTGACACATCAAAATTCACAGCTCTTGTGAATATATATATATATATCTCTCTGTGTCATCTTCATTGTTCCTTTCCTGTTTTCTCTTTAAGGTATATATATGTCTCTCTCTTCAATTCTATTTCATTTTCGTGTTTGGTTGCTGAGAAAATATTTGAAAAGGAAAAAATGTCGTCAAATTTCATTGCTCTGTTACTTTTTAAATTTATTTTGGTTATCTCTCTCTGTGATTTTCCTTTTGTCGTTTTCGCTGCAAGGTATGTTCGTACGTTGACACTTGGCTTCTCTTCAATTTTGTTTCTTTTTCGTGTTTGGTGGCTGAGAAAATTTTAGGATAATCTTAGAGAAAACTCAGAATAGTCACTTCATTTTTTGCTTCTATTATTATTATTATTACTATTATGAGCATGTGTAATTGGTTTCTGTTTGGTTAGTGAGAAAAGAAGAGGGAGAGAAAAATAAACGAAACTGAGTAGGAGTTTCCTGTTTTGTTTTTGTGTGTGTTTTGTGTTTTTTGGATAGGAAGTTGTTATTATTATGTATGCTTGAGGTTGTGATAGGCTTGGATTTGGTTATTTATTGTTTTCCTACACTTTCTTCGGTGCCAAACAAAGTTTTAGGGTTTGAATAATGGAGTTTTTTAGTTTGAAATCAGAGGAAATAGGTGTATTTAACCTGAAACTAAACTGAAGTAGTTCATTTTTTGTGTGTATTTATTGTTTGGTGGCTGAGAAAGGAGAGGAAAAGAAATGAAAGCTGAACCGAGGTCTTATGTGAACTTTTGCTATTTGTTTTCAGAGAATGAAAATTTTAAAAGTCTCTTTAGAGTTATAGTTGTGTTAAGGTACTGAAAGTGAGTGGCGTTTTTCTTTGCTATTTAAGAAATAAAGTTTTGATTTGATTTTGTAGATGTTAGTACACTAACTGTTTGGTTGCTGAGAAAACAGTGGTATAGAAAAGATAAGAAAATAAAATTTTGAGTTTTATAGTATGTGTTGTTGTTTTGTATTCAATTATTGAGAATAGTAAACTTTTTAAAGCCAATTAGATATTGGTTGCTTACGTTTCAAGTTTTGGTTACTTCCTTTTCTCTTTCCTTTAATCAATCAGATGCTTAAAGCCTGAAGAGTGCTTTTTTTTACCCAAAAAGAAAAAGGTGAAAAGGAAAAGTATAAATAAATATTTCTTTGTACCCATTGTTAAAGTTGTCATCTAGTTGGTGGAATCTGATTAGTTTCTTTGTACCCATTGTTATGATAGCCAACAGACTATGCATTCCTTATCTAATTTGAAGGAAGAGTATAACTAAAAATTTCATCTGAAGCTAAGACTTAAGTAAATATGAGATAAGATTAGGTTTTCGACATCCCAGAAAGTTAGAAAAGTTTTGTTGATTACTTCTATGGTCAAAGAGTGTGAGATTGGATTAGTGTTCTTTTGGTTTATGAATTTTAACTTTTTCCATTAATCTTACTTGCAGAATTTAAGTATGGGTCAAGCATTCGGTTGTCTTCAGGTGGACCAATCAAATGTGATTATCAGGGAACATTTTGGAAAGTTCGATGAAGTGCTGGAGCCAGGATGTCACTGCCTGCCTTGGTGTCTTGGATACCAGGTGGCTGGTGGACTCTCATTGCGTGTGCAACAACTTGATGTTCGATGTGAAACAAAAACGAAGGTGTTCATCTTCTTTACTTTCAATTTCCTAAATGATGTGATTTGAATCCCATACATGTTGTCAGTTGTATATTTTGTTCTTTATAGCCTTTGATCAAATCTAAGTTTCATCTTCTATACGGGACTGTGAAATTGAAAAATACGAAATGGGAAGTAATAGTTTTTGTCCAAATTCGGAACTATTTTGTCCAAATGGGAATTTAGTTGATGTCTCTCTCTCATCTTATTCTTCATTTTCAATAAAAGTTTGTAACTTCTAGAAAAGGGGACATATAATATGTACATTATTTTAATTTTGAGTAATTTAATCTAGTTCATTGTGATCAGTTGGGCAATTATGTTTACTTTTCAGGACAATGTCTTTGTCACTGTGGTTGCATCTATTCAATATCGTGCTGTGGCTGACAAAGCATCTGATGCTTTCTATAGGCTCACCAATACCAGGGAGCAGATCCAATCCTATGTGTTTGATGGTCCGTAAGACTCTCTAGTGCTTCAGTACTTTCATTTTCACTTGCACAGCTAATATGTTTTATTTCTTCAGTTATCAGGGCAAGTGTGCCAAAATTGAACTTGGATGCTGTCTTTGAGCAGAAGAATGACATAGCAAAAGCTGTGGAAGACGAGCTGGAAAAGGTAAGTTAATCTTCTATTCTTAAAATAGAGGGATTGGATTGTTGTGGCTAAGATGTTTTCAGAACTCACAACAGCTTTCTTTTATACTTTACAGGCCATGTCCACTTATGGGTATGAAATCGTCCAAACACTAATTGTGGATATTGAGCCTGATCCCCATGTGAAAAGAGCAATGAATGAGATAAATGCAGGTAACATATGTTTCAATTACTTGCACCACTATAAAGGATAAAAGTTATTGTATTTCTATACATCTCCTTTCTTGGACTTTTTTGTTTTTCCACGATTACAAGCATGGATATGTATGACAGGTGCATTCTCACACTGGCATGTTTGCTTGCAAATTTTTTTTTTCCATTATTACTTTATAATATCACCCTTGAAGTTCATTTTTATCACTGAAAACACCCTTGACTAAGGTAGTTTGCTTTATAATTTGATCATGTATAGTATTTTGGAAAATTGTTAAGTTGCTTTCTAATGATAGAAGGAGAAAACTTAGAGTTCCTTAGGTATTGTACCTTAAATTTCCCAATTAAATACAACCATGTGAATGTATTGACTAATGCATCACAAAGTTGTCATCTTTCTCCAAGGAAAAGTGTTAAATTGCAAAACCTGAAGTACAATACTCAAGGAATTATACTTAAGTGTTACCCATGATAAAATACTCTTGGATTCCAAATAATTTGGAATTCTCTCTCTTTTTTTCTTTTCTTTTTTGGTTATAGATCCTTGTGTTTAATTATGGTAGTAGCTTAATCCTTGTGTAATGCATTTTGCTATTGTTACAACAGCTGCTAGAATGAGGGTGGCAGCAAATGACAAGGCAGAGGCAGACAAAATCTTGCAGATCAAGAAAGCTGAGGGAGAAGCAGAATCAAAGTACTTGTCAGGGCTTGGTATAGCTCGCCAGCGCCAGGCCATTGTTGATGGGCTGAGGGACAGTGTACTTGCCTTCTCTGAGAATGTGCCTGGAACAACTGCCAAGGATGTCATGGACATGGTGCTGGTTACCCAATACTTTGACACAATGAAGGAGATCGGGGCATCCTCAAAGTCCTCATCTGTGTTCATCCCACATGGGCCAGGAGCAGTCAGAGACGTTGCTTCACAGATCCGAGAGGGTCTTCTTCAAGCTCAGTCTCTCAAGAGTTGAAGACAAATATAAGCTTGGCTTGGGATTTTGCCTACGAACTCCATATCAACAAATATGAGCTTGGCTTGTGATTTTATACCTACGAAGTGTACACTAATATAACTTTGATGGGTTAACTTGATGCGTGTTTTGCTAGATTTGTATTTTACTCCTGCTTATAGCAAAACCTTTTATAATGCTTATGTTTTAAATTTGTCCTCTTTGATAACACATCATTGAGGAGGTGGTGTGTAATTATGTTAATGGTTGAAGGATATTGTTGGTTTCTACCATTTAAATTGTAGCTTTCTTACTTTAAGTCTCATTGCAAAATGGTTTAGTCTTATCATTTACATACAAGGGTGACAAATGTTCATAGGTGAAGTGCCATTTGCAGTTGGCATACTACCCCATATGTTTACCTTGTATTTCCCTTATAGACTTGTTTGGAGGCTTATCGACTACACATCTCAAAGTGGTGGATGTGTGGTTGGAGATATTCTTTCTTGACATTGGAACCAATCTTTTGGCATGGATTTTGTTGTTTGTGTATACGTATATTATCGTTCTCCAATTGGTATTAATAATTATTACCACTTAACGAAGGGATAGGAAAGGCATGGTTCTTTAAATGAGAATCTGATTTGGTGCTGACATATTTTCATCCTTTCAATCTTAACGAAGGGATAAGAAAGGCATGTGAGAAGTATTGTGGACTTTTGCTAGAAGCAATGTGCTAGTCTATGTCACATGACAAAAAATAGAAGTTACTTTATATAAAATGTGAGGACGGCTATTGTTTCTCTCTTCCCTTATTTATATCTTCGATCATAACACCCATGTATAAATTGATTATTTTTTTCTTTAGTTTTTATTTACTAGCTTGTTTTCATTCATTTTTCTTTTGCTGTATAAAAATGTAATTCTCTTTATAAAGAATAACGAATACAATAGATAAGTTTCAATCCATATAGTGTGAGTCATCTTTCTCTTTTGTTATTGGCAAGAATTATCTGGTTAAATTGTCTTTTGCTTTAATGGAAAATTCCTATTGTTTATTTACTTGTTTCAGTCACACAAAATATTCTTTTAAGTAGATTGGAAAAATCTGTTACTAAGTGACCTAACCTTCTAATTGTAAATTGTAAATTCTCTATTTCTTGCCATTATTTCATGGTATAGATAAATTATGGACTTTAGCATTGTCACAATCCTTTTAGATATGTTTACCAAAAAAAAAAATCCTTTTAGATAAATCAACGAACCTCGCCATCAATATTATACTAGTAGAATTATAAATAAATAAATAAATAAAACCTTAAGGTTGCCTTGACCTCCTAAAAGGAAAAAAAAAAAAAAAGGCTCTTCAAATAAAAGATTTAGGGTTCGAACCCAGTCTACACAAAAAAATAATTAATGTCTGGATTTAGTAGTAAAGAGTAATCATTATAGAGTAGTTGCCATAGTTTGAAATTCTATTGAATTTATCAGATAAGAATGGAATAGTAGCTAAAGATTAGAAGAGAAAAACATTTTCTTATGAGACTGACCTCTTTTATTAGTTTGTAAGGACTATCTGCGAGCGAACCCCACGCCACTGGATATTAGAGGCAAGAAGATATTTTGAAAGACAAATAACAGTGAAAGAGACGTTTTTAGAGGTTCATTTCCAACCACATTTGCAAGTGACATACGCATAATCCATCTAAACAGTCACTTTTAGTTTTATATTGGACTTGGTTTTAGATAAAATAAAATAAAATAAAATGTGATATAAGAGATACAAAAATTTTCATAATGTTTTATATAACTTATTAAGGTTTTTTATTAATATAAACTTGTTTAGGTAGTAATTTGTATTGGACTAGTATCATTTTTACATGGAATTATTACCAATACAATTTTAATTACACACTACTCACAGTAAGCTCTGTCACCTTGGACCCATCCAAAGAATCCGCTACCAAGTCCCTTTTCCCTTTTTCCTTAAAATTATTTTTCATGACAAAAGAATGCAACCTCTTAGTACACAACTTATTTTATATACATTTCCACACCTTATGCTTCCCTTATAGACTTGTTTGGAGGCATATTAACTACACATCTCAAAGTGGTGGATGTGTGGTTGGAGACGTTCTTTCTTGACATTGGAATTTGGAACCAATCTTTTAGCATGGTTTTTGTTGTGTTTGAGTATGAGTATATTTTCTTATGAGACTGACCTCTTTTGTTTGTTTATAAGGACTATCTGTGAGTGAACCTCACGCCATTGGAAATTAGAGGCAAGAAGATATTTTGAAAGACAAATAATAGTGAAAAAGAAGTTTTTGGAGGTTCACTTCCCTCTACATTTGCAAGTGACATATGCATGATCCGTCCAAACAGTCACATAAAAATAAAATAAAATAAAGTGATATAAGAGAAAAAAAATTTCATAATTTTTATACAACTTATTAAGATTTTTTTGATAATATAAATTTGTTAAGGAAGTAATTTGTGATTGAAGTAGTATCATTTTTACATGAAATTATTACTAATACAATTTTTATTACACACTACTCACTTACTCAGTACTCACATTAAGTTCTGTCACCTTGAACCATCCAAAGAATCATCTTTCAATAACACTAATCGCCTTTCTAGATTTGGGCTCTTTTATAGAATAACACTTTTTTAAAAATAAATATTAGCACACAACTTATTTTATATACATTTTCACACCCTACCAAGCCGACAAATTAGAATAAGTGAAGTAAAAATGACAATATAAATAGGCCTGTGTTCCAACCAATCACAACTTATCACCTTTGTAAATAACAAAAAAAAAAAAAATTATGAAATATTATATTGTCTGTCAAGGTTGTTTTTGTGGCATTGCTACACGTTAAGCTTTGATTGGCTTGGCTTTTAGACTTAGGTTCAAGTTGGGGAAGTCAAGCACACTACTCATATTAACATGGAGAGTGAAAAAGGCTAATGGTGCGCAGTGGAATTACACCTAAGTTTTTTTTTTTTTTTTAGAGAGTTTCAACTTATGATGTCCGCTCCTGATGATAGTTCTTTATCATCAGATTATAACTCTTTATCATTAGACCAAGACACTAATCAGTTTTGGTGTAGGCAGTAATTAAATTCCAAATCTCTTATACAACCATCAAAGAATTACATTTAAGTTAGCAAACCTTCAAAAGAGAAAGGAGGAATTTCCAACCAAGCACAACGATGTATATTTTCTCATCACGAAATTAAGTAAATAGAAGTGAATTGGTGAGGAGAAAGAGAATTCTTGTTTGTACTTCCATACATAAAGAAAATTGATTTTAGTATCTACGGAATGTATTGGATATAAACTTTGTTTTTGTTTAATCTATATATATAATAATAGGTGAAGTTAAGAGAAACTCAAATTAGAATTTCAAATTAGAGTTCCAATTTTGTGTCATGTGTCCTAAATTATTTATTCTTAAAGAGTTTTATTTCTTAATTTTAGAATCAAATGTGGGATCATATTATAAATATTTATCAAAGTGAGTTATTAAGTATAAACACCAGAGAGTCTAGAATAAGTGAGTTATACAACCATCAGAGAATTACACTTAAGTTAGCAAACCTTCAAAAGAGAAAGAAGAGGAATTTCCAACCAAGCACAACGATGTATATTTTCTCATCACGAAATTAAGTAAATAGAAGCGAATTGGTGAGGAGAAAGAGAATTCTTGTTTGTACTTCCATACATAAAGAAAATTGATTTTAGTATCTACGGAATGTATTGGATATTTGTTTCTGCTTAATCTATATATATAATAATAGGTGAAGTTAAGAGAAACTCAAATTAGAATTCCAAATTAGAGTTCCAATTTTGTGTCATGTGTCCTAACTTATTTATTCTTAAAGAGTTTTATTTCTTAATTTTAGAATCAAATGTGGGATTATATCATAAATATTTATCAAAGTGAATTATTAAGTATAAAAACTAGAGAGTCTAGAATAAATGAATCGTAAAAAAAAAGTGTTTCACAATAATTTTTTTTTAAAATATGGACAATTTACATTTTATACCTAATTATATCCTAACAAAAATTTTAAAAGAGTTAAGAAAATATAAAAAATGACTATCAAAAGTATTTAAATTATATATAAGAATTATATTATGCATTTTATTGTATATCTTTAAATATATCCACGCATACGCATAGGGTTACAAGCTAATTGAAACTAAAAAGAAATCATTCTTTAACACAAACAATCTATTCAACCATTCTTAAAACACTACTCAAATAATTTCAAACAATCTCTCCTACCAATAAAAGAGGAATGGCTATACAGCCTATACTCAATCATCTATTTTTAAAAAAAAAATTAATTAAGCATTTCATTTTCAACCCAGTAAATTAGAGATTGTTAGTTAGATAAATATGAAATAGGTGGCTTATGCAAATCAAATTGAATTATGTTAGGTTAGATTTTATCAAGAGTTAATTGCTCTAGGCTTCGGCATGGATTTCAAAAGTAAATCAATATTTTTTCGATGTTTTCTCTTGCATAGTACATGCAAGTCAACAAGACCCAGACCGTGAAATAACTGTGAGTGAAATTCCGCTTTTTTATTTCTTAAAAAATTGAAAATGATGGTATTCCATACCATCAGTCATGGCTTTTGACAATCATTGCACAGTTTAATTGTAATTTGGATACGCACTTAACAAATTACTTGGATTAGTATTAAGTTTATGGAAAATTTTGAATGTCTTAAAAGAACACCCTACGAATTTAGCTGTCACATTCCGAACAACACGTGGATTCAAAACTCAGAAGTATATTAAATTTTTTTTCCACGTTTCTATGACATTGATCACAATTAATAGTAGCAAAAAATAAACTAAATGCAATTGAAACTAAAAAGAAATCCTTCTTTGACACAAACAATCTGTTCAACCATTCTTAGAACACTGCCCAAATGATTCCAAACAATCTCTCTTTCTCCTACCATTATAAGAGGAATAGCTATACTAAATCATCCTCTTTTTTTTTTTTTAAATTAACTTTAAAAAAATTAACTAAGCATTTCATTTTCAACCCATTAGAGAAACAACACCCATTTTTTAAATTAACTGCTATTTTTCTTTAAGTGTCTCAAAAATAAGAAAAGTATGACCAGATCCTCACAAATTACTTAAAATTTCTTAAAACAAGAAGAGCTCAACCAAACCCATCCGCAATTTATAAAAAAATTTGAAAAACTAGGAGAACTAAATAATGGTAAATAAATCAATTTAAACCAAAACAACTAAAACAAAATAAAAAATAAAAATCAAAGATGCTTATATTGCTCCATACATAAAATAATTTGATTCTAACACATTTTAATGGATCTTTTTCTTTTGGACATTTGGTACTTCGCAAAATTTTCACCCCATGAGCAATGAAGACCATGTGTATACAATATTAGATATTGATGTCTCCAATTCAATTATATGAATGTTGAATTCTTCTCACGTATGTCAAGATTCTAACATATTATAAGTCTATGTAACTGTGTAAAATTAGAAATAATTACCACCGCACACCCATTGATTTCATGAATACTATTATTGTTAGTCACACTTAATTTATGAGGTTTTCTACTAAAACTAAATTCAACTAAATACATTGGGGGTAAAATTTCTCTAATTCATGCAACCAAAAAATATCACCAGATCATAGTGTAATTGTCACCTACAAACATGTTGGTTCCTAGGTGTCTTTCTTGTATTATTTATGTTTTATATATCAATTAGCTATAAAAACTTCTAGAATTTCATGATACAACAATAGAAAAAATAATGTCATAGTGATGTAATAATATCACAATTTAACTTCCAAATTTTAATTGAACTAAAAGTAGCCAAAATAGATCCTTACCAGTTATACGCATCATACAGAAAACCAAAAATATAAATTGGCACATAATATGAAAAAATAAGCCTAAATAAATTACAATGCCACATAAGTAAAACCGTATACATAAAATCTAAACAAAATATTTAAGACGAACATAATATTTTGAAAATTAACATATCTCTTAGAAAGAAAAACAAAGATATTGTGAGAAAATTATGTAAGTTTAATTTTTAAGTCCAATGGAAATGGAGATTTATACTGGACAAATGTGGAGACAAATAATATTTGCTCAATTAATTGAATTCGACTCTTGCAATTCTGCATTGAAATTAGTCTTATGCAGAAAATTGAAAAGTTTTTTTGATACTTACATTTCCCATGACTTTTTAGATCCATCTGTATCAATTCAAAGCATGTAAAGTTTTAAATTTATATAAATTATTTGAATTTTATTCCTACATTTCTCATGACTTTTTAAATCTATCTGTATCAATTCAAAGCATGTAAAGTTATAGATGTATACAAATTCTTTGAATTTTATTAATACATTGAAATAAATGCATTTGTCATTACTTAATAGGTTGGCATAAATGCTAAATTTAGATGAGGTGGAAGCTAAATGAGAAGAATGTCATACAATGTGCCACTTGACAAAACCTCATGTTTTCCCACATGAGGTCTCTGCTTTTATATATATACTAGTTAAAGGCCCGTGCGTTTCACGGTTTTATGATAAAATTTATAGAATATATGTAAAAATAATTATTATATTTTAATAATTATTATAACAAAATAAATAATTCTTATTAGTTGTGTTATAATATTATTTTTAGTTACATGTATCAAACTATTTGCATATGAATTTTGCATTAAATGAATCTACATATGATTACAAACCTTTCTTAGGATATGGTTGAAATCTTTTATAAAATACTTGAAAAAAGTCAAGAAGAAAATTAGATTGAATTAAAAAAAAAAATAGAACCAAATAGATTGTAAAGTTGCATATGAGTCTATGATGGCTTTAAAATAAAATTTTAAAAAATAGCTATCATTTCAACTTTGATTTTACTATTTTAGTCAAATAAGTTTAATCAAATAAATTCGATAATTGCAAAAGAGAAAAACCCTATTTTATAGTGATGGCTCAAGAGTAAAAATAATCAATGCACAAAAAAATTGATATTGGACGAATGATGACTTTTTAAAGATTATGAAAATTCAGGAATTAAAGTTCCAAAATTTTGCAATTAAAAGCCAAAAAAAAAGATTAATGAAAATTTGTTGGGAATAAAAAATTATACTAATAATTAGCAAAAAATATTAATTAATGTTGCAAACCAATACATAATACTATGCATACTTTACATAAATAAGTATTAAGTGATAATGTTCAAAATATAAATATAAAAAAAGAAAAGAAAAAGGGATCAACATGAATAAATCCAATTTGAAAAAATAAATTTCATTTTTTTAAAAAAAATTATATAAAAATACTATTAACTTAATAGTGGTGTATTTAAATGATCCCAAAAAAAAAATAATAATAAAGCATATACTTTTGTGCCTAATCATATCTAGCAAATAATAAAGCATTCAAAATATTGAAAGGAAATTTAAATTCATGTATGCTTGCATGAGATACGTACTTGTCCACCATTGCTAAAAAAAAAAAACACAAAAACAAAGAAGAGAAATACATACCTGTAATACTTTGGATAGTAGGTTTGATATAAACTTTTACTACGGATTTCATAGACATCAAATTGCCTAAGTAATAAGAAGAAACAAAGAAGAGTTAGATTTCTAAACAACACAGAAATTATAAAAGAATGAGAATTATTAATAATAGTGGGGGGAAAAAAGAAGAAGAAATTGTTATGCCTAAGAATATAAAAGAATACACTAGAAAAACATAATATATATAGAAAATTTTCAATCGTAAGAAAGTTAGATTTCTAATCACTCTAGGAATTATAAGAGAAGAAGAGTTAATTTAGGATATATGTTTTATCCACAAAATAAAAATGTCATATAGATTGAATGAAAAAAAAAATATTGACAACAATGACATGAACATAAGTAATAATAAAAGAAAAAATAAAAAGAAGTAAATAATAATAAAAAATAAAAACTATTTTGATAATATAATTAAATTTAATAACAAATAAAATGAAAAAAGAATTAATTCAAAAGTTAAGATTAAAAAATAAACTGTACTTGTAAACTTAAAAGAAATTTAATTTTTATTTCTTATTTTGATATTTAAATAATTTGTTTTAGTATTGATTTTATTCAAATGGTTATAAGTTATATCAACTCTATACCTGCATATGTATCCATATGTAACATTCTAAATTAATAATAAATAAAAACATAATACTCTAACTTAATGTAACATTCTAACTTACTAATATATAAATATAGCACCCTAACTTAAAGTAATTTTTGTAATTATATTGTGTTTTAGCCTTTAAGAACACATATATTCTTTTTTTTTTATCATAAAAAAACACAAATATTAATATTACACATGAAAAAATAATGAATTCAATAATTGAAACGGTTGAAAACAAAATTAAGCCAAAACCTCAATTCATTAATGAAAAAATATCCAAAATTTTGAGCTTAAAAAAAAAAAAAAAAAACTGAGTTAAGTAAAGATAGACTTACATAAAAATTTGGACGGATGGATTCTCTTATATCCAATTTCATGCTTGACAGCAAATTTTGCTTTTAATTAAAGAATATAGATTACATGGAACAAAGCACAAAAAAAAAAGCCATAACAAATTAAATCGATTATAAAATATTAATGTAAGCAACAAATAATCATGTAATAAGAAATTAAAAAAATACAAATATATTGCTTGCTCTATTGACTTCTAAAAAAACATTAAAATATGTGATCAAACATAGAATTTCAGCCTATGTATAAAACTTGTTAATAAAAATCATATTATATATAATAAAAAGGCAACAAATATGCAAAATCTATTCAATTTAATGAAAAAAGAAATTACCTGCAAGGTTGTAGGTAGGGCAGAGAGGAGAAACCAAGAATATAGCAAATAATTGTAAAGTACATAGTAGAAATAATGAAATACCAAAAAATTTTGTGTGTGTATATAGTGAGAATTTTAGGTTGTGAAGAAGAAGATATGAACAAAAAGAAGTAGTTTAGGTGAGACTCAAATACTTTTTTTTTTTTTATTAATTTTATTATTAGGAAAAAGATGACATAAGATGCAAATTTATCCACCAAAAAAAATATAATCCATTTAGAATTTTAAAGTTATCTAAAGAAGAAGAAGAAGAAGAAGAAGTAAAGATCAATGTAACTTATTTTTTAAAGTTATCTAAAGATGATTTATTTACAATTTTAAAAAAAAATTTCAGGCACCTAATCTGAAATTTTTTAGATAAAAAGGTGTAATAAATACTCACATTCTCTAGACTCTAGTTTCAAACTCAATTCTTGAACTTTCTTCTCAGCAGCTTCATTTACCCGAGATTCGAAGGCCTTCTTCTCCTCATTTCGCGTTTCTAGTTCCCTTTTCAGTTTGTCAGCCTGTATAAAATATGACAGATCATATAGCAGCCATGGTTTTCAACAGTGTAAATTGTTTGCTTGCCAATATCTTACCTGCTTCTCTAATTCACCTGCACGTGCATGAGCCTCTCCGATCCGCTACTCAACATCTATCGTTCCTTTTTTCTGAAAAAAAAAAAAAATATATACAATAAGTAATAACATAGAAATCTTGTTGACACAGATTTAAGTTATTGGTTTTGGGAAGTCCAATGCTAATGCCTCACCTGGAGGGAAGCATCCTCACTCTGCAACGACGCGATGCTAGCGCTATCTAACTTTTCTTGAATGACTTTTTCCTTCGCCGCTATAATCTCTTCCTTTGATTTCAATTCTTTGGATTTCTCAACAACATGGGACTCTACAATAAATTTTTTTTTTTTTTTTGTTTACGTTAAAATTTATACCAAAAAAAAAAATTCTTACGTGAAGCAGTATTTTTTTTTTAGAGATGAAAATGAATTAGAGTCTTGATTTTTTGAATTAGAGATAAGAATGAATTAGAGTCCTGATTAATCTAATATTAATTTGTAATTTTGTTTAGACATGAATTAGAGTCTTGGTAGTATACTATTCATTTTTAGTTCTTTAAAAATCTAAAAATTTAGTAAAATTTTTGCAATTTGATGAAGTCACGTGGCGCACGTCTAAGCTCAATTTTTATTATATATAATAATATGATAAATATTGACTAGTCTCACACAATGAAGATTTTTTTATAAGAAATTTTATCTTTACAGTTCATGTATTGTTCTCATTAGGTAGGATTATATTTGAGAATTAGTCATATTACTTGACATTAAAAGAGAAGAAATCTGAATTATTATGATGGATATAGTTCATTCCATAGTTTTTTTCCCTATATATCTGAATGGATTTGATTTTTGATTCTTTAATTGATGACCTTAGACTTCTCCGACTGATGTAATTGCAATTAAAAAAAAAAAAATTCTTTAGTTATAGCTGTTTGTAATTTTCAGTATCGTATCGTTTAAACCGAGAAGTTGTTCATTGTTTGACTATTTGTTTATTTTGTCATTATTAGCAAATTATAATTTTGTAATTCATTTTTTCCTATTTAATATCAAACATATCCGCTAATATTGAGTTAAAAACAAGGCACATCATATTACGATAAACATAGACTGTGCTCGGTCTTTACCATGTTATTGTCTATTCTTTTTTTAATTTTTATTTTTGGTCCTAACTTATTCTAAATAAAATAAAATAAATAAAGACAAAGACCGTTGATAACTAGAGGTACAACATCTGGAAAAAAGATACTATTGACTTTTTTGGACATAAAAATGAATGTGTAGTGATGCTTGAAATTTCCTAGCATCTACCCTTATTAATCCAAAGTTCCAAACAAGAATAAGTAACATTATGAATTTTTAAATTACAACTTTAATTTAAATTTCATCTTAAAATTTCCTATTCAAACACAGCATTAGTTATACCTATGTGTAAAATCCAATACCATTTAACCTAAAAGAACATTCACAGCCATTACCATTTAACAAGGCACATTATTTTTTACTGAAAAATTCACTTGCGGTAGGCCCAAGTGAGGTGTCATTTGAGTAAGGATACGAATTTCTCCATTGAAAATTTGATACATATAGTAAAATTGTATAATTTTAGGGAAATTTATATTTTACCATCCTAAACTATACCACATATTATACTTTGCACCATAAACTATTCGAATGCACATTTTGTATCATAAACTTTGACATTTGTTACACTTTGCATCCAAAAGTTAGTTTTACTGCTATGTTAGACAGAAATAAATAGCATGTGATTTGCACGTGATTTTTACTTAAATGACGCATGGTTTAAAGACAAAAACACCTTCTTCCCAATAAATTAAAAACAAAATCTCTCTCACATGCATAGCATATCATCTTCCCCAAATAAAAAATTTGTCTAACCCTAAATCCCCAAACAGCTCTCATGTATGCGTGTCCAGCAGCTCCTCTTCTCCTCTCACAGGTTCTAGGTACTAAACCACCATGGCGCAACATTTTATGAGTGAGAAAAGGTATCTACTCTTGTAGTCTAACACAACTATGGAATTAGAGGACGTACAAACCTATATTATTAAAAAAAATGTTATCTTCTTTCTTTTTAAAATATACATTGAAGTATTGATGAAGCTTTGAACCAATAAGGTATCAGCTTTCCTCTTCAAAGTCAAAAAGAATGTCTCGTACTCAAAAATTTCAATACGTTAAAAGGTTGATCACAATGTGAACTGCTTGTACCATCACAAGACTTGTCCTTAGGCAATTGCTGAATCCGCCATTGTTGTATTCGGTGCTGCAACAGATTTTTGATTTGAGGGAGGAGGAGATGCAACACGTGAGAGAGTTTTTGTTTTTAATTGATTGAGAAGAGGGTATTTTTGTCTTTAAACTATGTGCCACCTAAACAAAAATCATGTGCAAGTCATGTGCTTTCAATTTCTATCTAACATAATAGTAAAACTAACTTTTAGGGTGCAAAGTGTAACAAATCTCAAAGTTTAGGGTGCCGAATGTGCATTCAAATATTTAGGGTGCAAAGTGTAATTTAGGGTATAGTTTAGGGTGGTAAAATGTAATATTCCCATAATTTCAATCATTAATAATGCATATAACTAGTAAATGATTCAAAGAGAAGAAACAAAATAAATAAATAAAAAAGAAAACAACATCATAATAAGAACGAAACTACGGTTACCAGTTGAGCTAACTAGAACCTACCAATTTTATCTTTTCTAACGTACCAATTTTTTTATTTTTTATTTTTATTTTTTAAGAATGAGTAAATTTAATGTCATTATTTGTTTGAGATTAATTGGGAACCTAAAAACAAGGTGCTCTATCTTTATCTTATTTCTATTGTTTATTCATTAACTTCATTATTTATTTTGGTCGTAACTTGCTTGTTACTCAATGTAGCATAAAGAAGCCCTGCCCCATATGACCCTTTTTTGGGTTTGATAATCAGCATATGCTGATTATTTTGGTCCTATAGCCCTATTGACAACTATAGATACAATCAGCATATGCTTATCCTAATCCTAAAATGATCCTATTGACTTTGGACAAAAAACATGTGGGAAGTAGGAAGTCAAGCACTCATGTTTGAAGTTTAAATTTTTTTTTAGCATATATTTATTTTATTTTATTTATTTATTGATACAAGATAGAATTTTTACTCTAGCCTAATTTAAGTATATATGTGTGTGAAATTTCCTTTTGGAGACTTGAATCCTGGCCCTGGCCCCTGCCCCCCACACCCCACAAGCATATATTTATTTTTAATACAACTAGAATGGATGAGTGGGTTCCCACTCCCAATCTCAACTGATGAAATTTTTATCCTTAAACAATAAAATTTGGAATATAATACATGCCGAAATTAATTAATGTTTTAATCCAATGATAAAAATAATTAATAGGAAACATACGTTATAAAATCAAATTATAATGCATTTATAATATAAATGTATAGTATATACTAGTAATAATCTCTTAATGATTAAGAGAAAATATTAATAGGTTTTATTTCCAAAAAAAAAAACAAAAAACCAAAATGACATTAATTAGTTTATTTTTTCGTATAAGGGAGGTTGAACCAAATTCCTATTCAAAGATATTTTATTAATTGGAATTTACCATATCTTAGAGAGTAATCATACCACTTGATAATTTCCACCAAAATGAATATGATAGAAATATGAGGCGTGAGATGTGCTGGCTACAATGAGGTCAAAGTCAAACAAGATAGGATGGGTTTAGATTATCTTTCTTAGGAGAGATATTTTCAAAAGCATCTGATGTATGAAGCAATATTTGTCTCACTAAAATTTGGGTTCCGCAAGAGATAACTTCTCATTTCTTACACCTACATTCCAACACTTCAAAAGTCTATGAATTTTTTTTTCTTTAATTTTCCCTTTCAGCCTATTAATTAATCAATATATTCAGAATCTCATTAGCACTAAAAGTAATTTTATATTAGGAGAAATTATACTCTACTACCCTAAATTATATCTCATATTACGCTTTACATCTCGATGTTAAGTTTGTTAAAAATAAAAGATAAATTACATTTTACTACCCTAAACGATACTCCTTATAACACTTTGTATCTAAACTTTGAATTTTCATCTAAGTTAACAGCAAACTAAATGACAGGGTGCAAAGTGTAACAGAAATCATAGTTTAGGGTGCAAAACGTGTATTTGAAAAATTTATGGTATAAAGTGTAATATGAGATATAGTTTAAGGTGGTAAAGTGATCTAAGTTTGATTCTACATCAAAACCAATTGATGTCTTGACTTAATAATAAAAACTCAATCATTACCAAAGTTGAAAATTATGACATAGTTCAATGATTGAATATTTTCTTTATAAGAGAAAAAAAGAGATAATTCGATAAGGATATAGCATCAATTTATATATTACATGGTTGAATTGAATTGTGGTTAGCAGAGATAAGGGTATAACATCGATTTATATATGACATGGTTGAATTTAATTATGGTTAGGAGAGAGAATATCTTTTATATTGGAATTACCAACGCAGAAAAATGTTTTGAGAGTTTAATTGAGAATGGTACCCCATCTAAAATATTGTATTCAAGGTTTGCCCATTCTTAAAATCTCTTTGACCTGGTGGGTTGATCCGAACCCATTATAGAAAGTAGAAACGGGTCGGTGTGGTGATTGATGTTGTCGACTTGTCGCTGACTCTCTCATTGGTTGGAATTGGAACTTAGAACCAAAGTGTAAAACACCAAACTAACCAAAATTCCTTCTAAAGTGTAAACTATCCTGGGAAGTTGACAGCTTTGTTTGTTGTATCACGGAGTAATCTTTTTGGTTCTCTCTCTCTCTCTCTCTCTCTATAAATATCCTAATACTCAGTAGTAGTAATCCCTATAACTCACTCTCTCTCTACCTACCTTTGCAACTTTTTGGTATGTCTATCTCTCTCTCTCTCTCTCTCTCTCTGTGTTTGTGGGTGTGCCTGTGTCACTTGAATAAGATTCTTGTTCTAAACACTAAACTGTGGAAAAATTAGTTCATACACCTTGGTTTTTTAAACTTAAATATCCTACATGGTTATTGATTTTTCAATTGTCTGATATATAATTCTGAGAAGGAATATAGTGCCAGAAAGAAAATAAATTGAATTTGAAGCCATACATAACTAACTTGTAACCATCTTTCTGTTTTGCATCTGGGTTCTTTATTATCTTCTATAATCTATATTTTTTATTATTGGTATCCTGAGTTTCATAAAATCAAAATGTGTTGGATTTAGAAACATCACCTAAATTTTATAGGATTTTTAATGGTATAAAATCCTACATATATATTTTATGAAAAGATGCTTCAGTATTATTGTTTCAGGCAGTTGACTTTATTGATTCAATGGCCTTATCAGTATTATAACGTACCTATGTTCTTGAAATATGCTTTGGTGCTGAATATTATTGGAAGAAACTATTGCATGCTTAACCAGTCTAATTTATATCAACTTCGCCCGAAGAATGAGGGAGTATTGAGTTCTTCTAAAAGCTGGACAGAGTATAACACCAAAGGGTTGGTTTAGTAGTTTTTACTTTTTAGGCCTCATGTAATCTGAGGTTCTGAGTTCAAGTCTAGCCAACATCTTGGGGCCACCATCAAGGGATTCTTCAATATAATTACTTGGTGTTTGTGGGATGGGAGGCCTACTCTCACCCAGGGATTAATGAGGTTGTATACTTTTCAAGTTCCATCTCTTTTATAAGTTTCTACAAGTTGTTGATTATGCTTAAATTAGTCTTTTGAAATTACAATCTTCACATTGAGATCAACCTTCTTTGTTTGTGGCTACTGTCTAATAAATGGGAATATGGGGTACTTCCACACTAACTTAGGGATTGACTATGCTGAGCTATAATATAGCTTATTAGAGTAGTTCTTTAAATTACATGTGTGCCAATTTCTCATAAGTTGGTGATAACCAAACCAATATCAAGCTATTTCTTAGTGTCATTTAGATGGCAGAAAAAGCAATGTCATAAATGACTCCAAAGATCAATCTACTTGAAACAACTAAGGATGTAAACCATACAATATTTCAATATAGTTCAGATATTAAGATAGATGAATTCCTTTCAATTTCCTAATCCCTTTTACTGTAGGTCACATGGGATATTGTTTCCCTTTTTGCTTCTTTTTTCCTATTTCAGTGAGGAGCATTAAAAGTTAGATATGGGTAACCTATTTTGTTGTGTGAAAATCAACCAATCCACAGTTGCTGTAAGGGAGAGATTTGGAAAGTATGATGATATACTTGAGCCAGGATGCCGTTGTGTACCTTGGGTTACTGGAAGTAAGCTTGCTGGCCTTGTCTCACTTCGGTTGCAGCAGTTGGATGTTCGCTGTGAGACAAAGACAAAGGTTTGTTTCATAATTGTACACAATTTTTTTCTAAAGAAATTTCTTTACCTCTCAGTCCAAACTCCAAAATAATATATTGCTTATGCCCTGTTTTGCCAGTACATGGTAATGGGATATACCATTAATGAAAGGAGGGGAACAACTTTAAAGTCCTACAATTATCATCTGAATAGTTCTCACTTTGTGATTTGCATGGTAACATAGGTAGTTTTTCATTTCAAAGCTTTGAGGTCCCATCTAAATAATTTGCCTTGTCTCTGGGGTTCTGACTTGAACCATTTAACTTATTTGTAATTTGAGACTCTTGAATGCAACACTGTTGAGATATGAGGCCAACCTGATCAATTTTTCTGCCTAAGGTTGAAGCAATTTTCTATTTGTCTAATTAGTTGGTGGTTCAAGGAGTTTCAAAGCTATTTCTTGGCCCAACTAAGAAGGTCCTGCAAGAAACATCAATCTATGAACAAATCGAATACAATCTTCTGAAAACTAATGTCAGTGACCTTAAAAAATCATGGTTAATGTTTCACTTGACCATAAACCTTAAGTTTATGGCTAAGCTCATTGAATGATGTAGACATTAATATTTTCAACAAACATATATCACTTTCCAACCAAGTCAATAGTCAAGAGAAGACATTTCTTGTTTAAAAAAAGAGGAAATCACACTCTTTAAAGAAAGTTGTATTGAAGTAAAAGAATGAATGGCCATATCAGTATCAAGTTAGGAATAGCTTCAATGGATAATGTCTTCATAAATGGTGTCTTAAATAATAGAAAGGATAATATTTACATCAAATCTAACTGGATAATATATATGATCAATAAACCTTTATTTATTTATTTTTTATTTTTTTTTATCTTTCTTTTGCAGGACAATGTATTTGTTAATGTTGTTGCATCTGTTCAATACCGTGTTCTGGCTAATAAGGCTTATGATGCTTTCTACAAACTCAGTAATCCTAGAACCCAAATCCAAGCCTATGTATTTGATGGTATGATCCCAAAATGTCCTAAACTAATCATATAATCCTATCATATTTTGCTGTCCACCAGTGCATCAAGTACTTCAGGGACTTGACCTTTTTTTTCCCAATTATCAGTGATCAGAGGTGCAGTTCCAAAGCTAGAGTTAGATGATGTCTTTGAGCAAAAAAATGGCATTGCGAAAGCTGTTGAGGATGAGCTTGAAAAGGTCAGAAGCTAAGTCAAGAAGCAGTTGCACAATCTCTTGTAGTCCATGTACACTTGACTAACAAATTACTTTGAAATGATCCACAGGCTATGTCTGCTTACGGATATGAGATTGTTCAGACGCTCATTGTTGATATAGAACCAGATGAGCACGTGAAGCGATCCATGAATGAAATTAATGCTGGTGATATATCCATAGCATTTTCCATTTTCAATACTATAGGAAGGCTAAAGCCTTCCACTCTAAAAATTCCTTGTGCTATTGCTTTAGATGATTTCATTGAATAATCTAATTGTAAAAAAGCTCATGAGTTTAAGATTTTTCTATCCATACACAAATGTGCATGATGAGAGTGTCATTGTGACTGGTGAGTGATTGCTCAGAAGCATTATGTACTCAAAATATGCATCCCTGGACTAGTGGTTGTGGCTGCAATTTTTTTATTTAAAAAAACATCTAACTGCAAACAAGATCCTCACCACATATCTCATCATTCACTATTCGTTAACCTATCCATGATTCTATATAACCTTTATGTTTCTATGCTTCAATAGTTTGTTTTTAAGGCCTCATTGTACAACGCCAAGGTCCTTATGAATCACCACCTATTTGCAGCTGCAAGGATGAGGTTAGCAACTAACGAGAAAGCAGAAGCAGAGAAAATTATACAGATTAAGCGAGCAGAGGGTGAGGCCGAATCCAAGTATCTCTCAGGAGTGGGAATTGCCCGGCAACGCCAGGCAATTGTGGATGGTCTTAGAGAGAGTGTCATCGGCTTCTCAGTCAATGTGCCAGGGACTACGGCTAAGGATGTATTGGACATGGTCCTTATCACACAGTACTTTGACACCATGAAGGAAATTGGTGCTTCCTCTAAATCCTCAGCAGTGTTCATCCCACATGGACCAGGTACCGTGCATGACGTTGCCACACAGATTCGAGATGGGCTGCTTCAGGCCTCTCACCAACAATCATAAAAGTCTCATGGAGGTTTTCCTCAGGGATCTGAAGCAGATATTGTGTGTAAGTGTGCTCTCTTCAGCGCTTTCTAGTCTGTAGTTGGTTGTGTGTTTAAACTTTAAAGCATTATTCAGGAGTTTGCTTTGTTGGTAATGCAAATTTGAAATTTCACAAATCTAAGCTTGTAAATAGAAGTTCTATGTTATTCCGTTATCTGATGTATATTAACTGATTATGCTAAGAAATATACATGGTGGAGCGATTTTAGAAGTAGCCAGCAGCATTCTTAATTCTGAAGATTTGATTTTTTACTTCTAAAACAAGAAGTTGCAGGGTGAAGGATAGGGTGAAATGATGCAACTGCTTCGTTTCTCTGCAACCAGGAAATGCACCAATAGTTATAGAGGCAGAGAACCTTTCAGCAGGTTGGGGTAGTTAATCCCAACCCATCCCAAATTCCCAATTTTCTGAGGAAAAACAACCAAAATCGCACCTAAATGGTCCTACCTTACAGAGAAATATTGAACGGCAACCAATGAATGGGCTCAGCAGTTTTTATTCTGCTTGGCCCAGGACCCAGGTTGGGATGCATATTCCAGATCCTCGGAGTTCCAATCTAGAGTTTGGTTGTTTGCCCTTAAATGAACTCGTATTAAACCGTTATATGCTGCATCATTGGAGAGTAAAAGGCTATAATTTGAATTGAAACCATCGTCACCCTTATATCTCATTTATGACATCCTCTGGGGGCTACTAGCAATTTCATAAACCAAATCAAAACCCCGGGCTTGAGGTCACTTTAGACGTTAAGTAGCTGAATTAATGACTTGGTAAAGGATGTGCTCATACAAGAATTGACAGAGGACAAGGTAATTTATATAAAATAAACAAAGGAATTCATAGGGTGTACTCTTAATTGGGGCTTCTCTCACTGAACTGCATTAGCCACAGCTAAATGTCAGAAAACCAACTAAAAATATACTTTAGAATCCCCATCAGACTGTATCGAAAAAAGAATCCCCATCAGACCTTATTGAAAATATTGGTACTAGTCCTCATTGTACTTGATTTTTCGATCCTAACCACGATATCAATAAAACGTATGCATAAATTGTTCACAAAGTCGCAACATATATAACACAGCCTAAAGGGATTCAACCCCAGCCCTGAATCAAAGGGATCTGTAGCAAACCGATAACTCACTATAATGGCATCAACCAAACAATTAGGATAATGCCAAATATTCAACCAAACTGAACCAGAAAAACCAATTACAAGACAAGAGGCAGGCCATAGCACCTAGAACATTAGAGCAGCAGTGGGAAAAGGTGTATCAAGATTTCATGACAACCTCTCTAATTGTCTATTGCCCCTACCTCAACAGCCCCACCCAAATTAGGATTTCACGTCTTGAAATTTGAAATCTAGCTAGCATAGAGAGAGCACAATAGGATTTTCAGAATTCCAGCAGGAATGGATGACTATTGACTAGGAATCTAAGAGCTTGTTTGGATGGGATGAAAACGGAATGATATCACTCAATTTTCATGATCTATCATCCAAACTGAGTGGGACCAATGGGACCCACAAATGAGCATCTGTTTGGAGGAGTTTTGAGTGACTGTTTTCATGATTTAATGACTCAAAAAAATGAATGTGAGTGATGAAAAATGAAAACAAGTTTAAGCTGTTTTCAAAACTTGAAAACTGAAATTCAGTGGCAAGTCCGTAAATAAGATGAGATTGTGGAGTCCATGACTTATGTGTTGTCAAGTCAGACCCACTCATCACCAACGGCATTTTCTCCTTCTTTCTTCTTCTTCAAACCCACTCCAAGGCTTTTTTTTCCCTCATCTTCTTCTTTATTTTTCTTTCTTCTTCAGACCCACTCCAACGTTTTGTTTTTTTTCTTTTTTTCTTCAGACCCACTCCAACGTTCTTTTTTGTTGTTGTTGTTGTTGTTGTTCTTCTTTTTCTTTCTTCTTTAGGCCCACTCCACCATTTTCATACATGCATAAATTCATACCCAGAAACAAAAACCCACACCTCATTTTTGTGATTTTGGTTTTTGATCTAAGGATTCTTGGGTTTGGATTTTCTATGTTTATGGGTTTTTTGGTGGAGGTTGTGATTGTGTTGAGGGCTATTGAAGAATAGAAGCTTCGAACTTTGCTGAAAGACAGGTCTGCGATCTAGATGAGGAGATGGGTCTCTCTGTTTTCAGCAGATATGTATTGTGAAATTGAAAAAGGAAAGTGAAATTGAAAAAGGAAAGAAGATTAAAACGAAGAAGAGAACCTTGGATGATCTGCGCATGCTATGATGTGGGAGGTGAGGGAAGAACCTTGGATGAATGGGTATTGTTTGTTTGTTTGCTTTTGTTTTTGTTTTTGTTTTTGAGTAAAAGATGAATGGGTATTGTTAGATGTGTTAAATGGGTTCATTGATGGGATAAAATGAACCACTGTAGTATAGAAGAAAGGGACACGGGTAGCTGTTAGAGCATCCACAGCAGTGGAGTTAAAAATTTAACAATTTAGCTCCACCAAAAGTTACTTTATTTATTTTACCTATACACATGCTGCAGCAGTAGATCTATTTTAGCTTTTAACACAATAAAATAATATAAATATCACAATAAAATAATATATCTACCACAATAAAATAATACATCTCACTACAATAAAAATACCACAATAAAAATACCACAATAAAAAGGTAATGTGAACACAAAATAAAAAATTAATTTTTTTTTAGCTCTCATGAACAGTGCACATCTATCTATAGATGTGCACTGTAGCAATGAGCTAAAAAAATATAGATTTAGCTCCACTGCTGCATGCTTCTTTTTGGTATTTTAGTGGAGCTAAAATAGCTATTTAGCTCCACTGCTGCAAGTGCTCTTAGTGAACTACTATGTAGTGTCAAGTGGGTGAGGTCTACAGTTTTGGCAAAAAACTGAGTTTAAAAGGTGAGATATGTAATTGGGTATTTAAACCAAACAGATGTTTTTGAGAAAAAGTGAGGTTTGAGTTATGAGTTTGAGTTATGAGTAATGAACAATCCAAACAAGCCCTAAATCCCACATTATACTTCTCCTAACGACATATAGTATGTCAATAAGAAACTATTGACTAGCCACTGCACGTTTTAATACAGAGAAATAACAAAATAGACAAGATGAGACGAAGCCCATGAAAATTGAAACAAACTTCAATTACCAAGACATCCATAAGAGCCAGAAATACCGTAAAGGAAAAAAGGAAATAACCAAGAAAAAGCCATCAAGGAATTAGAACAAAATCTCAGAAGTCCACCTCTTCATGGGCTATTCATCCCCTGTTTTAACAAGAGCGTGGCGAGAATGTGGGAACTCAATAAAGTCGTAACATGGGTTTATGAATCATCTAAAATTTATTTTACAAACCACCAAAATATAAAGTCGATGTCACCATCATAAGCACTCTTTTTCCAAAAAGACAACTAAACTAAGCTCCTAATACCTACCTTAATGCTCCGCAACATAAAGGGAAGGATACTCATGGCTTGAGAGCCAAAGCCAGTCCAATCTTAGCACTCTTCTCAATGGCTCTGGTGTCTACCTCTCCAGAAATGGTGAACAATGACTTAGGACGCCACTCATGCTGGATGAGAGCACTAGCCTTGCCAAAGTTGTTGACTCGTGCCTTCACTGTGGTCAATGGATCTAACGCATGCTGGGTGCCAACAGTGATGGTATTCTCATTGGTTGAAAAACTATGGGATACCTCAGCACCAACAGCTGTCTTCGTCAAAGGGTTCACTGTGTGGTAATAGGACGCATTCAAGGTATCACCTTTGTCATTCCTGTATCATCAATAGATGTCAAATAATGCACCATTTTAAAGGGGTTCATCATATTAGACGGAACAAGCAGCAACAACAGTCAGTTTACAAACAACAAATGTCATCAATAAAGTGGATCATCTAAGGAGTTGAATATTCCTAAAAAATGTTACCTTAGGTCGTGTCCACAACCATGACAACCAAGGATCATTTTTAAAATAAGTACTCTAAAAATTTGAAAAGAACCCACCCTCTCCAAAAGCCCACGAAAAAAGGGTAAAAACTTACAAGCATGTAAGTTCTTCCACATTAACATGTGACAATTGAGCCCTTGAAACTAACAATAATGATGATGGTAATGATCACAACAGTTGATGATGTTTGGAATGAGACATAGATGCAAAATTATGTATCAAATGTCTAAAAACAAAAAGAAAAAGAAATGCATACACTTCACACCATTCCAAAAATTACTTACACGGTCAAGGCAGCAATTAGGTCTGCATTGGAGAAGCTCAATCCAGTATTGACTTTAGTGAAATTCCCAGTCTTTGTATCAAAAGAGAGATCAGTGCCAAGTCCAACAAGATTAGTTCCTATAACACCAGAGAAGTTAACAACAGGGTTTGCAGTCAAACCAACACTGGTGCTTATCGCTGCATAGTCATGTAAGTACTGGAGTTCCACCTGTTCAACAAACCATAAATGAACCAAACAATTATTACTGCCAATATCCATGTTTGAGTATATTCTTCAACTATTAAGTAATACCAAGACTCAAGAATTTCAGTATCAATTAATACAAACTCCACTTTTGTTTATACTATTTCATCATACAAAAATGGACATTATATAGCTTACCTTGCCAGACCTTTGATCAGGAACTCTGAAGCTAAAGATTGTCTTCAGCCCAGGAGCAGGTTCATCAATTGTAATAGTTGTGAAAAGCTGATAACCATACAGAATGTTAGAAACAATTATGCAGTAAAATAGAAGAGGGGGGAGTTATAATCCACAAGATTATAAACACCTTAAAGTTACCGATCATAACCACCCCATTGGTCCGAGAAAATACAACTGAACCAGATTAGGCAGAGCTTACATTGGAGTTTGTGTCCACTTTGACATCAGTTGTGATGTTTTTGTTCTTCAGTTGGGTGTTAACATCAGCCAGAAAGAGCTCACCTTTCTTTGTTCCTGATGAAGTGATAGCCTACAATAATAAATTCCATGAAACATTAGAAACATAATAACTTCATAGTATTGAAGCCAGAATGCTCAAACTAAACAGACATGCAAATATCATGATAACCCAGATTAAGAGGACCATTCCCTCAATAATACATTATCGTTTGATTTGCTGGAATGTTGGAAGTAGAGGTTTGCTAAACCTCTTAACGGTGATATTTGGCATGCAATACCACTGTGCATTATGTGGACTATTTGGAGAGGGCACAACAGATCTTAGGAAAATGATTTTAAGGTCCTTGTTTGAATGGATGTCTGATTTAACAGACCTTTCTAGCTCTAAATTGTGACAAGTTTATTGGTTGTTGTACTTTTTCTTGACATTGATGCCATTTAAGTTAACATCCTGCGAACTGGTTAGTGATTTTCTTTTTCAATAAAGTTTATTAATTTATCAAATGCCCCAAAAATCATCTTAAATATATGTGAGTAAAGGCAAAGAAAATCATACAGCTACGTGCTTAAAAACCCACTTAAAAAAAAATTCAGATTTAAAATAAAAACAAAGTTCACTGACCCCCTATAATGCACTTGGATTCAACAGAACAACTACATAACTCCAAAAACATGAAAAAAAAATCATTTCTCACTAACTAACACATTATAAAGCATAGATCTTTGGACTGAGCATTCTACTAATCCAAACTACACATTAAATCTAAAATTGCAAGCCAAACCATACATTCATCAATAAAATCTTCAAAGACTGGATTCAAAAGTAACAAAACATATATCTCTGCATGTATATTAATTTGACTATTACCTATCAATACACAGAAACCACACACAAATACAGCCCCAATTATATAGTTAAAAAAAATAAAATAAAGTTCACTATATCCCTACAATGCAGTTGGATTCATCAGAACAGCTGTATAACTCCAAAAACATGAACAAACTTTTCCCACTCACTAACAGTGTAAAGAATAGATCTTTGCACTGAGCATTCTATAAATTCAAAATACACATATAATTTGAATTTTTTTAGAAAATCACAAGTTCAAATTTACATTCGCCAATAAATCTTCAAAAATTAGATTCCAAAATAACAACACCTATATTCTTGCAAGTATATATTTATAAATCATCTAACCCTAACCAATCAATACACACACACACAAAAACATAGCCCTAACTGTATAGCTAAAATAAAAACAAAGCTCATTGTATTCCTACAATGCACTTGGACTCATCAGAACAACTATATAGCTCAACAAACATGAACAAAACCATTCCTCACACACAAACAAAGTATAAAGTATGGATCTTTGGCCTGGGCATTCTACTAACTCAAACTACAAATAGAATTTGAATCTAAAACCGAACCTAACCTTACATTCAGTTAAAAATCTTCACAAAATGGATTCAAAACCAACACCACTTACATATTTTATCTATGTATATAAAACCCTAACTTATCAACACACATAGCCCTAATTGCAGAGTTATCTATCTTCCTAGAGAGAGAGAACGAGAGGAACTTACAACTCCAGTGGGAGAGTAGGTAGTGATGGTGAACTTGTGGTCGGTCTGGTAATCCTTGTAGAGAAGATCTAAATCAAACCAAAATGTTCCAAATTCAAAATCAAAATCAGAACAATCTCAATCAAAACCACAAAAACCCTAACTCATACATGAAATTTAGAGAGAGAGAGAGAGACCTCGGGTTTTCTTGCCGATTTCAGTGTAGAGACCAGGACCCTTGGCCATGGCTAAGCGAAAATGGAGATCCGAAAAGCACAAAAACAACGATGAAGTGGAAAAGGGAATCGCTCTCTCTTTCTTTCTTTCTACACTGTGTGTAAGCTGTGAGGGGGAGGCAATGGAGGTGGGGGACTATTTATATATGGGGAATAAAAATGGGGAGCCCTAATTTATTCAGATTTTATTATTTCCGGCAAGATTTACAGGGGCCGTTGGATCCGGGTATAAAGGTATTTGGGGATGTTTTGGACCGTCCATTTACGATTTTCTGTGATTTGGGGGGTTTTTTCTTTCATGACTTGGGAAACAGGGTGTTTGATGACTTGAGAGCCAAGGCAAATTCGTTTGAATATGATCAATACGTGAGTTAAAAAAAAAAAAAAAACCACAAAAATTTCTTTGGCCTAAAGAAAAGGTTGAAAAACTATTGTTTAAACTTTAAAATAATATAATACTACTAATAATAATAATGAAAATGTAAAAGATTGTCTTAAGCACATTAGTTTTAAAAATATTTTTTTAAAAACTTTTTATAAGAAAATAATTAACTATTTCGAAAGTTTTTTTTTTTATTATATTTTTTTTCAATTTATTAAAATAATTTATTAATCATTGTTCTAAATATAATCCTAAGGGCACTCGATTAAAGTCCCAAAATCGACACAAATTGGGATTAAAATCCCTAGATTGCGTTTATCAGCAGCTTAAACCGACACAAATTGCCACCAGAGTGGATTGGAATTGACAATGCCGCTAACATGAGGATTTTACCTCTTTGGGCCAATTGGATTGTTGATGTCAAGTTTGTTTTTTGGGGCATCTACAATAATTTTGGCACTGTCCACCGTAGAGGACATAAGGCACGTCTACAAGATCACCAAGGACAAGCAGTCTGACCCTTATTGCTAGTACATGTCCTTGGGACAGCCAATTTTATGGGGATTAAGGTTGACAAGAATTTGGATTGACCCTATCTCTTTCTTGTTTTATTTTTCCAGTTCAAGTTGAATGATTTTCTTTTGTGCTAATGAGTTAGTGGCTTGATAATAAATAACCAATGGAACTAGTTACTTAGAAATTGAACTATTAATTATTTGATTGGCAAGCCTTTAAGGAAGTAACCCTTGAGTTTCAAAATGTGTACAAATTATATTGAATTTTTGAATTGCTTTTATTATATGATTGTTTGATCTAGAGTTTTTGAAATTTGGGTGGGTTATTATAATTGAAGTAGCTTGAGTGACGTAAAGAATTTAGGCTCAATCATGGTTATTTGGGCAGAGCTAATGTTTGCAGTTCATAATTTAGGATTGTCTTGCACCATTGGAAATGGGTTTGCTATATATGTGTGTGTGTGGAGATCAGATTCAGTATTAGGTAGTGTCTAAAGCACTACCAGAAAAAAAGTTCTTTAAGAGCTTGAATTTGTTTTAGCAGAAATTGCCAAATGTAAAGAACTTTAAGAGGGTCCTTAAAGCTGTTTCAAATTTAAGGCTACAGCTAAAATTAAAAGCTATTAGGAAAAAAAAAAAAAAAACCTGTACAATTTACAATTCATTCTTATAAATCCAAAACATTAAAACGCTATTCACTATAATTTGCCAAACACTGGCAAATGTTAAAGAGATTTTTAGTCAAAAGCTTTTTATCACAAAAGCTCCACAGTTAAAGATCTACTTCCTACAGCAATGCCGTATGGCGCAAAATGTGCTAGTCTTGATCTCCTGAGAGTGCAGAAGTGCATAAAATTTTGCTGAGTGCCAGCCTATTGAACATCTTTACGAGTAATAGCATGGTCAGTGGGGATCGCCAGTGGGAGAGAGTAAAAGATTACAGTTCCCTTTTCTCAATTCTTTCCTACTGAGGGGCTGGTCTAAAAAAAAAAAGGATGAAATTTTAGTCATGTTGGATTACTTGACAATTCTAATGGTTTATCCAAGGGGTTCTACAGGTGATGGCTAGCACCAAAGTCATGTAAGAAAGTCCAATTACTGCTCATCTGGATACCCTTGATATATATAAAGAAGTGTATGATATTTGGTGACAGCTCATTTTTCACGTTAGAATGATTGGTCTATGCAAATGGTTGTGACTGTCAACATTTCAAATTGATTATGTGTTGAACTTTTCTATTTGGTATGCTTTGTTTGAGTTTCAGTGTAGGTTCCATGGAATATTTGGATTATTCATTTTTTTAGGGAATGGCACGCCGCACGCGCTATGTTGAGCCAAGTGACACCATCAAATGGATTGCATGAATACTTCGAGGCTAATAGCATTTTCTGAGCTGAGCGCTTAAAAGGTAACTTATCCATCCACTACCTTCTGTTCCAGAAAATCTCATAATATATTAATCCCAACTGAGGCTGTAAAAAATAAAAGATGATGTAAAATTACATGTAACTGTTATTTCACCATTCATCAATTGGCCTGCTAATTTTCTTGATAAACACATTTGTATGCTTGGTAGAAAATCAGTCATGTCACATGTCAAAGAAACTTAAATAAATTGGATGATATTTCTGTGGACTATATTTGACAATTTACACTTTGCTAGTATGAATTTTGTCTCACAGATTCCTGGTCATGGAGTTAGATTACATTGCTAGCAGGAAGTAGTAGGCTAATGCTATCGGCAGGGCAATGAGCATGCCAAAAATTACCCTGTATCCAAAACAAGAACAGTTTTCAGATTATAGTTGAACCATATGCACAGTTAAATTCAAGATACGTTGAAGCATTTCTTTTTACCCGGTGCTCAATATGTCTGGATGTACATTGTACTCTCTGGCAAAAACAAATGGAACAATTCCTTGAGGAAGGGCTGCCTGCAGTGTAGAAAAGATTGGTTAACCTTATATCTGATTATACACTAAAGTAAAGAAAGTACATGCACCTGCACAATAGCTGTTCTAAAGACCATGCCCCTTAGTCCAGTGGCTGTGGAGGATGCAGCCATTAAAGCAGGTCCCAGTAGGAACTTCATTCCCATGGCTACGATTGCCATTCGGGTTCCACATGCTATTATGTTTGGCCGTGATGCCATAAAAAGACCTGTTAAGTAATTCAATTGAAGAAGTTAAAAAAAGGTTCATTTTAAAATTTCTCGGTTCTTAATTATAAAAAGTTTACTCATACCTAAGCTGAACATTGCCATACCAACTCCTCCATTTGAAATTATTGTTATTGATTGATTAACAATTCCTGGCATTTTTACTTTCCACCTGAAAGAGATTCAACCAAATCTCTGTTGCTGAGATCATGAAACTTTTCAACAATCTGTCTCAAGTAGAATCTACAATTAGAGAAAGAAAATTATTTTTAGTGGTCCTGCAGGCTTACTTGAAGTGTATACTCCCCCAAATAAGACCCATTAAAGTCGCATGAGTATTGGGGTTTCTTATAAGCTTCTTCCCCACCTTTAAGAGAATGCTCATGGTTTTGACTTTCCTTGTTGTTCTGGATTCATTTCTCACTTCCTCCTCTTCCTCTTTTGTTTGAGTTTCTTGGGGGGCTTCTACCCCTACTTTAAAACAATCATAGCACAAGTTTTATTAATATGAATTTATATAAACAAAAGCACAAACCAAGACGTATATTATATGCATTATTATGTTACATGATAAATTTCATGTGGAGGTATGTAATATACTAATCTGATGCATAGACAATATCAGAACAATAATTCACTTACAACCTACTCTATTCTAGTACCTTGACATAAATTTGTTAATGCTTAACAAAAAACATTTGGGGGAAGATTCTAATTGATACACATGCAATTGAAGTCAAGAGAAGAAAGAGATAAATTTGGTTGTGTAGAGGACTGGTGTGGTCTATCTTTGGTAACCAAAGTTGAATGTACAGGAATTGAAATGGTTCAACTATTCATGTTCAGGGAGTTTAAATTGGAATTCAGGCTAGAGGGTTTCTTGCCACTAATGTCATTTAAATTTTGTATATAGGTGATGCTTTGAATTAAGTGCAAATTCTGAACGCCTACCTGGGTCTTCTAATGGTGGTGCCATGGGGGCTGCCCTTGTGGCATTGAGCTCAAACAGAAACAACAATAGATTGTACCAAATTAGGCTTTGTAAGACAATTATTTGGTCAAGGAGAACAATTGCTTGATCCCCATACATGGCCTTCAATAGTGGACGTCCCAGAAATAAAGTGTTAGGCAGTGTTGCCAGAGACAGACCAGTTATGATCCAATTTAAGTTTCCTCCAGGGCTGACTTTACTAATTGCTGTCAATAACAAAAAGGCAAGTAGTTTCTGCAAAAAGTCGGCCAATATGAGTCTAAGGTTCATTTTGTAGGGGTTGTTTCCAGAGATTATTTGGAATGACAATAGTGGAACTGAGAATTGTGCCACGAACTTGTTTATCCCTGAACATTGATCTGGTGTGAAAAGCTTCCACCATTTCACAGAGATATAGGCTATTATCATCACAACGTATAATGGAACTGTGGCTGCCACAACATGATAGACTTCAGCTAGGGAAATCATGATGCTTGGTGGTTGTAGGACTGAAAAGATATCTGTTGCGAATGAGTTCTTGATAATGTAGCTGTTTTATGCACTCTTAGTTGCTTTGATAAACCATGAAAAGTTAAGGTGGGAATTCCAGTTTTAGCAGAAGCCTCCTTAAAGGTTTTCTTGTTTCCCAGAATGCCCTTATGCTGTCATTATTTGTGTCAGGATGTAAGCATAGTTATTGCCTTTTTAATAGGTGTCTTTAATTGTTGCATATACGTTTTTTTGATGCATACTAATCTACTTTTAACATATATTTCTTTGCCTGTTGTGATTGTTAAGTGTCAGTGATGGACGGTTTCGAATCTAAATATCGGGGTATTTTTGTCATCATGAGTTGAAAAGATTGATTCCATGTTCATGTGTTCTTGTTCTTTTGGCTGAGTGGTTTTTCTTTAGGCAAAAGAGAAATCTATAGACTATAGGCTGACACGGTAAATCTAAACCTTTTGCCTCTTAGGCTATAAGCCTACAATACAGCATATATTTAACTTTTTCTTTATCTTTGGCTTCCCTTATTTTGATTTTTGACCATGCATAGTGCATACCTCTGTTCCTTACTATTATTCTTTTATAAGCGTGCAAAATTCTTGTATTTTTAAGCATTCAAGCTGAATATATTTTGTATGTTTGTTTAGATCATAAAAGAATTGCATTTTATTTTTGCTTTGATTATATAGTCTGACTGCGCAATTCCTTGTCCGAAGAATAAAGTGTAAATGACCGATACACCCTTTCTTGATTATATTGAAAAGTTTGTGTGTACTCCGGTATTTAAACTTAAGATTTTGATTGTTTTTGGATCCTTCTTTTGAGGTTTTTTTCAGTAGTAAAGAGGAATAAAGAGTGAATTGCTAGAGAAGTAATCAAAGTTTATAACAGTGCTAAGGAAGTCTTTTTTTTTTTCCACATATGGTCAAAAGTGTGAGAATAAGTGTTCAATGGAATTTGCTTTTTACAATTTTTTCCAAAAATAAAAACCTAGTGTTTTCCTTTCTTTAACTTGTGTTCTGTAAGACCAAAAATAAAATTCATCAAATGTATTCAATATCAATCAGCATCATAAGATTAACAAAATTCATCACTGTTTTATCAGGGAAAATCATAAATCCTTTTAGTCTCAAATCTCAATATCACTGCTAGTGACTTAGCCAAGAACTGTACACATGAAACTGAACTATTCCGATGTTAGTTTACTGATGCTATGGTGCCAGGGAAGTTCAATATGAACTTTTTTTCTCCCTCATAAAAAAGGCGAGGAGAGAGGGGGAGACTAGTTATGGAGTGACCATAGTAGCTACTCAATATAAGCATTAATGTTCAATAATAGATGATATATCATTCTTCTAGTCTATAGAGTATAGAAATGCATGTTAGGCTCACACCACTTAAAGTTTCAGAAGCCACAATTTCAAGCTCAAGTATATATGTTCCTGAAAAGTGTCTGTACCGCTTGCTAAGCCATGTGGCTTTAACAGAATTCTTGCAGGGCTGCAACCAAAGCCAGCTTTAATGTAACTTTAAAAGGTTTTAACCTCACTTCTTTGGCATCCAATAACCATTCTGAGGCATATATATGGAAGACTTGTGCTACTGGAAATTACCATGGGGTATGATTTTGTTAAGATTGATTGATTCTGATCACAACAAGAGCTTATATTGCGAGGGAAGATCAACAAATGTAATGTGACCCAAATTATCTTAAATATTGATTGTATTATCATTGCATTGAATATTTTTTTTCCAGGTCAATATTATTTTTGAGCCTATTCTTACTTTTGATGGGCATCTTCCTAGCTACTTGTGTATTCATGAGAAAGGAATTTGTTCCAAGTTTTCCAAATTTGAGCCAGCATATGCTTGTCCAAGCAAATTGGATGCTACTGCCTATGTAATAAGGTGGTAAGTCATGACTGGAACAATATCAATTTCACATGGAGTCACCATAAAAAATTTTTTTTTATTACACACTAATCACAACACACCATGCTAGTAGTTGTGAAAATTTTTTATACCCTAGAGGGTCTAAACTAATTTGTCATCCTGGTCCATGCATAATCCAATGCTCCATATGAATCTTAAACCATTCTTTCAAGTACTCAACTATTTGCAAATTTTAGGGAGGGCTTCAGAGCTTAATTATGGGTCAAAACACCTATAATTATGTTGTTATCAGTTAAAATATATTGAATTCTAAAACTCCTTTACTAAAAAAGCATGGAATCATGCATGCCTACAACTCTACAAGAACATCTAGACTCTCTTTTCTACCACAGTTCTGTAAATTGAAGAAAAGAATGTTTTGGTACACTTTTGATGAAATAGAAAGGCTATTTAATATATATACTTTATTGCTACATGACATTGCACGAGATTGACTAGCTCAGCTTCTTGATCTGAAAGCCTTTCCTCTCCCATCTTTATTTTAATTGTAGTAATAAGCTCGACACAACATTCCTTTCCCACCCCATGAAAATGCTAGCGTTATGTACTTTTCCAATACGTGTCTCTCAGGTGGGAACTAGATTTCGAAGCTTTCTATTTTTGATTGTTCGTAGCGTCAAAGCATCTTACTAAGAAAATTAAGCTAGCTTTACCAAAAGAAATGAAAAAAAAAAAATGAAGCTAATAAGAAAAAAGGTCCAACTAATAAATATACCCATAATGGAGGGGCTTATAAGTCACATATTGGATAATACTAATAGTAACAAAGTGAGTGATTTGTTAGAATAATGTTGATATAACACAACTCATTAGTTTAAGTTTTCAGATCGGATATTTTAATTAACACAAAGTTTGTGAGGCTTTTAACGATTTTGAGAGGGAAAGGTCATTTTGAAGAAAGTAGAATTAAGGTGTTATATTGTTACAAATTGCAAACAATGGACAAACTTTTGTCTGATAACTCAACCCCCGGCCCTTTAAACTAATTTTTTTTTGCAAGATCAGAATAAAAAATAGTAGAGTTGCATCAAGCTGATATTCTTAGTGTTTGATAATAAAATGATAAGGAAGGAAGTTGCAATTACATAGACCATTCTCAGTTACCTCGAATTTTTTTTTTTTGGTTTATAAATTGTTTTAGATGGGCTTAGAATTTTTGTAATTGATCAAAGTGCCAATCTTGTGGCTGCTGGCAACTTGGTCTGCTTGTTTCTTTCTATTATCGAATTTCTTATTCCGTTAAACAGCAACTCCACCAACAACTAAGTCTTAATTGATTTGATCCCAACATGTTGCGAGAAAAGGACCACGTGAAGTTGTTTCATAAGATAATTTTTCATAACAGAGATACACATTGTCTGCTTGAGTGCACCTCCAAATAGATTCTAAGGTTGTGAGGTCTATTCTTTGGGGGACAATTTAGAAAAGCTTGTGCTTAACATCGAAGTTTGGTGCTTCATACACCAACAAACGTCGTCTTCATATACAAGACTGGTCGGAGAGACATGTGCCCATGAAAGCACATATTCTATTACCAAAAAAAAGTAGGCTTCAAAAGTTTTACACACAAGATGCTTAATGTTAGCAAGAGATAATGGCCATAGGGCTTGATCCTCTAGCGATCGATCAAAGATAGCAAGTTGAAACCCTCTATGCTTAACTAAATAGTATGTATTTGCTTTGTGAAAAAGGAATAAATAACATAACGTGTACTTAATGGCACATTGAGTTTTATATCCTCTAGGAAATAAAAACATTCATCAAATTTGTTGTGTGATTCCTTTGGATTTCACTGTGGATTGCTAAATGATTTCATTTTGAGTTTGACATCCTCTGCACTCCCTTGCATTCGAAGGCTTAGAAAATCCAAAGGAGCGCACAGGATGTCATCAAATTGTAAAGAGTGCTTTCTAGAGAAAAAACCCTAGAATATACACTTGAGAGTTAGAGATTGTTATACCCACAATCATCTACACATTTCCTTATGATTTTCCTCAACTCCTACCTCTCCATTTCTATATCTTTGAGAGGTTGCTAGCCTAAACACTTACCACATTTATTTTGAGTGTAAAGTGAGATTTTGGTGCTACTGGGAAGTATTGGAGGGAGCCATTCATTCGCAGATGCAATAGAATAGGGCTGAATTGCAAGATCCGAAAAGTTAGAGAAGACAAGGCTCTGATAAGTCAATTGGTAGCAGGAGCTTGGAAGGCTCAAGTATATGGGGCAAACTAGGCTTGGAGGTTCTTTTGTTATTCGTGTACTCCAACTTTATTCTCTAGTGGATCGATTTCGACTTGGAGGGTTGCAGAGAGGTTTTTCGCCTAGTTTTTTAGTTTCCTCTTTAATACCATGTCTCAATATTATCTTGTGTTTGCATCTCTCTTTCCTACTCTTTAAGCTCTCCTTTTATTGTTGATAATGGATAAATATGGCTTAGGGTAGTGATAACGGTTTTTTGCGTTTATTTACTCTAGTTCCACACTTAGTATAAGTTAGAGTAAAAGCTATGTAGCTGTAATTTTTAATTGGGGGTTTGAACAAGTTCTTGAGTTTTTGCACAAATCCGAGCTTTCATAAATTTTTTCATAGAGAGAGAGAGAGAGTAGAAGTTTACAAAAGCTATAGTGCTCCCTAAACTTGTTGACCATTGTAATGTTTTACAAAAATTGAATAGTATTTAAATTTGTTGAATATTGTGATGTTTACAAAAAAATGAATAGTATTTAATAGCCAGATCTAGATGTGAAATTGTGATGTTCTAAAGTGATTGGAACTTTGAATGAAATTAGTTGCTTGCATGTGCTGAGTGACCGAGTCCCACATCGGGCATACATACTTAGTCAATTTGGGTTTTATGATTTATAAACAACTAGTTGGTATCCTATGCGATACGTAGATACTTTACAATTTTATGAAGCTTGTATCATGGGGTTACGAGCAACCCTAGGCCTAGAAGTGAAAGAGTTAGAGGTGTATGGTGACTCAGCCTTGATAATCTCCTAGATTCTAAATAAATGGAAGACCAAAAAAGAAAGGTTGATGTCTTATTATGAATGTCTTTAGAAGTGGGCCTCCAAATTTAGCAAGATTCAATATTAATATGTGCCAAGAATACAGAATCAAATTATTAACACTATAAGACTATAATATATTATAATATTTATGATTAAAAGTAGACTTTATTTTTTAAACTAATTAAATGATTTTGAAATCTATAAATAAGAGTTTAAAGTATAAAATATTTTTATATCCTAAAATTATATATTTCCTTAAAAAAATTGTAAAATTATATAAATTTAAGTAGCCTACCAAACACTTCCTCAACCACTCCATTCTCACAACCAAATATGCAGACCCTAATCTCAAACACCCAATTCATTATCTCAATAAAATTAAGGAAAGCATTTGTAAGTGTCAACATAAAGAGAACGTGATTAAACAAAGAGAAATTGGCTAAAAATATATCCATTTGT